>NC_133705.1:4744921-6187421 GCF_048934315.1 Petromyzon marinus
CATCATCACTATCATCACCATCATCACCAGCATCATCATCATCACTATCATCACCACCACCATCATCATCACTATAATCACCACCACCATCATCACTATCATCACCAGCATCATCATCATCATCACCACCACCATCATCATCATCACTATCATCACCACCATCATCACTATCATCACCACCATCATCACTATCATCACCACCATCATCACTATCACCACCACCATCATCATCACTATCATCACCACCACTACCAGCATCATCATCACCACCATCACCACTATCATCACCACCGAGCGTGCGCGGCGGAGTGAGCCACAACCACCCCACCGCCCCGACGCCTTTCACCGGCCTGACACAGTCTCTCGCTGACAGCACCCTGATTGATCGGCTATGCGCGGGGTAGCGGCGGCGTGGCGGCTGATTGGAACCTCTCGCTCGCTTTCTCCCTCGTTCTTTTCCTCTCCGTCAGTGCCACCGTCGTCCATCTCCCTGATCGCGGCGGACGCCCCGGCGCCGTTCAACCGCTACGAGGCGCGCAACTTGACGCTGGTGTGCATCGTCTCCGGGGGCAAGCCAGCGCCCACCGTACGTCACGGGGAGGCAGGGAGGGAGGATGAGAAACAAACACGCACGGATAACAACCGGCACCTCCACCACCACCGTAACCCCACTTCCACTCCGCACCCCCTACCCTGGATTTTGGAACGCTGCCCACGTGGCCGAGCGGGCGGGCGGGCGGCCGGCGAGCGTACGGGTCGGTGGCACGCGTCGGTAATGCGATCGGTGTCGTCGCCGGTTCCCATTCAGCTCCATGTCCCCGCGCGGTGCAGTTGCAATGGACGGTGGAAAGCATCTGGAATCCCCCCCTCCCCTCACCGTCACCCCGCCCCCATCAGGGCGCCTCTCCGGGCACAATCCACCTTCGTGGCACGCGGCGGTGTGGATGGGTCCGCCCGCAAGTCGCGCGATCGGCAGGCTGCGTGTGTGCGGCAGGGTTAGGTGCGCGCATCGGCCGGTCATCTCAGTCAGTCGACCCGTGGCACACCTGGGTCTGTCCCGTGACACCTGGCTCTGTCCCGTGACTTCCTGCCGACGGGCGTTCGACACTTCACGTGGCTTTAACGTCCACGTGGCCTGGCACAGGCGCCGTGGTGACGGCAGGTCGCGTGTGTGCGGCAGCGTTAGGTGCGCACAACGAGCGGAGCGCCGGGTGGCTAAAGCACAGCAGGTTGGCACAGTAGGGGGCACAGGTGGTGCATCAGCCAGTCATCTCAGTCATCTCAGTCAGTCGACCCGTGGCACCTGGGTCTGTCCCGTGACCTCCTGCCGGCGGGCATTCGACACTTCACCCGGCCTCAATGTAGTGATGTCACCACCACTTAGTGGGGAACGGAATTTGTTATTGGTGTGGGCACTTCCACCTCTTCTACGGCGCTGGGCTAGTGTGGAGGATAGGTGACAACCCCCCCCCCCTAGGCCTAGTAATGGCCCAGTAAAGGTCGAACGTTACCCCAACTTTTGGGGCAATCGTCGAAATGTTGTTGTCATCCTTGGAACCTGTTGGTACAAGCGTCGGCTCAACGTTTCATGTTCACAGCCGAAAGGGCAGCACCATCAGTTTCACCTTAATTGTTGAATACTCACAAACCGACCGACGGCTCACGCGGACAGCTCACGTGCTTGGTTGCCTCTAAACTTTCAATTATTTTCTACCCAGTGATCAATTTCCATCCGCGCGGCGTGAGCAGAGACCGGTTCTGCAGTAACTCTACCAGGTGGCTTTATCATCCTCCTTAAAACAACATGAGGATGGCCGAGGCATCATTCCACGACCAAGCTTCATTATTTGCATTATTTCTGTGCAGACGTGGAGCGAACGAATCCGATCATTCTGTCCCCAATTTTTTTCTCTGCCCCCCGTCTCCTCTCGGATGATGGGCGCAGCCACTCCGCCGTCGACCAAAAGCTCCTCAGAAATTAAATAAGAAATCTGAAATCTTTACGTCGGCTGGAAGAATCCAGTGAAGCTTGTGAAGCTCCTTTTTTCCGCACGGATGTCCAGTTTGGGGGGTCGGGTCGGGTCAGAAAATGGCAACAAACAATAGAACAAAAAGGCTCAGAGTACAAAGTATAGGAAAACCAAGTAAGTCGCAAAATTAAAATAAAACTACAGTAGACTCTCGATTACCTGCGCTAATGACGGGAAGGACGACCACGGATAATTCGAATTCGCGGAAAATCATAAATTATAACCATTGTCCACGAATCTCTATGGCAAAAACCACTAATATATTCATAAGCCTACATGTTAAACTGACCACTAATATAGTTGTACATTAAGTTTACATTAAGAAAATAGAGTTTGTCATCACTGCGGGTGCTCAGAAGACTCGGCCCACTGAGTGGATGACAGCAGAGCCAAGCCAATCAAAATCAATCAAACTCTGCCTACCGTTGTAAATATATTGCAACTACTGTACTGTAGAGGCGATCACGCGGATTTCGGATTAACCGAGTGGTGCATCTCCTCAACATCGAATCCACGTACAAAATTACAAAAGTATTTTTGACGCACCCCTTCGGCCGCACGGCCTTTCATTCCTGGGGGTGGGTGCATCATTTCAGCGACGTTGATTCATGACGGAGCAAGCCTCTGGACATGGTTTTGACGCATCAGTGTCTCACCAGCAGAGTTAGGCTCTCCAAAAACAGTGCTGGTGAGCCGCCAATTTTACACGGGGGGGAAGGGGGGTGGTCTTAGTGTGACGCTAAAATTATACAGGGACTCCTCTACTTACGAACATTCGACTGAGGAACCTTCAGAGATACGAAAAAACCTGTCATTTTGTCCAGTTGCCCATTTGGACCGAGAGTCCTAAGTTAAACCTCCGCGCAATAGATGTCGGTGGTGGCATCTACATCTGCAGAACGTGAAGAACCAGTGGCATCTACATCTGCAGAACGTTACGAACCAGTGGCGTCTACATCTGCAGAACGTTTAGAACCAATGGCATCTACATCTGCAGAACGTGAAGAACCAGTGGCATCTACATCTGCAGAACATGAAGAACCAGTGGCATCTACATCTGCAGAACGTTAACAACCAGTGGCATCTACATCTGCAGAACGTGAAGAACCAGTGGCATCTACACCTGCAGAACGTTAAGAACCAGTGGCATCTACATCTGCAGAACGTTAAGAACCAGTGGCATCTACATCTGCAGAACATGAAGAACCAGTGGCATCTACATCTGCAGAACATGAAGAACCAGTGGCATCTACATCTGCAGAACGTTAAGAACTAGTGGCATCTACATCTGCAGAACGAGAAGAACCAGTGGCATCTACATCTGCAGAACGAGAAGAACCAATGACATCTACATCTGCAGATCATGAAAAACCAGTGGCATCTACATCTGCAGAACATGAAGAACCAGTGGCATCTACATCTGCAGAACGTTAAGAACCAGTGGCATCTACATCTGCAGAACGAGAAGAACCAGTGGCATCTACATCTGCAGAACAATCAGTGGCATCTACATCTGCAGAACGTTACGAACCAGTGGCATCTACATCTGCAGAACGTTACGAACCAGTGGCATCTACATCTGCAGAACGTTTAGAACCAATGGCATCTACATCTGCAGAACGTGAAGAACCAGTGGCATCTACATCTGCAGAACATGAAGAACCAGTGGCATCTACATCTGCAGAACGTTAACAACCAGTGGCATCTACACCTGCAGAACATGAAGAACCAGTGGCATCTACACCTGAAGAACGTTAAGAACCAGTGTCATCTACATCTGCAGAACGTTAAGAACCAGTGGCATCTACATCTGCAGGACATGAAGAACCAGTGGCATCTACATCTGCAGAACATGAAGAACCAGTGGCATCTACATCTGCAGAACGTTAAGAACTAGTGGCATCTACATCTGCAGAACGAGAAGAACCAGTGGCATCTACATCTGCAGAACGAGAAGAACCAGTGACATATACATCTGCAGAACATGAAGAACCAGTGGCATCTACATCTGCAGAACATGAAGAACCAGTGGCATCTACATCTGCAGAACGTTAAGAACCAGTGGCATCTACATCTGCAGAACGAGAAGAACCAGTGGCATCTACATCTGCAGAACAATCAGTGGCGTCTACATCTGCAGAACATGAAGAACCAGTGGCATCTACATCTGCAGAACAATCAGTGGCGTCTACATCTGCAGAACGTGAAGAACCAGTGGCATCTACAACTACAGGAGATTATACAACTTTTAAAGCCATTCCCAATGTTTAGTGTACACGGCGTACAATGTGTTTAGAATCGATGAAAGTAAAGTTGGTCTTACGAAGAAATCGATTTACGAATAAACCTATGGAAGTTTATCATGTAGGCTTTCACAATCAATATAATCCATAAAAAACAGTTTTTTTTTAGTTAGTACTCATTGGTCTTTTCAGTACTTTAATATATTATTATTTTTGGGTTAGATCACGTAAATATATAAATGTGTCGTTAAACCCGCCACCACCTGACACAGCCAATTAGCAACGTTTGTCACGTTAACAGAATATGCCAATTAATTAATCGTACAGCACACCGGTGTGTTGGAGAGCCAAACCACAACATTTACAAATTGTAAATGTATTTTCCCCGCACCTCGTTGGGAAAATTGCGCGCGTTATTTTTCACGAATGACCAAATATGCAAATAATAAATTATATAACTAATAATATGATCTTACTCATCTATCCAGGAGAGACACCCAGGGCTCAGAAGGCTCCTGCTGCTGCCGCTGCTGCTGCTGCTACGTTGGGATGTTTACGAGTGAGACGTTTTCAGCCAATTAGCAATGTTGAGTGGTTGTGTTCATAATTATCCACGTGGGGGGAGGAGGCGAGCGAAGCACCTGGAGACGACCCCATGCCTCGCGCGAGGGGGTGACGTTCGATCCCGCCGCGTACAGGCGGAACAGATGGCGATTAGTCCACAACTTGCTGTGCTGCCTTCTGCTGGCGAGCCAGCAGCACGGCACCTCGACACACACCGGTGTGCTGCACTAGTAACGACTTGGCATGTTCTGTTTACGTGACAAACCTTACTCATTGGCTATGTCAGGTGGTGGCGGGTTTAATGACACATTTATATTTTTACGCGACCTAACCCAAAAAAACATCCATTGCGGATGATATTGGTCACGAAAACCTCCTACGTGTTGAACGTGTAGAAGGGAGTTTCACAACAACATCCGTGTGATCGGTGATCCACCAACCCCTCCACCACCACCGCTACAACCACGACCGCCATTGCCATCACCACCGCACCACCGCCACCGCCGTCATGGTCACCGCCGCCACCACCACCACCACCGTCACCACCGCTGCCACCGGCAATGCCACCATCACCACCACCACCACCACCGTCACCACCGCCGCCACCGGCAATGCCACCAGCACCACCGCCACCACCGCCGCCGCCGCCACGGCCACCACCGCCGCCACCGCCACCGCCATGGCCACCACTGCCGCCATCGATACCACCACCACCACGAACACGGCCACCACCGCCGCCACCGCCACCACCGCCGCCACCGGAACCGCCGCCACCGCCACCCATTGACGCGACTACTCAAGCCAGATACGGCCACACCCAAGTTAACGTTGGAGATGCATTGCCTGAACGGCGTCGATCGAAGCGGTGTAACAGGGTAGGCAGCAGCGGCGGCGGCGGCGGGTGGTTGGTGATGGTGGTTGGTGATGGTGGTTGGTGATGGTGGTTGGTGATGGTGGTGGTGGTTGGTGATGGTGGTTGGTGATGGTGGTGGTTGGTGATGGTGGTGGTTGGTGATGGTGGTTGGTGATGGTGGTTGGTGGTGGTGGTGGAGACGACGGCTGAGAGGCGCCGGACAGCGAGGGAGGAGGCGCGAGGAGGATGGCGACGGCGCTGCCGGCGACGGCGCTGCCGGCGACGCGTGCGCGGGTTGGGGTTCGAGGCGACGCTCAGCGAGAGGCGGCGGCGTGCGAATTGAGGCGGGGACGGAGTCGGAGAAAACGACGCTCGTGGGTGACAGGGACGGTCGGGGCTAGCGCTGTGCATACGTCCGGCCTGTCCCGCGCATGCGAGTTACCCCACGGAACCTCGACCTGGTGTGGGCCACCCCTAGCTCGATTTGACCTAAAACGTTTTTTGACCGCCCCTCCCCACCAGGTTCGATTTAAACGCGACGGGGCGATCGTGGAGGCACAGGGGGACGCGGTGGCGGTGCCCTCCTCCCCCTCCTCCCTCCTCACCAATCCCCGTGGCCGGCCCCGGACTAAAGAGGTGAACGACGAGGAGGAGCAGGAGGAGATGGCGATGGCGGACGCGGAGAAGATGGACGACGGCGGTGGTGGTGATGATGGAGGTGATGGTGACGACGATGATGGTGGTGATGATGACGGTTATGATGGGGATAGTGACAATGATGGTGACGTTAATGGTGACGGTGATGGTGCCGATTACGGTGATGGCGATGGCTGTGGGTGGATTGGCCGGTGCCTGAAGAGAACAGACAGTCTGAGCGTCAACGCTGTCTCTACGATCCAAGCTGTTTTTAATTTAACGGGTAAGGTCCAATGCTCTATATAGAAACTCTTTTTTAGAAGCGACCGGGCGGCAAATGACAGCTCAACGTAGCGGCTTATCACGTGTAAATATATAGCGGCCAAATAGTTTAAACGCACGTTTCTAATTGTGGAGGGAAAAACCGGAAGACCCGGAGAAAAATCCACGCGACCACCGGGAGAGAGACACACAAACTGCAAATATACAGCAGGCGTCAGGCTCGAGATCGAACCCACGATCTCCTGGACACCAGGAGAGAGAGATAACATCTCGACACCGTGGCGCCCTGTCTACAGCGCTGAGGGAGATGAGAGGGCCGGGGAACCTGTGGCTAGGGTTAGTGTTAGAGCTGGTACTAGTGGCTGGTTGGCTAGGGGTTAGTGTTAGTGGTAGAGCTGGTGGTAGTGGCTGGTTGGCTAGGGGTAGTGGTAGGGGTAGAGCTGGTGCTAGTGGCTAGTTGGCTAGGGTAGTGTTAGGGGTAGAGCTGGTACTAGTGGCTAGTTGGCTAGGGGTTAGTGTTAGGGGTAGAGCTGGTGCTAGTGGCTGCCTGGCTAGGGGTAGTAGTAGGGGTAGAGCTGGTACTAGTGGCTAGTTGGCTAGGGGTAGTGGTAGGGGTAGAGCTGGTACTAGTGGCTGGTTGGCTAGTGTTAGTATAAGGGGTAGAGTTGGTAATAGTGGCTGGTTGGCTAGGGGTAGTATTAGGGGTAGAGCTGGTACTAGTGGCTAGTTGGCTAGGGGTAGTGTTAGGGGTAGAGCTGGTACTAGTGGCTGGTTGGCTAGGGGTAGTGGTAGGGGTAGAGCTGGTGGTAGTGGCTGGTTGGCTAGGGGTAGTGGTATGGGTAGAGCTGGTACTAGTAGCTGGTTGGCTAGGGGTAGTGTTAGGGGTAGAGCTGGTACTAGTGGCTGGTTGGCTAGGAGTAGGGTTAGGGTAGAGTTGGTACTAGTGGCTGGTTGGCTAGGGTAAGTGTTAGGGATATAGCTGGTACTAGTGGCTGGTTGGCTAGGGGGTAGTGTTAGGGGTAGAGTTGGTACTAATGGCTGGTTGGCTAGGGGTAGTGTTAGGGTAGAGCTGGTACTAGTGGCTGGTTGGCTAGGGGTAGTGGTAGGGGTAGAGCTGGTACTAGTGGCTGGTTGGCTAGGGGTAGTGGTAGGGGTAGAGCTGGTACTAGTGGCTGGTTGGCTAGGGGTAGTGTTAGGGGTAGAGCTGGTACTAGTGGCTGGTTGGCTAGGGATAGTGTTAGGGGTAGAGCTGGTACTAGTGGCTGGTTGGCTAGGGGTAGTGTTATGGATAGAGCTGGTACTAGTAGCTGGTTGGCTAGGGGTAGTGTTAGGGGTAGAGCTGGTACCAGTGGCTGGTTGGCTAGGGGTAGTGTTAGGGTAGAGCTGGTACTAGTGGCTGGTTGGCTAGGGGTAGTGTTAGGGGTAGAGCTGGTACTAGTGGCTGGTTGGCTAGGGGTAGTGTTAGGTATAGAGCTGGTACTGGTAGCTGGTTGGCTAGGGGTAGTGTTAGGGGTAGAGCTGGTACTAGTGGCTGGTTGGCTAGGGGTAGTGTTAGGGTAGAGCTGGTACTAGTGGCTGGTTGGCTAGGGGTAGTGGTAGGGGTAGAGCTGGTTCTAGTGGCTGGTTGGTTAGGGGTAGTGTTAGGGGTAGAGGTGGTACTAGTGGCTGGTTGGCTAAGGGTAGTGTTAGGGTAGAGCTGGTACTATTGGCTGGTTGGCTAGGGGTAGTGGTAGGGGTAGAGCTGGTACTAGTGGCTGGTTGGCTAGGGGAAGTGTTAGGGGGAGAGCTGGTACTAGTGGCTGGTTGGCTAGGGGTAGTGTTAGAGGTAGAGCTGGTACTAGTAGCTGGTTGGCTAGGGGTAGTGGTAGGGGTAGAGCTGGTACTAGTGGCTGGTTGTCTGGGGTTAGTGTTAGGGGTAGAGCTGGTACTAGTGGCTGGTTGTCTGGTGGTATTATTAGGGGTATAGCTGGTACTAGTGGCAAGTTGGCTAGGGGTTAGTGTTAGGGGTAGAGCTGGTGCTAGTGGCTGGTTGGCTAGGGATAGTGTTAAGGGTAGAGCTGGTACTAGTGGCTGGCTAGGGGTAGTGTTAGGGGTAGAGTTGGTGCTAGTGGCTGGTTGGCTAGGGGTAGTGTTAGGGGTAGAGTTGGTGCTAGTGGCTGGTTGGCTAGGGGTAGTGTTAGGGGTAGAGCTGGTACTAGTGGCTGGTTGTCTAGGGGTAGTGTTAGGGTTAGAGTTGATGCTAGTGGCTGGTTGGCTAGAGGTAGTGTTAGGGGTAGAGTTGGTGCTAGTAGCTGGTTGACTAGGGGTAGTGTTAGGGGTAGAATTGGTGCTAGTGGCTGGTTGTCTGCGGTAGTGTTAGGGGTAGAGCTGGTGCTAGTGGCTGGTTGACTAGGGGTAGTGTTAGGGGTAGAGCTGGTGCTAGTGGCTGGTTGACTAGGGGTAGTGTTAGGGGTAGAGCTGGTACTAGTGGCTGGTTGGCTAGGGGTAGTGGTAGGGGTAGAGCTGGTACTAGTGTCTGGTTGGCTAGGGGTAGGGGTAGAGCTGGTACTAGTAGCTGGTTGGCTAAGGGTAGTGTTAGGGTAGAGCTGGTACTAGTGGCTGGTTGGATAAGGGTAATGGTATGGGTAGAGCTGGTACTAGTGGCTGGTTGGCTAGGGGTAGTGTTAGGGGTAGAGCTGGTACTAGTGGCTGGTTGGCTAGGGGTAGTGTTAGGGGTAGAGCTGGTACTAGTGGCTGGTTGGCTAGGGGTAGTGTTAGGTGTAGAGCTGGTACTAGTGGCTGGTTGGCTAAGGGCAGTGTTAGGGTAGAGCTGATACTAGTGGCTGGTTGGCTAGGGGTAGTGGTAGGGGTAGAGCTGGTACTAGTGGCTGGTTGGCTAGGGGTAGTGTTTGGGGTAGAGCTGGTACTAGTGGCTGGTTGGCTAGGGGTAGTGGTAGGGATAGAGCTGGTACTAGTAGCTGGTTGGCTAGGGGTAGTGTTAGGGGTAGAGCTGGTACTAGTGGCTGGTTGGCTAGGGGTAGTGTTAGGGTAGAGCTGGTACTAGTGGCTGGTTGGCTAGGGGTAGTGGTAGGGGTAGAGCTGGTACTAGTGGCTGGTTGGCTAGGGGTAGTGTTAGGGGTAGAGCCGGTACTAGTGGCTGGTTGGCTAAGGGTAGTGTTAGGGTAGAGCTGGTACTATTGGCTGGTTGGCTAGGGGTAGTGGTAGGGGTAGAGCTGGTACTAGTGGCTGGTTGGCTAGGGGTAGTGTTAGGGTTAGAGCTGGTACTAGTGGCTGGTTGGCTAGGGTTAGTGTAGGGGTAGAGCTGGTGCTCGTGGCTGGTTGCCTAGGGTTAGTGTAGGGGTAGAGCTGGTGCTAGTGGCTGGTTGGCTAGGGGTAGTGTTAGGGGTAGAGTTGGTGCTTGTGGATCGTTGGCTAGTGGTAGTGTTAGGGGTAGAGTTGGTGCTAGTGGCTGGTTGGCTAGGGGTAGTGTTAGGGGTAGAGCTGGTACTAGTGGCTGGTTGTCTAGGGGTAGTGTTAGGGTTAGAGTTGATGCTAGTGGCTGGTTGGCTAGAGGTAGTGTTAGGGGTAGAGTTGGTGCTAGTAGCTGGTTGACTAGGGGTAGTGTTAGGGGTTGAATTGGTGCTAGTGGCTGGTTGTCTGGGGTAGTGTTAGGGGTAGAGCTGGTGCTAGTGGCTGGTTGACTAGGGGTAGTGTTAGGGGTAGAGCTGGTGCTAGTGGCTGGTTGACTAGGGGTAGTGTTAGGGGTAGAGCTGGTACTAGTGGCTGGTTGGCTAGGGGTAGTGGTAGGGGTAGAGCTGGTACTAGTGTCTGGTTGGCTAGGGGTAGTGGTAGGGGTAGAGCTGGTACTAGTAGCTGGTTGGCTAAGGGTAGTGTTAGGGTAGAGCTGGTACTAGTGGCTGGTTGGATAAGGGTAATGGTATGGGTAGAGCTGGTACTAGTGGCTGGTTGGCTAGGGGTAGTGTTAGGGGTAGAGCTGGTACTAGTGGCTGGTTGGCTAGGGGTAGTGTTAGGGGTAGAGCTGGTACTAGTGGCTGGTTGGCTAGGGGTAGTGTTAGGTGTAGAGCTGGTACTAGTGGCTGGTTGGCTAAGGGCAGTGTTAGGGTAGAGCTGATACTAGTGGCTGGTTGGCTAGGGGTAGTGGTAGGGGTAGAGCTGGTACTAGTGGCTGGTTGGCTAGGGGTAGTGTTTGGGGTAGAGCTGGTACTAGTGGCTGGTTTGCTAGGGGTAGTGGTAGGGATAGAGCTGGTACTAGTAGCTGGTTGGCTAGGGGTAGTGTTAGGGGTAGAGCTGTTACTAGTGGCTGGTTGGCTAGGGGTAGTGTTAGGGTAGAGCTGGTACTAGTGGCTGGTTGGCTAGGGGTAGTGGTAGGGGTAGAGCTGGTACTAGTGGCTGGTTGGCTAGGGGTAGTGTTAGGGGTAGAGCCGGTACTAGTGGCTGGTTGGCTAAGGGTAGTGTTAGGGTAGAGCTGGTACTATTGGCTGGTTGGCTAGGGGTAGTGGTAGGGGTAGAGCTGGTACTAGTGGCTGGTTGGCTAGGGGTAGTGTTAGGGTTAGAGCTGGTACTAGTGGCTGGTTGGCTAGGGTTAGTGTAGGGGTAGAGCTGGTGCTCGTGGCTGGTTGCCTAGGGTTAGTGTAGGGGTAGAACTGGTGCTAGTGGCTGGTTGGCTAGGGGTAGTGTTAGGGGTAGAGTTGGTGCTTGTGGATCGTTGGCTAGTGGTAGTGTTAGGGTAGAGTTGGTACCAGTGGCTGGTTGGCTAGGGTTAGTGTTAGGGGTATAGCTGGTACTAGTGGCTGGTTGGCTAGGGGGTAGTGTTAGGGGTAGAGTTGGTACTAATGGCTGGTTGGCTAGGGGTAGTGTTAGGGGTAGAGCTGGTACTAGTGGCTGGTTGGCTAGGGGTAGTGTTAGGGGTAGAGATGGTACTAGTAGCTGGTTGGCTGGGGGTAGTGTTAGGGGTAGAGCTGGTACTAGTAGCTGGTTGGCTAGGGTTAGTGTTAGGGGTAGAGTTGGTACTAGTAGCTGGTTGGCTAGGGGTAGTGGTAGGGGTAGAGTTGGTGCTAGTGGCTGGTTGGCTAGGGGTAGTGATTGATGTAGAGTTGGTGCTTGTGGATGGTTGGCTAGTGGTAGTGTTAGGGTAGAGCTGGTACTAGTGGCTGGTTGGCTAGGGGTAGAGCAGGTACTGTGGCTGGTTGGCTAGGGGTAGTGTTAGGGGTAGAGATGGTACTAGTAGCTGGTTGGCTAGGGGTAGTGTTAGGGGTAGAGCTGGTACTAGTAGCTGGTTGGCTAGGGGTAGTGTTAGGGGTAGAGTTGGTACTAGTTGCTGGTTGGCTAGGGGTAGTGGTAGGGGTAGAGTTGGTGCTATTGGCTGGTTGGCTAGGGGTAGTGTTAGGGTAGAGTTGGTACTAGTATCTGCTTGGCTAGGGGTAGTGGTAGGGGTAGAGCTGGTGCTAGTGGCTGGTTGGCTAGGGGTAGTGTTAGTGGTAGAGCTCGTGGTAGTGGCTGGTTGGCTAGAGTTAGTGTTAGGGGTAGAGCTGGTACTAGTGGCTGGTTGGCTAGGGGCACTGTTAGGGGTAGAGCTGGTACTAGTGGCTGGTTGGCTAGGGGTAGTGTTAGGGGTATAGCTGGTACTAGTGGCTGGTTGGCTAGGGGTAGTGGTAGAGGTAGAGCTGGTACTAGTGGCTGTTTGGGTAGGGGTAGTGTTAGGGTAGAGCTGGTACTAGTGGCTGGTTGGCTAGTGGTAGTGTTTGGGGTAGAGCTGGTACTAGTGGCTGGTTGGCTAGGGGTAGCGTTAGTGGTAGAGCTGGTGGTAGTGGCTGGTTGGCTAGGGGTAGTGGTAGGGGTAGAGTTGGTGCTAGTAGCTGGTTGGCTAGGGGTAGTGTTATTGTTAGAGCTGGTACTAGTGGCTGGTTGGTTAGGGGTAGTGTCAGGGTAGAGCTGGTACTAGTAGCTGGTTGGCTAGGGTTAGTGTTAGGGGTATAGCTGGTACTAGTGGCTGGTTGGCTAGGGGGAAGTGTTAGGGGTAGAGTTGGTACTAGTGGCTGGTTGGCTAGGGGGTACTGTTAGGGTAGAGCTGGTACTAGTGGCTGGTTGGCTAGGGGTAGTGGTAGGGGTATAGCTGGTACTAGTGGCTGGTTGGCTAGTGGTAGTGTTAGGGGTAGAGCTGGTACTAGTAGCTAGTTGCCTATGGGTAGTGTTAGGGGTAGAGCTGGTACTAGTGGCTGGTTGGCTAGGGGTAGTGTTAGGGGTAGAGCTGGTACTAGTGACTGGTTGGCTAGGGGTAGTGTTAGGGTAGAGCTGGTACTAGTGGCTGGTTTTCTGGGGTAGTGTTAGGGGTAGAGCTGGTGCTAGTGGCTGGTTGACTAGGGGTAGTGTTAGGGGTAGAGTTGGTGCTAGTGGCTGGTTGTCTGTGGTAGTTTTAGGGGTAGAGCTGGTGCTAGTGGCTGCTTGGCTAGTGGTAGTGTTAGGGTAGAGCTGGTACTAGTGGCTGGTTGGCTAGGGGTAGTGTTAGGAGTAGAGTTGGTGCTAGTGGCTGGTTGGCTAGGAGTAGTGTTATGGGTAGAGCTGGTGCTAGTGGCTGGTTGGCTAGGGGCAGTGTTAGGGGTATAGCTGGTACTAGTAGCTGGTTGGCTAGGGTTAGTGTTAGGGGTAGAGTTGGTACTAGTGGCTGGTTGGCTAGGGTTAGTGTTAGGGGTATAGCTGGTACTAGTGGCTGGTTGGCTAGGGGGTAGTGTTAGGGGTAGAGTTGGTACTAATGGCTGGTTGGCTAGGGGTAGTGTTAGGGGTAGAGCTGGTACTAGTGGCTGGTTGGCTAGGGGTAGTGTTAGGGGTAGAGATGGTACTAGTAGCTGGTTGGCTGGGGGTAGTGTTAGGGGTAGAGCTGGTGCTCGTGGCTGGTTGCCTAGGGTTAGTGTAGGGGTAGAACTGGTGCTAGTGGCTGGTTGGCTAGGGGTAGTGTTAGGGGTAGAGTTGGTGCTTGTGGATCGTTGGCTAGTGGTAGTGTTAGGGTAGAGTTGGTACCAGTGGCTGGTTGGCTAGGGTTAGTGTTAGGGGTATAGCTGGTACTAGTGGCTGGTTGGCTAGGGGGTAGTGTTAGGGGTAGAGTTGGTACTAATGGCTGGTTGGCTAGGGGTAGTGTTAGGGGTAGAGCTGGTACTAGTGGCTGGTTGGCTAGGGGTAGTGTTAGGGGTAGAGATGGTACTAGTAGCTGGTTGGCTGGGGGTAGTGTTAGGGGTAGAGCTGGTACTAGTAGCTGGTTGGCTAGGGTTAGTGTTAGGGGTAGAGTTGGTACTAGTAGCTGGTTGGCTAGGGGTAGTGGTAGGGGTAGAGTTGGTGCTAGTGGCTGGTTGGCTAGGGGTAGTGATTGATGTAGAGTTGGTGCTTGTGGATGGTTGGCTAGTGGTAGTGTTAGGGTAGAGCTGGTACTAGTGGCTGGTTGGCTAGGGGTAGAGCAGGTACTGTGGCTGGTTGGCTAGGGGTAGTGTTAGGGGTAGAGATGGTACTAGTAGCTGGTTGGCTAGGGGTAGTGTTAGGGGTAGAGCTGGTACTAGTAGCTGGTTGGCTAGGGGTAGTGTTAGGGGTAGAGTTGGTACTAGTTGCTGGTTGGCTAGGGGTAGTGGTAGGGGTAGAGTTGGTGCTATTGGCTGGTTGGCTAGGGGTAGTGTTAGGGTAGAGTTGGTACTAGTATCTGCTTGGCTAGGGGTAGTGGTAGGGGTAGAGCTGGTGCTAGTGGCTGGTTGGCTAGGGGTAGTGTTAGTGGTAGAGCTCGTGGTAGTGGCTGGTTGGCTAGAGTTAGTGTTAGGGGTAGAGCTGGTACTAGTGGCTGGTTGGCTAGGGGCACTGTTAGGGGTAGAGCTGGTACTAGTGGCTGGTTGGCTAGGGGTAGTGTTAGGGGTATAGCTGGTACTAGTGGCTGGTTGGCTAGGGGTAGTGGTAGAGGTAGAGCTGGTACTAGTGGCTGTTTGGGTAGGGGTAGTGTTAGGGTAGAGCTGGTACTAGTGGCTGGTTGGCTAGTGGTAGTGTTTGGGGTAGAGCTGGTACTAGTGGCTGGTTGGCTAGGGGTAGCGTTAGTGGTAGAGCTGGTGGTAGTGGCTGGTTGGCTAGGGGTAGTGGTAGGGGTAGAGTTGGTGCTAGTAGCTGGTTGGCTAGGGGTAGTGTTATTGTTAGAGCTGGTACTAGTGGCTGGTTGGTTAGGGGTAGTGTCAGGGTAGAGCTGGTACTAGTAGCTGGTTGGCTAGGGTTAGTGTTAGGGGTATAGCTGGTACTAGTGGCTGGTTGGCTAGGGGGAAGTGTTAGGGGTAGAGTTGGTACTAGTGGCTGGTTGGCTAGGGGGTACTGTTAGGGTAGAGCTGGTACTAGTGGCTGGTTGGCTAGGGGTAGTGGTAGGGGTATAGCTGGTACTAGTGGCTGGTTGGCTAGTGGTAGTGTTAGGGGTAGAGCTGGTACTAGTAGCTAGTTGCCTATGGGTAGTGTTAGGGGTAGAGCTGGTACTAGTGGCTGGTTGGCTAGGGGTAGTGTTAGGGGTAGAGCTGGTACTAGTGACTGGTTGGCTAGGGGTAGTGTAAGGGGTAGAGCTGGTACTAGTGGCTGGTTTTCTGGGGTAGTGTTAGGGGTAGAGCTGGTGCTAGTGGCTGGTTGACTAGGGGTAGTGTTAGGGGTAGAGTTGGTGCTAGTGGCTGGTTGTCTGGGGTAGTTTTAGGGGTAGAGCTGGTGCTAGTGGCTGCTTGGCTAGTGGTAGTGTTAGGGTAGAGCTGGTACTAGTGGCTGGTTGGCTAGGGGTAGTGTTAGGAGTAGAGTTGGTGCTAGTGGCTGGTTGGCTAGGAGTAGTGTTATGGGTAGAGCTGGTGCTAGTGGCTGGTTGGCTAGGGGCAGTGTTAGGGGTATAGCTGGTACTAGTAGCTGGTTGGCTAGGGTTAGTGTTAGGGGTAGAGTTGGTACTAGTGGCTGGTTGGCTAGGCTTACTGTTAGGGGTAGAGTTGCTACTAGTGACTGCTTGGCTAGGGGTAGTGTTAGGGGTAGAGCTGGTGCTAGTGGCTGGTTGACTAGGGGTAGTGTTAGTGGTGGAGCTGGTACTAGTGGCTGGTTGGCTAAGGGTAGTGTTAGGGGTAGAGCTGGTGCTAGTGGCTGGTTGGCTAGGGGTAGTGTTAGTGGTGGAGCTGGTACTAGTGGCTGGTTGGCTAGGGGTAGTGTTAGGGGTAGAGCTGGTACTAGTGGCTGGTTGTCTGGGTTAGTGTTAGGGGTAGAGCTGCTACTAGTGGCTGGTTGGCTAGGGCTAGTACTAGGGCTGGACTTTCGTAGCATTCCTTGGCAACTTTTGCTATGAAAACTGCGGGCTAATACACGAGGCAGAATAAACACGACCGCCTTTACGATTTGTAAATCTTTGGCAAAAATGTAATTCCCTCATGCGATATGAATCACACTTTACGTGACGTCTCCATTAAACACGATGTGCAGACGTGCGTACACACACACTGTGGCATCTGGGCTGCATTCTCGTTTACAGATCCCAAGACAGAGGTCACAATCAGAATCTTGATTCTTTTTTTTCCCCCCGAGAGGAATCCGATGACCTACGAAGCTTTTTTTCGACAGACGTCTTTGACGCACAGGCCACCTCTCGTTACCGTGTCGCCCATTGCCTAATCGCTGCTGGATGAGGGCCTTCCCAAACCGTCAGCATCGCTCACAGGCCAGGGACATCGTGCTCCGCCGGCACGTCGTCGCTCCATCCCCGCGTTGGCCGGGCTCTCGGCCACGTTCCCTCCGTTTGGCTGCCGTTCTATCACCGGTCTCGTCCATCGGTCGCCTGTCCTTCTAGCCGTGTAGCTTTTTATTATTATTATTTTAGAGTCTCAAGACTCTCTTTCAAGAGGGTCCTTCCAGGCGTTGGCAGTAGGCGCGGTGGGGGGGGGGGGGGGGGGGCGATGTCGCTGAATGTGTAACCCTAATTGAGTTATTTGCCCGTACATTTAAAGCTTTGGGATGTTTTGTACTAGACCGGTTCCGTTGTGTGGGAAGGTTTTTCTTTTCGTGATGGGAGGAAACCGGAGAACCCGGCCGCTTTTGTCTCTCTGTTGGCGATGTTTACACACTGCACCAGGTACTCATTTGAGACTGAGTCGACCAATTCAGATAATCGTCATTGGTATTAGCCATGAGCGGGAATCGAACCCGGGTCACCAGGTTCGTAGCGCAACGCGCCAACCACTACGCTACCGCTCACACTCATTCACCCACTCATTCACCAATATCAATAGCCGCCATTCGCCACGTGGTGACAGTGACGTCACCACGGCGCCTGTGCCAGGCCAAGTGGACTTTGAGGCCACGTGAATTGTCGACAGGGGGTCAGGGGACAGACCCAGGTGGACTTTGAGGCCACGTGAAGTGTCGACAGGAGATCACGGGACAGACCCAGGTGCCATGGGCTCGCAGACTGAGATGACCGGTAGATGCACCAGCTGTACCCCCTACTGTGCCAACTTGCTGTCTTTTAGCCACCCAGTGCTCCGCTCGTCGTTGTGAGCATCACTCCTCTGCCTTCCGTTGTTGTTTGAGGGCGACTGCCTCCAACTGCCCAGTAGCCACTTCCACAGAGGCCGATCTTGACACCGCTGGTGCACTCGGCTCCAAATCCTCCCGTACAGCATCAGCTCATGTCGTGCCCATTTAGCCCCCTCTGTGTGGCCAAACAGAAGCTGCTTGGTCATACGGTGGCTGGGCATGCGGGCTACGTGGCTACACACTCAGACTCATTGAAACACACATACAACAATGGATGCGATTCGTCACTAAGCAGCAATGACGCCACGTGGCACCTGTGCCAGGTTTGGCTGGCTATCAGAGGTCACGGGAGCTATGTATGGGTTGACTGAGCTGACAGGGACTATCAACTTTGCACCCTATTGTGCCAACTCACTCACTATCACGCACACTCACTGTCACATTCACTATCACATTCACTATCACACTCACTCACTATCACATTCACTATCACACTCACTATCACATTCACTATCACACTCACTATCACATTCACTATCACAGTCACTATCAGAATCACTATCACACTCACTCACTATCACATTCAATATCGCACTCACTATCATACTCACTATCACATTCACTATCACATTCACTATCACACTCACTCACTATCACATTCACTATCATGTTCACTATCACACTCACTATCACACTCACTATCATACTCACTCACTATCACACTCACTATCACACGCACTCACTATAACACTCACTCACTATCACACTCACTATCACACTCACTATCACATTTACTAACACACTCACTATCACATTCACTTTCACACTCACTCACTATTACACTCACTCACTATCACACTCACTATCACACTCACTATCACACTCACTCACTATCACACTCACTATCACATTCACTATCACATTCACTATCACATTCATTCACAATCACACTCACCCACTATCACACTCACTATCACATTCACTATCACACGCACTCACTATCACACTCACTATCACACTCACTATAACACTCACTTACTATTACACTCACTATCACATTCACTATCACACTCACTCACTATCACATTCACTATCACTCACTCACTATCACATTCACCATCACACTCACTCACTATCACACTCACTATCACACTCACTCACTATCACACTCACTATCACACTCACTATCACATTCACTATCACATTCATTCACAATCACACTCACCCACTATCACACTCACTATCACATTCACTATGATACTCACTCACTATCACACTCACTATCACATTCACTATCACACTCACTATCACATTCACTATCACATTAATTCACAATCACACTCACGCACTATCACACACGCACTATCACACTCACTATCACATTCACTATCACACTCACTCACTATCACACTCACTATCACATTCACTATCACACTGACTTACTATCACACTCACTATCACATTCACTATCACACTCAATCACTATCACATTCACTATCACATTCACTGTCACACTCACTCACTATCACATTCACTATCACACTCACTATCACATTCACTATCACACTCACTATCACACTCACTATCACATTCACTATCACATTCACTATCACACTCACTATCACATTCACTATCACACTCAGTATCACATTCACTATCACAGTCACTATCAGAATCACTATCACACTCACTCATTATCACATTCACTATCGCACTCACTATCATACTCACTATCACATTCACTATCACATTCACTATCACACTCACTCACTATCACATTCACTATCATGTTCACTATCACACTCACTATCACACTCACTATCACACTCACTATCATACTCACTCACTATCACACTCACTATCACACGCACTCACTATAACACTCACTCACTATCACACTCACTATCACACTCACTATCACATTTACTATCACACTCACTATCACATTCACTTTCACACTCACTCACTATTACACTCACTCACTATCACACTCACTATCACACTCACTATCACACTCACTCACTATCACACTCACTATCACATTCACTATCACATTCACTATCACATTCATTCACAATCACACTCACCCACTATCACACTCACTATCACATTCACTATCACACGCACTCACTATCACACTCACTATCACACTCACTATAACACTCACTTACTATTACACTCACTATCACATTCATTATCACACTCACTCACTATCACATTCACTATCACTCACTCACTATCACATTCACCATCACACTCACTCACTATCACATTCACTATCACACTCACTCACTATCACATTCACTATCACACTCACTCACTATCACATTCACTATCACTCACTCACTATCACATTCACTATTACACTTACTCACTATCACACTCACTCACTATCACACTCACTATCACACTCACTATCACATTCACTATCACATTCATTCACAATCACACTCACCCACTATCACACTCACTATCACATTCACTATGATACTCACTCACTATCACACTCACTATCACATTCACTATCACACTCACTATCACATTCACTATCACATTAATTCACAATCACACTCACGCACTATCACACACGCACTATCACACTCACTATCACATTCACTATCACACTCACTCACTATCACACTCACTATCACATTCACTATCACACTGACTTACTATCACACTCACTATCACATTCACTATCACACTCAATCACTATCACATTCACTATCACATTCACTGTCACACTCACTCACTATCACATTCACTATCACACTCACTATCACATTCACTATCACATTCACTATCACACTCACTATCACATTCACTATCACATTCACTATCACACTCACTATCACATTCACTATCACACTCAGTATCACCCTCACTCACTATCACACTCACTATCACACTCACTATCACATTCACTATCACATTCACTATCACACTCACTATCACCCTCACTCACTATCACACTCACTATCACATTCACTATCACATTCACTATCACATTAACTCACTATCACACTATCACATTCACTATCACACTCACTATCACACTCACTATCACACTCACTATCGCATTCACTATCACACTTACTATCACATTCACTATCACACTCATTGACTATCACAATCAATATCACATTCACTATCACACTCACTATCACATTCACTCACCATCACATTAACTTTCACACTCACTCACTATCACACTCATTCACTATCACACGCAACATCACATTCACTATCACACTCATTCACTATCACACTCAATATCACATTCACTATCACACTCAATATCACATTCACTCACTATTACATTCACTATCACACTCACTATCACACTCAATATCACACTCACTCACTATCACACTCACTATCACATTCACTATCACACTCATTCACTATCACACTCACTCACAGCACACTCATTCACACACTAACTCAAACACTCACTATCACATTCACTATCACATTCACTCACTAACACACTCACTTACTATCACATTCACTATCACAGTCACTCACTATCACACTCACTATCACATTCACTATCACATTCACTATCACACTAACTCACTGTCACACTCACTATCACATTCACTATCACACTCACTCACTAGCACATTCACTATCACATTCACTAACACATTCACTGTCACATTCACTATCACATTCACTATCACAGTCACTCACTATCACATTCACTATCACAGTCACTCACTATCACATTCACTATCACACTCATTATCAAAGTCACTCACTATCACATTCACTATCACAGTCACTCACTATCACTCACTATCACATTCACTATCACACTCACTATCAAACTCACTCACTATCACATTCACTATCACACTCACTATCAAACTCACTCACTATCACATTCACTACCACATTCACTATCACAGTCACTGTCCCATTCACCATCATATTCACTATCACCTTCACCATCACATTCAATATCACAGTCACTCACTATCACATTCACTCACTATCACATTCACTATCACACTCACTATCAAACTCACTCACTATCACATTCACTATCACACTCACTATCAAACTCACTCACTATCACATTCACTTTCACGTTCACTATCACAGTCACTGTAACATTCACCATCACATTCACTATCACATTCAATGTCACATTCACTGTCACATTCACTCTCACATTCACTCTCACATTCACTATCACATTCACTATCACAGTCACTCACTATCACATTCACTATCACACTCATTACCAAACTCACTCACTATCACACTCACTATCACATTCACTATCAGACTCATTCACTTTCACACTCATTCACTATCACACTCACTATCAACATTCACTATCACACTTACTATCACATTCACTATCACACTCGCTATAACATTCACTATCATACTCACTCACTATCACATTCACTATCACACTCGCTCACTATCACAATCACTATCACACTCACTATCACACTCACTATCACATTCACTATGACACTCACTCACTATCACAATCACTATCACACTCAGTCACAATCACACTCACTATCACACACACTATCACACTCACTATCACAATCACTATCACACTCGGTCACAATCACTATCACACTCACTATCACACTCACTATCACAATCACTATCACACTCACTATCACACTCAGTCACAATCTGCAGAACAGCGGGAAAAAACAAACTCAAAGATACAATTACACTCACTCACTTTCACACACTCATTCACTCTCACTCATACCGAATCACTCAAACTCACTTTGCAGACCAGGAGAACATACAAACCCCATTCACTCACTCACATTAGAGTTGTGAGTGAGACCTCCAGTGTGTGGTGGACTAGAGTGGTGGGTGATGTCTCTAGCGTGTGGTGGACTAGAGTGGTGAGTGAGGTCTCTAGTGTGTGGTGGACTAGAGTGGTGAGTGAGGTCTCTAGTGTGTGGTGGACTAGAGTGGTGAGTGATGTGTCTAGTGTGTGGTGGACTAGAGTGGTGAGTGAGGTCTCTAGTGTGTGGTGGACTAGAGTGGTGAGTGAGACCTCCAGTGTGTGGTGGACTAGAGTGGTGAGTGAGGTCTCTAGTGTGTGGTGGACTAGAGTGGTGAGTGATGTCTCTAGTATGTGGTGGACTAGAGTGGTGAGTGATGTCTCTAGTGTGTGGTGGACTAGAGTGGTGAGTGAGGTCTCTAGTGTGTGGTGGACTAGAGTGGTGAGTGATGTCTCTAGTGTGTGGTGGACTAGAGTGGTGAGTGACGTCTCTAGTGTGTGGTGGACTAGAGTGGTGAGTGAGGTCTCTAGTGTGTGGTGGACTAGAGTGGTGAGTGAGGTCTCTAGTGTGTGGTGGACTAGAGTGGTGAGTGAGGTCTCTAGTGTGTGGTGGACTAGAGTGGTGAGTGAGGTCTCTAGCGTGTGGTGGACTAGAGTGGTGAGTGATGTGTCTAGTATGTGGTGGACTAGAGTGGTGAGTGACACCTCTAGTGTGTGGTGGACTAGAGTGGTGAGTGATGTGTCTAGTATGTGGTGGATTAGAGTGGTGAGTGATGTCTCTAGTGTGTGGTGGACTAGAGTGGTGAGTGAGGTCTCTAGTGTGTGGTGGACTAGAGTGGTGAGTGAGGTCTCTAGTGTGTGGTGGACTAGAGTGGTGAGTGACGTCTCTAGTGTGTGGTGGACTAGAGTGGTGAGTGAGGTGTCTAGTGTGTGGTGGACTAGAGTGGTGAGTGAGGTCTCTAGCGTGTGGTGGACTAGAGTGGTGAGTGAGGTCTCAGTGTGTGGTGGACTAGAGTGGTGAGTGAGGTGTCTAGTGTGTGGTGGACTAGAGTGGTGAGTGATGTCTCTAGTGTGTGGTGGACTAGAGTGGTGAGTGGTGTCTCTAGTATGTGGTGGACTAGAGTGGTGAGTGAGGCCTCTAGTGTGTGGTGGACTAGAGTGGTGAGTGAGGTCTCTAGTGTGTGGTGGACTAGAGTGGTGAGTGAGGTCTCTAGTGTGTGGTGGACTAGAGTGGTGAGTGAGGTCTCTAGTGTGTGGTGGACTAGAGTGGTGAGTGAGGTCTCTAGTGTGTGGTGGACTAGAGTGGTGAGTGAGGTCTCTAGTGTGTGGTGGACTAGAGTGGTGAGTGAGACCTCCAGTGTGTGGTGGACTAGAGTGGTGAGTGAGGTCTCTAGCGTGTGGTGGACTAGAGTGGTGAGTGATGTCTCTAGTGTGTGGTGGACTAGAGTGGTGAGTGAGGTGTCTAGTGTGTGGTGGACTAGAGTGGTGAGTGATGTCTCTAGTGTGTGGTGGGCTACAGTGGTGAGTGGTGTCTCTAGTACGTGGTGGACTAGAGTGGTGAGTGAGGCCTCTAGTGTGTGGTGGACTAGAGTGGTGAATGAGGTCTCTAGTGTGTGGTGGACTAGAGTGGTGAGTGAGGTCTCTAGTGTGTGGTGGACTAGAGTGGTGAGTGAGGTCTCTAGTGTGTGGTGGACTAGAGTGGTGAGTGAGGTCTCTAGTGTGTGGTGGACTAGAGTGGTGAGTGAGGTCTCTAGTGTGTGGTGGACTAGAGTGGTGAGTGAGACCTCCAGTATGTGGTGGACTAGAGTGGTGAGTGAGGTCTCTAGCGTGTGGTGGACTAGAGTGGTGAGTGATGTCTCTAGTGTGTGGTGGACTAGAGTGGTGAGTGAGGTCTCTAGTGTGTGGTGGACTAGAGTGGTGAGTGAGGTCTCTAGTGTGTGGTGGACTAGAGTGGTGAGTGATGTCTCTAGTATGTGGTGGACTAGAGTGGTGAGTGAGGTCTCTAGTGTGTGGTGGACTAGAGTGGTGAGTGAGACCTCCAGTGTGTGGTGGACTAGAGTGGTGAGTGAGGTCTCTAGCGTGTGGTGGACTAGAGTGGTGAGTGATGTCTCTAGTGTGTGGTGGACTAGAGTGGTGAGTGATGTCTCTAGTATGTGGTGGACTAGAGTGGTGAGTGAGGTCTCTAGTGTGTGGTGGACTAGAGTGGTGAGTGAGACCTCCAGTGTGTGGTGGACTAGAGTGGTGAGTGAGGTCTCTAGTGTGTGGTGGACTAGAGTGGTGAGTGATGTCTCTAGCGTGTGGTGGACTATGGCAAGGCTCTGAACTGGATAGAGTGTCGCCCAGTTTCCCCCCACGTGTATGACCTCTCATTAATTGGTCGACAACACCTTCATATATAGAGAACCGCAGAGCTTGGTGTGACAGGAGAGGTGGGGGGGGGGTCAGGACTTTGGCACAGGCTGACCGCGTGGCTGCTGCTGCCTTCCCGCTTGTCCCTGGTTCCTGGCCCGTCTGAGTTGGCCTCGCACTCTCTTCAAAGAGGTAGCGAGTTCGGTGCACGTTTTAAGTTGACATCATCATCATCACTATTATACCTATTAGTTGCTGGTTGCCTACTACATGAGTGTTATGTGATGGGCTGCCGTTCCGGATGGCTCGTAAGCTAAGTCTGGGTAGAGCTGGACTTTTGGTTGGTTAGTTCGGCTCGTGTTAGGGGTATAAGCTAGTGTTCGCTTGGCACGTACCATGCAAAAGAAGTTCAACATGCAGTCGATCATCGATTAATTATAATCCGGCGGTCCTGGGCGAAACCGCTCCAAAGCCTGTAACCCAGTTCTGGCGATCGGCAGCATCACGTAGCGTGACAAAAAATGTAACTATGCTTGATTTGAGTATCAAATATTCTATACAGTACGTTTAACACTACATATGACCACTTAAATAATGAAAATGCTGCACTATATACATTTTACACAACTAATAACAACAGTAATACTAATAACTATAGCACTTTTTGCTGTATCGGATTGTATATGTCCTGTTTTATTCGTTATTTCCCTCATTAGAATGCAAATCAATTTATAATATTTTTGACATGCGTTTTTCTGGATTTTTGTTGTTGTTATTCTGTTTCTCACTGTTCAAATAAACCTCCCATTACAATTATAGGCGGATCATTTCTTTGTCAGTGGGCAAACGTAAAAAATCACCAGGGGATCAAATACTTTTTTCCCTCACTGTATGTACATGTAGTAAGTTCATTGTTTAAGTTGTATGCAGTGTTTAATGTACCGTATATAATATTTAAAACTGAAATCAAGCATAGCTATTTTTTTTTTGTCACGCACATGGTGCCGATCGCCGGACTAGTTACAGCCTTTGGAGTGGTTTTCCGGCGATCACCGGAATTACAATGCCAGATCGGCCCATGGGAGCATCAGATAATGTTGGAGGCTGGATAATCGCGCGGTGACGGATAATCAGGGTTAGGGCTGCTAACAAGTCCTTTGGAGACTTTCATGTACGTTTTTCCGCGACAGATCGCATTGCAGCTCACTGTGCCCCCCCCCCTCCCCGTACCCGTTGGCTCTCTCCTTCTCTCTCCGTCTCTCCGTCTCTCTCTGATTCTCCTCGCAGCTTCCTGGATCGACCCGGACGACACCAAACCGGACCCGGCCACATCCCGACCCGGCGAGACGCACGCCCACTCGCGGGGTCCCGGAACGAGGGGAGCCCCGGGGTCCAGACCCCAGGCGGACGGGGATAGGGCGGCCGCGGCCGGCCTATCCCCGCCACTGCAACCCTCCCACAAGTCCCAGGGGGTGGTGGCGGCGGCGTCGCAGGCGAAGGTGGGTGAGTAGGGCGAGGAGTAGGGAAAGTTTCCCTTCTTTTTTCTTTTAGCCGGCGTCACGATTCGAAAATTCGCTGTTCGTGGGTTAGGCCCAACATCGCGAAGCGACCACGTCCATGTTCGTGAGGCCCCCTCCACCGACACGGCACGGCCAAATGTAGTTTTTATTTGCCACGTGCTGGGCGACTGTTTTAGGACACTCCGGTTATCATCGGGAAGTCTGAATAACTACGAATGAAGCAATGGCATATTGAGTGATGTGAACACATTAATTCATAAGCACGGTTGGCTACGTACGGTGGCAAGTAATTTCAGCATATGTACATTAACCTCCTAGGTATCGCTTCCTGTCACTCTCCGCTCCCGTGTGGGCCACATTGATGGCATCGCACCTCCGATTTACAGCCAACGACTGAAGGACATTTTTGCAATTCTGGAAACTGCCTGATGGTGCCGGTTGTAACTGATGGCAAAAAGCGCCGCACTCCCCAATGTTAGATTTTGTATGGATCGCTCTCCAGCAACAGTACTGGTGCCGCTGAAGCAGCAGTATGTGGGCCACTTTTGTTCATCACGTGGCTACTTTGTTAATTGGCTGTGTCTGGGTGGAGGAGGGGTGCACAACACAACATTTAACTTGCGTGGCGATCTGAGCCAAAGCGAAAAAACGATTATCAATGTTAATAATATTGGACGCAAAAGACCAACGCGTATTCTGTATATTCGGAGTTTGCGGTTTCCCTCTCTCTCCGTGGTCGAGTGGATTTTTCTCCGGGTCCTCCGGCTTTTCCTTCCACATTTAGAATCAACGCCACGCGTTTAGAGTATTTGGGCGCTATACATTTCTACACGATAAGCGAACTTCGTTGAGCTATCCATTTGTAATAGCCAGGTCGCTTCTGAAAAAGGAGTTATACATTGCAGCCCAGTGGGCCTTACCTGGTAGAATAAAAAAAAACTTTTTAAGAATAAAATTGAACGGCAACTTTCACAGTCAAATCGAGAAGTTGCATACACAGCTCGCGAGGTTTCTGACTTCTCGGGTCTGGAACTGACGACGCTTGATGCGGTTTCAAGCGTCAACGTCGACAATCTGATTTGATCACCGCTCGACGTGGTGGTGAGAGTGGCGCTCCGGCTGAGTGAGCGAGTCGGAGCTGAAGCGATCGTGGACCCGCTTCTCGACCCCACACGACCGTTTCTTTTGCTCGGCGTGTCAGGCGGCTTGAACAGCACAAATATCTCGGCACTGCTGGCCCGCCGGCTCCGACACGGCCATTATGAGCCCCCTGAGACAGAGAGAGAGAGAGAGACACGCAGGCCAGTGAGAGGTTTGTTCGTGGAATTGGTTTGGTGTCTCCGACAAGACCATTATGAACCCCCTGAGAGAGAAAGAGAGACACGCAGGCCAGTGAGAGATTTCATCCTTCGTGAAATTGGTTCGGTGTCTCTGACAGGGCCATTATGAACCCCCTGAGAGAGAGAGAGAGAGTGGGATAAGCAGGCCAATCAGAGCTTTGATTCTTCGTTGGAATTGGTTCGACACGGCCATCGTGAGCCCTGCCGCTCGTCCGCCAGCACGCTGCAGCATACGAGCACGGACCCCCGTGTCGTGAAGCGCAGGAACGGGGATGAAGAAGCGTAGTGACGATGAACGACGTATGAAAAAATAAGAATAGGTTTGTTACTCTTTCTGGCAATGTTAAGATGTTCAAACACCAAATAGAAACTTTTTGCAAGGCATCAAGTTCCTGCATTCACCACACACACAGTACTTGTGGTGAACATGCAATCAAACACGCCCTGATAATTATATATGCATTGTCTTTGAAACTGATAACCCTACACCAGAGACAACAGCCTTCTTTAGGGCCTAGTCTCACCAGTGTCAGACCAGAGAACAGCGCCAAAAGGCGAACGGTACAAAGACAATGCAGGTTTTTCTGGGTTAGATCGCATAAATATGAATGTGTCGTTAAACCCGCCACCACCCGGCAACCAATTATTAAGGTTTGTCACGTAAACAGAACATGAAATTCTGTTTTGTTACTAGTGCCAGCTCGTTACTGGTAGTACTAGTAACGAACTGGAATGTTCTGACCTTACTAATTGGCTGTGTCGAGTGGTGGCAGGTTTAACGACACATTTATATATTTACGTGATCCAACCCAAAAAAAACCTCTCTTAGGGATGATATTGATCGCAAAAGCCTCCTACGTGTTCAACATTACAATGAATGCACCATCAGGGCATTCATAGCTCAGGGTGAGCAGCCACAAAATGGGACTTTTTTTGATACTGGCAAAAAGGTCCCATTGCGATCAACGACGCTGGCACGGGGGGGGAGCCTTTGTGATGTCGACGGCGTACGACCCCGCGCCAAGCGGCAACGCCGCCTGCCGCCGTCGTCGGCGCTGGGACTCAGCTTGGCAAATAAATCCTATAAAAAATAGCATGGAAAAAAATCACTCTTCTTTGTGAGTGCTATGATTTAGGAATCAGATTGACACTAAAAGACAAACCGGGGGAGGGGGGGGAGGGGGGGGGAGGGCCCCGGCGGGGAGGCGGAGTGCAGAGGGGAGGGTGGGACATAGTGTATAATGAAATAGCAATCTTTGGAGATCGTAATCAACCAGGCTATGCGTTAACTGTGTGTTAGCCGACTCTCTGTGTTGCATTGCATTACATTTCCAAAAAAAAATGCTTAATTTAGTTTTACTGTCTATTTCTCTCTCTCTCTAAAATGTACCAGGCTCTTATAGGTCCATTCGCTCTTTCTCTTCTTCGGTCGCTTCGGGGTGGATTTCCACACAACTCTCTCTAAAATGTACCAGTCTTGTTGGGTTTTTCATTCACATTCTAATTTCTCTGCTCCAGCAGACCCACCTCTCTCTCTGCCCCCCCCCCCTCTTTATTTAAGGCCTCGACACAGAGGAATTGGGTCTCTGTGTGTCTATGGTGTGTGTCTCTCCCTGTGTGTCTCTGTGTTGTCTCTCTCTCTGCTTGTGTGTCTGTCTGTGTGCCTCCGTGTCTGTGCTTTGTCTCTCTCTGAAATTGAGTTCTACCTGATGACGATTGCTTGTGTTGCAATCGAAACGTCGTATGCTATTATTTAATTTATTTTCTTTCTACGTGACTTTACCGAAAGAACCAAAGAGTAATGAAATAAGTATTGTAATTTCTCCGCTGATCACCAATTCGTATTTGTCTAACATTTCTCAAGTCAAGTTGCACAGACGAGGCTGGGATGCGACCGAGTTCATGGGGGGGCCGTCGGCGCGGGGTGGGGGGTGCGGGGGAGGTGGAGATTTAGAGGAGCCCAGCCCGTAAATCCCCCGGCGCGTTAACCGCCAGCGTGTGCGCGTCACTCCTCGCGCGTTGTAAAGACGTTGCCGGGAGGTTTTGTGGCCTCGTAACGGCAAGACGGGCCAGGAGCTGACAAACGCCGGCTCTGTGGTTTGAAGGTTAAAGGCCTGAGGCTAGGGGTGGGTGTCTGTGTGTGTGCGCGTGTCTCCCTCTCGCTCTCTCTTTATTTCGGAGAGGTTCATAATGGCTGTTGGCACCCTCAGCTAGCTCGGCTTGAGAAGCCGCTTTAAATCCAGGTGTTAGTTATGAGGTGGTAAAGACGCAGCCCTGCAGTTTCCACGCTCGAACTAGTCAGTGGCGAAAGGGAGTCCGCGAGGGAAACTTCAAGAGCCCCTCCAGTGCTCGTAAAGAGCCGGGTGGTGATGGTGGTGGCGCTGGTGGCGATGGCGATGATGGCGGTGATGGTGATGGCGGTGGTGGTGGTGATGGTGGTGGTGGTGGTGATGGTAGCGGTGGTGGTGGCGGTGGCGATGATGGCGGTGGTGATGGTGGCGATAGTGGTGGTGTTGGTGTTGGTGGTGGTGGCGGCAGTGATGGCAGTGGGATCGAGTGTTGCTCCCTCGCGCGAGGCGTGGGGTCGTCTCCGGGTCCTCCGCTTTCCTCCTCCCCCCACGTGGATAATAACCACAACGACTCAAGATCGTCAATCGGCTGAAACGTCTCACTCATAAACACCCCAACGTAGTCCTCTTACTCAGCCTTGTTGTAGCTGCTCTCTCGCTGGTTCAGCAGTTCCACTGCTGGATTTCAAATTTTCCCGCCTGAGAACGACCGCTTGTGTTGCGATCGAAACATCGTGATTTATTTTATTTTATACCTACGTGACTTTACCGAAAGAACCAAAGAGTATTATAGTTATTGCCCAAATCCTGGCTCCACACCCTAACCCTAACACTAGTCCTAACCATCAATTCAGCCGAGTCTCTCTCGGCAAGTGACTTGGAAAAATGTTTCCGCACCCGGCACGCCACTCTCCAGTAGCCCTCTGGCCGTGGCTGCTGATTGTGTACCGCCTACGCCGGTACAAACCGGCGACCCGAGAAACATTCGGTGAGAGCCGGCGACCCCTTGGGTGCATACCACGTCGTGCAGCCGATTGGCCGATGTTTACTCTGTGACCCCTGTGACCCCCGCGCCCTCCTGACTCCTGACCCCACCCAGACTCCCAAGGGGTCGCGGCCCCGCCTGGTGGTGTCTCTGCACGAGGAGCCGGTGTACTTTCTGCACCAGGGCGAGGTTCCTGTGAGTTGCACAGACGCGCGCTCGCGCCCCCGTCACTCGCGAGTCACGGTGTAGAGTGAGTGTAGTCACGGTGTAGTCACGGTGTAGTCACGGAGTGGTGGTGCGTGTGGCTGTGCAAGTAAGCGGCAGCAAGGTGGAGGTGCTTTGTGTGTGTAGTCACGGTGTAGTCACGGTGTAGTCACGGCGCAGTATGAGTAGTCACGATGTAGACATGGTGTAGTTATTATTTAGTATGGGTGTAGTCACGGTGTAGTATGGGTACAGTCAAGGTGTAGTATGAGTGTAGTCAAGGTATAGTCACGGTGTAATATGGGTACAGTCAAGGTGTGGTATAAGTGTAGTCACGGTGTAGTATGGGTACAGTCAAGGTGTAGTCACAGTGTAGTCACGGTGTAGTATGAGTAGTCACGATGTAGACATGGTGTAGTTATCGTTATGTATTGGTGTAGTCACGGTGTAGTATGGGTACAGTCAAGGTGTAGTATGAGTGTAGTCACGGTGTAGTATGGGTACAGTCAAGGTGTAGTATGAGTGTAGTCACGGTGTAGTATGGGTACAGTCAAGGTGTAGTATGAGTGTAGTCACGGTGTAGTCACGGTGTAGTATGGGTACAGTCAAGGTGTAGTATGAGTGTAGTCACAATGTAGTATGGGTACAGTCAAGGTGTAGTATGAGTGTAGTCACGGTGTAGTCACGGTGTAGTCACAGAGCGGCGGTGTGTTTGTGAGCGTGCAGGTGAGCGACGGCACGGTGGAGGTGCGTGCGCGCCTCACCTGGCTGCTGAGCCCTACGCTGGACGACCTCGCACTCTTCAGCTGCGAGGTTCAGCACCCAGCGCTGTCCATGGCCATGCAGCTCGAGCGCACCCTGAGTGAGGACACGGCGGGGGCGGGGGGGGGGGCACGGTGAAGGGGGAATCGGCGGGGGGGGGTTCGGTGGGGGGGGGGAGCCCAGTGGAGGGGGGGGGGTGGTGGTGACACGCGCGCCAAGCGACCGTATTTTATGGCGCCGGTCGCCCGCGACGGCGGGGGAGCGTGGCCGTGGGACCGCACAAGTACGGCGCAACGCCTGGGACGATCTTGCCGCTGGGTTTCGCCCTGACAGTGCTCGCAGCGTGCCTACCAGGCGCTATAGGCCGCTGCGCTACGCTGCCGGGGACCGCAGAGGCCAAGTGCAACAGAGTCCGGTGTGTTGCGCTGTACTTCTGCGCTCCGATTTCCCGGAAGTTACCGAGCTCCCGGCCTTTACCGGCCCTACGCTGACCCAGCACGGTGAAGTATGGTCGATTGACGCTGCTCGCCCCACACTGCCCTGGGGAGGCCCTCGTCCGGCAGTGGAATGACAGCAGGGCCATGCGTGTGTACACATGCTTATGTGTGGAATGACAGCAGGGCCATGCGTGTGTACACATGCTTATGTGTGGAATGACAGCAGGGCCATGCGTGTGTACACATGCTTATGTGTACACACGTATGCGTCTGTACACACCACACGTGCACATTTGTGGATGTCCACGTGTGGCTATTATTTTAAACGGTCCTGGGACTCCCCTAGGTCGACTCAGCCTTAAATAAGTAGTTTATGCAGTGTGTAGTAACATCAGCAGGGGGGAGACAAAGGCGACCGGGCGTGGTGGTGGCCACACCAGGCCCTGTTGAGCCATTTCGGCTTTTTTAGAGGCGCTACTCACTCACAGTGTACACGTGTGTGTGTATACGTGTGTGTGTACACGTGTGTGTGTGTGGGGACATTTTATGCCCCACCGAAGATGAACATCCGTGGAGGGATGCAGGCAAAGCCGATGAGTCAGATGCCTTCTATGACCTCCTGTCACAGGTGCTGGCTAAAGTGGCCCTTCGGGATAGAGTCATCATGTTGGGTGACTTCAATGCCCGAGTTGGTCATGTTACTGGCACCTGGTCTGGAGTGATTGGAGGGCATGGGCCAGATCAGCTCAATAACAACGGTAGGAGGCTGCTAGATTTTTGTGCAGCCCATGGGCTTGTAATTACCAACACGCTGTTCCGGCATCGGCGCATCCACACAACATCATGGATGCATGCCGGGTCCAAGCAATAACATCTGCTGGACTACATAGTGACGGACCAGCGGATGCGAGCCCATGTCCTTGCCACCAGGACCTACCGTGGAGCTGATCTGCCCTCTGACCATCGACTAGTCATCTGTAAGATGCGCCTGCCATTCTTCCATTCCGGTGGTGGGTGTACACCCAGGACCCCATTCCAACCTAAAGTGGCCTAGTCTCAGTTATCTGATGAAAGTTGCAAGCGAGAATTTCATCATCGCTTGCGGCTGGGATTGGCATCGTCCCCGACTCCTCTTGATGTCGAGGGTAAATGGGCGAGGTTTAGGACTGTGACTCATGCAGCTGCAATGGCTGCTTTGGGTACGCGGTCCAGACCTCCCCAGAGACCCTGGCTGACAGAGGAGGTGTTCAGGATGGTTGAGAAAAAGCGACAGGCCCACTGTCATCGGCTACAGAATCCCACGTCAGAGAATGAGGAGGCTTACCGCAGCCTTCGCTCGGAGGTTCGGAGAGCCGTTAGGCGCTGCAAGGATGGGTGGTGGTCGCGGGTTGCTGAGGAGATGGAGTCTGCCTCAGTGGCCCGTGATCACAAATCTCTATTTAACTCCATCAAAAAAGTAATCTGCAGTGCCACACCTATTACCATCATTAGGGGAAAAAACGGTGACCCAATCTCTGACCCCCAGGAACAGGTTCGCAGATTTGCTGAGCATTTCTGTGAGGTCCTGGGGGAGGGAAAATCCCTCACCCGGAAAACATCGTGGCACAAAGTGAGGATGACCCTGCTGAGGCTGCGGTGCCTCAAATATTAGAAGAAGTCACCCCCTGTGAGTGGCTGGCTGAGGTGCCATCTGTTGAGGAAGTACTGAAGGCGATCCGGAGTCTAAGACCAGGAAAGGCAGCGGGCAGAGATGATCTCCCAAGCGAAATGCTGAGGGAGGGCGGCGTTTGTGCACAGACTGCCCTATATGACATCATAACAACAGTCTGGACCACTGGACGGGTTCATGGCGAATTGCAGTTGTTATTTGTTGTTGTACCTGTACATGGGTTTTTTTTCCATCTGGTTTCAATTCATTGTGTTATTGCTTTTATCGCTACTGTCCTGAGTTTGCACTCACTCATCATCTGAATCATTACCCACCCAATCATCCAATCACTCATACATTCACTCACACACTCACCCACTCGCTCACCCACTCACCATTACAAATTACACTCCTATCCTGTCTCCCGAGGTCTCGCCCGGTTGAACAAAATCAATTTGAACTCACCGACTCACTCATAATCTCGCTCACCCACCCTACTCGCTCACCCACCCACTCACACACTCACTCAACCACCCACCCACTCGCTCACCTACCTTACTCGCACACCCATCCACCCACTCACTCAACCACTCACCCACTCACACACCCACTCGCCCAGCCACCCAGTCGCTCACCCATCCGCCCACCCACCCACTCACTCACCCACCTGCTCATTCACCCACCCACTCACCCATTTGCTGAGCCACCCAATCGCTCACCCACTCGCCCACTCACTGACTCACCCACTCGCTCACCCACCCACCCACTCACCCACCCACCTACTCACCCACCTGCTCACCCACTCGTTCACGCACTACACTCACCCACCCACCCACTCACTCACCCACTCGCTCATTTACCCGCTCACCCACCCGCTCACCCATCCGCTCACCCACTCGCTCATTTACCCACTCACCCACTAACTCACCCGCTCACTCACCCACTCACCCGCCCACCCACCCACTCACCCACCCACCCACTCACCCGCCCACTCGCTCAACCACCACACTCACCCACGCACTCACCCACCCACCCACTCACCCACTCACCCACTCACTCACTCACTCACCCACCCACTCGCTTGCCCACCCACCTGCCCACCCACCTGCCCACCCACCCACCGTTACTAAGCGACACCGTACCCGCGTGGAGCGTGCGACGTGGTGGGGGCCGCGTTCCCTCCGTTGTTGTCTCCCTCCAGCCGCCCCCAAGGGCCTGCGGATCGACATCCTCCCACGGAGACCGCTGGTGGGACACACGGTGCGGTTCAGCGTCGACTTCCAGGTAAGCGTCACTCCCTTCTCACCACTCGCCCGTGCCGACGTCCAGCACGCTCGTCCACATCGCCTCTCCGTGGTGACGTGGGTGGGGGGGGGTCTATAAATACGCAACGGGCGACGATTCGCCCGATTGCCATCCCATCACGGCGCTGTTTGTGTGTCGTGAAAAAGGGCCATTGCCCGGAACGTCGCCTGTTTTAAATTTTGCCCCCCCCACCCGTCACAAACATCCCCCAAGCAGCCCCCAACAAATTGTTGTGGGCAAGCGCCGTTTGAGAGCACCTCTGAAGGCGCAAGAGGCGATCGTGTGACCACCAACCATGCCCCGGCCGCCTTTGTCTCCAACGGTGGCTATGAGATGTTAACTACCTCGCCTGGTAGGCAGGAGGTCGTGGGTTCGTTCCCGACCCTGACACCTGCTGCTGCTGCTGTGTATTTGTAGTTTGCGGTGTCTCTCTCTCTCATCATCATCACGGTGGCAATGAGATGTTAACTACCTCGCCTGGTATACAGGATGTCGTGGGTTCGTTCCCAACCCTGACGCCTGCTGCTGCTCCTGCTGTATATTTGTAGTTTGCGGTGTCTCTCTCTCTCTCTCCCTCCCCGTTGTCGCGTGGATTTAGCTCCGGGTCCTCAATTTGGCCGATATGATTGTCCATATGATGATGATGACGATGATGATGATGAGCCCCTTGCTTCAGTTGTCATTTGCAGCCAGGCTGCTTCTGAAAAAAAGCTGCATAGCTGAAGGGGCCTTACATGGTCAAATAAAAACAAGAGTTCCGCTGTAGTTTAGTCTCCTCGTGTGCCGATGTTTGCATACCGCACCAAAGCACAGTACTCATTTAACTCTTGACTCGACCTAGGGAACGCCTAGGACTGATTCAAATATTAAAACACCGCTGTGATTTAGCTCCAGTCCCTTTATGACCTGTATCACCCCCTCCCCCCATGGCCCCCCCTCCCCCGTGTACCCCCTCTCCCACGTGTGCCCCCCCCCCCCGTGTCCTCCATCCCCGTGCCCCCCTCCCCATGGCCCACCTCATGGCCCACCCCCCCGTATTCCCACTCTCGATGGCCCCCCACACCCACCCCCCATGGCGCCCCTCCCCGTGTGCCCCCCCCACCCCCGTGCCCCCCCCGTACCCCCCCCCCCCCAGAGCGAGGTGTTCCCCGAGCCGCTGTACAGGTGGACGCGCGTGGGGGGCCCCCTGCCTGACGGGCGGCCGCACAGCGAGGGGCCGCGGCTGCTGCTGGACAAGGCGGGGGCAGCGCTCAACGGCACCATGTTCCGCTGCTCGGCCCAGAACGCCCTGGGGGCCACCGACATCCACACACGCCTCATCATCTACGGTGTGTGTACACTCAGCACTCACCACTCACTCACCACTCACTCACCACTCACTCACCACTCAACACTCACTCACCACTCACTCACTCACCACTCACTCACTCACCACTCACCACTCACTCACCACTCACTCACCACTCACTCACTCACCACTCACCACTCACTCACCACTCACTCACCACTCACCACTCACTCACTCACCACTCACCACTCACTCACCACTCACTCACCACTCAACGGCACCATGTTCCGCTGCTCGGCCCAGAACGCCCTGGGGGCCACCGACATCCACACACACCTCATCATCTACGGTGTGTGTACACTCACTCACTCACCACTCACTCACCACTCACTCACCACTCACCACTCACTCACCACTCACTCACTCACCACTCACCACAGACACACACGCCTCATCATCTACGGTGTGTGTGTACACTCACCACTCACCACTCACTCACTCACTCACCACTCACTCACCACTCACTCACTCACCACTCACTCACCACTCACTCACCACTCACCACTCACTCACTCACCACTCACTCACCACTCACCACTCACTCACCACTTACTCACCACTCACTCACCACTTACTCACCACTCACTCACCACTCACTCACCACTCACTCACCACTCACCACTCACTCACTCAGCACTCACTCACCACTCACTCACTCACCACTCACTCACTCACTCATCACTCACTCACCATTCACTCACTCACTCACCACTCACTCAACACTCACTCACCACTCACTCACCACTCACTCACTCACCACTCACCACTCACTCACTCACCACTCACTCACCACTCACCACTCACTCACTCACCACTCACTCACTCACTCACCACTCACTCACCACACATTCACTCACCACTCACTCACTCACCACTCACTCACCACTCACTCACCACAGACACACACGCTTCATCATATACGGTGTGTGTGTACACTCACCACTCGCTCACCACTCACTCACCACTCACTCACCACTCACCGCAGACATACACGCCTCATCATATGCGGTGTGTGTGTACACTCACCACTCGCTCACCACTCGCTCACCACTCACTCACCACAGACATACACGCCTCATCATATACGGTGCGTGTACACTCACCACTCGCTCACCACTCACTCACCACAGACATACTCACATACACATCTCATCATATACAGTGAGGGTCCCCTGCTAATTTTGTACGTTTGCCCACTGACAAAGAAATGATCAGTCTATAATTTTAATGGTAGGTTTATTTGAACAGTGAGAGACAGAATAACAACAACAAAATCCAGAAAAACGCATGTCAAAAATGTTATAAATTTATTGGCATTTTAATGAGGGAAATAAGTATTTGACCCATCTGCAAAACATGACTTAGTACTTGGTGGCAAAACCCTTGTTGGCAATCATAGAAGTCAGACGTTTCTTGTAGTTGGCCACCAGGTTTGCACACATCTCAGGAGGGATTTTGTCCCACTCCTCTTTGCAGATCTTCTCCAAGTCATTAAGGTTTCGAGGCTGACGTTTGGCAACTCGAACCTTCAGCTCCCTCCACAGATTTTCTATGGGATTAAGGTCTGGAGACTGGCTAGGCCACTCCAGGACCTTAATGTGCTTCTTCTTGAGCCATTCCTTTGTTGCATTGGCCGTGTGTTTTGGGTCATTGTCATGCTGGAATACCCATCCACGAACCATTTTCAATCCCCTGGCTGAGGGAAGGAGGTTCTCACCCAAGATTTGACGGTACATGGCCCCGTCCATCGTCCTTTTGATGCGGTGAATTTGTCCTGCCCCCTTAGCAGAAAAACACCCCCAAAGCATAATGTTTCCCCCTCCATGTTTGACGGTGGGGATGGTGTTATTGGGGTCACAGGCAGCATTCCTTCTCCTCCAAACGCGGCGAGTTGAGTTGATGCCAAAGAGCTCCATTTTGGTCTCATCTGACCACAACACTTTCACCCAGTTGTCCTCTGAATCATTCAGATGTTCATTGGCAAACTTCAGACGGGCATGTATATGTGCTTTCTTGAGCAGGGGGACCTTGCGGGCGCTGCAGGATTTCAGTCCTTCACGGCGTAGTGTGTTACCAATTGTTCTCTTGGTGACTATGGTCCCAGCTGCCTTGAGATCATTGACAAGATCCTCCCGTGTAGTTCTGGGCTGATTCCTCACCGTTTTCATGATCATTGCAACTCCACGAGGTGAGATCTTGCATGGAGCGCGAGGCCGAGGAAGATTGACAGTTCTTTTGTGTTTCTTCCATTTGCGAATAATCGCACCAACTGTTGTCACCTTCTCACCAAGCTGCTTGGCAATGGTCTTGTAGCCCATTCCAGCCTTGTGTAGGTCTACAATCTTGTCCCTAACATCCTTGGAGAGCTCTTTCGTCTTTGCCATAGTGGAGAGTTTGGAATATGATTGATTGATTGCTTCTGTGGACAGGTGTCTTTTATATAGGTAACAAGCTGAGATTAGGATCACTCCCTTTAAGAGTGTGCACCTAATCTCAGCTCGTTACCTGTATAAAAGACACCTGGGAGCCAGAAATCTTTCTGATAGAGGGGGGGTTAAATACTTATTTCCCTCCTTAAAATGCAAATCAATTTATAACATTTTTGACATGCGTTTCTCTGCATTTTTTTGTTATTATTCTGTCTCTCACTGTTCAAATAAACCTTCCATTAAAATTATAGACTAATCATTTCTTTGTCAGTGGGCAAACGTACAAAATCAGCAGGGTATGAAATACTTTTTTCCCTCACTGTACGGTGTGTGTGTACACTCACCACTCGCTCACCACTCACTCACCGCAGACATACACGCATCACCATATACGGTGTGTGTACACTCACCACTCACTCACCGCAGACATACACGCCTCATCATATAGGGTGTGCGTGTACACTCACCACTCACTCACCGGAGACATACACGCCTCATCATATACGGTGTGTGTGTACACTCACCACTCGCTCACCACTCACTCACCGCAGACATACACGCCTCATCATATGCGGTGTGTGTGTACACTCACCACTCGCTCACCACTCACTCACGGCAGACACACACGCATCACCATATATGGTGTGTGTGTACACTCACCACTCGCTCACCACTCACCGCAGACATACACGCCTCATCATATACGGTGTGTGTGTACACTCACCACTCGCTCACCACTCACTCATCACAGACATACACACCTCATCATATACGGTGTGTGTGTACACTCACCACTCGCTCACCACTCACTCACCGCAGACATACACGCATCACCATATACGGTGTGTGTGTGTACACTCACCACTCGCTCACCACTCACTCACCACAGACATACTCACATACACACCTCATCATATACAGTGAGGGAAATAAGTATTTGATCCCCTGCTGATTTTGTACGTTTGCCCACTGACAAAGAAATGATCAGTCTATAATTTTAATGGTAGGTTTATTTTAACAGTGAGAGACAGAATAACAACAACAAAATCCAGAAAAAACGCATGTCGAAAATGTTATAAATTGATTGGCATTTTAATGAGGGAAATAAGTATTTGACCCATCTGCAAAACATGACTTAGTACTTGGTGGCAAAACCCTTGTTGGCAATCATAGAAGTCAGACGTTTCTTGTAGTTGGCCACCAGGTTTGCACACATCTCAGGAGGGATTTTGTCCCACTCCTCTTTGCAGATCTTCTCCAAGTCATTAAGGTTTCGAGGCTGACGTTTGGCAACTCGAACCTTCAGCTCCCTCCACAGATTTTCTATGGGATTAAGGTCTGGAGACTGGCTAGGCCACTCCAGGACCTTAATGTGCTTCTTCTTGAGCCACTCATTTTTGTTGCATTGGCCGTGTGTTTTGGGTCATTGTCATGCTGGAATACCCATCCACGAACCATTTTCAATGCCCTGGCTGAGGGAAAGAGGTTCTCACCCAAGATTTGACGGTACATGGCCCCGTCCATCGTCCCTTTAATGCGATGAAGTTGTCCTGCCCCCTTAGCAGAAAAACACCCCAAAGCATAATGTTTCCACCTCCATGTTTAACGGTGGGGATGGTGTTATTGGGGTCACAGGCAGCATTCCTCCTCCAAACACGGCGAGTTGAGTTGATGCCAAAGAGCTCCATTTTGGTCTCATCTGACCACAACACTTTCACCCAGTTGTCCTCTGAATCATTCAGATGTTCATTGGCATACTTCAGACCGGCATGTATATGTGCTTTCTTGAGCAGGGGGACCTTGCGGGTGCTGCAGGATTTCAGTCCTTCACGGCGTAGTGTGTTACCAATTGTTCTCTTGGTGACTATGGTCCCAGCTGCCTTGAGATTATTGACAAGATCCTCCCGTGTAGTTCTGGGCTGATTCCTCACCGTTCTCATGATCATTGCAACTCCACGAGGTGAGATCTTGCATGGAGCCCGAGGCCGAGGGAGATTAACAGTTATTTTGTGTTTCTTCCATTTGCGAATAATCGCACCAACTGTTGTCACCTTCTCACCAAGCTGCTTGGCAATGGTCTTGTAGCCCATTCCAGCCTTGTGTAAGTCTACAATCTTGTCCCTGACATCCTTGGAGAGCTGATTGATTGATTGCTTCTGTGGACAGGTGTCTTTTATACAGGTAACAAGCTGAGATTAGGATTACTCCCTTTAAGAGTGTGCTCCTAATCTCAGCTCGTTACCTGTATGAAAGACACCTGGGAGCCAGAAATCTTTTTGATTGAGAGGGGGTCAAATACTTATTTCCCTCATTAAAATGCAAATCAATTTATACAAATTTTGACGTGCGTTTTTCTTGATTTTGTTGTTGTTATTCTGTCTCTCACTGTTCAAATAAACCTACCATTAAAATTATAGACTGATCATTTCTTTGTCAGTGGGCAAACGTACAAAATCAGCAGGGGATGAAATACTTTTTTCCCTCACTGTACAGTGTGTGTGTACACTCACCATTTGCTCACCACTCACTCACCACAGACATACACGCCTCATCATATACGGTGTGTGTGTACACTCACCACTCGCTCACCACTCACCACAGACATACTCACATACACGCCTCATCATATACGGTGTGTGTGTACACTCACCACTCGCTCACCACTCACTCACCACAGATATACACGCCTCATCATATACGGTGTGTGTACACTCACCACTCGCTCACCACTCACCACTCGCTCACCACTCACTACCGACATACACCACTCCAAGGCCGTAATTATAATATATATTGGGGGGGGGCATATCCCCCCCCCATATTCAAATATGCTCAAAATGTCCCCCCCCAATATATTGCTATAAAACAATAATTGCTATGCGATGTAAATAAAAACAACCATTTGCTAAACCTTGGCCACAACATCTGGACTTGTCTTCATATAAATCAATGCATTGATTTCTGTTTATATGATTGTGGTTGTACTTTATTCGTCCCTAATCTCTGTCATTACATACAATGAAACAAGAAATGGTAAAAAAGTAAAAACAGAGGAATGTAATACAATATACACTATTAGACATTGTTGTAAAGAAATACATAAAAAGTCCATCCCATGTGTTAGTGATTTTTTTCTATTTTAGGCAGGAAATCAGTTTTAAAATAAAGAATTAAAGCTTTCCTGACTGCATAAATTACTCATTGGTTTTTTCGGTAAAGTCACGTATGTAGAAATACCATAAAATTATATTGAAATAAATCAATCGCGACGTTTCGACCGCAACACAAGCGATCTTCATCAGATGTAAAAAACAAATAGCGAGGGAGCATACAGGGCGACACCAACGCAACACATAGAGAGCGTTAAACTGCACGGAGGTAAATACAACAAGAAGATGAGAGACGAGAATTCAACAAACCTAAGGAAAAATTACGTGATGCAAAACCAGTCAGGCCAACAACACAGACACTTGCCTGGCAGACCACGAATTTCAGAAGAGTGCTAAATTTCGTGTTCATCCTCTGGGTTGAACATAGCAGCATAGACAGAGTGAACAAATACGAGGTACAGTCAGCAGAAATACATATACAGGGACACCAAGAGGCAAGGAGAGGACAGACGGACAGAGAAGCAAGGAAAAATAAAAAGGGCCGGAGGGATGAACAGACAGAGGCCTTAAATAAGAAGTAGAGGTGGTGGAGGGGGAGGGCCCGAAGAGAGCAAGGTGGCACGGCAGCAGAGGCCCCCGGGGGGAGGGGTAGGAGAAAGCAAGGGGTGCAACACGTTTAGGACAGGACTGTAAAGGTAACTTCCCCGTAGAAGTGTGTTAATAAAGAATTAAAGCTTTCGTGACTGCATAAATTACTCATTGTTTCTTTTTCGGTAAAGTCACGTATGTAGAAACACGAAATTGAGCACTCTTCTGAAATTCGTGGTCCGCCAGGCAAGTGTCTAAAGTCTAAACTGTGTTGTTGGCCTGACTGGTTTTGCATCACGTAAATTTTCCTTAGGTTTGTTGAATTCTCGTCTCTCATCTTCTTGTTGTATTTACCTCCGTGCAGTTTAACGCTCTCTATGTGTTGCGTTGATGTCGCCCTATATGCTCCCTCGCTATTTGTTTTTTACACCTGATGAAGATCGCTTGTGTTGCGGTCGAAACGTCGTGATTGATTTATTTTAATATAATTTGATGGTATCTCTACATACGTGACTTTTCCGAAAAAAACAATGAGTAGTTTTCAAATGTAGATATTTTTCTGGGTTGGGACCCCCAGACCCCCTGGAAGATTTGGTCCCCCCCCCCCAATGTTGACTCCATGGCTACGGCCTTGCACCACTCGCTCACCAGAGACATACACACACACCTCATCATGTTCCACGTGTGTGTGTACGCTCACCACTCACCGCTCACCACTCGCTCACCAGAGACATACACACACACCTCATCATGTTCCACATGTGTGTGTGTACGCTCACCACTCACCGCTCACCACTCGCTCACCAGAGACATACACACACACCTCATCATGTTCCACGTGTGTGTGTACGCTCACCACTCACCGCTCACCACTCGCTCACCAGAGACATACACACACCCCTCATTATGTTCCACGTGTGTGTGTACGCTCACCACTCACCGCTCACCACTCACCGCTCACCACTCGCTCACCACAGACATACACGCCTCATCATATTCGGTGTGTGTGTACGCTCACTACTCAACACTCACTCACCACGGACATACACACAAGCCTCATCATATTCGGTGTGTCCCTGCGTGGAACGAGGCGATCATCACGAAGCAAGGCACCGCTGTGTCACGAACAGTTGAAAGTAGTTTGGCAGCAGGGAGGCGATGCTGCTCCTGCTGCTACTGCTGCAGCTTCTACTGCTGCTGCTACTGCTGCTGCTCCTGCTGCTGCTACTGCTACTGCTGCGGCTTCTACTGCTGCTGCTGCTCCTGCTGCTGCTACTGCTGCTCCTGCTGCTGCGACTTCTACTGCTACTGCTCCTGCTGCTGCTGCGGCTTCTACTCCTGCTGCTGCTGCTCCTGCTGCTGCTGCTCCTGCTGCTGCTGCTACTTCTACTGCTGCGGCTTCTACTGCTGCTGCTGCTCCTGCTGCTGCTACTTCTACTGCTCCTGCTCCTGCTGCTCCTGCTGCGGCTTCTACTGCTATTGCTGCTACTGCTGCTACTGCTGCTCCTGCTGCGGATTCTACTGCTGCTGCTGCTCCTGCTGCTACTGCTGCTGCTACTTCTACTGCTGGTGCTGCTCCTGCTGTGGCTTCTACTGCTGCTCCTGCTACTGCTGCTCCTGCTCCTGCTGCTGCTGCTCCTACTCCTGCTGCTGCTCCTGCTGCTGCTGCTCCTACTCCTGCTGCTACTCCTGCTGCTGCTCCTGCTGCTACTCCTGCTGCTGCTCCTGCTGCTACTCCTGCTGCTGCTCCTGCTGCTGCGGCTTCAACTGCTGCTTCTCCTGCTGCTGCTCCTGCTGCTACTCCTGCTGCTACTCCTGCTGCTGCTCCTGCTGCTGCGGCTTCAACTGCTGCTGCGTCTACTGCTGCTGCTTCTGCTGCTCCTGCCCATGCTGCTGCCCCTGCTGCTGCTGTCCGTAGTTCCGACTGAGTCAGTTGCGGCTGTGTCGTTGTCTTTTGATTCGTCAAAAATCTGTAACCGTGACGCGGGCGCACAGAGCGGCCCGCTGCCCGTTACGAACGACGTCGCGGGGATCTTTAACGTCCGCTGGGAGCATCGCAGCGGTGCGGAGTCGCAGCAGGGGCCGGTTAGAGTAGCCCTCCTCCTCCTCCTCCTTTTAACCACGGTAATTGGTTCCACGAAACCGGTCGCTAGGTGATTTGGTCGTTAAGCGAGTGTTGGGAATGCACGTTAAAAGGATTAAATTTGTTGCGATAGCAACGAAAGTTGCCCCTTTTCGTCTAAAAAAGTACTTTATAATATTTCAACAATGAATAGCAATACATAAAGATCGGAACAACATTATAAACACGTGATATTAAAATAAACACAGTTTAATTAATATTTACTGTACATACAACAGCCCGTCGTTAAGATGAGAATGGTCGTTAAGAGGGGTTCTACTCTACCATACACTACACTACCATACACTACACTATACACTACACTGCACTATACACTACTATACACTACACTACTATACACTACACTATACACTACACTACTATACACTACACTACTATACACTACACTATACACTACACTAATATACACTAATATACACTACACTACACTATACACTACACTACCATACACTACACTAGCATACACTACACTATACACTACACTATACACTACACTATACACTACACTATACACTACACTACTATACACTACACTACACTATACACTACACTATACACTACACTATACACTACACTACTATACACTACACTATACACTACACTGCCATACACTACACTACCATACACTACACTATACACTACACTACCATACACTACACTATACACTACACTACTATACACCACACTATACACTACACTACCATACACTACACTATACAATACATTTACCATACACTAAACTATACACTACACTATACACTACACTATACACTACACTACTATACACTACACTACCATACACTACACTATACACTACACTACCATACACTACGCTACCATACACTACACTACCATACACTACACTACTTTACACTACACTATACACTACCATACACTACACTATACACTACACTACCATACACTCCACTATACACTCCACTATACACTACACTACCATACACTACACTACTATACACTACACTATACACTACACTACCATGCACTACACTACCATACACTACACTACCATACACTACACTATACACTACACTACCATACACTACACTACCATACACTACACTGCTATACACTACACTATACACTACACTACCATACACTACACTACCATACACTACACTACCATACACTACACTACTATACACTACACTATTATACACTACACTATACAACAACAACCGCCATTCGCCACTAAGTGGCGGTGACGTCACCACAACGCTTGTGCCAGGCCATATGCACCTTGAGGCCACGTGAAGTGTCGAACGCCCGCTGGCAGGAGGTCACGGGGCAGACTCAAGTGCCACGGGTCGACTGACTAAGATGACTGAGATGGCTGGCTGATGCACCACCTGTGCCCCCTACTGTGCCAACCTGCTGTGCTTTAGCCACCCGGCGCTCCGCTCATTGTTGTGAGCGTCGCTCTTCCGCCCTCCGTTGTTGTTGGAGGGCGACTGCCTCCAACTGCCCAGTAGCGTCCTTCACGAGCCTCCTCCACAGAGGCCGATCTTGACACCGCTGGTACCAGTCATTGGCAAGTCCACTCAGCTCCACGTCTTCCTGTACTACATCACTCCATCTCTTCTCTAGCCCGTGCCGCGCTCGTTTAGCCCCCTCAATCCGGCCGAACAAAAGCTGTTTCGGCATACGGTGGCTGGGCATGCGGGCTACATGACCCAGCCAACGCAGCCTTGCCTGCCAGAGGAGCTCACCGATGGGACCTTGCTACACTACTATACACTACAATAATATACACTACACTTCAATACACTACACTACTATACACTACACTACTATACACTACACTATTATACACTACACTAATATACACTACACTACCATACGCTATTCTATGGTTCTTTCGTTAAAGTCACGTAGATAGAAAAAATATAACAAGTGTATGAAAATATCACGACGTTTCGATCACAACACAAGCATTCATCATCAGGATCAGAGAGGTTAGCCTCAGAGGGCAAGCTGTTTATAAAGGTTTAGAGATGGGCGGGGCGGTAATGTTAATGTAGGAGAGGGCTCCGACACCGGCAGTAGGGCTCCACCAATCACAGACCTGTTTATAAAGGTTTAGAGATGGGCGGGGCGCTAATGTTAATGTAGGAGAAGGCTCCGACACCGGCAGTAGGGCTACACCAATCAAAGACCTGTTTATAAAGGTTTTGCAATGGGCGGGGCAGCTAATGTTAATGTAGAAGGCTCCGGGAGTAGGTCTACACCAATCAAAGAGCTGTTTATAAAGGTTTAAAGATAGGCGGCGCAGCTAATCTTAATGTTGGAGAAGGCTCTGGAAGTAGGTCTACACCAATCAAAGAGCTGTTTATAAAGGTTTAGAGATGGGCGGGGCAGTTAATGTTAATGTTGGAGAAAGCTCCAACACCGGCAGTAGGGCTACACCAATCAAAGCATTGCACCTCGCTCCACACACCCACACTGCTGACGGTGGAGGTTGACAAGAAAACACAAATCAAGTCATGGCCCAAAGTGGTTGATGACATCTTTCCAATGATTGCTGAGTTTATAACCTTCCTTTCGGTTGAAATTGTCTGTACATATGGATGGCTTCATGAACAAATCTTTGTTGATAGCCAGTAGGCTTGCAAAGTACCATCGTCTTAGAGAAATCAATTTCATGCACTCACTCATCATATGCTGACTCACTCACACATCATACACTCACTCACACTACCACTGACTCACTCACACATCATTCACTGGGAGTGTTATGCTGCCAGCTATGGCTGCAAGTTTGGTCGTAAATGTTATGTATATCATTTATTGTTAAATTTGAATCACAGTTCCTATGATTACTGTTGTTACATTGTTTTTATAGCTTCATTTTGGTGATTTCGAAAACATATGGTTAAGCCATGTTTCTTGCGAAAGTGCGCAGTTGGCCAGATAACTTTAATCTAAATTGTCTTATGGTTGGTATTGTTTGAGTTGCATCACACTGGGATTTTGCACACAGCGTTGTAATACGGTGTGTTTTTTTTCTGGAAGATTTGCTGGTTTATCCAGGATGTTTCTGTTGCGCGTCGTCGCTTTAAGATGTTCTCTGTTCATATTTTGTTTGTTGCGGTTGCACCCGACTAAAGAGCCGCATGGCTCACAGGGCTATACCTAATAAATGAAACTTGAAAAAACTTGAAACTTGTGTGAACCAGCCGCATTAAAATTATGATCAGCCATGGCAAAAATATTGGTCCTACCATGTTTCAAATCTGCCTTATGTTCACGGACACGGTCCGAGACATATCGCTTAGTTTCCCCAATGTAACTGCTGCCGCAACTACAGCTTAGTTTGTAGACACCGGGATATTGCATGTCAGGAATCTTGTGTTTCACAGATGGGATCAGATTACGAATTTTATGTACTGTGTTAAATCGGACCTGTATCTTGTGTTTGTTCATGATTTTGTAAATATTTTTGGTTACCCCTGCTATGTATGGCAGGGTGATGGTTTTGATTGGATCCTCAGATGGCTCCTTCCTCACGGGTGGGGTGAAGGCTTTGCGGATTTTGTAGTCAGATTATCCATTCGCCTTGAGAGCTTGGTGTACATGTTTAAGTTCACTGGTTAGGTGTTCATGGCTGGAGATACATTGAGCTCTATGGTGTAGCGTTTTGATGAGGGAATTCTTCTGGGATGGATGGTGGTGGGAATCAGGTTTTAGGTAGGTGTCAGTATGGGTTACTTTCCTGTAGACAAAATGGCTGATTGAGCCATCTGGTCTCTTTTTTATTAGGACATCCAAGAATGGTAGCATGCCATCCTTTTCTACCTTCATGGTGAATTTGATGGCTGGGTGTATTGTTGTATATGCCGGGTCTTGAAAAAATATAAAAATATAAAAAATTAATTGAAAACGAAAAAATGTGCAATTATTCGAAAGCATGCTAATTTATGTAATTATGCACAAATTATGCTAAGTGGGGGGTTAATTGTATTACGCTATATAAATGTATGCATATTCTTAGCTCTTTCGGCAAAGTCACTTTAAAGAGAAACAATAAAATAATAAAATATATATAAAACAATACAAATTCTCACATTTCGACCATAACATAAACGGTCATCATCAGGTGTGAAAAACCAACGGCAAGAAACATTAAAAAGAAGTGGTGGTTAGAATTTATTTATTTATAAACGGTGCATTTATTTATTTAAAAAAAAACGTTAACGCCACGGGCAGCGATTTGGCAGTTTATTTAGAAGGACGAGTCCATCTATGTTCTGAAAAGAGGAGGGGGGAGACGAAAAATTTATGTAAGCTGTCTGAAAGCCACCGTAAGCGTGAACAATCAATTAAGACCTGAAATGGTTTATAAAATCCTTCCAATGATTGCTAAGCCAGAATCCATCTTCTCGGTTGAAATTGACTCTGTGCTTGTATATGTGGATAGCCTCATGAACGAATCTCTCATGGTAGCCAGATGGCTTACAAAGAACCTCTGTCTTGGAGAAGTCAATGTCATGTGAGCCTACTGAATTATAACAATGTTATGGTCGAAACGTCGTGATACTTTTTTATTGGTTTATATATATTTTATTGTTTTGTTTCCCTTTAACGTGACTTTACCGAAAGAGCTAAGAATATGAATTACTGCAGTCACGAAAGCTTTAAATCAAAATTTAAATCTATGCAGTTATGATAATTCGGCTCGGCTTCGTTGTCTAGGGTCCTATTATGAACCGGGATAATACAATGAATTGCATGAAGTTATGCAAGTGTGATGTTAGTATGCTAGATTAAGCTCGGCTTCGTTGTCTAGGGTTGTATTATCACTCAGGATAATGCAATGATTCTCACTTTAACATTTACTGATTATGTCTTAGTGTATTTATGTCAGGTCTCCAAATTCAAATCTCACCGCAGCATACAGTTCTTATAATTAAGATTATTACGCATAAACTTAGGAAGGCACCGCTCAGACATTTCTGTGTTAAGCAATTTTAATTTTAAAAACATAGCATTCTAATATGCGAACTCTTATGCTTGGAATTGTCAACACAGTACTCCTGGAGATGTTCTCCTCATTGATCCATACATTTAACCCTCAATAATTACGTTTGTTAAACTGGGTAACAGAACAATCGATTCATTCCTCAGAGTAACGCGAGCATACACGGCGATGGGAAAAAGTCCTCAAAAATGTATGTGATAATATTCATACAAACAGCAATGAAGGAACCTGTTCCTAAAGCAAGAGTAGTTATCAAGTAATTCATTGGCAAGATTGTGCAATTAACGAAAACGAATGAGTCAAATACTTCTAACAATCGTATTAATGTAAGTCGACGGGCAGCAATGCTTTTCACGATCAGCTGATATTTAACGCACCACCTTGGAATGGCAACCCTTCTTGAAACACAAAGATAACTTTTTGGAACAATCTTATTAGTCCCGATATGCGTGTTATGTGTGCGTTTCTTCTTTGCCACTTGTTGACTTGGCGGCTTACGCAGTACGGCGTTCCTTGTGCTGAAAATACCTCGGGTTCCCAGCAGGGCCGCTGGGATGGCGTGTGTGTGTGTGTGCGTATGTGTGTGTAACTGTGTGTGCGTATGTGTGTGTAACTGTGTGTATAACTGTGTCTGTGTGTAACTGTGTGTGTGTGTATGTAACTGTGTGTATGTGTGTGTGTATGTAACTGTGTGTGTGTATGTGTGTGTAACTGTGTGTGTATGTGTGTGTTTAAGTCGTAGTTTCGTGGTAATTTTTTGAAAGGTGGAGGGGTTACCAGCCCCTCGCACCCGTCCAGAGCCCCCGTTTAGCCACTGTGGTGGTCACAGACGCCATGAGGGGAGGAACCAATCGGAATCGGCCCTCCCCCCACAGCACTGTCCACGACGGAGTTGCCCGTCCGGCACCGCGAGGAGGTAGCGGGTTGTTTTTGCCGGACGTCAGAGAATGAGGAGGCTTACCGCAACCTTCGCTCGGAGGTTCGGAGAGCCGTGAGGCGCTGCAAGGATGGGTGGTGGTCGCGGGTTGCTGAGGAGATGGAGTCTGCCTCAGTGGCCCGCGATCACAAATCTCTATTTAACTCCATCAAAAAGGTAACCTGCAGCGCCACACCTATTACCATCATTAGGCGAAAAAACGGTGATCCAATCTCCGACCCCCAGGAACAGGTTTGCAGATTTGCTGAGCATTTCTGCGAGGTCCTGGGGGAGGGAAAATCCCTCAGCCAGGAAAACATCGTGGCACAAAGCGAGGATGACCCTGCTGAGGCTGCGGTGCCTCAAATATTGGAAGAAGTTACCCCCTGTGAGTGGCTGGCTGAAGTACCATCTGTTGAGGAAGTACTGAGGGCGATCCGGAGTCTGAGACCAGGAAAGGCAGCGGGCAGAGATGATCTCCCAAGCGAAATGCTGAGGGAGGGTGGAGTTTGTGCACAGACTGCCCTATATGACATCATAACAACAGTCTGGACCACTGGACGGGTTCCACAGGATTGGAAGGATGCCCTGGTGGTCCCCCTCTTTAAGAAGGGGGACCGCACAGACTGTAACAACTACAGGGGCATCTCACTCCTCAGTGTGCCAGGAAAGGTCCTGGCAAGGATTATTCAACATCGCCTTGCCAGGCACGCTGAGGAGAGGCTTGCGGAGCCCCAATGCGGTTTCAGGAAAGGGCGGTCCTGCACAGATGCCATATTTTCTGTCCGTCTGCTACAGCAGAGGTGTAGCTAATTCCAACAAGACCTACATCTCTGCTTTATTGACCTGGTCAAGGCCTATGATACAATCAATAGGCCTGGGCTCTGGGTTGTTCTTCGTGCTTTTGGAGTACCTGACCCTCTGCTCACGATCATTAAGGACCTTCATGATGGTGAGCGGGCCCGAGCCTTTCCCTGTACACCTTGGGGTGCTACAGGGATGTCCTCTGGCTCCCATATTATTTAACATCTATTTCGACCACGTAGTTCGTGAAGCCTTCAATAGCTGTTCCGGGGGAATCTCGATATGGTACAGACATAATGGGAGGCTGATCGATGCCCGGGTGCGGTCAAGGGATGGCTCGCTATTGCTCAACCACGTTATGTATGCTGAAGATTTGGTAATAGCTGCTCATTCAGAGGAGGAGTTGGAGACGCTGCTGCTGAGACACTCTTCCTCTTGGCGTTGCAGCTCTCTCCACTGCTGGTTGAGTTGGCGCGATGCTCGCCGTCGGCGGTGCGCGATTATTCCGTCGTCAGATAGCGCTCGCAGCTCGTCCGCTGGTCGCCGTTCCTCACTCTTGTCTTGGTTCCCAGCTGCTGCCGGTCCTCTGCGATGCTCGCTTGGTCGATGCTTGGCGCTTTCCGCCCTTTCTCCAGGTTGATTGCTTGTCGTTGTTCGGCACTCTTTCTCTCTCATTTTCTCTTGCTCTCTCCTTTATCGTGCAGCTGCCAGCTTCACACGGACACCAGCCCTTACTTAAGGGCTGCGCTTTGTCGTTGCTCAACTTTCGTGCTCTTCACCCTTCTTCCAAGAGGGCTCTTGCTGTGTGAGCTGCTCGTCGCTGGCTGGATCACTCACTCTCAAAAACTTTTAAATTGTATTAGCACACCTCTTACACAACTCTGATAGCTTAGTACAATACAACTTAGCGCAATCCTCGATTCTGCAAGCGACTCAAAACATCAGGATGAATGTAGAATACAACTTTCAGCGATACTCTGTCGGTTCATGCCGAACTCAGCTCTTAACAACACATTGTCCATTCTCTCTGCGAGACACGATACCCATGGTTGATCTCTAGGCCATGCCCCGGAGCCTGCCCCTTGCAAGGCTGAAATGCATGATCTGTATCTTTGGTTATATGTGAAATTTCGCCCACCTCGGCTCGCCTTCTCACAATGGACCGGAATTCCTTTGATCTCGCTCTTAGCCTATGGGAACAGCTGTTTGTCCGGCCTGTGTGTGTGTGTTCTAATTTTATTGAAATAATATAAGTTTCGTCAAGGCCTGATTCCTGTCGCCTTCCTCAAGCCACCCCACCATCAATGGAAACAGATGCTCCAGATTGCCCCCAAGTGCATCCTTCCAGTCCTCCAACCCTCTGCAATAATTAATCTGGAAGGAGGGGGGGGGGTCCCCCTGTCCGGTTGTGTTCTCCCCCCTCTTCCCCCACGGCTGGGGTTGTTACATTTTTGTCTCTCTCAAAGAGGGGCGCCTCTTGCTTGTGCGTGCTGTGTGGCGGCCTTTGAAGCCAGGTAGAGATTTCCTCAGAATCTCATTAGCAACCATCCCCCCTCTCCTCTTTTGCACCTGGGTTTTTTTTATCTTTTATGGCTACTTCCTTGCCTGGTGTGACTTGTGGAAGGCAGCTGCTGTGACGGGCGAGGGTGGTTGTTACATTTTTGTTTGTGCTTCATGCTACACCCCGATTGATTATTTAAAAAATACATATTGGCAGAATTATTCTTAGTCTCAATTTTGGAAAAAGGCCTATATATGAAGGCCACTTGTGTTGTGGCCGAAACGTTGTGAGAATTTGATTGTTATTTTATTTTATTAATTTATTATTTTATTCTCGTTCTACGTGACTTTACCGAAAGAACCAAAGAAGATGAATCCTTGCAGTCACGAAAGCTTTAAATCGAAAGGCCTATATATACAACAGTATGGAATTTATGTGGTTGAGGAATTGGCTTCGAGCCAGTCGGCCATGTAGCCAGATGACAAACGTGTAATCTACGTACCTCTTCCACAGGGACGGGCGTAGAGTGGATGCCTGGATGGCGTCCATCTCAATTTTTTCCATGAAAATGTTGACTACAACCGGAGATAAGGGATAACCCATTGGGGTGCCTTCAGTTTGTTTGTAGAATGTTCCATTTTTCGGTGAAGTATGTGTTGGTGAGGCAGTGTCTCACCAGGGCTGGTACATAAACATTCAGTCCTTGTTGGACCAGGTCTTCGATGATTGCAATGATATTCGGCACAGGTTCTTTGGTGAACAAAGAAACTTTATAGAAACTGACGAGTAAATAATCGTCGTTTTAGCCGCAAGTTGAGGGTGCGCAACTGGTCAGAGGTGTTTACCCTCGGCGGGCGCGGGGTTAGCGTTGTCCGTGGTACGCGCACGGTGGTAACGCGTGCTCGGCTTTGTCTCGTACGCTGCGTCTGTGTGTGGCCCACATAGAGAACCCGGCCGCCGCCAGCGGACGCCAGAGGCCGCCGGCGGTGGCAACCGGAGGTGAGATGGGGGGGAACTCCGTGCGTCGCTGCTCACCTGCGTCACCTGCGTCACCGTTTACCTGTGTTACTTGCGTCACCTGCATCCCCGCTCACCTGTTACCGCTCACCTGCGTCGCCGCTCACCTGCGTCACCTGCGTCACCTGCGTCACCGCTCACCTGTGTCACCGCTCACCACTCACCTGTCACCTGTATCACCGCTCACCTATGTCACCACTCAGCTGTTTCACCGCTCACCTGCGTCACCTGCGTCACCTGCGTCACCGCTCACCTGCGTCACCGCTCACCTGTCACGGCTCACCACTCACCTGTGTCACCTGTGTCACCGCTCACCTATGTCACCACTCAGCTGTTTCACCGCTCACCTGCGTCACCTGCGTCACCGCTCACCTGCGCCACCGCTCACCTGTCACGGCTCACCACTCACCTGTGTCACCTGTGTCACCGCTCACCTGTCACCACTCAGCTGTTTCACCGCTCACCTGTGTTACTGCTTAATTGCATCACTACTCACCTGCATCACCACTCACCTGCATCACCGCTCACCTACGTCACCTCTCACCTTTGGGCAGGTACCACGAGGACCCAGAATTCTTTGCAGCGGTGGTTGCTGATGGCAGCCATGACCTTGGCCCTTGGCACGTGACATCGACCGCTGACCTCTCAACTCTACCCACCATCCCCCTCTTTCTACCCCTTTTTGAAGAAAAAAATTGAATTTACAAAATAATTCTAATTATGATAATAATATATTGCTCTATATATTCATTAGGAGATGGGAGATATTTTTATCGTGTTTTAAGGTATGGAAAAGTAAATGTTAAATTAAGCAATTTTTGAAATGCAAGCAGGTGCACACACACCCACACATCTCTATACCCAGGGTACTTATACAGATACACACAGGGCTACTGAAATACAAAGACGGCTACACACACAATGACAATGGTCCCCAGTATAGCCTGAACAGACTGTTGGGGCAAGTGCTGTTGTTAGCAAGCCCCGAAGTAGGCCGGCATGGTACACGAAAGGGTGGGTGTCCAGCACCACACCCGGCCGCCTTTGTCTCCCTAGTGGCGATGTTTACAAATCACACCAGGTACTCATTTGCGGCTGAGTCGACCTAGGGAAGGCCCATGACCGGTTCAGGTAATCGTCATCGGTGTGGGCTGTGAGCGGGAATCGAACTCGGGTGGCCGGATTCGTAGCACACCACCCTAACCGCTGCACCACCGCTCCCCCATCCACAGCAACACACAGGTGTACACAGGGTGGCCCAAAGAACGAACACACACGGGGTTATTTCATTTATTTTAACACTCGCATTAAAACGCTGCAATTGTTTATTTTACTTAAGATAACATTGAATCTTTATTAATATTGTTGTTATGCTGGTAGGTTCGCCTCAAATCCGTTAACAAAACCTCCACGCCCCAAGAATCCTGAATGTATTGAGACGGAACATGAATTGATGAATGTTCAAAGATGACACCTTTAATCTTTGAACAAAAAAAGTCCCAAATTCATTTGGAAAAATAGTTCGTGCATGCATTGGCGTTAATTGAAGTCACCTTGAACATTTGTTAAAATACAGGGACTCCTCTACTTACGAACATTAGACTTTTGACCTTTCAGAGATACGAACAAACCTGTCCGTATGTCCAGTTGCCCGTTCGGACCGAGAATCGTAAGTTCCACCGCCGTGCAATAGATGGCGGTGGTGGCATCCGCAGAATATGAAGAACGAGTGGCATCTGCAGAACAAGAAGAACCAGTGGAATCTACATCTGCAGAACATCAGCAACCAGTGGCATCTACATCTGCAGAACATGAAGAACCAGTGGCATCTGCAGAAGTGAAGAACCAGTGGTATCTACATCTGCAGAACATCAGCAACCAGTGGCATCGACATCTGCAGAACATGAAGAACCAGTGGCATCTACAGAACATGAAGAAGCAGTGGTATCTACATCTGCAGAACATCAGCAGAACATCAGCAACTAGTGGCATCTACATCTGCAGAATATCAAGAACCAGTGGCATCTACATCTGCAAAACATGAAGAACCAGTGACATATACAGGAGATTATCCAACTTTTAAAGCCATTCCCCGAGTTTCGTGTACATGCCGTACAACGTGTTTGGAATCGACAGGAGGAAAGTTGGACCTTCAAACAGACCCCAGGAACCTAAATCGTTCGTAAGTAGAGGAGTCCCTGCACATTAAATAACCCCATATGATGTTACAATAAATATAATAACCCGATGTGTCCTGACTTTGGCAACACTGTACATGTGCATGTAGGTACATACAATACTCATGGCAGGTACCCACTGGTGCACATCATAGGTACTTGTCCAGGTGTATGCACACTCAGGAAGGTGTGTGTAGCTACGCGTGTACAACACAAGGATGAATACTCAAATACGCGGGTACACACGACATGGCACGTCGGGGGCATTGTGTTGCAACGTGTGCACGGCATTTAGTGTTAACGAGGTGGGGACTGTGAAGAGACCAGGTCGGGAGTTCTCATTCACAAGGGCGACCAGTGGGGAGGCATGATTGCTGCCGCCGTCTGTGTACAATCCCAATCGTGCGGGGTCATTTTTTTGAGTTGCCCGACATCGGCGTGTCGTGAACATCCCCTGTGGCGCAGACAGCACCACGTGTCTCGTGCCGTTGACATGCGCCGCAGTGCCGGACCAGGGGCGGCGCGCTCGATTCGAACCCCCGTGGACCTTTTGCACAGCAAGCGGCGGGCGCGCAAACTGCAGGCGGCCGTGCCGCCGCTCACGCGGAAGAGTAGACCAAACACCCCTCTTGAAAGATTTCACTCTCGCAGAAAGTGCTCCCCCTTCCACCACCAGTGGCAGCGAGCGAGAACTTGCAGAGATGCTCCTTTACCCCTTTAGGACAGCCCCCCCCCCACACACACCTCCCCCCTAGTGGCTGCACGAAAACCAATTCCGGTGTTGTGCAGATTTCGTATTCAAATGTTCTGGCCCTCGTGCGCAACGTCAAACTGACCTGCGAGTGGGAGGGGCTTTCTGAATAGTGAGCGGGGCTGCCCATTGTAGTAATAGAGCATTGTTTGGGGGGGTTAGATCGTGTAAATATAAATGTCGTTAAACCCGCCATCACCCGACATGTTCGATTAACAAGGTTTGTCACACAAAAACGTGCCAATTCGTTACGAGTACAGCAACACTGGTTGTGTGTTGGAGAGTAAATGCACTACAACATCCACAATTCGAGTACTGTGACGTTTTCGCCAGTAATTACAGTGAGGGAAAAAAAGTATTTGATCCCCTGTTGATTTTGTACGTTTGCCCACTGACAAAGAAATGATCAGTCCATAATTTTAATGGTAGGTTTATTTGAACAGTGAGAGACAGAATAACAACAACAAAATCCAGAAAAACGCATGTCAAAAATGTTATAAATTGATTGGCATTTTAATGAGGGAAATAAGTATTTGACCCCTCTGCAAAACATGACTTAGTACTTGGTGGCAAAACCCTTGTTGGCAATCACAGAGGTCAGACGTTTCTTGTAGTTGGCCACCAGGTTTGCACACATGTCAGGAGGGATTTTGTCCCACTCCTCTTTGCAGATCTTCTCCAAGTCATTAAGGTTTCGAGGCTGGCGTTTGGTAACTCGAACCTTCAGCTCCCTCCACAGATTTTGTATAGGATTAAGGTCTGGAGACTGGCTAGGCCACTCCAGGACCTTAATGTGCTTCTTCTTGAGCCACTCCTTTGTTGCCTTAGCCATGTGTTTTTGGGTCATTGGCATGCTGGAATACCCATCCACGACCCATTTTAAATGTCCTGGCTGAGGGAAGGAGGTTCTCACCCAAGATTTGACAGTACATGGCCCCGTCCATCGTCCCTTTAATGCGGTGAAGTTGTCCTGTCCCCTTAGCAGAAAAACACCCCCAAAGCAAAATGTTTCCACCTCCATGTTTGACGGTGGGGATGGTGTTCTTGGGGTCATAGGCAGCATTACTCCTCCAAACACGGCGAGTTGAGTTGATGCTAAGGAGCTCCATTTTGGTCTCATCTGACCACAACACTTTCACCCAGTTGTCCTCTGAATCATTCAGATGTTCATTGGCAAACTTCAGACGGGCATGTATGTGCTTTCTTGAGCAAGGGGACCTTGCGGGCGCTGAAGGATTTCAGTCCTTCACGGCGTAGTGTGTTACCAATTGTTTTCTTGGTGACTATGGTCCCAGCTGCCTAGAGATCATTGACAAGATCCTCCCGTGTAGTTCTGGGCTGATTTCTCACCGTTCTCATGATCATTGCAACTCCACGAGGTGAGATCTTGCATGGAGCCCGAGGGAGATTGACAGTTCTTTGGTGTTTCTTCCATTTGCGAATAATCGCACCAACTGTTGTCACCTTCTCACCAAGCTGCTTGGCAATGGTTTTGTAGCCCATTGCAGCCTTGTGTAGGTCTACAATCTGGTCCCTGACATCCTTGGAGAGCTCTTTGGTCTTGGCCATGGTGGAGAGTTTGGAATTTGATTGATTGATTGCGTCTGTGGACAGGTGTCTTTTATACAGGTAACAAGCTGAGATTAGGAGCACTCCCTTTCAGAGTGTGCTCCTAATCTCAGCTCGTTACCTGTATAAAAGACACCTGGGAGCCAGAAATCTTTTTGATTGAGAGGGGGTCAAATACTTATTTCCCTCATTAAAATGCGAATCAATTTATAACATTTTTTGACATGCGTTTTTCTGGATTTTCTTGTTATTCTGTCTCTCACTGTTCAAATAAACCTACCATTACAATTATAGACTGATCATTTCTTTGTCACTGGTCAAACGTACAAAATCACCAGGGGATCAAATACTTTTTTCCCTCACTGTACAACAACGAGCTCAGGCGACAGCCAGGAGGGGCTAGGGCGGTGGGTTAACCTGAGCGGTGGGAGTGGCCACCTCCTGGGACATGTGAACGGGAGGCGGGGCCCAGTGTCCGTTAGTGGCGTCATTGTGCGGGGGGGGGGGGTGCTCGTGGCCGAGTGGGCGTGGCTATGTAAAAGTAGGGCGGGGTTTCACGGAGCGGGGGAGCGGGGTTGGCAGCTCGGGCCCCACGTGTCCCGGTTGAGACCTCCCAGAAAAATCGGTTTATGACCTCACACATGCGCGCGTGCGGACATCTAAACGCACACGAAACACGACAAAAAAAAACGCACAGGTATGCACGCACAGGGACTCCTCTACCTACGAACATTCTTCTTACGAAATTTCAGAGATACGAACAAACCTGTCATTATGTCCCGTTGCCTGTTCGGACCGAGAGTCGCAAGTTTAACCGCCGCGCTATAGATGGTGGTGGTGGTGGCATCTACATCTGCAGAACGTGAAGAACCAGTGGCATCTACGTCTACAGGAGATTGTACAAATTTTTAAAAGCCATTCCCCGTGTTTAGTGTAAATGCCTTACAACGTGTTTGGGAATCAACAAATCGACTTACGAACAGTCCTCTGGAACATAACGCGTTCGTAAGTAGAGGAGTCCCTGTACAACTACGCACGTGTTCACGCACCTTTCAGCCTGAACGAGTGCTGTATGCGAGCACCCATTAAAAGTGACCCCACACGACTTTTGTGATGGGCGTTGGAACCACCCGACCCTCACCGTATCCGTCTCAGTCCATTACTGGTGTTGTTCATGATACATAAATCAGCTGCTGTCACTCAACTGCTTGGCCTGGCGGTCCCCCCAATCAAAACCACTCACTTGGTCAATGCTGGTTGCTGAAGGTGGGTGGGGTGGGGGCGGTTGTGGAGCATAGATGCGGAAGCATAAAACAGTACAACAGTGGATTCTGCCGCACATAGCGCCACAGCCTATACCACCGTAAGTGGCTCAGCGGTTGAGAGTTATGACCCAGCCCGTCATTCCTTTCGGGGGTCGATAAAATAGGTACCACTTTGCGGGGGATTCAACGGCGGTTTTCCTATGAATAGACTCGTCCCCGCCATAAAGAATGTGGAATCCCCCCCCCCCCCCCCCCCCCCCACTGGCTCACAGCCGTTAACGGGAGATGAGCACGTGGCATCATCATCATGTGCCCATTTGATCAGGAACTCACTTTATTTTATGAGACACGCGATATTAACTTTTTATGCGGGCAAGGTATTATTGCTGACGCTGTTAGTCGGTGCGCTTGGCTTTTAATTCGTGGGCTGTCGGCCCCTGTTGAATTCCCCGCTCAGGGCCAGCAATGGCATTGACGGGAGAGTGGCCGAGTGCATCAAGGGGCTGAAGAGTGCTGAGGCCGGCACCGCTGCGATTATTATATATCCTTGGGTTCCAATCCAGGTTACAGCCGGCCCTGATTATAGACCGGGTTCTCAAGTGTAGCGATGAGTTAACGGTCTCAACCCGGTCACCGGTGAGCACACACCAACAGCAACAACAAAAACCATCTGCATTTAATTTGGAGTGCCAACTCTGATTCTAATTTGAAGAATATTTCGTTCGATCGTCATGCGGTTAACTTTACTCTCATATGGCAGAGCGGGCGTGAAAGTGCTGCCCCTCTATACTGCGTGTGGACAAGAGTGTCACTTGAAGAAGGGATCTCTGAGGTAGCTCTGTGAGATCTAATTCCGTGGAGCGTTGTGTGGACCAGTGTCACTTGAAGAAGAGATCTCTGAGGTATCTCTGAGATCCACTTCCGTGGAGCGTTGTGTGGACCAGTGTCACTTCAAGAATGGATCTCTGAGGTAGCTCTGTGAGATCCGCTTCCGTGGACCGTTGTGTGGACCAGTGTCACTTGAAGAAGAGATCTCTGAGGTATCTCTGAGATCCACTTCCGTGGAGCGTTGTGTGGACCAGTGTCACTTGAAGAATGGATCTCTGAGGTAGCTCTGTGAGATCCGCTTCCGTGGACCGTTGTGTGGACCAGTGTCACTTGAAGAAGAGATCTCTGAGGTATCTCTGTGATATCCGCTTCCGTAGGCCGTTCTATAGCCGACACGCACAAAAGGCTGCTCTGCTCTGTGAAATTTCCGAATAGATTCTTCGCCTCGTGACGCCGATAGCAACATTGGATAACATTGTTGCGGGAAATTACGAAATAAATATAAGACATTGTTTATTCAACTTATTTGACGTGCTCCTGGGAGCCACTGTCATCGTAGTTACCATCAGCCACGGGTCAATCCACTGCTGGATGAAGGTCTCTCCAGCTGCCTCGATCCCTTATGATCCTGTAATGTAATGAGCCGAGTTCCTCGCTCCATCTCCACGGTGGACTCTATTTGATCACGGCTGCCACTCTATCATTAATTATTATTGGCCATCTGAATTATTCTTGGCCAATTGAATAATAATCATCATCACCACCTCCCTTCTAGCGACGCAGAGCCTTGCCCGAGTCAATTCAAGATGCCATGCATTTATGTGGAGTCACCACGGCGCTTGTGCCAGGCTAGGTGCACACTGAGACCACCCTGTAAGTGTATGGAAAGCTCTCGCTGCTGGCAAAAGGTCATAGGACAGACCCAGCAGGTGCCACGGGTTGACTGACCTAGATGACCGGCAGATGCACAAGCTGCGTTCCCCAACTGTGCCACCTCGCTGCGTTTTATCTGCCCAGCGCTCCGCTCATTGTTGTGAGCGTCGCTTCTCTGCCCTCCGATCACAGCCTCCCTTCCTCCACCCCCACCACAAGCTGAGCTGCAGCACGGCTCTCTACATTTCCCCGTGGTTCTGCGTGGTTGCTCACCTGGAGAAGAGTCAAGACGATTGGTAGGTGAGCAGGTGGGTCGCGTATGGTTGGGGTAAAGTGTGTAGACCGAAATAAACGCTGCAGAAGCTTCCCGTCATAAAGCCTCCCTCCCAACTACCACCCCATCGAGTTGGTGGAGGCCCCCTTCGGCCAGCAGTGGCGTAAACGAGCAATTGTACTGCTGCGCCTCTAACCCCTTGGCACACGTTGCGTTATCCATAATACTGGGTGTTTTTGGGTTAGATCGCGTAAATATAAATGCGTCGTTAAACCCGCCAGCACCCAACACAGCCGATCGGTAAGGCTTGTCACGTAAACAAAACGTGCCAATTACACTGGTCTACAGCCGAAATGCTTCCGAAATAAATGTAGTCCAACTTTACTAATTCTGGGTCACTGAGAATGAAAATTATGCTTAAAGTTGTTGATTGGCTCTAGTTTTTATTACGATATGCTACTGGGTTAGTATATACGACCCTTGACTTGGGAATGGTGGAGGATAAGTGAGTTATAAAGGGAAGGGATCTCAATTTAAACCTGAAATAAATAAAATACAACTTTGACTGGATCTATGAATAAATCTATGACTGGGTTTGGACAGTACTTTCTTTTTTAGCAAAATATGAATGATGCCATCTGAACCTGGTATTGCATCATACATGACATGAATTGCATCCTGTTATTCCGAGGTGTCATGGATGATGCAATCATAATTCAGCTTACATCCCTCTGCTGAACAAATTACCCTATATCAGCTCTAGAAATCATACAGTGTCGTGCTCTCTTATTTGTCAGTGTTTGATTTTGCAAAGGGACACATTTATGTTTAGCCAAAGTAACCAGAGATGCCTTGTACTTGTGAACAAAGCAGATTACTTCTGCTATGTTTGTGGTGAAGTGACTTTTGCATCACAAAAGCGCAGTATAACCACTATGGTTAAGAAAGCCTATCACCTTTATTTTGGCTGCAAAATTGAAGATCAGGACAAGATGTGGGCCCCATATATATGCTGCAACACTTGTGCAACAAATCTTCGCCAGTGGTTGAAAAGGAAAGCTATGCCTTTTGCAGTGCCAATGATATGGAGAGATGCAACAGATCATATTAGCAATTGTTACTTCTGGATGGTGCCTTCAGTTGGGAAAGGTGTGTCAAAGAGTGGACTGTGCATTATCCAAACATTCCATCAGCTATAAGCCCAGTACCCCACGGAGAAGGACTGCCGGTTCCTGATGCATCAGAATCATTCTCACTTGAGTCAGACGAGGAAGAAGATTAAATTCCTGGTGTTGAACCATCAAGGTAACATGACCCAGATTTTCTCCCATCCTCCTCCTCTGAACCACACCTCATAACACAAGGTGGACTGTCAGGGATTTGGAACTACCCAAGAATAAGGCAGAGCTGTTGGGCTACAGACTGCAGCAGTGGAATCTCCTGGCAGGTGTTGTAAGGGTTTCCATGTTCCGTGATCATCAAAAGGATTTTGTTCCATTCTTCATGGAGGGTGATCTTGTAGCCTGCAACAACATCGGTGGTGTGATGCCAGCCCTCAACATCGTTCATGATCCAGATGAGTGGAGACTCTTCATTGATTCATCGAAGATGAGTCTTAAAGTTGTTTTGCTGCATAATGGCAATGTTTTGCCATCGATACCAGTTGGTCATGCAGTCCATATGAAAGAAACTTATGACAACATGAAACAATTTTTGAGGGACATAAACTATGACCAACATCAGTGGCAGCTTTGTGGCGATTTGAAGGTTGTTGCTCTCTTGCTTGGCCTGCAGACCGGATACATAAAGTACTGCTGCTGTTTTCTCTGCGAATGGGATAGTCATGCGAGAGATTCCCACTACATCAGGATAGCCTGGCCACTCCGACAGTCATTGGAGCCTGGGAGGAAAAGTGTTCATCCACCACTTGTTGAATCAAGGAAGATGTTACCACCCTTACACATCAAGCTGGGTCTGATGAAGAACTTCGTCAAAGCCATGGACAAAACACAAGCAGCTTTCAAGTACCTCCGTGGAAGATTCCCAAGGTTAAGTGAAGCTAAGATAAAGGAAGGTGTCTTTGTTGGTCCTCAGATTTGTGAACTTCTTCGAGATGATGTATTTGACAGTGCACTGCGTGGCAAGGAAAAGACGGCATGGAAAGCCTTCCACTTAGTGGCAACACATTTTCTCGGAAACAACAAGACAGACGACTACAGGGAGTTGGTGGAAAACCTCAAGGCATACAAAAGCCTTGGTTGCAACATGTCACTAAAGATAAATGCTTTGCACTCTCATCTAGATTTTTTCCCACTGAACTGCGGAGCAGTGAGCAACGAGCATGGCGAGCGATTTCACCAGGACATTGCAACAATGGAGAAAAGCTATCCGGGGAAATGGAGCCCATCAGTGCTTGCAGACTATTGCTGGACTGTGACAAGAGATGCTCCATTTAATGAATACAAGAGACAAGCCAAGAAGGGCTGAGTAGACACTGAATAAGGACTAAACTATATAATAGTTTGCCTTTTGTTTAATAATACAGGGTGTTTTAAAAAGCTGGACCCGATTTGTAACTGCTATAACTGCCCATGAATTAAACTTACCACTTGAAAGGGCGGGGCATAGAGTTTCAAATGATTACCGCTAGATGCCTCTCCCAGCGCACAAACAGCCCTAGCCTCAGTCATTCGCAAGACGGTGACCCCGCAACACAAGGGGCGTTTGGCGTTCTGCAGTTCAGCAAGACTGAATCCGTAATTGCGGTGCAGCGTGCGTTTCAACGGCGTTTTGGCATTGATCCGCCCATGTCAAAGAGCATTTGTCGTTGGTAGCGACAATTTCAGGAAACAGGCTGCTGTTAATGTAAGGGGAAGAACAAAGGGCGACCACGCACCTCAGAGGAAAACGTGAGAAGAGAGGCGTTTGGGACGAATTCAACTATCGACTCGATGTTGTCCGTACAGCAGGTGGAGGGCACATAGAGCATTCATAAAATGGTTAGTAAAACTTGATAACTCATTAAACCGTTTGTAACTTTTTGTGTAATTGTAACATGTTGCCATCGTGAAATATACTGCTTTTAAATTGGGTCCATCTTTTTAAACACCCTGCACATTTTTATTTAAAGCTTTCGTGACTGCAGGGATTCATATTCTTGGTTCTTTCGGTAAAGTCACGTAGAAGGGAAACAATTAAATACAAATATAAAACAATACAATTCTCACGACGTTTCGACTGCAACACAAGAAATCATCATCAGGTGTGAAAACCATAGGAAGAAATTTTGTAAAAAGTGGCGGTTTTTTAACGTTAGCACTACGGAGAGCGATTTGGCAGTTATTCAGATGGACGAGTCCATCTATGTTCGGAAAAGAGGAGGGGGGAGACGAAAATAATGGATGCGGTCTGAAAGCCACCTTAAGCGTGAACAATCAATTAAGACCCGAAATGGTTTATCAAATCCTTCCAATGATTGCTAAGCCAGAATCCATCTTCTCGGTTGAAATTGTCTCTGTGTTTGTATATGTGGATAGCCTCATGAACGAATCTCTCATGGTAGCCAGATGGCTTGCAAAGAACCTCTGTCTTGGAAAAGTCAATGTCATGTGAGCCTACTGAATTATAAGTGATCTGCCACAGCCGAGGTGTTGCTCCTACCGTGTTTTAGGTCTGCTTTGTGTTCACGAATGCGGTCCGAGACATGTCGTTTGGTTTCTCCAATGTAACTACTACCACAGAGGCAACTTAGTTTGCAGACGCCAGGGTACTGTATGTCCGGAATCACATCTTTTACAGACGGAACCAGATCATGGATTTATGTAATGTGTTGAATCGGACCTGGATCTTGTGTCCTAATAAAAAAGAGACCTGATGGTTCAATGAGCCACTCTGTCTACAGGAAAGCTACCCATACGGATGCTTACCTGAAACCAGATTCCCACCACCATCCATCCCAGAAGAATTCCCTCATCAAGACTCTGCACCATAGAGCCCAATGCATATCCGACCAGGAACACATAGCCAGTGTACTCAAGCACGTACACCAAGCTCTTAAGGCTAATGGTTACTCAGACTACACAATCCGCAAAGCTATCACTCCAACTATGAAGAAGGACCCTCTTGAGGAGCCTTTCAAAACCATCACTTTACCCTACATTGCGGGGATCACAAAAAAGATCTCCAGGTGACCTGTTATCATGTAAAGCAACCATAAACACATGAAAAAACCTAGGTTTACAATTTATGAGAAACTCTACACAATAAACATAGACGTAAAATGTAAACTTTAATATCTTGGGAACAGTAGCCATTCAGTTATTTTAATTGTCATATTTGAATTCAGCACATCAAAATCCATAATAGACAACACATTTCATCTCTAAAGCAGACGACGTCTAAAAGAATTGTAGACCAGTGTTATGTAACTAGCTCGGCACACTGGTGTGTTGGAGAGTAAACCCACAACATTGACAATTCCAGTACTGTGACGTTTGGCTGGTGATTACACAGCTGGCTATCGCTTCATCAGGCGATAGCCAGCTGTGTCGGGTGGCGGCGGGTTTACGACACATATATTTACGCGATCTCATACGCAAACAAAAATACCTTTACTATGGATATTGGTCGAGAAAGCCTGCTACCGGACCGCTACGTGTTTAACCAGCACGTGGCGTTGTTGGGCAAAGAGTTCCCCCTGCTGTTTCGCTGGCATGCCACAGAACAACTGGAGTCGGGATCCCTCGTGGCTTGGTGGATGGAGTTTGGCATCTAAAAGTTACATTATTATTAATAATAATTGTTTCAAGCGTCATTCGTGCAATTGCAGCATCAATTAGCCGGTCCCTTATGAAGATGATAACAAAAACAAAGCCCCACTGCTGAGAAAACCACAAACTAAAACGGTGAATACGTTAAATAACCAGACGCGTGTCTCGTTTCCACCCACATGGTAAATACAAGGGAGTTTTCTTTTTACTCATCCCGTCAGCCACACGGCCCTCTCTGTGTGATTTTTCTCTTTGGGCAGCATTGGCTTGTTAATACAGTTCAGGTAAACTCTGGACTCCAATCTTGATTTGAAGCTTTCGTGACTGCAGGAATCCATAGTCTTTGGTTCTTTCGGTAAAGTCACGTGGGTAGAAATAAAATAAAACATTCAAGCGTCATAAAATAAAACGTTATTTTATTTCTACCTACGTGACTTTACCGAAAGAACCAAAGACTTTGGACTCCAGTTTCGACGTTCAGTGTCTCATCGGCAATCAGACTGCACGATGATTGTATGCTAGATTTGGTTTGGGGTTGAACTAGTACCCGTCCTCCCCTATGAACATATGGCAGTGTCACGGGCATTCGTTCCAGCAAATCTGACTCTGCTGATGTTCACTTGTGTGTATGTGTGTTGTAGCAGATACAGTAGTACAGACATTTTAAACTAAACTATTTTTTTATTTTAGCAGGTAAGGCCGCACTGAGCTATGGAGATCTTTTTATGAGCAACTTGGCTACAAATGATAGCTCAACGAAGTGGTTTATCGTCACGTGGAAATGTACAGCAGCCAAACACTCTAAACGCGTGATGTTCATTACTAAATGTGGAGGGGAAAACCGGAGGACCCGGAGAAAAGCCACGCCACCACGGGGAGAGAGACACAGCAAACTCCAAATATACAGCAGAAGCAGCAGCAGGCGTCAGGGTCGGGATGAAACCCACGACCTCCTGCATACCAGTTGAGGTAGTTAACATTTCATAGCCACCGTGAAGATGAGAGAGAGACACAGACTCCAAATATACAGCAGCAGGCATCGTCAGGGTCGGGATGGAACCCACGACCTCCTGTGTACCAGGCGAGGTAGTTAACATCTCAGCCACCGTGATGATGATGAGAGAGAGACACGCAAACTCCAAATATACAGCAGCAGCAGGCGTCAGGGTCAGGATAGAACCCAGGACTTCCTGTGTACCAGGCGAGGTAGTTAACATCTCATAGCCACCGTGATGATGAGAGAGACGCAAACTCCAAATATACAGCAGCAGCAGCAGGCGCCAGGGTCGGGATGGAACCCACGACCTCCTGTGTACCAGGCGAGGGAGTTAACATCTCATAGCCACCGTGATGATGAGAGAGACGCAAACTCCAAATATACAGCAGCAGGCATCGTCAGGGTCAGGATGGAACCCACGACCTCCTGTGTACCAGGCGAGGTAGTTAACATCTCATAGCCACCGTGACTTTTGTAAGTTTTCTGGCCAAGCATCCTCAGGCAAGACCCTCCTTAAAACATCATTCTTAGACTCAGTTGAAGCTCTCTCTCTCCCTTGAGGATCTTCATTCATTGTGTAGCTCTATTGGTTCAATCCACTGCTTGTTGTGGGGTTATTATTTTACCATACCTCACCACGCAGGTCAATGCGGATTGGGCAAGGGCATAGAGCATAGCAGTACGGTACAACAATGTGCATGGAGTACTGGTTTTAATCCAATCTCAACTCCTAGCTGAGCTTTAACAGAGCTTCTGACGAGATATAGTTTGTTCATAGATAGGTATAGTTAGGTATCACCCATGTTACTACTGTTCAACTACTCATACAGCATTATTATAATGTATGAAATACGATCATAACGAAGTGTGTTCGATTTAATGGCAAGTCTGAATTTTTATATGGACATTAAAGCAAACTAAAAAAAAAGACTATGTCGAAGGGAAACAATTAAATAATAAAAATATAAAACAATGTTTTATTATTTTATTGTTTCCCTTCTACGTGGTGACTTTACCGAAAGAACCAAGAATATGAATCCCTGCAGTCACGAAAGCTTTAAATCAAAATAAAAAAAACGACGTTTACGGTATGAGGACATTAGTTTTTGAGTCAACGTCGTCTATTTAGCTGCATTAGGACCGGTTTCGACGTCCGCGTGTCTCATCAGCAGTGCCGAGCTGCCGCCGGGTGACACTGCCAGTGACCACGGTGGTGGGCCTTGGGAGAAGGGAGGGCGGGTAAATAATAAAATAACTCTTTTACAGAGGAAGAAGAAAAAAAACCTAAAATAAAATTATTAATAAACATAGAGAGAGAGACAAACCTTTCTCTCTCTCACTCACTGCAGCAGACACACAAACACCCCCCCCCCCCCCAGAGTGATAAAGTGTTCCACGGCGGATAACACTTCACTACCATCGGGCATTGTATCATCATCAACATCATCAGCATCAACAACAACATCATCATCAGCATCAACAGCGGCAGCAGCGGCGGCTGCAACCGACATGCCGAGACGAAAATCATCAGCAAAGGATGATGACGACGACGACGATGATGAAGATGATGATGCTTTGGAAGAAGAGGATGATGACGGCGGTGATGATGATGGTGGTGATGGTGAAGACGACGATGTTGATGATGGTGACGATTCGATCGTCCGCCGGGGTGTGAAGCGAGCCCGGCGAGACGATGGACGAGCGAGCGGCAGCGGCATCATCATCGTCACCTCGTCATCATCGTCACCGACACCACAGCTACCATCATCATCACCACCACCCGCACCACCATCGTCGTCGTCATCATCATCACCATCGACATCATCGGCAGCAGCGGCGGCGGCGGCGGCGCGGACGCCAGCGAACGTCGTCATCGGCAGCGTGAGTAGCGAGATGTCTCCAGCTTGAGACAGTCGCGGCGTGTAGCCCGGGGATGGTGTAGCCCGGGGATGGTGTAGCCCGGGGATGGTGTAGCCCGGGGATGGTGTAGAGACCGGCGAAGAGAAACGACGACACGGCGACCCCCTTTGTTTAATCCACTGCTGGATGAATGCCCTTTAACCCCGCCGCTACCGCTACCCACCCAGGTCAGAGACGTGTAACCATAACAGAGTGTTGTTGTTGGGGCAAGCGCTGTGCTGCAGGGAGGGTGGTTCAGCAACCACCACGCCCGGCCGCCTTTGTCTTCCCGGTGGCGATGCTTACACACCGCCGCACCAGGCTACTAATTTTGAGGCTAAGCCGACCTGTTGGAGGGGTGGTGGGGGGGACGGGTTCCTTTGGGTTGTCGGTGGCCGTGAGCGGGAATCCAACTCGGGCTCCGCTGCCCCGCTGGTGTCGTCGTGGGCGCAGCGCGCTAACCGCTGCGCCACCGCTCCACCCCCACCCCTCTCGTGCGTTCAGTGCCGAGTGGATTTGGGATTCGTGCGGTGGTGGCAGCGCCGGTTCATTGGGGGGATCCTAAGGATACATTGAAGAGGGGAGGCCCCCCCTGAGCTGACAGAAGAGGTGTGTGTACACACGAGGCTTGAGATGAAGAGGTGTGTGTACACACGAGGCTTGAGATGAAGAGGTGTGTGTACACACGAGGTTTGAGATGAGGTGTGTGTACACACGAGGCTTGAGATGAAGTGAGATGAAGAGGTGTGTGTACACACGAGGCTTGAGATGAAGAGGTGTGTGTACACACGAGGTTTGAGATGAAGAGGTGTGTGTACACACGAGGCTTGAGATGAAGAGGTGTGTGTACACACGAGGTTTGAGATGAAGTGAGAGAAGAGGTGTGTGTACACACGAGGCTTGAGATGAAGAGGTGTAGAGGCAAGAGATGTAAAATTATTTTTTGTTCATTTGACCAGGTAAGGCCCCAAATTAGAAGTGGGATTATCGTCATGTGGATATTTATAGCAGTCAAACACTCTAAACGCATGTTGTTGTTGATTACTAAATGTGGAGGGGAAATCCGGAGGACCAGGAGATAAATCCACACGACCAAGGGGAGAGAGACACCGCAAACTCCAAATACACAACAGCAGGCAACAGGGTTGGGATGGAACCCACGACCTCCTGTATACCAGGCGAGATAGTTAACATCTCATAACCACCCTGATGATGATGATGAGAGACACCGCAAACTCCAAATACACAACAGCAGGCATCAGGGTTGGGATGGAACCCACGACCTCCTGCGTACCAGGCGAGGGAGTTAACATCTCATAGCCACCGTGATGATGATGAGAGAGACACCGCAAACTCCAAATACACAATAGCAGGCATCAGGGTTGGGATGGAACCCACGACCTCCTGTACACAAGGCGAGATAGTTAACATCTCATAACCACCGTGATGATGATGAGAGATAGACACGCAAACTCCAAATACACAACAGCTGGCGTCAGGGTTGGGATGGAACCCACGACCTCCTGCGTACCAGGCGAGGTAGTTAACATCTCATAGCCACCGTGATGATGATGATGAGAGAGACACCGCAAACTCCAAATAAACAACAGCAGGCATCAGGGTTGGGATGGAACCCACGACCTCCTGTACACCAGGCGAGGGAGTTTTCCCTGCACATTTAGTAATCAACATCACGCGTTTTTGAGTATTTGCCTGATGTAAATGAATGTCCACAGGACGATAATGGACTTCGTTGACAGCCTGGTCGCCTCTTAAAAATAAAACATACACACAGCTCAGTGGGATCCTTGGCTGGTAAAAAATAAATAAAACTAGTGTAGTAGTTTTAGATAAGACCGAAGTTGCAGTGAAATGAGAGAGATGTAGGAGAACAATTGTTGGCGTAGTGTGTGCTTAATCCAGGGTAAATATGTTAATGTGTCGTTAAACCCGCCACCACCCGACACAGCCACTTAAGGAAGATTTGTCACGTAAACAGAACGTGGCCAATTCGTTATGAGTACAGCAACACCGGTTGTGTGTTGGGGAGCTTTGTTAGCGTGTCGGGTGGTGGCGGCTTTAACGACACATTTAAATATATATATATTTACGCGATCTAACCCAATATTATGGATATTGGTCGCGGAAGCGTTGTGTTTGCTGTTTCGTTACGCCTATTTGTTTGTGAGTATTATATTTCATTAATCCCACTTCTCTCTCTTCGCTTTGTGCAGTATACAATACAGTCTATATAACAGTATACAATAAGTCTATATAACAGTACACAATACAGTCTATATAACAGTACACAATACAGTCTATATAACAGTACACAATACAGTCTATATAACAGTGTACAATACAGTCTATATAACAGTACACAATACAGTCTATATAACAGTATACAATACAGTCTATATAACAGTATACAATACAGTCTAAATAACAGTACAGTATACAGTCTATAACAGTACACAATACAGTCTATAACAGTATACAATACAGTCTATATAACAGTACACTAGTCTATATAACAGTATACAATACAGTATATATAACAGTACACAAGACAGTTTATATAACAGTATACAATACAGTCTATATAACAGTACACAATACAGTCTATATAATAGTACACAATACAATCTATATAACAGTATACAATACAGTCTATATAACTACACAATAGTCTATATAACAGTATACAATACAGTCTATATAACAGTACACAATAGAGTATATATAACAGTACACAAGACAGTCTATATAACAGTATACAATACAGTCTATATAACAGTACACAATACAGTCTATATAACAGTACACAATACAGTCTATATAACAGTATACAATACAGTCTATATAACTACACAATAGTCTATATAACAGTATACAATACAGTCTATATAACAGTACAGTATACAGTCTATATAACAGTACAGTATAAGTCTATATAACAGTATACAATACAGTATATATAACAGTATACAATACAGTCTATATAACAGTATACAGTACAGTCTATATAACAGTATACAATACAACAGTATACAATACAGTCTATATAACAGTATACAATACAGTCTATATAACAGTATACAATACAGTCTATATAACAGTATACAATACAGTCTATATAACAGTTTACAGTACAGTCTATATAACAGTATACAGTACAGTCTATATAACAGTATACAATACAGTCTATATAACAGTATACAATACAGTCTATATAACAGTATACAATACAGTTTATATAACAGTTTACAATACAGTCTATATAACAGTATACAATACAGTCTATATAACGGTAATGACACGTAAATATTGTTTAAAAAAAAACCGATCACTTACGATACGTTAATGTTTGACATTTGATTCGTATTGCGTTTAAATTGCATAAAGTTCGATGAATAAATACCGCGCGTTGCTATGGTAACCGTACAGTACACTGTACAGTCTCGATATACGCATTTGTTCGGGACAATAGCGACATAGACCACGCAAAACTTCCACTTGTCCACATGAAACAATTAACGTCTATTTCTTTTTAAAAGATATCTAAATCAACATTTTTTTTTACACACACACAAAAAACTTAAAACTGATACGCAGTGCCGAGCGCTGTGTCCAGTACAGTAGTGGTTTATGGACCAGCGTTGACGCGGGAGGTTTTGGCCTTTGCAGCGTCATATAGGCAAGCCTGCTAAGTTTATAACCTCGCAGTTGTTATTGTGTTTGTCTTCTCTCCACGTTTGTTTATTTTATTAATGTGTTTAATCTTATTTCAGCGTGATGAAAAGACACAGTAACGACAATGTTAACAATGTTAACGTGCCACTGTATTTGGGCATTGCCACCCGTCTCGTATTTTGCGGAGCGTCCCCGTTACTTTTCAGTAAACTTTATCAAGAATACTAATCTACTGTGATGCTGGTGTACAATTGCCATACTTCACCACGCTGGGTGGTCGCATGCACAAACATTCTTATAGGCTACCTTAAATGGGAAAAAAATATATATAAGATGCGACGTTTTGGGCAATGACCCTCGTGCACCGCTGCCAAATAATGTTATAGGCTACGTGTTGGCAAACGGAGGGCAGTGTATGAAAGTCCACAGCTTTACTTGTACTGTACGTCTTTATACGCCGACGCGTCTGGAGGCCCTCATCCAGCAGTGGATTGGCAATTCCTGTTGTGAAATAAACCCAAGCGGAGGGTAGGTGAGTTTTATAATAATTTCCCATCAGTTAAAACCCTCTGTGACAGCAGGCGTGGGTGAAGTATGTCCAAACAGGCTCCACGAGCGGCACGGTGTAGGGCAGGGGTCGGGAACCTATGGCTCGCGAGCCAGATGTGGCTCTTTTGATGATTGCATATGGCTCGCAGATAAAACAAAATATTCTCACTTGTTTTAATCCATCCATCGATTTTTCACTGCGCATGTCCTGTTCAGGGCTGCAGGAGCAATTGTCCATTATTTTAATTGGATGATACTGGCCTACGTTTGCCGTTGCTGGGTAAAACAGGTAAACGCCCCCTTTTGAATCAGTCTGAGACTGCGTCTGCTCGGTCATTAGCTCAAAGCTAACCCTTCGACGAAGAAGATGGCGAAAAGAAAAAAAGACGACGAGTATCGTACATTTCAGGACGAATGGACCGAAGAATTCGCCTTTGTGGAGAGAGCGGGTTCTGCGGTGTGTCTAATTTGCAATGACAAAATTACATCGTTGAAACGGTCGAATGTAAAGCGGCACTTCGACACGCGCCACGCTACCTTTGCATCAAAATACCCTGCGGGAGACAGCAGAAAGAAAGCGTGCCAAGAGCTTCTGAGCAGGGTGCAAGCTAGCCAGCAGCAACTCCGCGTATGGACCCGGCAAGGTGACTATAATTCGGCTAGCTTTGCTGGTTCTTTAGCAATAGTGAGGAACGGAAAACCATTCACAGATGGCGAGTATGCTAAAACGTTCATGCTGGATGTAGCCAATGAACTTTTTGATGATCTTCCGAACAAAGACAAGATAATCAAACGGATACAAGACATGCCTCTGTCGGCAAGAACTGTTCATGATCGTACCATCGTGATGGCAAACAAAGTGGAGGAAACGCAAGTGAAGGACATAAATGCAGCGCCGTTCTTTTCTCTGGCTTTGGATGAGTCAACAGACGTGAGCCATTTGTCGCAGTTCAGCGTGATTGCAAGATATGCTGTTGGTGACACACTGCGCGAAGAAAGTCTTGCTGTTCTGCCATTAAAAGGGTCCACAAGAGGTGAGGATTTATTCAAGTCTTTCATGGAGTTTGCTCAAGAAAAAAGTCTACCTATGGATAAACTTCTCTCAGTGTGTACTGATGGTGCTCCGTGTATGGTGGGGAAAAACAAAGGATTTGTGGCGCTTCTCCGTGAACATGAAAATAGACCCATCCTAAGTTTCCATTGCATTATACACCAGGAGGCACTTTGTGCTCAGATGTGTGACAGGCAGTTTGGCGAAGTGATGTCGCTGGTCATTCGTGTGATCAACTTTATTGTTGCCCGAGCCTTAAATGATCGCCAGTTTAAAACACTGCTGGATGAAGTTGTAAATAACTATCCTGGTCTGCTTTTGCACAGCAATGTGCGTTGGTTGTCAAGAGGGAAGGTGCTTAGCCGTTTTGCGGCTTGCCTGAACGAAATCCGGACTTTCCTTGAAATGAAAGGCGTCGGGCATCCTGAGCTAGCCGACACCGAGTGGCTCCTCAAGTTTTACTATCTCGTAGATCTGACTGAACATCTGAACCAGCTCAACGTGAAAATGCAAGGCATTGGAAATACAGTGTTATCCCTTCAACAAGCTGTATTTGCTTTTGAAAACAAGCTGGAGCTTTTCATCACGGATCTTGAAACAGGTCGTTTACTACATTTTGAAAAACTGAGCCAATTTAAAGATGCATGCACAGCAAGTGAGCCCATTCAAAACCTTGATCTCCACCAGCTAGCTGGCTGCACATCCAGTCTCCTACAGTCCTTCAAAGCACGCTTTGGAGAATTTCGTGAGCACACTCGTCTTTTTAAGTTCATCACCCATCCAAACGAGTGTTCACTGAACACAGCCAACCTGAATTACATCCCTGGTGTCTCCGTCAGAGATTTTGAAGCAGAAGTGGCTGACCTGAAGGCCTCAGACATGTGGGTGAATAAGTTCAAGTCACTGAATGAAGATTTGGAAAGAATCACACGACAGAAAGCGGAGTTGGCGAGCAAGCACATGTGGACAGAAATGAAAAAACTCCAACCCGAAGACCAGCTGATTCTCAAAACTTGGAACGCGCTTCCTGTCACATACCACACACTGCAGCGTGTGAGTATTGCTGTATTGACCATGTTTGGATCTACGTATGCATGTGAGCAGTCATTCTCACATCTTAAAAACATCAAGTCCAACCTACGATCACGTTTAACGGATGAAAGCCTCAACGCTTGCATGAAGCTTAACCTCACCAAGTACCAACCCGACTACAAAGACATCAGCAAATCCATGCAGCACCAGAAGTCGCATTAATGGTGAGTGTTATAACAACATTATTTAAAAGAATAAATTCAGAGGCTTATTATACTGACATTTAGTTGAATTCACTTTTAAAATATATTATATTGCTCTCACTGAAATAAATTTCCAAATTTTTTGCTTTCATGGCTCTCTTAGTCAAAAAGGTTCCCGACCCCTGGTGTAGGGGGAGGAATTAATCGAAGCAGTGGATTGACAACTGGCCCACAAACGTATACCAGTCTCTGACCTGGCCATTAATGTCTCTGACATGATCATTATACTGGTAGGAACCTCCTGGTTACACCGGCCCACAGGGGGTTATTGTGTCCGTCCGTCCGTCGTGTATCCAAAAATGGGAGGGGTGGGGCTGGGTGGAGAGGGGAGGGTGGGGAGGGGCTGGGTGGGGAAGGTGGGGCTGGGTGGGGAGGGGCTGGGTGGGGAGAGTGGGGAGGGGCTGGGTGGGGAGGGGCTGGGTAGGGGGTGGGAGGGGTGGGGCTGGGTGGGGAGGGGCTGGTCACCCCGTGGTGCCCTTATAAAACTCAACGTTTAACCTACTCACGCCGGCTTGTGCCCACCCTCACAGTCGGGCATATTTGCGAAATACACCACGTGGTGCCGCCGTTGACCCTGGCCATTGACCGAGCAACCCAACGTTCCTACCAGCTCCCACCGCAGGAATGTGTTTAAGCAGTATGCTCCACCTCAAAGACAGCTTCAAAATAAATAAATCCAACCGTTAAAGCCAAAAATACATTTGGGTTTAAATAACATAAAGCGGACATTGTCATGTTTAACTCTTTGTCATCTTCATGGCAATAATGATCTTGATTTGAAGCTTTCGTGACTGCAGGAATCCATACTCGCTGTTTCTTTCGGTAAAGTCACGTAGATAGGAAAAATAATAAAAGAACACGACGTTTTGGTCGCAACAAGCTCAATCATTGGAAGGACGTGATAAACCACGTCAAGTTTTAACTGCTGTGAGTGTCACCCACCCGTGCTGTTTCCGTTTACTAATTCAAGCTCATTGACATGCTAATTTCTCCAGCCCCCACCCATCCCTGCATGCCACAAACCCTCCACTCCCCCCCCTCCCCCCCCCATGAACTCCTGCAGCCACGACTCGACAAAACCCCTCCCGTGCCCATCTAAAGCCACAACAGCAGATCATTCTTTCTCACCTGATGACGGACGCTTGTGTTGCGCCCGAAACGTCGTGTTCTTTTATTATTTTTTCTATCTACGTGACTTTACCGAAAGAGCCAGAGTAACAATAATGATGTTTGTATTTACGTAGCGTTGTCGTCCATTTCGTGCAAATTGCATCTCGCAGATGCCGGGGAACCGCAGGCGAGCTGGAAGGCAGCAGCCAGGCGGTGACCTGGCGCTATCAACAACTGCCCAAGCTCTGCAGTGCTCTTTTTATCAAGATGTTTTCAGACAATAATTGTAAAAGTTCAATCGTTTTGCCACCTTTGCCCGTGCCACTTGACGAATCGGCCCCATCGTTGTGTGCATTGTCTCCTTTGATCCTGCAGAGTCTCGACGGTGCAAAGTTCAGGGGGCAGCTGCTGATATGCGGAGCCACCAACTGGGATCTGGTTGGGCGGCGGGAAGTGCCTAAGCAACAAGGTCTCTCAGATGCCCCCCCCCTCACCTTCACCCCCCCCCCTCCCCAAACCAACCACACTTTCACATCTGATTCTCCTTTTCCACTAATGGAGGGGGCTCTTGTTCACTGCAAGGGACTGGACAAATCCCTCTTCCTTAAATGTCTCAAGAACCACGGGAAGGCAGCTGTGCCAACTGTACTTGTGAGTCCTAACGAGAGTGAAACCAGTCGACAGTTGTGTCTTTGTTTCACTGCTGCTGACTGGAATGGCCACATTTTCTCAACTTTTTTGGTCGGTGATGTAAAACCACAAAATGGTCACACGTTCAGTTATTTTGAGCCGGTGGTCTTGGCTCTAGAGCACATTGAATGTTGCACACCTTTGTGTGTTGTTAAATAGACACATTTAAGCGTGTTCCTGTGTGTGCTGGCGAGGAGCTGGTGCATCTGCCAGTCATCTCAGTCAACCCATGGCACCTGCTGGGTCTGTCCCGTGACTCCCTGTCACGTGGCCTCAAAGTGCACCTGGCCTGGCACAGGCGCCGTGGTGACATCACCGTCACTTAGTGGCGAATGGCGTGTGTTGGTATATTGGTGTTGGTGCGAGGAGCTGGTAACCCTGCCACGTTAAATTCAGTCACCAACGGACTAGGGAGAGAAAAATGTTAATTCAAAATAAGCATGCACCTGATGCCCCGAGGGGACGACCGTCCATCGTATTCTCCGGCCAAACCCCAATCGGTGGAGCCAGGAGACTGACACCACATTCTCGGGGAGCCGCCAGAAGCAATAGGCAATTGCTAGAGCAGGCCACATGGAATTTCAGATCGCTCGCTGGTGAGGAGAGGTTGTGTTCTTCCTCTGTTGGGAGCTAGGTTGTTACTGCCTAGACCTCTGTGGGATGCAAGGAGGTCTGGTGGATTGGTTCTGACTAATATAATAACAATAGGTGAATAGTCCTCTACACAGGGCAAAATGCAATGCAGCAACAGTGAGTAGCTCTTCTGAATAAAATAATGAGGGTAACTGAGAGTTTGGTGTTGGGATATGGGAGGCTGTGAGTCCCGGGCCAATGCTGACTTCCTTCCCCATCAACAGGAGGTGAGCAATGGTGGTCAATAAATCTTTATTATTACGTGCCAATATCGCCCTCAATAAAGAAGGCATCGGTGCACATTACAGCAGAAATGGAACGGTCTAGGGGCACTGTAGATGAATATTTGAAGAGGGATGAATCAGATGCTTTCTATGACCTCTTGTCCCAGGTGTTGGCTAAAGTGGCCCTTCGGAGTAGAGTCATCTTATTAGGTGACTTTAATGCTCGAGCGGGTCATGACACGAGCACTAGGGGTGAGATTGATTGCAAGGCATGGGTCAGATCAGTTCAACGATAATGTTAGCAGGCTGATAGATTTCTGTGCAGTCCATGGGCTTGTAATGGCTAACATATTGTGTAATTGGATGTATGTTGGATCACACCAAGAAAAAACTACTGGACTGTGTAGTGGCTCATGGCCAACAGCGGCGAATATTTGAACCGGTGCTGGGCCTTCCCTGGGTCGACTCAGCCTTAAATGAATAAATGGTGTGGTGTGTAAGCATCAGCAAGCACTGGGGAGACAAAGGTGGTCCGGCATGGTGTTGGCCACACCATCCCTTCAAGTGCCGTGCCAACATTCAGAGGTGTTTGCCGCTAACAGCTCTCGCCCCAACAGCACGTTAAAGGCTACACAGAGGATCTTTGACTTTTCTTATGTATACGAATGTTTGTGTCTGTATCTACCGGCTGTCTATGTGTATTATACGAGTGTCTGTGCGTGCTTCAGCATGTTTTCCTCTGTGTCTGCGAGTCTATAGCTGTATGAGTCTCTCTGTTTACATTTTGGTCTTTGCAGCTGCATTCCGGAATTTGGGCCAGAACCTGTGGGCCCCTCACCGCTACGGAAGTCTCCGTGACATTGCTGTGAGCCGTGTCATCACGGGCCCGTGTGCAGCTCACAGCCTCCTCATCTCCACACGAGGGCTCGTGTACAGTTGGGGTGACGAGCACACGTGTGACATACACAAAGACAAAGATCCCCCCCCCCGTATAGCCTTTACAGACTGTTGGGGCAAGTGCTGTTAGGGAGCACCTATAAAGGCCGGCACAGCACGCGAGGGGGGTGGGTGGCCAGCAACATGCACGAACGCCTTTGTCTCCCGAGTGGCGATGTTTACACACCGCACTTCGTACTCAATTGAGGCTGAGTCGACCTAGGGGAGACCCATGACTGGTTCAGATAATCATGACTGGTGTTGGCCATGAGCAGGAATCAAATTCGGGTCACTGGGTTCGTAGTGCAGTGCGCTAACCACTACACACACACACTGGTACGGATATAGATATTCACAAATGCACACGGATACAAAGACACTTTTACGCACAGACTTATAAAACATAATGCACTGCATGCACACAGGCGCACATGCATTGTTGGGATGAGTTTTGGATTAAAACGTTTCTAATTTCGCAAATATGAGGACAATTAAATATATTTTTCAGAACATTAGCATTTTGCATTAATGTAAAATGTCTTTTGTAAAATGTCAGTGACATCACCTTTACTAAAAAAAGCACAAAAGTGGTGGCATATTAGTGACGTCACTTCAGGATTCTCAGATCAATCTGAATCGACGTAAATTTCATATCTAGGCCTTATTTTGAGATTTTGTTTAATATTCAGAGTAGTCTCTCGATTATCCATGCTAATGTCGGAGAGGATGGCCACAGATAATTCAACATCGTGGATAATCAAAAATATACATTTTCCGTGGATTTCTATGCCAAAAAACCACTAACATAGGTTGTCCCACCTGATGAAGATCGTTTGTGTTGCGATCGAAACGTCGTGATTTTATTTTATTTCTACCTACGTGACTTTACCGAAAGAACCAAAGAGTATGGATTCCTGCAGTCACGAAAGCTTCAAATCAAGATTGAACATAGGTAAAGTTAAGAAAATACTCTTTCGATTTACTAACGATCGACCGATTGATGCGTGTGCACAGTAATAACACTTTCCTGCTCCCGCACAGAAGACGCGACCCATTAAGTGGATGACAGCAGCAGAACCATGCCAATCAGAATCAATCACGTGGATTTCGGATTAACCGGAGCAACATATTTGTTCAGTTGAAGCACGTGACTTGTAATAAACATTTCCTGGAAAAACAATTCGTAACCTTTTGGATTATTAATTTGGGCTTAAGGGAAAATCCACGAGTTATTAGTTTGTCAAAATTTCAGGTGCGCGGTTAATCCGCAAATCGGATAAACCGCACGCGGATAATCGAGAGTCTACTTTATATAAACAAAAATCAGGAGCAAATTCCTAGTAATAATAGTTAATTACTTCAAATCTTATGATTACACTTATTTAGCCAGGAAAGCCTCACTCAGTCTGAAGACTCTTCTTCAAGAGGGTCCTGCCAAGTTTTACACAGAAGGGGATGATGATGTTTGCTGTGTAATCCTAATTGAGTAATTTTCCGGTATTTTGTTCAACATTGGGATGTTTGGTCAGCAATGGGTTACATTGTGTGTTATTTTAGCCACTCCAACAGCCTGTCTGTTTTAGAGAAGGACCTTTGTCTATTTTGTGTGTGTACGCACGCATCTAAGTGCTCGCTAACAGCAATCGCCCCAACAGTATGCAAAAGGTTTTAGGGGGGATCTTTGTCTGTGTGCCCCATGGGGGAGCGGTAGTGTAACGATTAACGCACTGCACTATGCATCTGGTAACCTGAGTTCTGTTCCCGTTCAAGACCAATACCAGTGCAGAATATTTGAACTGGTTCAAGGCCTCCCCTAGGTCACCTCAGCCTAAAATAAGTACCTGGTACGGTAGGTAAACATGAGCACTGGGGACACAAAGGCAAACGGGCGTGGTACTAGCCACCCACCCCTTTGTGCACCATGCCAGCCTTCATAGGTGCTCGCTAAGAGCACTTGCCCCCAACAGCCTGTGAAAGCTATACGGGGGATCTCTGTATTTACCTTTGCAGGGCGGGGAGAGAAAGGGCAGCTGGGTCACGGAGACACATGTCGTGTGGACGTCCCTCGAATCATCGACACGCTCAAGGAGTGCGTGATCGTGGACGGGGCTTGTGGGAGAAGTCACACGCTGTGTCTCACAGGTGAGCTTACCTGTGTTCTCACATCCTCACCACCTCACCTGTGAGTGCAGTTAAAAGCCAACGGATCCCTGTCAGGTTAGTCACATGTCCCTGTCGTGCGGCAGGTCACCCGCTGGTAACATTGCTGGTGTCTCCTGCGGTAACAACCATTGAATTGTTACACGCCCACCCTCCCCTCTGACCCTCCCCCTGGTTGTGAAACTCCCCACTGGTGCTCCCCTCTCTGCCCCCCCCCCTCTCTGCCCACCCCTCTCTGCCCACTCCCTCTTTGCCCCCCAGCTGTGGAATTCCCCACTGGTGCCCCCCCTCTCTGCCCCCCCCAGCTGTGGAACTCCACACTGGTGCCCCCCCCCCCCTTTCTGCCCCCCCAGCTGTGGAACTTGTTGTATATATAAGCCTTTTTCCATTTTTTATTAAGAATGAGTTTATCAATTTTTTTCTCGTGGTGTCGCTTGGAGGCCAGAGGGGGTGAGGTGAACAACCCCCTCCACTCACAGCAGCCGCCATTCTCACACACAACAGGCCGCCGGAGATAGCAATGAAAAGTAATAACCCCAAAACAAAGAGAAGTGGGGGGGGGAATTCCTAATGAGAGACTAAAAAAAAATCCCGACACGGCTTCAAAGCCTCGCCAGCTTCCAGGGCGGCAAAAACCGGACAGACAAATTTTGGTTATTTTAATTAACAGAAAGTCCAAGAAAAACTCAGCAACAAGAATAAGCTGACATTATAGGAATCTACACACTCGCTACGATTAAAAAAAACCCAGACTACAATCTACATAGCAGGTTATTACTTCTCATACATAATATTAATACTAACGTTATTCACCTTAAATTATATTACATCTTGCCGTTTACGTGACTTTACAAAAACCAAAGAAATGAATTCCAGCAGTCAAGAAGCTTAACCGAAACTTAGTTATACCTCTAAAACTCAGGACATCAAAAAATGACTCGAGTATAACAGCACGGATCCCCGGATACAGACTGGAGGACGAAATTAATAAACCCTAAGAAATACGTGGTGATGATAATGTTAAATCACAAATCTTGGGAAACATAAACCAAATAATTATGCAGTATTAAACCGAGGGTTATCCAGGAGAGATGAGGTGAACTAGGTCAAACTTACACAACCAAGAGAAACTGTATCCCATAAGAAAAGAGCCTCCCAACCGTCTTTGTCTTCCCACAGCACGGGATAGCAAAGAATGTAATGCCCAGAGCGAGGGAAATTACTCTTTTATTGCAGGGTGGCATCTGTGTTCCACGGATGAAAAGATGGCTTGGGGAGAGACACAGATGGCTTAATAAATGACACACACACACAGACACACGTACAACCCCCCCCCCCCCCCCACAACATTGAGCGAGATCAAAGGAAGTTCCAGTCCTTTGTGAGAAGGCGAGCAGAGAAATCAATTTTGGCATGAAAAGAGAGACACGGGCCATACATCGTATCACAGCTACCAGCGGCAGAAGACGGCAACCATCAGCTACCGAAGATGACCATCTACCGAAGATAACAGCCAGCCACCGACACAGAAGAAGCTTACCAGCAGAAGAAGAATCCGCAACTTATCCAGGATGGCGAGGCTCGCTGAGTTGCGACACGCTACGCCGTGCAAATTCAGCGCCATCAGAAGTAGTATCGCTCGAAAATTATTCCGCTCTGGGCATCGACTCACAAGAGCCACTGCAGTTCCAGCTAAGCTGACGAGAATTCCAGCAACATCCGCGAGAGAGGGCGGAAAGCGCCAAACGTCGACCAAGCCTGCCATCAACGAACGAAAGCAATCGACACCGCCAGACAGACGGAGCAGGAGAGAGCACGCCGCAGCGCCACCAGCGCCACCAAGCAAGGGTGTCAGCTGCCAGCGGACGAGCTGTGGGTGCTACCTGATGCCTTGATCATCGCGCACCGATGGCGAGCATCGTGCCAACTCTTCCAACCAACTGTGGACCGAACTCCGGCCGCCCGTGTGAAAGAAGGAGAACCCAGCTATCCGTATGATACGCACACTGCCACACATTACAACGCAAAGAATTGACGCAGAGAATTGATCAAGAACACATCCCCACTCAACCCATACCATCCCCATTCAACACATACACGAATCATTAATAAGAAGACTCATGATAAGTGCGTCAAGTATCAACTGATAACGAAGAACACGGTTGCCATTGGGTTACGGGGAAATGGTCGTTTAGAAGTATTTTAGTAATAATAGGGTTTTTCCCCTTTTTTTCTGGCAACAAAACTTAATCCGTTTTACAAGGATTCATGTCTGCATTAACCACAATACCTGCAGTCAAAATGCCAACAAAAAACATACTATGATAATATATGCATTGTCCTTGAAACTGATTGGTCCACACCAAGGGGCGACTGTCTCTTGAGCGTCGACCCAATTGGTGCTCGACCAGATGACGCCAGAAGGCGTACAGCTCAAAGACAATGCACTATCAAAGTATTGAGGGCTCGGGGTGAGCATCTACATCATTAGACCTCCTTTGCCAGTACCAAAATGTAATAATAGGGTTTTTCCCCTTTTTTTCTGGCAACAAAACTGAAACCTTTTTACAAGGATTCATGTCTGCATTAACCACAATACCTGCAGTCAAAATGCAAACAAAAAACATTATGATAATATATGCATTGTCCTTTTTTTTTGTCCCAACTAAAAACTAATTTTAAAGAAATAAAAAAGATTCCTTCTATTTGGCATTGCACCTCTCCGGCCCAATTTCTATTCCCACCCAATTCGTTCTTATCTTTGTCCTTTTCACGCACGGTACCTTGACACATTGTGAAAGGCGCCCGATAAAGTGCAAACGATTATTTTTACGCTGCCGGGTGGACAAAGGCAGGGGAATAAGAAAACAAGTTAAATAGAAACTTGCCCCATTATTCAACTGCCGTGCCAAGAGATTGAACCACACCGGCTACATTTCGATTAATTGCAAGTCCAGCTTTCTGACTATTTCTTCACTGTGGCAGCATCTCCTCTTTCCTGAGTAATTATCACAAAAAACCCCTTGGTGTTCTGCATGGGAGGCACTGTATTCATAGTAAATGGTGATGCTAATGCTGATGATGACGACAACGATGATGATGGTGATGATCCGCTGGCGTGACCTCAGACACGGGGACCGTGTATGCGTTTGGAGAAAACCGTCTTGGGCAGCTGGGTCTGGGAAACCAAACGGATGCCGTGCCAAGCCCAACGCAGGTAACGTCAGCACTTTACATTTATAAGTGTGTGTGTGTGTACGTGTTTTGGCACATGCCCAACCACCGCATGCCCAAGGAGCTTCTGTTTGACCAGATAGAGGGAGCTAAATGGACACGACACGGGCTAGAGAAGAGATGGACTGATGCGGTATGGGAGGATGTGGAGCTAAGTGGGCTTACTGTCAAGATTGGCCTCGATGGAGGAGGCTTGTGAAGGATGCTGCTGGGCAGTTGGAGGCAGTCGCCCTCTAACAATAACGGAGGGCAGAGAAATGATGCTCACAACAACGAGAGGAATTTCGGGTGGCTAAAACGCAGCAAGTTGGCACAGTAGGGGGCACAGCTGGTGCATCTGCTGGTCATCTCAGTCAACCCACAGCACCTGGGTCTGTTCCGTGACCTCCTGTTAGCGAGCCTTCGACAGTTCATGTGGCTTCAAAGTCCACCTGGCTTGGTACAGGCGCCGTGGTAACGTCACCGCCACTTGAAGGCAAATGGTGGCTGTTGGCACGGTGGGGAGTACAGGTGGTGCTACTGTCGTGTCATCTCAGTAAATCCATAACATCGGGACCTTTCCCGTGACCTCCTGGGTCTTTCCAGTGATCTCCTGCCAGTGAGCCTTCCACACTAGATGTGGCCTGGAAGTGCATCTAGCCTGGCACAAGCGCCGTGGTGAAATCACCGCCACTTTGTGGGAAATGGTGTTGTATATTATTATTAATAATTGATTTTTGGGTGATGCCACGCAATAATCTGACTAAATTGTGTAGTAAAGACCCTCCACCACCCTACGCGGCCAAGAAAATGTAATTGTCGAGTGTAAAAGTGTTTAGCATGCCAATTATTATCGTTTCAGATCACCGGTAAGTTTAATATCATTTGCACAGGCAAATGTAGTAATCGGGTATGAGGTGTCATTTAAAACTGCACTGGCCATCCTTAGGTCAGGATCCAGGATTGTATTGTGACTTCCTGGCTTCTGACTTCCTGGATGCTGGGTGGTGGAGGGTTCTTAATGACACAAATATGGCAAGACACAAATATGGCCTAGTGCAAAAATCTATTCTAAAACTGCACATTGTTTAATGTTTTCCACTCTTGACTTATTCTGACTTCCCAGGCCCTGTCACAGTGAGGCTTGATGTACTTGAACTTTACAATGTACTACTATTTAACTAATGAGTATATTACCAGGTAAGGCCCACTGCCCAGTATACAGTAGCTCTTTTTCAGAAGTGACCTGGTCACAAATGATAGCTCAACGAAGTGGCTTATAATGTAGAAACTTAGAGCAGCCAAATTTCTTGAAACGCACGTTGATCTTACATGTGGAGGGAAAAATCAGAACGCCTAAAGAAAAATCCACATCACCATGGGGAGAACATGCAAACTCTTAATATACAGCAGGCATCAGGGTTGGGATCAAACCCACGACCTATATACCAGGCAAGGTCATTAACATCTAGCCACTGTGGTGCCCTGTATTGATAATATGAGTAGAGAGATGCAGTGGGTTCGATCCCGACCCTGACGCCTGCTGTATGTTTGGAGTTTCTGGTGTTTCTCTTTCTCCCTGTGGTCACTTGGATTTTTCTCCAGGTCCTCTGGTTTTTACTTCCACATTTATAATCGACATGCCTTTAGAGTATGTTGATTCTGAAATATACAGGCGTCAGGGTTAGAATTGAACCCACAACTTCCTGTATACCTTTAAATTTCGATTTAAAGCTTTCGTGACTGCAATGATTCATCTTCTTTGGTTCTTTCGGTAAAGTCACGTAGAATGAGAATAAAATAATAAATTGATAAAATAAAATAACACAATAATATTCTCACGACGTTTCGGCCACAACACAAGCGGCCTTCATCAGGTGAAGGGGGCGAGACTGTCTGGTAGGACAGCGCTGGAGTGAGAGAGCCACGTTCAGATCACGGCTTTTAAGCTGTGTGAGAGGAACAAAGAGCCTTGACACAGGAATTAGCATAAAATTTAGCATTGAAATGGCTGAATGATTAGCTTGTGACTGGTCACAGAAATAGCTATGTTAAAAGTTAAAGCATACACATCCGCAGAGGCACCCATTGTTAAAAGGAATTAGCATAGAATTTAGCATTGAAATAGCTAAGTTAAGGCATACACATCCGCAGAGGCACCCCTTGACAATGGGATTAGCATAGAATTTAGCATTGAAATGGCTGAGTGATTCGCTTGTAACTGCTACAGAAATAGCTACGTTGAAGTCAGAGCATACACATTCACCGAGGCACTTAGTACAAATCAAACAGGAGAATTTAGCATTGAAATAACTAGGCGAATTTAGCATTGAAATAACTGGGTGATTTGCTAGTGACTGGTCACAGAAATGACTACACATCTGAGCTATTCACAGTACTATATAGTGAACCAATAAAAACTAAAATATAAATTACCTTCATGTTATCAATAAACTCTATATTCTCCAATCAGCTAAGCTACCAACCATAAGTCGTTATATATCACAATGCTATATGGCGAAAAAATGGGTGGATTCTTACCCTCAAATTTCCGTACCACGGATAGCTATGGGCCCCGTTCAGACGGACGAGTTCGTCCATGGTCGGAACAGAGGAGGGGGAGAGAGACAGCTGCGAGGCCCTAGTATGCTCCATGTTGTAAACCATACCATTAACCGTGGTGTGAGAGGTATTAAGAGGCAATGCTGGCGAAAGAGCTGCGGTCTGAAGGACATCGTAAAATTACAATTAATTAAGAACAGAAATGATTTAACACATCTTTCCAGTGGTTACTAAGCCTGAATCCATCTTCTCGGTTGAAATTGTCTCTGTGCTTGTATATGTGAATGGCCTCATGAACGAATCTCTCATGGTAGCCGGTTGGTTTGCAAAGAACCTCCGTCTTGGAGAAGTCAATGTCATGTGAGCCCACTGAATTGTAACAGTGGTCTGCCACGGCAGAGGAGTTCGTCTTACCGTGTTTCAAGTCTGCTTTATGTTCGCGGATGCGGTCCGAGATATGTCTTTTGGTTTCTCCAATGTAGCTACTACCACAGAGGCACTTGTATACCATCTACGCCACCGTGGCGCCCATAAATATCGTGTATAATTTCTAAGTTGGGTTGTTATTTTAACACGTAGGCTTTCGCGACCAATATTATTCATAATAAAGGTTATTATGGGTTGTTATTCTTTTTCCCGTGATTTAGAAGTAAGCGTCTATACGAATGATTAAGAAGCTGTTCAAGTGCGTGTGACAAGGTCGCATCCGTGAACATTGCAGGAAAATGATCGTTAGACAATGGGTGCCGACGGTTAACTTCCTTTCCCCTGCCACTCATCCCCCTGCGTCCCCCCCCCTACCCACCCCCCCTGGCCCCCGCCGCATGCAGATAGTCTACAGCGGGAGGCAGGTTGTGAAGGTGGCTTGCGGTGCGGAGTTTAGCGTCTTCATCGACTGCGACGGGAATCTCTTCTCCTTCGGCTGCCCAGAGTATGGACAGCTCGGTACGGCCACACCACAAGTGGGGGTCATTGTGGCACTCCCTGGGCTCTTACCGGCAGCTCAGTTCACTTCAGTTCATTTTGAAGTACCCTGTGAACTCAGAAGCTCTTGTTGAATCGGGTTTCATCAGCAAAAAGCATCGGTTCTCTGCCAAGCATAAGATAATGGTCGCAAGGAAAATGACGATAGAAACAAATACGTGAGAGAAAAATGGCAACAAATCACATAATGTAGCATCCTGCCAACATGCCAACCGAGACGCTGCGGTTGTAACGGTTATCGCGCCGGACTTACGATCCAGAGATCACCGGTTCAGGTGGAAACGATGCCGCAAAGTTTATGAAAATCCTCAACCCCTCAATCCTCCAACGCCTCTACCCACCCGGTAACGTGGCTGGGCCCAACCACGTTTAGGCGGCGGCGATAATGGGGTAAAGCGTGGGGCACTCCCGGCCTCTTACAAGACGTGTGGCCAGCGTGGAAGAGTAGGCCAAAACACCCTCTCGAGTGGCTGTTTATAGTTGCTTCTTAGTGTGGAGGCCCCTATTGCCAGCAGGGCTCCACCTTTACATGTGCACGTGGAGACCAGCCTAGTATCACTCGGGATGCAGTCAATCTCGTCAGATTCTCAGCAGCTAAGCCAGCCTGAGCCTGGATAGGGCTTGGATGAGCGATTGCAATGAACACAACTGGTGGATTTTTTTTCTTCCCAGGGGGCAGTGTAGAAAAATCTGTTGTTGCATTAATCTTCTATGCTATCACGTCTATGTTGACTTCACCTACCTGCACTGACCAGCGCAGTGAAGTATGGTCAAATTGTTCCCACGTCACATGTGATCCTCATCCAGCAGTGGCTTTATAAAGCGCTGTGTGTGTGTGTAAATGGACACATGGTACAGTGCCAAAATGTCACTCAAAGTAATTAAGTGCTCGAATATATCGGTGTCTTCATACTGTGCGTGTGCGTTACCGATGGTTGGAGCGGTAGTGTAGCAGTTAGTGTGCTGCACTACGAACCCGGCGACCCGAGTCCAATCCCGCTCACGGCCAACACCAGTGATGATTATCTGAACTGGTCCTAGGCCTCCCCTAGGTCGACTCAGCCTCAAATGAGTACCTGATGCGATGTGTAAAACATTTCCACTAGGTAGACAAAGGCGGCCGAGCGTGGTGCTGGCCACCTACCTCGTGTGCCATTTTGGCCTCCATAGGTGCTCGCAAACAGCACTTGCCCCAACAGTCTGTTAAGGCTATATGGGGAATCTTTGTCTTTGTTACCGATGGTTGGAGCGGTGGTGCAGTGGTTAGTGCACTGCACTTTTTCCTGAGTTCGATACCTGACCAAGGCTAATATCAGCGGCCAATGACATCTCAACTTGTCTTGGGCCTCCCCAACGCGGTGGTGAGATGATAACTCCCTCACCTGGTATGCAGGAGGCGCGTGGGTTCGATCCCGACCCTGACATCTGTATATTTGGAGTTTGCATGTTCTGCCCATGGTCATGTAGATAAGCCACTTCGATGAGCTATCATTTGTGGTCAGGTGAAAGAGAGCTATATCGCTCAGGGGACCTTGCCTGGAAATATAAAACATAGTTTCATTGTTTTAACCTCATCATGAACTTGGCCACACCATTCCATATTTCTTAGGTACTCGATAAATAGCACTCGGCCCTACAGCGGTGCTCGTGGTTACAAGAGGGATCTTCGTCTCTGCGCTCAGGCCACAACACAGATGGGCGCTACATCGTGCGGGCGCAGAGGATAGAGTTTGTGTGCGAGCTCGCTCCGCGTCGACTGGCGAGATTCATCGAGAAAACGCGCGATGGGCAGGTGCTCACTGTACGGGGCGTGGTGGTACGAGACGTGGCATGTGGGGCCAACCATACGGTACGTGTGTGTGTGTGTGCGTGCCCGCTCACGGCCAACACTGGTAACGATTATCTGTATTGGTCCTGGGCCTCCCCTAGGACGACTCAGCCTCAAATGAGTACATGGTGCGGTGTGTAAACTTCGTCACTGGGGAGACAAAGGCGGTTGGGCGTGGTGCTGGCCAACCACCACCTCGTGTACCGTGCCGACCTTCAAAGGTGCTCGCTAACAGCACTTGCCCCAACATTCTGTTGAGGCTATACGGGGGGTCTTTGTGTGTGGTGGTGCAGTGGTTAGCACGCTCCGCTATGAACCCGGCGATCCGAGGTCGATTTTCGCTCATGGCAACACCAAATTACGATTATTTGAACTGGTCCTGGGCAACCCCTAGGTCGACTCAGCCTCAAATGTATACCTGGTACGGTGTGTAAACATCGTCACGGGGGAGGAAAAGGCGACTGGGCGTGGTGTTGGCCACCGACTGCATTGTGTGCTGCGTTGGCCTTCATAGGTGCTCACTAACAGCGCTTGCCCCAACATTCTATTAAGGCTATACAGGGAATCTTTGTCTTTATGTGCATGATTTACCAGTTCATGACCAGCTCAGATTTGGCAGTGGAGGTATCACATCAAATCATTCGAGCAGCAGTGTCTATTCATCGGTTGTCTAACGCTGTGTGGCAGCTGCCTGGCCTGTCGCTCGACACGAAGCTTCGGGTCTTCTCGGCCATTGTCATGCCCTCCCTTCTCTATGCTTGCGAGACGCAGACCCCTTTACAGAAACATCTGTGCCGGTTTTAAATATTCAGGGCAGGCTTGCCTACGATCCATCCTGGGTGTAACCAGGATGGATTGTGTGAGGAGCTCACAGATCCTTGATAGGTCTTGACACTGTCTCATCAGTGAGCTCCTCCAGCAGGCGAGGATACATTGGCTTGGTCATGTAGCCCGCATGCCCAGTCACGGCATTTCTTAAGCAACTTCTGTTTTGCTGGATAGAGGTGGCGAAACGGTTTTGGCATGGGCAAGAGAAGAGATGGGCTGATGCGGTATGGGAAATTTTGGAGCTGATTGCACTTGCCGATGACCGGCACCAGTGGTGTTCAGATTGGCCACCGTGGAGGAGGCTCGCGAAATATGTCACGAGGAAGTTGGAGGCATTCGTCCTCTTGCAACGAATCTGATAACCTAGTATACACACTTGTTTCTACTGAGACCATTAGGGGTCGACCCTAATGCATGCACGCGCACGCGTACGCGCAGATCGCGCTGGACACGCGGGGCCGCGTGTTCACGTGGGGTTTCGGAGGCTACGGCCGCCTGGGCCACGCCGAGCAGAAGGACGAGCTGCTCCCGCGCCTCGTCAAACTGCTCGACCGGCCGGCGCCCGCGGTCAACTCGGTGCGCGCCGGCTACTCCTGCACCTTCGCCATCAACGTCGTGGGTGAGCGCTGGCGGTTTGACTGCCGCGGCGGCAGTAACGGCGGTAGCAGTGGTTCCCCGTCCGCCATCCCTCCGGCTGAGTGTCTTCGCACTCGCCGGTCGTCCTTGAATGATGACGGTTGACGGTACCGGACCTCGGTGGTTTTACGGCGACTATTCTGAGCATTTAAATAATGGTTCGGAACTACCGTGTTAAACGATGATCGTTCTGAACAAAAGGTCGGACTGTGCAGTCCTGAACAATTCTGAATGACGGATCTGAACAAAAGCACTTCTGCACTCGCGTTACCCTTAATGATGATTCCGGTGAATGATTTTGAATAACGGCTGTGTTGAACTGCGATGATTGTGAAAACGTCTCACGCTTGTGAACACTGCCTGCAGGAACGCTTTACTTCTGGGGCTCCACCAACACGTCACGTGACCCGACCATGTACCCCAAGGCCGTCCACGACCTGTGTGGCACCCACGTGCGCAGCCTCGCATGCGGGTGAGGCTCACTCGCTCACTTGCCCGTGCGCCCGCTCCATCGCTTGTTCCACACTCTCACTCGCTCGAGCAACCAACTTGTTCAACTACTCCCTCGTTTGCTCACTCACTAAACAACACACATGCTCATCATGTGTGTTGTTTACTCCACAAAACGACACTCCCCCCCCCGTTACCCAATCACACGCTGAAAATGGATCGCACGCATCGTCACTAAATGGCGTGCTCGCTCATTCACTCGCTGAAACGTTCGCTCCGTCCAAAAACCGCACGCGCAATCTCTCACTCGCTCGCTCGCTCAACCAGCGTGCGCACACACATGTGTGAACACCTGTACATGCTTGCCTGTGCGTGCATACCTGTGCCTGCTTGCCTGTGCGTGCTTGCCTCTGTATGTGTGTCTGTGCATCAGTAAAAGCAGCATCCTCATCACGTCAGATGAAAGCACCATGAGCTGGGGCCCATGGCCAACGTACGGAGAATTGGTGAGGCCCTTCCCACCATGTGAAATGTGCACACACACACACGCACGTGTACACAAATTGCTCCATTGAGATTACGCGCGATAATCATTGCCAAACCAATACCAATTTGCAGCCCCGGTGCCGAGTCACCTGATGCCCACAAAGGGGCAGCTGCCACTCGTTGCATGTGAAGCGTTCTGAGATGCTCCGGTATCTCGTCACCACGTACGGCCCTTTTAGTCAGTCCACTCCTGCATGAGCGCCTTCCCTCGCCCCTGTGGATCGCGGGGGGTTACTTTATCGCAATTCAATGTGGGTTGTTGATGGTCAGTGTGGGTTGGCAAACGTACGGAGCGTAGGGCCGGAAGCATGTAAGTACAGTACAGCAAATGGGTTTTTTGCAGCTCCGCTCTCAGCTGCACACCAACATAGTCCAGCAAGCCACCTGTGGCACGCTGTTTGTTTTTTTTGTGGTCGTCCGTGTTAGCGCATCCAAAAGACGTGGAGACTCGGACCAAAGCTTTTATTTGAGCCGGGCAAGGCCCCATTGAGCCCAAGCAACTCTGTTTCAAGCATGACCACAGCCCAAGGCCGGCGACTGCAGTTGCTAGGAAACGGCGCAACTCTCTTCGCACGACGACACGGGTTCCTTAGCATCCGCCTGCGTGGTAGACGGCGCGCATTATTTTTACGGTTTGTACGCGCGTTTGCAGGTAATAGCCGGGGGTGGCCAGCCGGATTCGAATCGCAAACCTCCGCACCAAGCGGCGAACCGCGCCATCACTGCGCTGGGCCCCCCCCCCGCCCACCGTAAGAGAGCGAATCTAAGGGCAGCATTTCCTGCTCCTGCGGGCCGGCGCAGGAGCACGCTTGCTCCCGTTGCGGCCGCAGCGTCCGCGTTTCGCTCCCTCGTTACCCCCCGCTTGTTGGTTTCTGTTGTGTTACGCGCAGGGCTACGGCGAGGGAAAGCAACGCTCCTCCTCCATGCCCCAGGAGCTCAAGAAGCTCAGTGGCATCCACATTCACGAGGTGACTCCCCTCACAGCTCATGGCTACAACACTGGCAGGCATTCGATGACAACAATGGCTCGCCTACCTCTTCTCTACCGCTTATCTATTCTCTCTTATCACCCACTCTCTTCCTCTGCCCTCCAATCTTTGCTGCCCCTCCGCTAGCATTTCATGGTCCTGGTACAGATGGGCCAATATAACAGGGAGTGGGCGGGGGGAGACGTACAAACTCCACATGCAGAAAAGGCGCCCTGAGTCGTGAATCGAACCCAGGCTCCTCTTTGCTGCGAGCGTTACCGCTGCGCTGCCACCCCGCCACTGGAACACGGCACGACACATCCACCGCTAGGCCTTTTTGTCAATCCGCTGCTGGATGATGGCCTCCCCATGTCGTCGTGAAGGGGTTGTGGGGGGGATCTGACCACACTTTAACACGCTGGCCAGTGTGGGGTTGGTAAAGGCTTGGAGCAAAGCTGTGTGAGCATAGAAGTACAGTACAACGATGATTTTTTTCTGTACTGCCTTCTGCTGTAGTCGCGTAGGCTATAACAACCTGTTGTGCACAGTGGTCACCCATCCAAGCGCTATCCAGGTGCAAAATTTGCTTAGCTTCGAAGATCTGACAACATAGCATTTGAGGTAAATTGGAATATGATTGGAGATGCACATTCAGGCAATTCTTCTTCTTTGGTTCTTTCGGTAAAGTCACGTAGAATGAGACCGAAACGTCGTGAGAATTTTATTGTGTTATTTTATTTTATTAATGTATTCTTTTATTCTCATTCTACGTGACTTTACCAAAAGAACCAAAGAAGATGAATCCTTGCAGTCACGAAAGCTTTAAATCGAAATGCAGGCAATTGTTAATGAATACTTTCCAACTAAAATTGAGAGCATTCATGCTCTGTCCATAATAACTCTGGTAAAGATGGTCCAATCTAATTGAAACTCCAGGACAGTGTTCTTCATTGCAAGGCCTGCGGGCCACTGGCGGCCTTTAGTGCGGCCCTTCTGAAAAATACACAAATAGTGAAAACACCCCCCCCATCATCTTCAAACTCTCAGTGGTTTCAAATAATGTGTGTAGCGGACCTCACACTGATGATGTCTTATCGGCGAAAGTGGCTTCCCTCCCCGCCGCTGAACATTAGTGAAGAACACCGCTCTAGCATGACGTTGCGTTGCCTTTTAGGGTGCTACCCTATAGGAAACTGCGAGAGATTAATCAAACGGTTGCCCTAAAAACTGGAGACGAGAACCGGCGCTATAAACGGGACCCGTCTCAGCGTCGGCGCCCCAGTTTTGCCGCCTCTGCTGTCCTCTTGCTCTCCGCCGCCGCCCTCCCCTCCAAATGACGTCATTACTCTCGCGAAGGAGTTTAACGTGAACATCGCGCGACCTCGCCCGGTTTGTTGCACATAGATGTCAACCCATACGGTTTACCCGTATTCTTGTACAGGGAACTTAAGTGTACATCCGTTTCATACAGACGTTTCAATATGGGAAAAACATTTTTGTTGTTTTCTGTTTGTGTTTCTCTCTTGTGATGGGACTTTGTAGGATGAACGTTGAGATTTCTAAGGGCACGGGGTGACCAATGAGGTCTGAATTGGTCTGTAATAAGGTAGGCCACTAATAAGGGGTCAACAGGTATGATGGTGCGACGTCACCGGCCGCTGATTAAACGATGCCCCAAGGATGGGAAAAGCGCATTTGGAGAGAGAGCGGCCAGCCGCGGAAGCCGTGAAATGTTACAGAATTTTCTCTACCCCCCCCCCCGGTCCTCGTTTTGCGCTGTGCAGGTGGCGATGGGATTTGCGCACTCCCTACTCTTGGCGCGGGACGACTCGGAGGAAGACAAAGCTCTTGTCCGTCAGATCCCAGAGTACTGCCCCCGTGCGCTGTGATTAAGTCTGCCACTAGCACGCCGGTGTTACTGTCGTGGAAAAAAATATTTACTTTTGAAAAGATGTCCCGACTGTTGAGGTGGCCGGGTGGCTCAGCGGTGCAGAGCGCTGAGCCGACACCGCTGACAATCCTCTGGGTACAGAATCCACGTGACAGCTGCCTGTGATTTAGCCGGGTTCTCAGGTGCGGTGAGTTTGGTGGTCTCAGTCCCGGTCACCAACGAGTGCAGACACGCACACACAAAAAAACATCGCCGTGAAAATGAGCTTTGACACTCCATTGAGCTTATTTACAGCTCTGAGAATGAAAATATCGGTTTGGCTCGCTTGTGACAAACATTGCCCTCACATGGCAGAGTGGGTGGGAAATTGCTGTCCCATCCACTGTGTGGACCAGAGGTCACTGAAGGAATCTCAGAGGTAGCTCGGTGATATCTGCTTCCGTGGGCTGTTTTTAAACACGAATGGATGCACTGCTCTGCGTCTCATTGACGCGACGCAGATAGCGCAACCGGGGATAAAATTGAAAGTGATCTCACTGCTTGCCACTTCGAGGTCAAGAAGCTGTCATAGGCAGTGGCCCACCTATGCCATCACACACTAATCTGTCACTTCCTTTTCACAGTTGCCACAGCTGCTGCACAGCTGCTGCACAGGTGATACACCATCTGGAAGGTCTGCTTCTATAGTACCACCACCTGGCTTTATGTCTCCCACCCGTCACAACGTCGATGTGTCCTTCGAGGGCCACTGTTAAAGTCTCGTGTACAGCCCATTTGTCGCTCCACTGCTGGACCGAGGCCTCCCTGCATTTCACTTGGACTTCTTTCTGTTGGCCATAGTGTAGCCCCGCTACCCCCCCCCCCCCCAACTCTGAGGACATTTACATCGGTCGGTGGGGCGCTGTGTCTGTCTTTCGGCTTTCATGAGCGTTGGGATAAAGCAGGTGGTGGTGGGGGTGGGGGGAGGAGTCAATTGTCGTCAGGGCCTAAGTGGGCTTTCACGCGGTGTTGATTACGGCCCGGAATAAGTGATGCAACAAAATATATCCGTCGATGGAGCGACGGTGTTTTTTTTTGTTTAATGATTGTAGTCGACGATGACTGCCGGTGAGCAGACGAGAATCATCGTGCGTGACGACGGCAGCGAGGCCAAAGTGGCAGACCGAGCGTCGTGACGGGACGGGACTTGCGGAGTCCGCGTGAACGCGTGAACGCGTGAACGCATAAGCGGGCCGAGATGGTTTAGTAGCGTCGCCCTAGATGAGAGACTCCGGTGCACTGATAAGACCAAACTCTCTATACGTGACCGTACGGTATAGACGAACGTTCATTGAGTTATTCGATTGGCTGAACTGATGATTTTAATGGGAGGGCTGGAATTGCTCGCCCCTTACCCCCATATTCAATAACGAAGGGTGTTTGACTGAATGGTTTGATGAGTTGACTAGACCCAGAGAATGACAGGAAACTCACAATCTTAAGACTTTCTCTAAAACTCCAAAAGGCTACCTTTGATTAGTCCAAGACAATGACCAAAATGACATGTTTAAAAACAAGTTAACACTGTTAACACAGTGGATTGACAAAAGCGGCTGTACATTCATAATAAACAAATATGTAAACAAACAAAAAGATCTAATTGTGCTGTGCTTTAATGACCCTGTACTGGGTGACTTGAAAGTCAGGACACACGGGGTTATATTATGTTTTGGTAAACAAATCACATAGGGTTATTTAACTTTTTAAACAAATGTTTAAACAGACTTATATTAACATGAATGCGTACATGAATTGTCTTTTGAAATTAATCTCGGACTTGTTCAAAGACTACTGGTGTCATCTTTGAACATTCATCAATGGTGTTTTCGTCTCCATTCAGGGTTCGTGATCGAGTTTTGTATGCAACGTATATGAGGTGTCCCCCACAGGAAGAATAAAAAATATATATTTATTATCATAGCTAAAAACGTTAACTTTAACGATAAACAATGAAAACGTTTTAATGCCAGTGTTGAAATAAGTTAAACAACCCTGTGTCCTGACTTTTGGGCCACCCCTGTACATGAATTACTGACGCAAATTCAAGAGGGTTACTGCCACGTGGACCTTTGGCGGTTGAGCCGGAGAATGCTCTCGCGACGCCTTTTCCCGGTGCCGCACCGTGCGTTGTTCGGCACGAGGAAGAAGTTCCCCTGCCTGGCGTGTGGAACGGAACGTCGGACATCGCGCCGTGCAGGGCGCAAGCGTGAAAACGCCCCTCCCCGCCACACGGCAGAGGGAAGCTGAACCGTAGGGATTGCTGCGGCCAATAATACCATCGATGCCGCTGTGCTTTTGCCATGTTTGTTTTAAAAGTCTTCGGCCGTATCCCTACAGTTTGATTTGAGCCCCCCCCCCCTTGCAAAAGGGGGGGGGCCTCGGTGGGTATAGTCGCAGTGTCAAGTCAAAATCCAAAGCTACGGTGCCTGCAAATAAACCGCGAGGCGACTTGGTGACCGATTGTCCCTTTGTGATATCGTCACTCGGGTTGACAAGAGTGGCACTGCCTTGTCGGCAGTCAACAGACAATTCTCCTTTGAAGGAGGAATGGACGAGATCCACTCTGCTTCTGAACAGACAATTGAGTGAATAACAAATCTAAAATGACATTTAATCTGCTGCTATTAATCCACACTAAAGAAGAAGTCAACACTGCTTTTAAGTTTGTTGCAGGTGAGAACTCAGAGACCAGGATTGGAAGTTTCATTTGCAAGAGTGACCGGGGGCCCATGAGTGTGCCAGTAGGGGGAAGATGATTGCTGCTGCTGCTGCTACTGCTGTGTAATCCCAATTGAATAATTGAAGATGTCATTTTCGAATTTGGAAAAAATGTCCAATGGGAACCCTGTGTGTGTACTCAAGTGTACGCTGTCACTTTAACCGCTCTCGTAAACAACTGGTCGTAATAAAAGCAGCCACACGTGCAATTCAATTTTCAGAAATTCCTTTTTAATGAGTTAAATTCAGAAAGAACAATCACCGGCTTTCGCTTCACCTCCGCTAATGAGATGTTAATGAGAGGTCATAACGAAAGCACGACCGGCGATGATGAAGAGGGATTGCAGATGAGTGGAGATGAATGGAGATGAGTGGACTTCGGTGGGGAGGATGGGGGAGGGGTTCAAAGAACCCCCCCCCTTTCTTCTTCCCCTCATCTCCAACGCCTTCACCCGCCACTGGCGTCTGCTTAGACACGGTTGATACCCATGATCTGGAAGAGGGTTGGGGAGAGGGTCACGAGGGCAAAAGTGAGATGCTTCAAGCGTTTGGCAGGGGTGATCGCCGGCAACCGACCGATTGTCACGCACATGTAAATCTCCATCGTAGTGTCGCCAAGTCAACGCCCGACCTCAAGGGTCTGCTCTGATGGACCAACCATCACCACAGTCTGGTTCTTGGGTCTTCCCCTCTTGTTATGCAGTCCACATTATTATGTATTACGCTTGTTTACCCAGGGAGGATTCACCAAGCCTCAAGATTCATTTTCAGTGGGGTCCTGACTTATTTTAGCATTAGGGGTCGCCCCATTGAGTAATTTGCAGGTGGCATGTAATCTTTTTAGCGATGGGAGGAAACAGGAGAACCCCAAGGAAAGCGATGCGAAACAAGGGGAGAACACGCAAACTCCAGATAGAAAGGCGCTCAGTTTGGGAATCGAACCCCAGCCCTTCTTTGAGCTACAAGCGTTAACCATTGTGCACCACACTGCCCTCTCCGACACGACAAGTCACACTGCTTGTTGCCCAATATCCATGTCCTTCGAGCGGTGCTCTTACCGTCTCACCACCAAGACTGGATTTAGGGGTTTCCCCCTTGGCCGAGCGGGACCAAGGTAACTGTTGGATCCCTGGGCTCAGTGTTAATTCCTGAGGCTGAGACGGCGAGACTAGGGCATCTTGAATGCTGCTCGGATTAATCTTCAGTGCCAGACAGGCTTATAGAGGTAGATCAGGGGCGCCTGTGCTGTTCCTGGGGCTCAGGTGTTAATGCCAGAGGCCCCCTGCCGCCCCAAACCATCCCTACATTACGTCAATTGTCGCATCCCTCCGGCACTCGCACCAGCGATTACTTCTGACTCGCTATCCATTTTCTCCTGCGGCGGCAATTTACGATCGCACCACGACCGCAGCCCCACCGGAGTTGTGACAAATCTTAAAGGCGACTGCCGGGTGGGGATGGGGGAGCGGGTGGGCGGGTGGTGCCCAGGTTCTCCCAGTACCCTCCCGTTGAACTCACGCTGTCGATCCAGTCGTTGAACGCCGACACGCGGGTGAACACGGTGGGCTTGCGGATGTAGTTGCAGCCCATAGAAGACACGTAGCTGGTGATGCCGTGCACCTCCCACTTGCCCGCAGAGTTGATGCAGTTCAGGGGGCCGCCAGAGTCGCCCTGAAGTTGGCCCGAAGGCAAGAGAAACGGAACGGGTGACAGAGTGAGAGTTGCCCCGGCGGCCGCGGGGGTCCCTGAGAAGGCCCGTTGACGTGGCGATTTATCGTGGCGAATGGTGGAGTGATGTTGATGGCGATGAGAAAAAGGTAGCGATGTTGATCGTACGTTAATGTAACCATGGGTTTAGTTTGTTTAAACAGATGGTAAACTCAAGTGGCCAGAATATGGTCTCATTTGCATGAGCAGCCTGCGTTTGAGAGAGATTAACTCGATGTCAATTGGCTTTTATTACGTTCATTCGCATATGAATTCGTACTTATTATTCATGCACCCATATTTTGTTCTTAATATGTATTAAATCCGGGGGGGGGCTTTAGCTACTTGGGGACCCTAAGCTTTTGCTTGGTTTTGCTCACGATTCTCTCCATCACCGACCACCGACTGTGCGAAGGGTAAATCAATGTGCGCCTCCCCCCCCGCCTCCCTCCCCCTCCTTACGTTGCACCCAGAGTCGTATCCGTCTCCTCCGGCGCAGACCATGTTGGTCTTCGCGTTGGTCGACCACCAGCTGGGCTGGCTGCAGGTGGCGTGGTCCACCACGGGAAGGTTGGCCTGCTGCAGGGCATCAGGCAGGGCGCCTCCAGCTTTGGGTCACAGCAGGGGTGGGAGGGATGGGGGGGGGGATACAAAGAGGGCAGGGGAGGGGAAAGTGAAGTCAATTTTCATTTTGTTTATGAATGTGGCGCCTTTCGGGCGCTAATCTGCCACTCTAATCGCCATCAGAAAGGGAATACTAAACTAAACTTTTTTTATTTTACCAGGTAAGGCGCACTGAGCTATATGAGCAATTTTCCAGAAGCGACCTGGCCACAAATGAAAGCTCAACGAAGTGGCCCATCACGTGGAAATTTATAGCAGCCAAATACTCTGAGCACGCGACGTTGATTTGAAATGTGGGGGGAAAAACCAGAGGACCCGGAGGAAAATGCACGCGACCATGGGGAGAGAGAGATAAAGATAGAAACACTCCAAATATACAGCGTCAGGGTCGGGATCGAACCCACAACCTCCTGCATACTAGGCGAGGTAGTTAACATCTCACCACCCCTTAAGGCAAGTACGCCAACACGTTAGTGGACCGTCATGCCACGTGTGGTGAGCTCACCGGACTTTGCAATGGGGTTCAGCCACGGTTAGTCTACGGTCGGCAGGTCCTCTCGGCGGGTGGAGTAAAGTATAGGTTCTAACTCCCACCTATTCCAAGGCGTACTGTGGCCAGCGTGAAAGAGTACGCCAAATGCCTTCCACAGGGGGCTCTATATACCTCCGATTAGCACATTTGGCTTCATACGGTGCGAAGGAAGTTCAACACACGTACGTTGTACTGTACATGCAGTGCGCCTCCATAGCGTTCCCCCGGCAACATTCCCTACCCCCCCCCCCCCCACACACACGGAACTCAGTCCCTGCCTCGACTTGGTCGGGAGTCGCCTCGCGGTGTGAAGGAAGGGAATCGGTGGCGGGAGATGCGAAGACGTGGACCGAGATGTGACGCTACGTGATCGGTGGCTGGGAGTGAGGTGACAGGGATCAGGGGCAGGGAATGGGAAGAGAGGACCATGGGGATAAGAAGGGAGCTGTGGATGAAGTAGAGCACTGTGTGTGAAGAAGGGAGCTGTGGATGAAGGAGGGAGCTGTGTGAAGAAGGGAGCTGTGGATGAAGGAGGGAGCTGTGGGTGAAGAAGGGAGCTGTGAGTGAAGGAGAGAGCTGTGGATGAAGGAGGGAGCTGTGAGTGAAGGAGGGAGCTGTGTGTGAAGAAGGGAGCTGTGAGTGAAGGAGGGAGCTGTGGATGAAGGAGGGAGCTGTGTGTGAAGAAGGGAGCTGTGTGTGAAGAAGGGAGCTGTGGATGAAGAAGGGAGCTGTGGATGGAGGGAGCTGTGGATGAAGTAGAGCGCTGTGTGAAGAAGGGAGCTGTGGATGGAAGAGGGAGCTGTGTGTGAAGAAGGGAGCTGTGAGTGAAGGAGGGAGCTGTGGATGAAGGAGGGAGCTGTGTGTGCAGAAGGGAGCTGTGTGTGAAGAAGGGAGCTGTGGATGAAGAAGGGAGCTGTGGATGGAGGGAGCTGTGGATGAAGTAGAGCGCTGTGTGAAGAAGGGAGCTGTGGATGGAAGAGGGAGCTGTGGGTGAAGAAGGGAGCTGTGGATGGAGGAGGGAGCTGTGGGTGAAAACAATAAAATTCTCACGACCTTTCGACTGCAACACCAAGCAATCATCATCAGGTGTGAAAGCCACAGCAAGAAAATTTGTGGTTTTCACACTTGATGATGATTGCTTGTGTTGCAGTAGAAACGTCATGATAATTAAATTGTTTTATATTTCTATTATTTTATTGTTTCCCTTCTACGTGACTTTAGTTTAAAGAAGGACTCAGGGTAGTGCGATGTGTGGACTGAGACGAGCTGAATCGAGAAGCTCCCCCCCCCCCCCATTGCTGCAACTGCCGCGCCCCGGAGATCGAACTGGCGGCAGCTGCAGTGTAAGTCGTGCGTCTGTGTGTGTCACCCAGTAACAACGCGACTCTACCCACACATTACCTCAACATTGCGACGGGAGTGCAGACAGATGAAGTTGTATTGTAACTGTACTGTACTCTCTATGGTTCCACGTCGGATTGCTCCCTCGCACTCCTTAACCAACTCGCTTTGACCAGCGTGGTGAAGTATGGTCAAATATAAGCCCCCCCCCCGTCATCCAGCAGTGAGATTGACAAATACGGCTGTACCTTAATAAACATACCGTATATAAACTAAACCTCGAATTATGCTGTGCTTTAAGACTTTAGCTACCTCTTCAACAATTCCACCGTAATTAAACAATACCGTTTTTTTTACTTAATAAGGCAAAATCATATTTTACATTTATTCATCGCCTGCCGTGGGAATGTGGAATTCACCCCACAAATCTAGCTTAACTGCCGCGCCTGGAGATCGGACAGCGAACGCCCTGTGAGTAATAATCATTGAGTACTGTGCACGTGGTATCGGCACTATTCGTTCTTATCGTGCGAGGGCGATCGTCAACCAAGCAAGGTGCCGCTGTGTGTCACGGACACAGTCCGCTGCTGCTGCTGCGTGGTCTAGCCTAGGGCACCCCCAGTGGCAGCTGTCCCTGTGTGTGGCACAAGGACGATCATCGCACAAAGGAAGACGCCGCTGTGTTGCTGCTGCTGTGTGTGAGACGCCTATTGAGTGACTTCCGTTGTCATTTTTCAAATTTTGGCAAATGCAGACCTGTGACGCTCACCCGGCGCGCAGTCGCCCACTCTTTTCAAGTGACGGATCGTTTACAGGTCCGCTGTGAGTGCAGCAGACGGCGCGGGGCGGTATTATTTTCGCAGTCAATATGCAACACCGCAGCAATAACCAGGACGGCCCGCCGCCGTGCTCGAAGCGCGAGAACTCTGCAAGGCAAAGCGGCGAACGCGCCACAGCTCGGTCCTTAATAGGTGCTCGCAAAAGGCACGCACGTACTGGAGAGACGGCCCCAGCCCGTGATGTAGCAGGGAGAGTCGTGGGGCAGCACCAGGCCCGCGGGGGGCAGGCAGGACAGCTGCACCTTGTTGCTCAGGACCACGGGCTGTGCCAGGCGGATCAGAGCGATGTCATTCCTGGCGAGAAGGTCACGGTGAGAAGGTCACGGTGAGAAGGTCACAGTGAGAGATCACGGTAAGAAGGTCACAGTGAGAAGGTAACAGTGAGAGGTCACGGTGAGAAGGTCACGGTGAGAAGGTCACAGTCGGAGGTCACGGTGAGAAGGTCACGGTGAGAAGGTCACAGTCGGAGGTCACGGTGAGAAGGTCACGGTGAGAAGATCACAGTTGGAGGTCACGGTGAGAAGGTCACGGTGAGAGGTCACAGTGAGAGGTCACGGTGAGAGGTCACGTTGGGAGGGTCACGGTAAGAGGGTCAGGGTGAGAGGTCACGGTGAAGGTCACGTTCAAGGGGTTACAGTGAGATGAGGTACATTTCGATCTAAGGTTTATGGTAAGATCTTGTGGACAGACGTGGCGAGTGACGCGGGTCAGAGGTTATGATTATGTACATAATTTTATATATATAATTATGCTTATTTAGCAAAGAAAAAAATAACGTATCTCAAGACTACTTTTCAGTAGGGTCCTGCCACGTTTGTTTTTTGTTATGCAGTAAGGGTAGGGGGTGATTTTGCTGCCATGTGTAACCCCAATTGAGTAATTTTCTGGTAATTTTTCAGCACTGGAATGTTTGTGTTTTATTTTGCGCTATGCAGTACTTTACAGGAGGAGAACAGCACACGCGTGGCCTACTGCTTTAAAATAACGTGACGAGGATCCTGAACGTCGCGTTTGCCCGATGGACACGCCCCGGAGCTATTAGCCGGGGCGTCCCGCTGATCTTTGAACCGCAATCCTACCGCTCAGCAGCGTCACCGCCCGACACTAACGTGGCTCAGAAACCGAGTGGCTGACAACCTGATATAGTGCATGACCGCTTGATTAACCGGCTGAGTGGCTGACTTGTTAAGTGTCAAAACTGGTCGAGTGACTGACAGGTCGAGTGACTCACCCGCCGGCCACGTTGTTGTTGTTCCAGCCGGGGTGAACCGTGATCTGGTCCACGCTGTGGTACTCATCTCCGCCCTCCTCCTCCGACAGGAGGTGCTCTCCCACGGCCACGCGGTACGTACGTGAGCTGGCACCGACAGACACGGACGGATACACGCGGACACCTTATGGGCACGTGGGGATGGGGGGTTATATCTGTTTAGATGGTGGTCGTGGTAATGGGATGATGATGGTGATGTTAATTAAGTGACGTGTGTATACTGCACAAGGACACACGGACAATTATGGGCATGTTGAGATGGTGGTGATATCTGGTGATTCGATGATGGTGAAATTATAAAATGGTGGGGGTGGTGGTGTTGAAATGATGGTAGTGGTGATAATGAGGTGGTGGTGATGAGGTGGTGTGGAACTCAAGAGAAGCAGTGATGATGAGATGTTGATGCTGGTGATGATCATGAGATGGTGACGAGATGATGATGAGGTGGTGAGATGTTGAGTCTGGTGATGATGTGGTGGTGATGATGAGGTGGTGGTGATGATGAGGTGGTGGTGGTGGAACTCACGAGATGCAGTGGGCCGCCGTGAGCACCCACTGGGGGTCGATCAGGGTCCCACCGCACGTGTGGTACCAGGACCCGCCAGACAGGTACTGCAGGGAGATCTACAGCAGCCACAACAGCCACAACCACAGCAACCACAACAATCACATCAACCACCACAACCGTAGTCTCATCAAAGTATACCAACAAAACACACCACCAAATCAACCACAACCACCACATCTACAACGATACTATCACACACACACATGACAGATCTCTGCTGGCACAGCACATATTTCCGTGGTAGGCTCTGGTCTGTGCGTCTCGTTTCTCAAACGAGCATTTGCCTCTCACCGTTGGTGACCCTGACCCAGAGATGCTAAATGGCCCGCTCCCCTTGGCTGAGACAACTTGGTCTCTGTGTCAGACGTTAAAGCACTACCCTGCCCTGCTTGCAAGCTCCGTGTCCTGACACCTCAGAGTTTAAGGAAGATGGCAACACCCTTGTGGCCACACAGCTTTGGCTTGCATAATACATGTGTTTGTTTGGGTTAGATCGTGTAAATATATAAATGTGTAAGTCATCCCGCCACCACCCGACACAACCAATTAGTAAGGGGTTTGTCACATAAACAGAACATGCCAATTCGTTACTAGTACATCACAACGGTGCGTTGGAGAGCCAAGACACAACAGCAGGCTTGAAGCTAGCGAAACGTCGTACTCAGATTGTAAATGTTGTGGCTTTGCTCTCCAACACACCGGTGGGGCTGTACTAGTAACGAATTAGCATGTTCTGTTTACGTGACAAACCTTACTAACTGGCTGTGTCGGGTGGTGGCGGGTTTAACGACACATTTATATATTTACGCGATCTAACCCAAATAAACCTGTATTATGGGTGATATTGGCCGCGAGTTTAGCGTTGGCTTGTGCTGCGTCCCACGTCTGACACGAGGAAACCAGTCTTGGGGATAAATCGCCCACCCTGCATGGTGGATCACGGAACACGTTCCAACGTGCGTTAATTATCCATGAAGGTGTTTAATTACATATTATATCATTATAAATATCCCTGGAGGTGTTTGATTAGCGAGCGCGGAAGCCAGTGATAGGTGGTAGCTGTGGGGCCCAAAACCATGTTCTCATATTTGCAAATACTGTAGTTCCTTTTTATCACTTTTTAAAATATTCTGACTAACCTTAAAAGTTGTTTTTTCTCATTCACAATGCTTAGAGCTTGTCCCATGTTCTGAAATGTCTCCCCATACCTCCCCGTCTATTTCGATGTTCTGCCCTATCTCTCCGTGTGTCCCCACATCTCACCGTGACAACAGGATAGGACACGCGGCCTCGGTACTTCTGAACAAGGTAAAAAACGACGAGATTTATTTTTGGGATGGCCTCTTTGTTTAAACTGCAAAACGCAAATCGGAACGAACTGTGGGGGCTCGCAGAGCCATGGCACGAGACACGAACCTGCCAGGGCCAGCTGTTGGGCTTCGCCTCCACTCCATTGACCACGCGGCTCTCGATGGGGGGGTAGCTGGGCACCCCACAGCCCTGGGCGGTCGCTGTGCAGAGACACGCGGGGGGGAGGGAGGTGGTTAGACATGGAGAGACGCATGGGGAGACACGGGGAGTCATGGGGCAACATGGGGGAGACACTGGGAGGTGGTTAGACATGGAGAGACGCCGCATGGGGAGACACGGGGAGTCATGGGGCAACATGGGGGAGACACTGGGAGGTGGTTAGACATGGAGAGACGCCGCATGGGGAGACACGGGGAGTCATGGGGCAACATGGGGGAGACACTAGGAGGTTGTTAGACATGGAGAGACGCATGGGGAGACACGGGGAGTCATGGGGCAACATGGGGGAGACACTAGGAGGTGGTTAGACATGGAGAGACGCATGGGGAGACACGGGGAGTCATGGGGCAACATGGGGGAGACACTGGGAGGTGGTTAGACATGGAGAGACGCCGCATGGGGAGACACGGGGAGTCATGGGGCAACATGGGGGAGACACCGGGAAGTTGCGATGGACCATGGAACACGTAGATGTGCGCAAGAGACACCGAGGGAATATGGGCCGTTAAGACACGTGGAAATATGGAAGGATGTGGCAGGACATGGGGAATAGATGAGGAAGTATTGAAGCATGCAGCATGGAGATATGGGAATCAAATTGAGGGCCATGGAGAGGCGCGGGCAGACAAAGTTGAACACGAAACACAGGGAGAGACGTGGAGAGACATGGGGACGAATGAAAAGACATGAGGGAACACGGGAATACGTGTGGAGGCATGGGGAGACATGCTGCAACAAGCAACACGGACCATAAGGAGACGGGAGACGTGAGAAGAAACGAGAATACACATGGGGAGACAAGGGGAGGGACTCCTGCAGGATATTGGCAGACATGAGACAGAGGACACAAAGAGGGTGGGATGATGATAATGATGATTTAGGAACGATGAGAATTGGGAAAATGTTGCTTCTGTATACAGTATGGTGATGTTTCAGATTACCCAGATGCAGATAATTATTGCTAATGTTTGAAGAATAATGATGAACAATATGTTTATTTCTGATGATGAGAATGGTGATGCAGGCGAGATGTTTCTCATTGTCCAGACAGATGATCATGTCGATGATGATGACGACGATGATGGTGACACCCACCCAGCACCAGGAGGAACACGGAGGCGATGAGGGCGAACATCTTGTCCAAGTCTCGTCTCAAGTCGGTGAGTTCCTCCTCATCCAGGGCCTTCTTATAGAACCCCAGGGGGTGGGGGGGTGGGGGTTGGGAGAGGAGGGAGGGCATCATCAATATCCCCTCCCAAACCCCCTTGAACCCCACTATCACGCGAGATCATCGATAAGGGCGACCGCAAAATTATCGATAAAGGCCTGGATGACATTGATTGGCTGGCGGCTGGGATCGGTTTGGTTCACGAGACAGTGCCGTCTGCCTGCCACGTGCTCCTAATGGGTTATGTGTGTGTATGTATACAAAGTCAAAAGAGACTCCCCGTATCGCTTTTAACAGACTGTTCGGGCAAGTACTGTTAGCGAGAACCTATGACGGCACACGAGGGGGTGGGTGGCTAACACCATGCCTGGCCACCTTTGTCTCCTCAGTGATGATATTTACACACCACATCGGGTACTCACTTGAGGCTGAGTCGACCTAGGAGAGGCCCCTGACCGGTTCAGATAATCGTCACCGGTGTCGGCCACGAGCGGGAATCGAACTTGGGCCGCTGGGTTAATGGAGCAGTGCCCTCACCGCTGAACTACCGCTCTCCATAGACGTAACGCGCGGGCGTGTGCGCACATATGCACAAACACTCTCAGCACGTGGCTGACTCGTTACATCTCAGTGAGGTTCGCTGCACTGAACAAAGTAGTTCTGCGGTTCAGTTTGCAAGTGCAAGTTCGTGTTTTAAGTCAATGTTAAATAAATACGTAGTGCTTTAAAAAAAATTAACAGCAATATGGTACTATTGTTTTTAATGTAAATAGAACGTATAATACACTGTAACATGATAAAATGTAATGTTAATAGCTTCAATAAGTCAAAGAGTCTCCACTTGTTCGCCATCATTGTCAACACGTGCCTGGAAAATGCTCCGGGTGGCCTCCAGAGCCCGGAGGCAGCAGCACATTTCTCGTGGTATTGTTGCAAATTCTCAGAAAGTGTTAACATTTTATGAAGCACCCTGTATATGTTTCATGGAAAGCTGGTTCGTAAGTGCGGTTGTTCGTAAATCGAGCACTGCCTGTAAACATACGGTGTTTTGCGCAACTGCGCTACCAACCCGGCAAATATTTGAACTATAGTCGTGGGCCTCCCCTCGGCCGACTCTGGCTTAAAATGTATATGTGTATGTACGTTGAACTTCTTTCGCACCGTACATAGCTGACCACGCTAATTGGAGGTGGCGGGAAAAAATGAGTACCTGGTGCGGTGTGAAAACATGAGCACTGGTGAGACAGAGGCGGGCCGGATGTGGTGCGGGCCACCCACCGCCTCGTGTACCGTGATGGTGTTCATCGGTACTCGCACACGGTACTTTCCCAGTCTGTTAAGGCTGCACGGGGGATCTTAGTCTTTATGCGTATGCATAGGGAGCGGTTGTGTAGTGGTTCGCACACTGCGTCACAAACTCTGACCCCATTTCTAATTCCCAGCTCTTAGTGTTCACGCAAACTTTAACTTTGACACCTTATACATCACTATAACCTTTACTAAAACCCTTTCACCTTTGTGTAACACTAACACTAACCCCACAACTTATTCTAGTCTTCACCATATCCTAAACCCTAACCCTCAAACCCTAACAACTCAAACTCTGAATTTCTCATTAACCCCAACCCAAACTATTATCCTAACCATAGCCCTGATTAATCCCATCGCCAGCCTCGAACCGCTACTTCATTTGACCTTCGTGCGCGTCTTGCGTCGGCTGTTCACGTTCCCATGAGTGTTCCGTGACCTCTCCATGGATGAGATGATAACGGAGGCAGAAATAGGGTTTAGGTCTCCCTCTTTGTGTCGTCCGCACACACCTGTACCATGCACGGGTGTGCCAATCAATAACGAGATGAGTGATAAAGCAATCTGTATGAAAAAATAAGAATAGGTTGTACCCTTGGCAATAAAACGTCGTGAGAATTTTATTGTTTTATATTTTTATTATTTAATTGTTTCCCTTCTATGTGACTTTACCAAAAGAACCAAGAATATGAATAATAAAACAGATGTTAAGATGTTCAAACACCAAATGCAAATCGTTTTTGCAATAGCCACAACACAAGCAGTCAAAATGCAAACAAAAGAGACAACTCTGATAATACTCTTTGGTTCTATTCGGTAAAGAATAAAACGACAAAAATCACGACGTTTCGGCCACAATACAAGTGGCCTTCATCAGGTGAAGGGATCAGACTGTCTCGAGGACAGCGCTGGAGTGAACACAGCCAAGCTCAGACCGCGACCTTTAAGCTGTGTGAGAGGAATTAAGGTGCCTTGACAAAGGAATTAGCATAAAAATTAGCATTTAATTGGCGGACTTAGCATGATGAACTGTGTAGAGGGGGTGAACATGTGCAGGCCGGCGAGGAGGGGAGGGGGAGTTTACATATTGATGGTGTGAAAAGGGAATTTTAAGAAGCTGCGAAAGTTTGGGGTACAACTACTTGAAAAAATATAGTGTACCATTGAAAATTAGTTTAAGGCTTGGTTCGATTTAGAACATCTTTCCAATGGTTGCTTAATTTGAAACCATCTTCTCGGTTGAAATTGTGTCTGTGTTTGTAAATCTGAATTGCCTCGTGAACAAATCTCTGATAAAAACCCGTGGGTTTGCAAATAACCTTGGTATCGGAGAAAATTATATCGTGATCACCCACAGCGTTGTAACAGTGATCATCTACGGCAGAAGAATTCGTTCTGCCGTGTTTCAAATCTGATTTGTGCTCGCGAATTCGTTCAGAGACATGTCGCTTCGTCTCCCCGATATAGCAATCACCGCAGGTACAACTCAATTTGTAAACCCCGGGGTACTGTAAGTCAGGAATGACATCCTTCACGGATGGGATCAGATCACGAATTTTGTGTACTGTATTGAACCGGACCTGGATCTTGTGTTTGTTTAGAATTTTGGAAATCTTTTTAGTAACGCCTGCTATATATGGTAGTGTGATGGTTTTGACTGGAGTATCAAGTGGTTGTTTCTGTATGGAGGGAGAAACAGCTTGGCGGATGGTACGGTCAGAGTATCCATTCCTTTTGAGGGCCAGGTGTACATGTTTTAATTCACTGGTCAGGTGGTGTTGGTCCGAAATGCAATGAGCCCTATGGCATAAAGTTTTGATGAGATAATTCTTTTGAGCTGGGTGGTGGTGGGAATCAGGTTTCAAGTAGGAATCTGTGTGGGTGGGTTTCCTGTAGACAGAATGCCCTAATGAGCCATCAGGTCTCCTCTCAAACAGAACATCTAAGATTGGTAGCTTGCCATCTTTCTCCACTTCCATGGTGAATTTGATGGTGGGATGTCTGGAATTGATGTGGTGTAGGAAAAGGTTCAGAGCTGGGAGGCCATGTGGCCAAATGACGAAAGTGTTATCCACATATCTCTTCCACAGGGAAGGTCTGAGGGTGGAAGTCTGGATGGCGTCCGATTCAAATTTTTCCATGAAAACATTGGCTATCACTGGTGACAAAGGGGAACCCATGGGAGTACCCTCATTTTGCTTGTAGAAGGAACCATTCCAAGTAAAGTAGGTGTTGGTGAGGCAGTGCCTGACCAGCGTAGGTACCTCGGGGTTTAGTCGATGTTGTACCAAATTTTCAATTATTTCAATGGTATCAGGTACCGGGACCTTGGTGAACAAGGAGACCACATCGCAGCTGACAAGGATATCGTCAGGGGACAGTACAACGTCTTTGACCATAGAAACCAATTGGGCTGAGTTAAGTACTGCTGAGGAGGTCTTGCCAGTGAAAGGTAGCAAGGTATCCGACAGAAAACGTGCTAGCTTATAGGTAGGGGAGTTGATCGTCGATACGATGGGTCGTAGTGGAGTGCCTTCTTTTTTCTTCTTTGGTTCTTTCGTTAAGTCACGTAGAATGAGAATAAAATAATAAAATAAAATAACACAATAATATTCTCACGACGTTTCGGCCACAACACAAGCGGCCTTCATCAGGTGAAGTGACGAGACTGTCTGGTAGGACAGCGCTGGAGTGAAAGAGCCACGTTCAGATCACGGCCTTTAAGCTGTGTGAGAGGAACAAAGCGCCCTCAACTTTAGCACCACGGATAGCTACGGGCCCCGTTCAGACGGACGAGTTCGTCCATGGTCGGAACAGAGGAGGGGGAGAGAGACAGCAGAATATTATTGTGTTATTTTATTTTATTATTTTATTCTCATTCTACGTGACTTTACCGAAAGAACCAAAGAAGATGAATCATTGCAGTCACGAAAGCTTTAAATCGAAATTTAACCGCCTCTACGGGGAGGGATTCCACACATCCTTAAGATCATTCAACAGACTCCGGGATAAGAAGGCTCAACTAATCGAGTCTCTCACCTTTCTGAAGAGATGCCGCGACTCTAAGCTGTCTCTCTCCCCCTCCTCTGTTCCGACCATGGACGAACTCGTCCATCTGAACGGGGCCCGTAGTTATCCGTGGTGCTAAAGTTGAGGGCGCTTTGTTCCTCTCACACAGCTTAAAGGCCGTGATCTGAACGTGGCTCTTTCACTCCAGCGCTGTCCTACCAGACAGTCTCGTCACTTCACCTGATGAAGGCCGCTTGTGTTGTGGCCGAAACGTCGTGAGAATATTATTGTGTTATTTTATTTTATTATTTTATTCTCATTCTACGTGACTTTACCGAAAGAACCAAAGAAGATGAATCATTGCAGTCACGAAAGCTTTAAATAGAAATTTAACCGCCTCTACGGGGAGGGATTCCACACATACTTAAGATCATTCAACAGACTCCGGGATAAGAAGGCTCAACTAATCGAGTCTCTCACCTTTCTGAAGAGATGCCGCGACTCTAAGCTGTCTCTCTCCCCCTCCTCTGTTCCGACCATGGACGAACTCGTCCGTCTGAACGGGGCCCGTAGCTATCCGTGGTGCTAAAGTTGAGGGCGCTTTGTTCCTCTCACACAGCTTAAAGGCCGTGATCTGAACGTGGCTCTTTCACTCCAACGCTGTCCTACCAGACAGTCTCGTCCCTTCACCTGATGAAGGCCGCTTGTGTTGTGGCCGAAACGTCGTGAGAATATTATTGTGTTATTTTATTTTATTATTTTATTCTCATTCTACGTGACTTTACCGAAAGAACCAAAGAAGATGAATCATTGCAGTCACGAAAGCTTTAAATCGAAATTTAGTGCCTTCTTTATTAATCTTTGGAAGACCATAGAATCTAGGGGGTCTTGCAGCAGAAGGTTTTAGGGAGAGACGTTTAGTTGGTTCGATTAGGGAGGTCGAACTTGTGATGATCTTGTTGGTTTTCATAGTTAGGCTATTAGTAGGGTCATTTTTAATTTTTGAGTAACTACCATCATTGAGTAGGTCCTGAATTTTATTGTTGTATGAGTTTTTATCCATAATTACAGTGGCATTGCCCTTGTCAGCTGAGAGGATGATTATATCATGTCTCTCTTTTAATTTCGCGAGTTCAAAGCGTTCATCTTTGCTGATGTTGCTAACGGGTTTCTTAGCATTCTTAAGAATAGTAGCTATTTCAGCTCTCGCGACGTCTGCTTGGATGTGTCCTATACCTTTGAGGGCTACATCGACCTGAGAAATGATATCATCCCTCGGTATATGTTTTGGGGTGACAGCGAAATTTAGTCCTTTAGCCAATACTGTTTTCAGATTGTCCGAAATCGGGGTGCTACAACAGGGTAGGAGCATTCAGGCCTCTGCATAGACAGGGCGGCGCGGGGCGGAAGCATCTGAATGACTTTTGTTCTAGGAAAAGGTCACGGATCAGCATGTGAAAAAGGGCGAAAATTACTCAGCCTCTGAATGGACAGGGCGGTACGGAGCGTGGGAACCACGGTACGCCTTTGTCATAAGTAATATTACAAATCTGAATATGAAGGAGCACGGGTGGGCAGGCGCCAGAGAAACGGAATGCCTTTAGGGTGTATTAAATACGGAGGCTCAGCGTAGCAAGAGTCAGTCTTATTCAAAAATCATCGCGGTCCACGCAGGAGGGGAGTCAGCCGTTCGAGACGTCCGCGCAACGAACTTCAGCGCAGCCAGGCTCAACCCTCTACGGATCGCTTTTCTACAGCTTCCAGCACAGCAGAGTGGAAGCACGCGTGAGTAAGAGAGAGAGGTAAGTTTGGGCTATTTGATCGAGGGTAGAAAGCAGAGCGATAGGCCGAGGAAATACAGTCTAGGATCCCAAGGGGAATAGGCTGACATCCACGGACCCACACAATTATGCGTAGCTTAACGGGTCGCTCGCGGTAAATAAAATAACTGGTCGGGGAATAAACTGTGTCGTGTGGTCCTTTGGAGGGTGAAGAGGAGGGTGGAGAGTGTTTTGTGTTCGTGCGCACACGCGGCTGTTTGCGGCGAATAAGGGAGTAGAGCGTGCTTGGTGTCCGTACCTGTACGATCGTTTACAGTATTGTTCAGCGCGCGCATGCCTACACGACTGTTTTCGGTGGTGCCCAGCGCTCGCGTACCTGCACAATCGCCTACAGTAGCGCTTAGCGCTCGTGCGCCTGTGTGACGGGGTTGCGGTCGCGCACCCGCACGATTGTCTAATAGCGAGGTAGCGAATTAAGCGCCTGGCGTGCGCGAATACGCAGCTGTGTAAACGGCCCGTTAAATCAGAGCAAAGTAGTCGCGGCGTGTTTGTTTTTGCTTAAGCGCGTGGAGCGTGGGTGGGAGGGAATCCCACGGCGGCGCGCCGCACCTGTTTATTCCCGTGCAGGACAGGGTTTTATTGCGAGCGCGCTCACCGTGGCACGCCGCCGGTGAACAGGGTAGCGCATCGCAAGCGGAAAGCGTACGAGCCGCTAATTAAGCTATGCAAACGCGGTCGACATCCCAGGCAGAGGTACAGGGGGGCGAGACATTAGGGGTCGGTAGTCTGGACCTGACAGAGCAGCCGGGGGGTAGCGGTATGAATGGAACGGGGGAGTCGGTGGGCAACGGCCCCGACAATTCAGTGATGGCGGGGGACGGTAGCCCCCACAGGGGTACAGGTGGTGCATCTGGCAGTTATCTCGGTCAGTCAACCTTTGGCACCTGGGTCTACCAGCGAACCTTAGACACTTCACTTTGCCTAAAAGAGCATATAGCTTGGCACAAGCGTCACAGCCACTTAGTGGCCAATGGCGATTGTTGTTGTTGAGCGTTTATATTCGTGTGTTTCTGTGTTTGGCCAGCTCTGTTGAGCGTTGTTCGCCCCCAATAGTGATCCCAACCCTGAGACTGCGGTGAAAATTCCACAACCTTTGGCAAACGGCCTCGGTGATGCTGCGTCGGCTGTTGTTCACAAAGCACAACTCACAAAACACACTCAAAGCAATCGTCAAAGCTGTGACCTTGAAGGGAAAAAAATATCACAGGCGATGTTATGAGCAATGGCCCTTCCTCATAGCACAGGAATAGAGGCCAGACAGTGGAGACGTAATGCCATGGTGTAAACAAATAAAAACGCCAACTCTTAATCTATCCGCAATATCGCCCTACTGGCCTCTCTGTGTGCTATGCAAAAGGGTCATTGCCCCAAACATTGCCTTTAATATATATTTTTCCTTTTAAGGCCCCACACACACACACAGTGTGATTGATGAATGTGTGGAGTGTTTTTTTTGTCTGTAGGAAACCCGCAATAGTCAGCTGTTGATTATCTAGGGTGCTGGGAGGATGCAACCCTGAGGCTGTTCTGAATAAAGGAAATTGATCGTTGACCATAGGCGTGCGCATTTGGCAAAACAACCCATTCGCGTGGCCTAGCCGTAGCATGTTCACCGCTTGTTGTAGAGGTTCGCGGTTTTAATCCGCGGTGTAGACTTGTTGTGACCCTGAGCCGTAATACGTAAAGCCTCCGGGCCTGCAGGGCTGCAGGTTCTCCATTGCTGTCGTAAACCGAACACTGTGACGGCAAGGGCTGTAAAATTTGTAACGCGGGCAGCTTTTGCATGGGGTCGTGGGAAATCGCAAAGGCAGGAAGGCAGCCAGAACCGGTGGAAATTATTGCCAAAGCTCTGTCGTCCTATATTGGGATATTTGACCTACATTAATGAGTGGGAGAAAATCCGCATGTATGAGGAGGGGACGATGGGGGGGGCTCCATTATTGAAAAGTAGTAATGAGTGGGCTGGTAGCCAGGATATATGATGGCGGTGCAGCAAACGGCGGCTATGCACATGACCCGTAATCCAGCACTGGTGGAGGCAGCGAGGGTTGGTGGATGGCATAAATCTTGCGAAACTCCCTTCCTGTGGGCGTCGAGGCAGTGCCCATACCCTGGCTCACCAGGAGAAGGCGGTACAATTCTAGATTTGAAGCTTTCGTGACTGCAAGGATCCATACTCTTTGGTTCTATTCGGTAAAGTCACGTAGGTAAAAAAATAAAAATGAAACAAAAATCTCGACGTTTCGGCCACAACACAAGCGGCCTTCATCAGGTGAAGGGACCAGTCTGTCTCGAAGACTGCGCTAATTCCTTTGTCAAGGCACCTTAATCCCTCTCACACAGCTTAAAGGTCGTAGTCTGAGCTTGGCTCTGTTTCACTCCAGCGCAGTCTTTGAGACAGACTGGTCCCTTCACCTGATGAAGGCGGTACAAGCCAGCGAGAACAGTGTTGCCCCCTCGCACGCGTGAAGTTTTTCCGGGCGCTCAAATCTCGCCCCATGCATAAACGCTCAAAAATTGACCGATAACACTTTCATACGCTGAGGAAATTTGGCGCCGGATCACCGCGTGGCTGCTGCCCTTCCCGCTTGTCTATAGTTCCTCCTCGCGCCTCTGAGTTGTCCTCTCTCTCTCTCTCAGAGATCGAGCAAATACTCGTTAAAAGCTGAAACTATTAATATGATTATGATCAATAAAAAGCAATCTTCAATCTCATTCTAAAAAAATTCCCATCACTCCGGATCACAATAAAACAAATCCTTTATTGAACCACGATTCCATCTCACTCATGGTAATTAGCATCATCAAACAATCACAGTTTAGCAATGGAGTCTTCAGTCTGTTCCACACCAGCATACAAAGGTGCTCCGTCTTCCATTAGATCTGCTTAGTAGTAACTGACCATCGCATCGGGACCATCACGGGCACTATAGACTTCCATGGCCTAGTTAAGGGGGAAGAGCGGGAGGAGAGAGAGAGAGAGGCATGGGTATCAGGTAAGTACAGGTGTACAGTGCAGGGTCATCACAGTATGCGTGGTTTTCCACTGTTTGCCGATCTGAGCCAGAACTAGACCATGAAACTCTATCCTGGCAAGACGTGAATTTAGCTCGCTTGCATCTACACGCATATTGACTCAGTTCACTGTATGTGATATCAGCGGCACGGTTCGGTTTCTGCAGTGGAAAAACAACGTGACACGTCTTGAGACCTCCTGGACTTTACTGCGCACTGTGCTGCAAGATTACTGGTGATGGCTAACATGAGTGGTGATTATTTGGATGATGATGACAAAACATTGTTATAGGTCTGTATGGAACATATTACGACACCGCAACAATGTCATAAGTCTGGTTTATGGCAATAGTTTTTACGCCAAGTAAATAAAGAGTTACAGCTTTTGAAATATTTTGAGAAAATATTACGAGCGGTCAAGACCACTCGCAAGTCGACAATAACCGATAATAACTAAGAATTATATGTATTTTTTATTTTACTAGGTCAGGCGACCTGGCCACAATTGTTAGCTCAACAAAGTGGCTTATCGTCATGTGGACATTTATAGCAACCAAATACTCTAAACGCGTGTTTATAAATGTGGAAAAACTGGTGGATTCGGAGAAGAATTCACGTGACCAGTGGGAGAACATACAAACTCCAAATATACGGGTCAGAGTTGGGATTGAACCCACGACCTGTATACCAGGCGAGGTAATTAACATCTCGCCACCGTGGCGCCCATAATAAAGTAACAATGACCAACAACAAGATGGATAATAACATTAGTGACGCTCATGTCAACATTACAAACATCACCACAGTCATCGACATTCATAGAAACGTTCACACCGTGGGAGTGATGATGTTTCCCTTTAGCAACACCCTTAACACGAGAAGTTGCACGACCTCACTACGACTCCCCCATTTACTTTTGACTCGCGATCCGTCTTCTCGTTTTTGATCGCACTACGACCACAACCGGCTGGATTTACGACGAATCTAAGAGCGACTGCTGTACTTGGGTGGGGGGGGGGCATCCAGGTCCTCCCAGTACCCTCCCGTTGAACTCACACTGGTGATCCAGTCGTTGAACGCCGACACGCGGGTGAACACACTGGGCTTGCGGATGTAGTTGCAGCCCATAGAAGACCCGAAGCTGGTGATGCCGTGCACCTCCCATATGCCGGCGGAGTTGATGCAGTTCAGGGGGCCGCCAGAGTCGCCCTGCAGTGGCATGGGTGGGGGGTATGGGGGAGAAATGCGGGATCACAGGTGAGGGTGCGATGAAAGGCGTGCGTGTGAAAATGGTAAAGGCGCAGCCCTGGAATTGCTCGCTCCACTAAACGGAGCTCTGGAGAGCCCCACGAGATGGAGCTCTGGAGAACCCCACTAAACGGAGCTCTGGAGAGCCCCACGAGATGGAGCTCTGGAAAGCCCCACGAGACGGAGCTCTGGAGAACCCCACGAGACGGAGCTCTGGGGGGCCCCACGAGATGGAGCTCTGGAAAGCCCCACAAGACGGAGCTCTGGAGAACCCCACGAGACGGAGCTCTGGGGGGCCCCAGGAGATGGAGCTCTACAGCGCGTATATTAATATATTTCAGCTGGTAAGAGCCTTTGAGCCAAGCAGATGTTTTTGTATGAGGACATTCAGCAAATTAACGAGGAATCCGGCGCACCCGGAATAAACCCACACATGCGAGGCGGCAATGCTCCATCCCATACAGACAGAAACAGATTGTATCAGTTCGCACTTTTCTTCACCGCCTTCTCCTTGCGAGACAGGTATGGCACCTCCTCGACGCTCACCCGTGGGAAGGGAGTTTCGAAACATCTATGCGGTGATCTACCAACCTTGGGTGCTGCCTCCGCAGCCACTGGAGGATTACTGGCCGCCACTTGCGACAAACCCACCACGTATCAGAGATGGTGGTCACTCCATATCACAAGGCCGTTCTCAAGCTGACCATCCTGGGTAGCGCTCCTCCTTACGTTACACGCCGAGTCGTATCCATCTCCTCCGGCGCAGACCATGTTGGTCTTCACGTTGGTCGACCACCAGCTGGGCTGGCTGCAGGTGGCGTAGTCCACCACGGGAAGGTTGGCCTGCTGCAGGGCATCGGGCAGGGCGCCTCCAGCTGAACGTGAAACGAGAATGGAGCAAGGAGGGACACCCAGTACATGACCACAGTGGCATGAGCACATGGGGGGGGAGGGTGGCATTGGTGCTGGTGGCGGTAGAAGTTCTGGCGGTGATGGTATTGGTGGTAGTCGTGGTGGCGGCAGTGGTATTGGTGGTGGTGGCGATGACGGCGGTGGTGATGGCGGTATTGGTGTGGTGATATAAATGCGTTCACGAATGCCTGCAGATGGCTTTGAGATATCAGTGGCAGGGTATGTGTGGTGCTGGCAGATGGCCCCACCACCTCTGGACTTCATAGGTGTGCGCAAGCAACAGAAGAGAGCAAGGCTTTGGTCCGGACTCACTGGCGATACGGCCCCAGCCCGTGACGTAGCAGACGTAGTTGTTGGGCAGAATCAGCCCAGCGGGGGGCAGGCAGGCCGGCTGGATCTTGTCGCTCAGGATCACGGGGTTGGCCAGGCGGATGAGAGCGATGTCATTCCTGGTTAGGGCACGGCCAGAGGTCATGGTTAGAGTTCACAGCCGGTGATATAGTGGGAGGGGTGGGCTGGCCAGGCAGGGCGGCTGCTCCTGGCACCCCATTCCCAAGGATGGCGCCGCCAGTGGCGGCTGGTGGCTCAACTTTGCGTGGTAGCGGCACTGCAGGAGAGAGGGGCGAAGAGCAACGAAATGCCCCCAAGCGCCAAAGTGCCCCACTACGCCCTCTGGTGGTGGCCTTCTTGCTCGCCTGAAATTTGTATTTATTCAGCGTTTAAATGTGACGGCATCTCAAGTTGCTGGGCGCGAGTTAACCACGTGGCATAGGGGCCAAGAGGTGCCGAGATGGCGCTGCTGAGATCCTGGGTTTGGATGCCAGGTTTTAGCCACTCGTGGTTAAATTGGGTTCTCAATTGCAGCGAGCTGATGGAGTTGATGGTCTCAGCCCAGTCACCAATTACTGACCGAGTTGCGTTCTTCCACTTACAGCACTTTGCCTAATATCCAGCTCTGCGAATAAAAAGAAAAAGCTTTTGGGTTTAACTGCTCTGCGATGGACATTTCTCGGTAGAGACAGATGAGGCGGTCTTCAGATAAAAGGCTTTAGTTGAATCAATAAAAAAAAATTCCCTCATATTCCCGACACAAACGTGCTCGGAGGAAACAATCTCTCCCCCAAGCACGCGTCAACATCCCCTTCAGAATCTGTATATATACTGGAATAATCCGATGAGCCATGAAGCTCTTTTTCACAGATGTACAGCAGGGGCACGGGTTAAAAAGAATAATCACCCAAACACACACCAATACAACTAAACCCTATCCTATCAGGCAATGCCCACTGAGGTATTAACTTATTTTTCAGAAGCAACTTGCCTATCACAGACGACAGCTCAACAATGTGGCCCATCATTTGGACATTTATAATAGCAAAATGACCATCTAAATTATCACAATGCACGTTTCTCAATGTGGAGGTGACTCACCCGCCAGCCACGTTGTTGCCGTTCCATCCGGCGTGGACCAGGATCTGGGCCACGTCATGATACTCGTCTCCGCCCTCCTCGACCGACAGGAAGTGCTCACCCACAGCCACGCGGTACGTGCGGGAGCTACCACAGACAGTGTGACAAATGTGGTGATCTAACACTCGCCGTACCATGGGGTCAATGCAAGCTCATGTTGTTCTGATAGTTTGTGAGTTTAACACGTCACAGCCAATTAGTAAGGTTTGTCGCGTAAACAAAACCTGCAAATTTGTTACTAGTACAGCACACTGGTGTGTTGAAGTGTAAACCCAAAACATTTACAATTCGAGTACCGTGACGTTTCGCCAGTAATTACAACCAGCATCATCAGGCGACAGCCAGAGTTGTAGAGACATCCTACTCTTCCGGTCTTAAATTAGTTGCTTTGTCATCCGCAAATGGGTTTTGACTGCTTTGTCCTGAAGTGTTGTATGGTGTGACGATTGCTTCGATGCCTAACGTTTTCAGACAGGTTGCGGTTAGGGGAAGTGGTTGATATAATGACCTCACCTGTACAAGCAGACCTCGTTTAGTAGCTCAAGATGCATTCCTGGAGAAGTTGAGCGCTGATCGAATCGTTGCGAAAAGGGGGAAGTCATTATACCATTGCGTATGTGGGGATGCGTTGTCAACTGCGTTATTTCTTTCACGTGAGAAATATCTGAGGGCGTCATTGGGGTGTCAGTAATAGCGCTAATAAAGTAGTTCCTTGGTTAACAGTGACATCGGTTTACGGTTTTTCGTTTAACGTTTCGCCTCCCATAGGACCCCCATGGTTTCGGCTCACGTTAACATTGTTAACTAACAATAACATTGTTGATGTAACAGTATGTTTACATGATATGCATACGAGCGCCAATTTCGGCCAATCCGATCGCTCGTTAGTGGGGCTGAGCCGTGCCCTCAGCCAATGAGCGACGCCCATCTGTCAGCGTTTAGACGTCGACTGGCTTTACATTATTACGTTTTCTGTTTTGGCAGTGAAAACAACAGCTCTCTTGCAGACTAATTGTTTTAATTATTTATCAATTAATAAGTGAATTCGATTCAACAGTTATTTCGGTTAACAGTTTTCGTGGAACGGATTAACATACCTATCAACCCCTTATCAGTGCCTACTTTATTACAGACCAATTCAGACCTTATTGGCCACCCCGTGCCCTTATAAATCTCAACGTTCATCACACAAAGTCCCATCACAAGGAAGAAACAAAAAATAGAAATTAAAAAAATTGTTGCCCGTATTGAAACGGCTGTATGCCGTATGGACCTGACAACTAAATTTCCATGTACAAGAATACGGGGTAAACCGTGTGGGTTGACAGTTATGGATTAAACACATTAACCGAAGGAACTACTGTAATAACATGGATGGTAAACTTGATTTCATAAAAAAAGAATAAATTATTATAACATCAGTGTGTACTCTACTGGCGAGTGTATTCTACTGTGCTCCTACATGGCAGCGGTAAGGGACGAGGTTGGAAGGTAGCTGCTGCTGCTACGCTCTCAGTCCGAGTCATTCTCAAGAGAAGGGCTCCAGAACCTTCGCGACCTTGGCGATGGTGCCCTCAGTCTACATTGGTGTGGCGAGGTTTATTTAACATGGAACCTGAGACTCTATTCCGGTCTCGTCAATTTTCACCTGGCTAACATTGGCCGAAAAATATTTTTTAAAATTCATAAATAAATGTCATTGTGACTACGAACCGCGATAATCGAATCGCAATGGGCGGGTTCTGGTTGGCGTCGCTCTCATTGGCTGAGCGAATGATGGGGGGTGGGGACCTTTCTGTTTCCTCCACCAGCATTGTTGCCTGTTCTCACTCGGGAGCCCTTCATAGATGTTTTGATTTTCTTAGGATTTTTGTTTCTCTCAAAATGCTCTCCAGGAACAAAGAGCCCCGTAACGAATCGGCGTTCCACGGGGTCGCGCTAAGCGAGGTCTGCCTCTATTTTGCTTTGATGTTGACTTAAAATGCCAGGCTGAAAACTTACATCTGCTTTGATGTCCAATATGTCACCAATATAAATATGAGCTGCTCTGCCTCGCTGCAGATTTTCCCAGTCAATTTAGTTTCCTCGTACGTAACAGACAGACACTTGTGGACATGTGGAGATGGTGGTTATATCTTTTAGGTGGTGGTGGTGGTGGTGGTAATGAGATGATGGCGATATTGATAAAATCATAGGCATGCACAAGGACACATGGTTATGGATAGATGCATGTGAACGTATGCGTTGACGTGATGACGATGGCGATGCGGGTGATGATGATGAGATAGCGATTCTAGAGATGTTGGTGCTTATGATGATAATGAGATAGTGGCAAGGTGGTAATGGTAATGATGAGGTGGTAATGATGACGTGGTGTGGAACTCACGAGATGCGACGATGATATGATGACGAGGTGGAGATTATGAGGTGGTGATGAGGTGGTGGTGGTGGAACTCACGAGATGCAGTGGGCCGCCGTGAGCACCCACTGGGGGTTGATCAGGGTCCCACCGCACGTGTGGTACCAGGATCCGCTAGACAGGTACTGCAGGGAAATCTACAGCAGCCACAACCACAAGAGACCACCACAAGCCATCAACCACCACAACTATAAACGAAACAAAAAAACTGGACACAGCAATCACAGTCGCAACAACACGCAGACACACGCTCATTTAGACATTTGGGCTGGAAAAGTGCAAACTTTTTAAAATGTGGTTTATCATTCAAGGTCGGTGGAGTGTCCGGCCGGAAACAATTCGGTGGCTTTTCCGATGCCGAGGGGTCGCGGCATCAATGGTGGTTTGCGCGCGATGGCCTCTCAATCGCATTCGCACGCTAAAGACAAAGATCCCCCTATATCTTCGATAGACCATTGGGGAAAGTTCTATTAGCGAGCATTCATGAAGGCCAGCACAGCACCCGGCCACCTTAGTATCCCATGTGGCGATGTTCACACAATGCACCGGGTACTCATTTGAGGCTGAGTCGACCTAGCGGAGGCCCAGGACCGGTTCAGACAATCGATACTGATGCTAGCCGTGATCGGCAAATCGATTCTCGGGTCGCTCGGGTTTGTTGCACCCAGAACCGGTGCCAGCCTGGCCGAGCAGCCTTTCTCTGTAGCTTCAGTGGCAGCCATCTGGAACTCTCCCACTGCAGCACATTCATAGCATCCAACCACCATCAGCACCAGCTCAAGACTGACACCTCTTCAGGCTCAGCTGTTCAGGTTCTAACTTGTTTAGGCTATCCTTTTAAGTTGCACCTGTCCAGCCTCCCCTGTCCCGGCTCTCATCTGTCCAGGCTCACCTGTGCAGGCTGTTGTACGAGAGACTCTGGGCTTCGGCTCTACGCCTCTGGACTCTTGAACATCGCGTTCGATTCACTAAATAAGTGCGCCCTATAAATTGTGTTTATTGTTTTCCAGGCTCGCGGAGCCAGGCCGTGACACACACCTGCCAGGGCCAGCTGTTGGGCTTCGCCTCCACCCCATTGACGACGCGGCTGTCGATGGGAGGGTAACTGGGTACCCCACAGCCCTGCGCAGTCGCTGTGCAGATACGGGGATGCCAGGGAGGCACGAGGAGACACAGAGGCATAGGAAGACATGAGACATGGGGAGACACGAGGAACACAGGAAGACGTGGCGAGACTCAAGGGGATACAGGGAGATACAGGGGGGCATGGAGAGACATTGGAAGCCGCAATGCATACGTGGGAAAATACTTGGAAGACATGGGGAAACATGGGACCATGGGGAGCTATGGGTTGGTACAGAGAGGTATTGGCACATTGGCGGCCACGGTTTTAGAGGGATGATGAGTGAGTTGTGATTATGGTAGTGGTGACGAAGGTGATGATGACAACGATGAAGATGATAACACCCACCCTGCACCAGGAGGAACACGGAGGCAATCAGGGCCAGCATCTTGTCCGAGTCTCGTTTGAAGTCGGTGAGTTCCTCCTCATCCAGGGCCTTCTTATAGAACCTGGGAGGTGGGAGGCGGTTGGGAGAGGTGGGGGGGACATCATCAGAGCTCCCATATGATCCCCCCAGCCCCCTGGATCCCCTACAATTGCGTGCGGTCTTTGATAAGAGCGATGATAAAATGATCAATAGTGGTCCTGAGAAGATTGATTTGCTGGCAAGGAGTTATATGGGTTTGTAGGACACATGTCTGCTTTGTGCTGTGTCATATGCTGGAAGGTGGTTGAACTGATCAATCAAGTTTTTGAGTGATTACTTTTGAATCGGATATGATTAATAAACTAAGGATAACCAACACACTCGAAACTGGTGACGGATTCGCAGCCAAAGGAGAGAACCCGCAACCTCTCACTATAAACTGAGCAGAATGGTGTTGACTGTTGAATAGTATACCTAAAGTAACAAATTGAGCGGATCCCCGTAAACTGAGACTTCACTTTATCCAAATGTACGACTCGCCTAACCCTTTAATCTTTACTTTAGCCTTCATGCTGTCCCAATCCCTGGCACTAACTATAGCCCACACACTCACCTCAAGCCTACCACTTGATCTTACCTTATTCCTACCCATTATCCCAATTCTATCCCTTGCCCCAACTGACTAAGGAACCCCTAAAACCTGTCCCAAACCCAAAATCTAGGTCATATACCTGTGCTAAATGGATCATTGTATCGTAAGATAGTGACAGTTGGCAGCAGCTTGGGAAGACCTTCGCCCAGCAGTGGATAGATCATGGCTAAACCCCAAAACTATGAACCACAAAATGGAGCACTATTCTCTAACCATGTAGTCCGAACGCTTGACCATCACTTTCATGGTATCCCTAACACTATGGCCACCCCCACACACCTGCCTTTGCCGTGTGCTCTGGTTCCCAGCTGATTGAGATGACGGCACGAGAATGGAGGATTGGGGGAGGTGGAGCGATAAGCACGACAGATATCAAGGATTAATCTCCCGGCGCCATTGGGTCGTTGAAACGCACCTGCTGGACACCCACACTCCAGGTGCGACGTATGGATCGGTCGCAAATGATTCCGTATCTGTCGCCATCCTGCCAGAGGCCATCGATGGACCGGACCAAAAATAGGCCAGACTAAAAACATAAAAATAAAGGTTTGGGCGCAATTGATTTGTCACGCTCGCAGTTGTCCAGTTGTAATTTTCTCACGATGTGACCACGGAGAGACGGTGACCAAACGATGGAACGCATCGTCGATGTTTTGCAGGAAACTTCGAGTGTAGCCACCACCGAGTGGCGGTCTGTGGCTCGCGACACCTTGACTAGATCACACGTGTGATCTAGTCCATGGGCAATGCTTAGCCTTTCGGCAATGTTATGTCTCTCAGGGAAATGTTAAGTCCATGGGCAATATCATGGGACCTCCTTTGCCAGTACCAAAATATGAGAATAGGTTTTTCCCCTTTTTTTCTGGCAACAAAACAGGTGTTAAGATGTTAAAACACCAAACTTTGGTCTAACACCGTTTGAGACTAGGCTCGAAAGCTGTCTCTGGTGTGGACCAATCAGTTTCAAAGACAATGCATATATTATCAGAGTACGTTTTTTGTTTGCATTCTGACCACAAGTATTGTGGTTAATGCAGACGTGATTCCTTGTAAAAGGTTTCAGTTTGGTGTTTTAACATCTTAACACCTGTTTTTTTGCCAGAAAAAAGGGGAAAACCTATTCTCTATGGGCAATGTTATATCTCTCAGGGAAATGTTAAATCTACGGGCAATGTTTAGTCTACGGGCAATATTAATTCTTGGGTGAAGTATATTTGGAAAATGTAATATGTTGTGTAGTCTGTGTTCCTTCAATGGAGGAGAGGAATAGCAAAACTCAACTCTCTCCTGAAGCCTTCTCATAGCAACCAGACCTTGACATTGCCATTTAGCTCCTTGAGCGTTGAGTTTATTTGATTTTTTTTGCACGGATGATCCTGCGTAGTAGCCATTTGCTAATTTTACTCGGGGTTGATCCATGGTGCGTGAGCACAGCACCAGAAGCATAAAAAAAACAAAAGACAAAAACATCAATGTTGCAGAGAATGAGGACACAGTATTAAAAGAAGAGTGAAGGCCGTAACAAAACACATGCTAATGGAAATACAAATTTTCAAATATAATGAGAGTGAAAGGCACCAGAAAAAGTGAGATACAGCTGCAAGTACGCTCGGTGTTTTCTTTGGTCTAATAGGGTGTTCTGCTTCACGGCAAGTGTGGGGACTGTGTGGACACAGGAATTTCCTGTTTGGAGGTTGAGTTTGGTCACGTGACCAGGAAGTTACGATTTAAGATTCCCTCTCAGCCACGCGGCAGGGTGTCAGCCATTACACAGAGTACAAAATGGAGCAAGCCCCGCACGGGAGATAAAAAGCGGGTCCCCTGTTGGGACCGGGGGAGTTGCTGAAGAAGAAGCTACGTCCACATCTGAAGAGGAGCTATCCCGGGGCCCCGGACCCGAGTGGGACCCGAGGAGGGATAGCTATCGGGCTGTGTGTGTTAGGGTAGCGAGCCCCGTGGGTTACCGCCTTAACGTAACTGGTAAAGGGGCAGCTACCCTTTTGTGTTAGCGTGGAATAAACATGTTGCCTCCAACGTGACGCCTGAGTCTCCATTTATACCCACCACACATACATTTTTAACTTGCATAGAAAATTTATTGTATATTTTCATTTGATATACAGCCAAATAATACGACAAATCGCTAACCTTAAACACCGAGTCGTTCATAAAGTTGAAGGCAGTATAGTACAATTGTTATAGAGCAAGTGCAGAATCACTGAACTGGAATTAATAGCTTGAAAGCATTCAGTGCGGGGCCCTGGAAAGTGCGGGGCCCGTAGCATATGCTACGAGGATAATCTGGCACTCCAGTGAGGCGTTATGTAACATGGGGTCGATTGACGGGCATCTGGTCATAAATACAGAACACTTTGAAATAAGAGTTGCCGTTCCACAACCCTCTGGTGTCTCTCGGTGGTGAAGTCACTCGAATCTCAAGAGGAGGGAAGAACGCAATACAGAGTATCCACTTATCGCCTCCAAACTCGTCTATTGTTTTTATTAACCGGCCTGTCCCCTCGGTTACATTGACATTGTGTTGTACAGTACACAATAGCAACTGTACACGTACAGTACATGTAAAGTACCTGCTTACCTATTCATGCACAGTACGTAGGTATAAAACAACATTTTCCTAAGTTACAGTCCCTTTTCTCTACTTATTAATTTCCCTGCTTTGCGTCGCATAGCCAATGTTTACGCTCTTACAGTCCAAATCCCCCACCATTAACATGTATTTCTATGGGGAAAGGGTCCCTGTTGTACATTGTTTCGTTATAATATGCAGCCTTCCGGTCTCTATCTCCGACGTATATCGGGGGCCCCCTGTAACACGACGTTAAAAGTGAATGTTGAAGTGCATCATCTTTACGAGGGTCATCGGTGACCTCCCTCCCCCCACCTGCTATGGGCGAACGGACAGAGCTCACGCTGCCTTCACGCTCTCAATCACGGCTTGAAAGAGTTAACAACCACCACACCACACGACTCAAACAAAGCCCGACGCGCACACAGAACAACAAAAGAGGGATTTATTGCACAAAGTGTTTTTTATTTCGTTTCACAGTTTCCACGACTGCCTCCCTTTGTCCGCCAGTTGTGTTCCTGCCAAAAAGACCCTTGGCGGGAATGCGACAATTACCACGGTGGTGTCTGTTGCACGTGGTCTGTAATCTAGCACTTTGGAGGCAGCAACAGCAGTGGGGATTGGTGGATCATAGCACAGATGTTGTGAAACTCTCTTCCCCGTGGGCGTTGAAAGGAAGATTGGGAATAGGCCGGTAATTAATAAAGCACTCCGGATCTAGGCCTGGCTTTTTAAGCAGAGTGACAGCGGCGACCTTGAAGGCGGAAGGAACAATATCTGTTTTCAGAGATCTGTTGAATAGATCCCAGTGCAAATGGTTCCAATGGAGGAAAACTTTATTTGAGAATATTAGTCGGAAAGGGTCTAGTAGACATGTGGGGTGGGAATTGGCGATCAGGACAGAAAGATAAGTGGAAGAAATTTCTCGGAGCATAGTGGTGTACCATTGAATTGAGGCTGGACATCTGGAGGAAGAGAGCTAGCTGGAAATGAACGCAGCTGTGAGAAAATGGTAGTTATTTTATGGGTAAAAAATGTTGACAAAGACTCACACCAGTCAGCTGAAGCCGAAAAAATTGCAACAGGGGACTGGCTTGAGTGTAGGTTGCAAAAATAGTCCCGAGTATTATTTTTGCTGGCTGCAATAACGTTGGCAAGATATTCTTATTTAACCCGCTTAATATCCCCTTCATAAGTACAGAGAGATTGTTTAAACATTCGATTAATGGTGAGGCCTGATTTCCTCCAAATCCGTTCAGATTGACGAGCTTTGGTTTTAAGAGCCCGTAGCTCTGGCTGAAATTAACCGGGACCTAAGTGGAGTCATGGAATCGAGAATGTTAGAGAGTATTGTTATACTGAAGCGCAGCCTCATCAATACGGAGTAAAATGGGCTCTGATAAAACCGAGATTGATGAAGCATCAGTAAGTGCAGTTGGACTAAGGGATTTCAAATTACGAAAGGAGATCCTGCGATATGAATGAGCAGGGCATAATAAGTATATTTCAAAGAGCACTGTAGAGTGGTCAGATAGATACAGATCTAACACGGATATATTATGCACGTGAAGAGCAGTAGTGGGAATGGGTAGGTCCCTGAACATGCTGAATGAAATCCAAAAAATCAGGAGTATCCAGAAAATCCATGGCTAAAGGATTAAATGGTTCGTCAACATGGAAATTTAAATAACCGAGCAACAGTATCCAATCGTTGTGGGGGTCGAGCTGTTTTATTTTCCATTCAAGCGTTAAGCTAAATTCACCAACCTGCCTATTTGTGTATATAAATACACCAACGCTGTGTGTGGTGTGGCGTGTGTTTGCGTGCGTGCCTCTGAGGGCGGGCACCATTTTGAGCTGAGTCGGTGGAATTGATCGTCGATGGCGATTCCCCCCTTTTCAATTTCTTCGGTGACTTTGGCGGCAATGGGCGTGGACCTAACCAGGGAGGAGAGTGACCTCATAGAGGGGGGCGTGGCTTGAACAGAAGTGGGTGGAGAATAGTCGGGAGGGGCGCGGCCTGGGTGGGCGTGGCTTAAACCTGCAGGTGGAAGAGGCGCACGGGAGTGGCAGCTGGCCCGACTGGTGTGTGCGCGCATTTAATAAAGGGGAAGTGATATGGCAGAGTCCGCCTGTTCCATCTGGATGGGGTTGTGTTCCCCGCCTACACGCGCTTGGGTTTTCTCTGGGTGCTTCGGATTCCTTGCACATGTATTTGGCTCCTTTATATTCATGTGTTGTTATTCTTGGTTCTTTCGGTAAAGTCGCCACGTAGAATGGAAACAATAAAATAATAAAAATATACAACAATAAAATTCTCACGACGCCTGATGATGATCGCTTGTGTTGCAGTCGAAACGTCGTGAGAATTGTATTGTTTTATATTTTTATTATTTTATTGTTTCCCTTCTACGTGGTGACTTTACCGAAAGAACCAAGAATATGAATCCCTGCAGTCACGAAAGCTTTAAATTAAAATTTTATGTGTTCTTGTTCAATTGAGAGGACTGCAGACCTTGGGCAATTGTTAGCAGCATCGGTTCGCCGCATGGCTTGCTGTCTTCCCTCCTGTATTGCTGTTCCTCGCGCCTCTAAACCTTCCTATCTCAACGAGGGTGAGCGAATACTGTGGTCCAGATTTAAATAATTCTGAATTGCTATTACCTTACCATTAAACGACTCGATTACTAGGGGTGCTACGGAAGAAATAAAAATAGACAACTCTTCCAAAGCCCCATTTCCCGAGCACCGCCTCCGCATTATGATCGTACTGGGAGTGCCACCTCCCACTGCTATGTGCCCATCCGGCTCGTGCCAACTCTCTCCGTGGTGGTGGTGGTGAACGCGCCGCTGGGATATTACTGATGCAGTTTGGTGGCAGCGCCAGCGGTGTAAGACTCGTGCCTCAAGGCAAGAAGGCCCTGGGTTCGAGCCCCCAACTCGGGTGCGTTCTGTTTGGCCTCTCATTTATGTGCTAGGAAGAAGGGTCATTGCCCGAAACGTCTCTTATATATTTTTCTCATTTAAGGCCACAGTATTCGTGGCGAACTTGTTGAGTTTTTTTTTTCCTGTCATTGTGCACTCCTCCCAACGGAGCATCACCAGATGATTCGTTTTAAACTCGGTTTCCCATGTAGCCCTGTGTTTTATTGTGAGCACGTCACCCGGTTCCTCACTGTGACCGACTGCTCTCCATTATCGCCACCGCGTGACTTATGCCCGCACAAAACCCATAATTAACAGGTCCCTGCAGGGTGGGCTGGTAGGAACATTGGAATTTTGTGCAATTTTATTTTTACACCCCAATAGCACGAGATTTCACTTCGTTAAAGTATTGAAAGGGGACAGACGGACACATTAATCTATTGCAGGCTGGTACACTCAGTTTACAACTTCGTTCCTACCAGTATTGTTTCCAATCAACATTAAGACAAACACGGAATAACATGACATAGCAGGTGATGCTTTATTTGACTTTAATCCGAAGGGGACTAGTAAGGGAGAGAAAAGGTTGATTCGTGGGGTGTGTGTGTGCACATGGTTCGCTCATTGGTAAATGATTGGCTTCGAGTCCAGCGTTTGGGCCGCGTACGTGCGCATAACCTGTAAAAGAGTGGAAAGGCAGTAATTACTCGCACATTCTTCATCTATTACCGCTTTGGCAGTGCTGTTTGTTTCTGGCCGCTCGGCGTTATTGAGCCTGTGCCAAGCAGCTTTGTTGTGAAAAACAAAGGCTTTTCAATAGGAACACATTTATACAACACATTCACACGAGAGCAGTATATCTGATCAAATAGGTTACCTTCTGAATAATCCTGATCAATACCAATCGTATCTCTTTTAATTATAAAAAAAACACCACGATCATCACTAACCCAGACTCTTAGGCCCTCATATTTTGTAGGCCCTCCTTTAGGCCCTCAAATTCCACATTGAGATAACAGCCGAGCGACGGTGACGTGGTCATCAGATTTTATCGTCATTGAATTGCGATTACTTTATTCATGAATTTTCCACAGCTAAAGCTAGGGGCGAATAAAAATAATAAATGGGTGTTGTGAGTAGTTTATGTTTGATGAATGTACCTTGAGTCGAATGTGTACATTTTACATGGATAAATACGTAAGTTTGACGACTTAATATTTTTTTTGTTGCAATTTGTAATACAGACGTGTCTCGCTGAACAAGCGTTCTTTCTACGATAATTCGCTGTAACGAACAATTGGAATTTAGACCAATTTCGCAAAACGAGCTAATGATCGCGTCACGAACAGAGACCGATGCACGGTGGCCAGCAGTTTGTTGTTTGCATCGCGCGCTTTAAAATGCACTTCTGCAACCGTCTGAAACGCTCTTCCGATATTAAGAAGGAAGAGCATTCCAAACGGCCTTATTAATTGCAGACGCTGAGGACAGGCACCTGCAAGCACTTGTTCTTCATTTGTGGTATTACATTTGATGTTTTATCTAAAATTATAAATAGTTTTTCTCAAAGTTATTCCTGAAAAGTGCCACATTAAGCGAAAACCACGTTTAGCGAGGAATTCCCATTACTGAATCGCATTTCCACTATAAAATCAGCCTGCAGTCATACCATGGCAGGACAACGAACTGAGATGAGAGTATGCTGCCACGTACTGTATCGTACGGCGTACTGTATCGTTCGGCGTACTATATCGTGCAGCTCAAGAAAGCAGTTTGATGTCCATCGCTCAGAACCCGTGTAATAACGGTGCACGTTCCGCGTTATAACGGTGCACGTTCCGCGTTATAGCGGCGCACATTATAGCGGCGTATGTTTCATCCTGCATTATAACGGTCGCGTTCCACGTGTGAACGCGTTAAGTGATACCTTTCCATACATAATTAGGCTGTTCCCTCCTATTAGCCACAGGCCCCTCATAGCCTTAATTTAGCCTTGACTAGCATCCCCTAATAGCTGATGTGTGGGGCAACAGCCCCTCATTATAAACCCACACATGGGCCCGTATTCTTAGTCACGGCTCAAACGCAGCTCTGACCTTTCGACTACAATCTACACAGCAGCAATCATCGCCCCCTACTGGTAGACTTAATGCCCCAGGTCACTTTTGTAAATGGTCTCTTTTAGAGTTTTCACTAGGTCAAACTATATAACCATGACACGTGCAAATTCCTGCTTGTCTGTTTGTGGCTCCTTTGCACCTCAGGGTTGTTCTCTCTCGCTTCGTGAGCGAGCGATTGTGCGGCAATTGGCGCCTTGCAAACCTGACATTTAGCATTTCAATAATTCCCATCACCCAGCGTGGCCCACCCCAACGCGCTGGCCATCTTACACGTTCTTGGACTTGCGACACAATGATGACTCCACGGCTTGCCTCCGGCACACTCGCGCCCGCAATTTAACTCCCCTATTTTCTTTTGACTCGCGATCAATTTTTATCCTACGACATTTATGATTGCACTACAACCGTAGCCTGCTGGAGTTACGACAAATCTTAAGAGCGACTGCTGTGGTGGGGTGGGGGACTTGGTGGGGGGAGGGGTGCCCAGGTTCTCCCAGTACCCTCCTGTTACACTCACGCTGTCGATCCAGTCGTTGAACGCCGACACGCGGGTGAACACGGTGGGCTTGCGGATGTAGTTGCAGCCCATAGAAGACACGAAGCTGGCGATGCCGTGCACCTCCCACTTGCCCGCAGAGTTGATGCAGTTCAGGGGGCCACCAGAGTCACCCTGAATTGGGGGGAGGTGGAGGAGAGATGTGCGATGATGAGTGAGGGTGCAATGGAAGTGTGCGTGTGAAAGTGGTAAATGCACAGCCTTGCGAATGCTCGCTCACGCCACCGCTGGAGGAAGGGGCCTCCATGAGATGGAGTTCTGGAGAGCCCCACTAGACGGTATTTTTGGCCTACTCTTCCACGCTGGTGAGACGTCTTGGACGTGCTAGATTTACTGGAAGTGCTCGATAAACTCGCTCCATTAACATCTCACATCAAACGCACGTCTGCCCATGATAACCGCTGGTTAACCACAAGCCGTTCATGCTAAGCGGCGCAGGAGACGTTACGAGCGGATCCTTTGTCCTAGTGGACTCAACACTGACCGCGGACATTACAGAGTTGCCTCCAAATAAACAGATCCTTGCCTCATGATCTACACTATATCAAATCACGCATAACAGCTGCTTCTGACAGTCCTAAACACCTCTGGCAAAATCATAATGACCTCCTACACCCAGGCAGAAATGTGGTAACTGCTCTGAGTGATTCACTTGCCACAAAAATACTCGCCACTTCGTTCAGCACTTATTTTACTCACAAACTGGCACTCATTCGTAGCTCCATCACTGCTTCTTTGAAATTCTACCCTAATTCTCTTGCTTTCCCAGCTCCTATTTCTCATGCTCCCCCAATTTATATTCTCCCCTGTATCACGGAATTAAGGTCTTGCTTTAATCATATCACTTTACATGAAGCCTTTTCCTCTTGACATCCTTCCTGGGCCCTTCTTTAAGAAAGGCTCCACTGAACTCGCTACTGTGATGGCGCACCATCGCCAACCCGCTTTAATTTCACGTGACAAGTCTCACCATGTCTTAAGAAATCCGGACGCGATAATGACAACCCTGCCAATTGCTGCCCAATTACTAACCTCTCCACCATTTCTAAAATCATTGAGTGTCTTGCTCTCGCTCAACCTAAGACTCGCATTACCTCTTCCCCAATCTTTTGTCCCTATCAATGTGCCTACCGTCCGACTTACTCCAGGGAGATTGCAATTACCAGAGTATTTTCCTCCCCCGTTACTTCATATCGCGAGGCCATTCTCAGGCTGGCCTGCCCACGATTCATCCTGGGTTAATCAGGCCCAATTGCTCTGAGTCTTTTCTGAGCAGCGCTTCTTCTTACGTTGCACCCGGCGTCGTATCCGTCTCCTCCGGCGCAGACCATGTTGGTCTGCACGGTGCTCGACCACCAGCTGGGCTGGCTGCACGTGGCGTGGTCCACCACGGGAAGGTTGGCCTGCTGCAGGGCATCGGGCAGGGCACCTCCAGCTGAACGTGAAACGAGAATGGAGCAAGGAGGGACACTCAGTACATGAGCACATGGTGGGGGAGGGTGGCATTGGTGGTGGTGGCATTGTTGGTGGTGGCAGTGGTGGTATTGGTGGTGCTGGTGGTGTTAGTGGTGGTAGCAGTGCATTCAATGGCAGGGTATGTGTGGTGCTGGCAGGCAGCTCCACCACCTCTGGACTTCATAGGCAACAGAAGAGAGCAAGGCTTTGGTCCGGACTCACTGGCGATACGGCCCCAGCCCGTGATGTAGCAGACGTAGTTGTTGGGCAGCACCAGCCCAGCGGGGGGAAGGCAGGACAGCTGCACCTTGTTGGTCAGGGTCACGGGCTTGACCAGGCGGATGAGAGCGATGTCATTCCTGGTGAGGTTATGGCCAGAGGTCACGGTTAGAGTTCACAGCCGGTGATGTAGGGGGAGGGGTGGGCTGGCCCGGCAGGCCGGCTGCTGGCTGGTGGCTCAACTTTGAGTGGTGGCGGCACTGCTGTAGAGAGGGGGGAAGAGCAACGAAATGCCCCCAAGCGCCAAAGTGCCCCACTCCGCCCTCTGGTGGTGGCCTTCTTGCTGGACCCGTCGCCTGTAATTTTCATTTATTCAGCGTTTAAATGTGACGGCATCTCAAGTTGCTGGGCGCGAGGTAACCACGTGGCATAGGGGCCAAGAGGTGCTGAGATGGCGCTGCTGAGATCCTGGGTTTGGATGCCAGGTTTCAGTCACTCGTGGTTAAATTGGGTTCTCAATTGCAGCGAGCTGATGGAGTTGATGGTCTCAGCCCAGTCACCAATTACTGACCGAGTTGCGTTCTTCCACTTACAGCACTTTGCCTAATCTCCAACTCTGCGAATTAAAAAACTATCGGGTTTGACAGCTGTGCGATGGACATTTGTCCGTAGAGACACAGGGGAAAGAGAGTCTACACGAAGCGGTTATTCGGATAACGGATTCATTTAAATGAATAAACAATCGCTCACATTCCCGACACAAACGCACTCGAGTGCACATCAACATCCCAGTCACATCCAGCAAAAGGACCATCTAAATAATCTCAATGCGCGTTTCTAAATGTGGAGGTGACTCACCCGCCAGCCACGTTGTTGCTGTTCCATCCGGCGTGCACCGTTATGTGGTCCACGTCATGATACTCGTCTCCGCCCTCCTCGACCGTCAGGATGTGCTCACCCACAGCCACGCGGTACGTGCGAGAGCTGGCACCGACAGACACGGATGGACACGTGGACACTTATGGACGTGTGAAGATGGTGGTGATGTCTGTTAAATGGTGGTCTTGTTAATGGGATGATGGTAAAGTTAATTAAATGACATGTGTACACAAGGAGACGCGAACACTTATGGACATGTGGAGATGATATATGTTGGATGGTGGTCGTGGTCATGAGATCATGATAATATTTATGAAAGGATATGCGGGCACACGCATATCAGCACATGGGCACATATACAGTCATGGACAAATGCACGTGAACATAGGGGTTGATATTTTGATGCTGATGCAGGTAATGATGACATGATTGTTCTGTAGATGTTGATCATGACGAGGTGGTCATGAGGTGCTGGTGCTAGTGTGGAGCTCACGAGATACGGTTATGATGATTAGATATTGATGCTGGAGATGTGGTGGTGGAACTTACGAGATGCAGTGATGATGAGATGCTCAGATTGTGATGATGAGATGGTGATGATGACGAGGTGATGATGAGGTGGTGATGATTAGGTGGTGGTGGAACTCACAAGATGCATTGATGATGCGATGTTAATGCTGGTGATGATGAGCTGGTGGTGAGGTGGCAATGGTAATGATGAGCAGGTGATGATGAGGTTGTGATGAGGTTGCGATGAGGTGGAACTCACGAGATGCAGTGGGCCGCCGTGAGCACCCACTGGGGGTCGATCAGGGTCCCACCGCACGTGTGGTACCAGGACCCGCTAGACAGGTACTGCAGGGAGATCTACAGCAGCCACAGCCACAACAAACCACGTCAACCACGACCACAACCATATCAACCACCACAACTATACACCAAACACAAAAAAACGGGGATCACACAACCCACATGAACACAACAATCACAGTCGCAACAACACGCGGAATATGTGCACGTTATGAATTGTGCTTCTTTTGTTTTCGCCTGGGCTCTTGGAGCCAGGCCGAGGCACGCACCTGCCAGGGCCAGCTGTTGGGTCTCGCCTCCACTCCATTGACCACGCGGCTCTCGATGGGTGGGTAACTGGGCACCCCACAGCCCTGGGCAGTTGCTGTGCAGACACGGGCACGCCAGGGAGACATGGGGAGGCAGGGGAAGACATTGGGAGATAGGAGGAAACAGGGGGAGACACGAAGAGACAGAAATAGAGGACATGGCGAAACACAGGTTGCCATGGACAGATGCAGGGAGATACAGTGGGACATGGAGAGGCATTGGGAACCACAGGGAGCACCGGAGATGAGGAACACATGAAGACATGGGGAGACATGGGGCCATGGGGAGATGGGTGGGTACGGATAGGCATTAGCACATTAGCGGTCACGGTTCTCGATCGATGATGGGTGAGTTTCGATTATGGTCGTGGTGGCGAAGGTGATGATGACAACACCCACCCTGCACCAGGAGGAAGACGGAGGCGATCAGGGCGAGCATCTTTTCCGAGTCAAGTTCGTGAGTTCCTCCTCATCCACGGCCTTTTTATAGGACCTGGGAGTGGACCAGAGGGTTGAGAGAGGCGGGGGGGAGCATCATCGAGCTCCCCTCTGATCCCCTATAATTGCGTGCGGGACTTTGATAAGAGCGATCGTAAAAAATATAAATATGCCTGTGGAACACTTGTGTCTGCTTTGTCCTGTGCCGTGTTCTGGTAGTTGATTTAACTGATAAATTAAGTTACTTCAGTGATTACTTTGAATTGTAGCCGAGAAGGAGGCCTGAGTTTCACCCAGAATTCAACTTTACTTTTGTCAAGGTCAATAACTAAATTCGCTGCGAGTTTAGAGACAACCGCTCAATATTTTGCCAATTGGTCTATGGAGTCAAACAATGCACGGCAGTCACTACACGCAGAGTGATTGTGTCGGCATAAGACACAAGAAGAGGAGGGGATTCCTGATTGAGTAGGTGAATGAGTGAGTAGGTGAGTGGATACCACTCAATATATACACAGTCATTATAGGGGCATAGATGCAGAGAAGAGCAGAAGCGTGTCCTGAGCAACCTGTAACAATAAACTGAGTAGAATGAGATTGAGTAGGTGAGTGGGTAGATGAGTGAGTAGGTGAGTGGGTGCCACTCATTAAAAAGACAAAGCCAAAGATCCCCCGTAAAGCCTTAACATACTTTTGGGGCAAGTGCTGTTGGCGAGCACTTATGAAGGCCACAACGCCACACGATGGGGTGGGTGGCCAGCACCACACCCGGCCGCCTTTGTCTCCCTAGTGACAATGTTTACTCACCGCACCAGGTACTCATTTGCAGTTAAGTCAACCTAGGGGAGGCCCAGGACCGGTTCAGATAATCGTCACCAGTGTTGGCCGCAAGCAGGAATCGAACTCGGGTCGCTAGTTTCGTAGCGCAGTGCGCTAACCGCTACACCACCGCTCCCCCATAGATGCAGCGAATAGGAAGCGGAAGGATGTTCTAAGAAACCTGTAACTCTAAATTGAGTAGAATGACATTCTCAGCTACATTTTGATTTAAAGCTTTCGTGACTGCAGGGATTCATATTCTTGGTTCTTTCGGTAAAGTCACGGAGAAGGGAAACAATAAAATAATAAAAATATAAAATTTTCTTGTTGTGGTTTTCACACCTGATGATGATTGCTTGTGTTGCATTCGAAACGTCGTGATAATTGTATTGTTTTATATTTTTTATTATTTTATTGTTTCCCTTCTACGTGACTTTACCGAAAGAACCAAGAATATGACATTCTCAGCTGTTAATTTTTACACCCAAAGTGACAAAATGAGCAGAGGGTGTGACCCCAGGAAACTGAGACTTCACTTTACACATATTTGAGCGTCTTGAGTGGCATCTTGGCGGAGGTGTTGACCAAGCTGGCAATGCAGGAGGCCAGGGTGGGCAAGCAACGAGGGGGCGACTTTGGCGAGTCGAGGATTGCCTCTACAGGCAGACCCCGCCAAATGCGGGGGTTCCATTCCTGGAAACGCCGTGTTGGGCAAACTGCATTCGACAAATAATATAGACCTCATAGAAAAAATATAAGGTTGCACACCTGCGTCCGAAATGATCACCCCCTCTTTGTTTAACTAATTCATAATTTCCACCCTTGCTTTTCCACTAAACGACGCTGAGTCTTGTTTAGCTTTTTTACCGAATTACTAAAAAAACATTCTCTTGTTATTTTGGCTGCCGACCCTTGCCGTAAGCCTATACCTAACTGGCTCATATGCTGGTGCTAAGGTGATCATTACATTGTAAGATTGCGACAGTTTGCAGCAATTTGGGGAGACCTTCACCCAGCAGTGGATAGATCATGGCAAATAATGTTGACGTGAACCCAAGACTATGAATCACTAACCGTAGCACTTCCATAACCATAGTCATAACCCCGAACGCCGAATCGTCACTTTCAGGTATTCCGAACCCTATCGCCATCCCCCACACCCCTGCCCTTGCCGTGTGCTCTGTTTCCCAGCTGATTGCAGTGATGGCGTGAGGATGGGGGGTTGGGGGGGGGGATAAGCACGACAGATATAGATGATTAACTTCCCTGCACCTTCAGACCGTTGAAACGCACGGGCGCCCACACGCATGCCAGGTGCGACATATGGATTGGTCGCAGATAATTACAAATTTAGAAAGTATTTCTCTTTCATCCTGCTGGAAGGTCGTCGTCATATCAGCAGCATGATGGAGACGATGGGCCAGACCAGAAACGGGCCAGACTAGAAACTTCAACAGTGTTCAGCGGAATCGATTTGCCACGTCCCATAGTCCAGTTGTAAGTTTCTCACGACGGCAATGTAAGTCCACAATGTGACCGCGGAGAGACGATGACCAGACGATGGAAGGCATCGTCGACGCTTCGCAGGAAACCTCGAGTGTAGCCACAACTTGGTGGCAGCCTGTGGCTCGCGACAACACCTCGACCAGATCACACGTATGGTCTACACCCACTGGTCTATAGGCAATATTAAATCTCTCTGAGAAATGTGAGTCTATAGGCAATGTTGAGTCTATAGGCAATGTTAAATCTCTCGGGGAAATGTGAAGTCTATGGGCAATGTTAAATCTCTCGGGGAAATGTGAAGTTTATGGGCAATATTAAGTCTACGGCCTCCACGCGGTGGCGGCCTGTGGCTCGCCACACCTCGATAGTCAAGCAGATTGCATTTGCAAGGCTACTATACACCGCAGTATTAACAGGGGCAGCCTTCCGGATAGAAACACAGAGAGAGCAGGTGGGGGGAAGGGAGGTAGTAGTAACAGGTAAAGGTGCAGCCCTAAAATTGCTGACAGATGGGGCCTCCGCTAGAGGAAACTCGTAGAAAGTATTTGTCTACTCTTCTAAATCAACTGTGATCATTTGGATAAACTTTTCTTCCTCCCCCGCCGTAGGAATGTGGAATTCCCACCAATGGCTCGGGTCTGTAGACGGGAGCTGAACGTCGCCCATCGATGCTTGTTTGAGCAGGAAATCACTCTGCCTCGACTCTTATTTATCCCAAGCTTCTCCCCTAAAAAAGCATCCCAAAGGCAGCAGTACATTTTCACGGGACTGAATTGATTTGATAATTTTGAAGTTCTGTGCAAAACTAGCTACGACTGGCCAAGAATAATGAGAGAATATATCGAAATTGAATTTTTTTTAAATACATTTAACCGTTTGGATAGCTACCGCCTTAGTGCTGCGTGGAAGCGAATAATCAAATAATATATTGTTTAAATGCATGCCTATAAAGGGCAGCGTACTTCAATCGGGATTACCGTTGGTACGGCTATTTTAATAAACACAATAGACAAGAAGGACAAGATCAAAGGGCTCGCATAATGCGCATTCATAATGTATGTTGACACAGTAATTTCCCCCCCCCTCCCCCCCACTTTGTTTAAGAGCGCAGAAGGGTGGTCACCACATCTACGCCTCTATGTAAGGAACGGAACAGAAAGACTTCTCCACAAATCTGGCCGTCGCCTGATGAAGCTAGTTGTAATTATTGGCGAAACGTCGTACTCAGATTGTAAATGTTGTGGCTTGGCTCTCCAACACACCGGTGTGCTGTACTAGTATACTACACTACTATACAACACTACACTATACACTGTATAGTAGTGTAGTGTTGTATAGTAGTGTAGTGTTGTATAGTAGTTTAGTGTATAGTATACACTACACACTAGTGCTGTACTAATGACGAATTGGCACGTTCTGTTTACGTGACAACCCTTACTAGTTGGCTGTGTCGGGTGGTGGCGGGTTTTAACGACGCATTTAAATTTTAAGGCGATCTAACCCAAAAAAACTTATATTATGGATGATATTGGTCGCGAAAGCCTACGTGTTAAACAGAAAAGTCTATCTTGATTCGAAGCTTTCGTGATTGCAGGAATCCATACTCCCCGGTTCTTTCAGTAAAGTCATGTAGGTATAAAATAAAATAAATCACGACGTTTCGGGCGCAACACAAGCGTCCATCATCAGGTGGGAAAGGATGGTCTGCTGCTGAGGCAGACTGTTTTAAAATATTTTAAATGGGTGTAGCCCAAGGGTCATAAAGAAGTGGCCGAGGCTAGTGATGATATGTGATAAATTAACTTGTAACTGTAAGATAGGAGAGCGGCCTCCTCGACGAGGGCACGGAAGTGGCTATGTTAATGTGAGGGATTAGCATGATGTTAATGTGAGAAATTAGAGGGCATCAAAGTGGCTATGTTAATGTGAGAGATTAGCATGATGTTAATGTGAGAAATTAGAGGGCATAAAAGTGGCTATGTTAATGTGAGAGATTAGCATGATGTTAATGTGAGAAATTAGAGGGCATCAAAGTGGCTATGTTAATGTGAGAGATTAGCATGATGTTAATGTGAGAAATTAGAGGGCATCAAAGTGGCTATGTTAATGTGAGGGATTAGCATGATGTTAATGTGAGAAATTAGCATGTAACTGTAGCAAAAGGAGAAGCGCCCCCCTCGACGAGGGTGTGCAACCCAACGGGTGTAATCCAAAGGGCCTGTGAGCATGAGAGTGCAATCCAAAAGACACGTGAGCATGAGAGTGCAATCCAAAGGCATGAGAGTGCAATGCAACGGACATGTGAGCATGAGAGATTTAAGAGAGAGGCATAGAGAGAGAGACAGAGAGTCGAAATAACAGCTGACATATGCAGGTTGGATGGAAACATCACAGTCAGTTAAGACTTTACCTGGTTAATAACGTCCTTCCAATGATTGCTCAGTTTGTACCCATCCTCTCGGTTGAAGTTGTGTCCGTGTTTATATATCTGGATGGCTTCATGAACAAATCTCTGAAGGTAGCCGGTAGGTTTGCAGAGTATCTCCGTCTTGGAAAAATCAATTTCGTGTGAGCCCACAGCATTAATACAATGATCGGCAACGGCAGAGGTATTGGTCCTACCGTGTTTCAGATCTGCCTACCGTGTTTCAGATCTGCCTTGTGTTCACGGACGTGGTCCGAGGCATGTCATTTTGTTTCCCCAATGTAACTGCTGCGGCAACCACAGCTCAGTTTGTAGCCACCAGGGTATTGCATGTCAGGAATCACATCTTTTACATATGGGATTAAATCACGGATTTTGAAAAGTCTATGGCCAATGTTAAGTCTACAGGCAATGATAATCTATGGATGATGTTAAGTTCATGGGCGATGTTCAATCTATGGGCAACGTTTAGTCTATGGGTGATGTTAATTTCATAGGAAATGTTATGGCAATGGTAAGTCTACGGGCAATGTTAGGTCTCTGGATGATGTTAAGTGCATGGGGCAATGTTTAACGTCACTTAGCAGTCCTTAAAGAGCCGCACGCAGCTGCAGAGCCGCGTGTTGCCGATCCCTGCACGACACAAGGCCGACCTCTAGTGGAGCGGCACAGTCGGGGTGTGCGTGGGCACATCGCCACTGCAGGGGAGCGGGAGTGCAGCGGTTAGCGCGCTGCGATTCCGGCGACCTGAGTTCGATTCCTGCTCGCGGCCACAAACTTAGTGACGATTATCTGAACCGGTCCTGCAAATGAGTGCGTGGTGCGGTGTGCAAAACATCGCCACTGGGGAGACAAAGGCGTTGGGGCTGTATTATTCAAAAGGCACTGTTCCTCGGGCCTACAAAAACTATTAAACCATGTTTTTTGTTTGTATAATAAAACATGTAAACAAAGATATATTCTCGAATAAATATATTTACATAGCAAGGATAGGCAGTGTTTCAAATTAAATCTGCTTATCTGCGGCACACAGCGCGCTCCCATCGAATTATGGAACAGACTAAACAATGAACGTATCAAATTTCAATTTAAAGCTTTCGTGACTGCAATGATTCATCTTCTTTGGTTCTTTCGGTGTATGCTTTAACTTTTAACATAGCTATTTCTGTGACCAGTCACAAGCTAATCACTCAGCCATTTCAATGCTAAATTATATGCTAATTCCTTTGTCAAGGCGCTTTGTTTCCTCTCACACAGCTTAAAGGTCGTGATCTGAGCGTGGCTCTTTCACTCCAGCGCTGTCCTACCAGACAGTCTCGTCCCTTCACCTGATGAAGGCCGCTTGTGTTGTGGCCGAAACGTCGTGAGAATATTATTGTGTTATTTTATTTTATCAATTTATTATTTTAATCTCATTCTACGTGACTTTACCGAAAGAACCAAAGAAAATGAACGTATCAGTAGCGCCTGTCGTTACTGATAGGTGGACAAAGTAGGCGTGAGAAACAAGCCGAATCACAGCGGCGGCATTGATAACATGGGGCAGCAGCAACTTTAGAGCGTTATCACTGAAGGCCGACAAGAGCGGTTGTGGGCCTTTATTGCAGCCCGCAATCCCTTTGGTTGTCAGTTTCAGTTTCGTTTATTTGGTATAGCCCTACTCTTTGGTTCTATTCGGTAAAGTCACGTAGGTAAGAAATAGAACCAGTCACGAAAGCTTCAAATCTAGAAATGGTATAGCCCTGTGAGCCATTCGGCTCTTGAATCTGGTGCAACCGCAACAAACAAAAACAAGAAACATCTTAAAGTGACTACGCGCAAACAGAAAGATCCAGGAAAAAAACAGCAAAGTCTTCCAGAAAAAGCACCGTACATACAACGCTGTGTGCAAAAATCCCAGTGGGATGCAAGTCAAACAATAACAACAACCATGAGACAATTTAGATTAAAGTTATCGGTCTAACTCTGTACTACAACAAACAAACAAACATGGCTAAACCAAAACGTTTTCGAAATCACCGAAATGAAGCTACAAAAGCAATGTAACAGTAATCATAGGGACTGTGATTGAAATTTTACAATAAACGATATACATAACGTGTACCACCAAACTCTGCAGCCATTGCTGGCTGCAAAGAAAGGGCAACTGGCACCCACCGAGTGCGTGCACTCCGGGTTAAGAACCACTGGCCTACAAGAGCCTTCATCCAGCCCTGCCAACTGCACTTGCCCCAACATCCTGCTAGGGCTACACGGGGGGATCTTTTGTCTTTACTGTAGAAGACGTGCGCGTGACGTCACCACCGTTGCCCTCTGAGGGGGGGGGGGAGACGCGGTTGCTATGGTAACTGAATGGCGGCGTTCTCGAGGTTATTTAACGGAGATTAATTTCTCCTTCATTGACTTTTTATCGCTACGAGACCAGCCTGAGTGTGCGCTGCACGTGGGATCACCGCACGGATGTTGTTGTGAGACTCCTTTATAGAGGGCCGTCCATAAATGACGTCACGCGATTTTGGACGATTTTTGACCCCCCCCCACCCTTCGTCACACGACGTCACAAAAAGTCAGATCCCCCTCAAATATGACGTCACAACGCTCTGCCCCCCCCCCCCCCAAAAAAAATAAAACATTCTTCAAATCGCTTTAAACTATTGTCATTGTAGTACGTATTTAATGTGGCGCTGCACTCTGATGTTGTCTGAGACAACATTTCTTTAAAAAAAAGTTTATTTAATTAAGTAGAACGTGTTGTCTATATTCATTGAAAGTTGCACATTTTGATGTGACGTCACATTTCTCACCCCCCCCCCCCCCTTCGTCACACATCGTCACAAATGTCTGACCCCCCCAGGTGCGTGACGTCATTTATGGACGGCCCCATACCCGTGGGTGTTGAGGAGATGCCGTACCACCTGTTCCATATATACTTTTAAATAATTACAGTATGTTGAGATAGAATAACATTTATATTTATTCTACAGGTGGTCTCCGGTTTACGACTGTCCGGTTTACGACGACCCGCATTTACGACGACCCACATTTACGACGACCCACAATGCCACAGTGGATCGATTTACAACTCAGAATCGTGCTGGCATCTGCCGGCACATATGAACGCAGTCGACTTTGGTTTCCGATGAGACTTGGCGTGGGGCTTTTGTTATTCTCGAGTGGTTTCTTTTTCGTTAATTTTCACCTACTTAAACCCTCTTAAATATTGCAGATTTAAAAAAAAACAATGGCAAGTGACATCGCTACTGTTCCTACTATGATTTACGGATCGGCGGGTTTCCAGGAACGCATTGTCGTAAAAATGAAGACTGCCTTATTGAGATAATTTTCCTGCTATAATTGTACAAATTATAAGCCACTTTGTTTCATTTGTGGCCAGGTCGCTTCTGAAAATGGGTTTTGCCTGGTAGCGTGGGGATGGTATAGTGTTATTTTTGTTTGTGTTTGGGTGATTTTTTTTTACCCTTCGTGCACTTTGCACTCCTATCGTGTTTTTGTAACTTTTTGTTGTAACGTTCTTACCCCGTGCCCCTACTGGACATCTGTGAAAAAGAGCTTCATAGCTCATCGGATTCCTCCTGCAGTATAAATAAATATTCTGATTCTGATTTGTCTATACAGTATTTGAATGTATTGGTGGCAAACCGGTGCGTGCTGTTAAGAAAATGTAGTAATTTTTTTGTATTTTCCCGCGATTCACAACCCCGCCAGAAAATATTGCGGTGTGGTGCTTGAAAATCAGTTCTCATTATGTCAAAGCAGTCGGAAGACGAATGTTTACATGAGCGGCTTAACACAAAACTTCACAGTTTGTTGCCGTATAGCAGCAGCCCAGTGGGATCATTTCTTGGCGGACAGCGGCATTGAAACATTACAACTCATGGTGTCGTCACTACCAACACGTTCGAATGGGAAAGCAGTGGCCGCTGAATCCAAGTGCAACTTCTGATGGGGGCCTCATCTTTACCTGGTGACTCAACCTCAGCAGTTCAGTCAGCGGCAACAGTGGCGGCTCAGGCATTATCTTCTGGTGGAGCATTAGCGACGGCTACCAGTGTATGTTCGAGCTTCATCGTCAGCTAAGGGGCCGTCCGTAAATGACGTCACGCACCTGGGGGGGGGGGGGGTGGGTCAGACATTTGTGACGATGTGTGACGAGGTGGGGGGGGGGGGTTTGAGAAATGTGACGTCACATCAAAATGCGCAACTTTAAATAAATATAGACAACACGTTCTACTTAATTAAATATACTTTTTGATAAATGTTTTCTCCTTACAACATTAGAGTGCAGCGCCACATTAAATACGCACTACAATGACAATAGTTTAAAGCGATTAGAAGCATGTTTTATATATTTTGGGGGGGCGGGGGCAGAGCTTTGTGACGTCATATTTAAGGGGGGGATCTGACTTTTTGTGACGCCGTGTGACAAAGGGGGGGGGTCAAAAATCGTAAAAAAATCGCGTGACGTCATTTATGGACGGCTCCTAAAGAGTCAGCTGCAGTTCGATCATCCCAACCATATGCCTAGCCCTAACCCACTAAGTGACCCATAAACCTATCCCGAACCAGCTCATGTGCCGGTGCTAAGCTGATCATTACATTGTAAGCTAGCGGCAGGTGGCAGCAACTTGGGGAGGCCTTCACCCAGCAGTGAATAGACAATGGCTCCTAATTTTGATGAACCCAAAAACTACAAACCGTGTATGAGGGCCGGTGTGTTGCGCTACATCGATGGTACTTTTAAAGCCTACTGGCTATCAACAAAGATTCGTTCATGAAGCCATCCATATATACAGACACAGAGACAATTAAACCGAGACTCAGCAATCATTGGAAAGATGTCATCAACCACGTTGGGTCATGACTTGACTTGTGTTTTCTTGTCAATCAACATCCACCGTCAGCAGTGTGGTGTGTGGAGCGGGGTGCAGGGATTTCTTGGCGGCCCTTTGCTGCATTGGCATTGCTGCTGCATTGGCATTGTTGCTGCATTGGCATTGTTGCTGCATTGGCATTGTTACTGCATTGGCATTCCTGCCCCGCCCATGCTGCTGGTGCTGCTGATACACTTGGGCTACGCCCATCCCCAGGCCTTCATAAACAGTTTGCCTTTAGAGGCTGACTCCTTTGCCTGATGACGACCGCTTGTGTTGCGATCGAAACATGGTATTTTTATTCACTTTATTATTTTTCTATCTACGTGACTTTACCGAAAGAACCATAGAATAGGAAATAACATTTACTACCCACGAACAAAAACAAATTGTTACACAGTGAATTATTAATGAGTAACATTTAGTTACAAACACGAATAGGACTACGATGGGCAGGACCTGGACCGGTTCTTTAAATGAAATGGTGAATTGCCACATGAGGCGATGAGTCGGTAGAAAATTTCGGCTCGTAAGGCTTCGTAGATCCGAAGATATTAAAGCATCAAAAGATTCCAAAGAATATAAACAAGACTACACGCCAAGTTCAATGAAAGTGTAGTAGTAATATAAACAACACTACACGGCAAGTTCAATGAAAGTGTAGTAGTAATGACGGACGACCCTTCGTCTCCCTCTCGTTCGTGCGGGCAGCGTGTCGCGTCCACTGCTACGCCCATCCAGCTCGTGTCAGATTTGGGGTCACCGCCAAGTCTCCCCCCCCCCCCCCCCCCGCTGATGGTGAATACATTAATAATTAACAATTCTAATGTATAATTCGCATTCCATTCTCGGATCCCAATTAGCAATACACGAACAGCAGGAAACAAAAACAACCCAGGGGCAAACGACCAAACGAGAGAGGGAAGGCCACTTTAGAGAGATGGGCACTCAAAGAAGACTTGAATCTACCGGCTCGCGATGCTGGGTTATCCCCCACCCAGTTTGGCGGCGTGACTCTCGCGCCTTGCACCAAGAAGGGCCTGGGTTCGAGTCCCACGACTCCGGATGCTGTTTCTGTCAGGCCTCTTTTATGTGCTATGAAGAAGGGCTGTTGCTCGAAAAGTTGTCTATATTTTTTTTCCATTTAAGGGCACAAGTGTTTGTGACGAACTTTTTTTTCCTCCTGTGATTGTGTACTACTCCCTAGGCAGCATCACCAGATGATTCGCTTTAAACTCGGTTCCCCATGTAGCCCTGTTTTATTGTGAGCACACCACCCGGTTCCTCGCTGTGACCGACTGCCCTCCCGCTATTACCACTGCGTGACCTGTGCCCATACAAAACCCATAATTATCATTTACAATCATCCACGCGCAATATTAACACTGGCACGGAATAACATGACATAGCAGACGAGGCTTTATTTGACTTTAATCCAAAGGGGAGTAGTAGGAGAGATGAAAGGTTGATTCGTGAGTGTGTGGTGTGCACAAGGTTTCATTCAGTGGTAAATGATTGTCTTCGAGTCCAGCGCGTTGGTGCCGTACGTGCGCATAACCTGCAAAAGAGTGGAAAGGCAGTAATTAATTGCAGACTCTTAATCGATTACCGCTCTGAGACATTGCTGTTATGTTTCTGGCTGCTTGACATTTTTAGAGGGGCCTGTGCCAAGGCTGAGCCTGAGCCCCAAGCATGGGTGGAGTTTGGGGGGGGGGGCAATACCCCCCCCCCCAAACTGGACATCTGTATGAATTTATTTTCAGCATTTTTCGATTAAGATTAGAAATACATTATATGCACCCACCGTTCCTAATGTGTGGGACAAAGCGTATAAGCATGTGTAAACTCTCATGTATTTAACACTAGCTTTATTGCCCAGCTTCGCCCGAGGCTTGGATTTTTGTCTTGGATTAATACACGGCCTACACGGAGGGTGGGGGTGCGTGACGTCAGCAGGCACACTGCGTAACGCTGCCGCATGCGGGTGACATAACAGATGTGCCGTCACTGTTCACTTGCCGTGCAAAATATATACATTGCGCCCCCTCCCCCCCCAAAAGTCTATTATACTTTTTGCATTGTGTACAGTCTGGAAGCTACCCACATGCCAAATTTCAAGTTTGTTGCATGTTCACACACCACACCAGTTACTCGTTTGAGGCCGAGTCGACCTAGGGGAGGCCCAGAACCGTTTCAAATAATCGTCACCGGTGGTGGCCGTGAGCGGGAATCGAACTCGGGTTGCCGGGTTCATAGTGCAGCGCGCTAATCACTACACTACCACTCCCCCCACACACACACGCGCGCGCGTCCATAGGTACACATACACGCGCTTGCAGCAGACGCACACAACTGTCAGGGTGCGTACGGCAGTAAACGACTGAAATAATAAAGCAATGGTGCGCGAAGAACGCCTTAGACCTACAACACATTTGTATGGCACTTTACTCGCGGAGGGTTGGGGGGGGGGATGCGTGACATCAGCAGGCACACCGCGTTATGCTTCCGCATGCGGGTGACATGACAGATGTGATGTCACAGCTCACTTGCCGTGCAAAATATATGAATTATTGCGCCCCCCCTCCCCCCAAAAAATACAAAAGTCTATTTTTATACATTTTGCATTGTGTACAGTCTGGAAGCTACCCACATGCCAAATTTCAAGTTTGTTGCATGTCGGGAAGTATGCTAAACATTTCGAACAGATACACATATTCACACATTTTCCTTTTATATACAGATGTATCAGTTGCATGTGTAGTGGAATAGCGCTGGCTGTTGGCGAAATAGGGTAACTGCGGTGTATGGAAGTACCCCCATCAGCAGGCCACGATAGACACGAGAGGGGGACATCTCGTGGAACAGTAACAGAGGGGGGCCCATCGGGAAGCCTTGGAAACCCGCTAGTAGGTGCCAGAGAGGGGGCGTGGCCGGGCGGAGCTGAGAGAAGTTGAGGGGCCCCTGTGTGGGACCTCGTGGCTGTTGCTGGAAGTGGGATCCACGTCATGCTATTCAAGATCGTCGTTACCATCTCGTCGTCGCCATCGCTGCTGCTGCCGCCTTCACTCGACATTGCGCTGCTAGATAGTTGTTTGCTGTCTCCGTTCAGCACCGTCAGTGTTAGACGGTTAGTGTTGTTTATAGGCTAGCAACAGTGATAATGTGTACCCACGTAGGGTGTGTATTATCCCGATGGTGCTCGTTAAATAAAAGTGCCTCCAAGACATTTAATATATTTAGAGGACCGCAGGGCTTGGATGGGGCAAGTTGGTGGCGGCTCACCATCTGGCTGCTGCCTTCCAAATCTGCCAAATTAGAAAACGCCCTGCAAACGTCTCGATTAGGATTCACACAGCAGTAGCAATCATCGCCCCCTACGGGCAGAGTTAATGCCCCAGGCCACTCTTGTATGCGAGATTCATCGTGGTTACTTTAGTTCTCACCTGGGCAAACTACATAATCATGAAACGTGCAAAAATCCCTGCTTGTCTCTGTGTGTGTGGCTCCTCGCACCTCTGGGTCGTTCTCTCACTCGCGCATCGAGAGCGAGTGATTGTGCGGCAATCAACGCCTTACAAAGCTGACATTTATCATTTAAATTATTCCCATCATGCGTGGCACACCCCAATGCGCTAGCCATCTTACACGACTTTGGACTTGCGACACGATAATGACTCAATGACTTGCCTCCGGCACACTTGTGCCCGCAATTTCACTCCCCCCATTTTGCTTTTGTCTCGCGATCCGTTTTCTCTAACTACGTTTATCAATCACACTACAACCGGAGTTACGACAAACCTTAAGAGTGACTGCTGTGGTGGGATGGGGGAATGGATGGGGACGTCAGGGGGGGGGATGTCCAGGCGCAAGCCCTCCCAGTACCCTCCCGTTGCACTCACGTCGGCGATCCAGTCGTTGAACGCCGACACTCGGGTGAATACGGTGGGCTTGTTGATGTAGTTGCAGCCAAAGCCCGACACGAAGCTGGTGATGCCGTGCACCTCCCACTGGCCCTCAGCGTTCATGCAGTTCAGAGGCCCCCCAGAGTCGCCCTGCTCGAGGGTTCAGGGGAACGGGGTCGCGACAAAGTTGGTGACTAATTAGCCGGGTGGCTCAGCCGCAGAGCGAGCGGCTCGCTCGTTGGAAGGTCGCGAGTTCATCTCGGGTCCGGCAGTCGATTTGGTTCATCAGCAAAACCGGAACGTTGAAATAGCCAAGCAAAAATGTGGAAAATTTGCCCACACACGTGCGAAAGAACATCACTTTTGTTCACACCTGGGTGACGCTAGTTGTCGTGCCACAGTGGCTTGATGTTAACGACCTCGCTTGGTATACAGGAGGTCGTGGGTTTGATCCCGACCCTGATCCCTGTATATTTATAATTTGCATGTTCTCCCCGTGGTCGCGTGGATTTTCTTACACATCCTCCGTTTTTTTCCCTCCACATTTAAAAACATGCATTTGGAGTACAGGGGGTGCCCGATTAACGTTGTCTCGATATGCGTTGTTTCGCACTCACGTCGCCGACTTTTTGAGGAACACAACGTCAAATTCCCCCAATATGTCGCTTTTGACTCAGTTCAGCAAAGCCGAGTCGAAAACATTGCTCGTGGGTGCGTAGCGCGGTTAGCGTGCTGCGCTACGAACCCGGTGACCCGACTTGGATTCCCGCTCACGGCCAACACCAGTGACGAATACCGTTTTCGATTGTTATTTTCGACTCGGCTCAGCTGAACTCTGCTCTGGGGGTGTATAGAGGTAATGTACAACTCGCGCATGTTCCACCATCTTCTCAGTCCCATCGTATTCTCTCGCGTGCGTAGCTACAAGTGCTCATTGTCATCGGCGCGGACTTTGTCGCGAAATATTGTCGCAACCATTCAACTCAACTCATCCACTCCTCAAGGTAAGATCATAAACATGATAGGTTGAGGTAAAATCTTTTTAAAATGCTATTTAAGATTCCTTGCTTTTTATACTAAAAGTGGTTTTCTGTTTGAGTCACTGTTTAAAAATGTCACAAATGTTTTCTATTAAAAAGGAAAACTTTTAAAGTGTACTGCTTCGAAATGCTCATAAAAATGGTTTTCAATGAAGTGTTCGTTAAGTATTAATGCTGTTTAAAGGTTTTTGAACTAATTGGTTATATAAATGTGTACATTGTGTTGTACAGTATAGTACAAGTACAGTACATGTACTGTACTATTTTGTTTGCTAGGTATGAAACATTTCCCTAAGTCACGGTCCCTATTCCGACCTTGTTCCATTGTTTTTGGGAGAAATTGTCCCACTTTGCGTCGCATAGGCAATGTTTACGCTCTTACGGTCCCTATCCCCCACCATTAACATGTATTCCTATGGGGGGAAATTCCCCGTTATATAGCTTTTCGTTATAAGTCGCAACATTCTGGTCCCTAGCCCTGGCATATATATCGGAGATCCCCCTGTATTTGGCTGCTATAAGTGTCCACATGATAAGCCACTTCGTTGAGCTATCATTTGTGATAGGCAGGTCGCTTCTGAAAAAAAGCTATATAGGTCAGTGGGGCCTTACCTGGTACAATTAAAAATGAGTTTAAGAACTAAAATAGTTTAGTTTAGTAATCCCCAGCGAAAGCATCAGTAACAATATTTGACGCTGATAAACCAAATCGATTGGGGCAGGTTTAGCCCATGACGTGACAGCTTCATTTGATTCTGTCATCGGGTGCTAGAAACGGTTATACAGCAGTCACAACAATTGCCATCCTGTCTACGCGACGATCTGACCAAACAAATTATGAATGGGTCAGTAACTCTGAACGTTTGTCATCGTGCACTGTTATGAGTCCATTTATCGCGGACAACAACAATCCAATCCCCAAGATCTCCCGCCGGTCAAACGGTTCCGGCTCTTGGGACCGGTGACCCCTTCCAGTGAAACCACACTGGCCGTATTCGCCTGCATGAGGTTTATGTACTGGCAGCAGTGGCAGCGTCTCCATCGATGTTGTTTTGCGAGGTTCCGTCGTGACCCGCGTCGATTGCTCGGCGAGAGGGGACGCAGCGCGCTAACGATGCAGACCCTTTGGGAGACGAGAAGGCGCAGTTTATAACATCGGTCGCGGCATCGTCATCGCATTGGGCCGCAGAAGCCTACGTACGGCCTGTTCTCCTGTAACGCAGCGCAGTTTTCATGACGCTAAATGAATGTGAATGTGTTAGGGAACACATTTTTTTGATAACGCGGTCTGCGAATTGGATGTAACGCGATTGAGTGAACGGAAGGAATACGCGCTTGTGCGGCTGCCTCGGCATAGCATCACACAGGATGGGATGCTGCTGGATGCTTACAGATGCTACCCACGCGCCTCAGTTTTTGTCTGGCCTGCGTACGCATCTCATGTGTTATCGCGGACTGTGCTTTACCTCTATATTTTATATATTATTATTTGTAATTCCACGATTTATCCATAACGCGGTGTTCTTCTGGAACACAACTACCACGGCATTGCAGGAGACCAGAATCCATATGACTGCACGTCTATTGTGTGGGGAGGGCGGGAGGGGTGCTGATTGTCTTTGCGCCGTGTGTCCCCGTACGTTGCAGCCAGAGTCGTAGCCATCCCCGCCGGCGCAGACCATCGTTTCGCGGATGTTGAACCACCACCACGCGGGCTTGCTGCAGGTCTCATAGTCCACCACGGGCAGGTTCGCCTGTTGCAGCGCGTCCGGGAGGTCCCCCCCGGCTACGGCGGACAGAGCGAGAGGGAGACAGAGAGAGAGAGAGAGGAGCGGGAGAAGGGCACGGGGAGACGGACGGGCGGACACAGGTGAGATGATGGTGGTGTGGCAGAGATAGGGAGACAGAGACAGTGAGTGTGAAAGTGTAGTTGTGTTGGGGAAGTCGATGGGCGAGTGAATGGTTAAGTGAGTGATTTGGTGGGTGAGTGAGTGGTTGGGGGATTGTGTAAGTGGCTGTCTTGATTGGGTGAACGATTTGGTTGAGTGATCTGTCGGGTGAGTGATTATATGGGTGAGCGGTTGGGTGAGCGAGCGCGTCTCCTCACTGACGAGACGGCCCCAGCCCGTGATGTAGCAGGGGTAGTCGTGGAGCAGCACCAGCCCAGCGGGGGGCAGGCAGGATGGCTGGATCTTGTCGCTCGGGGTCACAGGCTGCGCCAGACGGATCAGCGCGATGTCATTGCTGGCCACAAGATCATGATCAAAGGTCACAGACAAAGGTTACGGCCAGAAGTCACTGTCAAAGGTCAGGACATCACAAACAGAATGTCGTTTGTGTGAATGTGTGCGCACACGAGTAGGTGACGAGTTATCATGACTGGTAGGGTTTGTTGTTTTATTTTGTTCATGCCTCGGCTTATGAGAGCTCGGATAGCTGCATCAATTTACGGCGTCAAATTGGTGACTCTCCACGTGTTTAGTGAGTGAGCCAGCAAGCGAGTGAGATTATAAGTGAATGTGTGTATAAGTGCGTGTTTATTATTTGTGAGCGACTAGGTGAGTAGTTAGATGGGTGTTTCATAGAGTGGTTACACGAGTGAGTGCCCGAGCGTGCGGGCGTGTGAGTAGTGAGTGTGCGGACGGGCGAGCCAGGCCGACTCACCCTCCGGCCACGTTATTTCCGTTCCAGCCGCTGTGGACGAGGATAGTGGACACGTCAGAGAAGAGAGATCCTTCGTCCTGCACGCTCAGCAGGTGCTTGCCCAGACCGACGCGGTACGTGCGCGAGCTGTCACATCCGAGTCACACAGATACACACATCCGAGTCACACAGATACACACATCCGAGTCACACAGATACACACATCCGAGTCACACAGATACACACATCCGAGTCACACAGATACACACAGATACACACATCCGAGTCACACAGATACACACATCGGAAGTCACACAGATACACACATCCGAGTCACACAGATACACACATCCGAGTCACACAGATACACACATCCGAGTCACACAGATACACACATCCGATACACACAGATACACACATCCGAGTCACACAGATACACACAGATACACACATCCGAGTCACACAGATACACACATCCGAGTCACACAGATACACACATCGGAAGTCACACAGATACACACATCCGAGTCACACAGATACACACATCCGAGTCACACAGATACACACATCGGAGTCACACAGATACACACATAGGAGTCACACAGATCGGAGTCACACAGATACAGAGAGAAACACACAGATACATATATCCCCCCCTCCCCCAATAGCCTTAACAGACTGTAGGGGCAAGTGTTGTTAGCGAGAGCCTATGAAGGCTGGCACAGCACACGAGGGGGTAAGGTGGCCAGCACCACGCCCGGGCCACCTTTGTCTCCCCAGCGGCGATGTTTACACACTGCACCAGGTACTCATTTGAGGCTCAGTCGACCGAGGGGAGGCTCAGGACCGGTTCAGATAATCGTCACTGGTGTTGGCCGTGAGCGGGAATTGAACACAGGTCGCCAGGTTCATAGCGCAATGTAGCGCTAACCGCTACACGACCGCTCCCCACAGACACGCACACACACACGTAGAGAGTCACACACGGAGTCACGCGAGAGATACACACAGCAGAGAGAGAGACGTGCACAGACACACACTCCAAGGGATGTTGATGCTGGTGATGATGACGAGGTGGTAATGAGGTGGTGGTGGAACTCACGAGATGCAGTGGGCCGCCGTGAGCACCCACTGGGGGTCGATCAGGGTCCCACCGCACGTGTGGTACCAGGACCCGCTAGACAGGTACTGCAGGGAGATCTACAGCAAACACAACCACAACAAACCACCTCAACCACAACCACCACAACCATAATCTCATCAAAATGTAATAAGTGGCTCCGACACGGTAAGAACTTTACGTTGTTTATTAATAAATCTTCGGGACAGTTTGGTCGTCTCTCTCACTCTCACTGCGGATGTTACGCCGCCCAGGCGGCTTCGCTGCCCAGCGCCACGTGGCGCTCACCCCGCTCGCTAACGCGCTGCCGACTGACAGCGCGCCGGGGAGCAGCTGAGCGGTTGGAGGTCGAGCCGCCACGTGGCCGATGAATATGGCGGGGCAGCAGCGACGGGAAGCTCCTCTTGGTCTTCAACACCAACCCCGCACCTTGCCCCGGCCCCCGCTTATATGCGCTCCCCGGTGGCTAAGCCCCGCCTCTGGCCACGCCCCTCCTGGAACTTTCGGGAACGCTCCAGAGGTTTCCCGGGTGGATCCGCCCCCCCCCCCTATGCTCCAGATATAAACTCTACCATAGAAAAACCATAACTGCATAACAAGTAACGCCCCAGATTACACAGGAGATGGCGCTCTCATTACAAAAGTACACCAACAAAACACAACCACAGTCGCATCAACCACCACAACCACCGCGACCACATCAACCACCACAACCACATAAACCACCACATCAACCACCACAACAACCACATCAACCACCACAACCACATCAACCACCACAACCACATCAACCAGCATAACCACATCAACCACCACAACCACATCAATCACCACAATCACATCAACCACAACCAAATCAACCACCATAACCACATCAACCACCATAACCACATCAACCACCATAACCACATCAATCACCACAACCACATCAACCACCACAACCACATCAACCACCACAACCACATCAACCACCATAACCACATCAATCACCATAACCACATCAACCACCACATCAATCACCATAACCACATCAACCACCACAACCACATCAACCACCACAACCACATCAACCACCATAACCACATCAACCACCACATCAACCACCACAACCACATCAACCACCACATCAACCACCACAACCACATCAACTACCACAACCACATCAACCAGCACAACCACATTAACCACCACATCAACCACCACAACCACATCAACCACCACAACAACTACCATAACCACATCAACCACAACAACCACCACAACCACATCAACCACCACAACAACCATATTCACATCACTCACTACCACATCAACCACAACAACCACAGCGACCACTTTCACATCACTCACGACCACAACTAGCACAACAATCACAACAACCACGTTCACATAAACCACAGCTACACCAACAAAAGCACAGGCACATCAACAACAACAACGGTGGCCACAAAGCAACATGCACTACACGTAAACACACATCCACTTGGACATATAAAACTCCACATGCACACGTACAGGGCGTGCTGGATGAGGACCACTCACTTGGACACAAAGATAAATACCCCCCGTATAGCCTTTAACAGACTGTTGGGGCAAGTGCTGTTAGCAAGCACCTATGAAGGCCGGAATGGTACACGAGGTGGTGGGTGGGTGTCCAGCACCACGCCCGGCCGCCTTTGTCTCCCCCAGTGGCGATGCTTACCGCAGCAGGTACTCATTTGAGGCTGAGTCGACCTAGAGGAGGCCCAGGACCGGTGTTGGTGGCCGTGAGCGGGAATCAAACTCCGGTCGCCGGGTTCGTAGCGCAGCGCGCTAACCGCTACACCACCGCTCCCCACAAATAAACACTAACAAACGTATGTACTATGTATAGTGACATCGGGGATGTCACTGTATGGTGCCGGCCTGGGAGGGCCGTGACGTGTGTGTAGTACCAGCCCCAGCAGGGGCTTGGTGAGCACTGGGATAGCGCGGGCACCACGCACGTCGTGCAGTGCGGACTCCCACAAGGGGGAGTGGGAGAGTGTCAGCCCAGGGGGAGGGTTGCCCCGGGCCATGGCACTCTGGTTGACCCCGTAGAGAACGTTAACCCGGAGTGTCCACAGAGGGGGCCCCAGGTGGGGGGGCTAGGGGGTGATCATGTGTCCGGGGAGAGCTCTCGAGAGGGATTGGCGGAGCCGGCCCCGACCCGGGAGGATAAAAGGTGGGTCCCTGAGAGGGACCGGGATCGCTTCGTTCTACAAGCTGGAAGCTCTACGTTCTAAGTGCTACGTCTGAAGAGGCACCAACACGTGGCCGGGGAACTGAGTGAGGGTCCGACCCATCATAGCCGTAACTCCTATGTAAAGTGTAGTTAGCTGGGTGGTCACCACCCTAGGCTGTTTCTGGTAAAGGGGGGGGCAGTTACCCCTTTTGTATAAACGTGTTGCGAATGAAAGTGTTGCCTCTGAAGAATAACGTCTGCGACTCAGTTGGACTCACTACACATGTATATATAGGGACAGTGTGGCATCTGTTGACCATGGGGGCTAACTATGGGTTTGGGTGCGCGATACAACGGCCAACCATAAGGGGAGTGTAACTGGGCAGGGGGTCAAGGCGGGGATCAATCGGGAAGCTCCTGCAACCAGCAGGAAAGTTCCAGAAGTGGGGCGTGGCCAGAGGGGGGAGCTTGGCCACGCTGGGGGACATGTAAGGGAGAGGCAGCCAGGGGTTCGGGGCTGTCATGGGGGTTTGGGGCCTGGCTGCCGTCACTGTCGTCTCTTTATCGTCGCTGCCGCTGCATAGCTGATCCGCTGTATGGTCCTCATCGTTGTCGCCGCTATATAGTCAGACAGCTATATAGTTGTACGTCGCCGATGTGGACGTATGGGTGGATCAGCTATATGTAGCCCAGCGTGTATGTTACTCAGTGACCCTGTCCGTAAAAGTGTCGAGAAAAAAAAACAAGGGACCCTCTAAAAGTTGTCTCGGGAGTCGCCTCATTACATATTTAACACACGGAGAATACGTCACCACGTGTAAGCATTCATGGCTCGTGGAGCCAGGCCGAGGCACGCACCTGCCAGGGCCAGCTGTTGGGTCTCGCGTCCACCCCATTGACCACGCGGCTCTCGATGGGAGGGTAACTGGGCACTCCGCAGCCCCGGGCGGTCGCTGTGCAGAGACACGGGGACGCCAGGGAGACACGGGGGAGACGTGAGGGGGGCAGGGGCAAGACAAGGGGAGACACAGGTGCAATGTAGGGGAGATGTGAGGAGACACGGGGAGACACGTGTAAACATGAGGAGACAAGGGGACACACTGGTGGACCATGGGGAGACACGTGGAGTCATGGGGAGACATTAGGGAGACACGTGGAGACAGGGAGAGACATGAAGGAGACATGAGGGAGACACGAGACAGGGGGAGACAAGAGGGAGACATGAGTAGACATGAGGGAGACACGAGGAGACACGAGGAGACAGGGGGAGACAAGAGGGAGACAAGAGGGAGACATGAGGGAGACACGAGGAGACAGGGGGAGACATGAGACAGGGGGAGACACGAGGACACATGAGGGAGACGAGGGAGACAAGAGGGAGACATGAGGAAGACACGAGGAGACAGGGGGAGACATGAGGGAGACACGAGGAGACACGAGGAGACAGGCGGAGACATGAGGGAGACACGAGTAGACATGAGGGAGACACGAGGAGACACGAGGAGACAGGGGGAGACAAGAGGGAGACAAGAGGGAGACATGAGAGAGACACGAGGAGACAGGCGGAGACAAGAGGGAGACACGAGTTGACATGAGGGAGACACGAGGAGACACGAGGAGACAGGGGGAGACAAGAGGGAGACACGAGGAGACAGGGGGAGACGAGGAGACAGGAGGAGACACGAGGGAGACACGAGGAGCCAGGGGGAGACATGAGGGAGACAAGAGGGAGACATGAGGGAGACACGGGGAGACATGAGGGAGACAGAGGAGACATGAGGGAGACAGGGGAGACATGAGGGAGACAGGGGGAGACATGAGGGAGACACGAGGAGCCAGGGGGAGACATGAGGGAGACACGAGGAGACAGGGGGAGACATGAGGGAGACACGAGGAGACAGGGGAGACATGAGGGAGACACGAGGAGCCAGGGAGAGACAAGAGGGAGACACGAGGAGACAGGGGGAGACAAGAGGGAGACACGAGGAGACAGGGGGAGACATGAGGGAGACACGAGGAGACAGGGGGAGACAAGAGGGAGACACGAGGAGCCAGGGAGAGACATGAGGAGACAGGGAGAGACATGAGGGAGACACGAGGAGACAAGGGGAGACACCCTATGAGACTGAGAGTTATGGAGGAAGCATGGTAAAGGGTTGCTGCTCCTATTGATTATATATAATTATAATACGCCTTGCTATAATGATGATTGTGGTAATGATGATACTACTGCCACTGATGATATTGTTAATGCTGCTGATTATGACGGTGATAATATTCCCGTTTCTGATGAAGATGACCCAAAATGTTCGTGATGGTAATGATGTTAAAATGTATAACTGTTATTATTATGATGACGATGATGACGACGATGATGATGACACCCACCCTGCACCAGGAGGAACACGGATGCGATCAGGGCGAGCATCTTGTCCGAGTCTCGTCCCAAGTCGGTGAGTTCCTCCCCCTTTATGGACCCTGTGAGGAAGAGGGTGGAGGAGAGAAGAGGTGGGGGTGACTCAACACCAGCCATCACCACCCCCCACCCCTCACCACCCCCCACCCCTCACCACCCCTCACCCCTCACCACCCCTCACCCCTCACCACCTCCACCCCTCACCACCCCTCACCACCTCTCACCCCTCACCCCTCACCACCTCTCACCCCTCACCACCTCCACCCCTCACCACCCCTCACCACCTCTCACCCCTCACCCCTCACCCCTCACCACCTCCACCCCTCACCACCCCTCACCACCTCTCACCCCTCACCCCTCACCACCTCTCACCCCTCACCCCTCACCCCTCACCACCTCCACCCCTCACCACCTCTCACCCCTCACCACCCCTCACCCCTCACCACCTCCACCCCTCACCACCCCTCACCACCCCTCACCCCTCACCACCCCTCACCACCCCCCACCCCTCACCACCTCTCACCCCTCACCCCTCACCACCTCTCACCCCTCACCACCTCCACCCCTCACCACCCTTCACCACCTCCACCCCTCACCACCTCCACCCCTCACCACCTCCACCCCTCACCACCCCTCACCACCTCCACCCCTCACCACCCTTCACCACCTCCACCCCTCACCACCTCCACCCCTCACCACCTCCACCCCTCACCACCCCTCACCACCTCCACCCCTCACCACCCCTCACCACCTCCACCCCTCACCACCCCTCACCACCTCCACCCCTCACCCCTCACCACCTCCACCCCTCACCACCTCCACCCCTTACCACCTCCACCCCTCACCACCTCCACCCCTCACCACCCCGACTTCCTCACCTTTCTCACGACCTCCAGCGATAAAGTCCTTAACTCTTTTTCACGAAGGTGATGGTGCCGATGGTGTTGGTGGTCTTGATGGTGGTGATGACGGTGGTGGTGGTGATGATGACGGTGTTGATGCCAATGATTGCGATGTTCAACGTCCCGTACCCCCTCGCGCTCACGACTCCAGCTGCCGCGTTTCCCTGGGGCTTGGGCCAACGTAAGGGTCCACAAACATAGGTGGGGAGATAAGCCTCGGGCACACAACAGTTATTGCCCTGTAAAGGATGCAGTGTTGGGTCAGCGCGTGCAATGTGGGTGGAATTGCTTGACCAATGTTGGCGCATCGCTCAACGTTTACTGGGTACATCGCTCGCCATTGGCTCTCAACGCATCAACAGACACACGTGCTGCACGAGTCTTGCTCTCTCACGACCTTGATAAGCATCGTAATTATTAGCGCAGAGTCATCAAGTACGGCCGCCACAGGAGGGTCCCAGCGTTGGGATGTTTTGGCCAGCACTGCTTGTACGTTGCGTGTGAGGAAGCGGGTGAACGCGGAGACAGGCTAAGCCGAACAGGCGGAGATAATACAAACCGCACACTCAGGGCGTATTATCCAAGAGGCATAGTAGGCCTTTAGTTTTAGTAGGCCCTAGACACAGTAGGCACGAAAACCATGGGTGGCAAGGCGAGGTTTGAAACAATTAGCTTTGATAAGGTTTAAATAAAATAAAAAAAACCTCAATATCCCGAAGGGCCAGTTAGGGTGAGGTTTTCAGGTTTATTATGAAAAGACGCCATTTCGGGTTTTTGCAGGAAGCCTGACTGAAGTAACGGACTGCGGAAGCCCGGTGCCCGGAAATCAGAAATCTTGGCATTACCTGAGTTACTAGCGTCATCACACGAACCCAATTTCCACCGCGAGCAGGATCATGGATCAGGACCTAAATGAGGATTTACTCGATTCCGAAGAATATGATAATGATGTCGTAATTGTGATGGAGAAGAATGGAGTGGCCGACGAGGAGAAGAATGGAGTGGCCGACGAGGCGTCGGCGAACGCAGGGAAGGCCAGAGGACACTCGATGGGCCAGTTTTGGCGCTCCTTCACCGATGATCTGGAACCGCACAAGTTGAAGAGTGCCGTCTGCAAACATTGTCGCGCCAAATTCAACCATCACAAGACGAGTGAGCAGGCGATGAGGCACCCAAATGCATGCGCCGCTTTTCGGAGGGCAATGAATGGCACCGAGATAGATGATCGTCCCGAGTGGTATGCGTTGAACAAAAAGCGGGCGAAGTCATCGAAGGCAAGCGGCAGCTCAATTCCATCTGCATCAAATGCTTCGTCGATGAAGCAAGAATCGATCAAAGATCACCTAATACCCAAGCTCGATAAGCGAACCAAGGAGAAGTTCAAGCAGGCCATAGCAATGCATTACTTTGTCTCGGGCACGTCGTTCCAGCGGGTCTAGCAGGAGAACCTGGTGATCACTGTGAAAGCCCTTCGCCCAGATGCAGTGCTGCTGAACAGGAAGAGGCTGGCCGGACCATTGCTCGACAGGGCGTACATCGACATGAAGAAGAAGGTTGACACCGTCCTGGACAATAAGACCATTTGCCTGACATCTGATGCGTGGTCAAAAATCAAGAATGATTCGATTGTCAACTACATGGTCACATCGCCGTCCACAACATTGTTTCTCAAGTCGGTGTCCACTGGAGAGCAGGGTCTCAACGCTGACTGGATCGCCTCGGATCTTCAACGTGTGATGGCGTCCAATCCGAAAACTACATTCGCTGGCGCGGTCACCGACAATACATCCACCAACAAGAATGCGTGGAAACAGCTCTCGAAGGCTCACCCATCGTCCTATTTCCAAGGCTGTACGTCGCATGGTCTGCATTTGCTTGTCAAGGACATATTCTCTGCCACGAAGACGAGGAAAGCCAGCCAATCAGAACACACATACCCGATCGACTGTCCATTCGAGTACCTGCTTGAATTCATCGTGGGGTGCAAGGACACGGTCAAATTGTTTCACAGCAGTCATGTTCTCAAGGCACAGCTGCAGGCTGAACAGAAGATTGCTGGCGTTCGAGCATTGGTCCGACCGGCTCCTACACGTTGGGGAATGATCAAAGGCTGTTGCAAGACGCTGTTGTCGTCGGAGAGGATTCTGCATTCCATTGTCACAGCTCGCAACTTCATCAAGGGGACGGCAGCTCAGAAATCCGAGCGCATGTGAATCAAGACCATCATTATGAGCGACGACTTCGTCTCTCTGTTGCAGAAGTCCCTTGCCATTCTCACGCCCATCGACCCATTGTCAAATATCAATCCGATTCCGTACCAGTCTCTGAAGTCTTGCCGGATTTTCACGCCTTCCCCACTGAGTTTGCCAAGCAGCACAAAGACGGTCATGCGAGCACTGAAAAGATCAACTACCTGATCAAGTTGGCAGCAAGTCGCTTTCAGCTCATGTACGGAAAGGCCCATGGACTGGCGTATCTGTTAGATCCTCGCTTCATTGGAGAGAGCTTGAGCCCGGCTAATCGAAAAGAGCTGGAGAACATCTTACTGGAGACACCGATCGACGATGAGATGGCGGTTGATGACGAGAGGCGAGAGACGCTCTTTATGCAGCTCATCGAGTACGTCATTTCGGCGCAGCAGAAGGATGCCGGCGGCTTCATTATGCTGCTCAAGGGACGTAAGACACCTTTGCAGTATTGGCAGTCTGACGGCATAGCCTGGCGCGATCTTCAGAAAATCGACGTCAAGCTGTTCACGACGGCGACATCCTCTGCAGCCTCGGAGCGCAACTTCTCAACTATGGGCTTCATACACAGCAAGCTCAGGAAGAGCTTGGCGCCCAGTTCTGTGGAGAAGTTGGTCTACCTCAAGAGCAACTATGCGGCATTCGCCGAATGCAGTTATATGTCCGATGACATGGACTCGTCGGAGGACTAGTACTGATCTGCAAAAATATTGCGAATAAAACCACGAGGTGTATTAGGTTAATTAAGGCTTATTAAGGTTTGAACCTTAAACCTCAAATTCGGATCCGAAAAATTTTAAGTTTATTCCACCCCTGATGAAAACTAAAGGGACAATGACAACTTTTCTACCACGTTTTTTTGTTTGATTAAAAATGTAACCAAGATGTCTTCTTGAATAAATATATTTATATGGCTGCTCGTTGCAATGTCTTTGCAGTGGTAACAAGTCGTTGACTGGTAAGCGAGGCATATTACACTCTAAAATAACAGTAAAACAACATGGCGCTTGCCACGTGGTCGTCCTGCCAGAACATTGAATTTGTTATCGATGAAAATGAATAGCATCCTTTTAAAGCTGCGTCATCCGATACAATAATTATCAGAGTACAAAATAGTTGAAGAAAATTTCACTTATCATATATTTAGGCTTACCTTGGTTTTTTTTCTTGAATTATTTTAAATTAAGTGTGCTTATCTGCGGCACACAGCGCGCTCCCATCGAATGAGGGCACGTACTAAATAATGAATGTATCGGTAACGACGTCTGTCCAGCGGCTGAACAAAGTACCGCGTGAAACAAGCAAAATTACAGCGGCGGTAATGACATGGGGCAGTAGCAGTACCAACTCTAGAGTTATCATTGAAGGTCTACGAAATAGAAGTGCCTAGGGCCTACAAGAACCTTCATCCTACCCTGCAGTCACACTGCAGAACAAGAGGAGATAATACATTATAACGGCTTGCTTTTTACACACAAAGTGCTTGCCACAAATAAACCACAATACCTTGCTGATTTCGTCAAGGAGCATAAACCCTCACGTAAACTCCGGTCATCCTCACAGCAGCGCCTTTTGGCTAACCATGAAACAAAGATGATCACTCGCATTGCGCACTTTCAGATGCGCTTCTGCGGCCGTCTGGAATGCTCTTCTTAACCGATATTAGAAAGCCACTGGAGCTATGCACTTTTAAATCATCTAGATTGACAAACTCATTTCTTTAGAACTGTTTTTTTCGTTTAGTTTATTGTCCTTCCCCCGCACCTCCCATTAGTATGGTTGGCTACATCCGGTACGAAATAAGTTCAACATACGTACATTTGGTGTTTGAGCATCTTAACACATCCTATATTCTTGCTGGAGAGGGTAAAGCCAATCATTTGTTCATCATCTTGATACTGCCATAAAAGAGTCACATAGATCTCACTCACACTACCTCTGCAGAATAGGGAGAGAACACACAAAAATACACTCACTCATACACTCATTCTTACAACAAAGACAAAGATCCCCCGTATAGCCTTAACAGACTGTTGGGCCAGGGGCTGTTAGCGAGCACCACAGCCTGGCTGCCTTCGTCTCCCGAGTGGCGATGTTTACACACCGCACCAGGTAGTCATTTGAGGCTCAGTCGACTTTGGAGAGGCCCAGCACTTCGATTTAAAGCTTTCGTGACTGCAATGATTCATCTTCTTTGGTTCTTTCGGTAAAGTCACGTAGAATGAGAATAAAAGAATAAAATGATAAAATAAAATAACACAATAATATTCTCACGACGTTTCGGCCACAACACAAGCGGCCTTCATCAGGTGAAGGGACGAGACTGTCTGGTAGGACGTGACGTTACCGAAACAACCAAAGAAGATTAATCATTGCAGTCACGAAAGCTTTAAAACGAAATTTAACCGCCTCTACGGGGAGGGATTCCACACATCCTTAAGATCATTCAACAGACTCCGGGATAAGAAGGCTCAACTAATCGAGTCTCTCACCTTTCTGAAGAGATGCCGCGACTCTAAGGTAATACCAACCGCATTTACACTAACCTCTGCTGTTGCAACTTCTCTCAATGCAAAACGAATTCTAGCTAGAACTAGCTTCGCTCTTATCTCGTAAAAAATCAGACTTACACGCACCGAACTCGATCAGTTAGACAAGACACTCTACAAATGGATGTCTTAATTAAAAGGAGGCATTATGGTTCAATGAGCCACTCTGTCTACAGGAAAGCTACCCTTACAGATGCTTACTTGAAACCGGATTCCCACCACCATCCATCCCAGAAGAACTCCCTCATCAAGACTCTATACCATAGAGCCCAATGCATTTCCGACCAGGAACACATTACCAGTGAACTCAAGCACGTACACCAGGCTCTCAGGGCTAATGGTTACTCCGACTACACAATCCGCAAAGCCATCACTCCAGTCATGAAGAAGGATCCTCTTGTGGAGCCACTCAAAACCATCACCTTACCCTACATTGCAGGGGTCACTAAAAAGATATCCAAATCCTGAATAAACACAAGATCCAGGTCCGATTCAACACAGTACATACAATCCGTGATCTAGTTCCATCTGTAAAAGATGCTGTTCCAGACATACAGTACCCGGGTGTTTACAAACTAAAGTGCCTCTGTGGTAGTAGCTACATTGGAGAAACCAAACGACATATCTCGGACCGCATCCGCGAACATAAAGCAGACTTGAAACACGGTAGAACGAACTCCTCTGCCGTGGCAGATCACTGTTATAATTCAGTGGGCTCACATGACATTGACTTCTCCAAGACGGAGGTTCTTTGCAAACCAACCGGCTACCATGAGAGATTCGTTCATGAGGCCATTCACATATACAAGCACAGAGACAATTTCAACCGAGAAGATGGATTCTGGCTTAGTAACCAATGGAAAGATGTTTTAAACCATTTCTGTTCTTAATTAATTGTATTTTACGATGACCTTCAGACCGCAGCTCTTTCGCCAGCATTGACTCTTAATACCTCTCACACCACGGTTAATGGTATGGTTTACAACATGGAGTATAATAGCGCCTCGCAGCTGTCTCTCTCCCCCTCCTCTGTTCCGACCATGGATGAACTCGTCCGTCCGAACGGGGCCCGTAGCTATCCGTGTTGCTAAAGTTGAGGGTAAGAATCCACCAATTTTTTCGCCATATAGCATTGTGATATATAACGACTTATTGTTGGTAGCTTAGCTGATTGGAGAATATAGAGTTTATTGATAACATTAAGGTAATTTATATTTTAGTTTTTTATTGGTTCACTATATAGTATTCATTATATATTGTATTGTGTACCCAGTTACTGTGAATAGCTCAGATGTGTAGGCCTTGACTTCAACATAGCCATTTCTGTGACCAGTCACTAGCTAATCACTCAGTTATTTCAATGCTAAATTCGCCTTGTTATTTCAATGCTAAATTCTCCTGTTTGATTTGTACTAGGTGCCTCGGTGAATGTGTATGCTCTGACTTTAACATAGCTATTTCTGTGACCAGTTACAAGCTAATCACTCAGCTATTTCAATGCTAAATTCTATGCTAATTCCTTTGTCAAGGGGTGCCTCTGCGGATGTGTATGCTTTAACTTAGCTATTTCAATGCTAAATTCTATGCATACTTCCTTTGTCAAGGGGTGCCTCTGCGGATGTGTATGCTTTAACTTTAACATAGCCATTTTTGTGACCAGTCACAAGCTAATCACTCAGCCATTTCAATGCTAAATTATATGCTAATTCCTTTGTCAAGGCGCTTTGTTTCCTCTCACACAGCTTAAAGGTCGTGATCTGAGCGTGGTTTTTTCACTCCAGCGCTGTCCTACCAGACAGTCTCGTCCCTTCACCTGATGAAGGCCGCTTGTGTTGTGGCCGAAACGTCGTGAGAATATTATTGTGTTATTTTATTTTATCAATTTATTATTTTATTCTCATTCTACGTGACTTTACCGAAAGAACCAAAGAAGAGGCCCAGCACTCTTTCAGATAAACGTCCCTGGTGTTGGCCGTGAGCAGGAATCAAGCTTGTGTCACCGGGTTTGTAGCGCAGCGCGCTTATCCACTGCGTCACTGGCTCTCCATTAGCGGTGGCGGTGTACGCTAACTCTCACACAGCAGAACCGGTGGGGAACGTACACATTGACTCACTCGTACAACAACAGCCGCCATTCGCCAGAGGTCACCACCGCCCAGTGGTGACATCACCACTGGGCAGTACCAGGCTAAGTGCATGTTGAGGCTACGTGAAGCCTCAAAAGTTTGCTACTGGCAGGAGATCACGGAACAGACCCAAGGGTGTTATGAGTAGACTGGCTGTGATTACTGGAAGATGTGCCACCTGTGCTGCCTACTGTGCCAACTTTCTGCGTTATAGCCACTCAGAACTGTGCTCGTTTTGAGTATCTCTCCTCTACCCTCCATTGTTGTTGGAAGATGACTTGTGCTCCGGACATCAACGATGGCCCTTGTTTACTCTGTAGCTGAGTGCTCTGCACCAGTATGAACCAGATTTAGTCACACTCGCCCTGTTGATGTCCAAATTAATACTGCAATGTGGGGTGTATCACTGGAATTCTCAAGTCGACCCAACACCCTGGCTGCCCGTGCCGTAACCCTCCAGGAAGTACCTGCGAATCGAGGAAAACAGTCGTTTTCCCATTGATCAGAGCCTCAATAACATCCCTCACCATCGCTTGAAGTCACGCAATACATTTTGGACCCATGCGCTTAACCTTCAACAGTGAAGCTTGGAGAGCTGAGTGGAGTTGAAAAAAAACCTCAATAACAAACACCTGGTTGTGAAAGACACAATGCAGAAGATTCCTCGGTTTGATCAACCATGAAGCTCATGATCCACCCTTAACTGCATCTGCTGCACAAACCATGGTATTAGATGCAGATACCTGAGGCACAAATGGAAACTTAAAAACTCTCCAGTCATCCAGAAGAGACCGTATTTGTGCCCGATCCCCAAATACAAAGGAGACGTCACCGCGGTTATCTGGCTTGGCCACCAGAATGTGAAATTGTAGTTGTTGCTCTGCATCTACATCAGCCATACGAAAGAAGGTGGCTACCTCCAACTGCCCAGCAGCGTCCTTCATGAGCCCCCCCCCCCTACAGAGGCCGATCTTGACACCGCTGGTACCAGTTTCGGCAAGGCTACTCAGCTCCACATCCTCCCATACCACATCAGCCCATCTCTTCTCCAGCCCGTGCCGCACCCGTTTAGCCCCCTGTCTGCTCGAACAGAAGCTGCTTGCGTATGCGGTCGCTGGGCATGTGGGCTACATGACTCAGCCAACGCAGCCTTGCCTGCCGGAGGAGTTCAATGATGGGAATGTGTCCAGATATTTCAAGGATGTGTAAGCTCCTCACACTAGCCAGCCTGGTTGAACCGAGGATGGATCGCAGACAGGTCAACCTGAATGTTTCAAACCGGCACAGATGTTCTTTCAGAGTGGCCCACCTGAAGGTTCACACTCTACAGAACAGGCGGAGAACGTGCACACTCCACACATAAAGGCGCCTCGAGTAGGAAACAGGAAATGGGCTTAGAACGTGTGGCTCCTGGTTCCAGCGCTATGACATTTACAGACTTACCTGGTTTTCAAACGACGACCACACAGATAAAGATATTGACCATATACTCATTAACTCCAGATGGAAAGCTCTACAAAATTGCACAGTTTACCGGAGTTTGGAATCGACACAAATCATCGCCCGTTATCGCAACCATCGGTATCAGACTCAAACGATTCCTCAGCAAGAAATCACCCTAATACAACATAACAAAAACTCTCAGACCTGGCATTCGAACAGAAATTCACGGTCGATATTAACAACCGATTTTCCACCTTATCCAACGAAAAGCTGACAGATTGGAACCATTTTCAAGAGTCTGTCAACGACGTGGCCAATACCTGCCTTGGAACTCGTAACAATATCAAAAAAGAGTGGATCAGTGACGAGACACGGAGCCTAATTGACAGGAAACAACAAAGCACAATTAGCAGGGTCTGCCCAAGACTACAAGGACCTGAGAAGGTAATGCAAGAACCAGATTCAGGGTGACCGTCAGAGGTGGGCAGAGAAGAAAGCTGCAGCAGCGGAGCAAGAACTTGCTCAGGGTCAATTCAAGGATGCCTTTGCAAACTTCAGGCAGCTCCGGGGAACTCATTTCGCGGTTTCCTGCCCGATCATGGACTGCAGCGGCCTCCTGGTAAGTGATAGGAGGCAGAAACTAGCACGCTGGAAATGATTCTACTCTCAGCTGCTGAATCACCCTGATATTCCCCCTCTGAAAAACGTTTACAGGCTGCTGCAGCAACAGCAACGAAGATCGCACGATCTCTTGCTCTGAGCCATCTTAGGAAGAAGAAGTGATGGCTGCTCTCAGAAAAAAATGAAAAATAGCAGAAAACCTGAAATTTGCAACCTCTCGGCAGAAGTGTTGAAGTCCGGAGGCCCAGCTGTCATCAAATGGTCAATAAGGCTCTTCCAGCACACGTCGAAGACGGGCTCGGGACCAGCAGAATGGAAGAAAGGCATCATCCTGCCTTTTTACAAGGGCAAACTGAGTAGACATTAGTGGAATAATTATCGTGCCATCACTCTACTCTCCTGCCCCGCCACAATTTTGCCGGCAAGAACCAAAAATAGACGTTTAGAAGTGCCTATGTAGACCTCAAGGCTGCTTTCGACTCTGTCAACCGCAAAGCTTTTTGGCATTGGTTTACCACAGAAGATCGTGAATCTGATGAAGAAACTCTACACAGATGTGATTAGTTGCATTCGTGTAGACGAAGAGTTGTCCGAGTGGTTGAGCATCCAAAGTGGAGGAAGGCAAGGCTGCAAATATTGCCCCGAACGTTTTACTTGTCCCACTGCACGGTCCACAAAGGCCTGCTGGGAGTAACCCTCGGCAATTAGGTGTTCACCGACCTGGACTATGCAGACGACGTTGCCTTGCTAACTGAAATGCTTGAAGTTTTCCTCCGAGCCCTGGAGATCATGCATAGTGAAGCCTTCCCATTTGGCCTGGAAATGAATTGGGCTAAAACAAAAATACAGACCACTGATGAGCAGCGGCTGCACAATGCAACACACTGGAAGCAGCGATGTATAAATTAAAAGGCGAATCTCAATGGCAGACGAGATGCATGAAAAAAACTCGACAGACACATCTGGTGCTCCAGTATTACAACAGCAACAAAGATTCGCCTATACAATGCGTACATCCTTCCCATACTACTGTTAGCTGGATGCCTTCGACCAGTGGTGCCGATGGACGGATACTCCGCATCCACTTCAGTGAACACATGGTCAATGCCGTGGTCCGCCTTAGCACGGGATGCCCGGCAACGCATGAAACAGAGCCAGAAGACTTGAGGCGTTTAGGACACGTTGCCCGGGCAGACGCATCGACAGATCACGCCGGAGCCCTGCGCACGATCGTCGAGGGCCCACCGCGGGACCGGAGACGCCCCCGGGGCAGACCACGGCTGACGTGGACACGCACAATCGAGGCCGATCTTCGACACCACGGCCTTGGCTTGCGCTCAGCGTGGCGGCTAGCGCAAGATACGATTGCCTGGTGGTAGCCAGTGGGGACTGGTACGCCCCGAGGGGCACGCACATGATGATGATCACTCGTCGAGGGTCGGCGACTCTGAGCCACCATGACCACAGACCCGTCGGGCATTGAAACCGAGTACATCACTGTACTGTATTTTTTTTCCCATTCTACACAGGTAAATAGCACATAGCGTACACATTCATAGTCTAATTTAGATTTGATTAGCTCAGATAATCGGGTTTTAAATGGGAAAAAAGACGCGATCCACAGGAGTGCGATTGTGACCATGCAACCCGAGAACCACTGGTCTATGGACGATGTCAGTCTATGGGCAATGTGAGTCTATGGGAAATTTGAGTTTATGTGCAATGTGAGTTCATGGATAATGTGAGTCAATGGGCAATGTGAGTCTATGGGCAATGTTAGTCTTTGAGCAATGTTAGTCTATGGACAATGTGAGTCTATGGGCAATAATAATAGGTTTTTACCCTTTTATCTGGCACCAAAACTGACACCTTTATACAAGGGATCATGTTTGCAATAACCACAACACAAGCAGCCAAAATGCAAACAAAAAGAGACAACTCTGATAATGATATGCACTGTCCTTGAAATTGATTGGTCCACACCCGAGACGGCTTTTCTTAGAGCCTAGTCTCCACTGGTGTTGGACCAGATGATGCCAAAAGGCGTACAACTTAGATAAAAGGGTAAAAATCTATTACTACATCTTGCTACTGGCAAAGGAGGTCTCATATTGTAAATGCTTACCCCTAGCTCTCAATACTCTGATAGTGCGCTGTTTTTGAGTTGTACGCCTTTTGGCGTCATCTGGTCCAACACCAGTGGAGACTAGGCTCTAAGAAAAGCCATCTCGGGTGTGGACCAATCAATTTCAAGGACAGTGCATATTATTATCAGAGTTGTCTCTTTTTGTTTGCATTTTGACTGCTTGTGTTGTAGTTATTGCAAACATGATGCCTTGTATAAAGCAGTCAGTTTTGGTGCTAGATAAAAGGGTAAAAACCTATTACTATATCTTGCTACTGGCAAAGGAGGTCTCATAGTGTCTATGGGCAATGCTAGTCTATGGAGAATGTTAGTATATGGGCAATAAGAGTCTACGGACAATGTCAGTCTATGGGCAATGTTAGTCTATGGGTAATGTGAGTCTATGGGTAATGTGAGACTATTGGCAATGTTGATATATGGGCAATGTTAGTCTATAGGCAATGGAAGTTTAAGTGCAATATTAGTCTATGGGCAATATAAGTCTATGGGTAATGGAAGTCTAAGGGCAATGTTAGTCTATGGGTAATGTTAGTATATGGGCAATATAAGTCTATGGGTAATGGAAGTCTAAGGGCAATGTAAGTCTATGGGCAATGTAAGTCTATGTGAGTATATGGGCAATGTGAGTCTGTGCATTGTTAGTCTATGGGCAATGAAAGTCTATGGGCAATTTTGGTCTATGGGAAATGTGAGTCTATGGGTAATGGAAGTTTAAGTGCAATGTTAGTGTATGGGCAATGTCAGTCTATGAGCAATGTAAGTCTCTGGATAATGGAAGAAGAGCAATGTTAGTGTATGGGCAATGTAAGTATAGGGTCAATAGAATTCTAAGGGCAATGTTAGTCTATGGGCAATGTGAGTGTATGGGCAATATTAGTCGATGGGCAATGTAAGTCTATGGGCAGTGTGAGTCTATAGACCATATAATAAATCACTGTAGTGTGTTTAATACGTGGATTTTCACGACTAATATCTATGAGGGATATTTTTTGGGTTATTAGTAAGCCAATTAGTAAGGTTTGTCACGTTAACAAAACCCACAATATTTACAATTCGTGTAGCCATTACGTTTTGTCGGTATTTACAACAACAACCAGGCTCATTAGACGACAGCCAGAGTTGTGGAGAATTCCTCCCTCCTGGTTCAGTCTTAAATAGACTGGAGGTAAATGTGAGCCAGAGGCGGGGGAGGGGGGTTAATATATTCATATAAACTACAATGGATATCGATTTGTGGTTGGGTTATTCACAGTTAAGCAACATGTATGTACATTATGGATGTACATTATTCATGTATGTACGTTATGTATGCACATGACACGTGTACATTCTGTTGAGATTTTATGGTTTTCGACTTCACTGTTTTTGGTTCCATGGGAGAAAATGGATCGCGTTTCGCCCACCTAGGATTGAGCACAGCTGGCTGCTGTACGGCACATGCATCACACTTTAACGAAAACGAAAGCCAAAAAGGACACACACACAGAGGGGCAAAGCACGACTCCGCTTTCTTGGCTCAACTTTTAATCGATCCGCTACCGACGCGACGTTGTCACGACGTTCGCTCACGAGCACCTCCGGCTAGAATTTCTCAGCTCCTTGACGGCAGCCGGCTCCCCCGGACACCTCTTGGTGTCGGAACGACTGCAGCCAGCAGGAGGGACGGAGGGAATGATGAACGAGGTGCTTCGGAATCGTCGTCGTGAACATTGACCGCGATGACCTCTTGACCCTCGCGGTGCCTCAGTGGAACATGATCACCTGCGAGTCGTCGGCACGCACCGTGTACGTGTCCATCACCTGGGCAGGGCGCGGCGGTGAAGGGGGGTGGGGGGGGGGGCACGGTAATAATTATTCACAGTTCAGTGCGTTTGGCATTGTCACTCTTCGTAATTACTGAGTGCGCGAGGCGTCGGCGCGATGGCTCTTAACAGCAGCGCGTGGGGCGAAGGAAGGCGCCGCTGTGTTTCACGCCAGGCACGCTGCCTGCGGTGGTTTTGCAGGAGGGGAGGAGGGGGGGGGCGATGTTGCTGCTGCTGCGCATGATCCCAATCGAGTAATCTGCAATGTTTAAAATTTCAAATTTAGATCGAGGCACCCAGCAGAGAACGGGCCTGCGGACTTGTTACGTACGACGTCGCGGGATCATCAGTGACGTCCATTGCTGTGAGTGTAGCAGTCGGTGCGGAATCGTGTTTGTAATCACAAGGGCGGCCGGCCAGATTTGTACGTATGGACGTCCGATCTTCTTTCCCACCGTACGTAGCCAAACATAGCTAATCAAAGGCGCGATTTGAACCACTCTCCCGAATGAGATGCTACTGCACATGTTTTCTCGGTTGTCATCATCTTGCTTTTACAATGGGCCGGGCGGTGACCCGGCTTCACGGTGGTGTGATTTGCCAGAGGTTCACGGTTCGAATCCTGGAAGCTGCCCCGGTTAATGCTGGGTATTATCTCAAAATAATGAATCGTCTTCTCTATCATTAAAGATCCACTGACCACAATTCAAAACGAGCAGGCCATTGTGTGCCAGCGTCACAGCGCAAATTTGGCGAAATTTGAAAATGGCATCGTAGATCACTTAATTGGGATTCGACAAAGACAAAAAGATCCCCCGTATGGTCTTAATAGACTGTTGGGGAAAGTACTGTTAGCAAGCACCTATGAATCTTAGCACGCCACACGAGGGGGTGGGTGGGTGGCTAGCGCCAATCCTGGCATCTTTGCACACCGCACCAGGCACTCATTTGAGGCTGAGTCCACCTAGGGGAGGCCCAGAACGGGTTCAGATAAGCGTCACTGCTGTTGGCCGTGAGCGTATGCACAACAACAACAACAACCCATTATCGCTGTTACGCTGCGATTAAGTTCAGCTATGCAGAGAATGTGATCGGATAGAACTGATGGAGGTGGGGGGGGGGGTGGCGGTGGGGGAGAGAATCAGGAGGATCGCTCACGTCGGCGATCCAGTCGACGAAAGCGGAGACGCGGGTGAACACGGTGGGCTTGTAGATGGAGTTGCAGCCCAGGCCCGAGCCAAAGCTCACGATGCCGTGGACGGCCCACGAGCCGTCTTCACTCACGCAGTTCAGGGGGCCCCCGGAGTCGCCCTGCGGCGGGTCGGGGGGGGGGGGGGTGGGGGGCAGTGGGGAGAATGGGGGAGGGGTGTGGTGCAGAGTCAAAGTGTAAATGCGGTTTTCACCGGGTGCTCTTTAACAAACAAACAAATTAGCTGACATCTTTGAAATTGAGAGAGGACTGCAGAGCTCGGGCACTTGCTGGTGGCACCGGTTCACCGCCTGGCCGGTGACTTTTCCAGCTCGCTTGTGGTTCTTCGGCGATCGCGACACATTTGAGGCAGAGTCAATCTCGGTGGAGGTCCGGTCGTGAGCTGGGAATCGAATTCGGGTCACCGGGTTCGTAGTGCAGTGCGCTAACTGCCACATTACCACTCCACATACAAATATGACAAAGCTCTCTCGTGTAGCCTTAACAGACTGTTGGGACAAGTGCTGTTAGCGAGCACCTATGAAGGTCGGCACGGCACACGAGGGGGTGGGTGGCCAGCACCACGCCCGGGCCGCCTTTGTCTCCCCAGTGGCGATGTTTACACACCGCATCAGGTACTCATTTGAGGCTGAGTCGATCTCGGGGAGGCCCAGTTACGGGTTCAGACATTCGTCACTGGTGTTGACCGTGAGCAGGACTCGAACCCGGGTTACCGGGTTCGTAGCGCAGTGCGTTGACTGCTACACCACCGCTCTCCACAAATACACACACGCGCACGCACACACACGCACGCACACACACACGCACACACACGCACGCACGCACACACACGCACACACACACACGCACACACACACACGCGCACACACACACACACGCGCACGCACACACACGCACGCACACACACACGCGCACACGTATACACGCACACACACGCACGCACACACGCGCGCACACACACGCACGCACGCACACACACGCACACACACACACGCACACACACACACGCGCACACACGCACGCACACACGCGCACACGTACACACACACACGCGCACACACACGCGCAGGTGACAGCGCCGTGCGTCCCCGTACGTTGCAGCCGGAGTCGTAGCCATCCCCGCCGGCGCAGACCATCGTTTCGCGGACGTTGAACCACCACCACGAGGGCTTGCTGCAGGTCTCGTAGTCCACCACGGGCAGGTTCGCCTGCTGCAGCGCGTCCGGGAGGTCCCCCCCGGCTACGGCGGACAGAGCGAGAGGGAGACAGAGAGAGAGAGGAGCGGAGAAGAAGGGCACCCGGAGACGGACGGACACAGGTGAGATGATGATGGTGGTGGTGGTGTGGCAGAACTAGGGAGACGGAGGGAGTGTTAAAGTGTGGTTGTGTTAGGGAAGTGGGTGGGTGGGTGGGCGAGTGATCGGCTAAGTGAGTGATTTGGTGGGTGAACGTGTGGTTGGGTGAGTGAATGGTTAACTGAGTGATTCGGTGGGTGAGTGTGTGAGTGAGTTAAGTGAGTGATTTGGTGGGTGAGTGTGAGTGAATTAAGTGAGTGACCCGGTGGGTGGGTGAGTGTGTGAGTGAGTTAAGTGAGTGATTTGGTGGGTGAGTGTGTGAGTGAGTTAAGTGAGTGATTCGGTGGGTGAGTGTGTGAGTGAGTTAAGTGAGTGACCCGGTGGGTGAGTGTGTGAGTGAGTTAAGTGAGTGATTCGGTGGGTGAGTGTGTGAGTGAGTTAAGTGAGTGATTCGGCGGGTGAGTGTGTGAGTGAGTTAAGTGAGTGACCCGGTGGGTGAGTGAGTGGTTGGGTGATCGTGTGAGTGGGTGGCTGTTTTGATTTAGTGAACGATTTGGTGAGCGATCGGTTGGGTGAGCGAGCGCGTCTCCTCACTGACGAGACGGCCCCAGCCCGTGATGTAGCAGGGGAAGTCGTGGGGCAGCACCAGCCCAGCGGGGGGCAGGCAGGCCGCCTTGATCGTGGCAGCCAGGGCCACGGGCTGTGCCAGACGGATCAGCGCGATGTCATTCCTGCGTGCGAGACGCAGCCGTGGCACGGGAGGCGAGGCAACGTCAAGCATTGTCGTCGTCGACCGTGCTCAATCCACTGCTGGACGAGGTCCTCCCCCAAGACATCGCCACCTCCCACAGTCCTGCGGTGTAACAATCTGCGCACGAGGTCATGTCGCGCCTTCCCAAGGTTCCGTGCTCCGGACCGTCTGACACGCGGCTGAATGTTCGGTGAATTTACGTGATACTTATTCATCCACTTGATCAGCCAGGAAAGTGTCACCAAGCCCCGAGGAGACTCCTTTACAGGCGTCAGGGAGTGAGCGAGTGAGGAGAACAATTGAATATGTGAACGAGCGAGCGAGTGCGTGAGCGATCGAGTCAGTGAGCGAGCGAATGCGTGAGTGAGCGAGTGAGACATCCAGTCAGTGAGTGAGCGAGCGATCGAGTCAGTAAGCGAGTGAGACATCGAGTCAGTGAGCGAGTGAGTGAGCGAGTGAGACATCCAGTCAGTGAGTGAGCGAGCGATCGAGTCAGTAAGCGAGTGAGTCATCGAGTCAGTGAGCAAGTGAGTGAGCGAATGATACATCCAGTCAGTGAGTGAGCGAGCGATCGAGTTAGTGAGCGAGTGAGACATCGAGTCAGTGAGCGAGTGAGTGAGCGAGTGAGACATCCAGTCAGTGAGTGAGCGAGCGATCGAGTTAGTGAGCGAGTGAGACAGCGAGTCAGTGAGCGAGTGAGTGAGCGAGCGAGCGAGTGAGGCAGTGAGCGAGTGAGACATCGAGTCAGTGAGTAAGTGAGCGCGCGAGACAGCGAGTCAGTGAGTGAGCGAGCGATCGAGTCAGTAAGCGAGTGAGACATCGAGTCAGTGAGTGAGCGAGCGATCGAGTTAGTGAGCCAGTGAGTCAGTGAGTGAGTGAGCGAGCGAGTCAGTGAGTGAGCGAGCGATCGAGTCAGTAAGCGAGTGAGACATCAAGTCAGTGAGCGAGTGAGTGAGTGAGCGAGTGAGGCATCGAGTCAGTGAGTGAGCGAGCGATCGAGTTAGTGAGTGAGCGAGCGATCGAGTTAGTGAGCGAGTGAGTGAGACAGCGAGTAAGTGAGTGAGTCAGTGAGCGAGTGAGTGAGCGGGCGAGTGAGCGAGCGAGTCTGGCGACTAACCCGCCCTGCACGTTGTTCCCGTTCCAGCCGCTGTGGACGAGGATGGCCGCCACGTCCACCTGCACCTCGCCCCCCTCGGCCACGCTCAGCAGGTGCTCGCCCAGCGCCACGCGGTACGTGCGCGAGCTGCCACGCACGTGACACACAGACAAAGGTCACCCGGGTAGCCTTCACGGACTGTCGGGGAGACTACTCGCTAACAGCACCTATGAAGGCCGGCGCGGCACACGAGCGGGGTGGGTGGCCAGCACGGCGCCGGACCGCCTTTGTCTTCCCAGCGACGATGTTTACTCATTTGAGGCTGAGTCGACCTAGGGGAGGCCCGGGACAGGTTTAGTTCGTCACTGGTGATGGCCGTGAGCGGGAATCCAACTCGGGTGGCCGGGTTCGTAGTGCGGCGCGCTAACCGCTAGAACAACCGCCAATCGCCACTAAGTAGCGGGGACGTCATCACGGCGCTTGTGCCAGGCTAGGTGCATGTTACGGCCACGCTGCACTACTGCAGTCACACGCAGAGGCAAAGGCCACCCGGGTAGCCTTCAACAGATGCGTTGGGGCAAGTGCTGTCAGCGAGTGGCACCTCCTATGCAGACCGTGGCACGGCACACTGATGACGAGGGGGTGGGGTGGGCAGTGCCACCCCTACCCGGCCGCCTTTGTCTCCCCGGTGGCGATGATTACACCCCGCACCAGGAACTCATTTCGAAGGCTGAATCAACGCAGGCGCTGCTCTTGTTGGTGACATGATGGCCCCTCGTGATGTTGGTGAGATGATGGCCCCTCGTGATGTTGATGAGATGATGGCTCCTCGTGATGTTGGTGAGATGATGGCCCCTCGTGATGTTGATGAGATGATGGCTCCTCGTGATGTTGGTGAGATGATGGCCCCTCGTGATGTTGGTGAGATGATGGCTCCTCGTGATGTTGGTGAGATGATGGCTCCTCGTGATGTTGATGAGATGATGGCTCCTCGTGATGTTGGTGAGATGCTGCTGCTAGAGATGTTGGTGAGATGATGGCTCCTCGTGACGTTGATGAGATGGTGGCCCCTCGTGACGTTGATGAGATGATGGCTCCTCGTGATGTTGGTGAGATGATGGCTCCTCGTGATGTTGGTGAGATGATGGCTCCGCGTGATGTTGGTGAGATGATGGCTCCTCGTGACGTTGATGAGATGATGGCCCTTCGTGATGTTAATGAGATGACGGCTCCTCGTGATGTTGGTGAGATGATGGCCCCTCGTGATGTTGGTGAGATGATGGCTCCTCGTGATATTAGTGAGATGATGGCCCCTCGTGATGTTAGTGAGATGATGGCTCCTCGTGATGTTGGTGAGATGATGGCTCCTCGTGATGTTGGTGAGATGATGGCTCCTCGTGACGTTGATGAGATGATGGCCCCTCGTGATGTTGGTGAGATGATGGCTCCTCGTGATGTTGGTGAGATGATGGCTCCTCGTGATGTTGATGAGATGATGGCTCCTCGTGATGTTGGTGAGATGATGGCTCCTCGTGATGTTGATGAGATGATGGCTCCTCGTGATGTTGGTGAGATGATGGCTCCTGGTGATGTTAGTGAGATGATGGCTCCTCGTGATGTTGATGAGATGATGGCTCCTCGTGATGTTGGTGAGATGATGGCTCCTGGTGATGTTAGTGAGATGATGGCTCCTCGTGATGTTGATGAGATGATGGCTCCTCGTGATGTTGGTGAGATGATGGCTCCTCGTGATGTTGGTGAGATGATGGCTCCTCGTGATGTTAGCGAGATGATGGCTCCTCGTGATGTTGATGAGATGATGGCTCCTCGTGATGTTGGTGAGATGCTGCTGCTAGAGATGTTGGTGAGATGATGGCTCCTCGTGACGTTGATGAGATGATGGCCCTTCGTGATGTTGATGAGATGACGGCTCCTCGTGATGTTGGTGAGATGATGGCTCCTCGTGATGTTGGTGAGATGATGGCTCCTCGTGATATTAGTGAGATGATGGCCCCTCGTGATGTTGGTGAGATGATGGCTCCTCGTGATGTTGGTGAGATGATGGCCCCTCGTGATGTTGGTGAGATGATGGCTCCTCGTGTTGTTGGTGAGATGATGGCTCCTCGTGATGTTGGTGAGATGATGGCTCCTCGTAATGTTGATGAGATGATGGCTCCTCGTGATGTTGGTGAGATGATGGCTCCTCGTGATGTTAGTGAGATGATGGCTCCTCGTTATGTTGGTGAGATGATGGCCCCTCGTGATGTTAGTGAGATGATGGCCCCTCATGATGCTGGTGAGATGATGGCTCCTCGTGATGTTGGTGAGATGATGGCTCCTCGTGATATTGATGAGATGATGGCTCCTCGTGATGTTGGTGAGATGATGGCTCCTCGTGATGTTCGTGAGATGATGGCTCCTCGTGATGTTGGTGAGATGATGGCTCCTGGTGATGTTGGTGAGATGATGGCTCCTCGTGACGTTGGTGAGATGATGGCTCCTCGTGATGTTCGTGAGATGATGGCTCCTCGTGATGTTGGTGAGATGATGGCTCCTGGTGATGTTGGTGAGATGATGGCTCCTCGTGATGTTATTGAGATGATGGCTCCTCGTGATGCTGGTGAGATGATGGCTCCTCGTGATGTTGGTGAGATGATGGCTCCTCGTGATGTTGGTGAGATGATGGCTCCTGGTGATGTTAGTGAGATGATGGCCCCTCGTGATGTTGATGAGATGATGGCTCCTCGTGACGTTAGTGAGATGATGGCCCCTCGTGATGTTGGTGAGATGATGGCTCCTGGTGATGTTAGTGAGATGATGGCCCCTCGTGATGTTGATGAGATGATGGCTCCTCGTGATGTTGATGAGATGATGGCTCCTCGTGATGTTGGTAAGATGATGGCTCCTCGTGACGTTAGTGAGATGATGGCCCCTCGTGATGTTGATGAGATGATGGCTCCTCGTGATGTGGTGAGATGATGGCTCCTCGTGATGTTGATGAGATGATGGCTCCTCGTGATGTTTAGTGAGGTGCTGCTGCTAGAGATGTTGGTGGTGGTGGTGATGATGAGGTGGCAATGATGATGAGGTGGTGGTAATGATGAGGTGGTGGTAAAGATGATGTGGTGGTGATGATGAGGTGGTGATGATGATGAGGTGGTGGTGATGATGAGGTGGTGGTGATGATTAGGTGGTGGTGGTGGAACTCACGAGATGCAGTGGGCCGCCGTGAGCACCCACTGGGGGTCGATCAGGGTCCCACCGCACGTGTGGTACCAGGACCCGCTAGACAGGTACTGCAGGGAGATCTACAGCAGCCACAACCACAACAAACCACGTCAACCACGACCACCACAACCCCATTAACCACAACAACCACATCAACCACAACTGTAATCTCATCAAAGTACACCAACAAAACACAACCACAACAACCACAACTACATCAACCACGTCCACATCAACCACTACAACCGTAATCTCATCAACCACAACAACAACAGACGACCACAGCCACCAACACAAGCGCCACCATAACACGAGAATGGCAGCGGTTACTCTCGGCACGATTGTCGCGACGCCGTCTTCCTGCCCCTGAGCGGCTGGGGCCGCTGTCTCGGCTGGGGCCGCTCCCTCGGCCGGCACGGCCTGGCGGTGACCGCAGTCACCGCTTGCTGTTGTGGAGGTTCACGGTTCGAATTCCAAGCGGCCGCCCCGGTTAATACCCCCGTGTCTTTGTGTAAACTGCGGTACTACTACTACTAGTATGCTCGCGGTCGACGTTAAAGATGCCGTGACGCCGGCACGCACCAGCAGTGTAGCGTGCCGGCGTTATGGTCCCCAATTTGCCAAATGTAACAAAAATTACCCTTGGCAAATCATTCAAATTGGAATCTACACAAGCAGCAGCAACAGCAGCAGCAGCCGCAGCCACAGCAGCAGCAAGTTATGCTTAGCAGGACCCTCCTGAAGATGAGTCTTGAGACTCGCTGAGGCTTTGCCGGGTAAACAAGCGAAACCACCGTCATAACAACAACAATAACAATAAATCCATCTCATGCAGGTGTCAACTCTCTGTTACAGTTTAACACATCGTAGTAGTAGCAGTCGGGCTTTCGCCAGCAACATCCAGGCGACAACCCAAAATTGTGGAGAAATCCTCTCCCCCCATTGTTTCACTCCATTACCCCACCGCCCAACCCCCCCCGATCTCATGGAGAAGGGCGAGCGAGGAGTTTCACGGCGCCCGGACGGTGCTCGGATCGGCGAGCGCCACCGCTTGCGCCTATGCGATGGGCCGGCCGGATGGCCGGGCGGGTGCCGCTCGAGCCAACAACCCAGGACGCCACCCCGCGGGGCAGAGCGACCGCTCGCCGTCGTGTGCGGGTGGAGCGAGCCGCGGGTGAAGCGAGCCGCGGGTGGAGCGAGTCGCGGGTGGAGCGAGTCGCGGGTGGAGCGAGTCGCGGGTGGAACGAGCCACGGGTGGAGCGAGTCACGGGTGGAGCGAGCCGCGGGTGGAGCGAGTCGTGGGTGGAGCGAGTCGCGGGTGGAGCGAGTCGCGGGCAACGGCAGTTCGAGCGGTAACTTGGAGAGTGATCTGGTTTTCCGCGATCGGGATTGCTCGGGTGGGTGGGGGGGGGGGGTGGCGTGGAGCGGGCCCCTGGGATTGAGCGCAAATCCCCGCGAGGGTAAAACCCGGGGCTGTTCGCGTGGGGAGCCAGGACCGAGACACGAACCTGCCAGGGCCAACTGTTGGGTCTCGCCTCCACTCCATTGACCACGCGGCTCTCGATGGGGGGGTAGCTGGGCACCCCGCAGCCCTGGGCGGTCGCTGTGCAGAGACACGCGGGGGGGAGAGGTGGTTAGACATGGAGAGACGCATGGGGAGACACGGGGAGTCATGGGGCAACATGGGGGAGACACCAGGAGGTGGTTAGACATGGAGAGACGACACGCGGGGAGACGCGGGGGGACTAATAGGGAGACGCGATGAGACGTGGGCGGACACGGAGGGACACGAGGAGACACGGGGAAGACTTGTGTATATTGAGCCACTTTCTCTCCGTACGTAGCCAACCGCGCTAATTGGAGGTGCGGGGGAAGGACAACAAACTAAACAAAAAGCAGTTCTCTAGAGAAATTAGTTTGTCAATCTAGATGATGTAAAAGTGCATAGCTCCAGTGGCTTGCTAATATCGGAAGAGCGGCGTTCCAGACGGCCGCGGAAGCGCATCTGAAAGCGCTGCGCGATGCGGTGACCGCCGTCTTTTGTGGACATAGGAAGACACGAGGAGGAGACATGGGGAGGAGGGACGAGGGGACAGAGTTGGGGGGGAAGGGGGACACGGAGATAGAGACACGTGGAGACATGGGGAGGAGAGACGAGAGGACAGAGTGGGAGGGGGACATGGAGATAGAGACACGTGGAGACATGGGGAGGCTCGATGATTGAGTATCCTCGTGGTGATTATGACAACGGTCGTATTGGAATGCCTCAGTGGGCGTCAGTGCTCTCGTCTCTCTCACAGCACAATCCCAATTGAGTAATTCGCAGGTAACTTTTCAGCACTGGGATGTTTTGGCCAATAAAGTACCAGGTACGTTGTATGGGGGAGCTATTGGAGGAAAACCGGAGAACCCGAAGGAAATCCATAAAGAGCAGGGGGAGAACACACAACACACACACGAAACACACACACAGAACACACAACACACACAGAGAACACACACACAACACACAGAACACACAACACACATACAGAACACACAACACACACACAGATCTCACACACAACACACACACAGATCTCACACACAACACACAGAACACACAACACACACACATATCTCACACACAACATACACACAACACACACAGATCTCACACACAACACACACACAACACACACAGATCTCACACACAACACACAAAGAACACACAACACACACACAGATCTCACACACAACACACACAGAACACACAGAGATCTCACAAACAACACACACACAGAATACACAACACACACAAGAACACACGACACACACACAGATCTCACACATAACACACACACACAACACGCACAGATTTCACACCCAACACAACACACACAGATCTTACACAACACACACAGAACACAGGACACACACAGATCTCACACAGAACACACAACACACACAGATCTCACACACACACAGAACACACAACACACACAGAACACACAACACACACAGATCTCACACACACACAGAACACACAGCACACAACACACACATAACATACAACACACACAGAACACACACAGAACACACAACACACACAGAACATACAACACACACAGATCTCACACACACAGAACACACAACACACAGCACACAACACACACAGAACATACAACACACACAGAACACACAACACACACAGAACACACAACATACACAGAACACACAACACACACACGACACACACATATCTCACACACTACACACACAGAGCACACCACACACACACAGAACACACACACAACACACACACAGAACACACACACAACACACACACAGAACACACAACACACACAGATCTCATACACACAACACAGAACACACTACACACACAGATCTCACACACACAACACACAGATGTCACACTACACACACAGATCTCACACACACAACAAAGAACACACTACACACACAGATCTCACACACACACAACACAGAACACACGACACACACAGATCTCACACACACAACACACAGATGTCACACTACACACACAGATCTCACACACAACACAGAACACACGACACACACAGATCTCACACACACAACACACAGATGTCACACTACACACACAGATCTCACACACAACACAGAACACACTACACACACAGATCTCACACACACAACACAGAACACACTACACACACAGATCTCACACACACAACACACAGATGTCACACTACACATACAGATCTCACACACACAACACAGAACACACGACACACACAGATCTCACACACACAACACACAGATGTCACACTACACACACAGATCTCACACACACAACACAGAACACACGACACACACGACACACACAAATCTCACACACACACACGACACACACAAATCTCACACACACAACACAGAACACACTACACACACATCTCACACACACAACATAGAACACACGACACACACAGATCTCACACAACACACACAGAACACACAACACACAGAGAACACACGACACACACACAAATCTCACACACACAACACACAGATGTCACACAGAAAGGTGCCCAAGTCGGGGAAACGAACCCAGGCACAGGAGCTTTGCCACCGTGAATCGGATGATGATGACGACGGTGATTATGACGATGATGACAACGACGATGACAACTGTGATAACGACGATGGTGATGACGACGACGATGATGGTGACACCCACCCTGCACCAGGAGGATCACGGAGGCGATGAGGGCGAGCATCTTGTCCGAGTCTCGTCTCAAGTCGGCGAGTTCCTCCCCATCCAGGGCCTTCTTATAGAAGCTGGGAGACGAGGAGGAGAGAGGAGGTGGTTGTGACTCCACCCCTCGCCTGGCCCACCACCCCCAGTGCTAAAGCCCTTATCTGTCACCCATCCGTCAATAAACTGGGGCCGTACACCGCCGTTGATGACGCCAACGGTGATGGAGGTCGTGATGCTGACGGTGATGGAAGCTGGAGGGGACGACATTGTTGCTGCAGATGCTACTGCTGGTGATGAAAATGATGCTGCTGCTGCTGATGATGATGATAACGACGGTGATTTGACGTTATTTGTCGAAGCAGTTCACTCCGTGACACAGCTGCCACATTTCCCGGTGGTGAGAGGAGGAGTCCATGAACAACGTGTTACACATGCGTAAACGCCAAATAGCCTATTTCAAGGCACCAAGTCTGCATTAACCACACCTACTCGTGGAACAACAAAAAAACATGCAAACAAACATACTCTGTTCCTAATAGATGCATAGTCTTTGAAAGATGATTGACTTTGCACCAGAGACAACATTCTTTACGGCAGTCTCACTCACCAGTGTCAGACCAGAGAACGCCGGTAGGCGAACACTGCAAGGACATTGCAAGTATCACAACACGTGCGAGCTCGGGTCGAGCAGTTATATCTGTGGCACCTTTTTTGCCAGTATCAGAAAATGACGAAACAACAGAGAAAACACAAATTTTAGCGGGTTCTTACTGCAGCGGGTTTCTGCGTGGAGTGGGGTCCAGAGTGGAGTGGGATTGAACTGGTGATTATATATCGCAATTGTGCAGATGGGGTTGAATAATTTGCCACTTTCCTCGTCTTTATCTGCACTTATCAGGGGCCGTCCATGAATGACGTCAAGCACCTAGGGGGGGGGGAGGAGTCAGACATTTGTGACGATGTGTGACGAGGGGGGGGGAGAAATGTGACGTCACATCAAAATGCGCAACCTTAAATAAATATAGACAACACGTTCTACTTAATTAAATAGACTTTTTTTAAATAAATGTTTTCTCCTACAACATCAGAGTGCAGCGCCACATTAAATACGCACAATAATGACAATAGTTGAAAGCGATTTGAAGCATGTGTTATTTTCAAAATGGAAATGTGTTTTTTTGGGGGGGGGCAGAGCGTTGTGACGTCATTTGAGGGGGGGGTCTGATTTTTTGTGACGCTGTGTGAGGGAGGGGGGTCAAAAATCGTCCAAAATCGTGTGACGTCATTTATGGACGGCTCCTCAGCAGCTGACGTGCCGCTCTAACGGGGGGGAGGGGGGCACCAATGGCAGGTGGTTTAATACGAGACGGTTCCCTTAATAACGGTCACGAAGCAGCTCCTCCAAGAGGCACAGCATGGGGGCTCCGCAGAATGGCGCGGGCAAGCGGATGGCGTTCGCCAAATTGTGACGTTCAACCTCATAGCCGCATTCATCAGCATCATCATCATCAATCTACTGCCGTGGATTGATGATGATGATGATGCTGACGACGATGATTATCACCGCTCGAGATCACGGTATTTGACCTACTCTTGCATACCGGCCGGACGTCTTGGGGAGAGACGAGAGTAGCCACACTTTACCCCGCCACTGGGCGACATGCCCATGGACTCAGCGAGGGTCGGAACCTTCTCCACTGCTGGCTGAGCAGAGGCAGAGCTGGGAGGTTGGCTTCAGAAAACGTTGCCCCCATTGTTTCAACTGCCGCACCGGGAGATCGAATTTCATCATTGCAATAAAAAATATTGCTCACAATTCGAACTGTAAACATCTGATTCAAATAGTTGATCATTGCATAACTAGTTAGATTAGGCGATGTAACTCAACTACTCATTGCGGGGGGGAGATTCGTATATTCAGGCGCTGCGGTGGCTATGAGATGTTAACTACCTCGCCTGGTATGCAGGAGATCGTGGGTGAGATACCGACCCTGACGCCTGCTGCTGTTGTGTATTTGGAGTTTGTGGCGTCTCTCTCTCTCTCCCCGTGGTTGCGTGAATTTTTTTTTGCTCCGGGGTCCTCCGGTTTTTCGCCTTCACATTTGTAATCAACATCACCATGCGTTCAGAGTGTTTGGCCGCTGTACATTTCCACACGATGATGAGAAGCCACTTCGTCTCGCTATCCACTTGTGGCCAGGTCACTTCTGACAAAGAGCTCTAAAGGTCGGTGGGCCCTTATCTGGTCAAATAGAAATGGTTAACATCCCGATTCGCTTGTTCCATCCATCCCACGCCACCTCGCCGAGGTGGAACGCAACACACAACACCCACCGGAGGTCAAGGTAAGGGTCAGCGGACGCTCGCTTCGTCAGACGACATGTGCCGCTGTTCCCAAGCGCGCGTGGCAGCGAATGCGGTGCGTACCAACGACTCGTCCTTAACGCGTGTGGCCCCCCTCGAGAACAGCTTGGTACAGATTGGTGCTGGTGCGATGATGTGTCAAGAATACTTTGTCTATTTCGTTTGTTCTCCTGCCACGTGGCTGTAGTTGCTTTCCTGAAGGACGCCGCTTCACGGGGAAATCGCGTTATAATAAATAATATAATGGGCGTAAGGCACAGTCCGCGTATAATACGTGAGTTTGCGTACGCAGGCCGGACATAGACCGAGGCGCTTGGGTAGCATTCAGAAACATCCAGCAGCATCCCGCCCTGCGCGATGCAACGCCGAGGGCAACCTTACGACCGTTTATTCCAACGTAGTTCTGTTCACTCAATCGCGTTTTATCCAATTCGCATCCGCGTTATAAAAGTAATGCGCTCCCTAACACATTCATCGTGTTCTTTCATATTCTCGTCATGAAAACAACACGCGGCGTTGTAAGAGAGTAGCTTGCATGTTGAACTTCTGTTGATGCGGAGAGACAGATATTGTGAATTGACATTTTGTCTGCTTATCTGCGGTTATAAATTGCTTTTTATTTTCCCTGCAACGACGCCTAATGATTTTGTTGTGTATTTTGCGGTGTTGTGTTGTGTATTATGCGGTGTTGTGTTGTGTATTATGCGGTGTTGTCTTGTGTATTATGCGGTGTTGTGTTGTGTATTATGCGGTGTTGTGTTGTGTATTATGCGGGTTTGGGTTGTGTATTATGCGGTTTTGTGTTGTGTATCATGCGATGTTGCATTGTGTGTTATGCGGTGTTGTGTATTATGCAGTGGTGTGTATTATGCGGTGTAGTGTATTATGTGGTGTTGAGTATTATGCGGGTTTGTGTTAAACTCTGACCCCTTGCCTATGAACGTCTGGGCCGTTCACCGGCATCAGTTGAAGCGAGCCTGACTCTGCTGATGATGATGAGAATGTCGAAAACGGCCCCAGAGTTTTGCTGAAGCAATACTACTAACATTATTTACTGTAAAGGGTGGTTCAGAGGTCTTGTGACCCACCATTTAATTCTCTAAAAGCTAATATTTGTTTAAAGTAAGGTTAATTTAAAACAGAAATGAATACGCAAAGGTACAACAATGTCAGGGATTCATTCATCAGGGGGTCACAAGACATCCCATCAGGTACCGATGCTCCCCCCAGGGATTGCCTAGGGCCAACTGCCCATCATTATCGTATTTTCCCGCATATAACCCGCGGGGAATACCACTTTTTACAAACAAAACAAGACCCTGCGGGGTATATGGAGGTGTGGGCTATCCCAAAAATATTTTACGCGTGTGATATGTCATAACTCGTTTAATTTTTTTCATGGTAGGACTATCCACTATTCAACACTTACCTTTGACTAAAACACTGCTGAATAAACCACTCACACTAAAATTGCACGTGTTATCACGTTTTTAATTATTCGCATTGTACAATTAAACGACAATGTTTGAAGTGGGCGCACTTTGTTTACCGTAATACTTTCAGTGGCTGTTGGGGGGTGCGAAAGTTTCAGCTGAGGCTATGGATTGCACAATGGGAAGGGCCTTAACAAGCGTCTACCAGACGCGGAATTAATTGCTGAGTCCCTTAGACCGCTGCTATTGGCTGAGCACTATACAGTCGCGACCATGAGCTTTGTTTCAAACTTCCAATGGCGTTGTTGCCAGGAGGCAATGGCGTTACCGTAGTGCCGCTATTGTCTGCGCAGTGCGCAATCTACCAGTGCTAAAACTGTACAGGGGTAACTACCGGTCCAGTAGCGGCACTACGGTAACGCCATTGCCTCCTGGCAACAAAGCCACTGGAAGTTTGAAACAACGCTTACTTACTTATCTACCAGTTGTGTGTTACTTATTTATTGGATATTTACTTTTGCTACTTATTTACTGTTTTAAGTTCACTCGTTTCTGGTTAGTTTGTTTTATTTGTGCACGTTATAATTGCAATGTTAACAATTGATAGTGGAATGTATTACAAATGTAAACTTTGTATTCATATGATGGAATTAAGCTGCGGTAACGACGTTAAAGATATGAATGTATGCGGGGTAGATGGAGGTGCGGGCTATCTGAAATTTACGGTCCTGTTGAGCAGGTCCGGCCTCCCTTCTGCTCTCTACTGGCCTCAGCGAGTACTGCCGGTTACGAGTAGTGGCGATCGTGGCCAAGCCTACCACTACATATACAGTGAGGGAAAAAAGTATTTAATCCCCTGCTGATTTTGTACGTTTGCCCACTGACAAAGAAATGATCAGTCTATAATTTTAATGGTAGGTTTATTGAACAGTGAGAGACAGAATAACAACAACAAAAATCCAGAAAAACGCATGTCAAAAATGTTAGGAATTGATTTGCATTTTAATGAGGGAAATATGTATTTGACCCCTCTCAATCAGAAAGATTTTTCTGGCTCCCAGGTATCTTTTATACAGGTAACGAGCTGAGATTAGGAGCACTCCCTTTAAGAGTGTGCTCCTAATCTCAGCTCGTTACCTGTATAAAAGACACCTGTCCACAGAAGCAATCAATCAATCTGATTCCAAGCTCTCCACCATGACCAAGACAAAAGAGCTCTCCAAGGATGTCAGGGACAAGATTGTAGACCTACACAAGGCTGGAATGGGCAACAAGACCATTGCTAAGCAGCTTGGTGAGGTGACAACAGTTGGTGCGATTATTCGCAAATGGAAGAAACACAAAAGAACTGTCAATCTCCCTCGGCCTGGAGCTCCATGCAAGATCTCACCTCGTGGAGTTGCAATGATCATGAGAACGGTGAGGAATCAGCCCAGAACTACACGGGAGGATCTTGTCAATGAGCTCAAGGCAGCTGGGACCATAGTCACCAAGAAAACAATTGGTAACACACTACGCCGTGAAGGACTGAAATCCTGCAGTGCCCGCAAGGTCCCCGTGCTCAAGAAAGCACATATACATGCCCATCTGAAGTTTGCCAATGAACATCTGAATGATTCAGAGGACAATTGGGTGAAAGTGTTGTGGTCAGATGAGACCAAAATGTAGCTCTTTGGCATCAACTCAACTCACCGTTTTTGGAGGAGGAGGAATGGTGCCTATGACCCCAAGAACACCATCCCCACCATCAAACATGGAGGTGGAAACATGCTTTGGGGGTGTTTTTCTGCTAAGGGGACAGGACAACTTCACCGCATCAAAGGGACGATGGACGGGGCCATGTACCGTCACATCTTGGGTGAGAACCTCCTTCCCTCGGCCAGGGCATTGAAAATGGGTCGTGGATGGGTATTCCAGCATGACAATGACCCAAAACACACGGCCAAGGAAACAAAGGAGTGGCTCAAGAAGAAGCACATTAAGGTCCTGGAGTGGCCTAGCCAGTGTCCAGACCTTAATCCCATAGAAAATCTATGGAGGGAGCTGAAGGTTCGAGTTGCCAAACGTCAGCCTCGAAACCTTAATGACTTGGAGAAGATCTGCAAAGAGGAGTGGGACAAAATCCCTCCTGAGATGTGTGCAAACCTGGTGGCCAACTACAAGAAACGTCTAACCTCTGTGATTGCCAACAAGGGTTTTGCCACCAAGTACTAAGTCATGTTTTGCAGAGGGGTCAAATACTTATTTCCCTCATTAAAATGCAAATCAATTTATAACATTTTTGACATGTATTTTTCTGGATTTTGTTGTTGTTATTCTGTCTCTTACTGTTCAAATAAACCTACCATTAAAATTATAGAGTGATCATTTCTTTGTCAGTGGGCAAACGTACAAAATCAGCAGGGGATCAAATACTTTTTTCCCTCACTGTATATTGTATGAAGCTAGTTCATAAAGCCTGTCTTCGCCATGCACACGTTTTCAATAAATATAATGATTCACCTGATATGATTTTGTACAGTTTTCATCCACGATCAGACACTAATTACTCGAAAAAAATTGTAATTGTTCACGACTTGATTCAATTTAACATGTAGACTTTCACGACCAATATCATCCATAACAGAGGTTTTTTGGGTTAGATCGCGTAATATATAAATGTTGTGTCGTTAAAATCCGCCACCACCCGACACAGCCAACTCGTAAGGGTTGTCACGTAAACAGAACGTGCCAATTCGTCACTAGTACAGCACACCGGTGTGTTGGAGAGCCAAGCCACAATATTTACAATCTGAGTACGACATTTCGCCAGTAATTACAATTAGCTTCATCAGGCGACAAAAATACATTGTTTAAATGCATGCCTATAAAGGGAACCTGACTTCAGCATGGATTACCGTTGGTACGGCTTTTTTTAATACACAATGGACAGGAAGGACAAGATCAAAGGGCTCGCATAATGTACGTTGCCTCAGTAACCCCCCCCCCCCCCACTTTGTTTAAGAGCGCAGAAGGGTGGCCACCACATCTACGCTTCTATATAAGAAACGAAACAGGTGGACTTCTCCACAAATCTGGCTGTCGCCTGATGAAGCTGGTTGTAATTACTGTCGGATTTTTTTTCGTTCAAACTGCTTGAATCCGAAATATCTAAAAAAACAATAAAAGATAGAGCAATGTAAAGTCACGTAGGTAGAGAAAATAAAAATAAAACGAATCACGACGTTTCGGGCACAACACAAGCTTCCGTCATCAGGTGGGGACAACCATAGTCACGAAAACTTCAAGTCTAGAAAGATAGAGCAATGGTTCTCACTTTAATTTTATTTGCTGTTAACACTCTATGAAACGACTAAAACCCGCCATCTGATATTTTAACGGTTTCTGAATGATACTAGGCACAAACATATTTATGGGGTACTTAAACATCGAGATTTTGGGGCCTTAAACTAAAAAATGTCTGATTTTCAGATGTGTCCTGTTGTGTCTTCAAAGCTACCTGTGTCGCAAATTTCAGCTTTCTACCATGTCGGGAAGTATCCTCGAGGTTTTTGAGACATACATCATAGAGATGAATGTATTTATATTCACATAGATTGTTTTGTTTACGTGCAAAAGCAGATGTAATAAGGGGATGTTATTGCCTGCTTGTCTATTTGTTTTGTTATGTTTGCACGGCCCGTGGCCACAGGAAGAGGGCCTCCAAACAGTCAGCAGCCACTGTAGCAAGTAGGAGTAGTAGTGGGAGGGCTTTTGCGACCAATATTATCCATAATAAATCTTTATTTTGGGTTATATTGTGTCAATGTGTGTCTTTAAACCCACCACCACCCCGACACAGCCAATTGGTTCGGTTCATTAGGGTGAACAAAACGTGTCAATTAAGTTACTACTTCATCACACCGCGACCTTTCGCTGGGTGATTACAACCAGCTTCATCAGGCGATTAGCCAGCAGCCACTGTAGCTGCTGCGACTGTCCAGACACACCCCAGGAATATTTTACAACGATAATGATAATGGTCATCATCATGATACAATGATAATGAACATCATAATGATGCAGTGACAATGATCATCATCATGATACAATGATAATGATCATCATTGATACAATAATAATGATCATCATGAAACAATTGTAGTGGCATAGCGCTGGCTGCTGGCAGAAAATGGTAACTGTGGTGTTTGGCAGTACCCACGTCAGCAGGCCACGATAGACACGAGAGGGGGACATCTTGTGGAACAGTAACAGAGAGGGGCCCATCCGTAAGCCTCGGGAACCCGCTAGTAGGTTCCGGAGAGGGGGCGTGGCCGGGGCGGAGCGAGGCCACGCTGAGAGAAGTTGAGGGGCCCCTGTGTGGGACCTCGTGGCTGTTGCTGGAAGTGGGATCCCCGTCGTGCTGTTCAAGATCGTCGTTATCATCTCGTCGCCATCGTCGCTGCCGTCTTCACTCGATATTGCGCTGCTAGATAGTTGTTGGCTGTCTCCGTTCAGCGCCGTCAGTGTTAGACGGTTAGTGTTGTGCGTAGGCTAGCAACAGTGATAGTGTGTACCCACGTGGTGTTGTGTATAGGCTAACAACAGTAATAGTGTGTACCCACGTGGTGTGTGTATAGGCTAGCAACAGTAATAGTGTGTACTCACGTAGTGTGTATAGGCTAGCAACAGTAATAGTGTGTACCCACGTGGTGTGTGTATAGGCTAGCAACAGTAATAGTGTGTTCATAATAAAGGTTTTTGGGTTAGATCGCGTTATGTATAAATGTGTCGTAATCCTCCACCACCAGACACGGCCAATCAGCAAAAAAAGGTGTCACGTTGACAAAAGACAAATAGTTCACTACTTTAGCCCACCGGTGTATTGAAGAGTGAATCCACAACATTTACAGTTTGAGTACGACGTTTCGCTGGTAATTACATCCAGCATCATCGGGCAATTCGCCAGAATGGTAAAGCCCTCACTTGCTTCCGGTCTTAAATAGAGCAGCAGGGTGACGTCATCATTTAACTCATTTCAGGTGCAGTCATTTGAGGTGGAGGGGGGGTATTGTAATTATATAATCGATTAGTAATCAGTCAATGGTTATGATTAGTAATGAGTTGTAGATTAGTAATTAGTTGTAATGTGTGTTAGTGATTATATGCTATGTTAGTAATCCGTTAATTAGTATGTGTTTCCCCTATAAGGAATTGTAATGTGTATTATTTAATAATACGCTTCCAGGCCGCACTAAGCCTGTAGCTGTCAGAGCGATTAAAGTTATTTTTATTCCTCTCAATTTCAATGGATTTTCTAATTAGTCTTTGCCAGTAATAATTCGTTTTTCACAACACTTCAACGTTATCAAAATCAATTGAGTGTCCTTGTTGACAAGCATGTTCTGCCACTGCCGACAGTTGTGTTTGAGATAATTTAATATTTCTTTGATGTTCTTTTAGTCTTACGCTGATGTTACGTCCCGTCTGTCCAATATAGCATCTGCCACATAAACAATTAATCCGATATACACCTTCTGTTGATAATTTAGGTAATGTGTCTTTAGTGCAAGATACTAGTTTTTGAATTTTGTGTACTGTACCAAATCTTACTGTAATGTTTTGCTTTTGCAAAACACGGGCTAATTTGTCAGTTACTCCTGAGATATATGGAATTTTTATTGTTTTAACAATCTGATTGCTTTCAGCAGTATTGCTTTGCGATTGTGATTTGGCATTCAGTGCTCTGTCAATTTGAGCATTATTGTAGCCATTCTGTCGTAGTGCGTCTTTAACGTGTTTGATCTCTCTCACTAGACTTTCACCATCTGACACTGTTTTAGCCCGATGTATGAGCGTCTTGATAAGAGAGGATTTCTGAGCTGGATGATGATGTGAATCTGCATTCAGATAGGCATCAGAAATGATTTTGTTGCTTTGTATGACGAGGCTGATGATGGGATCTCTTTTTATTTTTGTATAGCTGCCATCCTTGAGTAATTCTTGAATTTTGTTGTTATATTCTATTTTATCCATGATGACAGTGGCATTGCCCTTGTTGGCTGAGAGGATGACAATGTCATCCCACTTTTTTAATTTATATAATTCAAAACGCTCATCTTTGCTGAGGTTGCTAGCTGGCATCTTAGCGTTTTTGAGGGTTGCAGCGATTTCAGATCTTGCTACGTCTGCAGCGATGCGACCCAGGCCCTTGAGAGCCACGTCTACTTGGGCAATTATATCATTAACTGGTATGTGTTTAGGTGTGACTGCAAAGTTTAGCCCTTTAGCTAAAACGGATTTCAGACCATCGGAAATAGAACTGTTACTGCGATTAATTACGACTTTGATAACGTCTAGCTTTTTGGTGTGTGGGTCCGGTCTTTTGTTGGAGAGGAGGTTAAATTTGGAAATCAGGTTGTCCTTACATTTGGTCGACATAGTGGCAGCTGAAGAGGCAGTCATATTGTCTACATGTTCCCAATCCGATGTGGACATTGTTGCCGTCAATGATAAATGTGATTTGTAGAGTGTCTTGTCTAACTGATCTAGGTGGGTGCGTAGAAGTCTGATTTTCTCTGAGAAAAGAGCTAAGCTAGTTCTGGAAAGAATTTGTTTCGCATTAGAAGAAGTTACAGCAGCAGAGGTCAGTGTAAATGCGATTGGTATTACCCCAGAGTCGCGGCATCTCTCCAGAAAGGAGAGAGACTCGATCAGCTGAGCCTTCTTATCCCCGGAGTTTGATTAAACACAAGATCCAGGTCCGATTCAACACATTACATAAAATCCGTGATCTGGTTCCGTCTGTAAAAGATGTGATTCCGGACATACAGTACCCTGGCGTCTGCAAACTAAGTTGCCTCTGTGGTAGTAGATACATTGGAGAAACCAAACGACATGTTTCGGACTGCATCCGTGAACACAAAGCAGACCTAAAACACGGTAGGACCAACACCTCGGCCGTGGCAGATCACTGTTATAATTCAGTAGGCTCACATGGCATTGACTTCTCCAAGACAGAGGTTCTCTGCAAGCCATCTGGCTACCATTCGTTCATGAGGCTATCCACATATACAAACAGAGACAATTTCAACCGAGAAGATGGATTCTGGCTTAGCAATCATTGGAAGGATTTGATAAACCATTTCTGGTCTTGATTGTTCACGGTTATGGTGGCTTTCAGACCGCATCCATTATTTTCGTCTCCTCTCTCCTCTTTTCCGAACATAGATGGACTCGTCCATCTGGATAACTGCCAAATCGCTCTCGGTGGTGCTAACGTTAAAAAAACGCCATTTTTTTCAAATGTTCTTGATCATCATCGTGATACAATGATAATGATCATCATGGTGATACAATGATAATGATCATCATGATACAATGATAATGATCATCATGATACAATGATAATGATCATCATGGTGATACAATGATGATGATCATCATCATGTTACAATGATAATGATCATCATGGTGATACAATGATGATGATCATCATCATGTTACAATGATAATGATCTTCATGGTGATACAATGATAATGATCATCATCATGATACAATGATAATGAGCATCATGGTGATACAATCATGATCATCATCGTGATACAATGATAATGATCATCATCGTGATACAATGATAATGATCATCATCGTGATACAATGATAATGATGATCATGGTGATACAATGATAATGATGATCATCATGATACAATGACAATGATCATCATCGTGATACAATGATAATGATGATCATGGTGATACAATGATAATGATGATCATCATGATACAATGATAATGAGCATCATGGTGATACAATGATAATGATCATCATGGTGATACAATGATAATGATCATCATCATGTTACAATGATAATGATCATCATCGTGATACAATGATAATGATCATCATCGTGATACAATAATGATCATCATGGTGATACAATGATAATGATCATCATGATACAATGATAATGATCATCATGATACAATGATGATCATTATGATACAATGATCATCGTGATACAATGATAATGATCATCATCGTGATACAATGATAATGATCATCATCGTGATAATACGTTGGAGATGACCACAAGATTTATGGACACGGACAAGTAGAGGCAGAATCGGAATCTTGATTTATCTTGTAGAAATCTGACAATGCAATTCCCCATAGTTATTTACAGCAACAATTGAAGATGTCCCCCCCCCCCGCCTCAAGACTGGTCTGGAGGAAACAGAGATTACAGTATTTGTATAAAGGGAGAAATATTACTTTTTTGGACGTGTGGGTTTGAGGTGGACTTTTGTTTCGATCGGCCGAAATGTTGGGTAGGGTTGTGGACTTGGGTAGAGGCGGACATGTTGGGTAGGGGCCGAGATGTTGGGTAGGGTTGTTGACATTGGTAGGGTGCGGACATGTTGGGTAGGGGCGGACATGGATAGGGGGAGGACATTTTGGTTAGGGAAGTTGATATGGGCAAGTAGGCAGACATATTTGTTAGGGACAAAACGGGGAGGAGCCAGATAAGTGGATTGGGAGGTGAAATATTATGGGTCCAGAGGCGAACGTAAATAGGGACAGACGTAACAGAAGCAGTACGAATATAGATGAATCGGCGAATGTCATGCGAATTCGCTTGTGATGGTATTTGTGTCACGACATGAATGCAAGCTGATATTTCATGCACTCCCGATTTTGTGTTTGTTTTGCTGTTGAAGAATGCGGGACTCGTTGAGCGACTGTCTTGTGCTTTGCTTCGGTCCAGCACCACGGCCTGGCACTTGAGTCAACCGAAACGCAAGAAACCCAAAAAGCAGCACCCCCCAAAGTCATCCTCACGGGAACCGTGCCCGGCTGATGTCACGAAAAGGAATGCGCATTACGTCATCCCTCGTCGCTGATTGGCTCGCGGTGTGCGGGCGATACCAACTAAGCTTTAATCGTGGGGTGGAGTACGGGCGGGTCAGGTGAAACGGTTAAACACGTGGAGGAAGTGGAGAAGCTGGACACATCCCGTCAGATTCTTGGGTCTTTCAGTAAAGTCACGTGGATAGGTTCAAATAAAATAACAGAACACTACGCCGTTTTGATGGCAACACAAGCGGTCGTCTTCAGGAAAAGAGACTTTACCGAAAGAACCAAGAATATAAAATTATGTTTATAAGGGGTTTGAAATGGGCGTAGCCCAAATGTCAGCAGCCAATGATAATGCGAGTGGTGGGCAGCCCAACCCGACGGTGGTTGGGTTTCCACCAATCAAAGGGCTGCCAGGTGAAAATTAGCATGTTAATGAGAGATTAGCATGTTAATGAGAGGTTAGCATGTTAATTGGAGATTAGCACGTTAATGAGAGTTTAGCATGTTAATGGCGGATTAGCATGTTAATGTGAGATTAGCGTGTTAATGAGAGATTAGCATGTTAATGATATATCAGTATGTTAATAGAGATTAGCACGTTAACGGGAGATCGCAGCGCTGTGCTAGTGTGAACCCTGTGAAAGCGCAAGTTTGAAATGGGCGTAAAGCACAACTAATATCGGAAGGTGGTAGGCTGGTAACATCACAGCCAGTTATGACTTAAACTGATAACGTCCTTCCTACTGATAACGTACTTACAATGATTGCTCAGTTTGTACCCAGTCATCATAGACAAAACCAAATACAATAACAAAATTAAAATAGATCCCACCAACAACCTCGTTACAAAAATCAACAAGATCATCACCGATTCGACATCCTTAATCGAACCGACTAAGCGGGTTTCCTTTAAACCCTCTGCTGCTAGACCACCCAGATTGTATGGCTTACCAAAAATCCATAAAGAGGGTACACCCCTTCGTCCTATCGTCTCCACCATTGACTCACCCACCTACAAACTGGCCCGATTTCTGTCGGAGACCTTACAACCATTCACTGGTAAGAGCACCTCAGCTGTACTTAGCTCACTTGGTATCGTTAATTAAAGACATCTCCCTATCTCCAGGTGATTTGCTCGTTAGTTTCGATGTAGTCTCTTTGTTTACCAAAGTTCCTGTGCCTGACACCATTGCAATCATTGAAGGTTTGGTCCAACAAGGACTTAATGCTGATGTACCGGCCCTGGTCAGACACTGCCTCACTAACACTTACTTCACTTGGAATGGAATATTCTACAAACAAGTTGAAGGAACCCCAATGGGTTCTCCCTTATCTCCAGTTGTAGCCAATATTTTCAATTTGAGACAGATGCTATCCAGGCATCCACTCTACGTCCATCCTTGTGGAAGAGGTACGTAGATGACACATTCGTCATCTGGCCACATGGCCGACCAGCTCTGAACCAATTCCTCAACCACATCAACTCCATACACCCAGTCATCAAATTCACCATGGAGGTAGAAACGGATGGCAAGCTACCATTCTTGGATGTTTTAATCGAAAGGAGACCAGATGACTCAATGGGACACTCTGTCTACAGGAAAGCCACCCATACGGATGCATATCTAAAACCTGGCTCCCACCACCATCCTTCCCAGAAGAATTCCCTCATCAAAACTCAACACCATAGAGCTCGATGTATTTCCAACCATCATCACCTAGTCAGTGAACTGGAACACGTACACCAAGCTCTCAAGATTAATGAATATTCAGACCACGCAATCCATATCACCCCAACCGTTGGGAAAGAACCATCTGAGGACCTAATGAAAATCATCACCTTGCCATACATAGCAGGGGTCACCAAAAAGATTTCCAAAATCATGAGCAAACACAAGATCCAGGTTCAATTTAACACAGTACATAAAATTTGTGATCTGATCCTATCTGTGAAGGATGTGATCCCTGACATGCAATACCCCAACATCTACAAATTAAGCTGTGTCTGCGGCAGTAGTTAAATTGGGGAAACTAAGCGACATGTCTCGGACCGTGTTCGTGAACATAAGGCAGATCTGAAACACGGTAGGACCAATACCTCGGCCATGGCTGATCATTGTTTTAATGCGGTGGGCTCATGCAAAATTGATTTCTCTAAGACGAAGGTACTTTGCAAGCCCACTGGCTATCAACAAAGATTCGTTCATGAAGCCATCCATATATATATAGACACAGACACAATTTCAATCGAGAAGATGGGTATAAACTGAGCAATCATTGGAAGGACGTTATCAACCAGTTTAAGTCATAACTGGCTGTGATGTTGCCATCCTACCACCTTCCGATGTTGTTATTTTCGGCTCTCTGATTTTACATTAACAGGTTAAATTTCTCACCCTAACGCAGCCACCTCGCTCACCGAGCTCGACGTTTTTTGCTTTGCGATCTTCCATTGACATGATAATCTCTCACATTAACATGTTAATCTCTCACATTAACATGCTAATCTCTCATTAACATAGCCACCTCAGGGCGCCCGCCGTGGAGGCCGCTCAACGATCTTATATTATCATGCTAATTTTTACTGGGCAGCCCTTTGATTGGTGGGCAAACCCACCACCGTCGCTGGCCACTACTTTACATTAACATTGGCTGCTGACAATTGGGCTACGCCCATTTCAAAACTTTATATATAGTTTACCTTTAGAAACTGACCCTGTCTTCCTGATGACCAATGCTTGTGTTGCGATCGAAACTTCGTAGTTTTTTAAATTATTTTCTTTTAACCTATCTACATGACTTTACCGAAAGACCAAAAGAATATGAATTCCTGCAGTCACGAAAGCTTTAAGTCAATTTTTCCCCTTTCCCAATTAGTACGGCTTCGAGAGGTTTTATATGGCCTCGATTTTTCCTTCTTACGTGTGCGATGAAGAAGGGTCATTGCCTGGAACGTCACCTGCTATATATGTAAAAGGCCACACACACTTATTGACTAACGCGTTGAGATGTGACTTTGTAGGTATTTACCAGATGTAAAACAAATGAACAATCTCCCATCTGACATCCGCACTCATTCCAATAGTCAGAACTTCACTCTACCAAAGACCAAGATCCTCCGTGTAGCCTACACAGGCTGGCGGGGCAAGTGCTATTAAGCGAGTAACACCTATCAAGGACTGGCACGGCACACCACGAGTGGGGCCGTGGTGGCCAACCTCACGCCCGGCCGCCTTTGTCTCCCCAGTTACTCGACCTTTTTACGCACCGTCCCAAAGTCCTCATTTACGGCTGAGTAGAATCAAATGTTAGGTCTAGGCAGAGTCTAGGCAGTGGCAGCGCGGCGCTAACCACTGCGCCACCGCTCCCCTTACCGGTCGTCCCCACCCCCCCGTCAGGGTGAGCAGATGGTAGAGTCCGCTCTTTGTGCCGCCCGCATTGGGGCCGCGCCACTCCGGGCCCTACGACTCTCGCGCGGAACTCTGCGCCGCGCTCTTGAGGAGTCGATTTATTGTCGTTTGTTGTTGTTGTTTTTGTCGTCGTTCCCCCCCCCACATTCCTGAACACCTTCCTTCGTTCATCATCTCATCCGTCGTTCACTTCATGCCGAGCAGCTCCGGTAGCGACACGATGTCCCAGGAAGAACGCGTGCGGGTCAAGGCGTATTACAACGGGTGAGCTGTTACTACTGCTGCTACATCTGCTATTACTACCCTGCTGCTGCTGTTACTACTGCTGTTACTACTGCTGCTGTCACTACTGCTGCTGCTGTTACTACCCTGCTGCTGTCACTACTACTGCTGCTGTTACTACTGCTACTGGTGCTGTTACTACTGGTGCTGTCACTACTACTGCTGCTGTTACTACTGGTGTTGGTACTACTACTGCTGTTACTACCCTGCTGCTGTTACTACCCTGCTGCTGTTACTACCCTGCTGCTGTTACTACCCTGCTGCTGCTACTACTGGTTCTGTTACTACTGCTGCTACTGCTGTCACTACTGCTGCTGCTGTTACTACTGGTGCTGTTACTACCCTGCTGCTGTCACTACTACTGCTGTTACTACTGCTGCTGTTACTACTGCTGCTGTTACTACTACTGCTGTGACTACCCTGCTGCTGCTACTACTGCTGCTGTTACTACCCTGCTGCTGATGTTACTACTACTGCTGCTGTTACTACTACTGCTGCTTCTGTTACTACTGCTGCTGTTACTACTACTGCTGCTGTCACTACTGCTGCTGTTACTACCCTGCTGCTGCTGTCACTACTACTGCTGCTGTTACTACTGCTGCTACTGCTGTTACTACTGCTGTTACTACCCTGCTGCTGTTACTACTACTACTGCTGTCACTACTGCTGTTACTACTGCTGCTGCTGCTGCTACTACTACTACTGCTGTTACTACTGCTGCTACTGCTGTTACTACTGCTGCTGCTACCCTGCTGCTGCTGTTACTACCCTGCTGCTGCTGTTACTACTGATGCTGCTGTTACTACTGCTGGTGCTACTGCCACCAGCGAGAGTTGAAGTTCAGTACCATCATCGCCATCATTACCATCGTCACCACCATCATTACCATCATCACCACCATCACCACCATCATAATGACCACCACCATCATTACCATCATCATCACCATCATCACCATCATTACCATCATCATCACCATCATTGCCATCATCACCATCATTACCATCATCACCACCATCATAATGACCACCACGATCATTACCATCATCATCACCATCATTACCATCATCACCATCATTACCATCATCATCACCATCATTACCATCATCACCACCATCATAATGACCACCACCATCATTACCATCATCATCACCATCATCACCACCATCACCACCATCATAATGACCACCATCATTACCATCATCACTATCATCACCATCATTACCATCATTACCATCATCACCATCATTACCATCATCATCACCATCATTACCATCATCACCACCATCATAATGACCACCACGATCATTACCATCATCATCACCATCATTACCATCATCACCATCATTACCATCATCATCACCATCATTACCATCATCATCACCATCATTACCATCATCATCACCATCATTACCATCATCACCACCATCATAATGACCACCACTATCATTACCATCATCATCACCATCATCACCATCATTACCATCATCACCACCATCATAATGACCACCACCATCATTACCATCATCATCACCATCATTACCATCACGTTCATCACCACCATCAATACCATCAACATCATCGCCGCCGCAGGGGTGTAAATGGAGTACCAATTCTGTCGTGTAAGAAGAAAAACACAATAATCTGTGGGCAGTCCCCCAGGTTGTTGTGGATTTACGCTTACCCGCCGCGAGAATGTGGAATTTACGTTTATTATTGGTGGCAGAGAGAGAGAGACGGGTACTGTGATTGTTTAACCACGCGAATGACCGCCCGCCTGCCTGCCGCTAGCCCATCATCACTTCCGGGGTGGTTAAATTCCGAGAACCCCTCTGTGAGGACTTGAGCGTGTGCTGTTGTTTGAAGGACTTGAGTCCCGCCGCGAGAATGTGGAATGGCCATCTCACTAAGAGCCTGGTAGAGAGCACGCGCGCCCATCATCACTCTTCCGGGGTTCGGGGTCATTAAATCGAGGACTGTACTGTACTCTTTTGTGAGGAAAATCAACAGCTATTGGGTTCGTCTTGCGGATGTACCTGTCCTCGCCGCGAGAATGTGGAATGACCCATCCATTCAGCTTGGAGACAGCGGTCGTGTAACGCGTGCCCATCATCTCTTGCGGGGCCCAGGGGTGGTTAAAACGAGTACTGTACCAACATCTGCACGGAAGTCGGCGGTCTTTCTTTGTCACGGTAGAGTTCGTCCTCGGCACGGGAATGTGGAATGGCAACACTGGGCCCGGGGGCTGTACACACATGCGAGACGGAACTGCAAGAGACGCAACGAGTGGCGGTCCCGTTGAGTTCCGGTGGCTATGAGATGTTAACTACCTCGCCTGGTACGCAGGAGGTCGTGGGTTCGACCCCGACCCTGGCGCCTGCTGCTGCTGCTGTATATTTGGAGTTTGCAGTGTCTCTCTCTCTCTCTCATCATCATCACGGTGGCTAGGAGATGTTAACTACCTCGCCTGGTATGGAGGAGGTCGTGGGTTCCATCCCGACCTTGATGCCTGCTGCTGTATATTTGGAGTTTGCAGTGTCTCTCTCTCTCTCATCATCATCACGGTGGCTAGGAGATGTTAATTTCCTCGCCTGGTATGCAGGAGGACGTGGGTTCAATCCCGACCCTGATGCCTGCTGCTGTATATTTGTAGTTTGCGGTGTCTCATCATCATCACGGTGGCTAGGGGATGTTGATTACCTCCCCTGGTACGCAGGAGGTCGTGGGTTCCATCCAAACCCGACGCCTGCTGCTGCTGTATATTTGGAGTTTGCGTGGTCTTTCTCTCATCATCATCATCACGGTGGATATGAGATGTTAACTACCTCGCCTGGTACGCAGGAGGTCCAGGGTTCGATCCCGACCCTGACGCCTGCTGCTGCTGTATATTTGGAGTCTTCGTGTCTCTCTACCCGTGGTCGCGTGGATTTTTCTCCGGGGCCTCCAGTTTTCTCCTCCACATGTAGCAATCAACGTCACGCGTTTAGAGTATTTGGCTGCTATACATTTCCACGTGATAAGCCACTTGGTTGGGATATCGTTTGTGATGACCAGGTCGCTTCTGAAAAAGAGCTTCACAGTTCATTGGGCCTCATGTCATACCTGGTAAGATTAAAAAATAGTTTAGTTTAGAGTTGCAGGGGCATGCAGAAAGTTGGCTCTGGGAGCTTCATGGCAGGATCGACAGGTAAGCGAATTAGGAGGTAGTGATGGGTGGGACACGTGGTGTGGAGAGTGGAGGAGGATGGGGTAAGCGACTTGGAGGTAGTGATGGGTGGGACACGTGGTGTGGAGAGTGGAGGAGGATGGGGTAATCGACTTGGAGGTAGTGATGGGTGGGACACGTGGTGTGGAGAGTGGAGGAGGATGGGGTAATCGACTTGGAGGTAGTGATGGGTGGGACACGTGGTGTGGAGAGTGGAGGAGGATGGGGTAAGCGACTTGGAGGTAGTGATGGGTGGGACACGTGGTGTGGAGAGTGGAAGAGGATGGGGTAAGCTACTGGGAGGTAGTGATGGGTGGGACACGTGGTGTGGAGAATTTTAGGAGGATGGGGTAAGCGACTTGGAGGCTGTGATGAGTGGGACACGTGGTGTGGAGAGTGGAGGAGGATTGGATAAGCAACGTGGAGGTTGCAAAGAGAACTGGGCAGGATAGTGGTGTTCGTGTTTATTGTTATGGGTGTGGGACACGTGGTACCGTGGATGTTTCACAAAATGATGGTGAATACACGGCTCTTGAGCAATACACTGCTGGATGAAGGCCCCCTGCCCCGCACCCTACTGGTTGGCCATAGGGGTCGTTTGGCCTTACTTAACGCTGGCCGGTTAGCGTTTTGACCAGGCGGTAGTAGAATCTGGGTGTCGACTTGAGCTCGAACCTGTAACCTGTACAGTTCGCGGGATAATTAATTGTGGTTACCTCGCCCGTCTTGCCATGATAAATACAAAACACGGCACGATCGTTCGCACAAGTAACCGATACGCCCCCTTCACGTATCCGTCTCTCAATATAAAATATAACAATATGATTTACAATATTCCATCAGCCCCACACGGCCTTCTGGGAGCGGAGCTTGACTGCAAGCAACACTGTTGATCAGTTGCGACTGTCGGTGTGTCATCTGTGACTATTTTGAGTTGTGTCATGACGTGATTCTGCATAGAACCTGGGACCCCGTATCTCAAAGCAGTGGTTCTTTTTAAATCTGGGGTGCACGCACCACCTGGGGTCACGAGACATGGCCAGGTTGCTTTAGAAGGTAAATCATCGAAGCACAAATTAATCACGTGCACGTAAGTACAGCTACTTTGTTTCATCAAACCTATGTACTGTATTTATTAACATCGTACAATTTTTTACGATTGAGAACCAAGTAAAGGTTAAGAACCACAGGAGTATAAATATATCACGGTCCTTGCCTACAAACATCTGTGGCAGTTCACAAGCATTGCTTTCATGCTAGGCCTGGCTCTGCTGATGATAATGAAACACTAAATGTCAAAACCAGGCCTGAGTTTATGCTTGTTATCTTACCAATGCTGCTCACAATTCTGCACTCTCACAAGGTCACGGGACTGATGGGATGTGTAAAACAATGTTTTTATTTAGTACGTAGAGATAGACAAGTGATGGGAGGCATTGTCTTTGGTCGTGTTGGCCTTGGGTGCGTACGTTGTTGGATATATTGTTTAACTTTATAATTTGCTGTATTGGCTTGGGTTTTATTTAATTTCCCTGGATTTTTTACCCTCTGTTGAATGCACACCTTGTTTGATTTGCCTTGTTGGTTTGAATGGGTGAGAGAGTTGAAGAGTTTGTGACTGGAGTTGATGATTACATTAAGTTAAACAATTTCCGGCTCATGGCTCCGTTTGGGTGGCATAGCCCAGTGCATGTCTATCTTCGAGCGCTAGTCCCGTCTCTAGCACCACAAGAAGCCCAGTTGTTGTACCGAATTCAGACTGAAGCACGTGGGGTCTGTGTAACAGAGGGAAGACTGCGGTGCCGAGGAGATGCTATCTCCTTCGCCTGTGATCAGGAAGTCGTGGGGTCCATCCTGTACCCTGACGATGCCTGCTGTATATTTTAAATCCGCGTGTTTTCTCTCTCTCCCCGTCGTGGTCACGCAGATTGTTCTCCGGGCTCCCTCCAGTCAATGCGCGTTGAGATTATTTGGCTGCTGCTATAAATTCCCCCGTTGTGGTGATAATGATGATGACCATATCAGCCATTCCGATGGGCTTATCGTCACGAGTAGCCAGGTTGCCTCTGGAGAAGAGGCTACATAGCTCAGTGGGCTTTACCTTGTAACCAACAAAGTCATCATGCAGTAGAGCTAGACATGGGCTCGGCACCGCTGCCGAGATCCGGGTTTTCACATTTGGGCCTTCCACCTTCTGCGACAAAGAAGACGCGATATCAAGTCCGATCCCTCCTCGGCGCGCTTCTCTAAAAACTGGAGCTGAATAAGCCGTTGACCACCCTCTCAATCCGGGCCCACAAATGAGAACTTGATTTAAATATGTTTAGAAATTCGCACGGATTGGTGGTGATAAACTCACTCCTACTGTCCCTAACCTCAAGCCTAAATCCTAACCTATAGCCTAAACGCTAACCTAAAACCTAAACACTAACCATAATCTAAAACCTAAACACTAACACCGAACTCTTTGGTTCTTTCGGTAAAATCACGTAGGTATAAAATAAAATTAATCACGACGTTTCGGGCGCAACACAAGCGTCCGTCATCAGTTAGGAAATCCTGGTCTGTTGCTGAGGCAGACTGTTTTAAAAGGGTGAACCTAACCTTAACCTATAGCCTAAATGCTAACCCCTAAACATTACTGTAAGCCCTCAATCTGAAGTGTAACCCCTAACTCCTAAACCATGAAACGCTAAACCATATTCCTGAATCCATAATTATTTTCATAAACCTTGAATCTAACCCCCAAGCTTAACCAAAACCCTTCAACCCTAAATGCGATCCCCTGTACCCTAACTCCCAAACCCTAAATACTGTACTAATAATCTAACCCCTCAAACTATAATTATAACCTAAACCCGGTACTATAACCCTAAATCCTAGCTCGAACCCCTAAACCCTTAACCGCAATAACCTAACTCCACAACTGTGAACCATAACCTCTTAACCTTAACCTTGTAAGCCTAACCTTTAACCCCGCAACCCCCGCATGGAATTCAACGAGGCGGCGTGCCTCGCTGCTTAATCGACTGAAGCCCAGGCGGAGGTCTGTGATTGGACGACAGTTGTGTTCTGTGATTGATTGACAAACCCATTCTGTGATTCCTCGTTCACTCTCTCCGCATTCTCCACTGTGAGAAGCGCGGTGGTGGCGGCTGCGGCATTTTGCATGTGACTTGAAACAAACACAACGCCCGCTTGTGCTCTTGCGTGCGCGTGGGGAGCAGAGCGGTAGTAGTGTCGCGGTCAGCGCACTGTGCTACGAACCCGGCGACCCAAGTTCGATTCCCGCTCAGGCCAACACCCTAGGTCGACTCAGCCTCAAATGAGTACCTGGTGCGGTGTGTAAAACATCGCCACTAGGGAGACAAAGGTGGCCGGGCGTGGTGCTGGCCACCCATCCCCTTGTGTGCCGTGGCGGTCTTTATAGGTGCTGCTCGCTAACAGCACTTGCCCCAATGGTCTTCTGTTGAGACTATTATACGGGGGGATCTTTGACTTGGTGTGTAGCCTTAAAGAGGAAAACTATATAATAGGCAATGTTTCGGGCAATGGCCCTTCATCACAGCGCACGTGACTTGGAAATCCGAGTTGCAGGGATCAGAGCGGCTGAAGGGGAGGGTCACCTTGCCCTCCCCCCCCTCTCCTGATTTGAGACGACTTTTTAGGGCGAAAGAGCTCAACATTCTTGAGGTTAAACATTTCAGTTTTAACAGCCAAGCAGCTATCACTGTGCGACGATTTAAACACACACGCACATGCGCACAGCAGCGCGTGCTTTTTAGTGTGGCACATGGGCAGTTGGAGTGAATTCAGACGTCGTTCTGCGAAGTCCTCTTCCTGGGCTGTTCCGTCGCCCCCCACTGCCAATGCTGTCGGTGTTCACAATGCGAGTGCGGATCCGTAGACCATGACGTCGTGGGATGTAACTGTGCACGTCATGTAAGTACATCGAACTTCTCTCGCACCGTACGTAGCCAACCCTGCCAATTGGAGATGCGTCCCCCCCTCGTGTTCAATCCGCTGCTAGATGAGGACTCCCTCCACGCGCCGTCCATGGGGGGGGGGGGGGGGCTTCTTTGACCATGCTTCACCGCATCTGGTCAGCGCAAGTTGGTGGAGGCGGGAGGCCATAGCCCTTGTTGGAGCGTAGCAGAGTGCAGCAATGGACGCTGCTGCAACCTGCCCTTTGCTGGGCACAGCGTAGCCAGCACCAGCAGGAGCCAGTCGGTGGTGGCTGCTCTTTAACTCCACGGCGGTGGGGGTGGAGGGAGGGCGCTTATCCCAAGGACTGCTGATCCAGGCTCAAGCCCATCTTTAACCTCGCCCTTGGCCAATGAGATGGGGGAGTGGCGGGGGGTCGGTGTAGGGCCCACGGGCTCGGAATTTGAATTCGGCTACAAATATTTGTGAAAACGTATGGGGGAGTAAGAGCCGTGAACACGCGCGTGGAGGATGTAACCACTCTGAACGCTCGCCGGCGCAAGTCACTTGGCCGGACGGGAGCTGGCGGAGGGTGGGTGGCTACCAAACGAGAGTTTGGCTCGTATCCTGGACGGGAGATCTCGTGACCTCCCACCCCACAACCCCCCCCCCCCCCCCCCACGTTATTGACGGGCACGGACGGACGGACGGGGACGGACGACTGAGCTGAAGCTTGCTTGGGAAGCTTGGAAAAGCAGCGTCGGGCAAAACTCAAAAATGCCGTGGATTGTCCCAGGGTCGGTGCTCAGTGCTCTGGCGGAGACTCCCAAGCAACACCAGCTGGGTTCACCTCCCCTGTACTGCATGAGGTCCGTGGGCCATAGCGGAATGTAGTGGCACGTTAACGCTTCACCGTATCCGAGACGTCTGCAACATTGCGGGGTGGTGGGGTTGTCTCGTTCACCGCCGAATCACAGAAAAGTGCGCAAGCAGGCTCAGCATTAATTTTATTGTAGAGAGAGGCGTAGTGGCGGTAGTAGTGGCAGTGGCAGAGGTAGTAGTAGCGGTAGTACGGTAGTAGTGGTAGCAGAGGCAGTATTAGCAGTATTGGTAGCGGCGGCAGGATTGGTAGCAGCGGTAGTAGTTAGTGGTAGTCATAGCGGTAGTAGTTAGTGGTAGTCATAGCGGTAGTAGTTAGTGATAGTCATAGCGGTAGTAGTGGCAGCAGTAGTGGTAGCAGAGGCAGTAGTAGCAGTATTGGTAGCGGCGGCAGGAATGGTAGCAGCGGTAGTAGTGGTAGCCAGTGGTAGTAGCGCCGCAGAGAACCGTAGTGACACGACCACCGCCACTATACGATAGTCGGCACCAACACTGTGCCACACGCGCGCCCTCCCCCCGCACGGCCTTGTGGGGGAGCCTCGGTTCCAATGCAGTGATTTTATTTCAGTTTCCGTTTTGATGATGTCCCAATGCATACGTCACCGGAACGGAATCTGATGAAAAACTTGACGACGTACGCCAACGTCAAAAAACTTTTAACAATCAAAACAGATTTATTGACATGCCCACCAGCAGTGAATTGCTTCACGACCCCGCTGCCTAACGTGGCACTGATGAGCGAGATACCGGGTTGGGGCCCGTGGACGGGATTGGTCCTCCGCCATGATCGTTGGGTCGTGCCGCTCGCCGCTGGGCACGAAGTCCGACGTTTCGCTGCGCCCGTTGGGGTCGCTACTTCCCCCCTTTCAGAAAACGAGCTCCCCCCCCCCCAGCACGTGGAGTGGAACGTCGGACTTCGTGCCGAACCGCGCCGCATCGAGAGAGAGAAGTACAGCAGCACAGCTGGCGCAAGACCGAGCGCAGCAGTAGTAGCATCAGCAGTCGTAGCGGCAGCAGTAGTAGGAATAGTGGTAGCAGTAGTAGCAGCAGTAATAGTAGTAGCAGCAGCAGTAATAGCAGCAGCAGCCGATGCAATAGCAGTCGTAGTAGCAGCAGTAATAGCAGCAGCGGTAGCAGTAGTAGCAGCGGTAGAAGTAGTAGCAACAGCAGTCGTAGTAGCAGTAGCAGCAGCAGTATTAGCAGCAGTCGCAGTGGCAGCAGTAATAGTCGTAGTAGCGACAACAGTAGTAGCTGCAGGTATAGTGGTAGCAGTGGCAGCAGTAGCAGTCGCAGTATTAGCAGCAGTTGTAGCAGTATTAGCAGCAGCTGTAGTAGCAGAAGTAGTAGCAGTAATAGTAGCAGCAGCAGTCGTAGTAGCAGTAATAGTAGCAGCGACAGCAGTAGTAGCAGCAGTAATAGTGGTAGCAGGGGTAGCACTGGTAGCATTGGTAGCAGTAGCAGCAGAAGTAGTAGTAATAGCAGCAGCAATATTAGCAGCAGCACTAGTAGCAGTATTAGCAGCAGTTGCAGCAGTATTAGCAGCAGTTGCAGCAGTATTAGCAGCAGTTGCAGCAGTATTAGCAGCAGTTGCAGCAGTATTAGCAGTAGTAGTAGCAGTATTAACATTAGTAGTGGCAGCAGCAACAGTAGTGGCAGCATCATTAGCAGTGGCAGCAGCAACAGTAGTGGCAGCAGCATTAGCAGTGGCAGCAGTAGCATCCATAGCAGCAGCATTAGTAGTGGCAGCAGCATTAGTAGTGGCAGCAGCATTAGTAGTGGCAGCAGCAACAGTAGTGGCAGCAGCAACAGTAGTGGCAGCAGCAACAGTAGTGGCAGCAGCAACAGTAGTGGCAGCAGCAACAGTAGTGGCAGCAGCAACAGTAGTGGCAGCAGCATTAGCAGTGGCAGCAGTAGCATCCATAGCAGCAGCAGCAGCGTCTGGAAAGTCTCGTTCTGCCCGTTCCCGTGGCCGGTCCTAGGCGGGCGTTTCCGGGGTGGCGGTGAGAGCGAGAGGGGGGGGACGCGCCGAGCCCCGTGGCGCCGCGCTGAGAGCTCAGGTGGGCTAAAAATAACCGCACAGGTGAAGTTGACTGCAACCATCCGCAGCGAACATTCCTCTCTCTTCCCCAGCGGAAACATCGTCAACAGCACGAAACAGCCTCCCCCCTCTCCCTAGTTGCCAATGGGAGTTGAGTGGAAGCGTGCGTAAGAGCTCATTGGAAATTTAGTTTAGCCACCGCTGTTTCTGTGGTGTGTGTGTGAGCAGCAAGTGGGGTGAGTAGGTAGGTGGGTGGTGAGTAAGGGTAAGCAGGTGGGTGAGTGGGTGAGTGAAGAGGAGGATCGATGGGAGAGTTAGTGGGGTGGGCGGATGGGTGGGTGCATGAGTTTGTCGGCGAGTGAATGAGTGAGTACAGTACAAGTTCAAGTTCATTTATCAGGTATAGCCCTGTGAGCCATTCGGCTCTTGAATCGGGTGCAACCGCAACAAACAAAAACATGAACAAGAAAACATCTTAAAGTGACTACGTGACGAAGTGCAAACAGAAAATCCAGGAAAAAAAAAACAGCAAAAATTCCAGTTGGTGGGTGGGTGAGTTAATACTTCAGTGGGCTTTAACCTGTTGGGATGGTTTAGTTTTTTTGTGTTTTGGTGATTTGTTTACCTTGTACCTTGCACTCCTATCGTGTTTTTGTACTGTTTGTTAATAATAATGCTAATGTATAATGCGCATTCCACCGTAGGATCCCAATGCGCAATGCATGAACAGAAGGAAACAAAAACAGAACCCGGGGCAACCGACCAAACGAGAGAGGGAAGGCCGCTTTAAAAAGAGATTGGGTTTCAAAGCAGACTTAAATATATGAAAGTGTTGTTGTAACGTTCTTACCCATCTGTGTAAAAAGAGCTTGATAGCTCATCGGATTCCTCCAGTGTAAATATTCTGATTCTGTTTGTGGGAGAGCGGGCGAGTGTGAGTTTGTAGGAGATTGGGCAGTCGGACGTGTGTTGGATTGGCGAGTTGGTGTGTGAGTTTGTGGATGAGTGGGAGGGTGAATAAGGGCATGAGAATGTAGTTGTGGATGGGTTGATGAGTGAGTGATTTGGTAGATGAGTGAGCAGGCAGATGGACACATCATTGCGTGTGAGAGTGGTGGTAATGCGAGCCTTCGATACTTCAAGATTGACCTCTATGGAGGAGGCTCGTGAAGGACGCTGCTACTGAGCAGTTGGAGGCAGTCGCCCTCCAGCAACAATGGAGGGCAGAGGAGTGACGCTCACAACAACGAGCGGCGCGCCGGGCAGCTAAAATTCAGCAAGTTGGCATAGTAGGGGGTACAGCTGGTGTGAATCAACCGGTCATCTCATTCAGCCAACCCATGGTACTTGGGTCTGTTCCGATACCTCCTCCCGTCAGCGAGCCTTCGACACTTCACGTGGCCTCAAAGTGCACCTGGCCTGGCACAGGCGCTGTGGCGAATGGCGGCTTTGTTGGTATTCGTGGCAGAGTGGTTTGCACACTGTCCCTTTATTAAACCGACCTAGGTTCGTTTCTTGGTCATTGATAGCTGACGAGTGGTGCCTGCGCTAGGTGGCGGTCCTCCCCGAGCTCGACTTAGCTCCTGATGAATCCCTGGCGCTGTGCGCCCCGGGCCACATCGCCCGTTGTCCATCGTAACTTGACGCTCGGTAGCAACACTTACCTAAGCAGTCTGTACGGGGTTTCTTTGTGTGCGTGTGTTTATGCGTGGGAAGGTGAGTGTGACCGTGTATGCGAATGGGGAAGTGAGTATATTATTGAGAGGCTTGGTGGGCTCGTGGGTTGGTGAGTTTGGTGGGTGAATGGCTGCGTGGGTTGGTGAATAGGAGGGCGTGTGGGTGAACGGCTGAATGAATGGGATGGTCGGTGAGTGGGTTGGTGAGTGGGTGGGTGAATGGCTGCGTGGATGGGATGGTCGGTGAGTGGGTGGGTGAACGGCTGAATGGATGGGATGGTCGGTGAGTGGGTTGGTGAGTCGGTGGGTGAACGGCTGAATGGATGGGATGGTCGGTGAGTGGGTTGCTTAATGGGGATCGGTGCTGTAGCGGTTAGCGTGCTGCGCTACAAGCCTAGCCACCTGAGTTCGATTCCCGCTCTCAGCCAACACCAATCACGATTGTCTAAACCGGTCTTGGACCTCCCCTAGGTCAACTCAGCCTCAAATGGGTACTTGTTGCGGTGTGTAAACATCGCCACTAGGGAGACAAAGGCGGTCGGACGTGGTGCTGGCCACCCACACCCCCCTTCTGTACAGTGCCAGCACTTGCCCCAATAGTCTGTGAAGGCTATTCGTGGGAGCTTTGTCTTTAGGTTAATGGGTGAGCAGCTCGAGGAATGGGTGGGCTCGTGGGGTAAGTCGGTGGATGAGGATGTTGAGTCTGTGAGTTGGTGCGCTACGAGCGAGTGAGCGGGACGATGAGTAAGCGAGCGGGTGAACAGGAGCGAGTGGGCGCGGCTCTGTGAGTAGGCGAGCTGATGAGTGTTCAGGCTCCTGTGCCAGCTGATGAGTGTTCAGGCTGTGTGTGCTAATGATTAGTGAGGCTGCTGTGCCAGCTGATGAGTGGTCAGGCTACTGTGTGAGCTGATGAGTGTTCAGGCTCCTGTGTGAGTTGATGAGTGTTCAGGTTGCTGTGTGAGCTGATGAGTGGTCAGGCTACTGTGTGAGCTGATGAGTGGTCAGGCTGCTGTGTGAGCTGATGAGTGTTCAGGCTACTGTGTGAGCTGATGAGTGTTCAGGCTGCTGTGTGAGCTGGTGAGTGGTCAGGCTGCTGTGTGACCTGATGAGTCTTCAGGCTCCTGTGTGAGCTGGTGAGTGGTCAGGCTGATGTGTGAGCTGATGAGTGTTCAGGCTCCTGTGTGAATTGATGAGTGGTCAGGCTGCTGTGTGAGCTGATGGGTGGTCAGGCTGCTGTGTGAGCTGGTGAGTGGTCAGGCTGCTGTGTGAGTTGATGAGTGGTCAGGCTGCTGTGTGAGCTGATGAGTGGTCAGGCTGCTGTGTGAACTGATGAGTGGTCAGGCTGCTGTGCGAGCTGATGGGTGGTCAGGCTCCTGTGCCAGCTGATGAGTGTTCAGGCTGCTGTGTGAGCTGATGGGTGGTCAGGCTGCTGTGTAAGTTGATGAGTGGTCAGGCTGCTGTGTGAATTGATGAGTGGTCAGGCTACTGTGTGAGCTGATGGGTGGTCAGGCTGCTGTGTGAGCTGGTGAGTGTTCAGGCTGCTGTGTGAGCTGATGGGTGGTCAGGCTACTGTGTAAGTTGATGAGTGTTCAGGCTGCTGTGTGAGCTGATGAGTGTTCAGGCTGCTGTGTGAATTGATGAGTGGTCAGGCTGCTGTGTGAGCTGATGAGTGTTCAGGCTCCTGTGTGAGTTGATGAGTGTTCAGGTTGCTGTGTGAGCTGATGAGTGGTCAGGCTACTGTGTGAGCTGATGAGTGGTCAGGCTGCTGTGTGAGCTGATGAGTGTTCAGGCTACTGTGTGAGCTGATGAGTGTTCAGGCTGCTGTGTGAGCTGGTGAGTGGTCAGGCTGCTGTGTGACCTGATGAGTCTTCAGGCTCCTGTGTGAGCTGGTGAGTGGTCAGGCTGATGTGTGAGCTGATGAGTGTTCAGGCTCCTGTGTGAATTGATGAGTGGTCAGGCTGCTGTGTGAGCTGATGGGTGGTCAGGCTGCTGTGTGAGCTGGTGAGTGGTCAGGCTGCTGTGTGAGTTGATGAGTGGTCAGGCTGCTGTGTGAGTTGATGAGTGGTCAGGCTGCTGTGTGAGTTGATGAGTGGTCAGGCTGCTGTGTGAGCTGATGAGTGGTCAGGCTGCTGTGTGAACTGATGAGTGTTCAGGCTGCTGTGCGAGCTGATGGGTGGTCAGGCTGCTGTGTGAGCTGATGAGTGGTCAGGCTGCTGTGTGAGTTGATGAGTGGTCAGGCTGCTGTGCGAGCTGATGGGTGGTCAGGCTCCTGTGCCAGCTGATGAGTGTTCAGGCTACTGTGTGAGTAGATGAGTGGTCAGGCTGCTGTGTGAGTTGATGAGTGGTCAGGCTGCTGTGTGAATTGATGAGTGGTCAGGCTACTGTGTGAGCTGATGGGTGGTCAGGCTGCTGTGTGAGCTGGTGAGTGTTCAGGCTGCTGTGTGAGCTGATGGGTGGTCAGGCTACTGTGTAAGTTGATGAGTGTTCAGGCTGCTGTGTGAGCTGATGAGTGTTCAGGCTGCTGTGTGAATTGATGAGTGGTCAGGCTGCTGTGTGAGCTGATGAGTGTTCAGGCTGCTGTGTGAGCTGGTGAGTGGTCAGGCTGCTGTGTGGGCTGATGAGTGTTCAGGCCGCTGTGTGAGTTGATGAGTGAGTGGGTGAGCGAGCGGGGGAGGAGTTCTTTGCGGCTGGTGAGGAGGAGGAGGTGTGGGTGCGAGGAGGAGTCGCCGTCGCTATGACGACGCTTACGACTGCGTTCCCCCGCTGGAGGCTGGAATGCGTGACCTGCGTACGACCCCCCACTACACGCGGGAGATTCCGCACACAGCCTGCCGGCCAGCGGTCACTCCTGCACTGAGCAGGCCTGCTCAGTGGGGACTGCTCAGTGGGACCGGTCAGCGGGACCGGTCATTGAGACCGGTCAGTAGGCCTACTCAGTGGGCCTGTTTTGGATACGGCCTCTTGCCCTAATCCTAACTCTGACTTGACTCCCTACGAGGCTAAACCATGGCTCTCGACGTTGCTCTAAATCCAACCCTAGCCCTGACCACCACCACACTACTCACGCACACTCTGCACCATGCACACTGTCCAGACAATACAAACGAGTCGGGCAGTAGGAATGAGACGGCGCACTGCAGGCGGAGGCAGGTTTAACGCGAGGGACAGGGCGCGACCGATGCAGAGCGCAGCGGAGAGCGCGCCGACAGAGACAATCGGTGCAGGCAGGGAGCGAGAGAATCGCATCCTCCATCCCGAATCATGAGAATGCACGCGGGGGTCTGGGACTGAGCGGGGGTCTGGGAGGGCGCCGGGGTCTGGGAGGGGGCGGGGGTCTGGGAGGGTGAGGATGGTACTGTCTGTTCTCGACCGACCGGCTGTGAAACCTGGTTCCCTGCCTGTGGGATGCGTTGTGTAACGCACGCATGTACATGCGGGTGCCAGTGTGGTTGTGATGTGTCTGTGCTTGTGACTTTGTGTGTACGTGCGAGTACGGCCTTAATATGTGCTCGCTAACAGCACTTGCACTCGCAATCTGTTAAAGGCTATTTGGGCGATCTTTGTCTGCGTGCGGCGGGGGAGTGGTGGCAGAGCAGTTAGCGCACTTTGCTACGAACCCGGCGACGTGGCTCCACTTCCTGGCCACCGCCAACATCAGCGGCAAGTGACATCCCAACCAGGCCTGGGCGGCCTCTCTGCCCCCTACATCGACTCGACTTTTCAATGAGTACCTGCTGAAGCGTGTGGAACAACAGTCCTGGGGAGACAAAGGCGGTCCTGATCTCGTGCTGTCTGCACCCATCTCCCTTGTACGATCCGCTGGCCTGAACAGGCGCTCGCTGACAGCACTTCTTGCCTCAACAACAGCCTGTTGGAAAGGCTACATGGGGGGCGGGGGGGGGGATTGTGATTGGCCCATTTGTAGTTCGTGCCATGAGTGGATCAAAGTCGCAGAACGATCCAGTCCATCATCATAAGGAGCACTCTATAGCAGGCAGCACCAGCATCATCTGCAGAGGCAGCTGTTTCATCATCAGCAGAAGCACCATCGGCAACAGCATCTTAAACAGCAGTAGCTGTGTTCTTATTATCAGCAGCATTACTATTATGAGCAGCAGTATCATCAGCAACAGCAGCATGATTATCAACATCTGCAGCAGCAGCAGTCGAAGCTCTTTCATTACAAACACAAACAACATCATCTGTAGTAGCAGCAGTAGCCGACGTTTCATTATCAGCAGAGGCAACATCCTTCTGTCGTTAAAATTTTGTACTTCCTTGTTGGGCATTCAGCAGTTGGTTGTAGGCCTTCGGGAGAATATCCCCCACCATAGGAATGTGGAATTGCCCTCTTGGCCAAGAGAAGCCAATGGGAATTGGCATCGCCCAATGTTCGTTTGAGCGGGGAGACACTTTCACTTTTTGGACTTTGAACGCCACAAATCCTCACAGTCACGGCCTCCCCCCCCATGCCTGAAGCCTGGAGCGACTCGCGGTGTATCATGGGCAAGTGTCACAAACACATGCGGGGATCTGGTGCCACTGATTTTCTCAATTTTAGCCCTGGATCCCTCCGTCACCCGTCTGCGTCTGTTGCTCGTCTGCATCCATTGCGCATCTCCGTCGCGCAACTTAGTCACGTGTCTGCGTCTTCGTCGTGCGACTGCATCTCTGTCGCATGTCTGCGTCTGTTGCGCGTCTTCATCTCCTGTGTGGTGTGTCTCTGCGTTCCTCCGTGTGTAACGCCTTGTGCCTCTCGTGTGCCTGTGTCCATGTGCCCCCCCCCAGGGACGTGCTGATCACGCACGTGCGGCCCGGCACGAGCTTCCCGGGCCTGTGCGGCGACGTGCGGGAGATGTGCTCCTTCGACAGCGAGCAGCTCTTCACGATGAAGTGGATCGACGAGGAGGGTGAGGGACCCACATGAGGCCGATGACGACGATGATGAAGCTCATGATGACGACGACAATGATGACGACGACAATGACGACACGACGATGATGATGATTGGTTTTTGAGAGACCCGCCCTCCCGGATGCCAGGGGCGTCCCAAAGCATTGTACGTCACACTCTCACATCAACGCATTTTAAAGGGCACCCCCAGTGGCAGCTTTCCTCGTGCGGCACAAAGTGACTCGGCAGCGGGCCCGCCAGCGAGCTTTAAATGCCTCTCCTCTTCTTTGGAACGGTGTCTGACGTTTTAGCATCATCCTTGGCGACGGGGGGGGAGGTAGGAAGGCCCCTTTTCCAATGTATTCCTGAAGATGGTCCCAGCTCAGGGATTGAAAACGTCTGACTTCGTGCTGAACGATTCCAAAAGCGCAGCGAAAGGAGCATTGCAGCAGCACAGCCGTGTCAAAATCTGCCCTGACGTACACGCTGACCCCCGATCGGTGACCCCCCCCCCCCGTGACCCCATATGACCCCCGTGACCCCCCCCCTCCCGTGTGTGGACAGGCGACCCCTGCACCATCTCGTCGCAGATAGAGCTGGAGGAAGCTTTCCGTCTCTACGAGATCAACAAGGACTCGGAGCTCATCATCCACGGTATGGGCCTTCCCCCCTCCCCCCCGCCACTACTGGGCCCACCCGTCCCCCCCCCCCTTCGTTCATGGCAAGGGCCCCCCCCCGCTATCAGGGTGGTGACGTTGCACGGCCGGGGGAGCTCGTTTCTGCCTCTTTGCCGCAGAGGTTGGCACGCTTCGAGCCGTGGCGGCTGCCCCCCAGGTAGACGCTGCGGGCGAGACGGGGGAAAGCGCGTGCCGGTGCTCCTCCCCGCTCCCCGCTCCACCAGGCGTTGTGGTGGCGGCTAAAGATCCCCGTGCCGTTGTCGGAACGGGACGGGGGGCGGGTGCTGGGGGCGGGGAGGAGGCGCCGGTCGCGTGCCGGTGTCCCGGGTCCGCGTTTCGTCAAGTTGTGTCGGAAGATGGCCAACCGCAAGTTACTTTGCGGAGCAACTTCGCCCTCGACTGACAGACTAGCCGCCTGTGAAACAGCGGCGTGTTCGTGATAGCCTTGCGTGATAAGAGGACGACCAGTTCTACTGATTATTCATTTATTCGTCTGATTTGCATGCCGTGTGTGTGCGCGTGCGTGCGTGTGTGTGTGTGCAGTATTCCCAACGATCCCAGAGAGACCAGGAATGCCGTGTCCAGGAGAAGACAGTATGTACCCATGCACACGCTCACACGATCACTCACACACACACACACTAACATGCTTTCACACACATTTACACACACACATACTAACACACATAAACAATAACACTCGCACACTGACATACACTAACACACTCTCACACATTCACACTACTACACTCACAAGGACAAAGATCCCCCGTATAGCCTTAACAGACTGTTGGGGCAAGTCCTGTTAGCGAGTAGCACCTGTGAAGGCTGGCACGCCCGGCCACCTTTATCTCCCGAGTGGCGATGTTTACTACACACCACACCAGGTACTCATTTGAGGCTGAGTCGACCTCGGGGAGGTCCTGAACCGGTTCAGATAATCGTCACCGGTGTTGGTGGCCTTGAGCTCGCACGTAACCCGCTAACCACCCATGCAGACTTAACTCCCATGCAGAATAACTCCCATACGCATTGTGTGCATCTGCTTATATGTGCGTGCACTTGTATGTGCGTGTGTGTACATAACGCAGCTGCCAGTCATCTTCCTGTAACACCTGCGGGGGGAGGGGGGGGTTTGTCCCGTGACCTCTTTCCTACCAGCAGCAGCAGCAGCGAGACTCCCACACATCACCTAGCCTGGCGTAAGCCCCGCGGTGACGTCACCGCCAATTAGTGGCAATTGGGGGCGGCTGCTGTTGTTGTTGCTCTTGCTGCTGTTCTTGTTGCTGCTTTTGCTGCTGCTGTTGTTGTTGCTGCTGCTGCTGCTGTTGTTGCTGCTACTGTTGTTGCTGCTTCTGTTGTCTATGCTGCCTGCTGCTGTTGTTGCTGCTGCTGTTGCTGCTACTGTTGTTGCTGTTGTTGTTGCTGCTGTTGTTGCTGCTACTGTTGTTGCTGCTGCTGTTGTTGCTGCTGCTGCTGTTGTTGTTGCTGCTGCTGTTGTTGCTGCTGCTGCTGTTGTTGTTGTTGCTGCTGCTGTTGTTGCTGCTGTTGCTGCTGCTGCTGTTGTTGCTGCTGTTGCTGCTGCTGTTGTTGTTGCTGCTGTTGTTGCTGCTGCTGTTGTTGCTGCTGTTGTTGCTGCTGCTGTTGTTGCTGCTACTGTTGTTGCTGCTACTGTTGTTGCTGCTCCTGTTCTAGCTGCATCTGTTGTTGCTGCTGCTGTTATTGTTGCTGTTGTTGCTGCTGCTGTTGTTGTTGCTGTTGTTGCTGCCGCTGTTGCTGCTACTTCTGTTGCTGCTGCTGCTGTCGCGTAAATGATGAATGAGACGGCATCCTCGTGCTGCGGTTGTGAGTTTCCGTGCACAGCATCGAGCGAGCGTAAAAACGATCGATGCGTCAGCTCCGTCCGTTTGTAGCGGAGCGGGAGAGGAAGTTAGGTCACGGTCGTGACTCAATACGAACGGAACTCGACTATTTCGTTGCCTTTCCTATTAGGCGCTCGCCATAGAGAAAACGCGGCCACACTGATCGGAGCGTTCCTCTGATCTTACTTCACCATGCCCGTCTGTGTCGGTTGGTAAAGGCGGCGGCGAGCATAGCTGAGTGTACCACGCTACGCCGTGCCCGCACTTGTCACTTAATCACCAGCATCGGGGGAGGGCTGTGCCGCCCCCCCCCTCCCCCCCACACGATCACACAATCACACGCGTGTGGTCATCATTGAGCTGACGAACTCTGCAACACGGATTTGATTCCCGCTCACGGCCAACACCAGTGGCGATTATCTTAACAGGTCCTGGGCCTCCCCTAGGTCGACTGGTGCGATGTGTTGTAAACATCGCTACTGGGGAGACAAAGGCGGTCAGGTCTGTTGTTGGCCACCCACCCCTCTTGTACCGTGCCAGGCTTCATAGGTGCTCGCTAACAGCACTTGCCCCGACATTCTCTTAAGGCTATACGGGGAATCTTTGTCATTGTTTGTGTGTGTGGAAGTGTGGGGAAATGGGTATTTTGTCCCATCAAACATTCCACCGCTTAAACTCCCCATTCGTGATGGAGCAGTTGTGGAGAATTTTCCATAAGCGCAGTGTGCTTATGGCCATCTCCGGTTTTATAGCAGACGTCTCGCTCTGAATTAGTCGAGCGGCATTATCATTTCATCGGCTGCGTAACACTGCTGTGTGGAATTTACCTGGTTTGTCACTCCACACGAAGCTTCGGGTCTTCTCGGCCACGATCATGCCTCCCTTCTCTATGTTTGCGAAACGTGGACCCCCCCTAATGGAACATCTTCGCCGGTTAGAAACATTGAGGCTCGCCTGACATCTTGGGTTTAACCAGGCTGGGTTGTGTGAGGAGCTCACAAATCCTTTGAAAGGTCTGGAGACATTCCCATTAGTGAGCTCCTCTTGCAGGCAGGGGGCAAAACAGGCACGACATGGGCTGGAGAAGAGATGGAGTGATGCGGTACGGGAGGATGTGGAGCTGAGTGGACTTGCCGAAGACTGGTACCAGCGGTGTCAAGATCGGCCTCTGGAGGAGGCTCGTGAAGGACGCTACTGGGCAGTTGGAGGCAGTCGCCCTCCAACAACAATGGAGGGCAGAAGAGCGACGCTGGTTCATCTACCGGTCGTCTCAGTCAGTCAACCCATGGCACCTGGGTCTGTCCTGTGACCTCCTGTCAGCGAGCCTTTGACATTTCACGCGGCCTCAAAGTGCACCTGGCCTGGCACGGGTGCCGTGGTGACGTCACCGTCACTTAGCGGTGAATGGTGGGTATTGGTATTGGAACGGTGGTGTAGTGGTTAGCGCCCTGCGCTACAAACCCAGTGACCTGAGTTAGATTCCCACTCACGGCCAACACCGGTGACGATTATCTGAACAGGTCCCTAGGCCTTCCCGTGGTCGACTCGGTTTTAAATGAATACCTGGTGTGGCGTGTAAACATCGTCACTGGGGAAACAAAGGTGGCCGGGCGTTTTGCTGGCCACCAACCCTGTCGTGTGCTTTGTCGGCCTTCATAGGTGCTCGCTGACGGCACTTGCCCTGACAGTCTGTTGAGGCTACACGGGAGCGAGGGGGGGTTGGAGATCTTTGTCCTGCACCACCAACTTCTCATTGCTGTGCTCGGCGCCGCTTCCACGGCAACCTCGCGCCATTCGCATCGCACCTCCGATTAGCGTGGTTGGCTACGTAAGGCGCGAAAGAAGTTCCATGTACAGCACATGCAGAGGTCAAATTCGACGGGGTTAGCGCCATGCCCCACACTCATTGTCGTCTACGCGCCACCATCGCCACGGCCAAACGATCACCGTCATACATCAGAATTATCCTTCGCTAAAATCAATTATCCATCATCGTCATCTGTGATGTTTAATTATCGCCATCATCATTTCTCCACGCCCGGTTAATCATTATCAATCGCAGCTTTCCTTCATCAGAACGAAAACCACCATGTCAGAAGCCACCTCTTTTCTCCAGCGGTCATCATCCCCCAGTCCGGCATCGATGCAACGGCGGCTGCCCTCGTTGGTCAACACGGCGGTCGTCCTCTGCTGTGAGAGTCATCCCTCTCCTGCCCCCGGCATGAGAACGTGGAATTTCCACGGATGGATCAAGGGCACGCATCCTGAATGTGGAAACAACCCTCAATGGGAGCTCCCCCCGCGCCCCTCCCCCCGGCGCCCCCCCGCGCCCCTCCTCCCAGCTCCCCCCTCGTCCGTTTGCGTGGTTCCACATCGTGCGCTGAGAATCAATAAGGGAGGCGTCGCTATGCAACGTGCACGCTGCACCTTGTGTACGCTGCACCTTGTGTACGCTGCACAGTGTGCACGCTGCACCTTGTGTACGCTGCACCTTGTGTACGCTGCACCTTGTGTACGCTGCACATTGTGTACGCTGCACTGTGTGTACGCTGCACCTTGTGCACGCTTTGCACCTTGTGCACGCTGCACCGTGTACACGCTGCACCGTGTACACGCTGCACCTTGTGCACGCTGCACCTTGTGTATGCTTCACCGTGTGTACGCTGCACAGTGTGCACGCTGCACCTTGTGTACGCTGCACAGTGTGCACGCTGCACATTGTGCGCGCTGCACTGTGTGTACGCTGCACCTTGTGCACGCTGCACCTTGTGCACGCTGCACATTGTGTACGCTGCACATTGTGCACGATGCACCTTGTGCACGCTGCACCGTGTGTACGCGTACACTGCACCGTGTGTACGCTGCACCGTGTGTACGCTGCACCGTGTGCACGCTGCACCGCGTGTACGCTGCACCTTGTGCACGCTGCACCGTGTGCACGCTGCACCTTGTGCACGATGCACCGTGTGTACGCTGCACCGTGTGTACGCTGCACCGTGTGTACGCTGCACCGTGTGTACGCTGTATACGGAAGGGGCGCAGTGCTCCTCCGTGGATCCGGGGGTAAACACGAGACAACGCGCAGGAGGGTGAGAGTGGGCGAGGGGAGGGAGAGTGGGCGAGGGGAGGGAGAGTGGGCGACAGAGAGTGAGAGAGAGAGAGGAGTCACGTGGGGGGAGAGAGAGGGGGACAGAGAGACGGGTAGATACATACTGGGAGAGAGGGAGAGACACTGGAAAAGAGGCCGTGGTGTGCTCGGTGGCAGAAGACGGTAGAGAGCTCTGCATGCAGATCTGAGCTACCCGTCGGAGGCCGTAGGACTGCGGGAAGAGCTTCGTGCAGATGCAGCACTTGTCGTAAAAAATAATAATATTACAAATAATACATAGAAAACATAGGGGGAACATAGACATGGAGTAGGGAGAGAGGTGGTAGAGAGAGAGGGGTAGAGAGAGAGAGGAGGTAGAGAGAGAGGGAAGGGGTAATCATTTAAAAGGGGGGGGGGGGGGTTACATAAAGCAAAGCATGATGAACGAAGCAAAGTGCCGACTACACCGAGCATCTTCTTGTTTCCTCTGATTGTACAAAAAAAGGAGACACTGGGAGAGAGGGAGAGATGTTGGGGAGAGGGAGAGACACTGGGGAGAGGGAGAGACACTGGGGAGAGTGAGAGACGCTGGGAGAGGGAGATACACTGGGGAGAGGGAGATACGCTGGGGAGAGAGGGAGACGCTGGGGAGATGGAGAGACACTGGGGAGAGAGGGAGAGACACTGGGGAGAGAGGGAGAGATGTTGGGGAGATGGAGAGACACTGGGGAGAGGGAGAGACACTGGGGAGAGATGTTGGGGAGATGGAGAGACACTGGGGAGAGAGAGACGCTGGGGAGAGGGAGAGACACTGGGGAGAGGGAGAGACACTGGGGAGAGAGGGAGACACTGGGGAGAGAGGGAGACGCTGGGGAGATGGAGAGACACTGGGGAGAGGGAGAGACACTGGGGAGAGAGGGAGACGCTGGGGAGATGGAGAGACACTGGGGAGAGAGGGAGAGACACTGGGGAGAGGGAGAGACGCTGGGGAGAGGGAGAGACGCTGGGAGAGGGAGAGACAATGGGGAGAGGGAGAGACACTGGGGAGAGGGAGAGACACTGGGGAGAGGGAGAGACGCTGGGAGAGGGAGAGACGCTGGGGAGAGGGAGACACACTGGGGAGACGGAGAGACGCTGGGAGAGAGGGAGAGACGCTGGGGCATAAGGGAGAGACGCTGGGGAGAGGGAGAGACACTGGGGAGAGGGAGAGACACTGGGGAGAGGGAGAGACACTGGGGAGAGGGAGAGACGCTGGGGAGAGAGGGAGACACTGGGGAGAGGGAGAGATGCTGGGGAGAGGGAGAGACGCTGGGGAGAGGGAGAGACGCTGGGGAGAGGGAGAGACGCTGGGGCATAAGGGAGAGACGCTGGGGAGAGGGAGAGACGCTGGGAGAGGGAGAGACGCTGGGGAGAGGGAGAGACACTGGGGAGAGGGAGAGACGCTGGGGAGAGGGAGAGACGCTGGGGAGAGGGAGAGACACTGGGGAGAGGGAGAGACGCTGGGGAGAGGGAGAGACGCTGGGAGAGACACTGGGGAGAGGGAGCGACGCTGGGGAGAGGGAGAGACGCTGGGGCATAAGGGAGAGACGCTGGGGAGAGGGAGAGACACTGGGGAGAGGGAGCGACGCTGGGGAGAGGGAGAGACGCTGGGGCATAAGGGAGAGACACTGGGGAGAGGGAGAGACGCTGGGGAGAGGGAGAGACGCTGGGGAGAGGGAGAGACACTGGGGAGAGGGAGAGACGCTGGGGAGAGGGAGAGACACTGGGGAGAGGGAGAGACACTGGGGAGAGGGAGAGACACTGGGGAGAGAGAGAGACACTGGGGAGAGGGAGAGACGCTGGGAGAGGGAGAGACACTGGGGAGAGGGAGAGACGCTGGGGATAGAGGGAGAGACACTGGGGAGAGAGGGAGACACTGGTGAGAGGGAGAGACGCTGGGGAGAGGGAGCGACGCTGGGGAGAGGGAGAGACACTGGAGAGGAAGAGATGCTGGGAGAGGGAGAGACACTGGGGAGAGGGAGAGACGCTGGGAGAGGGAGAGACGCTGGGGAGAGACACTGGGGAGAGGGAGAGACGCTGGGAGAGGGAGAGACGCTGGGGGAGAGGGAGAGACGCTGGGGAGAGGGAGAGACGCTGGGGAGAGGGAGAGACACTGGAGAGGAAGAGACGCTGGGAGAGGGAGAGACACTGGGGAGAGGGAGAGACGCTGGGAGAGGGAGAGACGCTGGCGAGAGACACTGGGGAGAGGGAGAGACGCTGGGGAGAGGGAGAGACGCTGGGGAGAGGGAGAGACACTGGAGAGGAAGAGACGCTGGGAGAGGGAGAGACGCTGGGGAGAGGGAGAGACGCTGGGGAGAGGGAGAGACACTGGGGAGAGGGAGAGACACTGGGGAGAGGGAGAGACGCTGGGGAGAGGGAGAGACACTGGGGAGAGATGTTGGGGAGATGGAGAGACACTGGGGAGAGAGAGACGCTGGGGAGAGGGAGAGACACTGGGGAGAGGGAGAGACACTGGGGAGAGAGGGAGACACTGGGGAGAGAGGGAGACGCTGGGGAGATGGAGAGACACTGGGGAGAGAGGGAGAGACACTGGGGAGAGAGGGAGACGCTGGGGAGATGGAGAGACACTGGGGAGAGAGGGAGAGACACTGGGGAGAGGGAGAGACGCTGGGGAGAGGGAGAGACGCCGGGGAGAGAGGGAGAGACGCTGGGAGAGGGAGAGACACTGGGGAGAGGGAGAGACACTGGGGAGAGGGAGAGACACTGGGGAGAGGGAGAGACGCTGGGAGAGGGAGAGACGCTGGGGAGAGGGAGACACACTGGGGAGACGGAGAGACGCTGGGGCATAAGGGAGAGACGCTGGGGAGAGGGAGAGACACTGGGGAGAGGGAGAGACACTGGGGAGACGGAGAGACACTGGGGAGAGGGAGAGACGCTGGGGAGAGAGGGAGACACTGGGGAGAGGGAGAGATGCTGGGGAGAGGGAGAGACGCTGGGGAGAGGGAGAGACGCTGGGGAGAGGGAGAGACGCTGGGGAGAGGGAGAGACGCTGGGGCATAAGGGAGAGACGCTGGGGAGAGGGAGAGACGCTGGGAGAGGGAGAGACGCTGGGGAGAGGGAGAGACACTGGGGAGAGGGAGAGACGCTGGGGAGAGGGAGAGACGCTGGGGAGAGGGAGAGACACTGGGGAGAGGGAGAGACGCTGGGGAGAGGGAGAGACGCTGGGAGAGACACTGGGGAGAGGGAGCGACGCTGGGGAGAGGGAGAGACGCTGGGGCATAAGGGAGAGACGCTGGGGAGAGGGAGAGACACTGGGGAGAGGGAGCGACGCTGGGGAGAGGGAGAGACGCTGGGGCATAAGGGAGAGACACTGGGGAGAGGGAGAGACGCTGGGGAGAGGGAGAGACGCTGGGGAGAGGGAGAGACACTGGGGAGAGGGAGAGACGCTGGGGAGAGGGAGAGACACTGGGGAGAGGGAGAGACACTGGGGAGAGGGAGAGACACTGGGGAGAGAGGGAGACACTGGGGAGAGGGAGAGACGCTGGGAGAGGGAGAGACACTGGGGAGAGGGAGAGACGCTGGGGATAGAGGGAGAGACACTGGGGAGAGAGGGAGACACTGGTGAGAGGGAGAGACGCTGGGGAGAGGGAGCGACGCTGGGGAGAGGGAGAGACACTGGAGAGGAAGAGATGCTGGGAGAGGGAGAGACACTGGGGAGAGGGAGAGACGCTGGGAGAGGGAGAGACGCTGGGGAGAGACACTGGGGAGAGGGAGAGACGCTGGGAGAGGGAGAGACGCTGGGGGAGAGGGAGAGACGCTGGGGAGAGGGAGAGACGCTGGGGAGAGGGAGAGACACTGGAGAGGAAGAGACGCTGGGAGAGGGAGAGACACTGGGGAGAGGGAGAGACGCTGGGAGAGGGAGAGACGCTGGCGAGAGACACTGGGGAGAGGGAGAGACGCTGGGGAGAGGGAGAGACGCTGGGGAGAGGGAGAGACACTGGAGAGGAAGAGACGCTGGGAGAGGGAGAGACGCTGGGGAGAGGGAGAGACGCTGGGGAGAGGGAGAGACACTGGGGAGAGGGAGAGACACTGGGGAGAGGGAGAGACACTGGGGAGAGGGAGAGACACTGGGGAGAGTGAGAGACGCTGGGAGAGGGAGAGACACTGGGGAGAGAGAGAGACACTGGGGAGAGGGAGAGACACTGGGGAGAGGGAGAGACGCTGGGAGAGGGAGAGACGCTGGGGATAGGGAGAGACACTGGGGAGAGGGAGATACGCTAGGGAGAGGGAGAGACGCTGGGGAGAGGGAGAGACGCTGGGGATAGGGAGAGACACTGGGGAGAGGGAGAGACACTGGGGAGAGTGAGAGACGCTGGGAGAGGGAGAGACGCTGGGAGAGGGAGAGACACTGGGGAGAGGGAGAGACGCTGGGAGAGGGAGAGACGCTGGGAGAGGGAGATACACTGGGGAGAGGGAGAGACGCTGGGGAGAGGGAGAGACGCTGGGGAGAGGGAGAGACACTGGGGAGAGGGAGAGACGCTGGGAGAGAGGGAGAGACGCTGGGGAGAGACGCTGGGGATAGGGAGAGACACTGGGGAGAGGGAGATACGCTGGGGAGAGGGAGAGACGCTGGGAGAGGGAGAGACGCTGGGAGAGGGAGAGACGCTGGGAGAGGGAGAGACGCTGGGGAGAGGGAGAGACACGGGGGGGGGGAGGGAGAGACACTGGGGAGACGGAGAGACGCTGGGGAGAGAGGGAGAGACACTGGGGAGAGGGAGAGACGCTGGGAGAGGGAGAGACACTGGGGAGACGGAGAGACGCTGGGGAGAGAGGGAGAGACACTGGGGAGATGGAGAGACGCTGGGAGAGGGAGAGACGCTGGGAGAGGGAGAGACACTGGGGAGAGGGAGAGACGCTGGGGCATAAGGGAGAGACGCTGGGGCATAAGGGAGAGACGCTGGGGAGAGGGAGATACACTGGGGAGAGGGAGCGACGCTGGGGAGAGGGAGAGACGCTGGGGAGAGGGAGAGACGCTGGGGAGAGGGAGAGACACTGTGGAGAGGGAGAGACGCTGGGAGAGGGAGAGACACTGGGGAGAGGGAGAGATCGGATGAGACACACATGGAGTGAGACACTGCGAGAGACGGACACGGGGACAACCACAGGGAGGGAGAGGCACAGAAGGAGAGGACCGGGAGAGGGAGAGTGACACACGGGGAGGGAGTGAGACTGGAGGCGGAGGAGGGTGGGTGATGTAGAGAGAGAGACAGGGGGAGGGAGGTAGAGGGAGGGAGGGACCCAGCACATTAGCAAGCAAGGCCGAGGAATCTCTCTCAGAAATCGTCCTGCATCGTCATCGTGGCCCTCGCCACGAGCGGTAGACGCGGCGGCGGCAACGGTGGAGGAGGAGAGAAAAATTGCCGGAGACGACGCCGGGAACGCCGATTTCCCGATTCGCGGGAGGAGGAGGAGAGGAGGAGGAAGAAATGAGAATCTGAATTGTATTCCAGGCCTCTCCTGCTCCTCCGTTTGCCCCCCCCCTCCCATTTCCCTACTCGGAAACCTGCCCCCCCCTCTCTCCCCCACAATTCAACGATTTTAGACAGAATTATAAGATGTGGCAGTCGTCGATTTACTTCACTGTAAGTGCTGTTTACCGTAAGTGAGCGTGTACCATGGCGTACACCGTTTACCTTACCGTCGTATCTCGCCGTGCTGGCTGCTGCTGCTATTGTGGGTGGTGTTGGTGGTGGTGCTGTGGGTGGGGGTGGTGGTGTTGGTTGGTGATGTTGTTGTTGTTGCTGGTGGCTATTGTGGTGGTGGTGCTGTCGCTTGTAGCGGTATTGTTGGTGGCGGCTGTTGCTGTTGTGGGTCGTACTGATGTGGCGGTGTTGATGTTGTAGCTGGGGTGGTGGTGATGTTGTAGGTGCTGGTGGCATTGGCTATTGTGATGGTTGTGGTGGTGGTGCTGCCTGCTGGTAGTTGTGTTGTAGGTGGTAGTGGCTGCCGCTGACATCGGTGCTGCTGCTGGTAGTGTTGTTGTAGGTGGTGGTGTTGGCTATTGTGGTGATGGTACTGCTGGTAGTGTTGTTGTAGGTGGTGGTGTTGGCTATTGTGGTGATGGTACTGCTGGTAGTGTTGTAAGTGGTGGTGTTGGCTATTGTGGTGATGGTACTGCTGGTAGTGTTGTTGTAAGTGGTGGCTATTGTGGTGATGGTACTGCTGGTAGTGTTGTAAGTGGTTGGTGTTGGCTATTGTGGTGATGGTACTGCTGGTAGTGTTGTAAGTGGTGGTGTTGGCTATTGTGGTGATGGTACTGCTGGTAGTGTTCGAGGTGGTGGTGTTGGCTATTGTGGTGATGGTACTGCTGGTAGTGTTGTTGTAGGTGGTGGTGTTGGCTATTGTGGTGATGGTACTGCTGGCAGTGTTGTAGGTGGTGGTGTTGGCTATTGTGGTGATGGTACTGCTGGTAGTGTTGTAAGTGGTGGTGTTGGCTATTGTGGTGATGGTACTGCTGGTAGTGTTGTAGGTGGTGGCTATTGTGGTGATGATACTGCTGGTAGTGTTGTAGGTGGTGGCTATTGTGGTGATGGTACTGCTGGTAGTGTTGTAAGTGGTGGTGTTGACTATTGTGGTGATGGTACTGCTGTTAGTGTTGTAAGTGGTGGTGTTGGCTATTGTGGTGATGGTACTTCTGGTAGTGTTGTAGGTGGTGGTGTTGGCTATTGTGGTGATGGTACTGCTGGTAGTGTTGTTGTAGGTGGTGGTGTTGGCTATTGTGGTGATGGTACTGCTGGTAGTGTTGTAGGTGGTGGTGTTGGCTATTGTGGTGATGGTACTTCTGGTAGTGTTGTAGGTGGTGGTGTTGGCTATTGTGGTGATGGTACTGCTGGTAGTGTTGTTGTAGGTGGTGGTGTTGGCTATTGTGGTGATGGTATTGCTGGTAGTGTTGTAGGTGGTGGTGTTGGCTATTGTGGTGATGGTACTTCTGGTAGTGTTGTAGGTGGTGGTGTTGGCTATTGTGGTGATGGTACTGCTGGTAGTGTTGTAGGTTTGTGGTGTTGGCTATTGTGGTGAAGGGAGTGGAGCTGTTGTCAGTAGTGGCCGTTGTCAGTGATGGTGCTGTGTGTTGTGGTGGTGATGTGGTGTTGGTCGCAATGGTGGTTGCAGTGATAGTGTTCATGGTGGTGTAGATGTTGTCATTAATGCTAATTGTAGTTGTGACATTGGTGGTGATATTGGCATATATTGTCATTGGGGGTGATGGTGGTCGTGGTGGTTCTGTTGGTGGTGTCAGTGGTGGAGCTGGTGACGGCCTGAGTAGGTTTCGTTGGTTGATTGGTTTTGTTGCGAGTGATTTTGTGAGTGTGTGTGGGTGTCAGTGCTGAGTATGGCTGTCAGTCTTGTGTGTGGGTGTCACTGCCTGTGTGTGTATGGATGGGAGAGGTCAGATGGGGAAACCGGTAGTGTAGCGGTTAGCGCTACGCTGCGCTACGAACCCGGCTTCCCGAGTTCGATTCCCTCTCACGGCCAACACCTGTGACGATTATCTGAACAGGTCGTGAGCCTCCCCGAGCTCGACTCGGCTTCAAATGAGTACCTGGTGTGATGTACAAACATCGCCACTGGCGAGAGACGACAGCGGCCGGGTGTGGTGTTGAACCCCCCACCCCCCTCACGTGGGCCGTGCCGGCCTTCATAGGTGCAGCTACTCGCCGAGAGCACCTGGCCCAAAAGTCTGCTGCAGGCTATACTGGGGGGGGGGGAGGGACTTTGTCTTTTGAGGTCAGAGTGAGAGTGCGTGGAGGGCAGTAGAGATTGGGAGAGAGCGAGAGAGAGAATGAGGACCGCCCGCCCACTCGCCTTCATTCATTAAAAGGCGACTTTGGGGGGAGTTCGACTTCCCCAAGTTCGCAGCAAGCAGTTGGGAGTCGCCGGCAGCTACCCCCCCCCCCCCCCCCCCATTGTGGCTTAGATTAAAAAACAACAGCAGCAGCAGCTGGCACTGGGGCAGGCTGGTTGAGAGGCGCTTTCAACAGCCCATGGTACCACCATCGCCGGTTGCGTTCGTTGATAGCCGGGACACGCCGGGCCTAGCTCAGTCTCGCAGAGAGACTCCTTTTCAAGAGGGCCCTGCTCAGTTTATTTTCATGGTATAGGCGGAGGGGGGGGGTGGAAGGTTTTGGGTGGGTGTGGGGTGGGAGGTGTTGTTGTTGTTGATGCTGCTACTGCTGTCCGATCCCAGATGAGTCGATTTGTGGTGTGGCTTTTCTGCATTGGGATGGTGTTTTTTGTTGCACGATACCGGGTTACGTGTCATTATTATTGGAGCAATGTTTGTTTGCATGCTCACAAACAGGTACTCTGTGTGGTTATTGCAGTACTTGATTCCTTGCGAAAGGTTTCTATTTTGTGTTTGAACATTCTGACACAACTCCCGTTTACTGCCGGAAAGGGTTGAACTCATTATTATTTTTTCGTACTTGATACTGGCAAGAAGGTCCCACGATATAGCTGCTGCTCACCCCGAGCTATACAAATGCTCTGTTACGTGTGGCATTGTCTTTGTGCTGTTCATCTTTTGGCGTTCTCTGGTCTGACACTGGTGGTGAGACTAGGCCGTGAAGAAGTTCGCTGTCTCTGCTGTAGGCCAATCAGTTTCAAAGACAATGCCATATTTTATCAGAGAATGCCTGCTTGCATGTTCATCACAGGTACGTGTGGTTAATTTTAGATTTGAAGTTTTCGTGACTGCAAGGATCCATACTCTTTTGGTTCTTTCGGTAAAGTCACGTAGATGGAAAAAAATTAAAATAATAAAATGAGAATAACTAAATTAAATCACGACGTTTCGGGCGCGTCACAAGCGTCCTTCATCAGGTGGGAAAGCATGGTCTGCTACTGATGCAGACTGTTTTAAAATGTTTGAATCGGGTGTAGCCCAAGGGTCATAAAGAAGTGGCTGGGTCTAGTGATGTTAATGTGGGAAATTAGCATGTAACTGGGCACGGAAGTGGCTATGTTAATGTGAGAGATTAGCGTGATGTTAATGTGATGAATTAGCATGTAACTGGATACGGAAGTGGCGATGTTAATGTGAGAGATTAGCATGATGTTAATGTGAAGAATTAGCATGTAACTGGGCACGGAAGTGGCTGTGTTAATGTGAGAGATTAGCGTGATGTTAATGTGAGGAATTAGCATGTAACTGTATACGGAAGTGGCGATGTTAATATGAGAGATTAGCATGATGTTAATGTGAGGAATTAGCATGTAACTGGGTACGGAAGTGGCGATGTTAATGTGAGAGATTAGCATGATGTTAATGTGAGGAATTAGCATGTAACTGGGTACAGGAGTCGCTATGTTAATGTGAGAGATTAGCATGATGTTAATTGCTCGGAATTAGCAGTACTCTTGATGCCTTGCAGAAGATTTCTATTTTGTGTTTGAGCATCTTAACAACTCCCGCTTTATTGCCAGAAAGGGTAAATCCTTTTCTTTTTGTTTATAATTTTATACGGGCAAAAGGTCTCATGATGTAGCTGCTCGCTGCGAGCTACGAATTATCTGACACTCGCATTGTCTTTGCGCTGTTCGCCTTTTGGCGTTCTCTGGTCTGACACCGCTGGTGAGACTCCGCCATAGAGAAGAAGTCTGTGTCTGTTGTAGGGCAATCAGTTCCAAAGACGGTGCAGATATTATTATCGGAGCTTGTTTTGTTTGCATGTTCACCGCAAGTACTGTGTGTGTGGTTGATACAGACTTGATGCCTTGGTGTTTGGACGTCTTAACCCAGCTCCTGTTTTATTTTCTAAAAAGGTTAAAACCTATGATTATTTTTCATGCTTTGATACTGCCAAAAAAAAAGGTACCATGATATCGGTTAGATTGTCCACGCGCCTTTAGCTGAGTGAGGAAACCGGGGAACACCACGGTGGCTCGGAGATATTTACTACCTCGCGTGGAATACAGGAGGCTGTGGGTTCGATCCTGATCCCGACGCGTGCTGTGTATTTGGAGTTTGTGGTGTCTCTCTCTCCCTGCGGTCACGTGGATATTTCTCCGGCTCCTCGCACTCGCTAACACTCACTCACTAACACTCACTCACTAACACTCACTAACACTCAATAACACTCACTAACACTCACTCGCACTCACTAACACTCACTTGCACTCACTCGCACTCACTAACACTAACTCGCACTCAGTAACACTTATTCACACTCACTCGCACTCACTAACACTCACTAACACTCACTCGCACTCACTAACACTCAGTAACACTCACTCTCACTCACTCGCACTCACTAACACTCAATAACACTCACTAACACTCACTCGCACTCACTAGCACCCACTCGCACTAACTCGCACTCACTCGCACTCACTAACACTCACTAACATTCACAACAACTGCCATGTTACCACGACGCTTGTGCCAAGCCATGTGCACCTTGAGGCCACGTGAAGTGTCGAACGCCTGCTGGCAGGAGGTCACGGGGCAGACCAAAGTGCCACGGGTTGACTGACTAAAATGACTGAGATGACTGGCTGATGCACCACCTGTGCCCCCTACTGTGCCAACTTGCTGAATTTTAGCTGCCCGGTGCGCCGCTCGTTGTTGTGAGCGTCGCTCTTCCGCCCTCCGTTGTTGTTGGAGGGCGACTGCCTCCAACTGCCCAGTAGCATCCTTCACGAGCCTCTTCCACAGAGGCCGATCTTGACACCGCTGGTACCAGTCATCGGCAAGTCCACTCAGCTCCACGTGCTCCTGTACCACATCACTCCATCTCTTCTCTAGCCCGTGCCGCGCCCGTTTAACCCCCTCGATCCGGCCGAACAAAGCTGTTTCGGCATGAGGTGGCTGGGCATGCGGGCTACATGACCCAGCCAACGCAGCCTTGCTTGCCGGAGGAGCTCACCGATGGGACCTTGCCCAGATCTTTCAAAGATTTGGGCAAGGTCCCATCGGACCTTGTCGCACCCCAAGGTGTACAGGGAATGGCTCTGACTCCCGGCCACGTAGTTTTGCCCGGGCCCGCTCACCATCATGAAGGTCCTTAATGATCGTGAGCAGAGGGTCAGGGACTCCAAAAGCACGAAGAACAACCCAGAGCCCAGGCCTACTGATGGTATCATAGGCCTTGACCAGGTCAATAAAGCAGAGATGTAGGTCTTGTTGGAATTCCCTACACCTCTGCTGTAGCAGACGGACAGAAAATATGGCATCTGTGCAGGACCGCCCTTTCCTGAAACTGCATTGGGGCTCCGCAAGCCTCTCCTCAGCGTGCCTGGCAAGGCAATGTTGAATAATCCTTGCCAGGACCTTTCCCGGCACACTGAGGAGTGAGATGCCCCTGTAGTTGTTACAGTCTGTGCGGTCCCCCTTCTTAAAGAGGGGGACCACCAGGGCATCCTTCCAATCCTGCGGAACCCGTCCAGTGGTCCAGACTTGTTATGATGTCATATAGGACAGTCTGTGCACAAACGCCACCCTCCCTCAGCATTTCGCTTGGGAGATCATCTCTGCCCGGTGCCTTTCCTGGTCTCAGACTCCAGATCGCCTTCAGTACTTCCTCAACAGATGACACCTCAGCCAGCCACTCACAGGGGGTGACTTCTTCCAATATTTGAGGCACTGCAGCCTCACTAACACTCACTAACACTCACTAACTCGCACTCACTAACACACACTCACTAACACTAACTCGCACTCACTAACGCTCACTAACACTCACTAACACTCACTCACTAACACTCACTAACACTAACTCGCACTCACTAACACTCACTAACACTTACTCACTAACACTCACTAACACTCACTAACACTCACACTCACTCGCACTCAATTTCACCAAATGGCACAGGCACTGCAGAACAAGACTACGACAGAAAAACGTCCCAGCCACACGGCAGTCGGGGTGACATAGAACACGTGAGACGGTGCTAATGACATGGACAGTACTCGCGAGACTACCAACGAGATAGTCGCAGTGACACGAACGAGACGAGTGAGACCATACCACCGAGACAAACTAATATCCCCCGTGTAGCACCACAGACTGTCAGGGAAAGCGCTGTTAGCGAGTGGCGGCACTGATGAAGGCCGACACTGTGGCACACGCGAGGTGGGAGGGTGGTGGTGGTGTGTCAGCACCACGCCACCCGGCCGTCTTTGTCTCCCTCGTGGCGTTGATTGCGCACCGCACCGGCTACTCAGTAAAACGTTCAACGTAGCGGAGGCCCAGGACCGATTGAGATAATCGTCACCGGTATTGGTGGCCGTGAGCGGGAATCGAACTTTGGCTGCCAGATTTGTTCACGCAGCGCGCTGACCGCTGCACCGCCGCTCCACTCACCGCACACACGGCCTTACACGAGCACTCCTTTGAGGCCGTGTCGACGTGTACACTTACACACTCACGCGTACACTTACACACTCACGCGTTCACTTACACACTCACGCGTTCACCCCCCACACACTCACGTGTACACTTACACACTCACGCGTTCACTTACACACTCACGTGTACACTTACACACTCACGCGTTCACCCCCGCACCCCCACACACACACTCTCGTGCAGAGATTGTTTTTTTGTTTGCTGCCAATTATTGTTCCTGATTGTGTCGGTAGTGGCAGCGGCGGCATCGCCTTGTCAAGAGCCGTGGACGTTTCAATTTGGAACTCCCCCCTCCCTGTCCTTCCCGCTCTCCCCTGGCGAGCGCTGTCCAATACAGTCACAGATATCGCAGGAGCCGGTTGCCGTTACTGCTGAGTGCGTAGGCGGTGCAGTTGCACCGATGCCCAAGAGACATGGGGTGTACGGGGTGTGTGCCCAGGAGCCGGCGACGAGGTGCGGGGGGAAGGGGGGAGATTTAATTTATTCCCCCCCCCACCACCCCCAGGCCGCATGCCAACCGCGCAAAGCCACTGGATGCAGCGTTAATCACTGCGGAGTGTCGGGGTCTAGTGGGAGTGGATGGGGAGTAACGTGAGTGATGGGGGCTAGCAGGAGTGATGGGGCTAGCGTGAGCGATGGGGGCTATCAGGAGCTATGGGGCTATCAGGAGTGATGGGGCTATCAGGAGTGATGGGGCTATCAGGAGTGATGGGGGCTATCAGGAGTGATGGGGCTAGCGTGAGTGATGGGGCTAGCAGGAGTGATGGGGCTAGCAGGAGTGATGGGGCTAGCAGGAGTGATGGGGCTAGCGTGAGTGATGGGGCTAGCAGGAGTGATGGGGGCTAGCGTGAGTGATGGGGGCTAGCAGGAGTGATGGGGCTAGCGTGAGTGATGGGGCTAGCAGGAGTGATGGGGCTATCAGGAGTGATGGGGCTAGCGTGAGTGATGGGGGCTAGCAGGAGTGATGGGGCTAGCGTGAGTGATGGGGCTAGCAGGAGTGATGGGGCTAGCAGGAGTGATGGGGCTAGCGTGAGTGATGGGGGCTATCAGGAGTAATGGGGGCTAGCGTGAGTGATGGGGGCTAGCAGGAGTGATGGGGCTAGCGTGAGTGATGGGGGCTAGCAGGAGTGATGGGGCTAGCGTGAGTGATGGGGGTTAGGAGTGATGGGGGCTATCAGGAGTGATGGGACTAGCAGGAGTGATGGGGCTAGCGTGAGTGATGGGGGCTAGCAGGAGTGATGGGGGCTATCAGGAGTGATGGGGCTAGCAGGAGTGATGGGGCTAGCAGGAGTGATGGGGCTAGCAGGAGTGATGGGGGCTATCAGGAGTGATGGGGCTAGCAGGAGTGATGGGGCTAGCAGGAGTGATGGGGGCTAGCGTGAGTGATGGGGGCTAGCAGGAGTGATGGGGCTAGCGTGAGTGATGGGGGCTAGCAGGAGTGATAGGGCTAGCGTGAGTGATGGGGCTAGCAGGAGTGATGGGGCTATCAGGAGTGATGGGGCTAGCGTGAGTGATGGGGGCTATCAGGAGTGATGGGGGCTAGCGTGAGTGATGGGGGCTAGCAGGAGTGATGGGGCTAGCGTGAGTGATGGGGGCTAGCAGGAGTGATGGGGCTAGCGTGAGTGATGGGGCTAGCAGGAGTGATGGGGCTAGCAGGAGTGATGGGGCTGTCAGGAGTGATGGGGCTAGCGTGAGTGATGGGGGTTAGGAGTGATGGGGGCTATCAGGAGTGATGGGACTAGCAGGAGTGATGGGGCTAGCGTGAGTGATGGGGGCTAGCAGGAGTGATGGGGGCTATCAGGAGTGATGGGGGCTATCAGGAGTGATGGGGCTAGCAGGAGTGATGGGGCTAGCGTGAGTGATGGGGCTAGCAGGAGTGATGGGGGCTATCAGGAGTGATGGGGCTAGCGTGAGTGATGGGGCTAGCAGGAGTGATGGGGGCTATCAGGAGTGATGGGGCTAGCGTGAGTGATGGGGGCTATCAGGAGTGATGGGGCTATCAGGAGTGATGGGGCTAGCGTGAGTGATGGGGGCTATCAGGAGTGATGGGGCTAGCGTGAGTGATGGGGCTAGCGTGAGTGATGGGGATATCAGGAGTGATGGGGCTAGCGTGAGTGATGGGGGCTATCAGGAGTGATGGGGCTAGCAGGAGTGATGGGGCTAGCAGGAGTGATGGGGCTAGCAGGAGTGATGGGGCTAGCAGGAGTGATGGGGCTAGCGTGAGTGATGGGGGCTATCAGGAGTGATGGGGGCTATCAGGAGTGATGGAGCTAGCAGGAGTGATGGGGGCTATCAGGAGTGATGGGGGCTATCAGGAGTGATGGGGCTAGCAGGAGTGATGGGGCTAGCAGGAGTGATGGGGCTAGCGTGAGCGATGGGGCTAGCGTGAGTGATGGGGGCTAGCGTGAGTGATGGGGGCTAGCAGGAGTGATGGGGGCTAGCAGGAGTGATGGGGGCTAGCAGGAGTGATGGGGGCTAGCAGGAGTGATGGGGGCTAGCAGGAGTGATGGGGGCTAGCAGGAGTGATGGGGGCTAGCAGGAGTGATGTGGGCTAGCAGGAGTGATGGGGCTATCAGGAGTGATGGGGCTAGCGTGAGTGATGGGGGCTAGCAGGAGTGATGGGGCTAGCGTGAGTGATGGGGGCTAGCAGGAGTGATGGGGCTAGCAGGAGTGTCAGGGTTAGTGCAATCAATTTGCGAATTTTTATCTCAGTAGCCAGTGTGTGTGCGTGTGTCTTTGTGCGAGTGGCTCAATGTGTGTATCGAGTGCGTGTATACACGTGTACTGTTTGTGTGTGGGGGGGAGCGGGCTCTGAACCCGGTGACCTGAGTTCGATTCCCATTCACGGCCAACACCAGTGACACAGCCTCAAATGAGTACCTGGTGCGATGTGTAACCACCGTCACTGGGCAGAGACAAAGGCTGCCGGGTGTGGTGTTGACCACCCACCCCACCCCCCTCGCGTGCGCCGTGACGGCCTTCATAGCTGCAACTTGCTAACAGCACTTGCCCCAACAGTTTGTTCAGACTATCTGAGGATCTTTGTCTTTGTTTGTGGAGGGGGGAGGGGATTCCAACTCAGGTTCTTAGCGGGTTGCTGGTAGCGCGTGTCTGACATCGCCATTGTGAACCCCCTGAGAGCCACGGGGGTGGGGGGCACCTTTGCCTCATCGTTTTCCTATCACGGCTTTGATTATCCGATCGCCCGCTGGCAAAATGACCTTCACAGTGCGTGCGTGCGTTGCTGTTGTGTCGGTTGCATTCATCGTCAGAGGGGAGGGCATGAGCTCGTACGTGTGTGTGTGTGCGCGTGCGTGAGCACGTGTGAGCACGTGTGAGCACGTGTGTGTGTGTGCGCGCGTGAGCACGTGTGTGTGTGCGCGCGTGAGCACGTGTTTGTGTGTGTGCGCGCGCGCGTGAACACGTGTGTGTGCGCGCGTGAGCACGTGTGTTTGCGTGTGTTAGCATGTGTGTGTGTGTGCGCGCGCGTGAGCACGTGTGTGTGTGCGCGCGCGTGAGCACGTGTGTGTGTGTGTGCGCACGCGGGTGAGCACGTGTGTGTGTGTGCGCTCGAGCATGTGTGTGTGTGTGTACATTAGCATGTTAGGGAGCGGGTCGTGCAAGCGGTTAGCAAACTGCGCTACGAACCCGGCGAGTTCAATTCCCCGCTCGCGGCCAACAACAGTGGCGGATATCTGAACATCAGCACTGGGGAGACAAAGGTGGCCGGGCTTTGCGTTTGTCACACCACCCCGTCGTGTGCTGTGCCGGCCTTCATAAATGTTAATCGCTAACAGCACTTGACCAGACAGTCTATTAAAGGCTATACGGGGAATCTTTGTCTGCATCGCGTTACTTTGCTCGTCCCGTCTGTCCGCTTGCCGGTCTGTGCGTCGCTTCCAGAAGTACTCTGTGTCTGTTGTGACCCCATTGTCTTTCTGTCTCTGTCATGTGTCCCCACGTGTCATCGGTGTCTCTGTCTGTCCCTCACATCTCATCGGTGTCTCTGTCTGTCCCTCAGGTCTCATCGGTGTCTCTGTCTGTCCCTCACGTCTCATCGGTGTCTCTGTCTGTCCCTCACGTCTCATCGGTGTCTCTGTCTGTCCCTCACGTCTCATCGATGTCTCTGTCTGTCCCTCACGTCTCATCGGTGTCTCTGTCTGTCCCTCACGTCTCATCGGTGTCTCTGTCTGTCCCCCACGTCTCATCGGTGTCTCTGTCTGTCCCTCACGTCTCATCGGTGTCTCTGTCTGTCCCCCACGTGTCATCGGTGTCTCTGTCCCTCACGTGTCATCGGTATCTCTGTCTGTCCCCCACGTGTCATCGGTGTCTCTGTCTGTCGCCCACGTCTCATCGGTGTCTCTGTCTGTCCCTCACGTGTCATCGGTGTCTCTGTCTGTCCCTCACGTGTCATCGGTGTCTCTGTCCCTCACGTCTCATCGGTGTCTCTGTCTGTCCCCCACGTCTTATCGGTGTCTCTGTCCCTCACGTGTCATCGGTGTCTCTGTCTGTCCCCCACGTGTCATCGGTGTCTCTGTCCCTCACGTGTCATCGGTGTCTCTGTCTGTCCCTCACGTCTCATCGGTGTCTCTGTCCCTCACGTGTCATCGGTGTCTCTGTCTGTCCCCCACATGTCATCGGTGTCTCTGTTCCTCACGTCTCATCGGTGTCTGTCTGTCCCTCACGTCTCATCGGTGTCTCTGTCTGTCCCTCACGTGTCATCGGTGTCTCTGTTTGTCCCCCACGTCTCATCGGTGTTTCTGTCTGTCCCTTCGTCTCATCGTTGTCTCTGTCTGTCCCTCACGTCTCATCGGTGTCTCTGTCCCTCACGTCCCATCGGTGTCTCTGTCTGTCCCTCACGTGTCATCGGTGTCTCTGTCTGTCCCTCACGTGTCATCGGTGTCTCTGTCTGTCCCCCACGTCTCATCGGTGTCTCTGTCTGTCCCTCACGTCTCATCGGTGTCTCTGTCTGTCCCCCACGTTTCATCGGTGTCTCTGTCTGTCCCTCACGTCTCATCGGTGTCTCTGTCTGTCCCTCACGTCTCATCGGTGTCTCTGTCTGTCCCTCACGTGTCATCGGTGTCTCTGTCTGTCCCTCACGTCTCATCGGTGTCTCTGTCCCCCACGTGTCATCGGTGTCTCTGTCTGTCCATCACGTGTCATCGGTGTCTCTGTCCCTCACGTCTCATCGGTGTCTCTGTCTGTCCCCCACGTATGATCGGTGTCTCTCGCTGTACCCCCACGTCTCATCGGTGTCTCTGTCTGTCCCTCACGTCTCATCGGTGTGTCTGTCTGTCCCCCACGTCTCATTCGCGTCCGTGTCTCATTCACTCGTTTGTCTTGTGTCTCCCATGCCTGTGTCTCACGTCTCTCTCTCTCTCCGTCCTAACTCCCCTGCTGATCACGTCTCTGCTGCGTCTCTTGCGAGCACGTCTCCCATCTCACTTCACGCGGCGGCTCGAGTGCATTCGTTTTATTTCCGCCAATCATCTGCGTCTGTTTAATCGAATCCTCTCTGTCTCATTGATGTCTTCTGTGTCTCATTCATGTGTCTATCTCCTGAATCTTTCACTGCCTCGTCTCTCTATCTTTTGTATCTGTCGATGTATCCGTATCTGATTTCTTGCTGTCTGTCTCGTGTTTGTCTTCTGTCTTGATGATGCTTCTGCTCTCGTGTCTCTCTATCTCATTCAGTGCCTCTGTTTCATTCATCCCCCTCATTCGTGTTTGTCCGGTTGTCTCCTCTCGTTCTCGTCGCATTCTTCATTTTGTTTGCGATTTGCCGAGTCCGCCGTGATGAATGATCGCCACGTTTTTATTAAAAGTCTTCCCCTCTCTCTATGTCTCTCCCACTCTCCCTCTCCCACTTTTTATCCCTCACTCGTCTCTCCCTCCCACTCTCCCTCCCACTCTGCCTCCCATTCTGCCTCCCATTCTCCCATTCTCCCTCTCCCACTCTCCTTCCCACTCTCCCCCCCGCTCTCCCCGCCGCTCTCCCTCCTGCTCTCCCCGCCCGGCAGAGTCAATCTACCGGCGCGGGGCGCGGCGCTGGAGGAAGCTCTACCTTGTGAACGGGCACACCTTCCAGGCAAAGCGATTCAACCGGGTATGCATCAGGTGGTCCGCACCGGGTCACAGAGTCACCAGGTCACACAGTCACCAGATCACAGAGTCACCGGGTCACAGAGTCACCGGCTTACAGAGTCACCGGGTCACACAGTCACCAGATCACACAGTCACCAGGTCACACAGTCACCGGATCACAGAGTCACCGGATCACACAGTCACCAGATCACACAGTCACCAGGTCACACAGTCACCAGGTCACACAGTCACCAGATCACAGAGTCACCAGGTCACACAGTCACTAGGTCACACAGTCACCAGGTCACACAGTCACCAGATCACACAGTCACCGGGTCACACAGTCACCAGGTCACACAGTCACCAGATCACAGAGTCACCAGGTCACACAGTCACCAGGTCACACAGTCACCAGATCGCACAGTCACCAGGTCACACAGTCACCAGGTCACACAGTCACCAGATCACACAGTCACCGGGTCACACAATCACCAGGTCACACAGTCACCAGGTCACACAGTCACCAGATCACACAGTCACCAGATCACAGAGTCACCAGATCACACAGTCACCGGGTCACACAGTCACCAGATCACAGAGTCACCAGGTCACAGAGTCACCAGATCACACAGTCACCGGGTCACACAGTCACCAGGTCACACAGTCACCAGATCACACAGTCACCGGGTCACACAGTCACCAGGTCACACAGTCACCAGGTCACACAGTCACCAGATCACAGAGTCACCAGGTCACAGAGTCACCAGATCACACAGTCACCGGGTCACACAGTCACCAGGTCACACAGTCACCAGATCACAGAGTCACCAGGTCACACAGTCACCAGATCACACAGTCGCCAGGTCACAGTGTCACCGGGTCACAGAGTCACCGGCTCACAGAGTCACCGGGTCACAGATTCACCGGATCACAGAGTCACCAGATCACAGATTCACCGGATCACAGTGTCACCGGATCACAGAGTCACCGGATCACAGAGTCACCGGGTCACCACGTCACAGAGTCACCGGGTCACAGAGTCACCGGGTCACAGAGTCACCGGGTCACATTTACCATTTCACCTGGTCAGAGTCACCTGGTCTCAGTTACCATTTCAACGGGTGACAGAATCACCGGTTCACCGGGTCGCAGAGACACCAGGCCACCGGTTTGGCGACTCCCGCCTCACTGTCGGCGCACGTGGAGGACACGTCTCATTAAGCCGGTCGGCCCGTGCTACGGCGACCCCCGACAGCAGACGTCTGCCTCCGGTGGCCACCCGCACATTACCCGGCGTGCCACGTCATGGGAGCTGTTGCTTCCTGGGGAGGTCCCGGCTGTCCGAGGGTATGGGGTCGGAGTGCCCCTAGGGTAGGGTCCCCACTCCCCTGTAGGGTCAAGGGAGAGGTTATGGGGTCGGAGTGCCCCTAGGGTAGGGTCCCCACTCGCCTGTAGGGTCAAGGGAGAGGTTATGGGGTCAGAGCGCCCCTAGGTTAGCGTCCCCACTCCCCTGCAGGGTCACGTGAGAGGTTATGGGGTCAGAGTGCCCCTAGGTTAGGGTCCCCACTCCCCTGCAGGGTCACGTGAGAGGTTATGGGGTCAGACTGCCCCTAGGGTAGGGTCCCCACTCCCCTGCAGGGTCACGTGAGAGGTTATGGGGTCAGAGCGCCCCTAGGTTAGGGTCTCCACTCCCCTGCAGGGTCAAGTGAGAGGTTATGGGGTCAGAGCTCCCCTAGGGTAGGGTCCCCACTCCCCTGCAGGGTCACGTGAGAGGTTATGGTGTCAGAGCGCCCCTAGGTTAGGGTCCCCACTCCCCTGTAGGGTCAAGGGAGAGGTTATGGGGTCAGAGCGCTCCTAGGGTAGGGTCCCCACTCCCCTGTAGGGTCAAGGGAGAGGTTATGGGGTCGGAGTGCCCCTAGGGTAGGGTCCCCACTCCCCTGTAGGGTCAAGGGAGAGGTTATGGGGTCAGAGCGCCCCTAGGTTAGCGTCCCCACTCCCCTGCAGGGTCACGTGAGAGGTTATGGGGTCAGAGTGCCCCTAGGTTAGGGTCCCCACTCCCCTGCAGGGTCACGTGAGAGGTTATGGGGTCAGACTGCCCCTAGGGTAGGGTCCCCACTCCCCTGCAGGGTCACGTGAGAGGTTATGGGGTCAGAGCGCCCCTAGGTTAGGGTCCCCACTCCCCTGCAGGGTCAAGTGAGAGGTTATGGGGTCAGAGCTCCCCTAGGGTAGGGTCCCCACTCCCCTGCAGGGTCACGTGAGAGGTTATGGGGTCAGAGCTCCCCTAGGGTAGGGTCCCCACTCCCCTGCAGGGTCAAGTGAGAGGTTATGGGGTCAGAGTGCCCCTAGGTTAGGGTCCCCACTCCCCTGCAGGGTCAAGTGAGAGGTTATGGGGTCAGAGCTCCCCTAGGGTAGGGTCCCCACTCCCCTGCAGGGTCACGTGAGAGGTTATGGGGTCAGACTGCCCCTAGGGTAGGGTCCCCACTCCCCTGTAGGGTCACGTGAGAGGTTATGGGGTCAGACTGCCCCTAGGGTAGGGTCCCCACTCCCCTGCAGGGTCACGTGAGAGGTTATGGGGCAGACTGCCCCTAGGGTAGCGTCCCCACTCCCCTGCAGGGTCACGTGAGAGGTTATGGGGTCAGACTGCCCCTAGGGTAGGGTCCCCACTCCCCTGCAGGGTCACGTGAGAGGTTATGGGGCAGACTGCCCCTAGGGTAGGGTCCCCACTCCCCTGCAGGGTCAAGTGAGAGGTTATGGGGTCAGAGCTCCCCTAGGGTAGGGTCCCCACTCCCCTGCAGGGTCACGTGAGAGGTTATGGGGTCAGACTGCCCCTAGGGTAGGGTCCCCACTCCCCTGCAGGGTCACGTGAGAGGTTATGGGGCAGACTGTCTCTAGGGTAGGGTCCCCACTCCCCTGCAGGGTCACGTGAGAGGTTATGGGGTCAGACTGCCCCTAGGGTAGGGTCCCCACTCCCCTGCAGGGTCACGTGAGAGGTTATGGGGCAGACTGCCCCTAGGGTAGGGTCCCCACTCCCCTGCAGGGTCAAGTGAGAGGTTATGGGGTCAGAGCTCCCCTAGGGTAGGGTCCCCACTCCCCTGCAGGGTCACGTGAGAGGTTATGGGGTCAGACTGCCCCTACGGTAGGGTCCCCACTCCCCTGCAGGGTCACGTGAGAGGCTGTCTCCCTCCAGCCAGATCAAAAAACAAACGGCAGAGGACAGAATCGCGCTGAAAAAACCTCTGGGGGGGAGGCCTTGATATCCCAGCATGCTTTGAGATCATTTATATTATTTTGCTGCTATAAATGTCCAAATGAGAGGCCACTTTTGTTGAGCCATCATTTGTGGTGGCCAGGTCGCTTCAGAAAAATAAATTAATACCTCGGTGGGCTTTGCCTGGTCGGATGGGGGATGGTTGCATGTTGTTTCTAGATTTGAAGCTTTCGTGACTGCTTAATTATTTGTGCTTTGGCTACTTTGTCCCCACCTGAAGAAGGACGCTTGTGTTGCGCCCGAAACGGCGTGATTTAATTTAGATTTCATTTATTTTATTTATTTTTTACCTACGTGACTTTACCAAAAAAACCAAAGAGTATGGTTTAGTGTTGTATTTGTTTGTGTTTGGGTCATTTGTTTTCCTTTCTTGTACTTTGCACCACTTTCGTGCTTGTGTACCGTTCGTTGTTGTAACGTTCTTACCCCGTGGCCCTACTGGACATCGGAATCCTCCTGTAGCATAAATACAGATTCTGGATTGATCATGGCCAATGGGGGGATAGAGACTCTCCTGCCGCTCTCTGCTCATATCTCACTATCTCTCCCACTGCCGCTCATACAGCTACACTTTCTCAGACTCTCTCCCACTTTACCTCCCACTCTCCTTGTACCTGCCTCCCTCTCTCTCTCTCCCACTATTGTCTCCTAACCCACTCTTCCCCCCCCTCCTCCTGCTCCTCTACCACTATCTCCCATCATCTCTTCTCCTTTCCCACCTGTAATATTCCCCCAGGGGTCACCAGCAATAAAAACAAGCGCTCCCACTCTCCCGTAATTTCTGCCGCTCTGTCTCCCACTCCTCTCTCTCTTTCTCCCTATTCCCTTTCCCCACCCTGTACACACGCTGATCGATCCCCTCCTTAGCCACGAGTCGTCACGTGATTCTCTGGATTGAATTTGATTCCATACGAATTATCTGGTGATTGCTGCTGCTGCTGCTGCATGAGCAGTGGTGCACATGCACAGACAACAACAACTCAATGCGTTGTTGTTGTGTCAACATCAAAATCGTGTGTGTGTGACCTTAAAAGGGAGCGGTGGTGCAGAGGTTAGCGTGCTGCGCTACGAACCTGGTGACCCGAGTTCGATTCCCGCTCACGGCCAGCACCAGTGACGATTATCTGAACCAGTCCTGGTATGGTGTCTAAACATCGCGTTGAGGGAAACAAAGGTGGCCGGGCGTGTTGTTGGCCACCCCTTCCGGCCTTCATAGGTGCTAATCGCTAACATCCCTTGCCCCAACAGTCTGTTCAGGCTACACGGGGGATCTTTATATTTGTGTAGTGATGCACTCAGAGATACTCGGAGCAGGAGGCACTCTATTTATTATAGCCTTCACAGGGTACAAGGGGTGACTACACTTTCAGCAAGGACAGCTAACAGACTGCCGGACTGACAACGCCGAGAAGGTGAAGATGGTGACGAAGACTGGCAGTCCGACGGGATTCCACTCCAAGCACAGCCCCAAACCTTCGCTCGGGGTCCCCTCTTCTCCTCTCGTGCCCCCTCTATCACCTTTGCCCTACATCCCCCTCTCTCTGCTTATCACGTGACCTGCTGACAGACAGGGCTGCTGCAACCGGAGATCCTTTTCTCTGCCAGCAACCAGCTCTATGCTCCATAGTGACCCATTCCATGTCACTACATTTGCCTTAAATGGAAAAAAATATACAGGGTTGCCTAAAAGTCAGAACGCATTTGGGTCATTTCATTTATTTTAACACTGGCATTACAACAATTTAATTGGTTATTCTTCCTCCTGTGCGGTTACCTCAAATCTGTAGTTTACAAAGCTCGACCAAGAACCCATAAAAGAACGAATCTAGACAAAGGACAGCTGATACAATGCTCAAAGATGACGCAGCTGTGATCGTGAACAAAAAAAAAAGAATACTTACATTCATTTCAAAAGATAATTCATCCAACACCCATTAATATTCATGGACGTCAGTTTGAGCGTTTGTTAAAACGATAATGAAGTAACCCCTGTGCGATTTGTTGAAATAATTAGAATAACCCCCTGTGTCCTGACTTCTGGGCTACTCTTTATAACAATCACCCTGTGTGTCCTGACTTTTTGGCCACCCTGTATAATATTAGCACTGTTTTAACTTTCGGGCCACCCTGTGTAATAATAGCACTGTGTTTTAACTTTTGAGCCACCCTGTGTAATAATAGCACTGTGTTGTTTTAACTTTCGGGCCACCCTGTATAATAATAGCACTGTGTTTTAACTTTTGGGCCACCCTGTATAATAATAGCACTGTGTTTTAACTTTTGGGCCACCCTGTGTAATAATAGCACTGTGTTTTAACTTTTGGGCCACCCTGTGTAATAATAGCACTGTGTTTTAACTTTTGGGCCACCCTGTGTAATAATAGCACTGTGTTTTAACTTTCGGGCCACCCTGTATAATAATAGCACTGTGTTTTAACTTTTGGGCCACCCTGTATAATAATAGCACTGTGTTTTAACTTTCGGGCCACCCTGTATAATAATAGCACTGTGTTTTAACTTTTGGGCCACCCTGTGTAATAATAGCACTGTGTTTTAACTTTTGGGCCACCCTGTATAATAATAGCACTGTGTTTTAACTTTTGGGCCACCCTGTGTAATAATCACCCTGTGTATAGTGACTTTCGGGCCACCGCTCGATGGTGAGGAGATGTTAACTACCTCGCCCGGTATGCAGGAGGTTGTGGGTTCGATCCCGACCCGGACGCTTGCTGTATATTTGTCGTTTGCGGTGTCTCTCTCCCCGTGGTCACGTGACATTTTCTCCAGGTCCTCAGGTTTTTTTTCCAACTCCCCATAATTTAAACGACATCACCACGCGTTTACAGTATTTGGCTGCTGCTACAAGTTTCCTCGTGATGACGATTCAGCCACTTTGTTGAGCGATCATTCGTAACAGCCACGTCGCTTCTGTAAAATGAGCTATACAGCTCAGTGGGCCCTTACCTGGTGAAATAAAAATAGTTTCGATTTAGGCTAACTCTGCCCACCCACTCCGTGTCCCCCCCCCCCCCACCCTGCGTTGGTCCCGCGAACCGCAGCGTGCGTTTTGCGCCTACTGCACCGACCGCATTTGGGGGCTGGGCCGGCAGGGCTACAAGTGCATCAACTGCAAGCTGCTGGTGCACAAGCGATGCCACAAGCTGGTGGCAGTGGAGTGTGGCAGGAACATGGTAAGAGGGGGCGCGCGCGTGCGCGCACACACGGGCGAAGGTACCCGTGGTCGCTTCTGGCAGGCCGGTGCGGGGGACGTGCCGTTGGCGAGCGACGCGTATTAGTGCGGTCACGGCGTGATATAGCGTCGTGAATGCGCGTCCGCGTCATTTATTGGGTTTTCAATCTTGGGGTGACCCGGCGCTACGCAGCGACAACAACAATGAGGATGACGACGACGATGAGGATGACGACGACGACGGGGATGACGACGATGATATTTGACTCAGGTGATAGAGATAACTCGGAGTATGACAGTTGGTGACGATGTTGATACAAACCCTAATGATGCTTTCAATCGTCATGATTATGACAATCATGGTAATGTTGGTGATGACGATGCTGCTGATGGTTATTGAGATTATTATGGTAATAATTACGATGATCATGATGATCACAGTGACTATGTTGATACCAATGATGATGATGATTTTAATCCTCATGATTATGACAATCACGCTTATGGTGGTTGAGATTATTAAGGTTATGAATGATGATGATGATGATCCACGTTGCTGCTGATTATGATGAGAAGGATTTTAAACCTCTGGAGTTTGATGATAATAATGATGCTGATGGTGTTTGCGATTATAACGGTTAGGGATGATGGTGCTGGCGGTGGCAGTAGTGGTTGCAGTGGTGGTGGTAGTGATGATGGTGATGGTGGTGTTGATGATGGTGATGTGGTGGTGTTGGTGATGGTGGTGGTGGTGATGATGATGACGATGATAGTGATGGTGGTGGTGGTGATGATGATGGTAGTGTTGATGATGATGATGGTGGTGGTGGTGATCACCCAGGCGGGATACTAACGACGGTGATTGTGAATGCCAGGAGCCCACGACGCTACCGAGCCCTCACCAGCACGGCAACCAGGACAGCGTGCACTCTGACGACATCGAGAACATCCCGCCGGGAGAGGGCAGCACAGGTCAGACGGAATCCGATGAGCCGCGAAGCTCTTGTCTCACCGATGTTCCGGTCGGGCGGCGGGTTGTCGTCAAGTTTACAACAACAATAAAAAAACAACAACGATACGATAAAAAAATGGAGGAAAGTGGTAAGCTAAAATTAAGTAAATATAAACAAAATATAATAATAAATAATAATGATTATTCAAGAGTAAGCAAGTGACTAAAAATAAAAAAAGTTAATATAAACAAAGTAGGGAAGGCGTCGGACTCGGATGATAGGCCGGGCTCGGAGTCTACGACGGCCTGCTTCTCTACAGGGAGACAGGGACACACGTGGACACGCGTGTACAGCAGGGCTCTGAGATGCAGCCGTGGTACAAGTGCCGCCCCCCTCTCCCCCCTTTCCGTGGAGATGGAGCCGTGAGAATCGTGTTCGGGAGATAATACTACGAACATTTATACGGCACTTTTCATCAAGGATCTCAAAGCGCTGGACACAGGACGCAGCAGCAGACTTCTCAGCATGAAAATGATTATTAATACATTTGAAGAATCCCATTTTCTCTAATGAACTCAACGTTTAGTAAGAGGAAGGGTATGTTATTAAAAAAATGCCCACAGGCTCAGAGAGATCACTCTGATGTCTCGTGGGACAGCGATCCGTGGCCTGGGGGCTTCACGGTGACAACGCCTCGGACGGTCACCCACAGAGCGAAGACGCCGTGACCTGGGGACGCAGAGACAACAGCTGCACTCTCACGTGCTAGGGGCCTTGAGGGGGACACGTGGGGGTGCAGCATGGCAATGATGGAGGCCGGGGCGAGATGGTTCACTGCTTTGTAAGTTAACAATAGGATTTTAAACCGGATTCCGCGTGAACCTGGAAGGCAGTGAAGGGAAGGCCAACGCGGGCATAGCACCGTGTGAAGAAGGAGCTCTGGTTCACACACCCTAGCAGCAGCAGCCGCCGCCGCCATTACGCAAGGGAGCTTCTTCAGGGCGCTTCACACGCGACGGGCGACGACCTGCACGTCGCGCCTCACATTTTTGAAAGGGCATCTCTCCCTCACCACCCCAGCGGTAGCTGTCCCTGTGCGGCACAGCGCGGCTAGGCACAGTGCGCCTCGGCACAGTGCGGCGGGGCACAGTGCGGCGGGGCACAGCGCGGCGAGGCACGGCGCGGCGAGGCACCGAGCCTGCGAGTGGGGGCCAGCGAGGGGGGGCCAGCGAGGGGGGGGGGCGGCGGCGATTGCTGCTGCTGTCTGTGATCGTGATTTGAGTGTCAGTCAACGCACAATTCGGCCTACCACACACCACACACACACACATGCAGCTCTCGTTCAATATACAAGGGATATTTGTACATATCCCATCGGGCCCACTCGGGTTACCGGCGTGCCCATATCCTGCGCCCAGCCGCGGACGATCAAATCCGTGGGCACCCCCACATTTTCCAGGACGTGGACGAGTAGGCCAAAGGAGCTGCTCGAGTTGTAGGCCCTTCCGCCAGCAGTGGCGCGAGCGTGGCGATTGCCAGTGCACCCGAGAGGCCGGTTGAACCCCCACCCCACGTGGCGGGGGGGGGGGGTTGAATCCAGGTTCTCGACCGTGCCTGCTCGGTGCTCTGCCACGCCGGACCTGGCCATTGTGAACCCAGCCGGCCGTCTGGACACTTGTGTGGTTGTTGACATTTTGTTGTTGTTGCTGCTGCTGTATATTTTTCCCTTGCAGACTTGCCCTACAGGCTGCCAAACATCGGCAAACCAGAAGAGGTGAGATACTTTGTCTTCGCTTTGACACCAGGCAGCGTCATTGCTGTGCCTTAGAATGATTACGGACGTCTCTCTGTCCGTAATCATTCTCAGGCACGCTGTTCAATTTTTTAGCTTTGAAAGTAAAAAAAATTACCACTTCCATCCACCCTTTCAACCAATCATCCATTCATCCACACGTTTGTCCATCCATCCATTTGTCCATCTATCCAACCAACCATCCGCATGTCCATCTATTTATCCATCCATCCATATCCATCCATTCAACCAACCATCCGTCTTGCCATCTATCCATCCATTTGTCCATCCACCCATCCATCCGTCCGATCATCCAACCATCCCTTAATCCACATGTCCGTCCATCCAACCGCGCGTCTTGTCTGGCCCGTCTGCAACCCCTTCCCGTCTCCCCCAGCCTCCGCAGGGCGGGAGGCAGGCGCACGCAGGCCTGGGCCTGCCGGACTTCGATCTGATCCGCGTGATCGGGAGAGGCAGCTACGCCAAGGTGCTGCTCGTGCGGCTCAAGCAGACCCAGAGGATCTACGCCATGAAGGTCGTCAAGAAGGAGCTCGTCAACGATGACGAGGTGGGGGGTGGGGGGTGGGGGGGAGAGGAGGCTGTGGGGTTGGGGAAGGTTCCGCGCGTGGCTGGCCAGGTGGCCTCCGGTGATGTCGCGCGTTTGTGCCGGAGAGGCCCCAGGGGAGCTTTTATGGCCGACGTGAAACTTACAATAAAAAAAAATTACTTGACCAGGTAAGCCCCACTGTACTGTGTCGCTCTTTCAGAAGCGACCTGGCCAAGCGGCTTCTCACGTTGAAATTTATAGCAGAAATACTCTTAAAAGCCCACCGAGAGAAATCCACGTGACCGCGGGGAGAGAGCCACGCAAACTCCAATACACATGCGTCAGGGTCGGGATCAAACCCACGAACCCACGACCTCCTGTATACGAGGAGGTGAGGGAGTTAACATCTTGCCGCCATGGCTCCCAGTTTAGCTACTGGCGTTGTGTCACGTGACGTAGCATCCAACTGGATCTTGCGCAGAGCAGTGCGGCCATTCACGTTGGATGATGGTGCCCACAATCCCTGGCGTTAGACAGCGGCCCACAATCCTTTGCATTATATAATGGTCCACGATCCTTTGCATTACAGAATGGTCCCCACAATTATTCACGTTAGAGAGCAGCCCATAAGTCTTTGCCTTAGAGAGCAGCCCACATTTTTTTGCGTTAGAGAGAAGCGTCTCCACAATCCTTTACGTTAGAGACCGGCCCAACAGCCCTCAATCCTTTGTGCCAGAGAACGACCCAATGGAGCGGATATCAGATCCCTTCAAGTGACCTCCACTCCACAAAGCGGGGGAGGGGGGGTGGGGGGGGACAGCATTTTCCCACCTGCCCTGCCGCACGAGAGAAACAAAGCCAAATATCCCCCGTATAGCCTTAACAGACTGTAGGGGCAAGTGCTGTTCGCGAGCACCTTTGAAGGCCGGAACGGTACACGAGGGGGTGGGTAGCCAGCACCACGCCCGGCCGCCTTTGTCTCCCCAGTGGCGATGTTTACACACTGCACCAGGTACTCATTTGAGGCTAAGTCGACCTAGGAGAGGCCCGGGACCGGTTCAGATAATCGTCACTGGTGTTGGCTGTGAGCGGAAATCGAACCCGGATCGCCGGGTTCATAGCGCAGCGCGATAACCGCTACACTATCGCTCCCGCACCACGGACGCTCGACCCCGACAGTCCGTTAACGCTGTACGGGGGGTGGGGGATCTCTTTGCCTTTGTGCGTAGGACATAGACTGGGTGCAGACGGAGAAGCACGTGTTTGAGCAGGCCTCCAACCACCCGTTCCTCGTGGGCCTCCACTCCTGCTTCCAGACGGACAGCCGGTGAGCAGCACTTCCGCGTTCGAACCGGGGAAGAAGAACCGCGCGTACGAACGGATTCCCGCCGGCACTTGCCGACGCGTGGCCTTCCCCCCCCGGGAGTGTTGATTGGGTGACGACGACGACGACGCCGCCGCCGCCCTGCTCACGGCCAACACCGGTGACGATTATCTGAACCGGTCCTGGGCCTCCCCTAGGTCGATCCAGCCTCAAATGAGTACCTGGTGCGGTGTGTAAACATCGCCACTGGGGAGACAAAGGCGGCCGGGTGTGGTGCTGGCCACCCGCCACCTCGTGTGCTGTGCCGGCATTCAGAGGTGCTCGCTAACAGCGCTTGCCCCAACAGTCTGTTAAGGCTATATGGGGAATCTGTCTTTGTATGTGTGCGCGAATGTGTGCGCGAATGTGTGCGCGTATGTGTGCGCGTATGTGTGTGCGTATGTGTGCGCGAATGTGTGCCAGGCCAAGCGTCGTGGTGATGTCACTGCCACTTAGTGGCGAATGGCGGTTGTTGTTATTGTTTTGTATGTGTGCGCGTATGTGTGCTCGTATGTGTGTATGTGTGTGTGCGCAGGCTCTTTTTCGTCATTGAGTACGTCAACGGTGGAGATCTGATGTTCCACATGCAGCGACAGCGCAAGCTTCCCGAGGAGCATGCCCGGTAGGTCAACTCCCCAGTCACTCGCATAGATCAATCCCTTAGTCACCCACACAGATCAAACCCCCCAGTCGCTCACATAGATCAACCCCCTAGTCACTCCGTCTCTCCGCGTGACGTCTCCATCTCTCGGTGTGACGTCTCTCGGTGTGACGTCTCCGTCTCTCAGTGTGACGTCTCCGTCTCTCGTTGTGACGTCTCGGTATCTCCGCGTGACGTCTCCATCTCTCGGTGCGACGTCTCCGTCTCTCGGTGCGACGTCTCCGTCTCTCGGTGCGACGTCTCCGTCTCTCCGCGTGACGTCTCCGTCTCTCGGTGCGACGTCTCCGTCTCTCGGTGCGACGTCTCCGTCTCTCCGCGTGACGTCTCCGTCTCACGGTGTGACGTCTCTGTCCCTCTCCCGGTGGCTCTGCGGGTAGGTTCTACGCGGCTGAGATCTCGCTTGCGCTCAACTTCCTGCACGAGCGCGGGGTCGTGTACCGTGACCTCAAGCTGGACAACGTGCTGCTCGACTCGGAGGGGCACATCAAGCTCACCGACTACGGCATGTGCAAGGTACGTGGCGCATCCGCGTGTGCCTGCTTACGTGTGTGCGTGTCTGTGTACGTCTGTGTGTGTGCGCGCGTGTGTGTGTGTACGTGTGCGTCTCTTCGCGTGTCTGTGCATGTCTGTGTGTGAATGGCGGTTATTATTGTTACACTGTATGCATCCGCGTGTTTGCGCATCTGCGCGTCTGCGTATATGTTGACCTTTTTACGCGCCGTACGTCGCCAACCGTGCTAATCAGAGGCGCGGGACAATTTAGTTGCGGTGGCGCAGTGGTTAACGCGCTGCGTTACGAACCCAGCGACTCGAGTTATGGCCAACATTCGGTGGCGATTACTTGAACTAGTTTCGGATCGTCTTCTTCTCATCAGCTTGTTAAATTACTTTTGCCGTGTGACAAGATGTAATTGGCATGAGCACCTCCATCCAAAATCTAAGGCCCTGTTCAACGTACGAAAACAAAAATCAGTATTTTACAGACACTCGTGTTGTGTTCCCGTGGAGCTTTTAGGTAAAACTAAATTCAGGTTCCGCCTCGCTCTACACGGGCTCGGTTTGTGTGCGATTCCGCGTCCTCTATATGCGGTGGCTCACCTATCTTTGCCCAAAAATTTGCTGTACTATGGGGTTTCATTTCACTCGTACGCGGCTACACGTTCGGACGTGGGACAACATTGTGCAGTGTACTGTGTGTACCGTGTGTACTGTATGCGCTAAACGTCAGGCAGCTGTCTCACACAGATACATACAGTGTTACTGTGTGTGCTGTATGCACTACTCAGCAGGCAGCTCCCTCCTCGTGCCGTGTCGCTTTGTGGGCCCTTCTTGGAAGGCATCGACTACTACTGCTGCTGCCACCACGTAGAGCGAGGGAAGCCTCTATAAGCAGATCTCCATTCCGTGGTCTCTGCATTGAAGCAAATAAACATCTCAGCCCGTCGGCCTGTTGGCATTCTGCTGATGAGACCCAGAATGTGGAAACCATCCCAGAGAATGCTTGCCTTGGCGCACGCTGCTGGATCTTATTGGTCTGGAAATCCAGTAGGCTGAGATTTAATTTATTATTATTACCCAGAGGCCTCGCTGAGTCTTAAGGCTGTGATCCCAATTGAGTGATCTCCAGGTAAGGTTTGGCCACGACCAGTTCCATTCATTTACTTGGTTGACGTCCTCGCGCTTGTCTCTAGGAGGGTCTGAGACCGGGAGACACGACCAGCACCTTCTGCGGGACGCCCAACTACATCGCCCCCGAAATCCTGCGCGGGGAGGAGTACGGTACGCGTCGAGCCTGCTGGCGAGTTAGCGAGCGCCTATTTAAGCCGGCCCCACCTGTCAGGGCCCCCCCCCCCGTGACTGCTCGTTCAGCGCAACCCCAGGACGACGGCGCACTGGATGGCGACGGCGTCTTCGTCCGCGTGAAACGTCCTTCAGGATTCATATTCTTGGTTCTTTCAGTAAAGTCAGTTACCGGAAGAACCAAGAATATGAATCCCTGCAGTCACGAAAGCTTTAAATCGAAAGTCCTTTAGGATTGTTCAGATTATTTCGAGTATTTGGCCGCTGTAAATGTCCACGCGACAAGCCACTTCGTTGAGCTATCGTTTGCGATGGCTTCTGAAAAATGACCTCATAGCCTGGTGGGTTTTTTCCTGATAAAAATAAAAATAGTTTGGTTTTAATTTATGTTTTTTTGTCGTAGTGATTTGCTCACCCTTGATACACTTTGCACTCGTGTCACGTTTTGTGTATTGTTTGTTGTCGTGACGCCCTGACCCGCTCCTTGCTGGACATCTGTTTAAAAAGAGCTTCATAGCTCATCGGGTTCTCCTCCCGCAGTACAAATGACGACACGGATTGTGAAAGTCCGTGCCCTGTGGCGGACGGGCCGTGTCTCCCCCGTGGCGCGCAGGGTTCAGCGTGGACTGGTGGGCGCTGGGTGTGCTCATGTTCGAGATGATGGCGGGCCGCTCGCCCTTCGATATCGTGGGGATGATGGACAACCCGGACCAAAACTCAGAGGACTACCTCTTCCAAGGTTAGACTCCTGCTGGGACAGGGTGGTGGTGGGGAGGGGAGCATGTTGGCACTGTAGGTTACGATCGCTGTGCCAGGGGGGCTGGGTGCGGTGGCACTGTGTGGTTACGATCGCTGTGCCAGGGGGGCTGGGTGCGGTGGCACTGTGTGGTTAAGATCGCTGTGCCAGGGGGGGTGGGTGCGGTGGCACTGTGTGGTTACGATCGCTGTGCCGGGGGGGTGGGTGCGGTGGTGCGGTGGCACTGTGTGCCGCCGGCTCGACTACCGAGTGCTTGGGCGCCCGGTGCGCGTTTGGTCTCTCGCCTCGAATCATCGGCCGATGAAATCGGCGTTGCATCTTCACGACTCAAAGGGCCCCGTGGCAACCCTCGGTGTTATTAAAGGTACGGCCCGCGGAAGTGGTTATCACAGAGCTACCTCCAAGACCCCTCCTTCAAGTCACTTCTGGTTCACACAGAGTAAGCCAGCGGCACTTCCCCCACTCAGCCCCTGCCTCAGACAGCACTCTCTGTCACTTGAACGGTCACTTGAACGGTCAGTAGTCAACCAGGTCACTCTCGCAAATGAGGCTAATCCTGGTCTCCTGGGTTTTCACCTGGTTTAACAAAAATAAAGCTGAAACTTTAGCTCGCCCACCCCCGCTGAATTGTTCACTCACCCACCCGCTCAGTCACTCACGCACCCACCCACTCATTCTCTCACCCATCTATTCACCTGCTCGTTCACTCACCCACCCACTCACCCACCCGCACACTCACTCACTCACCCACCCACTCACCCACCCACTCAACCACCCACCCACTCACCCACTCAAACACCCACCCACTCACTTACCCACCCACTCACCCACCCACCCACTCACCCGCCCACCCACTCACTCACCCACCCACTCACTCACCCATCCACTCACTCACCCACCGACTCACTCACCCACCCACCCACTCACCCACTCACTCACCCACCCACCCACTCACCCACTCACTCACTCACCCACTCACCCACTCACCCACCCACTCACTCACTTGCCCACCCACCCGACTTGTTGAGCGAATTTTCCCAGAATTTTGGATGTCATTGGCAGGGACACTCCGTTTAATTGTTCACCGCGATGTTCACTGCGCGAACAAAGTTTCCATCGCATCGCCGGCTTACAATTCCTCCCTCCCCCCAAGTTCACGCGACTACTTGCGCTCACTTCAAGAACGACATTGACATTTTTTTTTCAATCTCCGATTCTCTGTTACACCTTCACTAGGTGGGGGGGGGGGGGGGCTGTTTGTTGCTGGCCTCTTGGCGTTTTTTTGGCCCCTATGCTCAGCAACCCATGGTATAAAATTAAATCAACAGCCACATGGTGGGTGGAGGTGGGGGTTGTGGGGGGTAGTGGGGGGTGTGCCCTGTCTCGTCAGATCTCCAGAGCTAAGCAGAGTTGAACCTGGCAAGTGCTTGGGATGGGTTGCTGGGGGGATGGGTGGGGTGATGGGTGGGGAGATGGGGAGGCCACGTCATCAGCAGAGGGCCAGTGCAGCGAAATCCATTGCTCTAAAAAAAAAATATGTCGCATAATTCATGGGAATTGCATCTCACAACCCTGTACGATAATTATATATATAATGGCTAAATCCTATTTGTAACAATTATTATGAATAATGAAAACCTGCAGAAAATAAAACATGAATTTAAACAAATCAAGAAATGGCATAAAAATAAAAGGCGTGAACAACAACACGAAGTCATATCAATGAGTCCACTCAGTGGCGTCGGTGTTAGTCCCTCCCCACGATCCACGCGGCCCCCACGATCCACGCGGCCACCACGAAGTCGGACATCGCCAAACTGCGCGCATGTTTCCGCGGTTGTGCTCTTGTGTGGCTGTGGTGAGACTGAGGCGGCGCAGCTGTGAGGCTGTGCCGCTGTGCCGCTGTGCCGCTGCGTGTTCGGGTTGTGGTGCCGCTCGGGGCAACGGTTCCACTCCACGTACCGGCGGTCGCTTCAGTGACCGAACTGAAGCGCGTGGAGCGAAACGTCGGATGTCGTGTGGAAACAACGCGCGGCACCGCCCGCAAGCACAGCGGGAGAGGCTCGCCCGTGGCTGACGGCTAAAAAATGTTTTTGTTCCACCTGGAAAATGGTGCACGCCATGCTCTCTCTGTTTCCTGTCTCTCCTTCCTTCTTTCCATGCGTGTGTATGTGTGTCAATGTGTCTTGTCTCTCTTCTGCGTCAACAATCCTTGCGTGTTCTGTCCCACGTCTGTCTTCTGTCTGGTGTGTGCGTGTCCTATCCCGTGTGTCTGTGAGTATTCTGTCCCGTGTGTCTGGATGTGTGTCCCATCCCATGCGTGTGCGTTTGTCATGGTGTGTGTGCGTGTGTGCGCGTCCGAGCACTCGCTGTGTGTTGTTGTGGGCTGGTTTCTCCAGGACACGTTTACAAAGGTAGCGCCACCCTTCCCGTAAGTGTGATACCCGTCGCTTGCTTCTCGTGCCGCATGCGATGCCGGTTGCGCCTTACTCACAAAGCGAACCTGGCCCTCGGTCCGTTAACTACGTTAATCCACCGACGCTCGCATCCCCACGGCCTCCGCCCCCCCCCCCCCCCCATCTCTCCTGTCCCCCCTGCACCTTCCAAAGGCGACGCTTTGTTGTTTGTTACTGACACGGCGGTTGCTTGTGTTGTTGGTAATTCACGTCGGCGCGGGGCGGTGAGCCGGAAGCCACTACCGCGCGTCACGTTGGGACGGCTTCGCCGTGGAGCCTGCCCGCTGGCGCCGCTGCCGATCTCGGCTCTCCCTGACGGCAGTTTTCGGGGGATGTCGGCGTTCGTAAATTTACACGAACGCCGTTTCCCTCCGCTTCAACACGTGGCGTGGATTGCCTAAACCCCCTCCACCAGTGGTTCTTCTTAACCTGGGGTGCAACACTCACCCCCTGGGGGTTCGAGATGCCCTTTCTGGGGGTGTGAGACATGGCCAGATTTTTTTTTTTTTTAGAAGGTAAATAATTGAAAACACAAATTAAGCACGGGCACGTAAGTACAACAGCTACTTTTTTCCATCAAACCCCTCTGTATTTATTAATATCGTACATTTTTTTACGATTGAGAACCAAAGGGGTGCAAGGCTGCAGTGAAGGTTAAGAACCGCTGCCCTACAGCATCAGTGTTGGCACCAGGCAGGCAGAGCGGTGCATTCTATTGCTTTACGCCCCACGTGTGTTGTGTTGCCGTGGTGTTGTTGTGGTGTTGACGATTAGAATGTGCGGCACGCGCGTGTGTCGTTGAGTGGTGTGGCTGGGTGGTGTGGCTCGGCGCTGCTGTGCTGCACATTGCGACCTGTGAACGCCACACAACATACGGCGTTTTGCCGTTCTCTACTAACGTGCCTGCGTGAGCAATTGTGTGTGTGTCAGTGCACGTGTGTGAGACTACGGGGAACGGTGGTAGCGTAGCGGTTAGCGCGCTGCACTACGGACCCGGAGACCCGAGTTCGATTCCCGCTCACGGTCAACACCGGTGACGATTATTTGGACTGGTCCTGGGCCTCCCCTAGGTCGACTCAACCTCAAATAAGTATCTGGTGCGGTGTGTAAACATTGTCACTGGGCGTGGTGCTGGCCACCCAACCCCCATGCTTACCATGCCGGCCTTCATAGGTGCTCACTAACAGCACTTGCTGACGGTCTGTTAAGGCTACATGGGGGATCTTTGTCTTTGCAAGTGTTTGTGTAAGCGTGTACAAGCATGTGTTTGAATGTACATGTCAATGCGCATGCTAGTTTTGAACTTGTGATTACGTGTATATGTGTTGGCACAGTAGGGGGCACAGCTGGTACATCTGCAAGTCAGTCAACCCATGGCACCTGGGCCTATCCCATGACCTCACTATCAGTGAGCCTTCGACACTTCACGTGGCCTCAAAGTGCACCTGGCTTGGCACAGGCGCTGTGGTGACGTCACCGCCACTTAGTGGCGAATGGTGGTTGTGCGTATGGGTGGTGAACATCCAATTTATTTCTAATATATTTATGGGGTCATTCGCCCCCCACCACCCCCCACCTCTCCCCCCCCACCCCACCCACAATATACACGACACGCGGTATGTCCGTCCGCATAATTCCCCGGGCACTCCACTGTGCGCATTCGAGGAACGCTCTCTGCAAAGCAACAACCCGCGCGGTCATTTGGATAACGACGACGCCGCCGCCGCCGCAGAAAGAGCAGTGAAGGAGGGGGATTGGGTTATAACGTGGCCACTCGAGGCCCGGAGCGGTCGCTAGGCGGAGGGACCCACGGCCCTTCAATGGGGAGCGCGGGGCGGGGGGTGGCAGGCCAGCCCCAGGCCCAGCGGCGGTGCCCCGGCTAGTGCCAGGAGACTAATGGCGACGCGTCGTGCCATGGGCCCCCCTCTCTCTCGTTGGTACAGTGATTCTGGAGAAGCAGATCAGGATCCCGAGGTCCCTCTCGGTGAAGGCGGCCAACGTGCTCAAGGGATTCCTCGACAAGGTGCGGGAGATGCCAGCTTGCCGCGCGTGTTTCTGTGTGCGTGTCTGTTGGGTGTGTGTGTGTCTGTGGGTGTCTGTGGGTGTGTGCTGGTGTGTTTAGGTGGGGAGCGGTTGTGTCGCGGTTAGCGCCCTGCGCTTCAAGTCGGTGACCCGAGTTCGGTATCCGCTCACGGCCAACACCAGTGACGATTATCTGAACCGGTCCTGGGCCTCCCGTAGATCGACCCAGCCTCAAATTAGTACCTGGTGCGGTGTGTAAACATCGCCACTGGGGAGACAAAGGCGGCCCGGCGTGGTGCTGGCCACCCACCCCCTCAAGTACCGTTCTGGCCTTGATAGGTGCTCATTAACAGCACTTGCCCCAACAGTCTGTTAAGGCTATATGGGGATATTTGTCTTTGTGTGTATGTGTTTCTGTGGGAGGGATGCTCACAACAACGAGCTTAGCGCAGGATGGCTAAAACACAGCCAGTTGGCACAGTGGGGAGCATAGGTGGATCTCTGGACTTTCTTGAGGTCCGGTGGCCCGGCTCTGGCTCCTGCCACCATGAGGGGTGGACAGTCCTCTTCTCGGGGCAGGAGTCTGCCAAACAACAGGGAGTGGCTCTTCTTCTGAAGAAAAGATTGAAGGGGGTGTGGGAGCATGGCAGTGAGGTGTGGGAAGCTGTAAGCCCCAGGCTACTTTGGACTTGCCTTCCCATCAACCAGAGGCGAGGAGTGGTGGTCGTGGTTACTTATGCCCCCACCGAAGATGAACATCCTTGGAGGGATGCAGGCAAGACCGATGAGTCAGATGCCTTCTATGACCTCCTGTCACAGGTGCGAGCTAAAGTGGGCCCCTCGGGATAGAGTCATCTTGTTGGGTGACTTCATTGCCCGAGTTGGTCAAGATGCTGGCACCTGGTCTGGAGTTATTGGAAGGCATGGGCCAGATCAGCTCAATAACAACAGCAGGAGGTTGCTAGATTTTTGTGCAGCCCATGGGCTTGTAATTACCAGCACGCTGTTCCGGCATCGGCGCATCCACACAACATCATGGATGCATGCCGGGTCCAAGCAAGAACATTTGCTGGACTACATAGTGATGGAACAGCGGATGCGGGTTCATGTCCTTGACACCAGAACCTACCATGGAGCTGATCTGCCCACTGACCATCGACTTGTCATCTGTAAGATGCGCCTGCCATTCCTCCACTCCGGTGGTGGGTGTACACCCAGGACCCCATTCAAACTCATAGTGGCATGATCTCAGCTAGCTGATTAAATTAATCGCTTGCGGCTGGGGTTGGCATCGTCCCTGACTACTCCGTCTGCTACAGCAGAGGTGTAGGGAATTCCAACAAGACCTACATCTCTGCTTTATTGACCTGGTCAAGGCCTATGATTCCATCAGTAGGCCTGGGCTCTGGGTTGTTCTTCGTGCTTTCGGAGTCCCTGACACTCTGCTCACGATCATTAAGGACCTTCATGATGGTGAGCGGGCCCGAGTAAAACGACGTGGCCGGGAGTCGGAGCCATTCCCTGTACACCTTGGGGTGCAACAGGGACGTCCTCTAGCTCCCACAATATTTTACATCTATTTCGACCACGTAGTTCGTGAAGCCTTCAGTAGCTGTACCGCAGGAATTTCTATCTGATACAGATACAATGGGAGGCTGATCGATGCCCGGGTGTGGTCAAGGGATGGCTCCCTATTGCTCAACCATGTTACGTATGCCGATGATCTGGTAATTGCTGCTCACTCAGAGGAGGAGTTGGATGCGCTACTGCTGAACCTGAAGCTTGCCACTAAGAGGTGGGGCCTTACCATCAGCCCCACCAAAACTAAGCACCTGCCTGGGTATTTTATACCATCGGACAATCCACCCACACAACTCCCAATTGGTGATAGGGCAGTTGTGGAGAGAGTGGAGAATTTCCAATACCTGGGCAGTATGCTTATGACCGGCCCCGGTTTAACAGCAGAGGTCTCACTCCGAATTAGTCGAGCGGCATTATCTTTTCATCGGTTGCGTAACGCTGCGTGGAAGCTACCTGGTCTGTCGCTCCGCACGAAGCTTCAGGTCTTCTTGGCCACATTAATTCCCTCTATTCTTTACGCTTGCGAAACGTGTACCCCCCTAATGGAACATCTTCGCCGGTCACAAACATTTAGGCTGGCCTGCCTACGATCCATCCTGGGTTTAACCAGGCTGGATTGTGTGAGGGGCTCACAAATCCTTGAAAGATCTGGACAAAGTCCCATCGGTGAGCTCCTCCGGCAGGCAAGGCTGCGTTGGCTGGGTCATGTAGCCCGCATGCCCAATCACCGCATGCCTAAATAGCTTTTGTTCGGCCGGATCGAGGGGGCTAAACGGGCGTGGCACGGGCTAGAGAATAACTGGAGTGATGTGGTACAGGAGGATGTGGAGCTGAGTGGACTTGCCGATGACTGGTACCAGCGGTGTCAAGATCGGCCTCTGGAGGAGGCTCGTTAATGACGCTACTGGGCAGTTGGAGGCAGTCGCCCTCCAACAACAATGGAGGGGGGAGGAGCGACGCTCACAACAACGAGCGGAGCGCCGGGTGGCTAAAGCACAGCAAGTTGGCACAGTAGGGGGCACAGGTGGTGCATCAGCCAGTCATCTCAGTCAGTCGACCCGTGGCACCTGGGTCTGCCCCGTGACCTCCTGCCAGCGGGCGTTCGACACTTCACGTGGCCTCAACGTGCACATAGCCTGGCACAAGCGTCGTGGTGACGTTACCGCCATTTAGTGGCGAATGGCGGTTGTTGTTGTCTAACTCCATGTGTGTATGTTTCTATCTTTGAGTGTGTTTGTGTCTATCTCCGTTTGTGTGTCTATCTCCGTATGTGTGTATGTCTATCTCCCTGTGTCCGTGTGCTCAGGACCCCCGGGAGAGACTTGGCTGTCATCCCCAGACGGGTTTCGCTGATATTCAGAGCCACGCGTTCTTCCGCACGATTGCGTGGGACATGGTGCGTCTCTCTCTCTCTCTCTGTCTCTCTGCACATGTCCCACTTATCACACACTCGCACAGACACTCGGACAGACTTGCATATATACACACAGATGTACACAGACACGCACAGACTTCCACAGACAATCACAGATGTACACAGACACACACAAACTTACACAGACACTCACCGATGTACACAGACTTACACAGACACTCGGACTTTCACACACACTCAGACTTACACAGACACTCACAGACACTCACAGGTGTACACAGACACGCACAGGTGTACACAGACACTCACAGACTTGCACAGACACTCACAGACTTACACAGACACTCATAGACACTCACAGACTTACACAGACACTCACAGATTTACACATACACTCACAGACTTACACAGACACTCATAGACACTCACAGACGTACACAGACACTCACAGACTTACAGAGACGCAGATTTACACAGACACTCAGATTTACACAGACACTCACAGACTTACATATATACGCACAGATGTACACAGACACGCACAGACTTCCACAGACAATCACAGATTTGCACAGACACTCACAGACTTACACAGACACTCATAGACTTACACAGACACTCACAGACTTACACAGACACTCACAGACACTCACAGACTTATACAGACACAGACTTACACAGACACTCACAGGTGTACACAGACACTCACAGACGTACACAGACACTCACAGACTTACACAGACACTCATAGACACTCACAGACTAACACAGACACTTACAGACACTCAGACACTCACAGACTTACACAGACACAGATTTACACAGACACTCAGATTTACACAGACACCCACAGACTTCCACAGACAATCACAGATGTACACAGACACACACAAACTTACACAGACACTCACCGATGTACACAGACTTACACAGACACTCGGACTTACACACACTCAGACTTACACATACACTCACAGGTGTACAGAGACACTCAGACTTACACAGACACTTACAGGTGTACAGAGACACTCACATACTTACACAGACACTTACAGACTTACACAGACACTCACAAACACTTACAGATACTCACAGACTTACACAGACACAGATTTACACAGACACTCACAGATTTACACACACTCACAGACTTACATATATTCGCACAGATGTACACAGACACGCACAGACTTACACAGACACTCACAGGTGTACACAGACACTCACAGACGTACACAGACACTCACAGACTTACACAGACACTCATAGACACTCACAGACTAACACAGACACTTACAGACACTCACAGACTTACACAGACACAGATTTACACAGACACTCAGATTTACACAGACACTCACCGATGTACACAGACTTACACAGACACTCGGACTTACACACACTCAGACTTACACAGACACTCACAGGTGTACAGAGACACTCAGACTTACACAGACACTTACAGGTGTACAGAGACACTTACAGACTTACACAGACACCCACAAACACTTACAGATACTCACAGACTTACACAGACACAGATTTACACAGACACTCACAGATTTGCACAGACACTCACAGATACACAGACACACAGACTTACACAGACATACTTATACAGACACTCACAGACTTACACAGACACTCACAGACTTACACAGACACTCACAGACTTACACTGACACACACAGACTTACACAGACACTCATAGACTTACACAGACTTACACAGACACGCACAGACACTCACAGACTTACACAGATACTCACAGATTTGCACAGACACTCACAGATACACAGACACACAGACTTACACAGACACTCATAGACTTACACCAACACTCACAGACTTACTCAGACACTCACAGACTTACACAGACACTCACAGACTTACACAGACACTCACAGACTTACACAGACACACACAGACTTACACAGACACTCATAGACTTACACAGACTTACACAGACACGCACAGACACTCACAGACTTACACAGACACTCATAGACACTCACAGACTTACACAGACACTGAGACACTCACAGACACTCAGACACTCACAGACACTCACAGACTTACACAGACACTCACAGACTTACACAGACACTCAAACGTACACAGACACTCAGACTTACACAGACACTCACAGACACTCAGACTTACACGGACACTCGCAGACTTACACAGACACTCAGACTTACACAGACACTCACAGACTTACACACTTACACAGACACTCACAGACTTACACAAACACTCACAGACTTACACAGACACAGACTTTCACAGATTCTAACATACTTTCACAGACGCTAACATACTTACACAGACTTACACAGACACTCACAGACTTACACAGACACTCACAGACTTACACAGACACAGACTTACACAGACACTCACAGACTTACACAGACACTCACAGACTTACACAGACACTCACAGACTTACACAGACACACACAGACTTACACAGACACTCATAGACTTACACAGACTTACACAGACACTCAGACTTACACAGACTTACACAGACACTCACAGACTTACACAGACACTCAGACTTACACAAACTTACACAGACACTCACAGACTTACACAGACACTCAGACTTACACAGACTTACACAGACACTCACAGACTTACACAGACACTCAGACTTACACAAACTTACACAGACACTCACAGACTTACACAGACACTCAGACTTACACAGACTTACACAGACACTCACAGACTTACACAGACACTCACAGAGGGCGGGTGGGAGCTCAGTTTACGCCGATACGTGTTCACGTTCCTGCTGAAGTCCAATATCCGTGCCTCTGCCCACTGACCTCCCTCGCCGCTCTCCTTGCGCTCCCCCACCCCCGATCCCCCACCAGCTGGAACAGAAGCAGGTGATTCCTCCCTTCAAGCCTCACATTGCGGGAGACTTTGGCCTCGACAACTTTGACAGCCAGTTCACCACGGAGCCCGTGCACTTCACCCCCGACGACGAGTGAGCAGCGCCGCCCGGCGTCCACCAACCTCCGTCCCTCCTACCCCCACCGCCAGCCCACTCGCCTCCCCCCCACTCAAGCCAGGGCCCAGCCCAGTCAGTGTGGTAGCAGCCAAAGCCGCAGTGTCCCTGCTATCACCACTGTAAGCCCATACCTTCTGATCAACCCACAAACCCACTCAGTGTGATAGCAGCCACAGCGTCGTCCCCCCTTCTCTGCTATCCCCACCGCTAGCTCGTACCGCCCACTCCCCACGGCCTAGCTAATGTACAGTGGATAAATGTATCCAATCGATAAGTTTGTGAGCTTTTGCTCGTCTCTGCTCACCGGCAAGCGAGCCGAAATGACACCAATGGGGGGGGGGGCGCGTGTTAAGCGCTTGCGTGTGCACGTGACCATTTCATTTGTTCGGCTGTGCCAGGTGGTGGAGGCTTTCCTGACGCAGCATTGATCTTTACATGAGCCACTTGCTGAACCTCCCAACGGTCACCCCATCGTCAACCCCCCAACCCTACCCCGGCTTCAACACCGCCGGTCGCCGCCGCTCCCTTCCCCAAACCCAACGTTGACCGTGAACCTCCTGTGACCCTCACCCTATCGCTGCACCTGCCGACCCTGACCCCTGACCGCCCCTTCCCCCCCCCCCCCCTCCCTCCCGGTGTGTCTGTGCCCAGGAGCGTACTGCAAAAGATTGACCAGACAGAGTTCGAGGGCTTCGAGTACATCAACCCCCTGCTCATGTCCACCGAGGAGTGCGTCTGAGCCTCTTCCTCCTCGTCCACCTCCTTGTCCTCCAGGCCTACCATCCAATCTCACCTCTAGCCGCACTCCACCAATCAGCTGTGCCACAGGAGGCCGGAATCCCCCCACGTCTGCCGACAATGCAGTTGTACATTCCAGGTTGTCACGCGCTCAACACCTCCCCCCCCACCTCCTGCTGTTTGGAATCTCCCAGATTTGTAACCGGTGCTGTGTGCACCGCTAGTGACGGATGCAGCGAAACTCACGACAGGGTGATGCCACTTCTCCCAACGCTTTGCCATACCCCCCCCCACCTCGTCCGCCCCCTTGCCGTTCAGTTATACTTCAATGGTACATTCCACCCTGCAAGTTACCTCCTGCGAAGTCTCCCGTGGACGTTGGGTGCGGTGGGCTACCTTGGAATGTTCCACTTTGATACGTGGAGGGGATGTGAAGCTGGAAGGCGTTTCTCTCTCTCTCCCGCAGCCTGATTGCGATGAGTGATGCCGATGTGACCGAGCGAGCGTGTGTCGAAGTGTGCATGTGCGTGCGAGCGATGCGTGGGTACGTGTGTAGCGTAGAGTGGTGGCGCAGTGGTTAGCGCGACCGCGCTAGGAACTCGGCGACCCGAGTTCGATTACGCACTCTCACGGCCAATTGGGTCAAATATCCAGAACCGGTCCTGCGCCTTTCCTTAGGTCAACTCAGCCTTCATGAGTACCTGGTGCAGTGTGTAACAAAACATCAGCACTGGGGAAACAAAGACGGCCCGGCGCGGTGCTGGCCAATCACCTTCCTCGTGTGCTGTGCGAGCCTTCGTAGGTGCTCGCAAACAGCCTTGGTAGGCGACACGGGGATGTTTGTTGTATTTGTTGTTTGTGTGTATGTATGTGTGTGAATGTTATGGTTTGTTTGAGAGCACACATACATATATATGAGTGCAGAGCGGTGGTGCCGGCGGTCAACGCGTTCCACCACACACCGTGTAACGTGGGCTCGACAACAGGCCGATGATCACATCGATGACGTGTGGTCACCGAACCTTGTCTTGGGACTCCTCTAGGTTGACTTGGCCTTAATTAAATATTCAGTGCATTTGTGTGAACATCGGCACTGCAGAGATGAGGGTAGCTGGGTGTGGTGCTGGCCACACCCCACCCCCCTTGTGTTCTGTGATGGTCTTAATAGGTGCTCGCTAACAACACTTGCCACAATAGTCTGAAGAAGGCTATGTGGGGGAGATCTTTGTCTCGTTTTGGCTTTGTCGGTATACATGTGTGAGTGTGTGTGAGTGTATGAGTGTAAGTGTGTATGAGTGTGTGAGTGTGAGTCGGTGTGAGTGTGAGTGTGTGTATGAGTGAATGTGTATGAGTGTGTGTGAGTGTGAGTGAGTGTGTATGAGTGTGAGTGTGTGTGAGTCGGTGTGAGTGAGTGTGAGTCAGTGTGTGTGTGTGAGTGTGTGTGTATGAGTGTGTGTGTGAGTGTGAGTCGGTGTGTGTGTGCCTGTGTATAGTGGGGAGCGGTAGTGTAGCGGTTAGCGCTACGCTGCGCTATGAACCTGGCGACCCGGGTTCTATTCCCGCTCACGGCCAACACCAGTGACGATTATCTGAACCGGTCCCGGGCCTCCCCTAGGTTGACTCAGCCTTTAAATGAGTACCTGGTGCGGTGTGTAAACATTGCCACTAGGGAGACAAAGGCGGTCGGGCGTGGTGCTGGCCACCTACCCCCTCGTGTACCGTTCCGGCCTTCATAAGTGCTCGCTAACAGCACTTGCCCCAACAGTCTGTTAAGGCTATATGGGGGATCTTTGTCTTTGAGTGTGTGTATGAGTGTGAGTGAGTGTGTGCGTGTGTATGAGTGTGTGTATGAGTGTGTGAGTGAGTGTATGTGTGAGTGATTGAGTGTGAGTGATTGTGTGTGCGAGTGTATGTGTGTGTATGAGTGTGAGTGAGTGTGTGTGAGTGAGTGTGTGTGAGTGAGTGTGAGTGAGTGTGAGTCTGTGTATGAGTGTGAGTGAGTGTGAGTGAGTGTGAGTGAGTGAGTGTGAGTGAGTTTGAGTGAGTGAGTGTGTGTACGAGTGTGTGTACGAGTGTGAATGAGTGTGTGTGAGTGTGTGTGTGAGTCGGTGTGCTTTGTCGGGGAGCAGTGGCAGCAGCGTGCTAAGAGCCGCGCCATGAAACCCGGCGACCCGAGTTGCATTCCCGCTCGAGGCCACCAACGGTGGCGAATAATTGAACTGGTCCTGGGTCCTCCCCTAGGTCGACTGAGCCTTAAACGAGCACCACTGTGTAAACATCAGTGCTGGAGAGACAAAGGCGGCCGGGCGTGATGTTGGCCACACGACCACCCCCGAGTGTGCTGTGCCAGCCTTTATTGCTGCTCGCTAACAGCACTTGCCCTAACAGCCTGTTGAAGGCTATACGGCAAGCCCCTTTGTCTGTGAGAGTGAACGCACGCGGGTGTGTGTGAGCGAGTGTGTGCGAGCGAGTGTGTGTGTGTGTGCGTGCGTGAGCACACGAGAGCGTAAATCGGCAAAAACGCGTGCAAACCTGTGTTTAAAATGACAGCACATCAAGCCTGTTCCTCGTTAGTCCAGCGGTGTAGCTATTGATGGTGCAGGTGGTGCAATTGCACCGGGCCCCGCGGGCATGTAGGGGGGTGGGGGGGGGCATTTCATTCCCTGCACCGTGACTCGTGCCAGCCACGGTGCACCACTGCTGCCGCCACTTTTCCAACTTTCCCCCGACACCGGTCATTCATCGGGCTACGATTTTGGCACGGAGGTTGCGGAAATCGTCAAATGTAATATGAAGTCCATCGTGACCTCTTGGAGATGACTGTAGGTCGGGGGTGGGGATGTAGAACACATGTCTAGACACGGCTGTACGTTGGGGGTGGTGGTGGGGTTTGGGAGAAGAGTTTGTTTCTCCGTACCTCGGCCATTAATTTTACCCCTCTAGTTACCCGTGCCATCATCGTGGCCCCTTCCTCACCCACTGCAGAGATGAGGGTAGCTCAGCCCTGGAGCGACTGCCCCTGGTCAGAGCGGTCGCTCCAGGGCTGAGTCTCACCCGAGCACGTTGTCCTCTTCCGTGTCTTCGATGATGGGCCCCGGTGGAGGAGGCTCCCTCGCTGGGCAGTGAAGCAGATCGCTTACCAGTTGTACATTTTTACTTTGGTCTTTCTCTCTGTGCAAAGTTGGCCGGAATCGAACCCGGTTATTTCAGGGTTGAGGGTGTCAACCAGTGCCCCCACAGCTGCTGCCGCCGCCGCCGCCGCCCCTTTCTTCCATCCTTTGACTCCTGGTCCGGTGCCCCGTAGGCGGCGAGTTGGTGTGGGGGGGGGCAGAAGAGACGATGGAGACAAAAACGCGAAACACTAGACGCATTTAAGTCGGGCCTCATTGCACAAGTTAACCACGCGGTGTCGGGATTTATTTACCAAATGTACTATAAGGAGATATTATTATTATCGCGGTTAAGACGTCGGCAAAACGCGATCAATTTAAGACAAATGTAAAACGACAGTATATTTTTTATTCTCCAGCGCCGGCCGGCGTGTGTGGAGTGTGGGATGTGGGGAGTTCGGTGGGGTGGGGACGGCGGGGGGGACCACGGTCTGAGAAATTCTCGGCTGGAACTGCCACATCGCTCGGTTCGGCGGCATGCTGTCTCTCTGTCGCACTCCTCACTCGTGTCTGACCGTTAACCACCGAGGTGATGACCACTCGCTTGACATTGCTGCTCCCTTCCTCCCTTCCCTAGCGAGCGATGGAGCGAGCTCTCGAGTTGCGAGTTCCGAGTTTTATTTTGTTTATCTCGGGAGAGAACTCGAGTGAGAGAGCGAGTGAGAGAGACATTTCCAGGGTTTATTGGTCTCTCTCTTTTGCAAGGTGTGACCGACCCTTGGTTCGGCAAAATTACAAAAGCAAAAAAAACGGCGAAGAAGCAGCTACGGAGCGAATGGAAATCGGTGCGATAACCGTTCACGTTCAAGAGTTGAATTCTGTCGTTTTAAGCTCGACACTTGAACTTGCCGCACGCAGACGCGAGGTTCGCGCGGCCATAAGGATGAGTGGTGGCGTCGACAAGTGAAAGAACGCAAATTTAAATCCGAGTCGAGTTCGGCTTTCGCGGGTACACTGATGTGGAATGGTTGAGGCCCCGTTAGGGGGCAGCTGCTGTTGCTGTTGTTTCCGTTGCTGTTGTCCAGTTTAAAGCGCCTTTGACGATTAGCACGGTTGGCTACGCACGGTGCGAAGGAAATTCAACAGACGCACATACAAAGTGATGTCCGCCGTGCGGGATTTACAAGATGCGCCTCCCCCCCCCCCCCCCACAAAAAAAAGAGGTCGTCCACTTAAAACAAAAACCAGAATAATCTGGCAACTCGCTCCTGGATTGTCCAAATAGAAGCTATTCGGCGAGACCTTGGCCCACGAGCCAAGGGGGGGGGGGGGGGGTGGTCTAAGTTGGGGTCACCTGGGGTGGCAAATGCTTCTCGTGTCTACCCGTGGGCGGCGTTAACCGTGCCCAGACAAAGATTTGGCATCTGTAAACCGCCCCGTTGCGTAAGAACACGCTTCCTATTCTCATGACCCGCGGGATGTTTGGTATCACGTTCGGTTCGACTTCCCCGTGCCCAAGCGACGTTCTCCATGGAGCACGCTGACAGTAACCCCCCCCCCCTTCTTCAACAACGTCATTCTCGTGAGAAGCCACCGCGGTGGGCTTGCCATCGCGCGCCGTTTGTGGTCCAGAGATAAACCGATCGGAGAATGTCATCATTGGCATTCGCCAGTTCGCACCATTGGTCACCCCAAGCAAACTTTAAAGGCGGCCTCAGGGATAAACTAAAAACTATCTTTTATTTTACCAGGTAAGGCCACACTGAGCAATGTGGCTCTTTTTTCAGAAGCGACCTGGCCACAAATGATTGCTCAACCTCGGTGGCTTATCACGTGGACATTTATAGCAGCCAAAAGCCCAGAGGACGCGACCACATGGAGATCATGCAAACTCCAAAAATACAGCAGGCGTCAGGGTCAGGATCGAACCCACGAGCTCCTGTATACCAGGCGAGGTGGTTAACATTTCGCCACCTTGGCGGCCATCTCGCAACAGACAACGCCGTGCAGATGATTCCCAATTATGACGAAACGATGAAAACACTACTGGGGGAGGGTTACTATGCTGCTGTAAACTGTGTAATTATCGCCACTAACTAGCGAGGCCATTTGCTAACAGACACTAAACTACGCGTGATTGAATTGAGATTTCCGTCGTACTTTGGCGGCGTTTGCGTCTTTTCATATTTGGGGGTGTCGGGCCGGCATCCTTCGCTGTGGAGCGCGCGACACTGAAGTCAAGCACTCGGAATGACACGCTCGCGCACACACGAGTCATGTCGGAACCACCGGTACGAGCCCCTTGGGTTTGATGTTGAAGATACTGCGAAGAAAAAAAGCACTCCTGCCCATCCATAAAAAACCTCAGCCGTGGCGATTCTCAACAATGAACGAGACGAATGAAACCAAAGTGACGATATCGGTCGCAAAATCTCAACGAACGAAACGCACATTTTCTGTTCAAAGTTTTATTTGCCAGCTCTCTGGGGAGGGTGGGGACGTTTTAGCGGTCGCTAAACTTTGGGCAGCTTCTCGCGCGCGGTTTGTGTATAAACGAGGGGGGTGGGGGGCTTGCCTCCGCGCTTGTTTGACGTGTTTGTTGTCGCTGCTGCTGCTCCTGCTCCCGTCGCCGCCGCGTCGGACATCGATCGCATCGCCGAAGCGGTCACGTGCGCGGCGGCGACGGCTGTGTGTCCGACCGCGCCACCATTGGTTGATCGTCACAGGGTTGTGAAGCTGGGGCAACCCTTGTGGTTGGTGCGGGTGGGTGGGGGGAGGTCGTAGGGGGCTCGGCACGGCCCAGTCGATGTTAAAACTTTAAGCAAAATGTTGCGACGCTGAAACGGAATTGGTTTTCGACGGTATGCCCTGCCGCTCGCACGTAATACGGTGACAGCCCACGAAATCGCAGGTCGCCGATCGGTCATGTATGATCTTGCAGAACCTCAATCGAGGCAATATATCGATTATGTTCGCAGTCAATCTGACTACAATGTAAAAATGTCATTTTTTTTAAATAACCAATCCCAAAATAATCGAGGGGGTTACATCGCTGCGCCCATTCATTGCCAAACCAATCCATGGATCGAGTAATCTCATTGGTTAGTATTGCGACAGGTGAACCGCCCACTTTGATTGGCTAAGATTACAGCTCCATCCAGTCGCCCAACGCTCCAGGCTTAAAACTAAAATCATAAACTATTTTTAATTTACCAGATAAGGCCCACTGAGCTATATATAGCTTTTTTCATAAGCGGACCTGGCTATCACAAATGCCAGCTCAACGAAGTGGCTTATCATCATATAGAGATGTATAGCAGCCAAATACTCTATACGCGTGATGTTGATTCTTAATGTGGAGGGGAAAACCTGGAGGAATCCATAGAAAAATCCACGCGACCACGGGAAAAGAGAGAGACACCGCAAACTCCACATATACAGCAGGCCTCAGGGTCAGGATCGAACCCACGACATCCTGTATACCAGGCGAGGTAGTTAACATCTATCCACCGTGGTGATGATGAGAGATAGAGAGATACACCACAAACTCCAAATATACAGCAGGCGTCGGTGGGGATCGAACCCACGACCTCCTGGAGACCAGGCGAGGTAGTTAACATCTCCTAGCCCCCGTGGCGCCTCATTGACACCGGTGCTGTGCGACAGCAGCGACCGTGCGACTTCAATACCGGGGTCCGGGTCGCGTTCATAGAACGGCCCTGAAAGGACATCGATCGGGTGTCTCGTCGTGCAGTCGGACAATTGTATCGCCACACGTGTCGCTCACGTGTGTGTACACGTGTGGGCGTGGGTGGGTGCGTGGGTGGGTGCGTGCGTGGGTGCACGCGCATTCGGAACACAGCCCGCCTATTCCGAACACGTGCCATGGTGTGGACTGCATTTGCGTTGAGCCTGAACCGAGGGCGCTTTCGCTCGGAACAATTTTTTTGTTCTTGTGGTTCGACGGCCGCGTCGCGGCGGTTAAGGGAGGAGGAGCGGAGTCGGGCAAATCCTGAGCTGTATTTAACTAAATAGCACTGGGAGCCCAGAGGGCCCATAGTCTGTAATGTTCGGGGCTGCACAAACTCCATGGATTCCGGTGTAGGTTTCCACGTTTACCTGTCTTCACAGCCGCATCCATCATATCACATCGTCATCGCAGTAATGGCGTTGTACCACATTACCTGTTGCGTGCGGCGGTCGATAAGTGAACAGTTGTCATTATTGAAATGAGTGGGTCTGTATTTACCCAGCACAAGCCTCTCTTGAATTTTAAGATGCGTTTTCGGAAGGGCCTATGTGCTTTGGCTAATCCCGTGATGGCCTCGTGGATAGACACTTGACCAAATGGATAAAACCCACACGGGCTGAAACACTCAATTCCAAACAGATAAGTCAGCAGCAACCTACTAGCTGTACTCTGGGACCATCCCGCAGGCCTGCAGCCATGTAAAGAGCACACATACACGCGGAATGGTCTGTGTGTGATCCACCAACCCCAATCACGGGTGTATGCCGTAACACCCAGGTTCATATTCATTTCGACAGACAAGACGATTGGCAACTAGAAATAGCCAAAACAACGGTGGGAAGAGGGGACTGGAGTTTCTGAGTATCCGATGGTTATTAAAAGTGGGATAGCTGACAACTACCCGAGCGTCCCAGTTGGGCTGGAACAGCCTCGGCAGTTTCAGAACGTCTGCCCGGGATATCCAGAAGATTTTAGCGGGGGGGGCGGGGGGGGGAAACACAAGTCTTGATTTTTTTGTCACCGATTTTCAAATATTCTTTGGGTCTTTCGGTAAAGCCACGTAGATAGAAAAAAATAATACAAATATCACGATGTTTCAATCGTAGCGCACGCAATCGTCATCAGGTGAAAAAATCGCAAGAGCTGCCGAGGCAGGATGTTATGACATGGTTAGGACATCCTGCCTCGGCAGCTCTCTTGATATTTTTTTCACCTGATGACGATTGCTTGCGTTACGATCGAAATGTCGTGATATTTGTATATTTTTTCTATCTACGTGGCTTTACCGAAAGACCCAAAGAATATGAATTCCTGCAGTCACGAAAGCTTTAAGTCGTTTTTCAAATGTTTTGGTCTCTTGCCCAACTGACCGTGACCCCGGTGGTGGCCGGGTCTGCATCAGCGGTGGGCGGGGATGGCGATGGAGTGGGCGTGGCTGTGTAAAAGTGTGTGGGGCTCACAGTAGGCGGTGCTAGTGGCTGATTGAGCGTGGTGGGAGCGGTGATGCAGCGGTTCGCGTGCTGCCCCCGAACATGGTGAGCCGAGTTCGATTCCCGCTCACGGCCAACACCGGTGGCGATTATCTGAACTGGTCCTGGGCTCACCTCGATCGACTCAGCCTCAAATGAGTACCTGGTGAGGTGTGTAGTAAAATTCGCCACCGGAGAAACAAAGGCGGCTGTGCGTGGTGCTGGAAATCCACCCCTCGTGTGCCGTGCCGGCCTTCATAGGTGCTCGCTAACAGCACTTGCCCCAAGAGTCTGTGAAGGCTACACGGGGGATCTTTGTCTTCGTGGTGGGATTAAGGGAAGGGAGGGAAGCTGCCAGTTCACCATGCGGTCCCCATAGTAGCTTTAGAGTAGGAGACTTCGAGACCACTTGGTTACGCTTTTGCAAGGATAAAAAAAACGCGATGACATACACGTATACGCAAGGGGTGGTCAAGGGATTATATATTAAAAAAAACACAAATGTAATGCGCTAGAAAGTATAATAACTTTCGATGAAAACTACTGCGTGCTGGAAGACAACACATTCTCTCCACACACCTTGCGGCACTGCTGACTAACCTCTTTATGCATATGTGTTGTGTGTGCGTGCGTGTTCCAGCACCCGTTCTCAACACTAACTGTATTTTATGCCGATTTCTTGTTTTGTACGACGGAAGACACTACATAGAAATTATGGAATTAAAAACAATCAATTTTTTATTATTTCGTTATTGTTTGGTTTTTTGTTTTATCCTGTGGAGTAGGAGATTTTGTAATCGATGAAGACAAGCTGAAGCGAGGAGCTTGCAAGTTAAATAGAGTTTGATTTTGTCTCTGGTGTAGGCCAATCAGTTTCAATGACAATGCAGATATTATCAGAGCAATGTTTGTTTGCATGTTCACTACACGTACTCTGTGGTTAATGCAGACTTGATGCCTTGCCAAAGTTTTATATTTGGTGTTTGAACATCTTAACACAACTGTTTTATTGCCAGAAAGGGTAAAACCTATTCTTATTTACTCTTTGGTGCTTTCGGTAAAGTCACGTAGGTAGAACAAATAATAGATAACGACGTTTCGATCGCAACACAAGCAACCGTCTTCAGGTGAAAAGAGGGAAAATCTGCTGAGGCGCAGACTGTTTATAAAGGTTTAGAGATGGGCAGGGCAGCTAATGTTAATGTAGGAGCGAGCAGGAGAGAGCAAGTAGGAAAGCGAAATTTGCTTGTAAATATGAGCTTGGCGAGGGCCCGGAAATTTGAGAGTCGGCTAATATTGGCAGGTAGGAAGGGAACATCAAAGCAGTTAACTTTACCTGGTTGATCACATCCTTCCAATGATTGCTTAATTTGTATCCATCTTCTCGGCTGAAGTTATGTCTGTGTTTATAAATCTGGATGGCTTCATGGACAAATCTTGAATGGTAGCCCCGAAGGTTTGCAGAGTACCTTGGTGTCGGAAAAGATAATATCGTGTGAGCCCACTGCGTTCAAACAGTGATCAGCCACAGCAGAGATATTGGTTCTGCCGTGTTTTAAATCTGCCTTGTGTTCACGAACACGGTCTGAGACGTCGTTTCGTTTCCCCAATGTAACTGCTACTGCAGACGCAACTTAGTTTGTAGACACCAGGGTATTGCATGTCAGGAATCACATCTTTCACAGATGGGATCAAATCATGGATTTTGTGTACTGTGTTGAATCGAACCTGGATCTTGTGTTTGTTCAAGATTTTGGAAAACTTTTTGGTAACCCCTGATATGGATGGCAAGGTGATGGTTTTAATTGGGTCCTCAGATGGTTCTCTCCCTATGGTTGGGGATACAGCTTTGCGGATTGTGCGATCCGAATATTCATTCATCTTGAGGGCTTGGCGTACGTGCGCCAGTGCAATGAGCCCTATGGTGTAGTGTTTTGATGAGGGAATTATTCTGGGCTGGATGGTGGTGGGAATCAGGCTTTAGATAGGAATCCGTGTGGGTGGCTTTCCTGTAGACAGTGTCCCAACGAGCCATTAGGTCTCTTCTCGATCAAAACATCCAGGAATGGTAGCTTGCCATCATTTTCCACTTCCATGGTGAATTTGATGGATGGGTGTATGGAATTGATGTAGTTGAAAAATTGGTTTGGTGCTGGCAGGCCATGTGGCCAGGTGACGAACGTGTCATCTACGTATCTCTTCCACAAGGAAGGACGGACGTAGGGTGGATGTCTGGATGGCATCTGTCTCAAATCTCTTCATGAAAACATTTGCGATCACTGGCGATAAGGGAGAACCCGTAGCACTCAGCCGTCCCCTTAACGAAGCAACGACGAAAAATATATATACAACATAATGCACGTGTGCTCCAACAAAAACAAAACAACCAATAAATACGCAAACCCACCTGTAAAATTATACACTGGCTAACAATACAAAAAATGCAGAACAACAACAATAACAATCGCGACATGCAGGGCCCCCGCAATCAACATCTCCCCACAACGTGTAATAACGCTCGCGAGCTCAATGGCAAGCAGGATCAGCCAATTTCTCGCTATGACTCACGCGAGCGTGACATCCAATGACGGCGTGGGAGTGTGCAACGTGCAGGGATTATGCAATCCGAGTCTTTGAGCGAGTCCGCGATGCCGGGCCTCCAGGGGGGTTGGGCTCGTCCGCCCTGGACGACCCGGGGGAAATGAGCAATCGATCGGACGGAGCCGGCTCCTCACGAAGAGCAGTAGGCCGGACCGTCCAACCTTCCACGTCCGGAGCACGCAAGGCCGACACAAGCGGCCGCGTGCGAGTTATTAATCGAGCAACGCCTGGGGACGGGACAGAAACACTCTCCTCGGGACCGACGTCAGCTCGTCGGGCACACCTGACAATCAGTCCCTGCAATATGGAGATTAAACAAATTCACATGGCGCAATAAACGGCTTCAGACGAGAGGGGTGAACAAACCAACTCCGCTAACCAAGCTGAATTTGGACACATTGTGGATGCACGACCTGAACAATATCAACCGGCCCCCTCCAAGGTTGCAGCAATTTAGGGGATGTGCCCACAAGCACCTGCGGACAATGCAACCAGGCCCTGTCGCCCGGCGACCAATCGCACAGGGAAACACGAGCCCCCTTCAGCCGCTCGTTAGCCAACTATCTGGCTCGGGAGTGGACCCTGGAAGCTTCCCGCGCTTCGGAGAGCTTTTCAAGAGTGAAACGAACGGAATCCGAAATTTTTTACACTTTCACGGCTGGTGCGGCCTTCAACTGTACGTCGATTGGAGGATCATACTCCCGTCCATACATCAAAAAGAAGGGATTGTAGCCAGTGGACAGGTAAGGGGCCATCCTGTAGGCGGCGAGAACCGCAGAGATATGCAAGTCCCAATCCAGCTGTGACTCACTGACCAGGTGACTCAACATGGAGGTCAGCGTTCTATTCAGGCGTTCGACTATGCCATCCGTCTGCGGATGGTATGGTGACGTGCGCACCTTCTTTGTACCTAGCAAAACGCAAACTTTACGCAGCAGTTTCAAAGAAAATGTTTTACCTTGATCAGTCAAAAGGTGCTCGGGGGCACCCTTATCCAGGACATAGCCTTTAAGGAACGCGTACCTGGAGCGTGGTATTGCTGCACAAAAACCACAATGGCCAACAATTCCTGGCGCGTAACGCAGTACTGCTGCTTGGCCGGGGACAGCACTCTGCTCCAAGCGACCACGTGCTCCACGCCGTTGACAATTTGAGATAATACCGCTCCAATACCGGTATTACTGGCGTCCGTATCCAAAACGAACGGTAATGAAAAATCGGGATAACGCAGGGGAGGGGCGTTGACCAGCCCATCGCAAATGGAGCGGAACGCGGCTTCCTCCTCCCCCCAATGAAATGTTTACCCCTTAGCAGTCAAGTTATGGAGAGGCTTAGCAATGGATGTGAAGCCGGTGACAAATCGGCGACAATACGATGCAAAGTCGATAAAACTGTGCACCTCGCTCGCCGAGGTGGGTGTCGGCCACGTGCGGACACACGCCGTCTTCTCTGGGTCCGTAGCGGTACCCGATTCGCTCACTGTGACCCAAATTTCTAAACGATTTTTGGAGGAGGTGACACTTCTGTGGTTTAAATTTCAGGTCGGCTGCACACATCTTAAGAAAAACAGCCCGCAGGCAATCCAAAAGTTCATCGAACGTACGACCGAAGACAACGTCGTTCAAATAAATTTGGCACGAATCCCACTGGAGGCCCGCTAAAACCAGCTCCATCATCCTCTGAAACGTGGCCGGTACAGAGTGGAGGCCCATAGGGAGCCGGTTAATTCGAACAACCCTTGCGGCGTACGAAAGGCCGTCTTGGGCTTGGAAGCCTCATCGATTGGAACATGCCAAAGTCCCGTTCGAAAGTCAAGGTTGGAAAAGAACCGTTCTCCCACCAGGGCGTCCAGGAAATCGTCCATATGCAGCAAGGGGTATGCATCCACGACGGAAACCTTATTGAGCTTGTGGAAATCAACACAAAACCGCAAGCTGCCGTCGTGCTTCTTGACAAACACGATCAGGGCACCCCATGCACTGGTGGATGGTGAGATGATGTCCGCGGCCATCATCTCATCAACTGCCACACGAACATGTTCCTTCTCGGCCGGGCTCAAGCGGTAAGAAATTTGCCGAATCAGGGCAGCATTGCCCGTAACAATATTGTGGCCCAAAAGGGATGTGCGGCCAATATAAAATTTACTTTCACTAAAAATGTCAGAAAATTCACGCAGCTTCCCCCTTTGTCCCATAGTTAAATCTCCGCACTCAGAGCAAAGTTTATCAATCCATCCCTCGTCCACATCCCGGAACCCGCGAGCCTGAGCGCTGACCCCAACACTTCTCACGTCCTCTGCACGCGCCGACGAAGCATGTGCCAGCACGGTACCCTCCTGGATGACCGTTGTGTCCGGCCCGGCATTAAGAACCTGAATGAAAGACCCTTGGTCCTGGGACACTAATGTCTGGGCTGCCACTAGCCCCAAACCAACACCCTCATCCGCAGTGCGCATATCGAGCGGTTTTTGCAACCGGAGGGGCACTAATATTTGTGCGCCAGGCGGAATCCGTACGCAATAGCCTGCACCGACAGGTTAGCGGAAGACATACAAGGTTAGCGGAAGACATACAATTTGACATCGGCGATACGCAACTCAGTCGTTATCCGTCCGATTATTCCCAACGATCCGCCATTGGCAGCAAAACACGGAGCATCCACAGGTTCCAAAACGCGACACCAGGGAGGTAAAATGGTATAGATAGGTTCAGAAATAATGGTCGAAGACGCGCCGGTATCAACGAGCATACGGATTTCTACTCCCTCATTAAACCTGAGAACGGCCGACGAACCCGTGGTCCCCGCGTCCACTCGATGGGCCAGCTCCGACCACTGATCTTGTCGGAGCGGGCGCGCGTCACGAACACGTCCATACTCCCCCCGAACCCGCGCACGACTCCGACCCAAACCCGACCCCCCCGATGGGTGAAGTGAACCCCGGAGCCGAGTGTGGGGTGCGCCGCGACACGCCTTATGAAGCAGGAAATCCTAGGAAGGCGGACTCCCCGGGGGCCGCGGTCGAGGAACACGACAGCCCGACTGGACGTGCCCTGGCAGGCCGCAGTTGTAGCAGACGACCCAGCCACTCCTGGACTGGGACGATGAAGACCTCGCCCGTCGCCGGTCGTCCCTCCGCCGATCGTCAGCACCCCGATGGACGCCACCCCGCTTGTGCAGCGAGCATGCAGGAGCAGGCTCGGTCTCCGCGAAGGCCTCTGGCTCTGTGGAGGATGTGACGCACGCCACCAACACCCTGTCGCGATGCAGGGTCTGCTGCGCCTGGATGTACCTGGCGACCCTGAGTGAAGACACCGCATCATCCTCGGCGGGAAGCAAAGTATGGAGGTCTTTCGCGACTCCCAGCATCTTCTCGAGGACCAAGGCGTCAAGACCGTCGTGGTCCATTTTAGGGAACGCGGCCTTCGCTCGCGCCAAAAGCGAACTTTTGCCGGGTGTTCAGCGGAGGCTCAAAAACAGCCACCATCTGGTCGAACGCCTGCGTGAGGGTGGATCTGTCAGACGGCGGGATGGCGAGGAACGCCGCCAAGGCATCGTCATCGAGGGTGACGGGCAGCCCTTTCAGCGCCTCCGCCTCAGTCCATCCCGCCAAGTCGACATTGGTGAGAAATCGCCGCTTAAACGCCACCTAATTGCCGCTGGCAGCAACAAATTCTTTAATGAAGGGCAGTCGGCGGCGGAGCGACGGGATGTCCATCGGCGATGACAGCTCCGCTTCGAGCCTCGGCTCCGCGCTCCACACCGGCGATAAAATGGCGACTGCAAGCGCGGGCTGCGCCGTCGACGCTCCCGCCCTTTGTGAAATGGCGGCCGAGTCGCTCCATCCAGACGACGCCGCCGCTCCCTCCTTCGCCACAGCAGATAGAGGACGCAGCTCGGCGAGGATCGAGGACGCCGTCTGAAGAAGCTCCGCAAGGTGACCGTGCGCGTCTCTGACGAGCACCTCCAACGATGGCGAGGCACCGCGCGCTCCGATGGCGCTCTGCTCCGCTGGCAGCGCCACCGCTCCTTCATCGACAGCCGTGGGCGGAATCAGCTCATTCATCGTCTTTATCGTCCGACGCCCGTGTACGAACTCTGCAATGTGTAGACATGACTGTCCACTGCTAGCTATTTCCTAGCAAGTTGGCCACTTCCGACACCAGTTGTCGTGAGCCCAACTGAGTCACAGACGTTGTCTTGGGAGCAACACGTTTCATTAAACTATTAGCACAAAATATTCCAAGCTATTGACACAACATACTCTCGGGTGGTAATCACCCAACTAACCACACTACGGTGGAACTAGACACGGTTCCACTATCCCGGTCTGGACCACAAGCTGGGTCCCGGACCACGTGGCTGGTGGCTTCTTCAAGCTTGACGTGGATCTCCTGCCTCTCCAACAGTAAGAACCCCGAGCCCCTCACAGGGACCCTTTATATCGGGCCGTGCTGAGGCTGGCTCCGCCTCTCGCCCCACTCACCTTTTCAATCTCTCGCCCTTGCCTGAAGGCTCTCGAGAGTTCTTCTCGGACCAGGTGACCACCCATTGGCCCCCTCCACCGGTGGCCCCCTCCAGTATCATCCGGTAACATGTCCCCAGGTCAGCCAGAGTATCATGCCCCCAACATAACCCTAGCTGGCTGACACTCTTTCGCTCTCTCAACGGGAGCCCGCACTGCACGCTGTGCGTGGCCACCGTGCTAAACCAACGCTTACCCAAGCCCCCACTAGGGCTGGTACTACACCCCGTGTCCAGGGTGTACACACAACAGTAGACATCTCGCCGTGACCTCGCAGGCTCGGCACCACACAGTGACATTCCCAGTCACTACACATAGCAGGGGTTACCAAAAAGATTTCCAAAATCTTGAACAAACCCAAGATCCAGGTTCGATTCAACACAGTACACAAAATCCGTGATTTGATTCCATCTGTGATGTGATTCCTGACATGCAATACCCTGGTGTCTACAAGCTAAGTTGTGTCTGCGGTAGCAGTTACATTGGGGAAATGAAAGACATGTCTCGGACCGTGTTCGCGAACACAAGGCTGATTTGAAACACGGCAGAACCAAATCCTCTTGCTGTGGCTGATCACTGTTTTAACACGGTGGGCTCACACGATATTGTCTTTTCCGAGACCAAGGACCTCTGCAAACCTTTGGGCTACCATCAAAGATTTGTCCATGAAGCCATCCAGATTTATAAACACAGACATAACTTCCACCGAGAAGATGGATACAAATTAAGCAAGCATTGGAAGGACGTGATCAACCAGGTAAAGTTTTAACTGATGTTCCCCTTCCTACCTGCCAATATTAGCCGACTCTCAAATTTCCGGGCCCTAGCCGAGCTCGGCCCTCGCCAAGCTTACATTTACAAGCAAATTTCTCTCTACTGCTCGCTCTCTCCTGCTCGCTCCTACAGTGAGGGAAAAAAGTATTTGATCCCCTGCTGATTTTGTACATTTGCCCACTGACAAAGAAATGATCAGTCTAAAATTTTAATGGTAGGTTTATTTGAACAGTGAGAAACAGAATAACAACAAAAATATCCAGAAAAACGCATGTCAAAAATGTTATAAATTGATTTGCATTTTAATGAGGGAAATAAGTATTTGACCCCTCTGCAAAACATGACTTAGTACTTGGTGGCAAAACCCTTGTTGGCAATCACAGAGGTCAGACATTTCTTGTAGTTGGCCACGAGGTTTGCACTCATCTCAGGAGGGATTTTGTCCCACTCCTCTTTGCAGGTCTTCTCCAAGTCATTAAGGTTTCGGAGGCTGACGTTTGCCAACTCGAACCTTCAGCTCCCTTCACAGATTTTCTATGGGATTAAGGTCTGGAAACTGGCTAGGCCACTTCAGGACCTTAATGTGCTTCTTCTTGAGCCACTCCTTTGTTGCCTTGGCCATGTGTTTTGGGTCATTGTAATGCTGGAATACCCATCCACGACCCATTTTCAATGCCCTGGCTGAGGGAAGGAGGTTCTCACCCAAGATTTGACGGTAGATGGCCCCGTCCATCGTCCCTTTGATGCGGTGAAGCTGTCCTGTCCCTTTAGCAGAAAAACACCCCCAAAGCATAATGTTTCCACCTCCGTGTTTGACGGTGGGGATGGTGTTCTTGGGGTCATAGGCAGCATTCCTCCTCCTCCAAACACGGCGAGTTGAGTTGATGCCAAAGAGCTCCATTTTGATCTCATCTGACCAAAACACTTTCACCCAGTTGTCCTCTGAATCATTCAGATGGTCATTGGCAAACTTCAGACGGGCATGTATGTGCTTTCTTGAGCAGGGGGACCTTGCGGGCGCTGCAGGATTTCAGTCCTTCACGGCGTAGTGTGTTACCAATTGTTTTCTTGGTGACTTATGGTCCCAGCTGCCTTGAGATCATTGACAAGATCCTCCCGTGTAGTTCTAGGCTGATTCCTCACCGTTCTCATGATCATTGCAACTCCACGAGGTGCGATCTTGCATGGAGCCCCAGGCTGAGGGTGATTGACAGTTCTTTTGTGTTTCTTCCATTTGCGAATAATTGCACCAACTGTTGTCACCTTCTCACCAAGCTGCTTGGCAATGGTCTTGTAGCCCATTCCAGCCTTGTGTAGGTCTACAATCTTGTCCCTGACATCCTTGGAGAGCTCTTTGGTCTTGGTCATGGTGGAGAGTTTGGAATCTGATTGATTGATTGCTTCTGTGGACAGGTGTCTTTTATATAGGTAACAAGCTGAGATTAGGAACACTCCCTTTCAGAGTGTGCTCCTAATCTCAGCTCGTTACCTGTATAAAAGACACCTGGGAGCCAGAAATCTTTCTGATTGAGAGGGGGTCAAATATTTATTTCCCTCATTAAAATGCAAACCAATTTATAACATTTTTGACATGCGTTTTTCTGGATTTTGTTGTTGTTATTCTGTCCCTCACTGTTCAAATGAACCTACCATTAAAATTATAGGCTGATCATTTCTTTGTCAGTGGGCAAACGTACAAAATCAGCAGGGGATCAAGTACTTTTTTCCCTCACTGAACATTAACATTAGCTGCCCCGTCCATCCCTAAACCTTTATGAACAGCCTGCCTCAGCAGATTCCCCCTCTTTTACACGCTTTTATTTAACTCACTCTGTCTGTTGCTGTTGTTGTATCCTCAAATGTTGTAACTCAATTTTAACCCACTTCCCAATGTGGTATCGACTGCAAACTTGCTATCCTTATGTCATACTATATTCTATACTATATTCTATCATAAAAAAGAAAAACAATATTTTTAAAGATTATTTTTTACATGTTATGTTTCGGCTTGGGTCGAATTGTCCACTGTCAACTGACGTTGGCTGTAATTGACTAAGGTCCCTTGCGTTGTGGCAAGCTTCGAGGCCACTTACTGGAGTCGTGGAGTTCTTCCATTACTAGTACGGTACATTTCATTAAAGCGTGTTTAAAAAAAGTTTAAAAAATATATATTACTTATTTCACCTGAAGACGGTTGCTTGTGTTGCGATTGAAACGTCGTGATCTATTATGTTTTCTACCTACGTGACTTTACCGAAAGAACCAAAGCGTATGGATTCCTGCAGTCACGAAAGCTTCAAATCAAGATCTATTCTTATTTTTCATACTTTTGTAGAGTAATATGGGCACGTGACATCATGCGCGCTGTCCAGTGCGATAGCGTCATGTGCCGTGACGTCATGTGCGCTGGGCGGGGCGATGACGTCACGTCTCACCGGGGTACTTAAAGAAGACCCCCGTGACGAAAGCGGCGTCGTTGTGGGAGCCCGGGATGGAGAGCGGTGGAAGAGAGCCAAGGGTAGAGCTCAGGGAGTCTGGAGAGAAGCCGGCTGTAGCCGTGGAAGGTGCCGCTCTCCCCGGTCGGTCGGTGTTGGCTGAACCCCCGATCCAACTCGAGGGAGAGAGTCCTGGAGCTAGCCGAGCTAGGAACAGACAGAGTGAAGGTCCGGGTGAAGGACCCAGTGTAGGGCACCTACCTCGGGTGAAAGTTATCCGAAACCCTTAATAAATAACCGGCGCAAGCCCTTACCTGACGACCTGCCTCCGCGTCGTCATTTGCACCTCAACACTTTGATACTGGCAAAAATGTACCCCATGATATAGGATGAGTTCTCATTTGCGGAGTGAATGAGTGAGTTGGCGAGTCAGTCTCTGCGAGTGAGTGCGGTGAGAACCGAAGATTTACAAGAGTGACTTGAGCGAGTGAATAATGGGTGAGGGGTGGGTGAGTACAAGTTTGAAGATGGCAATATTTTGTTTCACCAGGTGATAAGTCGTGAGATTGGGATAGCGTCCGTTACAAAGAGTGGACGAGGCGGTATGTGCGAGTGTCAAAACTCTCAACCCATACGGTTAAGCTCGTATTCTTTGGTTCTATTCGGTAAAGTCACGTAGGTAAAAAATAAAACAACAAAAATCACGACGTTTTGGCCACAACACAAGCTGCCTTCATCAGGTGAAGGGATCAGGCTGTCTCAGACCGCGACCATTGAGCTTTGTGCGAGGAAACAAGATGCCTTGACAAAGGAATTAGCATAAAAATTAGCATTTGATTGGCCGACTTAGCATAGAGGTGTTGTACGGGTGCACATGCCGGTTGGCGCGGGGGGGGGGGGAGGGGGAGTTTACATATTGATGGTGTGAAAGGGAATTTAAGAGCTGCGAAAGTTTGGATGCTGTTGTTGTTGTATGAATCTTTATCCATAATTACAGTGGCATTGCCTTTATCGGCTGAGAGGATGACTATATCACTTCTGTTTTTTAAATTCGCGAGTTCAGAGCGTTCATTTTTGCTGATGTTACTAATGGGTTTCTTAACATTCTTAAGAATAGTGGCTATTTCAGCTCTCGCAACGTCTGCTTGGATATGTCCCACGCCTTTGAGGGCTACATCGACCTGAGCGATGATATCATCTACTGATATGTGTTTTGGGGTGACAGCAAAATTCAGTCCCCTAGCCAGTACTGTTTTCAGATTGTCCGAAATCGGGGTGCTACTCTGATTAATGACGATTTTGTTAATGTCAAGTTTTGTTATATGTGGAACTGGGTTCTTCTTTGATAGGTGGTTGAATTTAGAAATCAAGTTAGCTTTACATTTGACTGACAGTGAATCAGCAGAAGAAGCAGTCATGTTGTCTACGTGATTCCAATCAGAAGGTGACATTTTTTGTGTTAACATTAAATGAGCTTGTAGGAGAGTCCTGTCTAAAGTATCGAGTTCAAATCGGAGTAGCCTTATCCTCTCTGAGATTAAAGATAGGCTGGCCTTAAACAGAATCTGTTTAGAATTTGGTGAGGACACAGCAGCAGAAGTGAGTGTGAAGGCGATGGGTATTACCTTGTGGTCGCGGCATCTTTTGAGGAAGGTCAGCGTCTCGATGAGCTGTGACTTCTTGTCCCGTTGTCTGTTAAAAGCTCTAACAGATAGGTGAAAGCCCTCCCCGTAGAGGTTATCAATTCTAGATTTAAAGCTTTCGTGACTGCAAGGATCCATACTCTTTGGTTCTATTCGGTAAAGTCACGTAGACCCCCTAGATTCTATGGTCTTCCCAAGATTCATAAAGAAGGCACCCCACTACGACCCATCGTATCCACGATCAACTCCCCTACCTTTAGACTGGCCCGTTTTCTGTCAGATACCTTGCTGCCTTTCACTGGCAAGACCGCCTCAGCAGTACTTAACTCAGCACAATTGGTCTCTATGGTCAAAGACGTTGTACTGTCCCCTGACGATATCCTTGTCAGCTTCGATGTGGTCTCTTTGTTCACCAAGGTCCCAGTACCTGATACCATTGAAATAATTGAAAATTTGATCCAACATGGACTAGACCCTGATACACCTGCACTGGTTAGGCACTGCCTCAACAATACCTACTTTACTTGGAATGGCTCCTTCTACAAACAAAATGAGGGTACCCCCATGGGATCCCCCTTGTCACCAGTGATAGCCAATATTTTCATGGAGAAATTTGAATCAGACGCCATCCAGACTTCCACCCTCAGACCTTCCCTGTGGAAGAGATATGTGGATGACACTTTCGTCATTTGGCCACATGGCCTCCCAGCTCTGAACCTTTTCCTACACCACATCAATTCCAGACATCCCGCCATCAAATTCACCATGGAGGTGGAGAAAGATGGCAAGCTACCATTCTTGGATGTTCTGTTTGAGAGGAGACCTGATGGCTCATTGGGGCATTCTGTCTACAGGAAACCCACCCACACGGATTCCTACTTGAAGCCTGATTCCCACCACCACCCAGCCCAGAAGAATTCTCTCATCAAAACTTTATACCATAGGGCTCATTGCATTTCGGACCAACACCACCTGACCAGTGAATTAAAACATGTACACCTGGCCCTCAAAAGGAATGGATACTCTGACCGTACCATCCGCCAAGCTGTTTCTCCCTCCATACAGAAACAACCACTTGATACATCTTCTTTGGTTCTTTCGGTAAAGTCACGTAGAATGAGAATAAAATAATAAATTGATAAAATAACACAATAAAATTATCACGACGTTTCGGCCACAACACAAGCGGCCTTCATCAGGTGAAGGTACGAGACTGTCTGGAGGACAGCGCTGGAGCGAAAAAGCTACGCTCAGATCGCGACCTTTAAGCTGTGTGAGAAGTAACAGAGTGCCTTGGCAAAGGAATTAGCATATAATTTAGCATTGAAACAGCTGAGTGATTAGCTTGTGACTGGTCACAGAAATAGCTATGTTAAAGTCAGAGCATACACATTCACAGAGGCACCTAGTACAAATCAAACAGGAGAATTTAGCATTGAAATAACTAGGAGAATTTAGCATTGAAATAACTGAGTGATTAGCTTGTGACTGGTCACAGAAATGGCTATGTTGAAGTCAAAGCCTACACATCTGAGCTATTCACAGTAACTGGGTATACACTACAATATATAATGAATACTATATAGTGAACCAATAAAAAAACTCTCATCAAAACTTTATACCATAGGGCTCATTGCATTTCGGACCAACACCACCTGACCGGTGAATTAAAACATGTACACCTGGCCCTCAAAAGGAATGGATACTCTGACCGTACCATCCGCCAAGCTGTTTCTCCCTCCATACAGAAACAACCACTTGATACTCCGGTCAAAACCATCACACTACCATATATAGCAGGCGTTACTAAAAGGATTTCCAAAATTCTAAACAAACAAGATCCAGGTCCGGTTCAATACAGTACACGAAATTCGTGATCTGATCCCATCCGTGAAGGATGTCATTCCTGACTTAGAGTACCCTGGGGTTTACAAATTGAGTTGTACCTGCGGTGATTGCTATATCGGGGAGACAAAGCGACATGTCTCTGACCGAATTCGCGAGCACAAGATTTGAAACACGGCAAAACGAATTCTTCTGCCGTAGCTGATCATTGTTACAACGCTGTGGGTGATCACGATATAATTTTCTCCGATACCAAGGTTCTTTGCAAACCCACGGGTTTTTATCAGAGATTTGTTCACGAGGCAATTCAGATCTACAAGCACAGACACAATTTCAACCGAGATGGTTTCAAATTAAGCAACCATTCGAAAGATGTTCTAAATCGAACCAAACATTAAACTAATTTTCAATGGTACAGTATATTTTTCAAGTAGTGGTACCCCAAACTTTCGCAGCTCTTAAATTCCCTTTTCACACCATCAATAGGTAAACTCCCCCCCGCGCCAACCGGCATGTGCACCCGTACAACACCTCTATGCTAAGTCGGCCAATCAAATGCTAATGTTTATGCTAATTCCTTTGTCAAGGCACCTTGTTTCCTCGCACACAGCTTAAAGGTCCGCGGTCTGAGCGTGGCTGTGTTTCACTCCAGCGCTGTCCTCGAGACAGCCTGATCCCTTCACCTGATGAAGGCCGCTTGTGTTGTGGCCGAAACCTTGTGATTTTTGTTTTATTTTTTACCTACGTGACTTTACCGAATATAACCAAAGAGTATGAATCCTTGCAGTCACGAAAGCTTTAAATCTAGAATTAAGCCCATATTCTTGTACAGGGAAATAGAGTTTTCAGGTCCATACGGCATACAGCCGTTTCAATACGGTCAACAACATTTGGTTGAATATTGATTTAAAGCTTTCGTGACTGCAGGGATTCATATTCTTGGTTCTTTCGAAGAATATAACTTTTGGTTGGTCTATTTGTGTTTCTCCCTTGTGATGGGGGTTTGTAGGTTGAACGTTGAGATTTATAAGGGGCACGGGGTGACCAATAAAGGTCTGAATGAGTCTGTAATAAGGAAAGGGCACTGGTTGAGAGTTATGGAGATCTCACCCACGACCTTCTGTACACGAGGCGAGGTAGTTAACATTTGTCCACCAGCGGCGGCCCATACATCACTTAATTCAACCCTCTCCATACAAAAATGTGAAGTATGTCTTACACATTCCATCAGGCGCGTTGCATAAAACCCAAAACAAAGACCCCCCCTCGTGTAGCCTCGAACAGACTGTAGGGGCAAATTTTAGCGAGCAGCACCTGTGAAGGCTGGGACGGCACACTAGAGGGTGGGTGGCCAGCACCACGCCCGGCCGCCTTTGTCTCCCCGGTGGCGATGTTTACTACACACCAGGTACTCATTTGAGGCTGAGTGGACCACGGGGACGCCCAGGACCCGGTACATATAGTCGTCACCGCTGTTGGTGACCGTGAGCGGGAATGGAACTCGGGTCGCCGGGGTTCGCAGCGGCAGCGCGCTAACCGCTGCGCCACCGCTCCCCCTCCCCACCCCTACCCAGCATGGCCGCCGTGTAGCTCCAACCGCCGCGATGACGACACCGCCGCCGCCGTTGCAACTCTCGCGAGAGCGCGCGGGAGCTCTCGCGAGATCGGCCACGCAACGGTCGCCGAGATGGCGATGGCGGAGCGAAGGAAGCAGCGCAAGCAGCAGGTTCGTGTGGGGGGCCACGGCGCCTCGGGCTGGGCGCTTTGGGGGGCACGGCACGGGAACTTGGGGGGGGCGCTTTGGGGGGCACGGCACGGGAACTTCGGGGGGGGGGGGGGGCGCCGCTTTACCTCGCGCGAGCTCCTCGCCCTCCCTGGGAGCGCCGCGCACCCCCGGGCGAAGTCGAGCACCGGGGGGGTAGCGAAGAGAGGGGAGGCCGGAATGTCTCTCATCACCCCGTGTCACCTCCTCTGTCTCTCATCACCCTGTGTCACCTCCTCTGTCTCTCATCACCCCGTGTCACCTCCTCTGCGTCATCACCCCGTGTCACCTCCTCTGCCTCATCACCCCGTGTCACCTCCTCTGTGTCATCACCCCGTGTCACCTCCTCTGTCTCATCACCCCGTGTCACCTCCTCTGTCTCTCATCACCCTGTGTCACCTCCTCTGTCTCTCATCACCCCGTGTCACCTCCTCTGTGTCATCACCCCGTGTCACCTCCTCTGCCTCATCACCCCGTGTCACCTCCTCTGTGTCATCACCCCGTGTCACCTCCTCTGTCTCATCACCCCGTGTCACCTCCTCTGTGTCGTCACCCCGTGTCACCTCCTCTGTGTCATCACCCCGTGTCACCTCCTCTGTCTCATCACCCCGTGTCACCTCCTCTGTCTCATCACCCCGTGTCACCTCCTCTGTGTCGTCACCCCGTGTCACCTCCTCTGTCTCATCACCCCGTGTCACCTCCTCTGTCTCATCACCCCGTGTCACCTCCTCTGTCTCATCACCCCGTGTCACCTCCTCTGTCTCATCGCCCCGTGTCACCTCCTCTGTCTCATCACCCCGTGTCACCTCCTCTGTGTCGTCACCCCGTGTCACCTCCTCTGTCTCATCACCCCGTGTCACCTCCTCTGTATCATCACCCCGTGTCACCTCCTCTGTCTCATCACCCCGTGTCACCTCCTCTGTCTCATCACCCCGTGTCACCTCTGTCTCATCACCCCGTGTCACCTCCTCTGTCTCATCACCCCGTGTCACCTCCTCTGTCTCTCATCACCCCGTGTCACCTTCTCTGTCTCATCACCCCGTGTCACCTCCTCTGTGTCATCACCCCGTGTCACCTCCTCTACCTCATCACCCCGTGTCACCTCCTCTGTCTCATCACCCCGTGTCACCTCCTCTGTCTCATCACCCCGTGTTACCTCCTCTGCCTCATCACCCCGTGTCACCTCCTCTGTGTCATCACCCCGTGTCACCTCCTCTGCCTCATCACCCCGTGTCACCTCCTCTGTCTCATCACCCCGTGTCACCTCCTCTGTCTCATCACCCCGTGTCACCTCCTCTGTGTCATCACCCCGTGTCACCTCCTCTGCCTCATCACCCCGTGTCACCTCCTCTGTCTCATCACCCCGTGTCACCTCCTCTGTGTCATCACCCCGTGTCACCTCCTCTGTCTCATCACCCCGTGTCACCTCCTCTGTGTCATCACCCCGTGTCACCTCCTCTGTCTCATCACCCCGTGTCACCTCCTCTGTGTCATCACCCCGTGTCACCTCCTCTGTCTCATCACCCCGTGTCACCTCCTCTGTCTCATCACCCCGTGTCACCTCCTCTGTCTCATCACCCCGTGTCACCTCCTCTGTCTCATCACCCCGTTTCACCTCCTCTGTGTCGTCACCCCGTGTCACCTCCTCTGTCTCATCACCCCGTGTCACCTCCTCTGTATCATCACCCCGTGTCACCTCCTCTGTCTCATCACCCCGTGTCACCTCCTCTGTCTCATCACCCCGTGTCACCTCCTCTGTCTCATCACCCCGTGTCACCTCCTCTGTCTCATCACCCCGTGTCACCTCCTCTCTCTCATCACCCCGTGTCACCTCCTCTGTCTCTCATCACCCCGTGTCACCTCCTCTGTGTCGTCACCCCGTGTCACCTCCTCTCTCATCACCCCGTGTCACCTCCTCTGTCTCATCACCCCGTGTCACCTCCTCTGTCTCATCGCCCCGTGTCACCTCCTCTGTGTCATCACCCCGTGTCACCTCCTCTGTCGCATCACCCCGTGTCACCTCCTCTGTGTCATCACCCCGTGTCACTTCCTCTGTCTCATCACCCCGTGTCACCTCCTCTGTGTCATCACCCCGTGTCACCTCTGTCTCATCACCCCGTGTCACCTCCTCTGTCTCATCGCCCCGTGTCACCTCCTCTGTGTCATCACCCCGTGTCACCTCCTCTGTCTCATCACCCCGTGTCACCTCCTCTGTCTCATCACCCCGTGTCACCTCCTCTGTCTCATCACCCCGTGTCACCTCCTCTGTCTCATCACCCCGTGTCACCTCCTCTGTGTCGTCACCCCGTGTCACCTCCTCTGTCTCATCACCCCGTGTCACCTCCTCTGTATCATCACCCCGTGTCACCTCCTCTGTCTCATCACCCCGTGTCACCTCCTCTGTCTCATCACCCCGTGTCACCTCCTCTGTCTCATCACCCCGTGTCACCTCCTCTGTCTCATCACCCCGTGTCACCTCCTCTGTCTCTCATCACCCCATGTCACCTTCTCTGTCTCATCACCCCGTGTCACCTCCTCTGTGTCATCACCCCGTGTCACCTCCTCTGTCATCACCCCGTGTCACCTCCTCTGTCTCATCACCCCGTGTCACCTCCTCTGTCTCATCACCCCGTGTCACCTCCTCTGTCTCATCACCCCGTGTCACCTCCTCTGTCTCTCATCACCCCTTGTCACCTCCTCTGTCTCATCACCCCGTGTCACCTCCTCTGTCTCATCACCCCGTGTCACCTCCTCTGTCTCATCACCCCGTGTCACCTCCTCTGTCTCATCACCCCGTGTCACCTCCTCTGTGTCATCACCCCGTGTCACCTCCTCTGTGTCATCACCCCGTGTCACCTCTGTCTCATCACCCCGTGTCACCTCCTCTGTCTCATCACCCCGTGTCACCTCCTCTGTGTCATCACCCCGTGTCACCTCTGTCTCATCACCCCGTGTCACCTCCTCTGTGTCATCACCCCGTGTCACCTCTGTCTCATCACCCCGTGTCACCTCTGTCTCATCACCCCGTGTCACCTCCTCTGTGTCATCACCCCGTGTCACCTCCTCTGCCTCATCACCCCGTGTCACATCTTCTGTGTCTCACCTATGTCCTTTGTATGTCTAATCTCTCTCACCTGGGTCTCACCCTGTATCAGGACTCACTAGGTCAGATCCGTCTTATCTTTCTTGCCTTACCTGTGTCTAATATTGCTGTCATCTCACCTGCCTCGTCTCGCCCAATGGAAAACTGTTCGCACATTTCCACTCTTTGGCTGCCGCTCCGATATTGTGCAGCGTAAATTTGCGGCATGGTAGTTGCATGACATCACCAGTGAGAGTTTATTAAGTAATTTAGCGTGTGGCTGGCAACGTGTGTGTTACTACGGCACCACGGTGGCTCAGAGGTGTTAACTCCCTCGCCCGGTACACAGGAGGTCGTGAGTTCCATCCCGACCCTGATGCCTGCTGCTGTATATTTGGAGTTTGCGTCTCTCTCATCATCATCACGGTGGCTATGAGATGTTAACTACCTCGCCTGGTACACAGGAGGTCGTGGGTTCCATCCCGACCCTGACGCCTGCTGCTGTATATTTGGAGTTTGCGTCTCTCATCATCATCATCACGGTGGCTATGAGATGTTAACTACCTCGCCTGGTATACAGGAGGTCGTGAGTTCGATCCCGACCCTGATGCCTGCACTATATTGGGAGTTTGCGGTGTCTGTCTCTTTCTTCATTATCACGGTGGCTAGGAGATGTTAATTACCTCGCCTGGTATACTGGAGGTTGTGGGTTCGATCCTGACCCTGACGCCTGCTCTATATTGGGAGTTTGCGGTGTCTCTCTCCCCATGGTCGCGTGGATTTATCTCCGGGTCGTTCGGGTTTTTCCTCCACGTTTCGAATCAACATTACGCGTTTTGAATATTTGTCTGCTATAAATGTCCACATGATGGGCCACTTTGTTGAGCTAGGATTTGTGGCCAGGTCGCTTCTGAAAAAGAGCTACGTCGTAGCTTAGTGGGCCTTACCTGGTTAAATATATTTTAGCTTTAGTCATAGATTGTAAAGCTGTGATTAATATTATAATGAGAGACTCGTGGGCAGGCATAGGCTGAGTGAGTTGCAGTTGAAACACTTTCAAGCAATCTTGTGTTCGTACCGGAAGTGCACCAAAGCACAAACATACAAAATGATTTTAAATACGATGATGCCCTTGTGGAAATCCGATGTCACGATCATCTTCTGAGCCAGAACATTGATATCGTATCGTCAAACATACAGCGGTCCCTCGATTAACAGTGACATCGGTTAGCGGTTTTTAGGTTGAGGTTTTGCCTCCCATAGGACCCCATGGTTCCGACTCACGTTCACATTGTGACGAATGTTAACATTAAATTTCGATTTAAAGCTTTCGTGACTGCAATGATTCATCTTCTTTGGTTCTTGCGGTAAGGTCACGTAGAATGAGAATAAAATAATAAAATAAAGTAAAATAAGACAATAAAATTCTCACGACGTTTCGGCCACAACACAAGTAGCCTTCATCAGGTGAAAGAACAGAACTGTCGGGACGACAGCATGGTAGTTGCCACGGCACTGGTGATGTCATGCAACTACTGGAGCACTGTCGTCCCGACAGTTCTGTTCTTTCACCTGATGAAGGCTACTTGTGTTGTGGCCGAAACGTCGTGAGAATTTTATGGTCTTATTTTATTATTCTCATTCTACGTGACTTTACCGAAAGAACCAAAGAAGATGAATGTTAACATTGTTGATGTAACGGTACCGTGTTCACGTGATATGCACGCGGGCGCCAATTTTGGCCAATCCGAGCACTAGTAAAGTGGGGCTGAGCCGTGCCCTCAGCCAATCGGCGGCGCCAAATTAACTGGCTTTGTTTACATTATTGCATTTTTGGTTTTGGCAGTGGAAGCAACGGCTCTGTCTTCGATTTAACAGTTACTTGGGTTCACAGTACAGATAGTCCCCGAGTTACGATGGTCCGACTTACGATATCTCGACTTTACGATGGCGATACGACAAAATTAAAAAATATTTTACATTTCGTGCGGCAGGCTAACGCAGTAGCGAACGATACGTTCAATGCATGTATGACACGTAGCTTTAGCGATTTCATTTTAGGGTTACCACGATACCATACGTTCAATGCATGTTAAAAGTTTTTTTTATAGCAGATAGGATTGTTTCCTGAAAAAAACTTTCTATTAAATTGCAGTTCATATAGGTAGGCTAAGAATTTACCTTGTTTTTTTACTTTACATTTTACTGTGCAATACAGTATTGTAATGAATAAATACATACAGTATATAGATTATACAGTACGGTACTGTAAATTGCTCTGTTTTGCTAAATTATCACCATTCTTTAAGACTCCTGGGTATGCTAGGCCATCTTCGACTTACGATGGCATCGTCGTAACGCATCTCCATTGTAAGTGGAGGACTACCTGTAGTTTTCGTGGAACGGATTAAAAACGTTAACCGAGGGCACTACTCTGTATTGCTGAGGCACGCGTCCAGGGCTGTGCGTCTGTCCTGGGCTGCCCCACACGGTTTTAAGACCTTTCATGACTGAGAAATCCAAGAGCTTTTAAAGTTACAGCAAGGCGTAGCATTGCTTATATTTATTGGTTCGTGAAAATAGCTTACCTGCATTTGATTCTTCGCACACGAACGGCAGCGGCAATAATTGGTTAGCCAACACTTTATACACGTGGTGTGGTCACAAGTTAGAGCACCAGATACACACGGGACAAATAAATAAACGTGTGTACATAATGTCAACGTGCCGTGAGTGGATGTCAGTCCCCCAAAGTCACAGAGCCATGGGACAGCCACCAGCAAAACTTTCAGGAGCTAGATGCCAATGTCGAGGTCTGCTGGCCACGACGAAGGGGGTTTCTCAGGGGAGAGAGAGGGAGAGAGAGAGTTCGTGTCGTTCCGCTGTTCCTCCTCGTCGGGAGCGCACGCCACTGTGGGTTTACTGCAACGCTCCAGAGTTTGTATTGCGTGGCCACAGTCGCACCGCCGCGAATTTTAAATATTTTACTTTCCATTCGCGATGGAGATGTGGTGCAGCATCGGCCTGCTGGCGGTGCTCTGATTGCGCCGTCGGTGGTTACAACACCGGTGTCTTCGAGGAGGATGAGGAATGTCAAAGACAGCCAGGCGGTGCAATGTTTGGGTCTCAAATGACGAGTCTGTTACGGATAATCTCTCGAGCTGGAACATCTGGTGCGCATGGGAGTCCAGGGAGCCCGGTGGGGCGTCGTGCACACGGCTCGAGTGACGTCGCGGCATCGACAAGATTTAAAATGCAACAGCCGCAGCAGCTTTGACAGGCACATCACCAGAGGAGTAGCGCTTGGACACGGAGGAAAGCGTCCAGCGCTGCTTGCAGTGGCGTCACAAGCACACGTGTAACAACGAAAATTACGCAACACATCCGTCAGTAATACTGTGTGTGGTGTGGCCGTAAACGAAAAAAAATATATAACGGCTGACGTTTGGGCCCACGGCCCTGTTCGCCGCACATGTGAGAGCTGGAATGGATAGGAGTTGGGAACGGCGCTCATGAGGTGCTCTCTCCACGCCAACTCTTGTCCACCCTGTGGCCTCTCTTTATCTGCGTGGTGTAATGGAGCAAGCGTCTCGCCCGTATCTTGCGTTGTGTCACCTGTGTATTCACACTTGTCTTGTGCAGATAAGACACGCGCGTGAAGTTGTAGAGCCTGGGCCCCCATAGCCTCCGTTGTATAATCTACGAGAGCTCGTGGCTTTTTATTGTCGTTGAAAGTGCCAATGCATTCCATTGTCTGTGTCCCGTCTGTAACGCGGGGGTCACAGCAGCTCCCGTTGAAGACGATCCAAGAGGAACACAAAAGTTTATTGGTAAAGTTCTCCTGCCGAGGCCGCGCTGTTTGTTATTGACGATTGCGTTTATATTTGGGCTTGGGCACCACTGCCAACACAGCAACAGCAGCAGCAACAGCAGCTGCATCGCCAACGTGATTTGTTGTTTCTTGGTGAGTCTGCCCTTTTGATGGCACAGCAGTCGCACGACAGTGATGTCACCAGAGCACTGTCATGGTGCTCCTGACATCATCATTATTATTAATCCTTTCCCATTCCGATGACGTACATGCGGGTATTTCATCGGGTTTTTCTCCCGATTCCATTCTAATGACGGAATCATTTCCGAATGGAATCGAAAGTAGAAGGCCACGCGGGGAGTGTGCGCGCGTGGCATGGTGTCGGCTTTGGTAGCGTGCGGTGGTCGTGTCGCTACGCTTGTCTGCGGTGAGTACGGTATAGTGTCTTTAAAAACAGCGGCGCAGCTGCGCCTCTCTAAACGAAACGAGACGCTCGCGCGGTCCAAGATCGGGCGGTGAACGGGAGACGCCACACCCTGCAACTTCCAGACGTCCCGGAACGGCAAAGGAATTAATAAGAGTGAGGGATGATCTCATGCGAACAATTATTTGAAAACGGCGATTGTAATCGGTTTGCCGACCTTCGCCAAACCTGTACTTACCGTTGTGGTGAAGTATGGTTGCCCAAGTCTCACGAGCCGCACGGTGTGGCGAGCACCTCGTCCAGCCGTGGACTGAAAATGTGCCGTGAGGTTTTGTGAACGTTTGTTCTTTATGCAGCGTGCTTGTCACGTGACCAACGGCGTTGGAATATGCCGTGCGGTTGGTCAGCGCGATCGTCACTGAAATCGTTACTAAACGGGCAAGGAAAGTTGGCCCGTCGATTTTTTAAGATCTCCTATGCCATGAACGACCCTGCATATAAACAAATGCAGTCACGTTGACAGAGTTTCAGGGTCATGTCGGATCACCCGGGACACGCAGCCCAGGTGTGTTGCTACAATGCAAGAGCCATCCGTGGCCTCGCCAGGGCTTGATAACAGTCGGCGAGTTGAGAAAATATTTCTCCACCCAACACACCATGTCAAGTATGCCCCTCGCCGTGACTGGGACTACGTCACGTGCCACCCGTGTTTCGTTTATTGCCCCCCCCCCGCCCGCACCTCCGATTAGCGCGGATGGCTACGTACGGTGCGAAAGAAGTTCAAAGTACATGCACTGCATGCTCCGGTCCACCAGCGCCCGCAGAAATGATTGAGTGAGAAAGGGAACCCTGGTCGTTTGGTAAGGGAGACGGGGAAGAGTGACGTACCCCACTGCGTGTGCTTGTGTGTGTGCTTGTGTGTGTGCCCCTGTGTGTGTGTGTCTTTGTTGTTTGCTTGGGGAGCAGTAGCGTAGTGCGCTGGGAAACGGGCAACCCGGGTTCGATCCCCGCTCACAGCCAGCGACAGTGCTGGACGTCTGAATCTGGTCCCTGGGCCTCCCCTAGGTCGACCCAACCTTAAATAAGGACCTGGTTCAGTGCGTAAACTTTGACACTCGGCAAAATAAAGGTGGCCGTTTGTGGTGCTGGCCACCCACCCCCTCGTGTGGCTATTTGGCCTTCACAGATGCTCACTAACAGCATACGTGCGCCTTTCTGTGCACGTGTGTGTGTGTTTATGCACGCTTGTGCGCATACACATACATATGTGAGGACCGGTTGTGCAGTGGCTAGCACCCTGCGCTACAAACCTGGAGACTCGAGTTCGATTCTCGTTAACCGCCAACACCGATGACGATCATCTGAACCGGTCCTGGGCTTCCCCTAGGTCGACTCAGCCTCAAATGAGTACCTGGTGCGATGTGTAGTAAACATCGCCACCGGGGAGACAAATGCGGCCGGGCGTGGTGCTGGCCACCCACGTCCTCGTGTGCCGTTCAGTCCTTCATAGGTGCTCGCTAACGGCACTTGCCCCAACAGTCTGTGAAGGCTACACGGGGGATATTTGTCTTTGTGGTGGGACTAAGGGAGGGAGGGAAGCTGCCGGTTCACCATGCGGTCTCCATAGTAGCTTTAGAGTCGGAGACTTCACCGAGACGGCTAGGGGGCTGTCCATAAATGACATCACACACCTAGGGGGGGGGGGTCAGACATTTGTGACGATGTGTGACGAGGGGTGGGGGGGGGGGTTTGAGAAATGTGACGTCACATCAAAATGCGCAACTTTAAATCAATATACAGTGAGGGAAAAAGTATTTGATCCCCTGCTGATTTTGTACGTTTGCCCACTGACAAAGAAATGATCAGTCTATAATTTTAATGGTAGGTTTATTTGAACAGTGAGAGACAGAATAACAAAAAAAATCCAGAAAAACGCATGTCAAAAATGTTATAAATTGATTTGCATTTTTATGAGGGAAATAAGTATTTGACCCCTCTGCAAAATATGATTTAGTACTTGGTGGCAAAACCCTTGTTGGCAATCACAGAGGTCAGACGTTTCTTGTAGTTGTCCACCAGGTTTGCACACATCTCAGGAGGGATTTTGTCCCACTCCTCTTTGCAGATCTTCTCCAAGTCATTAAGGTTTCGAGGCTGACGTTTGGCAACTCAAACCTTCAGCTCCCTCCACAGATTTTCTATGGGATTAAGGTCTGGAGACTGGCTAGGCCACTCCAGGACCTTAATGTGCTTCTTCTTGAGCCACTCCTTTGTTGCCTTGGCCGTGTGTGTTTGGGTCATTGTCATGCTGGAATACCCATCCACGACCCATTTTCAATGCCCTGGCTGAGGGAAGGAGGTTCTCACCCAAGATTTGACGGTACATGGCCCTGTCCATCGTCCCTTTGATGCGGTGAAGTTGTCCTGTCCTCTTAGCAGAAAAACACCCTGAAAGCATAATGTTTCCACCTCCATGTTTGACGGTGGGGGTGGTGTTCTTGGGGTCATAGGCAGCATTCCTCCTCCAAACACGGCGAGTTGAGTTGATGCCAAAGAGCTCCATTTTGGTGTCATCTGACCACAACATTTTCACCCAATCGCACCAACTGTTGTCACCTTCTCACCAAGCTGCTTGGAAATGGTCTTGTAGCCCATTCTAGCCTTGTGTAGGTCTACAATCTTGTCCCTGACATCCTTGGAGAGCTCTTTGGTCTTGGGCATGGTGGAGAATTTGGAATCTGATTGATTGATTGCTTCTGTGGACAGGTGTCTTTTATACAGGTAACAAGCTGAGATTAGAAGCACTCCCTTTAAGAGTGTGCTCCTAATCTCAGCTTGTTACCTGTATATAAGACACCTGGGAGCCAGAAATCTTTCTGATTGAGAGGGGGTCAAATACTTATTTCCCTCATTAAAATGCAAATCAATTTATAAAATTTTTGACATGCGTTTTTCTGGATATTTTTGTTTTTCTGTCTCTCACTGTTCAAATAAACCTACCATTAAAATTATAGACTGATCATTTCTTTGTCTGTGGGCAAACGTACAAAATCAGCAGGGGATCAAATACTTTTTTCCCTCACTGTAGACAACACGTTCTACTTAATTAAATAGACTTTTTAATAATTGTTTTCTCCTACTACATCAGAGTGCAGCGCCACATTAAATACGCACTACAATGACAATAGTTTAAAGCGATTTGAAGCATTTTGGGGGGGGGGGGGGGGGCAGAGCTTTGTGACGTCATGACGCCGTGTGACTGGGGGGAGGGGGGGGTAAAAAATCGTCCAAAAGCGCGTGTCGTCATTTATGGACGGCCCCTTGGTTACGCTTTTGCAAGGATAAAAAAAAAACGCGATGACATTTATCCGCACTATAAAAGCTACACACGGGGGATCTTTGTCTTTGTTTCGTGCACGCAGGCGAGCGGCGAGGACAACAAGGAGGAGACGGCTGTTGCCAAGTACCTTCGCTTTAACTGCCCCACCAAGTCCACCAACATGATGGGCCACTCAGTGGACTACTTTGTGGGTGAGTCGCCCGCCACCGTTCGCTTGAGCGTGCGAGCCGGCGTGAGGATCGCGGTTGGTGGGGGTGGTCGCGGTGTTGGTGGGTGAGCGTCTGTACGGTCGTGTACAGATGGAGTGACATAGGACGTCACTACTGTGTCGGCCCGTACGAGGGCTGGGGGCCCCAAGGGGGTGCCTGGGGGGTCACGTGGTGGAGGACCCGGACCTTCCCAGAGGTGGGGGGGGGGGGAAGGGAGGCGTGGCCTGGGCAGAGCCGGCCACGCCGGAGCGGTTATAAGCAGGGTGTGAAGACAGAGCGGGGCTGTTGAACCCCGAAGTGAAGACGACATCATCGAACCTCAAGTCCCCGGGTCGTCGTCCGGGACCAGGCAGCCCGTTGCCTGCCTGGGTCACGCTGTATAGTGTTCCAGAGTGTTAGTGAGTTGAGGAAGGTGGTCACCACCTTATGTACAGTTTTATATTACTTACCGTTCTAATAAATAGTGTTGCGTCCAAGCTGTGTGTGTGTGGGCACCTAATTCGAACCCACGACACAGACAACAACAACAACAACCAAAACAACTAAATATCGCCGTGTGTGTGTGGGGTGGTGGAGCAGCGGTTAGCGCATTGCGCTGTGAACCTGGTGGCCCCCAGTTCGATTCTCGCTCACGACCACAATAACAGTGTGATATTTGAATCGATCTTGGGTCTCCCCCTAGGTCGACTCAGCCTTAAATGAGTACGTGGTGCAGTGTGTAAATATCAGAATTGGGAGACAAAAGCGGCGGGGCGTGGTGCTGGCCACCCACCCCCTCGTGTGTTGCGCCGCCTTCATAGGTGCCCGCTGAGAGCACTTGCCCCAATAGTCTGCTATAAGCTACATTGGGAATCTTTGTCTCTGTTGTTTTGTGCTGTGAAAGCTTCCAAGGCAGTGGAAACGCTCCTGGAGTCGAACTGGGCCACAGGGAAGAAGGGGACAGAGATCCTGTTCACCACACGAGAGTCCGTGGTCGCCTATTGCAACCGGTATGCAAACACGTGTGTGTGTGTGTTAGCGAGCGCCCGTGTGTGGGGGGAGCGGTAGTGTAGTGGTTATCGTGCTGCGCTACGAACCCCGTAATCCGAGAGTCCGATTCCCGTTCACGGACAATAACAGCGGTGAATATTTCAACCAGTTCTGGGCCTCCCCTAGGTCGCCCGAGCCTTAAATGAGTGCCTGTTGGTGCGTGTAAACTTCACGACTGGGGAGACAGGCGGCCAGATGTGGTGTTGGCCACACCACCTCCTCCGGTGCCACGTCCAGTCATAGGTGCATGCTTAAGGCAACAGGGGGGGGGGGGATCGTTGCCTTTGTGTGCGTGTGTACGTTTGTGTGTATTTCTGTATCATTAATGACTCGTTGCTTTATATCGGAACTGATACTCGCTCAGTGGTGCTGATTCCTTCATCACCCCCCACCTCCTCCCTCTCCTCCCCCCACCTCCTCTCCTCCCCCATCCTCCTCTCACTCCCCCTCCTCTCCCCCCCCCCCATCCTTCCCCTCCTACTCCGCCGCCCCACCAGGCTGCTGCAGAAGCAGTACTTCCACCGTGCGCTCAAGGTGATCAAGAAGCGGCCGGACAGGGAGGGCAAGCGCGAGAAGCCGGAGCCGCCCAAGGAGGAGGAGAAGAAGGGCAAGAGGGAGAAGGAGAGGAAGAAGGACGGTGACAAGAGAGACAAAGAGGGAGACGCCAAGAGGGACGCTCGCAAGGTACGGAGGAGGAGGGTTCTTTCCGATGGTGGATGACGCAGCACGGCCTCGCCCGGTCTCGTGACCGCTTCGTCAGCAGTGCCTCGTGCCAGGTGTGAACAGGGTGGTGGTGTGGGGGGGTGGAGAGGCGATTTGCTACGTGCGGCGTTGATGAAGTTGCTGCCTCCGCGATTTTGGCTGCCCGCAAATCGCACACCGTAACTCGACGTAGCTGCTGCATCGAGAGAGGGAGGGAGAACGCGATGAGATAGCAATGAGATCACAACGATCATCATCACCGCCGTTGTCGTTGTTGCATCCATCTGCTGCGCAGATCTAATCGCTGCTAAATCTGGCTCTTAACTCACTGCTGAGTGAGCTAGATCAGTGATAATGGGCACGTCGTTAAGCGCTTGAACAAACACGTCACAGTTTTGTTGGTTTTGGCCGTGTCGGCTGGTGAAGGGTTTCACGGCACAGATTTGGCAAGATCATTACGTGGCCCAACCCAATGAACAAATATAAACACCAAGATCTGTTATTCTGTCATTCTGTGACTAACGCAGCACGGATTGGTTGAATTGCGTCACGTGACCGGGACCAAGTAGCCAACCAACGCTTGGCGGGGCTATAGAGGGGCGGGTGAAAGTCCGCATCGAACCAAACCCCCAGCAAGGCCATCTACTTAACGACGAGAGGAAATTCACACGAAATGTCGTTTTCAATTAAGTATTCCAGATGTAAAATGATATAAGCTTTTAATGAAGAAATACAATTATCTAATTCAAAACATAATACAATTAAAAATGTTTCATTTTCAAACGGAGCATCGGGTGCTTGCGTGAATGTGTCGTTCGTGTGCAATGTTTTTCGTGACATTCCTGGCCGAAGGCCGTAAATGGTTGTTCGGGGACGCCTATGGCGCCTATGGTGCCCCCGAACAACCCCTAGTGAACAAATATGAGTGGTAATATTTATGAATGGACTTGTGTGATATATGAATAGGCTGGCAATATTTATGAGTGGACTGGTAATATGAACTTGTGGTATTTATGAATGGAGTGGTTCTTATTCTTTGGGTCTTTCGGTAAAGTCACGTAGATAGGTTCAAAGAAAGTAACACAAAATAAAAAATAAACTGACGTTTCGATCACAACTGAGTAGCTGGTGACTTGGGTTCCTGATGACGATCGCTTGAATTGCGATCGAAACGTCGTAGTTTTTTTTTGTTATTTTCTTTGAACCTATCTACGTGACTTTACCGAAAGACCCAAAGAATATGAATTCCTGCAGTCACGAAAGCTTTAACTCGGTACTTATGAATGGAGTGGGAATATTTATGAGTTGAGTGTCGTTATTTATGCATGGACCGGTGTGACTTGGCCGCTGTTGAGTCGACGTCTGGGTGCCCTGTGCATGAAGGAGGATGAGCCGGGCAGCCCAAAGAAGAAGAAAGATGCAAAGAGGAGGATGAAACTTGAGCCCCACGACAAGCAAATCTTCATCGACGGCAACGAGGTGAGAGCCCGCCCACTCTCTCCCTCTTCACACCACGCAACCCCTCCCTGCCTCTCCCACCTCGTCACACCACGCACCCCCTCCCTATGTCTCCCACCTCATCACACCACGCACCTCCTCCCGTGAGCGGGTGCTGATTTCCCCGCCGTGTTCTTCCCCCCCGCGCCTCCCGCAGGTTTTCGTGTGGATCTACGACCCCGTTCACCCCAAGACGTTCATCATGGGGCTCATCTTGGGTGCGTCCCCTAGGTCAACTCGGCCTCAAATGAGCATTCTTTGCGTGCGTTGTGTCCGTAAGAGTGCTGTATTTGTGTGTCTTTGCTGCAGTGGTATATGCTGTGCTCTGTAGTTGTATGCGCGCCTTCGATTAACACGGTTGGCTACGTACGGTGTGAAAGAAGTTCAACTTGCATATAACACATACGTCCGTGTGTGTTGAGTGTGCTGTAGTTGTGTTTGCTGCGTCTGTGGGCTGTGTGGTGCGTCTGTGTGCTGCGTCTGTGTGCTGCGTCTGTGTGCTGGGTCTGTGTGCTGCGTCTGTACGCCGTGTGTGTGGTGCTGTGTGGCGCAGTGATTGCGGTGATTGCGGCGACGCTGTTCCCGCTGTGGCCGGCCGAGATGCGTGTGGGCGTGTACTACCTGAGCGTGGCGGCCGGCTGCTTCATCGGAGGCATCCTCTTCCTGGCCGTCGGTGAGTCCCTCCCTCACGCACACCCAGCCTACACAAAGACAAAGATCCCCCGTGTAGCCTTAACAGACTGTAGGGGCAAGTGCTGTTAGCGAGCACCTATAAAGGCCGACACGGCACACGAGGGGGTGAGTGGCCAACACCACGCCCAGCCGCCTTTGTCTCCCCAGTGGCGATGTTTTTACACCCCCCACCAGGAAATGAGGCTGAGTCGACCTAGGGGAGGCCCAGGACCAGTTTAGATAATCGTCACTGGTGTTGGCCTTGAGCGAGAATTGAACTCGGGCCGCCGAGTTCATAGCGCAGCGTAGCGCTAACCGCTACACGAGCGCTCTCCACACACACACAAACAGACGTGTGTACACCTACACACATATACAGTGGTACCTCGGTATACGTCGTTAATTCGTTCCAGGAGGTAGGACTTAGACCGAAAATGACGAATACCAAACAAATTTTTCCCATAAGAAATAAAGGGAAAGGAAATAATCCATTCCAGAGTATAAGAAATTATATTTTATATGGCATATTATACATTAATAGCGTTGTATAACATAATGTAGACACTACTTATTACTAAAATGCATACATAAACTAAAATTACAAAACACACGTGAAAATTCACGGAGAGTTATAGCAAGGGTTGTGCACTGAACGAGATCTACTGTACAGGCAGACTGAGGAGCGGCGCTTTGTTTCAGTCGTGAACGGGGTGTACGCGGGTACGCGGTGACTTATCCCGCCCCATACAAGTTCTAGCAAGCGTATCGTATCCCAAAGCAAGACGTCGTATCCCAAGAAATGTTTTCCTCGTCAAAACACGACGTATACCAAATTCGACGTATTCCAAAGCGGTCGTATACCGAGGTATGACTGTACTCCGATACACATCTGCATCTGTCTGTCTCTCTGTTCATCTCTCCATTCATCTATTTGTCTGTCTACCTGCCTGCCCATTTATCCGTCTCCTGGTCTGCCTGCCCGTGCGTCTCTCTGCACGTCCACCCGTCTAACCGCACGTGCCCACCTTTGTGCCCCCCCTCCCCGCCTTGGCCTCTCACGGCCGTTTCCACCTCCCCGTGTCTCTCTCCTCCTCGTCCCCCAGCGCGCTGCATCCTCTTCATGCTCATCTGGCTGCTGACGGGCGGCCGCCACCACTTCTGGCTGCTGCCCAACCTCACCGCCGACGTGGGCTTCCTCGACTCGTTCCGTCCGCTCTACACGCACGAGCGGCAGACCGGGACCGCCGGAGCCGCCGGCGCCGCCGCCACCGACGCCGCCGTCGCCGCGTCGTCTTCAATGCCGCCGGAATCGGCGGCGGCGGCGGCCAAATCCGACGCCGGCAAACGCGGCTCGAAGAGCGGAACGACGGGGGAGGCCTGCGCCGAGGCCGTCGTGCCCAAGACCCTGGGGCCGTCCAACGGCACGGACAGCGACGACGACGACGGCGACGGAGGCGGGCCGGCCAAGGCTGACAATGACGACGACTACGAGGAGGATGAGGAGGAAGAGGAGGAAGAGGAGGAGGAGGATGACGAGGCGAGCGGGAAGAGAGGGACCGACGAAGGCAGCGACCAGAGCAACGGCAATGACTTTGAGGTGATCTCGCAGGAGGAGATCGACGGGGGCTCTCACGGTGACGTTAACGACGACGGCGACAACGGCGGCGCTGACGACGGCGACGGCGGCGACGACGGCGACAGCGGGAGAAAGCGGAAGGAGGAGGCGGCCGACGAGGCAGGGGCCAGCGCGTCGTCGCATCCCTGAGATGGAACGGCCGCCGCCGCCGCCGCCTCCGAACTTTCTCTCCGTTGACTGCGGCCGCGTCGTCGCTCCCACACCCGCACCTCTTCGCCGTCTCTCCTCCTCGTCGTTTCTCCTCATACAATCTTGAGTTCCGCCAAACGGTCATCGCTCCTCGGGTGCGCACGATTTCCGAGTCGCGATCATTCCACCGCCACGCCCCAGCCCCCCCACCACCACCGGGGTGGTGGGGGGGGTTCTTGTCCCCGTGGTCGCGCTGTTCACGCAACTTCCCACCCGACGTTTTGCTTCTCGTGCCGGGCGGGGGCGGAGTGTGGCGGTGATCCGCCTCCCGCCGCTGAAGAAGCTTCCGGCGGCACGTGGAGCAAAACGTCGGACGTCGTGACTCGCGGCGGAGAGCGGCTACCACCTCCCCCTCTTCCCTCCCACGCCCTCCCCCCACCTCAGCCCCTCTCCACTGTCTCGTCCCTCACCTGCTCAGCTTCTCGGCATCTCTCTCCGTCTCGCGCCCCTCCCATTTCATTTCCTCTCTCTTCCTGACCCCGCTGCTCCTCTTCTGTGGAGGTGGGTAGCGTGTGTGTTTGCGCGTGTGTGCGCGTGCGTGTGTGACGCGCCTGATCCAGTGTTAATTGCCACGCCGCTTTGCGTTGCGTTAGATTGCTTGAGGGCGGTAGCGTTAGTGCGGTCGCACTGTAGCCAGGGCTTGAACTCCTTGCTGAGTGTTTTGCTGGTCGCCGGTAGACTGGAGTACGTGGCACGTGTCTCACGAGTGCTCAGAGCGACAGAGATGCGACACTGTGCAAGTGCTGTGTCCCAGTTGCGGATATACAGGGTCAATCCAGTTATAGATACCCCGCCAATTTCCACTCTCTCTCTCTCTAAGCCTCCCGTCAACATAGGTGAATGTTGTGGAGGCGATGATGGCTCCATTATCTCGCAGAGGGGTCGAACGTTGGTACGCAAATTTATTGAGTATTGGTGGCGGACAGGTAAGAAAGGGGCTCCAAAATAAAGTGTCGTTTACATCGTCGCCCCCATTCTGCCAAACAGAACACTGTGTTGCCCACTTGCAGGCCTCGACTTGTGCTGCACAGGGACAGCTGCCACTGGGGGTGGGGGATCCCCTAGGCCAGAAAATAGAGAAAATAAACGACAGCTGACGATTGAGATGTGGATGCAAGATGTGCTCTGAGATGCCGAGTCAATGTTTAGCAACCGGTGGAATGGAAATCCTTCCAACATTGCCTCGCCATCAAGCCGTCATCAATCCACTGCGGGATGAAGGTCGTGCCAAGCCACTGCCTCCCATCCCCTTCTCCTCTCCCCCTCTCACCATCTTAGGATACGGCAGTCCATCCCAGCCACCTGCACAATCCATTAGTTTGCAGATTCCTCGAGGTTAGCAGCAGCAGGTGTCTGTAAACGGATCGCCCGTTGTGCGTGTTTCACTAATCCCGTACCAGAAAAATAAGCAAGAAATGCACCCCTGTCTGTAATTGACCTCCGGTGGTCATAAGAGGAAGGTGAAGTCACGGTCATTTCATAGACGATGTTAGCGCACAAAGAAGAGCGATGACAGGAGGAGGAGGGGATGGTGAGCAGTGAAACCAACACGTGGCAGGCTCCGGCCTCCTGCCACCAGGTCGCCCCCGACCTGGTGGCTGGAGGCGGTCTCGCAAGCTAAGCAGAGCCCGAGCCTGGTTAAGCACGTGCACGGGAACGCCCCATCTTGAGCCACAAGGGTGGCCGCAAAGGGAAATGGCGCTTGTGAGTGTCAATCCCTCGCGTGTGTGGGGTTTTCTCCCGGGTGCTCCCCCAGAGTCTCGAGACTCGGGGGTTGAGGTTCTGCAGAGGCGCAGCCCTGCAGTCTGCTGGCTCCCGCCCCGCTGGTGTTGGAATGGCCTCCCTGGAACGGGGGAGAGCCCGAGAGAGGAGGGTGCAGTATTCGTTCTATACACCTCCGCTGCTGAGCAGTTGTGTTGGAAGAGGTGGGGCGTACACGCACCGCCCATTGGCCGCGGTGAGATGAAGCCATTTAAACTGCCGCGCCGGGAGATGCGCCCCAACTGGCACCCCCTCCTCTGGGTTGAAAGTCCGGTGCGCTGGACATTGCAGCAAGCGGGCACGCTTGCTCTTGTCATGGCTTTAGCTCTTGAGAGTTTGTTGAGTCACGGGGAGTGTCTCCACATTGGAGGAGCAGGAGTGTGGGACGGGGGAATCGAACCGAGCCGAGAGATCCTCGAGGGCCGTTCCGTGTTCACCGTCTCGCTTTGCCACCGCGCCCATCTCCGCCTGAGTGCAGCGAGCAACCCTCTGCCGTTTTGGAAGTGTGCAAGGCTAAAGTAATATTGTCACATAGATACGATTAAAAAAACATTTTAAATGTCCGTGTCTGTTCTATGGTAACATTATTAACTGTGCAAGTATCAAGTTGGAATTAAAAACACTTCTTAACCGCTCGCACGCCCCGAGCTTGTGCCTGTGTCCGCTGAATGCTGTGAAAGTGGTAGAGTGTGTGTATAACTCACATGTGGTAGAGTGTGTGTATAACTCACACGTGGTAGTGTGTGTATAACTCACATGTGGTAGAGTGTGTGTGTGTAACTCACACGTGGTAGTGTGTGTGTATAACTCACATGTGGTAGTGTGTGTGTGTAACTCACATGTGGTAGAGTGTGTGTGTAACTCACATGTGGTAGTGTGTATAACTCACATGTGGTAGTGTGTGTGTATACCTCACATGTGGTAGAGTGTGTGTGTAACTCACATGTGGTAGAGTGTGTGTATAACTCACATGTAGAGTGTGTGTATAACTCACATGTAGAGTGTGTGTATAACTCACATGTAGAGTGTGTGTATAACTCACATGTGGTAGAGTGTGTGTATAACTCACATGTAGAGTGTGTGTATAACTCACATGTGGTAGAGTGTGTGTATAACTCATGTGGTAGAGTGTGTGTATAACTCTCATGTGGTAGAGTGTGTGTGTATAACTCGCATGTGGTAGTGTGTGTGTGTAACTCACACGTGGTAGTGTGTGTGTATAACTCACATGTAGAGTGTGTGTGTATAACTCACAAGTGGTAGAGTGTGTGTATAACTCACATGTGGTAGAGTGTGTGTATAACTCACATGTGGTAGAGTGTGTGTATAACTCACATGTAGAGTGTGTGTATAACTCACATGTGGTAGAGTGTGTGTATAACTCGCATGTGGTAGAGTGTGTGTATAACTCACATGTGGTAGAGTGTGTGTAACTCACATGTGGTAGAGTGTGTGTATAACTCACATGTAGAGTGTGTGTATAACTCACATGTAGAGTGTGTGTATAACTCACATGTAGAGTGTGTGTATAACTCACATGTGGTAGAGTGTGTGTATAACTCACATGTAGAGTGTGTGTATAACTCACATGTGGTAGAGTGTGTGTATAACTCATGTGGTAGAGTGTGTGTATAACTCTCATGTGGTAGAGTGTGTGTGTATAACTCGCATGTGGTAGTGTGTGTGTGTAACTCACACGTGGTAGTGTGTGTGTATAACTCACATGTAGAGTGTGTGTGTATAACTCACAAGTGGTAGAGTGTGTGTATAACTCACATGTGGTAGAGTGTGTGTATAACTCACATGTGGTAGAGTGTGTGTATAACTCACATGTAGAGTGTGTGTATAACTCACATGTGGTAGAGTGTGTGTATAACTCGCATGTGGTAGAGTGTGTGTATAACTCACATGTGGTAGAGTGTGTGTAACTCACATGTGGTAGAGTGTGTGTGTAACTCACATGTGGTAGAGTGTGTGTATAGCTCACATGTGGTAGAGAGTGTGTATAACTCGCATGTGGTAGAGTGTGTGTATAACTCTCATGTGGTAGAGTGTGTGTGTATAACTCGCATGTGGTAGAGTGTGTGTATAACTCTCATGTGGTAGAATGTGTGTGTAGTGTAGCGGTTAGCGCGCTGCGCTATAAACCTGGCGACCCGGGTTCGATTCCCGCTCACGGCCAACACCAGTGACGATTATCTGAACCGGTCCCGGGCCTCCCCTAGGTCGACTCAGCCTCAAATTACTACCATTAGGGAGACAAAGGCGGTCGGGCGTGGTGCTGGCCACCCACCCCCTCGTGTACTGTTCCGGCCTTCATAGGTGCTCGCTAACAACACTTGCCCTTACAGTCTGTTAAGGCTATATGGGGGATCTTTATCTTTGTGTATAACCCACGTGGTAGAGTGTGTGGGTATAACTCTGGCAAAACAACCCCCTACCTCTTGGTTTGTGCCAGACGGTAACGCTGTAGAGAGGCAGTGCCATGGGGGGAGGGCCAATTTCAATTCGCCATTCCCCTCATGGGGTGGTAAACCCTCCACCTTCAATCTAAGTACCACTAAACCACGGAATAAAAATCGAATTAAGCTTGTGCCGGAGGCCCCAGGGGAACAGGCATCCATGACGTTTCCTGGCCAAACCCCAGGAGAAATAGCAAAAAGCCAGGTGGCCATGTGGAATTTCGGGAGCTGGACCAGTACCGCCTGGATCTCTGTGGTATTCAGGAGGTCCGGTGGACCGGCTCTGGCTCCTGCCACCATGACGGGTGAACAGTCCTCTACTCGGGGCAGGAGACTCCCAAACAACAGGGAGTGGCTCTTCTTCTGAACAAAAGAATGAAGGGGGCATGGGAGCATTGCGGTGAGGTTTAGGAAGCTTTAAGCCCCAGGCTACTTTGGGCTCGCCTTCCCATCAACCAGAGGTGAGGAGTGGTGGTCGTGGTTACTTATGCCCCCACCAAAGACGAACATCCGCGGAGGGATGAAGGCAAGGTCCATGAGTCAGATGCCTTCTATGACCTGTCACAAGTGCTAGCTAAAGTGGCCCCTCGGGATAGTCATCTTATTGGGTGACTTTAATGCCCGAGTTGGTCATGATGCTTGCACCTGTTTTGGAGTGATTGGAAGGCATGGGGCAGATCAGCTCAATAACAATGGTAGGAAGCTGCTAGACTTTTGTGCAGCCCATGGGGCTTGTAATTACCAACACGCTGTTGTGGCATCGGCGCATCCACACAACATAATGGATGCATGCCCGGGTCCAAGCAAGAACATCTGCTGGACCATATAGTGATGGAACAGCGGATGCGGGCACATGCCCTTGACACCAAGACCTGCTGTGGAGCTGATCTGCCCACTGACCATAGACTTGTCATCTGTAAGAAACGCCTGCCATTTTCTCCACTCCGGTGGTGGGTGTACACCCAGGACCCCATTCAAACCCATAGTGGCCTGGTCTCAGCTAGCTGATGAAAGTTGCAAGCGAGAATGTCATCATCACTTGCGGCTAGGGTTGGCATTGTCCCCCACTCCTGATGTCGAGGGGAAATGGAAGAAGTTTAGGACTGTGGCTCATGCAGCTGCAATGGCTGCGTTGGATACATGGTCCAGACTCTGGCTGATAGAGGAGGTGTTCAGGCTGGCTGAGAAAAAGCGACAGGCCCACTCTCATCGTTTACAGCAGCGGTCCCCAACCTTTTTAGCACCAGGGACCGGTTTCGTGGAAGACAATTTTTTCACGGACCGGGGGGGGGGGGGGGGGGGGCGGTTCATCATTGGGTCTTTCCCCCTTTTCAATGAAGCTCTCCAGCGATGTTTGTTTTTTACTCATTTTGACTACTAGGGGTTAGCTTGTAGGCTTACCAAAACTGTGACTGAGACAAATGCTCAGTGCGGGAAAGAGGCGTGGACGGAAGTGGTAAATAAAATAATGGGCGGGCCACGCGCAGACTCACCGTTCACCTCCTGCTGTGCGACCTGGTTCCTAACAGGCCACGGACCGGTACCGTTTTGCAGCCCGGGGGTTGGGGACCCCTGGTCTATAGCATCCCACGTCAGATAATAAGGCTTACCGCAGCCTTTGCTCGGAGGTTCGGAGAGCCGTGGGGCGCTGCAAGGAAGGGTGGTGATCGCGGGTTGCTGAGGAGATGGAATCTGCTTCAGTGGCCCGTGATCACAAATCGCTCAATTCCATCAAAAAAGTAACTTGCAACGCCAGACCTATTACCATCATTAGGGGAAAGAATGATAATACAATCTCCGACCCCCCAGGAATGGGTTTGCAGATTTTTTAAGCATTTCTGTGAGGATACACTTGGGCTACGCCCATCCCCAAACCCTTATAAACAGTTTGCCTTTAGAGGCACCCCTTTGCCTGATGACGACCGCTTGTGTTGCGATCGAAACGTTGCGGTTTGTTTTATTGTATTTTATTTCTAACTACGTGACTTTACCGAAAGAACCAAAGAGTATGGATTCCTGCAGTCACGAAAGCTTCAAATCAAGATTGAACCACCTTTACGGGGAGGGTTTTCACACATCTGTTAGAGCTTTAACAGACTACGAGACAAGAAGGCTCACATGATCGAGTCTCTCACCTTTCTGAAGAGATGCCGAGACAACAAAGTAATACCGACCATATTTACACTCACATCTGCTTCTGCCACTTCTAACGCCAAACGGATCTTACTCAGAGCTAGCCTTTCTCTAATCTCAGAGAGAATAATACTACTCCGTCTTGAACTTGATAATTTAGACAAATGTCTCCTACAATCACACTTAACATTAACAGATAAAATGTCCGCATCTGATTGGAACCTTGTAGATAACATGACTGCTTCTTCTGCCGCAACAATGTCCTCCAAATGTAAGGTTAACCTTATTGCTAAAGTCAATAACTTGTCAAAAAAGAAACCAGAAACCAGACATTAAAAAGATAGATGTTAACAAGACTGTTATCAATCAGAGTAGCAGCACAATCTCCGATAGCCTAAAATCGGTACTAGCTAGAGGGCTGAATTTTCCTGTCACCCCCAAACACATCCCAGTGGATGATATAATTGCCCAGGTAGGTGTAACCCTCAAAGGCTTGGGACACATCCAGGCAGACGTGGCAATATCTGAAATTGCCACCATCATTAAAAATGCTAAGAAACCCATTAGTAACATCAGCAAAGACGAGCGCTCTGAACTCACAAAATTGAAAAAGAGATGACATCATCATCCTCTCAGCTGACAAGGGCAATGCTACTGTCATCATTGATAAAACCACATACAACAACATAATCCAGGAACTTCTTAATGATGGCAATTACACCAAAATCAACAAAGATCCTACCAACCGCCTGGCTACAAAAACCAACAATATAATTACCAGTTCGACTTCTCTGATCGAACCATGCAAACGGCTCTCCCTAAAACCTTCTGCTACTAGACCACCCAGATTATATGGTCTTCCAAAAATCCATAAAGAAAGCACTCCACTTCGGCCCATCGTTTCCACTATCAACTCACCTATCTACAAACTGGCCCGTTTTCTGTCTGATACCTTGCTTCCATTCACGGGCAAGACTATCTCAGCAGTACGTAACTCAGCTCACTTGGTCTGTCTAATCAAGGGAATCTCACTGTCTCCAGATGATTTGCTTGTCAGCTTTGATGTAGTTTCTCTGTTCACCAAGGTTCCTATACCTGACACCTTAGCAATAATTGAAGATTTAGTCCAATATGGACTGAATCCTGATGTGCCTACTCTGATTAGGCACTGCCTTACCAACACTTACTTCACCTGGAATTGTACTTTCTACAAACAAAATCCGTGATCTAATCCCATCTGTGAAGGATGTCATTCCTGACATGCAATATTCTGGAGTCTACAAACTGAGTTGTACCTGTGATAGCGAATGTTGTCATGGAGAAATTTGAAACGGATGCCATCCAGACATCCACCCTACATCCTTCATTGTGAAAGAGATATGTGGATGACACTTTTGTCATTTGGCCACATGGCCTGCCAGCATTGAACCAATTCCTCAACCACATCAATACCATACACCCATCCATCAAATTCGCCATGGAAGTGGAGAAGGATAGTAAGCTACCATTCCTGGGACACACAGTCTACAGGAAAACCACCCACACAGATTCCTATCTGAAACCTGATTCCCACCACCATCCGGCACAGAAGAATTCCCTCATCAAAACACTACACCATAGGGCCCACTGCATCTCCGACCAACACCACCTAGCCAGTGAACTGGAACACGTACACCAGGCCCTCAAGATGAATGGGTACTCGGACCGCATTATTCGCAAAGTTGTTTCTCCATGGTTGGAGAAACAGCTCCAACCATGGAGAAACAATCCCCTGAGAAGCCGATCAAAACCATCACGTTACCATACATAGCACATGTTACCAAAAATATGTCTTAAATCTTAAACAAACACAAGATCCAGGTCCGATTCAATACAGTACACAAAATCCGTGATCTAATCCCATATGTGAAGAATGTCATTCCTGACATGCAATATTCTGGAGTCTACAAACTGAGTTGTACAGTGAGGGAAAAAAATATTTGATCCCCTGCTGATTTTATACGTTTGCCCACAGACAAAGAAATGATCAGTCTATAATTTTAATGGTAGGTTTATTTGAACAGTGAGAGACAGAGTAACAATAACAAAATCCAGAAAAACGCATGTCAAAAATGTTATACATTTATTTGCATTTTAATGAGGGAAATAAGTATTTGACCCCCTCTCAATCAGAAAGATTTCTGGCTCCCAGGTGTCTTTTATACAGGTAACGAGCTGAGATTTGGTGCACACTCTTAAAGGGAGTGCTCCTAATCTCAGCTTGTTACCTGTATAAAAGACACCTGTCCACAGAAACAATCAATCAATCAGATTCCAAACTCTCCACCATGGCCAAGACCAAAGAGCTCTCCAATGATGTCAGGGACAAGAGTGTAAACCTACACAAGGCTGGAATGGGCTACAAGACCATTGCCAAGCAGCTTGGTGAGAAGGTGACAACATATTCTTAGTTTTTTCGGTAAAGTCACGTTGAAGAGAAACAACAAAATAATGAAATATATATAAAACAATAAAAAATTCTCACGACGTTTCGACCATAACTCAAACGGTCATCTTCAGGTGTGTTGGTTTGCATAAATTTATTTTTAAACGGCGCATTTATTTATTTAAAAAAAACGTTGGCGCCACGCGCAGCGATTTGGCAGTTTACCCAGGACTAGTCCATCTATATTCTGAAAAGAGGAGGGGGGAGACGAATTTTTTTTATAATGTATGCTGTCTGAAAGCCACTGTAAGCGTGAACAATCAATTAAGAACTGAAATGGTTTATCAAATCTTTCCAATGATTGCTAAGATAGAATCCATCTTCTCGGTTGAAATTGTTTCTGTGCTTGTATATGTGGATAGCCTCATGAACGAATCTCTCATGGAAGCCAGATGGCTTACAAAGAACCTCTGTCTTGGAAAAGTCAATGGCATGTGAGCCTACTGAATTAGAACAATGATCTGCTACGGCCGAGGTGTTGGTCCTACCGTGTTTAAGGTCTGCTTTGTGTTCACGAATGCGTCCCGAGACATGGCGTTTGGTTTCTCCAATGTAACTACTACCACAGAGGCAACTTAGTTTGTAGACACCAGGGTATTGTATGTCCGGAATCACATCTTTTACAGACGGAACCAGATCACGGATTTTATGTAATGTGTTGAAACGGACCTGGATCTTGTGTTTATTCAAGATTTTGGAGATCTTTTTTGTGATCCCAGCAATGTAGGGTAAAGTGATGGTTTTGAAAGGCTCCTCAAGAGGGTTCTTCTTCATGGTTTGAGTGATAGCTTTGCGGATTGTATAGTCGGAGTAACCATTAGCCCTAAGAGCTTGGTGTACGTGCTTGAGTTCACTGCTTATGTGTTCCTGGTCGGATATGCATTGGGCTCTATGATACAGAGTCTTGATGAGATAATTCTTCTGTGATGGATGGTGGTGGGAATCCGGTTTCAGATAAGCATCCGTATGGGTAGCTTTCCTGTAGACAGAGTGGCTCATTGAACCATCAGGTCTCTTTTTAATTAGGACATCCAAAAAAGGTATCTTGCCATCTATTTCGACTTCCATGGTAAATCTGATGGCTGGGTGTATGGAATTGATGTGGTCGAAGAATTGGTCTAGAGCAGGCCGGCCATGTGGCCAGATGACAAAAGTGTCATCCACGTACCTCTTCCATAAGGTTGGGCGCAGAGTGGCAGTCTGGATGGCGTCAGTCTCAAATTTCTCCATGAAAATGTTAGCTATAACTGGAGAAAGGGGGGAGCCCATTGGGGTGCCCTCAGTTTGTTTGTAGAAAGTTCCATTCCAAGTGAAGTATGTATTGGTTAAACAGTGTCTCACCAGGGGGGGTACCTCAGTGTTTAGTCCTTGATGAACCAAGTCTTCAATGATTGCAATGGTGTCAGGTACAGGAACCTTGGTGAATAAGGAAACTACATCAAAACTGACAAGCAGGTCGTCTGGGGACAGGGAAATACCCTTGATTGTCGATACCAGGTGAGTAGAATTTTGTACCGCAGAGGTGGTCTTTCCAGTGAAAGGACGCAGGATTTCAGATAAAAAACGAGCTAGTTTGTAGGTGGGGGAGCTGATAGTAGAGACTATGGGACGAAGAGGTGTATCTACTTTATGTATTTTTGGTAAGCCGTATAATCTTGGTGGCCTGGCAGCAGAAGGTTTCAACGAAAACTGTTTAGATTGATCAATTAATGCGGTTGAATCAGAAATTATTTTGTTGGTTTGTGTGACGAGGCTGTTGGTGGGATCTCTTTTTATTTTTGTATAACTACCATCGTCGAGTAATTCTTTAATTTTGTTGTTGTATTCTATTTTATCCATGATGACAGTAGCATTGCCTTTGTCAGCTGAGAGGACTACAATATCATTCCTCTTTTTTAATTTATATAATTCAAAACGCTCATCTTTGCTGAGGTTGCTAGCTGGCATCTTAGCGTTTTTGAGGGTTGCAGCGATTTCAGATCTTGCTACGTCTGCAGCGATGTGACCCAGGCCCCTGAGAGCAACGTCTACTTGGGCAATTCTATCATTAACTGGTATGTGTTTAGGTGTGACTGCAAAGTTTAGACCTTTAGCTAAAACGGATTTCAGACCATCGGAAATAGAACTGTTACTGCGATTAATTACGACTTTATTAACGTCTAACTTTTTGGTGTGTGGGTCCGGTCTTTTGTTGAAGAGGAGGTTAAATTTGGAAATCAGGTTTTCCTTACATTTTGTCGACATAGTAGCAGCTGAAGAGGCAGTCATATTGTCTACATGTTCCCAATCCGATGTGGACATTATTGCCGTCAATGATAAGTGTGATTTGTAGAGTGTCTTGTCTAACTGATCTAGTTCTGTGCGCATAAGTCTGATTTTTTCTGAGATAAGAGCTAAGCTAGTTTTGAAAAGAATTCGTTTCGCATTAGAAGAAGTTACAGCAGCAGAGGTCAGTGTAAATGCGATTGGTATTACCCCAGAGTCGCGGCATATCTTCAGGAAGGTGAGAGACTCGATCAGCTGAGCTTTCTTATCCCGGAGTTTGTTGAAGGATCTTAAAGTTATGTGAAAACCCTCCCCGTAGAGGCGATTAAATTTTGATTTAAAGCTTTCGTGACTGCAGTAATTCATATTCTTAGTTTTTTCGGTAAAGTCACGTTGAAGAGAAACAACAAAATAATAATATATATAAAACAATAAAAAATGCTCACGACGTTTCGACCATAACTCAAACGGTCATCTTCAGGTGTGTTGGTTTGCATAAATTTATTTTTAAACGGCGCATTTATTTATTTATAAAAAAACGTTAGCGCCACGCGCAGCGATTTGGCAGTTTACCCAGGACTAGTCCATCTATATTTTGAAAAGAGGAGGGGGGAGACGAAATTTTTTATAATGTATGCTGTCTGAAAGCCACTGTAAGTGTGAACAATCAATTAAGAACTGAAATGGTTTATCAAATCTTTCCAATGATTGCTAAGATAGAATCCATCTTCTCGGTTGAAATTGTTTCTGTGCTTGTATATGTGGATAGCCTCATGAACGAATCTCTCATGGAAGCCAGATGGCTTACAAAGAACCTCTGTCTTGGAAAAGTCAATGGCATGTGAGCCTACTGAATTAGAACAATGATCTACTACGGCCGAGGTGTTGGTCCTACCGTGTTTAAGGTCTGCTTTGTGTTCACGAATGCGGTCCGAGACATGGCGTTTGGTTTCTCCAATGTAACTACAACCACAGAGGCAACTTAGTTTGTAGACACCAGGGTATTGTAGACCAATTCTTCGACCACATCAATTCCATACACCCAGCCATCAGATTTACCATGGAAGTCGAAATAGATGGCAAGATACCTTTTTTGGATGTCCTAATTAAAAAGAGACCTGATGGTTCAATGAGCCACTCTGTCTACAGGAAAGCTACCCATACGGATGCTTATCTGAAACCGGATTCCCACCACCATCCATCACAGAAGAATTATCTCATCAAGACTCTGTATCATAGAGCCCAATGCATATCCGACCAGGAACACATAAGCAGTGAACTCAAGCACGTACACCAAGCTCTTAGGGCTAATGGTTACTCCGACTATACAATCCGCAAAGCTATCACTCAAACCATGAAGAAGAACCCTCTTGAGGAGCCTTTCAAAACCATCACTTTACCCTACATTGCTGGGATCACAAAAAAAATCTCCAAAATCTTGAATAAACACAAGATCCAGGTCCGTTTCAACATATTACATAAAATCCGTGATCTGGTTCCGTCTGTAAAAGATGTGATTCCGGACATACAATACCCTGGTGTCTACAAACTAAGTTGCCTCTGTGGTAGTAGTTACATTGGAGAAACCAAACGCCATGTCTCGGACCGCATTCGTGAACACAAAGCAGACCTTAAACACGGTAGGACCAACACCTCGGCCGTAGCAGATCATTGTTCTAATTCAGTAGGCTCACATGCCATTGACTTTTCCAAGACAGAGGTTCTTTGTAAGCCATCTGGCTTCCATGAGAGATTCGTTCATGAGGCTATCCACATATACAAGCACAGAAACAATTTCAACCGAGAAGATGGATTCTATCTTAGCAATCATTGGAAAGATTTGATAAACCATTTCAGTTCTTAATTGATTGTTCACGCTTACAGTGGCTTTCAGACAGCATACATTATAAAAAATTTCGTCTCCCCCCTCCTCTTTTCAAAATATAGATGGACTAGTCCTGGGTAAACTGCCAAATCGCTGCGCGTGGCGCTAACGTTTTTTTATAACTAAATAAATGCGCCGTTTAAAAATAAATTTATGCAAACCAACACACCTGAAGATGACCGTTTGAGTTATGGTCGAAACGTCGTGAGAATTTTTTTATTGTTTTATATATATATTTTATTATTTTGTTGTTTCTCTTCAACGTGACTTTACCGAAAAAACTAAGAATATGAATTACTGCAGTCACGAAAGCTTTAAATCAAAATTTAATCGCCTCTACGGGGAGGGTTTTCACATAACTTTAAGATCCTTCAACAAACTCCGGGATAAGAAAGCTCAGCTGATCGAGTCTCTCACCTTCCTGAAGAGATGCCGCGACTCTGGGGTAATACCAATCGCATTTACACTGACCTCTGCTGCTGTAACTTCTTCTAATGCGAAACAAATTCTTTTCAAAACTAGCTTAGCTCTTATCTCAGAAAAAATCAGACTTATACGCACAGAACTAGATCAGTTAGACAAGACACTCTACAAATCACACTTATCATTGACGGCAATAATGTCCACATCGGATTGGGAACATGTAGACAATATGACTGCCTCTTCAGCTGCTACTATGTCGACCAAATGTAAGGAAAACCTGATTTCCAAATTTAACCTCCTCTTCAACAAAAGACCGGACCCACACACCAAAAAGTTAGACGTTAATAAAGTCGTAATTAATCGCAGTAACAGTTCTATTTCCGATGGTCTGAAATCCGTTTTAGCTAAAGGTCTAAACTTTGCAGTCACACCTAAACACATACCAGTTAATGATAGAATTGCCCAAGTAGACGTTGCTCTCAGGGGCCTGGGTCACATCGCTGCAGACGTAGCAAGATCTGAAATCGCTGCAACCCTCAAAAACGCTAAGATGCCAGCTAGCAACCTCAGCAAAGATGAGCGTTTTGAATTATATAAATTAAAAAAGAGGAATGATATTGTAGTCCTCTCAGCTGATAAAGGCAATGCTACTGTCATCGTGGATAAAATAGAATACAACAACAAAATTAAAGAATTACTCGACGATGGTAGTTATACAAAAATAAAAAGAGATCCCACCAACAGCCTCGTCACACAAACCAACAAAATAATTTCTGATTCAACCGCATTAATTGATCAATCTAAACAGTTTTCGTTGAAACCTTCTGCTGCCAGGCCACCAAGATTATACGGCTTACCAAAAATACATAAAGTAGATACACCTCTTCGTCCCATAGTCTCTACTATCAGCTCCCCCACCTACAAACTAGCTCGTTTTTTGTCTGAAATCCTGCGTCCTTTCACTGGAAAGACCACCTCTGCGGTACAAAATTCTACTCACCTGGTATCGACAATCAAGGGTATTTCCCTGTCCCCAGACAACCTGCTTGTCAGTTTTGATGTAGTTTCCTTATTCACCAAGGTTCCTGTACCTGACACCATTGCAATCATTGAAGACTTGGTTCATCAAGGACTAAACACTGAGGTACCCCCCCTGGTGAGACACTGTTTAACCAATACATACTTCACTTGGAATGGAACTTTCTACAAACAAACTGAGGGCACCCCAATGGGCTCCCCCCTTTCTCCAGTTATAGCTAACATTTTCATGGAGAAATTTGAGACTGACGCCATCCAGACTGCCACTCTGCGCCCAACCTTATGGAAGAGGTACGTGGATGACACTTTTGTCATCTGGCCACATGGCCGGCCTGCTCTAGACCAATTCTTCGACCACATCAATTCCATACACCCAGCCATCAGATTTACCATGGAAGTCGAAATAGATGGCAAGATACCTTTTTTGGATGTCCTAATTAAAAAGAGACCTGATGGTTCAATGAGCCACTCTGTCTACAGGAAAGCTACCCATACGGATGCTTATCTGAAACCGGATTCCCACCACCATCCATCACAGAAGAATTATCTCATCAAGACTCTGTATCATAGAGCCCAATGCATATCCGACCAGGAACACATAAGCAGTGAACTCAAGCACGTACACCAAGCTCTTAGGGCTAATGGTTACTCCGACTATACAATCCGCAAAGCTATCACTCAAACCATGAAGAAGAACCCTCTTGAGGAGCCTTTCAAAACCATCACTTTACCCTACATTGCTGGGATCACAAAAAAAGATCTCCAAAATCTTGAATAAACACAAGATCCAGGTCCGTTTCAACATATTACATAAAATCCGTGATCTGGTTCCGTCTGTAAAAGATGTGATTCCGGACATACAATACCCTGGTGTCTACAAACTAAGTTGCCTCTGTGGTAGTAGTTACATTGGAGAAACCAAACGCCATGTCTCGGGACGCATTCGTGAACACAAAGCAGACCTTAAACACGGTAGGACCAACACCTCGGCCGTAGCAGATCATTGTTCTAATTCAGTAGGCTCACATGCCATTGACTTTTCCAAGACAGAGGTTCTTTGTAAGCCATCTGGCTTCCATGAGAGATTCGTTCATGAGGCTATCCACATATACAAGCACAGAAACAATTTCAACCGAGAAGATGGATTCTATCTTAGCAATCATTGGAAAGATTTGATAAACCATTTCAGTTCTTAATTGATTGTTCACGCTTACAGTGGCTTTCAGACAGCGTACATTATAAAAAAATTTCGTCTCGCCCCTCCTCTTTTCAGAATATAGATGGACTAGTCCTGGGTAAACTGCCAAATCGCTGCGCGTGGCGCTAACGTTTTTTATAAATAAATAAATGCGGCGTTTAAAAATAAATTTATGCAAACCAACACACCTGAAGATGACCGTTTGAGTTATGGTCGAAACGTCGTGAGAATTTTTTATTGTTTTATATATATTTTATTATTTTGTTGTTTCTCTTCAACGTGACTTTACCGAAAAAACTAAGAATATGAATTACTGCAGTAAGGAAAGCTTTAAATCAAAATTTAAGGTGACAACAGTTGGTGCGATTATTCGCAAATGGAAGAAACACAACAGAACTGTCAATCTCCCTCGGCCTGGGGCTCCATGCAAGATCTCACCTCGTGGAGTTGCAATGATCATGAGAACGGTGAGGAATCAGCCCAGAACTACACGGGAGGATCTTGTCAATGATCTCAAGGCAGCTAGGACCATAGTCACCAAGAAAACAATTGGTAACACACTACGCCGTGAAGGACTGAAATCCTGCAGCGCCCGCAAGGTCCCCCTGCTCAAGAAAGCACATATACATGCCCGTCTGAAGTTTGCAAATGAGCATCTGAATGATTCAGAGGACAACTGGGTGAAAGTGTTGTGGTCAGATGAGACCAAAATTGAGCTCTTTGGCATCAACTCAACTCGCCGTGTTTGGAGGAGGAGGAATGCTGCCTATGACCCCAAGAACACCATCCCCACCGTCAAACACGGAGGTGGAAACATTATGCTTTGGGGGTGTTTTTCTGCTAACGGGACAGGACAACTTCACCGCATCAAAGGGACGATGGACGGGGCCATTTACCATTAAATCTTGGGTGAGAACCTCCTTCGCTCAGCCAGGGCATTGAAAATGGGTCGTGGATGGGTATTCCAGCATGACAATGACCAAAAATACACGGCCAAGGCAACAAAGGAGTGGCTCAAGAAGAAGCACATTAACATCCTGGAGTGGCCTAGCCAGTCTACAGATCTCAATCCCATAGAAAATCTGTGGAGGGAGCTGAAGGTTCGAGTTGCCAAACGTCAGCCTCGAAACCTTAATGACTTGGAGAAGATCTGCAAAGAGGAGTGGGACAAAATCCCTCCTGAGATGTGTGCAAACCTGGTGGCCAATTACAACAAACGTCTGACCTCTGTGATTGCCAACAAGGGTTTTGCCACCAAGTAATAAGTCATATTTTGCAGAGGGGTCAAATACTTATTTCCCTAATTAAAATGCAAATCAATTTATAACATTTTTGACATGGGTTTTTCTGGATTTTTGTTGTTGTTATTCTGTCTCTCACTGTTCAAATAAACCTACCATTGAAATTATAGACTGATGATTTCTTTGTCAGTGGGCAAACGTACAAAATCAGCAGGGGATCAAATACTTTTTTCCCTCACTCTACCTGTGGTAGCAGTTGCATTGGGGAAACGAAACGATATGTCTCGGACCGTGTTCGCGAACACAAGGCAGATCTGAAACACGGCAGAACCAATACCTCTGCCGTGGCTGATCATTGTTATAACGCTGTGGGCTCGCATGATATTGTTTTTTTCCGAGACAAAGGTGCTCTGCAAGCCTTCGGGCTACTATCAAAGGTTTGTTCATGAAGCCATCCAGATATATAAACATAGACATAACTTCAACCGAGAAGATGGGTACAAATTGAGCAATCATTGGAAGGATTTTTAAATTTTGATTTAAAGCTTTCGTGACTGCAGGGATTCATATTCTTGGTTCTTTCAGTAAAGTCACGTAGAAGAGAAACAATAAAATAATAAGGTTTTACCTGGTTAATAACATCCTTCCAATGTATTCTTGGTTCTTTCGGTAAAGTCACGTAGAAGGGAAGCAATAAAATAAAAAAATATATTATTGTTTCCCTTCTACGTGATTTTACCGAAAGAACCAAGAATACATTAGAAGGATGTTATTATTAAAATAATAAAAAATATTATTTTATTGTTTCCCTTCTACGTGACTTTACCGAAAGAACCAACAATACATTGGAAGGATGTTATTAACCAGGTAAAACCTTAACTGTTTATGGTTGTTCCATCATATCTGCCAGGTACCCGTCTATTTTTTCGAGTTAATTTCCCCCCGCATCCCTAGAGTTTAGCATTGCTGCTGCATAGGCATTATTGCTTCATTGGCATTGCTGCTGCATTGGCATTGTTGCTGCATTGACACTCGTGCACCGCCCATGCTCCTGGTACTGTGATACACTTGGTCTACGCCCATCCCCAAACCTTTATAAACAGTTTGCCATTAGAGGCTGACCCATTTGCCTGATGACGACCGCTTGTGTTGCGATCGAAACGTCGTGATTTATTATATTTGATTTTATTTCTAACTACGTGACTTCACCGAAAGAACCAAAGAGTAACAAAAGAGTAATGATTATAAGGTGACGTCCTCCAAATGGACACCCCCCCCATTAATATTAATTAGCGGGTGACGTCACTCCACATGGGGGGCCGAGGCGCCTCCTCTCCTCTCCTCGGCGTCAACTTACAGCCCTCACTACGAAGGCAGAACCCTCACGTCACGCGATCTCCGTAACGCTGTTGAGATATCAAAGTAAAAAGGACGTCATGATGAACACGCAATTATAACCTTAAAATGAAATAGGCCTGTGTCACCACGCCCTTACAAATTGCACGCGAATTGATGCAATGAATATCACGTCGCGGTCTGATTTTCACTTGCAAGTTTCAGATTTACTGCAATATACCCGTACCTTGGACGGGCAAAAGGCTAGTGGTAAAGATACACTTAATTAATTTCTAAATCATCTCATTTCACAAAACCCGGCCATCCAGTTCACCATGGAAATGGAGGTGAATAACACACTCCCTTTCCTAGAAATTTTGCTCAAACGCGGCCTAAATAGTAAAATAACACGGCATTCGAAAGCAAACGCACACTGATGCCTACATGAATGCAGATTCGCATCATCACCCTGCACAGAAACCCTCTCTCATCATACATCGGGCTAAAACAGTGTCAGATGGTGAAAGTCTGAGGAGAGAGATTAAACATGTTAAAGAAGCACTACAATTTAATGGCTACAATAATGCACAAATTGACAGAGCATTGAATGCCAAACCAGCAATACTGCTGAAAGCGATCAGATTGTTAAAATGATTATAATACCATATATATCGCGGGAGTCACTGACAAATTAGCTTTAGTTTTGCAAAAGCAGAACATCAAATTACGATTTCGCACGGTACACAAATAAAAAAAAACTAGTATCTTGTACTAAAGAAACATTGCCTAAGTTCTTGGTTCTTTCGGTAAAGTCACGAAGAAGGGAAATAATAAAATAATAAAAATAAAACAATAACATTCTCACGACGTTTCGATTGCAACACAAGCAATCATCATCAGGTGTGAAAACCACAGCAATCTATGCATTGTCTTTGAAACTGATTGGTCCACACCAGAGACAGCTTTCTTTTGAGCCTAGTCTCAAACGTTGTTAGACCAGAGGACGCGTCTCTGGTGAGGACCAATCAGTTTCAAAGACAATGCATATATTATATATTATCACTGTGTTTTTTGTTTGCATTCTGACCACAAGTATTGTGGTTAATGCAGACATGATTCCTTGTAAAAGGTTTCAGTTTGGTGTTTTAACATCTTAACACCTGTTTTGTTGCCATAAAAAGGGGAAAACCTATTCTCATAATTATTACTGGCCAAGACGAATTCGAGAATCCATTGATATTGAGAGAAATAAAAAATATTTTCTACCGCTCTGACAGCTACAGGCTTAGTGCAGCCCGGAAGCATATTATTAAGTAATACATCTTACAATTCCTTAAAGAGGAAACACATACTAATTAACTGATTACTAATTTATTATGTAATTGCAATACCCCCCCCCCCTTCCTCCGCCTCTGATCTCTGCACCTGATGGGTTCAATGATGACGTCGTCCTGCTGCTCTATTTAAGACCGGAAGCAGATGGATTGCTTCACTAATCTGGCAAATCGCCCGATGATGCTGGATGTAATTACCAGCGAAATGTTGTGGATTTACTCTTAAACACACCGGTGGGCTGAAGTAGTAACTAATTAGCGTTTTGTTAACATGACAAATCCCTTACTAATTGGCTGTGTCGGGTGGTGGAGGGTTACGACACATTTATACTTCGCATAAAACCTTTATTATGAAGCCTTCGATGGCTGTACCGGAGGAATTTTCATCTGGTACAGATACAATGGGAGGCTGATCGATGCCCGGGTGCGGTCAAGGGATGGCTCCCTATTGGTCAATCATGTTATGTATGCCGATGATCTGGTAATTACTGCTCACTCAGAGGAGGAGTTGGAGGCGCTGCTGCTGAACCTGTAGCATGCCACGAAGCAGAGGTCTCACTCCGAATCAGTCGAGCGGCAATATCTTTTCATCGGTTGCATAAGTGTGTGGAAGCTACCTGGTCTGTCGCTCCGCACGAAGCTTCAGGTCTTCTCGGCCACAGTCATTCCCTCCCTTCTCTACGCTTGCGAAACATGGACCCCCCTAATAAAACATCTTCGCCAGTTAGAAACATTTAGGCTGGACTGCCTACGATCCATCCTGGGTTCAACCAGGCTGGATTGTGTGAGGAGTTGAAAAATCCTTGAAAGATCTGGACAAAGTCCCATCGGTGAGCTCCTCCAGCACGCAAGGCTTTGTTGGCTGGGTCATGTAGCCCGCATGCCCAGCCACCGCATGCTGAAACAGCTTTTGTTTGGAATAAAACGGGCGCGGCACGGGCTAGAGAAGAGATGGAGTGATGTGGTACAGGAGGACGTGGAGCTGAGTGGACTTGCCGATGACTGGTACCAGCAGTGTCAAGATCGGCCTCTGTGGAGGAGGCTCATAAAGGACGCTACTGGGCAGTTGGACGCAGTCGCCCTCCAACAACAAAGCGACGCTCACAACAATGAGCGGAGCTGTGCCCCCTTACTGTGCCACATTAAATTGGCACAGTAGGGGGCACAGGTGGTGCAACAGCCAGTCGTCTCAGTCAGTCGACCCGTGGCACCTGGGTCTGCCCCGTGACCTCCTGCCGGCGGGCGTTCGACACTTCACGTGGCCTCAACGTGCACATGGCCTGGCACAAGCGTCGTGGTGACGTCACCGCCACTTAGTGGCGAATGGCGGTTGTTGTTGTGTGTGTAACCCATAGTGTGTAACCCATAGTTAGTGTGTAACCCAAAGTGAGTGTGTAACCCATAGTGTGTGTGTGTAACACATAGTGAGTGTGTGTGTAACACATAGTGAGTGTGTAACTCAGTGTGTGTGTGTAACCCAGTGTGTGTGTAACCCATAGTAAGTGTGTAACCCATAGTGTGTGTAACCCATAGTGAGTGTGTAACCCATAGTGTGTAACCCATAGTGTGTGTGTAACCCATAGTGAGTGTGTAACCCATAGTAAGTGTGTAACCCATAGTGTGTGTGTAACCCATAGTGTGTGTGTAACCCATAGTGTGTAACCCATAGTGAGTAACCCATAGTGTGTAACCCATAGTAAGTGTGTAACCCATAGTGAGTGTGTAACCCTTAGTGTGCGTGTAACCCATAGTGAGTGTGTAACCCATAGTGAGTGTGTAACCCATAGTGTGTAACCCATAGTGAGTGTGTAACCCTTAGTGTGTAACCCAGTGTGTGTGTGTAACCCATAATGAGTGTGTGTAACCCAGTGAGTGTGTAACCCATAGTGTGCGTGAAACCCATAGTGTGTGTGTGTAACCCATAGTGAGTGTGTAACCCATAGTGTGTAACTCAGTGTGTGTGTATAACCCATAGTGAGTGTGTAACCCATATTGAGTGTGTGTGTAACCCATACTGAGTGTGTAACCCAGTGTGTGTGTGTAACCTATAGTGTGCGTGTAACCCATAGTGTGTGTGTGTGTGTAACCCAGTGTGTGTGTGTAATCCAGTGTGTGTAATCCATAGTGTGTATCCCATAGTGTTTGTGTAACCCATAGTGAGTGTGTAACCCATAATGAGTGTGTAACCCATAGTGTGTGTGTAACCCATAGTGAGTGTGTAACTCATAGTGTATGTGTGTAATCCATAGTGAGTAACTCATAGTGTGTAACCCATGGTGTGTGCGTAACTCAGTGTGTGTGTAACACAGTGTGTGTGTAACCCAGTGACTGTGTAACTCATAGTGAGTGTGTAACCCATGGTGTGTGTGTAACTCAGTGTGTGTGTAACACATAGTGAGTGTGTGTGTAACCCAGTGTGTGTAACACACAGTGTGTAACTCAGTGTGTAACTCAGTGTGTGTGTGTAACCCATAGTGAGTGTGTAACCCATAGTGTGTAACTCAGTGTGTGTGTATAACCCATAGTGAGTGTGTAACCCATATTGAGTGTGTGTGTAACCCATAGTGTGTGTGTAACCCATAGTGTGTGTAACCCAGTGTGTGTGTGTAACCCAGAGTGTGTGTGTAACCTATAGTGTGCGTGTAACCCATAGTGTGTGTGTGTAACCCAGTGTGTGTGTAATCCATAGTGTGTATCCCATAGTGTTTGTGTAACCCATAGTGAGTGTGTAACCCATAGTGAGTGTGTAACCCATAGTGTGTGTGTAACCCATAGTGAGTGTGTAACTCATAGTGTATGTGTGTAATCCAGTGAGTAACTCATAGTGTGTAACCCATGGTGTGTGCGTAACTCAGTGTGTGTGTAACACAGTGTGTGTGTAACCCAGTGACTGTGTAACTCATAGTGAGTGTGCTACCCATGGTGTGTGTGTAACTCAGTGTGTGTGTAACACATAGTGTGTGTGTAACCCAGTGTGTGTAACACAGTGTGCAACTCAGTGTGTAACTCAGTGTGTGTGTGTAACCCATAGTGAGTGTGTAACACAGTGTAACCCATAGTGTGTGTGTGTAACTCGGTGTGTGAGTGTGTAACTTAGTGTGTGTGTAACTCAGTGCGTGTGTAACACATAGTGAGTGTGTGTGTAACACATAGTGAGTGTGTGTGTAACCCAGTGTGTGTGTAACACACACTGTATGTAACTCAGTGTGTGTGTGTAACCCATAGTGTGTGTGTAACCCATAGTGAGTGTGTAACACAGTGTGTGTAACCCATAGTGTGTGTGTAACCCATAGTGTGTGTGTAACTCGGTGTGAGTGTGTAACTCAGTGTGTGTAACTCAGTGTGTGTGTAACACATAGTGTGTGTGTAACCCATAGTGTGTAACTCGGTGTGTGAGTGTGTAACTAAGTGTGTGTGTGTAACCCATAGTGTGTGTGTAACCCATAGTGAGTGTGTAACCCAGTGAGTGTGTAACACAGTGTGTGTAACCCATAGTGTGTGTGTAACTCAGTGTGTGAGTGTGTAACTCAGTGTGTGTGTGTGTAACCCACATCTGGACGGGATTAACCACACGGCCTTCGGTCGTCCAGCGGGGGCCCGAGTCGGCCTCGTCTCGGCAGTGCGTGCCAATTGAGGAGTGCGAAAGCTTCCGCTCTTCCGCTGTCCACGTGACACCGCACGAGGCCGAGTGTCCGAATGAGAACCTTCATTCAGGCTGGAAGAATCCGATGATCTATGAAGCTCTTTTCGCGTCAGATGTCCGGTTGTCGGTGCCCCCCCCCCCCGCCGAAGTGTCGTGCCCACAGCGACCAAATCACTCTTCTGATCGTAAACTAATCAACAGCATCGTCGTGGAAATACATTTATCTAACAGAGCGACAGCACGACTTGCACTGCCCGCCTGGGAGCGACTACATTTGGTGGTTTCAAGACGAGGAAACGCTGCACCGGTTGTTGCGACTCGCCGATGAGGGACTGCGAGAGCGAGGTTTGAATCGTCAATGCTAGCGAGCTGCCGATGGGTTTCTCGAGACGTCGCGGTACAATGGATCCACCGTGCCAGAATCCGGCCCGTGGCCAAAATCACCCCGAAAGCCAAGCAGGAGCTGAGCCTGGACAGGACAGGCGGTGTAGAGGGCGGTTTCAGCAAAACCCATTGTGCACTTTCCCCGTCACCACCAACCATTGGGCATTAATTGGCGTGGTGTGAACCACGTGGAGGTGTGAAGCGGTGGGGGCGCGTGGTGTGGACCACGTGGTGGGGTGGTGCGTGGTGTGTGCCACGTGGTGGTGTCGACCACGTGGTGGTGTGGTTCTTGTAATCACAAGAACCACCCCACCACCGTCACGGCCCACTCTTGCACGACCATTCACGCCAGCACAAATCGCTGCTTACTGAATTTTTTTTTAATAATCTGACATAAAATACATTTCTTTGCGAGAGAGAAAAACGAAAGCTAAATTTACTTAAGTTCTAAAAAAAGAAAGTTTGTTACGCATGTACCAACAAAACAAAATACAAAACGATAACGAAGGGGAAGCCGTCAACAACGGCCGAACATCACGGAGCGGAGAGAGCACATTTAGTGTTCACGAGACGGCGCCCGAGGCCAAAATGTAGACGTTTCAAACCGTTTATTAACAGATTAAAAAATATAATAAAGTAAATCAGCTCGGACCTTTGTCATTTATGTTAGCGAGCACCTATTAAGGCCAGCAGTGGTGCCAGTAATAGACCGTTTACGCTCTTGTAGAAAGAAATATCCCAGTCATTAAAAAAGGTGAATTGCGATGTCTCACCAACTCCGCCTTGCAGCGGTAAATTCCAAATGACCATTTGGCAGATGTCTTGTGCAGCCCTCCGATGTGTGTTGGGTTGCGGTGCACCGACGACGTTTCGTGTACTTGAGCTTCTCCGGGTGAACCGAAACATTCGCTACAAAACCACGGACGGGGCGGAGAGCCATCGGACCGTGGACGTCGGCGCCCATGGAAGTGTTTGGGGTCTTTGTCTCCGGGGGCACTCCCACTCTGTCCTCTCACACGAAACCACTCCTCGATGAATGGTCTTAAACCATCTCAAGGTTGCAAGGGCACCCTTAGCAATGTCTCAAGACTCTGGGAGGATTTCCAGAGTTAAATCAACTCATCTCATTTTTTCCACCGACCATGCCAAACGGGAATCGAACCATGATATGCTGGTTCGGGGGGCCAAGCAGGGCCAGGGATGGAGGGGGAAGGCGAACAACAAGTTAATTGCAGTGTGAGAAGAAAACGCATCTGTAAACTCCTTTCAGCAATGGATGTGCCACAAATGCACTCACGAACGTGCCACTCTATTGCTCGACTTCTATAGCTGCATAATTTTAGCTGCACTTGCGCCAGGGGGCCGCGTGCCGTTGTCGGCGAGCCCCAAAGGGAACATCGGAGCAGAGACCCCCTTGCTTCTAACAGCACCTTGACGACGTCGTCATTGTTAAGACCTCGGCGAGCCACGCTCGAGTGGGGCCTCCTCGGGTTTACACCGCAGATCCTCAGTCCCTCCTCGCGTCTGTTCATCTCCCCCCCCACCCTCCCCCCCACCCTCTACCCCCCACCCTCTACTCCCCCCCCCCCCCCAGTTTCTAGCAAAATGAGCATTCGTCGGGCAGTGAAGGCAGCGGAGTGGATTGTCTGAGCGAAGCGCCACCCGCCCAAGGCCTTCAAGCGGTGGAGCCCGTTGCCCTCCTCCATTGGGCTACGACGTTCGGTTGTCACCTATTTCTATTTTTGTTCTCCACGCGCGGGCAGGAGCGTGGTTGCACGCCCGCACGCGTAACTTCTTTCGCACCGTACGTAGCCAACCGTGCTAATCGTCGGGAGGCGCTTTAAACCGGGCACGGCAGTGACTGCCCCTGAGCGGAGCCTCAACCGTTCGCCACACTCCCCCCCCCCCCCCCCTCCTTGACGGCCGCGCGAGCCTCGCGCCTCCGTGCGGCGAGTTCAAGCGTCGAGTTTAGAACGCGTGGGTTCCTCCCCGGCGAGCGAACCGCACGGTAACGCGCTTCACACGGCGGCTCGCGCCCTGGTGGCAGCGGTCCGTGGTCGGCAGCCGACTTGCTCCGTTGACCCCAAACGCACGTGGAGGGCTTCGCACCGCGACCGCTCCCGAGCGAGCGGCGCCACCGCCGCTGACGATTCGAGCCTCTTGCGGCATCCCAACAACGAACTTGAGGAGCGATCGCCGGTGACGGGCCGGCCACGCCGCAAGCTCTGTAGCCTCTCCCGAGTGTTGTCTGTCACGTGCTTGTAGCGTCTCCCCAGTGCACCGCATCTCATTAGTTCCAAGTTAGCCTTTACTTACATGTTGCAGAAATGGCGAACGACCTATTCCTACAGGCACGCTCCCTACGCGTGTAACGATGGCGCGAGTCTAATTCGACGGATCACGAGGGGCGTATCGTTTCGCGGCTTACGCGTGAGTGTTAGGGCACTGGGGTAATGCTCAAGGGGTTCTGGATACGGTGAAGGGGGTGAGGGAAATATCTCTTAGAGGAAGCAGAATTGCACGCCGCATTAATCTCCAACACCGCCAATGGGGAATGGTGACCTGGGCTTAGTGGACAGGGTCGAGGTTACGACGATTGTCGGCACGACTCCACAGCAGCATTGTTGCCGAGGATTTCCACCACACCACCACCAACAACACCACCACAGTCCAGCCACGCCAATCCACTAGCCACAGCGAACGCAGCCCAGGACAGAACGGGGGCTTCCGCTGTGCGTCTCTCTCTATTGCTTTGTTTTGTTCTGTAAGCTTCCAACAGGAAGCATTCTTTGACACCTTAAGGCACTTCGATAGGCCAGCCATGGACGATGGCACCAACCCCAGCGCACTGAGCGAGAGAAAAATCTACGACTGCTGGTGATTAAAAAACTCGCGCGACAAGGCAGCGCTGCCCCGTCGCAGCCACACGTTGAACCCCGAGTCTCCGGTGATGACACCGTAACCCGGTCACCAGATCGTCATTAACCCCCCCCCCCGATCCCCCAAATCCCCCCAACCCCCCCCACCTCGCACGCAAACTCTACTTTGACCTCTGACTGCGGCAGGCGCGTGACGCCGCCGTCACATGACGTCGACGAAGAACTCGCACGGGTTTCCCATGGCCATGTGGAACGACTGGCGGCTGCCCATCAACTCGGGCGGCACAGACCCCAAGTCCCGCACGGGGGGGGCGCCTGGTGGGGGGGGGCCCCCCCCTCCGACCGCGGAGGGGGGCCCCGAGCCCCCGCCCACGCCGCCGGGCATCATCTGCGGCTGCTGCTGGTGCAGCTGGTGCACGTGAATGGGGCCCGGCACGGCGATCATCCCGGGCGGCACCGCGTAGGGCGGCGGGATCCCCGGCGGGCCGTACGCGTGGTGGTAGAACGGGGGGGGCGGCGGGGGCGGCGGGGGGGGCCCCGGCGGGTGGTGGTGGTGGTGCTGGTGGTGCGAGGAGCCGGCGGCGGACGACCCGGCGGAGCTGCGGCGCGCGGAGTGCGCCGAGTGCGCCTCGCTGCCGGGGAAGGAGCGGACGCTGTCGGCGCGCTCGCGCCGCTGCGCCGTGCCGGCGCTGGACACGCCGCTGCGCGTGGACGCGCGGTCCGACTCGCTGCCGCTGCCGGCGCTCGAGCGGCCCTCGTTCGCGCCGCCGCCCGCGGAACCGCTGCCGCCGATGCGGCGGTGGTCACGCTCCTTGCCTCCGCTGCGGTTTGAGCCGCTGCTGTGGCTTCCTGGTGGAGGAGAGCGCGGGAGAGAGAGGAGTAGCGGGGTGGGGAGAGGGTAGGGGGTGGAGAGAGTGGAGGGGCGGGGAGAGAGTGGGGGGGGTGGGGAGAGAATGGGGGGGGAGAGAGTGGGGGGGGCGGTGAGAGAAAGGGGGGGGGCGAGGAAGGCGAGTGCTTAAAATAATGTACAGCTGGTGAGGATCTGGCTCATTTGTTTGAGCGGAAAAGACTCCCAATGAAGGCCCTCATCCAGCAACGGATGGACCACGGCCTGCACAGTTACACGGACGGTGCGCGTGTACTCTCATCACGTTCCCTACAAGGGATAGAAAACCGAGCCCGAATCGAGTCCACGTTTACGCCTCCCACCCCCTCCCGTCCACACAGCGGAAGGGACTGGGCACAACCGGTGTTAGAGTGGGAATAATTGTTCGTGCTGGAGGAATCGGATGAGCTACAAAGCTCTTCTTCACACACGTCCAGTAGGGGGCAGGTCACGCACGGTGGGGTAAATTGTGGGTAAGCCGACCTCTCACAAACCGTACACCGGCAAGCGTGGCCAAGGAGGCTGCCAAATAAAATACCCTCTCCTCTCCCTCTTCTTTCCCTCTCTCTTCTCTCCCTCCCTTGCTCTCTTCTCTCTCTTCTCTTGCGCTCCTTCGCACCAGCGGTGGAGCGAGCAAATCAATCGCCGCGGGCCGGCACCGCCGCCGACTCACCCTCGCTGTGCTGGCTGGGCGCGGCGGCCACGGCATAGGCATATCCGGTGACCTCGTGGTAGCCGGGCGGGTAGGGAGAGTAGGCGTGCGGGTGGGCGGGCACGGCCGGGGGTGGGTAGTGGTGGAACGCGGCGCCGTAAGGGTGGCTCAGAGTGGCCCAGGGACCGCCCGCCGCCAGCGGGAGCGGCGCCAGCGTGTCCTGGTCCGACGAGATGCTGGCGCAGTCGGGCTCCTGCAGGGTCAGCTTGCTGAGGTCTGATGGTGGGGGGGGGGGGGAGGAGACAATGGGGAGGGAGTCGACAGGGGCGGAATGACGTGGTGGCTAGGAGATGTTAACCACCTCGCCTGGTATGCAGGTCGTGAATTCGATCTCGACCCTGACGCCTGCTGTATAATTGGAGTTTGCGTGTTCTCCCCGTGGTCGTGTGGATTTTTCTCCAGGCCCTCCGGTTTTCCCCTCCATATTTAGAAACATGTGTTTAACAGTATTTGGCTAATATAAATTTCGACACTTCAAGCCACTTTGTTGAGCTATCATTTGTGGGCAGGTCGCTTCTAAAAAGAGCTGCGTAGCTCGGTGGGCCTTACTTGGGAAAATAAAAATAGTTATGGCGAGAGCTGAAGTGTCAGGGTTTTGGGGTGTGGGTTTGGTTGGTGAGGACGTGCTGCGTTCAGGGGTAAAGAGGGAGGGGGTTGGTGCAGTGAGAGTCGGCAGTGAGCAATTAAGGATAAGCGGTGAGCGTCACCGGGCTAGAGAAGTACGTCTGTTGAACTTCTTCGGAAGGTACGTTCGCCACTCGCGCTGACCGGAGGTGCGGGGGAAGGACAACAAAACTAAACACAACAAGCAGTTCTAAATACATGAGCAGCGAGGTCACACAAAAACAACCGCCGTTCACCACTAAGTGGCAGTGATGTCACCATAGCGCTTGTGCCATGCTAGGTGCACTTTGAGGCCACGTGAAGTGTCGAAGGCCCACTGGCGGTAGGTCACGGTACAGACCCATGGGATTTAACGACGGTTGAGGCAAGTGCTGTTAGCGAGCACCTGTGAAGGCCGGAACGGCACACGAGAGTGTGGGTGGCCAGCACCACGCCTGGCTGCCTTTGTCTCCCTAGTGGCGAAGTTTTTTACACATCGCACCAGGTACTCATTTGAGGCTAAGTCGACCTAGGGGAGGCCCAGGACTGGTTCAGATAATCGCCACTGACGTTGGTGGCCATAAGCAGGAATTGAACTTGGGTCGCCGGATTCACAGCATAGCACCCTAACCGCTGCACCACTGCTCCCACGACAACACCACGTGCACACAAACACACACACACCACGTGCACACAAACACAAACGCACCACGTGCACACAAACACACCACGTGCACACAAACACACCACGTGCACACAAACACACCACGTGCACACAAACACACCACGTGCACACAAACACACCACGTGCACACAAACACACACACACCACGTGCACACAAACACACACACCACGTGCACACAAACACACACACCACGTGCACACAAACACACCACGTGCACACAAACACACACACACCACGTGCACACAAACACACACACACCACGTGCAAACACACACACACCACGTGCAAACAAACACACACACCACGTGCACAAAAACACATACACACCACGTGCACACAAACACACACACCACGTGCACACAAACACACACCACGTGCACACAAACACAAACACCACGTGCACACAAACACACACACCACGTGCACACAAACACACCACGTGCACACAAACACACACACCACGTGCACACAACCACACAAACACCAAGTGCACACAAACACCACGTGCACACAAACACATACACACCACGTGCACACAAACACACACACACACCACGTGCACACAAACACACACCACGTGCACATAAACACAAACACACACACACACCACGTGCACACAAACACACACCACGTGCACACAAACACACACACACCACGTGCACACAAACACATACACACCACGTGCACACAAACACACACATGCACACCACGTGCACATAAACACACACACATACCACGTGCACGCAAACACACACACACACAAACACACACCACGTGCACACAAACACACCATGTGCACACAAACACACACAACGTGCACACAAACACACACACACAACGTGCACACAAACACACACACACCACGTGCACACAAACACACACACACCACGTGCACACAAACACACACCACGTGCACACAAACACACACCACGTGCACACAAACACACACACACCACGTGCACACAAACACACACACACCACGTGCACACAAACACATACACACCACGTGCACACAAACACATACACACCACGTGCACACAAACACATACACACCACGTGCACACAAACACACACACCACGTGCACACAAACACATACACACCACGTGCACACAAACACATACACACCACGTGCACACAAACACATACACACCACGGGCACACAAACACACACACCACGGGCACACAAACACACACACACCACGGGCACACAAACACACACACACCACGTGCACACAAACACACCACGTGCACACAAACACACCACGTGCACACAAACACACACACACCACGTGCACACAAACACACACCACGTGCACACAAACACACACCACGTGCACACAAACACACACACCACGTGCACACAAACACACACACACACCACGTGCACACAAACACACACACACCACGTGCACACAAACACACACACACACACCACGTGCACACAAACACACACACACACACCACGTGCACACAAACACACACACACACCACGTGCACACAAACACACACACTCGGTACCTGCGGTGAGGTCTCCAAAGATGTAGTAGCACTGCTCCGAGAAGGTGATCTTGTTGACCGTGTGCCGGATGAGGCCAGCCTGCAGCAGGCGAGAGGCAAACTTCCTGGCGTCGCGCCGATCGGCAAAGCCCTCCACGTGGCTGAAGAGCCAGTCCACCACATCCGAGCCTACACACGCGCGCGTGCGCGCGCGCGCACACACACACACACCATCATCATCATCAGCAGCCGTCATCAATCCACCGCTGGGTTTACACGCCCACCGAGCTGTCGCCATCACTCACGGTCCTGAAAAGTATCACTCCACCCGGCACACACGAGCTGATTTTATCACTCCATCCCCACAGTGGACGTCATCTTGTGCCAGGGGTAAGTGTACTTTTGAGGTCACCTGAACTACCAAAAGCTCGCAGATGTAAGGTAAAGAGACAGAATCAGGTGTTTTGGATGAACTGAGATGACTGGCAGATGCACCAGCTGTGATCCACACTTTACAAATTTACTGCGTTTCAGCCATCCGGCACTCTGCTCGTTGTGAGCGTCGCTCCTCTGCCCTCCGCCGTTGCTGGATGGAGACTGCCTCCAATTGCCCAACAGCGTCATTCACAAGCCTCGTCCACGGAGACCAATCTTGACGCCGCTGGTACCGGTCATCGGCAAGTCCACTCAGCTCCATCTCTTCTCCAGTCCATCCCGCGCCAGTTTATCCCCCTCTATCCGGCCAAACACAAGCAGCTTGGGGCACGCGGTGGTTGGGCAGTGTGGACCACGAGACCCGACCACGCGACTCGGCCACCCATACGCTGGGACTCACCGATGAAGGCGTTCTGGATTTTGATCTTGAGCCACATGCGGTCGCGCACCTCCAGGCCGGACTCGGGCGCTGACATGGCCTTGGTGATGGTCACCATGTCGGTGTGCACGCTCAGCTGGTACTCGTCATAGCCTGCCGGGAGAGGGGATTGGCGGGCACGGAGGGTCACGGATGGCCACTGGTCACTAGCAGAGCCTTCAACGGAGCGGGGGGGGGGGGCGGTAACACGTTCACAATTTGTTGTGGAGGTTCACGGTTCGAATCCGGCAGGCCGCCCCTTATTGCAGCGCTTGCGTGTGAACTGTGAAGTCCGACTCGCCGTTTGCTTGGCGGGGGAACGTTTAAAAGTTTAAGATCCCCGTGACGCCGCCGGCAAGGGCAGGGATAACACACAGTAGCACGGCAGGCTAATGCCCACTCGCAGGCCAGTGCTGGGTATCTTGCCGCAGAGGGACAGCTGCCACCAAGGGTGCCCCTTTTGAATGTATAGTGATGAGGCGCTTTGAGTGGCCAACACATTTAAATGCCAAACAAAATTCCACAAACCCCATACCACGCCCATACCTAACCCACATTAAACCTGCGCCACTGTAAACCCAACAGTAACCCCAGAGTGATGTGTAGTAGTCCCAGGGTAAGCCCCGTAGTGACCCCAGGGTGACTTGTGTAGTGTCCCCAGGGTGAGCCCCGTAGTGACCCCAGGGTGACGTGTAGTAGCCCCAGGGTGAGCCCCGTAATAAGCCCAGACTGACTTGTGTAGTAGCCCCAGGGTGAGCCCCATAGTGACCCCAGGGTGACGTGTAGTAGTCCCAGGGTGAGCCCCGAAATAAACCCAGAGTGAGCCCTGTAGTAAGCCCAGGGTGACTTGTGTAGTAGTCCCAGGGTAAGCCCCGTAATAAGCCCAGAGTGAGCCCTGTAGTAAGCCCAGGGTAAGCCCCGTAGTGACCCCAGGGTGACTTGTGTAGTAGTCCCAGGGTAAGCCCCGTAGTGACCCCAGGGTGAACCGTGCAGAGACCCCTGAGTGACCCGTGCAGTGACCCCAGGGTGAGAGCTGTAGTGACCTCTTGGGGACTCACGCTCGGACTCAGGCACAGAGGAGGTGAGCGAGGAGCTGCCGGAGGTCACGGTGCTCATCGAGTGGCTGGGCGGGTAGCGAGGGAACGTGCCCGTCATGGCCGCCGCCTGGGACACCCACACGGCCGGGTCGATGGGGCGCACCGGCTCGTCTGGACACGCGCACACACACACACGCACATTAACACACACAGCATGCTAACATTAACATACACGCACGCAAGTACACGCACGCACGTTAACATACACGCACGCAAGTACACACACGCATGTTAACACACGCACGCAAGTACACGCACGTTAACATACACGCACGCAAGTACACACACGCACGTTAACATACACGCACACAAGTACACACACGCATGTTAACACACACACATGCACATTAACACACATGCATGCTAACATTAACATACACGCACGCAAGTACACACACGCACGTTAACATACACGCACGCAAGTACACACACGCATGTTAACACACACACGCACATTAACACACACGCATGCTAACATTAACATACACGCACGCAAGTACACACACGCACGTTAACATACACGCACGCAAGTACACACACGCATGTTAACATACACGCACGCAAGTACACACACGCACGTTAACACACACGCACGTTAACACACGCACGCACGTTAACACACGCACGCACGTTAACACACACACGCACGTTAACATACACGCACGCAAGTACACACACGCACGTTAACATACATGCACGCAAGTACACACACGCACGTTAACACACACGCACGCAAGTACACACACGCACGTTAACATACACGCACGCAAGTACACACATGCACATTAACACACACGCACGCAAGTACACACACGCACGTTAACACACACGCACGCAAGTACACACACGCACGTTAACATACACGCACGCAAGTACACACACGCACGTTAACACACACGCACGCAAGTACACACACGCACGTTAACATACACGCACGCAAGTACACACACGCACATTAACATACACGCACGCAAGTACACATACGCACATTAACACACACGCACGCAAGTACACACATGCACGTTAACATACATGCACGCAAGTACACACACGCACATTAACATACACGCATGCAAGTACACACACGCACGTTAACATACACGCACGCAAATACGCACGTTAACATACACGCACGCAAGTACACACATGCACGTTAACACACACACACGTTAACATACACGCACGCAAGTAAACACACGCACGTTAACACACACACACGTTAACATACACGCACGCAAGTACACACACGCACGTTAACATACACACATGCAAGTACATACACGCACGTTAACACACACGCATGTTGACACACACGCACGCAAGTACACACACGCACGTTAACACACACGCACGTTAACACACACGCACACAAGTACACACACGCACGTTAACATACACGCCCGCAAGTACACACACGCACATTAACATACACGCACACAAGTACACACACGCGTGCGAGTAATAACACACACACGTGTACGTATGTGTACACACACACACAAACCTGTATAAAAAAGACAAAGATCCCCAGTTTAGTCTTAACAGACTGTTAGGGCAAGTGCTGTTAGCGAGTAGCGCCTACGAAGGCCGGCACGGCGCACGAAGGGGTGGGTGCCTTTGACTCCCCAGCGGTCTGTGTGTGTACGTGTCGACTCACTCCATCTGTGTGTGTGTCGACTCACTCCGTCTGTGTGTGTACATGTCGACTCACTCCGTCTGTGTGTGTACATGTCGACTCACTCAGTCTGTGTGTGTGTCGACTCACTCCGTCTGTGTGTGTGTGTGTCGACTCACTCCTTCTGTGAGTGTACGTGTCGACTCACACGGTCTGTGTGTGTGTCGACTCACTCAGTCTGTGTGTGTGTGTCGACTCACTCCGTCTGTGTGTGCGTGTCGACTCACTCAGTCTGTGTGTGCGTGTCGACTTACTGCGTGGGATGGTGAAGTAGCTGCGGGGAGTTGGGTCCCAGCACTTGGCCACGGTGAGGCTGATGGGCCTGGCGACACCACGGGTTTGTCCGTTCAGACACAAACACACACAATTGTAAATGCACATGGCATGGGTAAGTGTGTGTGTGCGTGCGGGCATGGGGAGCGGTAGCGTAGCTGTCGGCGCGCTGCGCTACGAACCCGGCGACCCAAGTTCGATTCTCGCTCATGGCCACCAACACCGGTGACGATTATCTGAACCGGTCCTGGGCCTCCCCTAGGTCGACTCAGCCTCAAATGAGCACCCGGTGCAGTGTGTAAACATCGCCACGAAGGAGACAAAGGCCGCCGGGCGTGGTGCTGGCCACCCACCCCCTGGTGTGCAGCAGCGCCTTACTTCATAGGTGCTCGCAAACAGCACTTGCCCCTACAGTCTGTTATGGGCTACACGGGGGGAGCTTTGTCGTTTGCGGGCGTGTGTACGAGGCAAGCTTGTCTGTGCGGATGTATGCGTTTGTGAGTGGAGGACACGCACAAGCAACTAATTTGTTGTCCATCCCCCCGCACCTCCGATAAGGACGGCTGGCTACGTACGGTGCGAAAGAAATTCAACGTCCGTACATAGTTTGTTCAATCAGTGATTTCCCGTCCATTGTACCTACTTGGCAGCTCCGATGACCGCCGCTAGACCCACGAGCTAGCCTGGTGTGCGGGGGGCATCGTCTGCGCCGTGTTCCGGGCCTCGTTGGTGCCCCCTCCCCCCACCAATTCTCTGAAGCTGTTCGGCCATCTCCTGCAGGTGGCCTGGCACCACGCGGTTCTCCTGAGGCCAGATGGAAGAGTCTCCGCTACTCGGGGTCTCATCCCCTTAGCAGCCATATATGACCCGAGTCTACTGAGTGCATGACCTGAGTCTACTGAGTGCATGACCTGAGTCTACTGACAGCAAGTGCATGACCTGAGTCTACTGGCAGCAAGTGCATGACCTGATTCTACTGAGTGCATGGCCTGGTTCTACTGGCAGCAAGTGCATGACCTGAGTCTACTGAGTGCATGACCTGAGTCTACTGGCAGCAAGTGTATGACCTGAGTCTACTGAGTGTATGACCTGAGTCTACTGAGTGCTTGACCTGAGTCTACTGGCAGCAAGTGCATGACCTGAGTCTACTGGCAGCAAGTGCTTGACCTGAGTCTACTGGCAGCAAGTGCATGACCTGAGTCTACTGGCAGCAAGTGCATGACCTGAGTCTACTGGCAGCAAGTGCATGACCTGAGTCTACTGAGCACATGACCTGAGTCTACTGAGTGCATGGCCTGGTTCTACTGGCAGCAAGTGCATGACCTGAGTCTACTGGCAGCAAGTGTATGACCTGAGTCTACTGAGTGCATGACCTGAGTCTAGTGAGTGCATGGCCTGAGTCTACTGGCAGCAAGTGCATGACCTGAGTCTACTGAGTGCATGGCCTGGTTCTACTGGCAGCAAGTGCATGACCCGAGTCTACTGAGTGCATGGCTCGAGTCTACTGGCGACTACCAGTCTCATCTTGGCAGCCACCGATGTGGCACGCAGTCATGTGGTGGAGTGCTGCTGTGCCGTGCTGGCGCGTGCGTGTAACACGGTACACGCGTGTAAACGCCGTCACTCACCCGGGCTTGTGCACCACTTCCCGAAGCACACGGACCGCATCGTCATTGCTCAGGTTCTCAAAACTGACCTCGTTAACCTGTGCAGAGAGAAACACATAATCGCCGTGAGCCACGGACAACCCACCGCTGCGCGGCCAAAGGGGCCCTAAGTCATTAAGCATTGCTTTTAAAAGGGTGGTGCAGTGAGGAGGATGATGAGGTCGCACGAGCCTGGTGACGATTTACGAACGGGAATCCCGAGCGCCCGCGTCGATCAGCGCGTGGACCGAGCGACAATTTGGAGTCGACACAAATTGAGGGCAAACATTGCCTTGCGAGGCAACGGGGCGGAAGCGGGCAGTACGAACGTCGTCGACAAACACAAATCAGACGGGCAGCAAAATAAATTTACGACGCAGGCCGATCCGTGAGGTTTGTCACGTGAACACAACGTGGCCAATTGGTTACTACTCCAGCACGCCAGTGTGTGGGAGAGTAGTGAATCATAATTTAAATGTGTAAAGCGAACCTTAAACAATCGTTCTATGTAAACCTCCAACGTTTGCAATTCGAGCATGGACACAATCACATTTACGCGATTTAACCCCAAAAAAAAACTTTATTATGGACACCTATTGGTGGCGAAAGCCTCCTGACAACTCTTACGACGTGTTAAATAGTTTAAATTTAATTATCGTCGGCCTCCCGGCCTGGCTAGCCATGGCAGACTCTGCCCACCCCACCTTCCCCCCAACCTCCCTCCGCCCCCCCACCGCACCTGCAGCAGCATGTCGCCGGGCTCGATGCGCCCGTCGGCTGCAACAGCGCCGCCTTTCATGATGGAGCCGATGTAGATGCCGCCGTCTCCGCGCTCGTTGCTCTGCCCCACGATGCTGATGCCCAGGAAGTTGTACTTCTCTGCAAACGACACGAGGAGTGGGAGGCGGGGGTTGGGTCCCTCGTTCACTGGTGGAGGCAGGGGACTCGTACGACGTGACAAGGCAGCAGTAGCAGCAGTAGGAGCAGCAGCAGTAGCAGCAGTAGGAGCAGCAGCAGTAGCAGCAGGAGTAGCAGCAGTAGCAGAAGAAGCAGTATCAGCAGTAACAGCAGCAGAAGAAACAGTATCAGCAGAAGCAGCTGCAAGAAAAGAAGCAGTAGCAGCAGAAGCAGCTGTAGCAGCAGATGCAGCAGAAGCAAGCAGATGCAGCAGAAACAGTAGCAGCAGAAGCAGCAGTAGTAGCAGAAACAGCAGCAGTATCAGCAGCAGCAGAAACAGCAGCAGCAGTAGCAGAAGAAGCAGTAGCAGCAACTGCAGCAGAAGCAGCAGCAGATGCAGCAGAAGAAGCAGTAGATGCAGCAAAAGAAGAAGCAGCAGCAGATGCAGCAGCAGATGCAGCAGCTTGTGGGCGGCAGGGTTCATGGCGGCGGCGCAGTGCCCACGCAGCAACAAGCGGCCTGCGTTCGATTCCCGACTCGGGCGACTTTCTCCGCGGAGTTTGTATGTCTGTATGTATCTTTGTATGTTCTCCCCCTGTTCTGCGAGGGGTTTTCCTCCGAGTTAGTCCCATTGGCAAAGACAAAACACAACGCGATAGGTATTAGACCAAAAAACCTGGCGGTGCTGAAATAAAAAAAACACTGCCTGGAAACAACTCAATTGGGATCACACAAATCAGCAGAAGCAGCACTCCCCACCCCCTCCTACTGCAGAATGAAAACTTGGCAGATAAAGAGGAATGAGACTCAGTGAGGCTCTCCTGGACAAATTAGCGAAGTAGTAGGAGTAATAATCACAAAAAATACATCACATCCCAATCCCATTGCCCTGCTGCAGTCTCGTACCAAGGTGTACACATTTAGAAACGTGCACTGACACTATTTTAGGATTATTTTGCTGCTATGTAATTGTACAAATGATGAGCCACTTTTGTTGAGATTTTATTTGTGATAGCCAGGCCGCTTCTGAACAATACGTTAATACCTTCAGTGGGATTTGCCTGATGCGATGGGAATGGTTTGTTGTTGTTTTTTTTGTGTTTGGGCGATTTGTTGACCTTTCTTGTACTTTACACTCCTATCACGTGTTTTTCTACTGTTTGTTGTTGTAACATTCTTACTCCGTGCCCCTACTGGACATATGTGAAAAATAGTTTTATAGCTTAGATTCCTCCCGCAGTATAAATATTCTGATTGCGATAGTGATAGTTCTGTCAGCAGGGGGCGATGTTTGCCATGCCAGTTTTTTTTCACCAAATTCCGTAACTCGAGAGCACATTTATGGGATTTGGCAAAAAAATGTGTACCGTGGCGACTCCAACCCACAAGGCCTACGGCCCTTGATCGAATAATCTCCACTCTGAAGCAGCCAAGGCGTCTGTTAACCATGATTCCCGCAGTGTTAACCGGACCAGTCACTGGCCTTGAACCCATAAGCAGCGTACGTGCCACAGAGGGTGGCTTCATGGCTCGACTTGAGAACCCCGTTTAGCCACGGGCAGCTGCTAAGGCGCCAGACTGGAACCGCCCCCCCCCCACCCGGCCAACCCCCCACCCTATACCCCACCACCCGGGGTTCTGGGTCACTTCTCGCGTCCTCCCTCTCTGCCAACGCACCCATGTTGAGGGTCACGGTGATGATGTTGAGCGACATGGTGGAGTCCGTGATGCTGCTGAACGAAGAAGCCTGGGGAAACAGACGCACGGCGGCACGGGGTGGGGGGCACACAAGGCGGTAAATGTAAGAATCCGGGACAGCCCTAGACTCAGATACTGCATTAGTGTTTACCCAAGACTCAGACACAACCCTAGCCCAGACTCAGACACTCCCTGGACTGCCCGAGCCCAGACTCAGACAGAGCCCTAGCCACTACCCTAGACTTAACCCTGGACTCAAGACACTGCCCTAGCCCAGACTCAGACACTGCCCTAGCCCAGACTCAGACACTGCCCTAGCCCAGACTCAGACACTGCCCTAGCCCAGACTCAGACACTGCCCTAGCCAGACTCAGACACTGCCCTAGCCCAGACTCAGACACTGCCCTAGCCTGGACTCAGACACTGCCCTAGCCCAGACTCAGACACTGCCCTAGCCCAGACTCAGACACTGCCCTAGCCCAGACTTAGACACTGCCCTAGCCCAGACTCAGACACTGCCCCAGCCCAGACTCAGACACTGCCCCAGCCCAGACTCAGACACTGCCCCAGCCCAGACTCAGACACTGCCCTAGCCCACACTCAGACACTGCCCTAGCCCAGACTCAGACACTGCCTCAGCCCCGACTCAGACACTGCCCTAGCCTAGACTTAGACACTGCCCTAGCCCAGACTCAGACACTGCCCTAGCCCAGACTCAGACACTGCCCTAGCCCAGACTCAGACACTGCCCTAGCCCAGACTCAGACACTGCCCTAGCCCAGACTCAGACACTGCCCTAGCCCAGACTCAGACACTGCCCTAGCCTAGACTCAGACACTGCCCTAGCCCACACTCAGACACTGCCCTAGCCCAGACTCAGACACTGCCCTAGCCCAGACTCAGACACTGCCCTAGCCCAGACTCAGACACTGCCCCAGCCCAGACTCAGACACTGCCCTAGCCCAGACTCAGACACTGCCCTAGCCCAGACTCAGACACTGCCCTAGCCCAGACTCAGACACTGCCCTAGCCCAGACTCAGACACTGCCCTAGCCCAGACTCAGACACTGCCCTAGCCCAGTCTCAGACACTGCCCTAGCCCAGACTCATACAGAGCCCAAGCCACTGCCCTAGACTTAACCCTGGACTCAAGACACAGCCCTAACCCAGACACAGACAGAGCCCTAGTCTTAACCTGGCAATCAGGCACAACCCAAGGCCAGGGTCAGACACAGCCCTAGTCTTAAACGCGCGGTGAAATGTATCAAAACATGGAATAGCAATGAGACAAAGAGTGTTCTCGTGCGCTCGAGACACAAACAAAACGCTGGGAAGTAAGACCAATGACCTCCCATCTAGACCAGGGGTGAGTGGGGGGAAACCTCTTCGTTCATGAGAGTCACGTAGCAACGGGCAGTGTGAGATGAAGTCGTGGGCCCTGTGAAATGGAGTCCTGGGATACATAAAATGGAGTCCTGGGATACATAAAATGGAGTCATGGGACACGTGAAATGGAGTCATGGGATACGTGAAATGGAGTCATGGGACACGTGAAATGCAGTCCTGGGATACATAAAATGGAGATATGGGACACATGAAATGCAGTCATGGGACACATGAAATGGAGTCGTGGAATACAAAAAATTGAGTCATGGGATACGTGAAATGGAGTCGTGGGATACATGGAATGGAGCCATGGGATACAAAAAATGGAGCCATGGGAAACATAAAATGGAGTCTTGGAACATGAAATGGAGTTGTGGGACACATGAAATGGGGTCATGGGACACGAAATGGAGTCGAGGCATACGTAAAATGGAGTCATGGGATACATGAAATGGAGGCATGGGGCACGTGAAATGCAGTCCTGGGATACATAAAATGGAGTCATGGGACACATGAAATGGAGTCTTGGAATACATGAAATGGAGTCATGGGTCACATGAAATGGAGTCGTGGGATACATAAAATGGAGTCGTGGGACACATGAAATGGAGTCATTTGACACGTGAAATGTTGTAATGGGATACATGAAATGGAGTCCTGGGGTACATAAAATTGAGTCGTTGGACGTGAAATGGATTCATGGGACATGTAATGGAGTCATGTAATCCATGAAATTAAGTCATAGGATACATGAAATGGAGTCCTGAGAAATGTAAAATGGAGTAATGGGAAACATAAAATGGAGTCGTGGGATGTGTAATGGCATCATGGAATCCATGAAATGGAGCCATGGGACACATGAAATGGAGTCCTGGGATACATGAAATGGAGTCATTGGAAACATGAAATGGAGTCGTGGAATACATGAAATGGAGCCATGGGATACGTGAAATGGAGGCATGGGACACGTGAAATGCAGTCCTGGGATTCATAAAATGGAGTTATGGGATACATGAAATGGAGTCGTGGGACACATGAAATGGAGTCGTGGGACACATGAAATGCAGTCATGGGATACGTGAAATGCAGTCATGGGATACATGAAATGGAGTCCTGGTACACATGAAATGGAGTCCTGAGAAGCGTAAAATGGAGTCATGGGATGTAAAAAATGGAGTCGTGGGATGCGTAATGGCATCATGGAATCCATGAAGTGGAGCCATGGGAAACATGAAATGGAGTCGTGGGATACGTAAAATGGAGTCATGGGATATGTGAAATGGAGTTATGGGACACATGAAATGGAGTCATGGAATCCATGAAATGGAGCCATGGGGCACATTAAATGGAGTCCTGGGATACATGAAATGGAGATATGGGACACATGAAATGGAGTCGTAGGATACATGAAATGGAGTCATGGGACACACTCAATGGGGTCGTGGGATACATAAAATGGAGTCATGGGATACATGAAATGGAGTCGTGGGATACATGAAATGGAGTCATGGGTCACATGAAATGGAGTACTGGGATACATAAAATGGAGTCGTGGGACACATGAAATGGAGTCATTTGACACGTGAAATGTTGTCGTGGGATACATGAAATGGTGTCATGGGCACATTAAATGGGGTCATTGGAAACATACACTTGAGTCATGGGATACATGAAATGGAGTCCTGGGGTACATAAAATTGAGTCGTTGGACGTGAAATGGAGTCATGGGACGTGTAATGGAGTCATGTAATTCATGAAATTAAGTCATAGGAAACATGAAATGGAGTCCTGGGAAACGTAAAATGGAGTAATGGGAAACATAAAATGGAGTCGTGGGATGTGTAATGGCATCATGGAATCCATGAAATGGAGCCATGGGACACATGAAATGGAGTCATGGGATACATGAAATTGAGTCATCGGTCACATGAAATGGAGTCCTGGGATACATGAAATGGAGGCATGGGGCACGTGAAATGCGTTCCTGGGATACATAAAATGGACTAATGGGATACATGAAATGGATTCATGGGACACATGAAATGGAGTTCTGGGACACATGAAATGGATTCCTGAGAAACGTAAAATGGAGTCATGGCATACATAAAATGGAGTCGTGGGATGTATAATGGTATCATGGAATCCATGAAGTGGAGCCATGGGACACATGAAATGGAATCGTGGGATACGTAAAATGGAGTCATGGGATACGTGAAATGGAATCATGGGATACATGAAATGGAGTCGTGGGATACATGAAATGGAGTCGTGGGATACATGAAATGGAGGCATGGGACACGTGAAATGCAGTCCAGGGATACATAAAATGGAGTTATGGGACACATAAAATGGAGTTGTGGGACACATGAAATGGAGTCATGAGATACATGAAACGGAGTCATGGGGCACGTGAAATGGAGTCCTGGGATACTTGAAATGGAGTCGTGGGACACATAAAATGGAGTCATAGGATACATGAAATGGAGTCATGGGAGATGAAATGGAGTCGTGGGACACGTGAAATGGGAATTGTGGGATACATGAAATGGAGCCGTGAAACACATTAAATGGAGTCATGGGGGGATACATGAAATGGAGTCATGGGGCACATGAAATGGAGTCCTGGGATACATGAAATGGAGTCATGGGACACATGAAATGGAGTCATGGGGTACATGAACTGGAGTCATGGGATGTGAAATGCAGTCGTGGGACACGTGAAATGGAGTCGTGGGACACGTGAAATGAGTCCTGGGATACATGAAATGGAGTCGTGGGTCACATGAAATGGAGACGTGGGATACATGAAATGGAGTCCTGGGATACATGAAATGGAGTCGTGGGATACATGAAATGGCGTCGTGGGATACATGAAATGGAGGCATGGGGCACGTGAAATGCTGTCCTAGGATACATGAAATGGAGTCGTGGGACACATGAAATGGGAGTTGTGGGACACATGAATTGGAGCTGTGAAACACATTAAGTGGAGTCATTTGACACGTGAAATGTTGTGGGATACATGAAATGGAGTCGTGGGACATGAAATGGAGTCGTGGGACATGAAATGGAGTCGTGGGACATGAAATGGAGTCGTGGGACATGAAATGGACTCGTGGGATACATTAAATGAAGTCGTGGGATACATGAAATGGAGGCATGGGGCACGTGAAATGGAGTCGTGGGATACATAAAATGGAGTTATGGGACACATGAAATGGAGTAATGGGGTACATGAAATGGAGTCATGGGACATGAAATGGAGTCATGGGATACATAAAATGGAGCTGTGGGACACATGAAATGGAGTCATGGGACGTGAAATGGAGTCCTGGGACACATGAAATGGAGTCGTGAGAAACGTAAAATGGAGTCATGGCATACATAAAATGGAGTCGTGGGATGTATAATGGCATCATGGAATCCATGAAGTGGAGCCATGGGACACATGAAATGGAGTCGTGGGATATGTAAAATGGAGTCACGGAATACGTGAAATGGAGTCATGGGATACATGAAATGGAGTCGTGGGATACGTGACATGGAGTCATGGGAAACATGAAATGGAGTCTTGGGAGATGAAATGGAGTCATGGGAGATTAAATGGAGTCGTGGTACACATGAAATGGAGTCATGGGACAAATTCAATGGGGTCATGGGATACATAAAATGGAGTCATGTGATACATAAAATGGAGTCGTGGGATACATGAAATGGAGTCAGGGAACACGTGAAATGGAGTCATGGGATACATGAAATGGAGTCGTGGGATACGTGACATGGAGTCATGGGAAACATGAAATGGAGTCATGGGATAGATGAAATGGAGTCATGGGAGATGAAATGGAGATGTGGTACACATGAAATGGAGTCATGGGACTAATTCAATGGGGTCGTGGGATACATAAAATGGAGTCATGTGATACATGAAATGGAGTCGTGGGATACATGAAATGGAGTCAGGGAACAGGTGAAATGGAGTCATGGGGCACATGAAATGGAGTCATGGGATACATGAAATGGAGTCATGGGACACGTGAAATGGAGTCATGGGACACATGAAATGGAGTCATGGGATACATGAACTGGAGTCATGGGACACGTGAAATGGAGTCATGGGATACATGAAATGGAGTCGTGGGACGTGAAATGGAGTCATGGGACACATGAAATGGAGTCATTGGACACATGAAATGGAGCCGTGGAACACATGAAATGGAGTCATGGGATACATGAAATGGAGTCGTGGGACGTGAAATGGAGTCATGGGATACGTGAAATTAAGTCATGGGATCCATGAAATGGAGTCGTGGGATACGTGAAATGGAGTTGTGAAATGGAGTTGTGGGTCACATGAAATGGAGTCGTGGGATACATGAAATGGAGTCGTGGGATACATGAAATGGAGTCGTGGGATACATGAAATGGAGTCCTGGGATACGTGAAATGGAGTCATGGGATACATGAAATGGAGTCATGGGATACATGAAATGGAGTCGTGGGATACATGAAATGGAGTTATGGGATACGTGAAATGGAGTCCTGGGACACATAAAATGGAGTCATGGGATACATGAAATGGAGTCGTGGGACATGTAATGGAGTCATGGGGTATATGAACTGGAGTCATGGGACATGAAACGGAGTCGTGGGATACATGAAATGGAGTCATGGGATAGGTGAAATGGAGTCATGGGACACATGAAATGGAATCATGGAATCCATGAAATGGAGCCATGGGGCACGTGAACTGCAGTCCTGGGATACATAAAATGGAGTGCTGCGATACATAAAATGGAGTCATAGGACACATGAAATTGAGTCATGGGATACATGAAATGGAGTCGTGGGATACATGAAATGGAGTCCTGGGATACATGAAATGGAGGCATGGGATACATAAAATGGAGCAGTGGGACACATGAAATGGAGTCCTGGGACACATGAAATGGAGTCCTGAGAAACGTAAAATGGAGTCACAGGATACATAAAATGGAGTCGTGGGATGTATAATGGCATCATGGAATCCATGAAGTGGAGCCATGGGACACATGAAATGGAGTCGTGGTATACGTAAAATGGAGTCATGATATACGTGAAATGGAGTCATGGGATACATGAAATGGAGTCGTGGGAAACATGAAATGGAGTCATGGGACATGTGAAATGGAGTCATGGGAAATATGAAATGGACTTGTGGGATGCATGAAATGGAGTCATGGGATACATGACATGGAGTCATGGGAAACATGAAATGGAGTCTTGGAACATGAAATGGAGTTGTGGGACACATGAAATGGGGTCATGGGACATGAAATGGAGTCGAGGCATACGTAAAATGGAGTCATGGGATACATGAAATGGAGTCGTGGGACACATGAAATGGAGTCGTGGGATGGGAAATGGAGTCATGGGATACATGAAATGGAGTCATGGGAGATGAAATGGAGTCGTGGGACACGTGAAATGGAGTCATGGGGCACGTCAAATGGAGTTGTGGGATACATGAAATAGACTTGTGGGTCACATGAAATGGAGTCGTGGGATACGTAAAATGGAGTCATGGGATACATGAAATGGAGTCGTGGGATACATGAAATGGAGTCATGAGGCACATAAAATGGAGTTATGGGACACATGAAATGGAGTCGTGGGACATGAAATGGAAGTCATGGGATACATGAAATGGAGTCATGGGGCACGTGAAATGGAGTCATAGGATACATGAAATGGAGTCATGGGAGATTAAATAGAGTCGTGGGACACATGAAATGGGAGTTGTGGGACACATGAAATGGAGCCATGAAACACATTAAATGGAGTCAAGGGGGGATACATGAAATGGAGTCCTGGGATACATGAAATGGAGTCCTGGGATAAATGAAATGGAGTCGTGGGTCACATGAAATGGAGACGTGGGATACATGAAATGCAGTCCTGGGATACATGAAATGGAGTCGTGGGATACATGAAATGGAGGCATGGGGCACGTGAAATGCTGTCCTAGGATACATGAAATGGAGTCGTGGGACATATGAAATGGGAGTTGTGGGGCACAGGAAATGGAGCTGTGAAACACGTTAAATGGAGTCATTTGACACGTGAAATGTTGTTGTGGAATACATGAAATGGAGTCGTGGGACATGGAATGGAGTCATGGGACACGTTAAATGGAGTCATGGCACATGAAATGGAGTCATGGAATACATGAAATGGAGTCGTGGGACATGAAATGGAGTCAAGGGATACATGAAATGGAGTCATGGGACATGAAATAGAGTCATGGGACATGAAATGGAGTCATGGCACACGTGAAATGGAGTCATGGCACACGTGAAATGGAGTCATGAATTACATGAAATTAAGTCATGGGATACATGAAATGGAGTCGTGATACATGGAATGGAGTCATGGGACACGTTAAATGGAGTCATGGCGCATGAAATGGAGTCATGGGACACATAAAATGGAGTCATTGGAAACATGAAATGGAGTCGTGGGATACATGAAATGGAGCCATGGGATACGTAAAATGGAGGCATGGGGCACGTGACATGCAGTCCTGTGATTCATAAAATGGAGTCGTGGGATACATGAAATGGAGTCATGGGATACATGAACTCGAGTCATGGGACATGAAATGGAGTCGTGGGACACGTGAAATGGAGTCGTGGGGCACGTCAAATGGAGTTGTGGGACACATGAAATAGAGTTGTGGGTCATATGAAATGGAGTCGTGGGATACGTAAAATGGAGTCATGGATACATGAAATGGAGTCGTGGATACATGAAATGGAGTCATGAGGCGCATGAAATGGAGGTATGGGGCAAGTGAAATGCAGTCCTGGGATACATAAAATGGAGTTATGGGAGACATGAAATGGAGTCGTGGGACACGTGAAATGGAGTCATAGGATACATGAAATGGAGTCATGGGAGATTAAATGGAGTCGTGGGACACATGAAATGGGAGTTGTGGGACACATGAAATGGAGCCATGAAACACATTAAATGGAGTCAAGGGGGGATACATGAAATGGAGTCATGGGGCACATGAAATGGAGACGTGGGATACGTGGGATACATGAAATGCAGTCCTGGGATAGATGAAATGGAGTCGTGGGATACATGAAATGGAGGCATGGGGCACGTGGAATGCTGTCCTAGGATACATGAAATGGAGTCGTGGGACACATGAAATGGGAGTTGTGGGGCACAGTAAATGGAGCTGTGAAACACGTTAAATGGAGTCATTTGACACGTGAAATGTTGTTGTGGAATACATGAAATGGAGTCATGGGATACATGAAATGGAGTCGTGGGACATGGAATGGAGTCATGGGACACGTTAAATGGAGTCATGGCACATGAAATGGAGTCATGGGACACATGAAATGGAGTCATGGAATACATGAAATGGAGTCGTGGGACATGAAATGGAGTCGTGGGACATGAAATAGAGTCATGGGATACATGAAATGGAGTCATGGGACATGAAATGGAGACATGGGACACGTGAAATGGAGTCATGGCACACGTGAAATGGAGTCATGGGATACATGAAATTAAGTCATGGGATACATGAAATGGAGTCGTGGGACATGGAATGGAGTCATGGGACACGTTAAATGGAGTCATGGCACATGAAATGGAGTCATGAGACACGTAAAATGGAGTCATTGGAAACATGAAATGGAGTCGTGGGAAACATGAAATGGAGTCATGGGATACATGAAATGGAGCCATCGGATACGTAAAATGGAGGCATGGGGCATGTGATATGCAGTCCTGGGATTCATAAAATGGAGTCATGGGATAAATGAAATGGAGTCATGAGATACGTGAAATGGAGTCATGGGATACATGAACTCGAGTCATGGGACATGAAATGGAGTCGTGGGACACGTGAAATGGAGTCATGGGACACGTGAAATGGAGTCATGGGACACATGAAATGGAGTCATGGGACACATGAAATGGAGTCATTGGACACATGAAATTAAGTCATTTGACACGTGAAATGTTGTCGTGGGATACATGAAATGGAGCCATGGGACAAATTCAATGGGGTCGTGGGATACATAAAATGGAGTCATGTGATACATGAAATGGAGTCGTGGGATACATGAAATGGAGTCAGGGAACACGTGAAATGGAGTCGTGGGAAACATTAAATGGAGTCATGGGACATGAAATGGAGTCATGGGACACATGAAATGGAGTCATGGGACGTGAAATGGAGTCATGGGACACGTGAAATGGAGTCATGGAACACGTGAAATGGAGTCATGGGACACGTGAAATGGAGTCATGGGATACATTCAATGAGGTCGTGGGACACATAAAATGGAGTCATGGGATACATGAAATGGAGTCATGGGATACATAAAATGGAGCCATGGGAAACATAAAATGGAGTCATGGGATACATGAAATGGAGGCATGGGGCAAGTGAAATGCAGTCCTGGGATACATGAAATGGAGTCATGGGATACATGAAATTGAGTCGTGGGACATGGAATGGAGTCAGGGGACACGTTAAATGGAGTCATGGCACATGAAATGGAATCATTGCACATGAAATGGAGTGATGGGACACGTGAAATGGAGTCATGGGATACAAGAAATGGAGTCGTGGGACATGAAATGGAGTCATGGGACATATGAAATGGAGTAATGGGATACATGCAATGGAGTCATGGGACACGTGAAATGGAGTCATGGGATACATGAACTTAAGTCATGGGATACATGAAATGGAGTCATGGGGCACGTGAAATGGAGTCGTGGGAAACATGAAATGGAGTCATTTGACACGTGAAATGTTGTTGTGGAATACATGAAATGGAGTCGTGGGACATGGAATGGAGTCATGGGACACGTTAAATGGAGTCATGGCACATGAAATGGAGTCATGGAATACATGAAATGGAGTCGTGGGACATGAAATGGAGTCATGGGATACATGAAATGGAGTCATGGGACATGAAATAGAGTCATGGGACATGAAATGGAGTCATGGCACACGTGAAATGGAGTCATGGCACACGTGAAATGGAGTCATGAATTACATGAAATTAAGTCATGGGATACATGAAATGGAGTCGTGATACATGGAATGGAGTCATGGGACACGTTAAATGGAGTCATGGCGCATGAAATGGAGTCATGGGACACATAAAATGGAGTCATTGGAAACATGAAATGGAGTCGTGGGATACATGAAATGGAGCCATGGGATACGTAAAATGGAGGCATGGGGCACGTGACATGCAGTCCTGTGATTCATAAAATGGAGTCGTGGGATACATGAAATGGAGTCATGGGATACATGAACTCGAGTCATGGGACATGAAATGGAGTCGTGGGACACGTGAAATGGAGTCGTGGGGCACGTCAAATGGAGTCGTGGGACACATGAAATAGAGTTGTGGGTCATATGAAATGGAGTCGTGGGATACGTAAAATGGAGTCATGGATACATGAAATGGAGTCGTGGATACATGAAATGGAGTCATGAGGCGCATGAAATGGAGGTATGGGGCAAGTGAAATGCAGTCCTGGGATACATAAAATGGAGTTATGGGAGACATGAAATGGAGTCGTGGGACACGTGAAATGGAGTCATAGGATACATGAAATGGAGTCATGGGAGATTAAATGGAGTCGTGGGACACATAAAATGGGAGTTGTGGGACACATGAAATGGAGCCATGAAACACATTAAATGGAGTCAAGGGGGGATACATGAAATGGAGTCATGGGGCACATGAAATGGAGACGTGGGATACATGAAATGCAGTCCTGGGATAGATGAAATGGAGTCGTGGGATACATGAAATGGAGGCATGGGGCACGTGGAATGCTGTCCTAGGATACATGAAATGGAGTCGTGGGACACATGAAATGGGAGTTGTGGGGCACAGTAAATGGAGCTGTGAAACACGTTAAATGGAGTCATTTGACACGTGAAATGTTGTTGTGGAATACATGAAATGGAGTCATGGGATACATGAAATGGAGTCGTGGGACATGGAATGGAGTCATGGGACACGTTAAATGGAGTCATGGCACATGAAATGGAGTCATGGGACACATGAAATGGAGTCATGGAATACATGAAATGGAGTCGTGGGACATGAAATGGAGTCGTGGGACATGAAATAGAGTCATGGGATACATGAAATGGAGTCATGGGACATGAAATGGAGACATGGGACACGTGAAATGGAGTCATGGCACACGTGAAATGGAGTCATGGGATACATGAAATTAAGTCATGGGATACATGAAATGGAGTCGTGGGACATGGAATGGAGTCATGGGACACGTTAAATGGAGTCATGGCACATGAAATGGAGTCATGAGACACGTAAAATGGAGTCATTGGAAACATGAAATGGAGTCGTGGGAAACATGAAATGGAGTCATGGGATACATGAAATGGAGCCATCGGATACGTAAAATGGAGGCATGGGGCATGTGATATGCAGTCCTGGGATTCATAAAATGGAGTCATGGGATAAATGAAATGGAGTCATGAGATACGTGAAATGGAGTCATGGGATACATGAACTCGAGTCATGGGACATGAAATGGAGTCGTGGGACAAGTGAAATGGAGTCATGGGACACGTGAAATGGAGTCATGGGACACATGAAATGGAGTCATGGGACACATGAAATGGAGTCATTGGACACATGAAATTAAGTCATTTGACACGTGAAATGTTGTCGTGGGATACATGAAATGGAGCCATGGGACAAATTCAATGGGGTCGTGGGATACATAAAATGGAGTCATGTGATACATGAAATGGAGTCGTGGGATACATGAAATGGAGTCAGGGAACACGTGAAATGGAGTCGTGGGAAACATTAAATGGAGTCATGGGACACATGAAATGGAGTCATGGGACGTGAAATGGAGTCATGGGACACGTGAAATGGAGTCATGGAACACGTGAAATGGAGTCATGGGATACATGAAATGGAGTCATGGGATACATAAAATGGAGCCATGGGAAACATAAAATGGAGTCATGGGATACATGAAATGGAGGCATGGGGCAAGTGAAATGCAGTCCTGGGATACATGAAATGGAGTCATGGGATACATGAAATTGAGTCGTGGGACATGGAATGGAGTCAGGGGACACGTTAAATGGAGTCATGGCACATGAAATGGAATCATTGCACATGAAATGGAGTGATGGGACACGTGAAATGGAGTCATGGGATACAAGAAATGGAGTCGTGGGACATGAAATGGAGTCATGGGACATATGAAATGGAGTAATGGGATACATGCAATGGAGTCATGGGACACGTGAAATGGAGTCATGGGATACATGAACTTAAGTCATGGGATACATGAAATGGAGTCATGGGGCACGTGAAATGGAGTCGTGGGAAACATGAAATGGAGTCGAAGGTCACATGAAATGGAGTCGTGGGATACGTAAAATGGAGTCATTGCAAACATGAAATGGAGTCGTGGGATACATGAAATGGAGCCATGGGATACGTGAAATGGAGGCATGGGCACGTGAAATGCAGTCCTGGGATTCATAAAATGGAGTTATGGGACACATGAAATGGAGTCGTGGGACACATGAAATGGAGTCCTGGTACACATGAAATGGAGTCCTGAGAAGCGTAAAATGGAGTCATGGGATATATAAAATGGAGTCGTGGGATGTGTAATGGCATCATGGAATCCATGAAGTTGAGCCATGGGACACATGAAATGGAGTCATGGGATATGTAAAATGGAGTCATGGGATACGTGAAATGGAGTCATGGGACACATGAAATGGAGTCATGGAATCCATGAAATGGAGTCATGGGACACATGAAATGGAGTCATGGGACACATGAAATGGAGTCATGGGACGTGAAATGGAGTCATGGGACACGTGAAATGGAGTCATGGGACATGTGAAATGGAGTCATGGGACACGTGAAATGGAGTCATGGGATACATTCAATGAGGTCGTGGGACACATAAAATGGAGTCATGGGATACATGAAATGGAGTCATGGGATACATAAAATGGAGCCATGGGAAACATAAAATGGAGTCATGGGAAACATGAAATGGAGGCATGGGGCAAGTGAAATGCAGTCCTGGGATACATGAAATGGAGTCATGGGATACATGAAATTGAGTCGTGGGACATGGAATGGAGTCAGGGGACACGTTAAATGGAGTCATGGCACATGAAATGGAATCATTGCACATGAAATGGAGTGATGGGACACGTGAAATGGAGTCATGGGATACAAGAAATGGAGTCGTGGGACATGAAATGGAGTCATGGGACATATGAAATGGAGTAATGGGATACATGCAATGGAGTCATGGGACACGTGAAATGGAGTCATGGGATACATGAACTTAAGCCATGGGATACATGAAATGGAGTCATGGGGCACGTGAAATGGAGTCGTGGGAAACATGAAATGGAGTCGAAGGTCACATGAAATGGAGTCGTGGGATACGTAAAATGGAGTCATTGCAAACATGAAATGGAGTCGTGGGATACATGAAATGGAGCCATGGGATACGTGAAATGGAGGCATGGGCACGTGAAATGCAGTCCTGGGATTCATAAAATGGAGTAATGGGACACATGAAATGGAGTCGTGGGACACATGAAATGGAGTCCTGGTACACATGAAATGGAGTCCTGAGAAGCGTAAAATGGAGTCATGGGATATATAAAATGGAGTCGTGGGATGTGTAATGGCATCATGGAATCCATGAAGTTGAGCCATGGGACACATGAAATGGAGTCATGGGATATGTAAAATGGAGTCATGGGATACGTGAAATGGAGTCATGGGACACATGAAATGGAGTCATGGAATCCATGAAATGGAGTCATGGGACACATGAAATGGAGTCATGGGATACATGAAATGGAGTCATGGGACACATTAAATGGAGTCCTGGGATACATGAAATGGAGATATGGGACACATGAAATGGAGTCGTAGGATACATGAAATGGAGTCATGGGAAACACGCAATGGGGTCGTGGGATACATAAAATGGAGTCGTGGGATACATGAAATGGAGTCGTGGAATACATGAAATGGAGCCATGGGATACAAAAGATGGAGCCATGGGAAACATAAAATGGAGACATGGGATACATGAAATGGAGGCATGAGGCACGTGAAATGCAGTCCTGGGATACATAAAATGGAGTCATGGGACACATGAAATGGAGTCCTGGGATACATGAAATTGAGTCATCGGTCACATGAAATGGAGTCCTGGGATACATAAAATGGAGTCGTGGGACACATGAAATGGAGTCATTTGACACGTGAAATGTTGTCGTGGGATACATGAAATGGAGTCATGGGCACATTAAATGGGGTCATTGGAAACGTACAATGGAGTCATGGGATACATGAAATGGAGTCCTGGGGTACATAAAATTGAGTCGCTGGACGTGTAATGGAGTCATGTAATCCATGAAATTAAGTCATAGGATACATGAAATGGAGTCTTGAGAAACGTAAAATGGAGTAATGGGAAACATAAAATGGAGTCGTGGGATGTGTAATGGCATCATGGAATCCATGAAATGGAGCCATGGGACACATGAAATGGAGTCATGGGGCACGTGAAATAGAGTCCTGGGATACATGAAATGGAGTCGTGGGATACATGAAATTGAGTCGTGGGATACATGAAATGGAGTCCTCGGATACATGAAATGGAGGCATGGGATACATAAAATGGAGTCATGGGATACATAAAATGGAGTCATGGGATACATAAAATGGAGTCGTGGGATGTATAATGGCATCATGGAATCCATGAAGTGGAGTCATGGGACACATGAAATGGAGTCGTGAGATACGTAAAATGGAGTCATGGGATACGTGAAATGGAGTCATGGGATACATGAAATGGAGTCGTGGGAAACCTGAAATAGAGTCCTGAGAAATGTAAAATGGAGTCATGGGATACATAAAATGGAGTCATGGGATACATAAAATGGAGTCATGGGATACATAAAATGGAGTCGTGGGATGTATAATGGCATCATGGAATCCATGAAGTGGAGTCATGGGACACATGAAATGGAGTCATTTGACACGTGAAATGTTGTCGTGGGATACATGAAATGGAGTCATGGGCACATTAAATGGGGTCATTGGAAACGTACAATGGAGTCATGGGATACATGAAATGGAGTCCTGGGGTACATAAAATTGAGTCGCTGGACGTGTAATGGAGTCATGTAATCCATGAAATTAAGTCATAGGATACATTAAATGGAGTCTTGAGAAACGTAAAATGGAGTAATGGGAAACATAAAATGGAGTCGTGGGATGTGTAATGGCATCATGGAATCCATGAAATGGAGCCATGGGACACATGAAATGGAGTCATGGGGCACGTGAAATAGAGTCCTGGGATACATGAAATGGAGTCGTGGGATACATGAAATTGAGTCGTGGGATACATGAAATGGAGTCCTCGGATACATGAAATGGAGGCATGGGATACATAAAATGGAGTCATGGGATACATAAAATGGAGTCATGGGATACATAAAATAGAGTCGTGGGATGTATAATGGCATCATGGAATCCATGAAGTGGAGTCATGGGACACATGAAATGGAGTCGTGAGATACGTAAAATGGAGTCATGGGATACGTGAAATGGAGTCATGGGATACATGAAATGGAGTCGTGGGAAACCTGAAATGGAGTCCTGAGAAATGTAAAATGGAGTCATGGGATACATAAAATGGAGTCATGGGATACATAAAATGGAGTCATGGGATACATAAAATGGAGTCGTGGGATGTATAATGGCATCATGGAATCCATGAAGTGGAGTCATGGGACACATGAAATGGAGTCGTGAGATACGTAAAATGGAGTCATGGGATACGTGAAATGGAGTCATGGGATACATGAAATGGAGTCGTGGGAAACCTGAAATGGAGTCATGGGACATGTGAAATGGAGTCATGGGAAATATGAAATGGAGTTGTGGGATACATGAAATAGAGTCATGGGATACATGACATGGAGTCATGGGAAACATGAAATGGAGTCTTGGAACATGAAATGGAGTTGTGGGACACATGAAATGGGGTCATGGGACATGAAATGGAGTCGTGGGATACATGAAATGGAGTCATGGCACATGAAATGGAGTCATGGAACACATGAAATGGAGTCATGGGATACATGAAATGGAGTCGTGGGACATGAAATGGAGTCGTGGAACATGAAATGGAGTCATGGGATACATGAAATGGAGTCATGGGACATGAAATGGAGTCATGGGACACGTGAAATGGAGTCATGGGATACATGAAATGGAGCCATGGGATACGTAAAATTGAGTCATGGGATACATGAAATGGAGGCATGGGGCACGTGAAATGCAGTCCTGGGATTCATAAAATGGAGTCGTGGGACACATGAAATGGACTCGTGGGACACATGAAATGTAGTCATAGGATACATGAAATGGAGTCGTGGGATACATGAAATGGAGTCATGAGAAACGTGAAATGGAGTCATGGGAAACATGAACTCGAGTCATGGGACATGAAATGGAGTCGTGGGACACGTGAAATGGAGTCGTGGGACACGTGAAATGGAGTCATGGGACACATGAAATGGAGTCATTGGACACATGAAATGGAGCCGGGGAACACATGAAATGGAGTCATTTGACACGTGAAATGTTGTCGTGGGATACATGAAATGGAGCCATGGGACAAATTCAATGGGGTCGTGGGATACATAAAATGGAATCATGTGATACATGAAATGGAGTCGTGGGATACATGAAATGGAGTCAGGGAACACGTGAAATGGAGTCGTGGGAAACTGGAGCCATGGGAAACATAAAATGGAGCCATGGGAAACATAAAATGGAGGCATGGGGCAAGTGAAATGCAGTCCTGGGATATATGAAATGGAGTCATGGGATACATGAAATGGAGTCGTGGGACATGGAATGGAGTCATGGGACACGTTAAATGGAGTCATGGCACATGAAATGGAGTCATTGCGCATGAAATGGAGTCATGGGACACATGAAATGGAGTCATGGGATACATGAAATGGAGTCGTGGGACACGTGAAATGGAGTCGTGGGAAATATGAAATGGAGTCGTGGGAAATATGAAATGGAGTCGTAGGTCACATGAAATGGAGTCGTGGGATACGTAAAATGGAGTCATTGCATACATGAAATGGAGTCGTGGGATACGTGAAATGGAGGCATGGGGCACGTGCAATGCAGTCCTGGGATTCATAAAATGGAGTTATGGGACACATGAAATGGAGCCATGGGATACGTGAAATGGAGGCATGGGGCACGTGAAATGCAGTCCTGGGATTCATAAAATGGAGTTATGGGACACATGAAATGGAGTCATGGGACACATGAAATGGAGTCCTGGTACACATGAAATGGAGTCCTGAGAACCGTAAAATGGAGTCATGGGTAATATAAAATGGAGTCGTAGGATGTGTAATGGCATCATGGAATCCATGAAGTTGAGCCATGGGACACATGAAATGGAGTCGTGGGATACGTAAAATGGAGTCATGGGATACATGAAATGGAGTCATGGGACACATGAAATGGAGTCATGGAACCCATGATATGGAAACATGGGACACATGAAATGGAGTCATGGGATACATGAAATTAAGTCATGGGATACATGAAATGGAGTCATGGGGCACGTGAAATGGAGTCTTGGGAAACATGAAATGGAGTCGTAGGTCACATGAAATGGAGTCGTGGGATACGTAAAATGGAGTCATTGGAAACATGAAATGGAGTCGTGGGATACATGAAAAGGAGCCATGGGATACGTAAAATTGAGTCATGGGATACATGAAATGGAGGCATGGGGCACGTGAAATGCAGTCCTGGGATTCATAAAATGGAGTCGTGGGACACATGAAATGGACTCGTGGGACACATGAAATGCAGTCATAGGATACATGAAATGGAGTCGTGGGATACATGAAATGGAGTCATGAGATACGTGAAATGGAGTCATGGGAAACATGAACTCAAGTCATGGGACATGAAATGGAGTCGTGGGACACGTGAAATGGAGTCGTGGGACACGTGAAATGGAGTCATGGGACACATGAAATGGAGTCATGGGACACATGAAATGGAGTCATTGGACACATGAAATGGAGCCGGGGAACACATGAAATGGAGTCATTTGACACGTGAAATGTTGTCGTGGGATACATGAAATGGAGCCATGGGACAAATTCAATGGGGTCGTGGGATACATAAAATGGAATCATGTGATACATGAAATGGAGTCGTGGGATACATGAAATGGAGTCGTGGGAAACATGAAATGGAGTCATGGGACATGAAATGGAGTCATGGGATACATGAAATGGAGTCATGGGACGTGAAATGGAGTCATGGGACACGTGAAATGGAGTCATGGGACACGAGAAATGGAGTCATGTGATACATTCAATGGGGTCGTGGGATACATAAAATGGAGTCATGGGATACATGAAATGGAGTCATGGGATACATAAAATGGAGCCATGGGAAACATAAAATGGAGCCATGGGAAACATAAAATGGAGTCATGGGACACATGAAATGGAGGCATTGGGCAAGTGAAATGCAGTCCTGGGATACATGAAATGGAGTCATGGGATATATGAAATGGAGTCGTGGGACATGGAATGGAGTCATGGGACACGTTAAATGGAGTCATGGCACATGAAATGGAGTCATTGCGCATGAAATGGAGTCATGGGACACGTGAAATGGAGTCATGGGATACATGAAATGGAGTCGTGGGACGTGAAATGGAGTCGTGGGACAAGAAATGGAGTCATGGGACATATGACATGGAGTCATGGGATACATGAAATGGAGTCATGGGACACGTGAAATGGAGTCATGGGATACATGAAATTAAGTCATGGGATACATGAAATGGAGTCATGGGGCACGTGAAATGGAGTCGTGGGAAATATGAAATGGAGTCGTAGGTCACATGAAATGGAGTCGTGGGATACGTAAAATGGAGTCATTGCAAACATGAAATGGAGTCGTGGGATACATGAAATGGAGCCATGGGATACGTGAAATGGAGGCATGGGGCACGTGAAATGCAGTCCTGGGATTCATAAAATGGAGTTATGGGACACATGAAATGGAGTCATGGGACACATGAAATGGAGTCCTGCTACACATGAAATGGAGTCCTGAGAAGCGTAAAATGGAGTCATGGGTTATATAAAATGGAGTCGTGGGATACATGAAATGGAGTCGTGGGATACATGAAATGGAGCCATGGGATACAAAAAATGGAGCAATGGGAAACATAAAATGGAGACATAGGATACATAAAATGGAGTCATGGGAAACATGAAATGGAGTCCTGGGATACATGAAATGGAGTCATCGGTCACATGAAATGGAGTCCTGGGATACATAAATTGGAGTCGTGGGACACATGAAATGGAGTCATTTGACACGTGAAATGTTGTCGTGGGATACATTAAATGGGGTCATGGGATACATGAAATGGAGTCCTGGGGTACATAAAATTGAGTCATTGGACGTGTAATGGAGTCATGTAATCCATTAAATTAAGTCATAGGATACATTAAATGGAGTCTTGAGAAACGTAAAATGGAGTAATGGGAAACATAAAATGGAGTCGTGGGATGTGTAATGGCATCATGGAATCCATTAAATGGAGCCATGGGACACATGAAATGGAGTCATGGGGCATGTGAAATGGAGTCCTGGGATACATGAAATGGAGCCGTGGGATACATGAAATGGAGTCGGGGGATACATGAAATGGAGTCATGGGACACATGAAATGGAATCGTAGGATACATGAAATGGAGTCATGGGACACATGCAATGGGGTCGTGGGAAACATAAAATGGAGTCGTGGGATACATGAAATGGAGTCGTGGGATACATGAAATGGAGCCATGGGATACAAAAAATGGAGCAATGGGAAACATAAAATGGAGACATAGGATACATAAAATGGAGTCATGGGAAACATGAAATGGAGTCCTGGGATACATGAAATGGAGTCATCGGTCACATGAAATGGAGTCCTGGGATACATAAATTGGAGTCGTGGGACACATGAAATGGAGTCATTTGACACGTGAACTGTTGTCGTGGGATACATGAAATGGAGTCATGGGCACATTAAATGGGGTCATTGGAAACATACAATGGAGTCATGGGATACATGAAATGGAGTCCTGGGGTACATAAAATTGAGTCGTTGGACGTGTAATGGAGTCATGTAATCCATTAAATTAAGTCATAGGATACATGAAATGGAGTCTTGAAAAATGTAAAATGGAGTAATGGGAAACATAAAATGGAGTCGTGGGATGTGTAATGGCATCATAGAATCCATTAAATGGAGCCATGGGACACATGAAATGGAGTCATGGGGCATGTGAAATGGAGTCCTGGGATACATGAAATGGAGCCGTGGGATACATGAAATGGAGTCGTGGGATACATGAAATGAAGGCATGGGATACATAAAATGGAGCTGGGGACACATGAAATGGAGTCCTGGAACATGAAATGGAGATGTGGGAAACATGAAATGGGGTCATGGGACATGAAATGGAGTCGTGGGATACATGAAATGGAGTCGTGGGATACATGAAATGGAGGCATGGGGCATGTGAAATGCTATCCTAGGATACATGAAATGGAGTCGTGGGACACATGAAATGGGAGTTGTGGGGCACATGAAATGGAGCTGTGAAACATGTTAAATGGAGTCATTTGACATGTGAAATGTTGTTGTGGGATACATTAAATGGAGTCATGGGATACATGAAAGGGAGTCATGGCACATGAAATGGAGTCATGGGACACATGAAATGGAGTCATGGGATACATGAAATGGAGTCGTGGGACACGAAATGGAGTCGTGGGACATGAAATGGAGTCATGGGATACATGAAATGGAGTCATGGGACACGTGAAACGGAGTCATGGGATACATGAAATTAAGTCATGGGATACATGAAATGGAGTCATGGGGCACGTGAAATGGAGTCGTGGTAAACATGAAATGGATTCGTAGGTCACATGAAATGGAGTCGTGGGATACATGAAATGGAGTCATTGGAAACATGAAATGGAGTCGTGGGATACATGAAATGGAGCCATAGGATACGTAAAATTGAGTCATGGGATACATGAAATGGAGGCATGGGGCACGTGAAATGCAGTCCTGGGATTCATAAAATGGAGTCGTGGGACACATGAAATGGACTCGTGGGACACATGAAATGCAGTCATAGGATACATGAAATGGAGTCGTGGGATACATTAAATGGAGTCATGAGATACGTGAAATGGAGTCATGGGAAACATGAACTCGAGTCATGGGACATGAAATGGAGTCATGGGACATGAAATGGAGTCGTGGGACACGTGAAATGGAGTCGTGGGACACATGAAATGGAGTCATGGGACACATGAAATGGAGTCATTGGACACATGAAATGGAGCCGTGGAACACATGAAATGGAGTCATTTGACACGTGAAATGTTGTCGTGGGATACATGAAATGGAACCATGGGACAAATTCAATGGGGTCGTGGGATACATAAAATGGAGTCATGTGATACATGAAATGGAGTTGTGGGATACATGAAATGGAGTCAGGGAACACGTGAAATGGAGTCGTGGGAAACATGAAATGGAGTCATGGGACATGAAATGGAGTCATGGGACACATGAAATGGAGTCATGGGACGTGAAATGGAGTTGTGGGACACATGAAATGGGGTCATGGGACATGAAATGGAGTCGTGGGATACATGAAATGGAGTCGTGGGATACATGAAATGGAGGCATGGGGCATGTGAAATGCTATCCTAGGATACATGAAATGGAGTCGTGGGACACATGAAATGGGAGTTGTGGGGCACATGAAATGGAGCTGTAAAACATGATAATTGGAGTCATTTGACATGTGAAATGTTGTTGTGGGATACATGAAATGGAGTCATGGGATACATGAAAGGGAGTCATGGCACATGAAATGGAGTCATGGGACACATGAAATGGAGTCATGGGATACATGAAATGGAGTCGTGGGACACCAAATGGAGTCGTGGGACATGAAATGGAGTCATGGGATACATGAAATGGAGTCATGGGACACGTGAAACGGAGTCATGGAATACATGAAATTAAGTCATGGGATACATGAAATGGAGTCATGGGGCACGTGAAATGGAGTCGTGGTAAACATGAAATGGAGTCGTAGGTCACATGAAATGGAGTCGTGGGATACATGAAATGGAGTCATTGGAAACATGAAATGGAGTCGTGGGATACATGAAATGGAGCCATAGGATACGTAAAATTGAGTCATGGGATACATGAAATGGAGGCATGGGGCACGTGAAATGCAATCCTGGGATTCATAAAATGGAGTCGTGGGACACATGAAATGGACTCGTGGGACACATGAAATGCAGTCATAGGATACATGAAATGGAGTTGTGGAATACATTAAATGGAGTCATGAGATACGTGAAATGGAGTCATGGGAAACATGAACTCGAGTCATGGGACATGAAATGGAGTCGTGGGACACGTGAAATGGAGTCGTGGGACACATGAAATGGAGTCATGGGACACATGAAATGGAGTCATTGGACACATGAAATGGAGCCGTGGAACACATGAAATGGAGTCATTTGACACGTGAAATGTTGTCGTGGGATACATGAAATGGAACCATGGGACAAATTCAATGGGGTCGTGGGATACATAAAATGGAGTCATGTGATACATGAAATGGAGTTGTGGGATACATGAAATGGAGTCAGGGAACACGTGAAATGGAGTCGTGGGAAACATGAAATGGAGTCATGGGACATGAAATGGAGTCATGGGACACATGAAATGGAGTCATGGGACGTGAAATGGAGTTGTGGGACACATGAAATGGGGTCATGGGACATGAAATGGAGTCGTGGGATACATGAAATGGAGTCGTGGGATACATGAAATGGAGGCATGGGGCATGTGAAATGCTATCCTAGGATACATGAAATGGAGTCGTGGGACACATGAAATGGGAGTTGTGGGGCACATGAAATGGAGCTGTGAAACATGTTAAATGGAGTCATTTGACATGTGAAATGTTGTTGTGGGATACATGAAATGGAGTCATGGGATACATGAAAGGGAGTCATGGCACATGAAATGGAGTCATGGGACACATGAAATGGAGTCATGGGATACATGAAATGGAGTCGTGGGACACCAAATGGAGTCGTGGGACATGAAATGGAGTCATGGGATACATGAAATGGAGTCATGGGACACGTGAAACGGAGTCATGGGATACATGAAATTAAGTCATGGGATACATGAAATGGAGTCATGGGGCACGTGAAATGGAGTCGTGGTAAACATGAAATAGAGTCGTAGGTCACATGAAATGGAGTCGTGGGATACATGAAATGGAGTCATTGGAAACATGAAATGGAGTCGTGGGATACATGAAATGGAGCCATAGGATACGTAAAATTGAGTCATGGGATACATGAAATGGAGGCATGGGGCACGTGAAATGCAGTCCTGGGATTCATAAAATGGAGTCGTGGGACACATGAAATGGACTCGTGGGACACATGAAATGCAGTCATAGGATACATGAAATGGAGTCGTGGGATACATTAAATGGAGTCATGAGATACGTGAAATGGAGTCATGGGAAACATGAACTCGAGTCATGGGACATGAAATGGAGTCGTGGGACACGTGAAATGGAGTCGTGGGACACGTGAAATGGAGTCATGGGACACATGAAATGGAGTCATGGGACACATGAAATGGAGTCATTGGACACATGAAATGGAGCCGTGGAACACATGAAATGGAGTCATTTGACACGTGAAATGTTGTCGTGGGATACATGAAATGGAACCATGGGACAAATTCAATGGGGTCGTGGGATACATAAAATGGAGTCACGTGATACATGAAATGGAGTTGTGGGATACATGAAATGGAGTCAGGGAACACGTGAAATGGAGTCGTGGGAAACATGAAATGGAGTCATGGGACATGAAATGGAGTCATGGGACACATGAAATGGAGTCATGGGACGTGAAATGGAGTCATGGGACATGTGAAATGGAGTCATGGGATACATTCAATGGGGTCGTGGGATACATAAAATGGAGTCATGGGAGACATGAAATGGAGTCATGGGATACATAAAATGGAGCCATGGGAAACATAAAATGGAGCCATGGGAAACATAAAATGGAGTCATGGGGCAAGTGAAATGCAGTCCTGGGATACATGAAATGGAGTCATGGGATACATGAAATGGAGTCATGGGACATGTGAAATGGAGTCATGGGAAATATTAAATGGAGTTGTGGGACACATGAAATGGAGTCCTGGGATACATGAAATGGAGTCATGGGATACATGAAATGGAGTCTTGGAACATGAAATGGAGTCATGGGAAATATTAAATGGAGTCGTGGGATACGTAAAATGGAGTCATGGGATACATGAAATGGAGTCGTGGGACACATGAAATGGAGTCGTGGGACACGTGAAATTAAGTCATGGGATACATGAAATGGAGTCATGGGGCACGTGAAATGGAGTCGTGGTAAACATGAAATAGAGTCGTAGGTCACATGAAATGGAGTCGTGGGATACATGAAATGGAGCCATAGGATACGTAAAATTGAGTCATGGGATACATGAAATGGAGGCATGGGGCACGTGAAATGCAGTCCTGGGATTCATAAAATGGAGTCGTGGGACACATGAAATGGACTCGTGGGACACATGAAATGCAGTCATAGGATACATGAAATGGAGTCGTGGGATACATTAAATGGAGTCATGAGATACGTGAAATGGAGTCATGGGAAACATGAACTCGAGTCATGGGACATGAAATGGAGTCGTGGGACACGTGAAATGGAGTCGTGGGACACGTGAAATGGAGTCATGGGACACATGAAATGGAGTCATGGGACACATGAAATGGAGTCATTGGACACATGAAATGGAGCCGTGGAACACATGAAATGGAGTCGTGGGACACGTGAAATTAAGTCATGGGATACATGAAATGGAGTCATGGGGCACGTGAAATGGAGTCGTGGTAAACATGAAATGGAGTCATTGGAAACATGAAATGGAGTCGTGGGATACATGAAATGGAGCCATAGGATACGTAAAATTGAGTCATGGGATACATGAAATGGAGGCATGGGGCACGTGAAATGCAGTCCTGGGATTCATAAAATGGAGTCGTGGGACACATGAAATGGACTCGTGGGACACATGAAATGCAGTCATAGGATACATGAAATGGAGTCGTGGGATACATTAAATGGAGTCATGAGATACGTGAAATGGAGTCATGGGAAACATGAACTCGAGTAATGGGACATGAAATGGAGTCGTGGGACACGTGAAATGGAGTCGTGGGACACGTGAAATGGAGTCATGGGACACATGAAATGGAGTCATGGGACACATGAAATGGAGTCATTGGACACATGAAATGGAGCCGTGGAACACATGAAATGGAGTCATTTGACACGTGAAATGTTGTCGTGGGATACATGAAATGGAACCATGGGACAAATTCAATGGGGTCGTGGGATACATAAAATGGAGTCACGTGATACATGAAATGGAGTTGTGGGATACGTGAAATGGAGTCGTGGGAAACATGAAATGGAGTCATGGGACATGAAATGGAGTCATGGGACACATGAAATGGAGTCATGGGACGTGAAATGGAGTCATGGGACATGTGAAATGGAGTCATGGGATACATTCAATGGGGTCGTGGGATACATAAAATGGAGTCATGGGAGACATGAAATGGAGTCATGGGATACATAAAATGGAGCCATGGGAAACATAAAATGGAGCCATGGGAAACATAAAATGGAGTCATGGGGCAAGTGAAATGCAGTCCTGGGATACATGAAATGGAGTCATGGGATACATGAAATGGAGTCATGGGACATGTGAAATGGAGTCATGGGAAATATTAAATGGAGTTGTGGGACACATGAAATGGAGTCCTGGGATACATGAAATGGAGTCATGGGATACATGAAATGGAGTCTTGGAACATGAAATGGAGTCATGGGAAATATTAAATGGAGTCGTGGGATACGTAAAATGGAGTCATGGGATACATGAAATGGAGTCGTGGGACACATGAAATGGAGTCGTGGGACACGTGAAATGGAGTCATGGGGCACGTCAAATGGAGTTGTGGGACACATGAAATAGAGTTGTGGGTCACATGAAATGGAGTCGTGGGATACGCAAAATGGAGTCATGGGATACATGAAATGGAGTCGTGGGGTACATGAAATGGAGTCATGAGGCACATGAAATGGAGGCATGGGGCACGTGAAATACAGTCCTGGGATACATAAAATGCAGTCCTGGAATACATAAATGGAATCATGGGGCACGTGAAATGGAAGTTGTGGGACACATGAAATGGAGCCATGAAACACATTAAATGGAGTCATGGGGGGATACATGAAATGGAGTCATGGGGCACATGAAATGGAGTCCTGGGATACATAAAATGGAGTCCTGGGCTACATGAAATGGAGTCGTGGGTCACATGAAATGGAGACGTGGGATACATGAAATGCAGTCCTGGGATACATGAAATTGAGTCGTGGGATACATGAAATGGAGTCGTGGGATACATGAAATGGAGTCGTGGGACACATGAAATGGAGGCATGGGGCACGTGAAATGCTGTCCTAGGATACATGAAATGGAGTCGTGGGACACATGAAATGGGAGTTGTGGGGCACATGAAATGGAGCTGTGAAACACGTTAAATGGAGTCATTTGACACGTGAAATGTTATTGTGGGATACATGAAATGGAGTCATGGGATACATGAAATGGAGTCGTGGGACATGGAATGGAGTCATGGGACATGTTAAATGGAGTCATGGGACACATAAAATGGAGTCATGGGATACATGAAATGGAGTCGTTGGACATGAAATGGAGTCGAGGGACATGAAATGGAGTCATGGGATACATGAAATGGAGTCATGGGACATGAAATGGAGTCATGGGACACGTGAAATGGAGTCATGGGAAACGTGAAATGGAGTCATGGGATACATGAAATGGAGTCATGGGGCACGTGAAATGTAGTCGCGGGAAACATGAAATGGAGCTGTAGTTCACATGAAATGGAGTCGTGGGATACGTAAAATGGAGCCATGGGATACGTAAAATTGAGTCATGGGATACATGAAATGGAGGCATGGGGCACGTGAAATGCAGTCCTGGGATTCATAAAATGGAGTCGTGGGAAACATGAAATGGACTCGTGGGACACATGAAATGCAGTCATAGGATACATGAAATGGAGTCGTGGGATACATGAAATGGAGTCATGAGATACGTGAAATGGAGTCATGGGATACATGAACTCGAGTCATGGGAGATGAAATGGAGTCGTGGGACACGTGAAATGGAGTCGTGGGACACGTGAAATGGAGTCATGGGACACATGAAATGGAGTCATTGGACACATGAAATGGAGACGTGGAACACATGAAATGGAGTCATTTGACACGTGAAATGTTGTCGTGGGATACATGAAATGGAGCCATGGGACAAATTCAATGGGGTCGTGGGATACATAAAATGGAGTCATGTGATACATGAAATGGAGTCGTGGGATACATCAAATGAAGTCAGGGAACACGTGAAATGGAGTCGTGGGAAACATGAAATGGAGTCGTGGGAAACATGAAATGGAGTCATGGGATACATGAAATGGAGTCGTGGGACATGAAATGGAGTCGTGGGACATGAAATGGAGTCATGGGACACATGAAATGGAGTCATGGGATACATGAAATGGAGTCATGGGATACATGAAATGGAGTCATGGGACGTGAAATGGAGTCATGGGACGTGAAATGGAGTCATGGGATACATGAAATTAAGTCATGGGATACATGAAATGGAGTCATGGGGCACGTGAAATGGAGTCGTGGGAAACATGAAATGGAGTCGTGGGAAACATGAAATGGAGTCGTAGGTCACATGATATGGAGTCGTGGGATACGTAAAATGGAGTCAATGGAAACATGAAATGGAGTCGTGGGACACATGAAATGGAGTCATGGGATACATGAAATGGAGTCGTGGGACATGAAATGGAGTCGTTGGACATGAAATGGAGTCGTGGGACATGAAATGGATTCATGGGACACATGAAAAGGAGTCATGGGATACGTAAAATGGTTTTATACTATACATGAAATGGAGTCCTGGGATACATGAAATGGAGTCGTGGGACACATGAAATGGAGTCATGGGACACATGAAATGGAGTCGTGGGATATGTAAAATGGAGTCATTGGAAGCATGAAATGGAGTCGTGGGATACATGAAATGGAGCCATGGGATACGTAAAACTGAGTCATGGGATACATGAAATGGAGGCATGGGGCACGTGAAATGCAGTCCTGGGATTCATAAAATGGAGTCGTGGGACACATGAAATGGACTCGTGGGACACATGAAATGCAGTCATAGGATACATGAAATGGAGTCGTGGGATACATGAAATGGAGTCGTGGGATACATGAAATGGAGTCATGAGATACGTGAAATAGAGTCATGGGACACATGAAATGGAGTCATGTGACACATGAAATGGAGTCATTTGACACGTGAAATGTTGTCGTGGGATACATGAAATGGAGTCGTGGGACATGGAATGGAGTCATGGGATACGTAAAATGGAGTAATTGGAAACATGAAATGGAGTCGTGGGATACATGAAATGGAGCCATGGGATACGTAAAATTGAGTCATGGGATACATGAAATGGAGGCATGGGGCACGTGAAATGCAGTCCTGGGATTCATAAAATGGAGTCGTGGGACACATGAAATGGACTCGTGGGACACATGAAATGCAGTCATAGGATACATGAAATGGAGTCGTGGGATACATGAAATGGAGTCGTGGGATACATGAAATGGAGTCATGAGATACGTGAAATAGAGTCATGGGACACATGAAATGGAGTCATGTGACACATGAAATGGAGTCATTTGACACGTGAAATGTTGTCGTGGGATACATGAAATGGAGCCATGGGACAAATTCAATGGGGCCATGGGATACATAAAATGGAGTCATGGGAAACATGAAATGGAGTCATGGGATACATGAAATGGAGTCGTGGGACATGAAATGGAGTCGTGGGACATGAAATGGAGTCATGGGACACATGAAATGGAGTCATGGGATACATGAAATGGAGTCATGGGATACATGAAATGGAGTCATGGGATGTGAAATGGAGTCATAGGATACATGAAATTAAGTCATGGGATACATGAAATGGAGGCCTGGGGCACGTGAAATGGAGTCGTGGGAAACATGAATTGGAGTCGTAGGTCACATGAAATGGAGTCGTGGGATACGTAAAATGGAGTCATTGGAAACATGAAATGGAGTCGTGGGACACATGAAATGGAGTCATGGGATACATGAAATGGAGTCGTGGGATACATGAAATGGAGTCGTGGGACATGAAATGGAGTCGTGGGACATGAAATGGAGTTGTGGGACACATGAAATGGAGTCATGGGATACGTAAAATGGTTTTATACTATACATGAAATGGAGTCCTGGGATACATGAAATGGAGTCGTGGGACACATGAAATGGAGTCATGGGATACATGAAATGGAGTCATGGGGCACATGAAATGGAGCCGTGAAACACATTAAATGGAGTCATTTGACACGTGAAATGTTGTCGTGGGATACATGAAATGGAGTCATGGGATACATGAAATGGAGTCGTGGGACATGGAATGGAGTCATGGGACACGTTAAATGGAGTCATGGGATACATGAAGTGCAGTCATGGGACATGAAATGGAGTCGTGGGACATGAAATGGAGTCGTGGGACATGAAATGGAGTCATGGGATACATGAAATGGAGTCATGGGATATGAAATGGAGTCATGGGATATGAAATGGAGTCATGGGACACGTGAAATGGAGTCATGGGACACGTGAAGTGGAGTCATGGGATACATGAAATTAAGTCATGGGATACATGAAATGGAGTCATGGGGCACGTGAAATGGAGTCGTGGGAAACATGAAATGGAGTCGTGGGATATGTAAAATGGAGTCATTGGAAGCATGAAATGGAGTCGTGGGATACATGAAATGGAGCCATGGGATACGTAAAACTGAGTCATGGGATACATGAAATGGAGGCATGGGGCACGTGAAATGCAGTCCTGGGATTCATAAAATGGAGTCGTGGGACACATGAAATGGACTCGTGGGACACATGAAATGCAGTCATAGGATACATGAAATGGAGTCGTGGGATACATGAAGTGCAGTCATGGGACATGAAATGGAGTCCTGGAACACATGAAAGGTAGTCGTGGGACACATGAAATGGAGTCATGGTATACATAAAATGGAGTCATGGGATACGTGAAATGGAGTCCTGGGATACATTAACTCGAGTCATGGGACATGAAATGGAGTCGTGGGACACGTGAAATGGAGTCGTGGGACACGTGAACTGGAGTCATGGGACACATGAAATGGAGTCATGGGACACATGAAATGGAGTCATTGGACACATGAAATGGAGCCGTGGAACACATGAAATGGAGTCATTTGACACGTGAAATGTTGTCGTGGGATACATGAAATGGAGCCATGGGACAAATTCAATGGGGTCGTGGGATACATAAAATGGAGTCATGTGATACATGAAATGGAGTCGTCGGATACATGAAATGGAGTCAGGGAACACGTGAAATGGAGTCGTGGAAAACATGAAATGGAGTCATGGGATACATGAAATGGAGTCGTGGGACATGAAATGGAGTCGTGCGACATGAAATGTAGTCGTGGGACATGAAATGGATTCATGGGACACATGAAATGGAGTCATGGGATACATGAAATGGAGTCGTGGGACATGAAATGGAGTCGTGGGACATGAAATGGAGTCATGGGACACATGAAATGGAGTCATGGGACGTGAAATGAAGTCATGGGGCACGTGAAATGGAGTCGTGGGAAACATGAAATGGAGTCGTAGGTCACATGAAATGGAGTCGTGGGATACGTAAAATGGTGTCATTGGAAACATGAAATGGAGTCGTGGGACACGTGAAATGCAGTCATGGGATACATGAAATGGAGTCGTGGGACATGAAATGGAGGCGTGGGACATGAAATGGAGTCGTGGGACATGAAATGGATTCATGGGACACATGAAATGGAGTCATGGGACACATGAAATGGAGTCATTGGACACATCAAATGGAGCCATGGAACACATCAAATGGAGTCATTTGACACGTGAAATGTTGTCGTGGGATCCATGAATTGGAGCCATGGGATACATGAAATGGAGTCCTGGGATACGTAAAATGGTTTTAAACTATACATGAAATGGAGTCATGGGATACATGAAATGGAGTCCTGGGATACATGAAATGGAGTCGTGGGACACATGAAATGGAGTCATGGGATACATGAAATGGATTCATGGGGCACATGAAATGGAGTCGTGAAACACATTAAATGGAGTCATTTGACACGTGAAATGTTGTCGTGGGATACATGAAATGGAGTCTTGGGACACATTAAATGGGGTCGTGGGATACATAAAATGGAGTCATGTGATACATGAAATGGAGTCGTGGGATACATGAAATGGAGTCGTGGGGTACATGAACTGGAGTCATGGGACATGACATGGAGTAGTGGGACGTGAAATGGAGTAGTGGGACACGTGAAATGGAGTCATGGGAAACATGAACTGGAGTCGTGGGAGATGAAGTGGAGTCGTGGGATACGTGAAAATAAGTAATGGGATGCATGAAATGGAGTAGTGAGACACATGAAATGGAGCAATGGGATACATGAAATGGAGTCCTGGGATACATGAAATGGAGTTCTGGGATACATGAAATGGAGTTCTGGGATACATGAAATGGAGTTCTGGGATACATGAAATGGGAGTAGTGGGACACATGAAATGGAGTCATTTGACACGTGAAATGTTGTCGTGGGATACATGAAATGGAGTCATGGGATACATGAAATGGAGTCATGGGGCACATGAAATGGAGCCGTGAAACACATTAAATGGAGTCATGGGATACATGAAATGGAGTCGTGGGATACATGAAATGGAGTCATGAGATACGTGAAATAGAGTCATGGGACACATGAAATGGAGTCATGTGACACATGAAATGGAGTCATTTGACACGTGAAATGTTGTCGTGGGATACATGAAATGGAGTCGTGGGACATGGAATGGAGTCATGGGATACGTAAAATGGAGTAATTGGAAACATGAAATGGAGTCGTGGGATACATGAAATGGAGCCATGGGATACGTAAAATTGAGTCATGGGATACATGAAATGGAGGCATGGGGCACGTGAAATGCAGTCCTGGGATTCATAAAATGGAGTCGTGGGACACATGAAATGGACTCGTGGGACACATGAAATGCAGTCATAGGATACATGAAATGGAGTCGTGGGATACATGAAATGGAGTCGTGGGATACATGAAATGGAGTCATGAGATACGTGAAATAGAGTCATGGGACACATGAAATGGAGTCATGTGACACATGAAATGGAGTCATTTGACACGTGAAATGTTGTCGTGGGATACATGAAATGGAGTCGTGGGACATGGAATGGAGTCATGGGATACGTAAAATGGAGTAATTGGAAACATGAAATGGAGTCGTGGGATACATGAAATGGAGCCATGGGATACGTAAAATTGAGTCATGGGATACATGAAATGGAGGCATGGGGCACGTGAAATGCAGTCCTGGGATTCATAAAATGGAGTCGTGGGACACATGAAATGGACTCGTGGGACACATGAAATGCAGTCATAGGATACATGAAATGGAGTCGTGGGATACATGAAATGGAGTCGTGGGATACATGAAATGGAGTCATGAGATACGTGAAATAGAGTCATGGGACACATGAAATGGAGTCATGTGACACATGAAATGGAGTCATTTGACACGTGAAATGTTGTCGTGGGATACATGAAATGGAGCCATGGGACAAATTCAATGGGGCCATGGGATACATAAAATGGAGTCATGGGAAACATGAAATGGAGTCATGGGATACATGAAATGGAGTCGTGGGACATGAAATGGAGTCGTGGGACATGAAATGGAGTCATGGGACACATGAAATGGAGTCATGGGATACATGAAATGGAGTCATGGGATACATGAAATGGAGTCATGGGATGTGAAATGGAGTCATAGGATACATGAAATTAAGTCATGGGATACATGAAATGGAGGCCTGGGGCACGTGAAATGGAGTCGTGGGAAACATGAATTGGAGTCGTAGGTCACATGAAATGGAGTCGTGGGATACGTAAAATGGAGTCATTGGAAACATGAAATGGAGTCGTGGGACACATGAAATGGAGTCATGGGATACATGAAATGGAGTCGTGGGATACATGAAATGGAGTCGTGGGACATGAAATGGAGTCGTGGGACATGAAATGGAGTTGTGGGACACATGAAATGGAGTCATGGGATACGTAAAATGGTTTTATACTATACATGAAATGGAGTCCTGGGATACATGAAATGGAGTCGTGGGACACATGAAATGGAGTCATGGGATACATGAAATGGAGTCATGGGGCACATGAAATGGAGCCGTGAAACACATTAAATGGAGTCATTTGACACGTGAAATGTTGTCGTGGGATACATGAAATGGAGTCATGGGATACATGAAATGGAGTCGTGGGACATAGAATGGAGTCATGGGACACGTTAAATGGAGTCATGGGATACATGAAGTGCAGTCATGGGACATGAAATGGAGTCGTGGGACATGAAATGGAGTCGTGGGACATGAAATGGAGTCATGGGATACATGAAATGGAGTCATGGGATATGAAATGGAGTCATGGGATATGAAATGGAGTCATGGGACACGTGAAATGGAGTCATGGGACACGTGAAGTGGAGTCATGGGATACATGAAATTAAGTCATGGGATACATGAAATGGAGTCATGGGGCACGTGAAATGGAGTCGTGGGAAACATGAAATGGAGTCGTGGGATATGTAAAATGGAGTCATTGGAAGCATGAAATGGAGTCGTGGGATACATGAAATGGAGCCATGGTATACGTAAAACTGAGTCATGGGATACATGAAATGGAGGCATGGGGCACGTGAAATGCAGTCCTGGGATTCATAAAATGGAGTCGTGGGACACATGAAATGGACTCGTGGGACACATGAAATGCAGTCATAGGATACATGAAATGGAGTCGTGGGATACATGAAGTGCAGTCATGGGACATGAAATGGAGTCCTGGAACACATGAAAGGTAGTCGTGGGACACATGAAATGGAGTCATGGTATACATAAAATGGAGTCATGGGATACGTGAAATGGAGTCCTGAGATACATTAACTCGAGTCATGGGACATGAAATGGAGTCGTGGGACACGTGAAATGGAGTCGTGGGACACGTGAACTGGAGTCATGGGACACATGAAATGGAGTCATGGGACACATGAAATGGAGTCATTGGACACATGAAATGGAGCCGTGGAACACATGAAATGGAGTCATTTGACACGTGAAATGTTGTCGTGGGATACATGAAATGGAGCCATGGGACAAATTCAATGGGGTCGTGGGATACATAAAATGGAGTCATGTGATACATGAAATGGAGTCGTCGGATACATGAAATGGAGTCAGGGAACACGTGAAATGGAGTCGTGGAAAACATGAAATGGAGTCATGGGATACATGAAATGGAGTCGTGGGACATGAAATGGAGTCGTGGGACATGAAATGGAGTCATGGGACACATGAAATGGAGTCATGGGACGTGAAATGAAGTCATGGGGCACGTGAAATGGAGTCGTGGGAAACATGAAATGGAGTCGTAGGTCACATGAAATGGAGTCGTGGGATACGTAAAATGGTGTCATTGGAAACATGAAATGGAGTCGTGGGACACGTGAAATGCAGTCATGGGATACATGAAATGGAGTCGTGGGACATGAAATGGAGGCGTGGGACATGAAATGGAGTCGTGGGACATGAAATGGATTCATGGGACACATGAAATGGAGTCATGGGACACATGAAATGGAGTCATTGGACACATCAAATGGAGCCATGGAACACATCAAATGGAGTCATTTGACACGTGAAATGTTGTCGTGGGATCCATGAATTGGAGCCATGGGATACATGAAATGGAGTCCTGGGATACGTAAAATGGTTTTAAACTATACATGAAATGGAGTCATGGGATACATGAAATGGAGTCCTGGGATACATGAAATGGAGTCGTGGGACACATGAAATGGAGTCATGGGATACATGAAATGGATTCATGGGGCACATGAAATGGAGTCGTGAAACACATTAAATGGAGTCATTTGACACGTGAAATGTTGTCGTGGGATACATGAAATGGAGTCTTGGGACACATTAAATGGGGTCGTGGGATACATAAAATGGAGTCATGTGATACATGAAATGGAGTCGTGGGATACATGAAATGGAGTCGTGGGGTACATGAACTGGAGTCATGGGACTTGACATGGAGTAGTGGGACGTGAAATGGAGTAGTGGGACACGTGAAATGGAGTAGTGGGACACGTGAAATGGAGTCATGGGAAACATGAACTGGAGTCGTGGGAGATGAAGTGCAGTCGTGGGATACGTGAAAATAAGTAATGGGATGCATGAAATGGAGTAGTGAGACACATGAAATGGAGCAATGGGATACATGAAATGGAGTCCTGGGATACATGAAATGGAGTTCTGGGATACATGAAATGGAGTTCTGGGATACATGAAATGGAGTTCTGGGATACATGAAATGGGAGTAGTGGGACACATGAAATGGAGTAATGGGATACGTGAAATGGAGTCCTGGGATACATGAAATGGAGTAGTGGGACACGTGAAATGGAGTCATGGGATACGTGAAATGGAGTCCTGGGATACATGAAATGGAGTAGTGGGACACATGAAATGGAGTCGTGGGATACATGAAATCGAGTCATGGAATACATGAAATGGAGGCATGGGGCACGTGAAATGGAGACCTGGACTACATAATATGGAGACCTGGGATACAAAAAAATGCAGTCGTGGGATACATTAAATGGAGTCGTGGGGCATGAAATGGAGTCGTGGGACATGAAATAGAGTCATGGGACACGTGAAATGGAGTCATGGGATACATGAAATGGAGTTGTGGGACACATGAAATGGAGTCATTTGACATGTGAAATGGAGTCATGGGACACATGAAATGGAGTCATGGGATACATAAAATGGAGTCGTTGGATGTGAAATGGTGTCATGGGAAACATGAAATGCAGTTTTGGAACATGAAATGGAGTTGTGGGACACATTAAATGGAGTCATGGGACACGTGAAATGGAGTCATGGGACACGTGAAATGGAGTCATGGGACACATTAAATGGGGTCGTGGGATACATGAAATGGAGTCGTGGGATACATGAAATGGAGTCGTGGGATACATGAAATGGAGTCGTGGGGTACATGAACTGGAGTCATGGGACATGAAATGGAGTCGTGGGACACATGAAATGGAGTCATGGGATACGTGAAATGGAGTCGTGGGATACATAAAATGGAGTCGTGGGACATGTAATGGAGTCATGCGACACATGAAATGGAGTCGTGGGATACATGAAATAGAGTCGTTGGACACAAGAAATGAAACCGTGTGATATGAAATCGCGGTTGGCTTGCGTCCCGCGTGCTTCTGCCGGGCCTGTTGGAAGCCTGGCTGAGACAGGGGAGAGAGAGCCACCCACCCGGTCCATCTCCTGCATGCGGTGCTTCCTCCGCCGGCGGCGGTGGCGCTTGAGAAGCCGCGAGGAGCCCGTCTGCTCGGTGGACGTGCTGAACCTAGATGGAGCACGCACGCAGGCGCGGGCCGGCGGTTACACGGACACAGCAGCAGCAGCAGTCATCACGATGGGAGCAGGGTGGCCAGCAGGGTGGCCAGCAGGCAAGAGCCGCGGCTCCTGGACAGTCATCTAGATAGATGGATGCAGTTACGTGCTATGAACGAGGGACAAAGCCCGAAACGTTGCCTGTTACATATATTTACTTTGAAGGCCACGGTGTCATTGACGAATGCGCTGAATTAAAAAAAAAATCATAATATATACGTGGCATCTCTCGCCTGGTTTGACACACGGCTCAGAGACGGGGAGATTAACGAAGGAAATGGAACAAGTGCTGAACGGCTCACGAAGAAGGACGGAGAGTGGTCCGCTCGGAACGACTCGGAGAATCAGAGAGAGGGAACGCGTGAATTGCGCAGCAGGTCGATCACGTACGTTTAACTCAAGAAACGTTGAGGGTCGCCGCGGTGGCTAGGAGATGTTAACTACCTCGCCTGGTATACACCGGAGGTCGTGGGGTTCCATCGCGACCCTGACGCCTGCAGAATATTTGGTGTTTGCATTCGGCAACTGCCACTGGGGGGTACCCTTGGAATGTTTGAGATGAAAGGTAAAAGTATTATTTTATTCATAATAAAGGTTTTTGGGTTAGATCGCGTTATTTATAAATGTGGCGTGACCCTCCACCACCCGACACGGCCATCAGCAAAAAAAGTGTCACGTTGACAAACGACCATTGTCTTTTGTCAACGTGACACTTTTTTTGCGATCTAACCCAAAAACCTTATGAATAATATTGGTCGCGAAAGCCTACGTGTTAAACTGAGTATTTTTTTAGTTGGAATATCATTATTATTGTTATTATTAATGCTCATAAGAGGGCAAACACGTGGTTGGAAAGCGTGACGATCTCCAGGCATACACACAATGACTACACTTTGTTTGTTAGCTATCTCGCCTGGAGCCTTACCTGGTAAAAATGCACAACAATAGTTTAGTTTTTATAGTTTATAGTTTTAAGTGGCCTGCAAGGGTTGAGGCCCGATGGTGGAGATTAGCGGTAAGAGTGGCAGTTGAGCGAAGGACGTCGGCCGTGGAAACTGAGCGATTAAGTCGTCTCGCGTGCAGGTGCTGGGTGGATTGTCGCTTCGCGGGATCGTGAGAGATACTCGGCATCTTGGGGAGGGGCCTTCATCCAGCAGTGGATTGATAACAGTTGATGGCGATTATTAACTTGTTGGAGGCCCAAAACTTCAAGTGACCAGCAACAAACTATTTTTTTTTATGTTTTATTTTACCAGGTAAGGGCCACTGAGATGCACAGCTCCTTTTCAGAAACGACCGGGCCATCACAAACGACAGCCCAACGAAGTGGCTTATCACGTGGAAATGTATTGCAGCCAAATACTCTAAACGCGTGACGTTCTAAATGCGGAGGTGAAAACCGGGGGAACTGGAGAAATATCCTCGCGACCACGGGGAGACATGCAAATACCAAATATATAGAAGGCGTCAGGATCGGGGATCAAACCCACGACTTCCTGCATACCAGGCGAGGGAGTTACATCTCACCACCATGGCAGAAAACAGCACCACCCACGTTGTATTGGATAAAAGAATGCAAAAAGGGACGGCGGGAGTAAATTCTTCAGTGGAACCGAAGACATCCAGCCGAGTTGACGAACAAGAGCGATTGGCCGGCCGTGTTACATCGGGCCAACGTCATCGGTCACAGCCCCGCACGCCGACGTCGGCCCAACGTTGCGGTGCGCGTGTGTGTGTGTGTATGCGTGCTGGTGCTGGGGCGAGCAGGGGCCCCTCCCGGGCATCGCTCACCGGCTGGCGTTGTCGTCATCCTCGTCCTCCTCCGAGTCGAAGGCGCTCGTCTCCTCCAGCTCGCTGCTCACCACGCTCGACGCGTCGTACGCGTGCTGGTGAGGCGCCGCTGGCGCCGCGTGGTGGTGATGGTGGTGGGGAGCCGCCACTGCATGGTGAGGTGGGGCGTGGTGAGGGTGCTGCGGCGCATGCAGCGGCCGGCCTGGCACGGGCTTCACCAGCCCATTCGGCCTTGGTCCTGTGGCGAAAACATCAACAGCGTCATCGACGACAATGTCAAAGATGACGACGATAATTCTGGTTGTTTTAGGTTAGGCCACGATGATCTGGCATTAATTTGTGTTGTAAAGGCCCTCCACCACCCGACACGGCCAAACATCGGAGGGTCTCAATGACACGGATTGTTTCCAGATCGTTACGTGACCTAACCAAAAAATCTCTTGCAATATTGGCTGCGGTGCGTTATCTTAAAACCTGTTTTCGTTTTCTCCAGGTTTTCATCCCGATTGTGCAATCAGCTTCGCGTCACGAGATGGATCCATTCGGAAAATCTCGCAGAGCAGCGCGACCCCCCCCCCCCAATTATTGTTCAGAGAACAGCCCACGGAAGCGGATATCGCAGCTCTACCTTCAAAGTGCAGTGCAGCGAACCCCCCCCCCCCCCCCGCTGTTCTGTACTTGTACATTCCTACGTCTACGCTCCCCCGCCTTCACCAACCCGGACACAGAGATACGGACGGACGGATGGAGCTAATGCAGCAACGCTGTCACCCTGAGCAGGAAAGGCGCCGCGATCCGACGCTGCCGCTAATCCTGCGCCTGCTGCGGCGTCCCACGAGGCCGCTCTGAGCCTGCGGGCGCACGCGGGCCAGAGCGGCACGGTGGGGGTGGGGGTTTGGTGGAACAGCTGTTGAGCGTGACCGCCAGCGTGACCCCAGTGACGGGGAGGAGGGTGGCGGTGGGCGGCGGCTGCTCACGTTGGAGCATCCTCCAACGATCCGCCCGTCCATCCCTGCCCGGAGTAACCCGGCAGTTCTGAATGAATGCAGTGGTGTCGGTGGCGTTGTGGGGGGGGGGGGGGGGGGCGGGAATTGGCGGGACGGCTCGAGATGGGAGATTCCCGCGCACCTGTGTGCTCATGCCGAGGATCCCGGTCTCTCCGCGACCGTCTCTCGCTCCGCGCCGACAGCACCGACTCCGTGTCTGTGGCCCGGTCCAGGCTTTCCTGGCTGCCGGCAGGGTTGGGGCTGAGACATGCAAACAAGAACAACTGAGATCTGTCGTGTAACCCTTTAACAGGCTGTTGGTGAGCACCTGTGAAGGCCGACACGGAACGCAGGAGGGTGGTGTGGCCGACACCACAAGAGATTTTGGCGACGATGATGATGATAATAATCATGGTGAAGGTGACGCTAATGATGAAGTTGAGAGGTACAGTGGATGTGGTGTGCTGGGTGCAGAAACGTTTAAAAGGGTCGATAGTAAACCCAAGTGGCATGTGACTAGCATCCACAGCTCACTGCAAAAGGTATACTGGATGTGGTGTGCTGAGTGTGGAAATATGTCACAGACATGAACAGACCTGGCTGAAATTAAGCCCTGGTCTCACAGAGACACCCACTGGCTGACACAGAGACCCACAGATACCATAAAAGACTTAAATAAACTCACACAAGAGACACAATCTTATAGAGACCCTGTGGACTCACGGAGAGATGCAGTCTCACGCCGGGGCTTAAATCAGTCACTGAATACAGATGAATATTTTCTGGGTTGCTGGAATAGCCTGCAGCGGTGGTTCTCAACCTTATTTGGCTACTGTTGCACTTCCCATTGTTGAATTTTAATTAAACCGAGCAACCCCCTTGGCCTGACCCAACATGGTCCTGAGGAAATAAATGTACAAATAATGAACATCAACATTTTGACCATCTTGAGACGTATCATCCTAACAAGTTATTAACTGCAAGCGAATAAATAAAAAAAATATCAACGGACACTCTGCGTGCGTGATGTTATTTGTCCGCGCACGCTGGTTGCTCTTGGAAACCAACATTGCTTACAATCAACGAGTTCAGAAAGGTCTTTTATATCCTTCTAGGTTACCGAATGGATTAAAAATGTTATCGTAGTTATTTTATCCTGGCAGATTAATACGTGATCGCTCACCAAATGCCTTTCACGTACAATAAAATTTCGCAGGTTTATAAATCACCTCGCGTAACCCCCCCCCCCCCCCCGGGACATTTCCAGGTACCCCCCAACCCCGCCGGGTCCCCACATACCCCTCCTGGTTGAGAAACCACCGGCTTAGACTACGTGAGCGGAATGACTAGGCTCCTCAGCCTAACAGCCAGAGTGTATACTGGACGCGGTGTGCCAGGTGGGGGTCTTACTGGAAGGAGGGCGGCCGCGAGTCTCCGATGCCGCCTGTCCGCTCCAGCGGCGGGGGCAGCTCCGCCTTGGGCTCCGAGCACTGTGAGCCGGTCTCCGAGGGGTCGGCGGCCACCAGCTGATGAGCACAAGACAAAGGTGACGCAAGCAGTTTAATTCACGAGGTTTGACGATTTTAAAACAAACAAAAAGACTACGCAATTTTTTGTTACCGAGCTGCTACGGCGCTACGGTGCTCTTTTTCAGAAGCGGAACCTTGGCTATCACAAGTGACAGCTCAACGAAGTGGCTTATCACGTGGACATTTATAGCAGCCAAATACTCTTAAACACGTGATGTTGATTCTAAATGTGGAGGGGAAAACCGGAGGACCCGGAGAAGAATCGACGCAACCACGGGGAGAACATGCAAAATCCAAATATACAGCAGGCGTAATGGTTGGGATCGAACCCACGGCCGCCTGTATACCAGGCGAGGTAGTTAACAAACAAACACGAGGTGCAATCATTGCGCGTACACGTGGACGCATCTGCCCTCTTATGAGTATTAATAATAGTGGCTTATCGTCAAGTGGAAATTTAAAGCAGCCAAATAATCTAAACGCGTGACGTTGATTCTAAATGTGGAGGGAAAAACCAGAGGACCCAGAGTAAAATCCACACGACCATGGGGAGAGGGACACCGCAAACTCCAAATAACAGCAGGCAGTAGGTTCGGGATCGAACCCACGACCTCCTGTATACCAGGCAAGGTAGTTAACAAACACAAGGTGCAATCATGGTGTGTAAGCCTGGACATTGTTACGCTTTCCAACCACGAGTTTGCCCTCTTATGAGCATTAATAACAACATTGATATGCCAACTCAAAAAATGCTTTTAGATCGCACCTCAAAACATTCCAAGGGCACCCCCCCGTGGCAACTGTCCCCGTGCGGCACGAGGTACACAGCACCTGGCCTGCAAGTGGCCATTGGTCTGCCGGGAGTGAAGGGACAGAGGCGATTGCTGCTTTGTGTAATCCCAATCGAGGGGATTTGCTAGATTTTTCAAAATTTCTTCTAAACGTGGCTAAACTTGGACCGCGCGACGCCGGCAAGCGCAGTGATTTGACGGTCACAGGACCAACGCGACGTTCACTATGAAGCAGACGGCCCATAGTATTTTATGGTGAATACGCCACAGTGTGAGGGATATTATAACCAGGGTGCATTGCCTGCCGGATTCGAACCGCCGTGGAAAAGTGACGACCGCTCCGCCGCCGTGCAGTGTTTCGTGGCAGTGGGACAGCGATAATAATGTTGTCCTTTCCTAGGGGCCGTCCATAAATGACGTCACGTGATTTTGGACAATTTTGACCCCCCCCCTCTCGTCACACGGTGTCACAAAAAGTCAGACCCTCCCTCAAATATGACGTCACGAAGCTCTGCCCCCCCCCACAAAAAAAACATATTTCCATTTTGAAAATAAAACATGCTTAAAATCGCTTTAAACTATTGTCATTGTAGTGCGTATTTAATGTGGCGCTGCACTCTGATGTTGTAGGAGAAAACATTTATAAAAAGTCAGCTTAATTAAGTAGAACGTGTTGTCTATATTTATTTAAAGTTGTGCATTTTGATGTGACGTCACACTTCTAAACCTCCCCCCCCTCGTCACACATCGTCACAAATGTCTGACCCCCCCCCCCCCAAGGTGCATGACGTCATTTATGGACGGCCCCCTAGGCGCACAACGGCGCCGGATGGCGTTCCAGCGATTCCACTAGGATAGCAATTCGGGCTGCGAATTAGTTGTGTTTAAAAACAAAAACTAAAATAACGGCCTTTTGTTAAGAAGAGGGATATCCCGGAGATAACGTACCGCTGAATTATAAAACCTGGCAACTCGAGGGCTCCCCGTGGAAATGTCGCCGCACGTGACCTCGTTATGCGTGGTAGCCGGTTTTGCATCGCCGCGTGTTCGAGCCCACCGGGCCTACCTCACGGCACCACCCTCAATATTATCCGTGGCAAGCATCTGTTCCAGCAAGCACACTCCCCGAGCGGATTCCAAAATACATGGCGGGTGGGGGGGTGGGGAGAGCAATAGATGCTGCTGGGATACGAGAACGCGTGTTTGTGTGCGCAGACGTAGACCGGGGCTCTGTTACGTGGATGTGCTTGCACCTCTGATTGGCAAGGTTGGCTACGTACGGTGCAAAAGAAGTTCAACTCACACACAGTACATATGTACATCATGAGCTGCAGGGCTGAGCAGCAACTTAGTAAACATTGGGAGCAGGGGGTGGGGGGTAAATCCAGCGCCCATCTCCACATGCCATGACAATTCGCTTAATTATTCAGAGCTGCAATTACAAACTGAACTACTCCCTTTGTGCTATGTCGTCTTGTTTGCATTGTTACTAATCAACTAATTAATCTACGCATTGTCACAGCTACCCGTAAACAGGAAGGCGGGGGGGGGGGCTTGGTCTCGTCCCACCCCCCATCCCATCAACACGATAACAACGGACTCCGAGGGGCTCTCATCCGTGTCGCGAGCCTTTCGCGACGAGCTGGGAGGGAGGGTTTTCGACGGGTCGTCTGCAGTCATGCGGCTCGGCCGCTCCAAGGTGCACCCCTTCGGAAGGGATTGAGATAGGGGAGAGAGATGTAATCGGAAGAGAGATACGGGAAGTGACAGCAAGGGAGGTGCAGATTCTCATCTTCACAGCAGCAGCAGCAGCGGCGGCGGCTTTCGAGTGGCCATCGTACAAAGACGGTGGTCACCGCACCGCGCGCCTTAAGATGCGCTTCTGCGGCCGTCTGAAATACTGCTCGCTCTTCCTTCCGATATAAGGCAGCCACTGGGATCGATGCGCATTTAAGTTTAGATTGAAGAGTCATTTCTATACAACCGCTTTTTGTTTTTAATATGCTGTCCTTATTCGGCACCTCCGAGGAGCACGGTTGGCTAACGTACGGCGCAAAAGAAGTTCAACATACGTACACACGTTCAGAAGTGTGGCGGGAGAGACGTGCAGCAGGGGACACCTAATCACCGCCACGCTGTGTGTGTGTGTAGCAGAGGAGACTGGGTGGGGGGGGGAGGTCACGGGACATTCCCAGGTGCTACGGGTTCTCAGGGGAGGGAAGCCCACTAATGGCAACAGCTGCCTTCTCTTCTGCACACAACGGCGGCCGCACGGCGCGCATTCCCGTACAAACACTTTCCGCCACGTCGCCCCCCCACCGAGCCACAGCAGCGGTGAGCGAACAGCTGTTTAAGGCCGGCACGTCGCACACGCGCACCAACGTGGGGGGGGGGGGGGGTGTGGAGGCAGTGTGGCCTTGCAACTATCTTTACATCCTTCAGCTGCACACACGAATCTAAGATAATAATACACTTTTTATTTATTTTTATTTTACCAGGCAAGGCCCCACCGAGCAATGCAGGTGTTTTTCAGAAGCGACCTTGGCCGCAATGGAGTGGCTTATCACGTGGAAATATAGCAGCCAAATAATCTAAAAGTGTATTTCTAGATGTGGAGGGGAAAACCTGAGGACCTGGAGAAAAATCCACGCGACCATGGAGAGAACATGCAGGCGTCAGGGTCGGGATCGAACCCACGACCTCCTGTATACCAGGCGAGGTAGTTAACATCTCCTAGCCACCACTAGATTTTAACTTGACCGGGAAACGTGAAAGTGTCACGATTCCTGGTCAAGATTCCATACGACGAGATGCTGATGATAATAATAATAATAAAATCAGTTTTATAAAGCGCCTTTCAAGCTGGTAATCTCAAAGCACTGTACAGTCGAGGTAAAACTTTTAAACAAAAAACTGACCACACCAGTAGAAACCCAATCACAAGACAATAAAACCCAAATAAAAAATATCCAACTGAGTATCGGTGGATGTCAGGGAAGCAACTTATAAAACCCAGCTAGAAATGCAATCGAGTTGAGTAAATCGTGCACGGCAGTGGAAGAGTAGGCCAAATACCAGCGTAGAAGAGCGCCCCTCTCTCATGGAGGTTCCTACGTGTCACACCTCGAGCAAAACACTGCAGCCCTGCACCTTTACCCTTATACATAATTAGCACACGGAGGTGTTTGGTAATTGCGTTAAACCCGGTTATCACAGCTACGTTATTACCTTGTGGGGTGACTCGTTGGATGCCCATGAGAGCCATAACAGTGTGAGCCGTGCCCACTGTTCATCGATCTTTCCTGGCAGTGACCGTGAACGAGGACACCGGGGTGGTTGCTCATCAATACACGATGGAATAACGTTTCGGTAGTAACGCTCGCGTTGTTTCCCTTGCTTCCACTGGCACGATCCTCCATTTGTCGTCAACTGCGACACGACTCGCTCTTGCTCCCAACACCAGCCGACGCGCGCACGCACCATCGCACGCACGCGAGGACTTTGAGGGGGTGACGAGGTTGCAGAACGGCATCCGATTATCTGTACACCTCCATGTACACGGTGAGCATAAGAATCAAATCTGACTGTCGCCTGATGAAGCTAGTTGAAATTACTGGCGAAACGTCATACTCAGATTGTAAATGTTGTGGCTTTACTCTCCCAACACACCGGTGTGCTGCACTAGTAACGAATTGGCATGTTCCGTTTACGTGACAAACCTTACTAATTGGCTGTGTTGGGTGGTGGCAGGTTGAACGACACATTTATATAATTAAGTGATCTAACCTAAAAAAACCTGTATTCTATAAGAATCACAATTGGTTCGAGTTGGTGATCCATTGTTATAATAATCAATATTTTAACCATTGTTTTCTTTTGGTTTGGTCACGTAAATATAAATGTGTCGTTAAACCCGCCACCACCCGACACAGCCAATTAGTAAGGTTTGTCACGTGAATAGGTTTATTACGTCGGGTGGCGGCGGGTTCAACCACACATTTAGATTTACATGATCTAACCCAAAAAAAAACAACCCTATATTACGGACAATATTGGCCGCGAAAGCCTACGGACTTGGTAAACGGGGGCAAAAATGTCCGCGTGTTGGCCGGGAAACCGCCCGTTCACAAGAATCCCTCCCAGCACAAAAAGCGGCAGCAGGCAATGGTGGCCGTAAGCGCAACGACAAGTCCTAAGAGAGGATGAAACCGCCACGCGGCTCTCTCACAGTCCCTCTGTTCCCGCCGTCTAAGACGACACGGCCACGGTTTAGATTTCTCCGCGCGCTGGGCACCTAAGACAAATAGTAACCGTGCGGGTTACCACACCCAGTGGCGGTGGGGTCACGTGACGTCGTTTGTGCGAGGCATGATGGTAGAGGCCCCTATCCTACGGGTCACACTATCCCCCTGTGCGCGCTTTCCGTCCAGGAATCACCGTCTGCGTGTATTGGTGTCGTTCAACGATGCGCGATGAATAAGAAGGTCCAGGGCCCAAAATGTCGCCTGTTACATATTACTTTCCCTTTAAGGCATCGGTTCTTAACTTGGGGTGCATCACGCACCCCCTGGGCATGCGAAATGCCCTTTCTGGGGGTGCGAGACGTGGCCAGATTTGTTTTAGAAGGTAAATCACTGAAAACACAAATTTAGTACGGGCACGCAAGTACAACAGCTACTTTGTTTCATCAAACGCTATGTATTTATTAACATTACACATTTTTTGTTTTACAATTGGGAACCATAGGGGCGCAAAGGCTGCAGTAAAGGCGAAGAACCACTGCTTCAAAGCCACACGGTGTTAATGGCAAATGTGTCGAGTGGTCTTGTTAGCAGCTGCGCTTGTGCACCACACTGCCAATGCAGCAGCGCTTGTGCACTACACTGGCAATGCAGCAGCAGAATCGCCAAATAATGCTTACATTTGAATGACTAAATCACTGCCTCGTTTAACGGCTAGTGATGAGCACCAACAAAGACACAGTTCCCCCGTACAGTCTACGCAGGCTGTTGGGGCAAGTGCCGCGAACGAGGACCTACGAAGGCACACGAGGGAGTGGTGCGGCCGGTACGACGCTCGGCCAACCAGTGCTGATATTTTACACACTGGTTGAGTCGACCTAGGGGAGGCCCAGGACGGTTCAAATATTTTTCCCCACCGATATTGGCCGCGAGCGAGAACCGAACTCGGCTCGCGAGGTTCGTGGCGCAGCACGCTAACCGCTGCGCCACTGCTCCCCGTGAGCGCCAGACAGGCACAAATCCAAACCGTGTCTCCCCTTTTGCTTTTGCTCGCAAACCACGACCGCTCTTGGGATCTCGAGATGAAAATTGACACTGATGTCAGCCTTCGGCCGGGCATCAAATCACAAATCACCGGGTTGGTAACATAGTTCGCTAACCACACACAGCTTTTGCACGCGCACGCATACATACAGTGAGGGAAAAAATATTTGATCCCCTGCTGATTTTGTATGTTTGCCCACTGACAAAGAAATGATCAGTCTATAATTTTAATGGTAGGTTTATTTGACCAGTGAGAGAGAATAAGAACAAAAAAATCCAGAAAAACGTGTGTCAAAAATGTTATAAATTGATTTACATTTTAATGAGGGAAATAAGTATTTGACCTCTCTGCAAAACATGACTTAGTACTTGGTGGCAAAACCCTTGTTGGCAATCACAGAGGTCAGACGTTTCTTGTAGTTGGCCACCAGGTTTGCACACATCTCAGGAAGGATTTTGTCCCACTCCTCTTTGCAGATCTTCTCCAAGTCATTAAGGTTTCGAGGCTGACGTTTGGCAACTCGAACCTTCAGCTCCTTACACAGATTTTCTATGGGATTAAGGTCTGGAGACTGGCTAGGCCACTCCAGGACCTTAATGTGCTTCTTCTTGAGCCACTCCTTTGTTGCCTTGGCCGTGTGTTTTGGGTCATTGTCATGCTGGAATACCCATCCACGACCCATTTTAAATGCCCTGGCTGAGGGAAGGAGGTTCTCACCTAAGATTTGACGGTACATGCCCTGTCCATCATCCCTTTGATGCGGTGAAGTTGTCCTGTCCCCTTAGCAGAAAAACACCCCCAAAGCATAATGTTTCCACCTCCATGTTTGACGGTGGGGATGGTGTTCTTGGGGTCATAGGCAGCATTCCTCCTCCTCCAAACATGGCGAGTTGAGTTGATGCCAGAGAGCTCCATTTTGGTCTCATCTGACCACAACACTTTTACCCAGTTGTTCTCTGAATCATTCAGATGTTCATTGGCAAACTTCAGACAGGCATGTATATGTGCTTTCTTGAGCAGTGGGACCTTTGCGGGCGCTGCAGGATTTCAGTCCTTCACGGCGTAGTGTGTTACCAATTGTTTTCTTGGTGACTTTGGTCCCAGCTGCCTTGAGACCATTGACAAGATCCTCCCGTGTAGTTATGGGCTGATTCCTCACCGTTCTCATGATCATTGCAACTCCACGAGGTGAGATCTTGCATGGACCCCCAGGCCGAGGAAGATTGACAGTTCTTTTGTGTTTCTTCCATTTGCGAATAATCGCACCAACTGTTGTCACCTTCTCACCAAGCTGCTTGGCAATGGTCTTGTAGCCCATTCCAGCCTTGTGTAGGTCTACAATCTTGTCCCTGACATCTTTGGAGAGCTCTTTGGTCTTGGCCATGGTGGAGAGTTTGGAATCTGATTGATTGATTGCTTCCGTGGGCAGGTGTCTTTTATACGGGTAACAAGGTGAGATTAGGAGCACTCCCTTTAAGAGTGTGCTTCCTAATCTCAGCTCGTTACCTGTATAAAAGACACCTGGGGGCCAGAAATCTTTCTGATTGAGAGGGGGTCAAATACTTATTTCCCTCATTAAAATGCAAATCAATTTATAACATTTTTGACATGCGTTTTTCTGGATTTTCTTGTTGTTATTCTGTCTCTCACTGTTCAAATAAACCTACCATTAAAATTATAGACTGATCATTTCTTTGTCAGTGGGCAAACGTACAAAATCAGCAAAGGATCAAATACTTTTTTCCCTCACTGTATATATGCATGTACAACAAAGACAAAGATATCCGGTGTAGCCTTAACAGACTGTTGGGTAAAGTGCTGTTAGAGAGTAGCACCTACGAAGGCCGACATGGCACGCGAGGGAGTGGGTGGCCAGCACCATGCCTGGCCGCCTTTGTCTTTCCGGGGCCAATCTTTACTAGACGCACAGCACCAAGGGAGGGCCCAGGCTCAGCTCAGATTTCATTTGCCACTGATGATGGCCGTGGCTGGGAATCACATTCGGGTCACTGGGCTCAGAGCTCAATGTGCCCCCATCCACGCGCAGTCATACAACAACAGCAGCGGTGGCAACAGCAGCAACAGCCGCCATTCACCACTAAGTGGCGGTGACGTCACCACGGCAATTTGTGCCAGGCCAGGTGCACTCCGACGCCACGTTGCATCGCAGTCGTACAAAGACAAAGATCCCCCGTGTAGCCTGTAACACACTGTTGGGGCAAGTGCTCTTAGCGAGCACCTACAAAGGCCGGTACAGCGCACGAGTGGGTGGGTGGCAAGCACCTCGCCCGGTCGCCTTTGTCTCCCTAATGGCGATGTTTACACGCCATGCCAGGTAGTCATTTGAGGCTGAGTCGATCTAGGGGAGGCCCAGGATCGGTTCAGATAATTGTCACTGGTGGCCTTGAGCGGGAATCAAACTCGGGAAGCCGGGTTTGTGGCACAGCGCGCTAACCGCTACAATACTGCTCCCCACGCAGAGTTATATACAACAACAACCGCCATTCGCCACTAAGTGGTGGTGACGTCACCACGACGCTTGTGCCAGGCCATGTGCACCTTGAGGCCATATAAGCAGGGAGACACCCACACACGGAGATACAGGGTGCCCAAAAATGTATATACCAAAAAGGAAGTTGAATAGGTTTATTGTTATTCAAGATACTTCCGTGAATATACGCGCTAAACTTATACATTTTAGTTTGTTGTGATTATTGATCGGGAGAAACCTCATTCACTCGACTTTACACCATTAACATTATTTTTTATCTCTGGGGTTGAAAAAGAAAGTCTAGATTTAGCAAACCAAAAGACCCTTGAAGAACGCCAACGTTGAGTCACCATCCATCCCGACAGCTGTTGGAAAATCTTTTCTCAGAGTTGGAACGCCGAATCAGATTGATCATAGTGAATTATGGGAAGACATGTAGAGATTCATTGATCATTCAAGAATATCTAATCAATACCATAACCAATTAAATAAACTAAAACTTCTAAGTCTATTACACGTATTCATGTTAAATTTACGTCAGCATCTCAAATAACCATTCAACGTTCTTATTGGCACGTTCATTTTCGGACACCCTTTAAGTGTATGCATATATACATTAACACGCGTACAAAAACAAAGATCCCCCGTACAGCCTTCAACAGAGTACTCGGGCAGGGGCTGTTCATGAGCGAGCACATTACATTCAGGCACACGTACACAACGACATGCACACACCGAGACAAAGACGTACACACACAAGGCAACGTCTCGAATGTTGTTTTCTTTAAACTACGCCAGTCTCCGTGGCTCCGTCTCCTTAATATCCTCCTCTTCGCTACAAACCTCTAGGGCGAAGACCGCTCTCTCCCCCCTCTTTTCTCCCTCTCCCAGCCCCCCCTCGTCCCCTCCCACCCCCCTCTCCCAGCCCCCTCCACCTCCTCTCCCTCTCCCAGCCCCCTCCACCTCCTCTCCCAGCCCCCCCTCTTTTCTCCCTCTCCCAGCCCCCCCTCGTCCCCTCCCACCTCCCTCTCCCAGCCCCCTCCACCTCCTCTCCCTCTCCCAGCCCCCTCCACCTCCTCTCCCAGCCCCCCTCTTCCCTCTCCCACAGCCCCCCCTCGCCCCCACCTCCTCTCCCTCTCCCAGCCCCCCCTCTTCCCTCTCCCAGCCCCCCTCCTCCCCTCCCACAGCCCCCCCTCGCCCCCACCTCCTCTCCCTCTCCCAGCCCCCCCGTTCTGCGGTCCTGCACTGCTGTGTAAACAACGGCGCTTCCCGTGCCCCGGGACACTCGGCTGGACCAGCCAGACTCAAGGCGCAGCGCGGGGGACCCCTGGGAGACGCAGAGCGAGGCCCGGGGTGGTGGGCAGTGGTGGTGGTGCTGGGTGGGTGGGTGGTGGGGTTGAGAAATGGTGGTGCTGGGTGGGTGGTGGTGCTGGGTGGGTGGTGGGGTTGAGAAAAGGTGGTGAATGGGTGGGTGGTGGTGCTGGGTGGGTGGGTGGTGGGGTTGAGGGTGGTGCTGGGTGGGTGGGTAAATGGTGGTGGAGTTTAAGCAGTGGTGATGCTGGGTGGGTGGGTAGGTGGTGGTGGGGTTGAAGTAATATTGGCGGTGGTACTGGGTGGGTGGGTGATGGTGGGTTGAAGTAATAGTGGTGGTGGTACTGGGTGGGTGGGTAGGTGGTGGTGGGTTGGCGTAATGGTGGTGGTGGTGTGCAGTGGTTGGAGATTGGTGGTTGTTGAATGTGGTGGTGCTGGGTAGGTGGTGGGGTTGGATCCTGCTGGTGAAGCCATGGTCAATACCGTCATGCTGTTGTTCATGGTGGACATGGTGGTAGTGGCGAAGATGATGAACTTGTGCTGGCGGTGTTAGTGATGGTTGGGGTCACAAAGCTGTTGGTAGTTGTGATGGTCACCATTGTGCTGATGCTAGTGGACGCCATGGTGGTGGTAATCATGATGAACGTGCTGGTTGCGTCGGTGTCGGTGACTTTGGCGGTATAGTGGCAGTGGCAGTGGTGAATGTGGCGGTGGCGATGATGAACGCGGTGGTAGCACTGGTGGTGGTGATGGCAGTGGTGATTGTTGGTAGTGGTGATGGTGATTGGGTGGGAGCAGATATGTCGGTGGTGGCGGTGGCGGTGATGAATGTGGCAGTGCTGGTGATGAACATGGTGATAGGGGTGGTGGTGATGAAGTTGATGATGGCGATAATGGTGGTGATGAACTTGGTGGTAGCGGCGACCGTGATGTCGGCGGCGGTGGTGTTGATGATGGCAGTGGCGACGATGGAAAATGCTGATGATGGTGACAATGACCACCTTAGCAGTGGCCGCAGTAACGGCGATGCTGATGATAGTGACACTGCTGACGCTACTATTATCATCCGCAACGATGACGACGATAATGACAATAGCAGAAGCAGAATTCGCAGCTCCTTTCCTAGTTGCTACGCTGCACGTGCCATGGCGCAGAAGAGAAATCCCATTTTAACACACGTGCACTGTACATTCCTCAATTCCACAGAGGGAGAGTGTGTGGGGGGTGTGTGGGGGGGTGTGTGGGGGGGTGTGTGGGGGGATGTGTGGGGGGGTGTGTGGGTGGATTCGTCAGGGTGGGTGGGCTCGTGCGTGGAAGGAGTGGAGGAGGCTCTTGAAGAACGCTACTGGGCAATTGGAGGCAGTTGCCCTCCAACATCAGTGGAGAGCAGAGCAGTGATGCTCAACAACAATGAGCAGAGTGCCAGGCGGCTAAAACGCAGCAAAAGATTGGCACAGTGGGGAGCAGCACAGGTGGTGCATCTGCCAGTTATGTGTCCGTCAACCCACAACACCTTCGTCTGTCCCGTGATCTCCTGCCTCACTTCATGTGGCCTCAGGGTGCACCTAGCCTGGCACAAGTCCCATGGTGACACAACCACCACTTAGTGTCGAATGGCGGCTGTTGTGGCTGTGCGGGCATGTGAGAGTGAAGGTGTGTTGGTTGCAGTGCGGGTGGGTGTGGAGGTAGGATTAACAGCAGGTGCACGGGCGAGTGTGTGGAGCGGTGGCGCAATGATTAGCGCACTGCATTACAAAACCCGATGGACACCAGTTCGACTCCCACTCACAGTCGTCAACATCAGTTAGGAAAATCTCAACCGGTCGTGGGCCTCTCCTAAGTCGACGCAACCTTAAAATAACTACCTGGAGCTGTGTGCAAACCATCAGCACTGGGGAGACAAAGGCAGCCACGCACGGTACTGTCCACACCACCTCCTGGAATGTGCGCCGTGTCAGCCTTCATAGGTGCTCGCTAACAGCACTTTGCCCCAACGGTCTGTTAAAGGCTAAACGGGGGGATCTTTGTGTAAGGTGGGGTGTGTGTGGGTGAAGTAAGACCCAGGCTTTGTGCGTGCCCGTTCTGCCGATTGTTGGCAGTCGGAGACGCCTCGAGTTTGCTTGCCTTCTGATTTAACTTTGGTTTGCCGTATGTATGTACGTACGTACGATGAACTTCTCTCGCACCGTACATAGCCAACCGTGCTTCTCGGAGGAGGTGCCAAGGGGTTTGTCGGAGCAGTTCCGAGCCGACATTTCGCCGACCCAAGTGGCAACCACCTTTTAGGCGATGATGGATTTTCGTTGTGCAGTCGCCGATCACACAAGAAGAAGAAGATCGGTGGCTGGGGCCGAGACCACCAGCGCCCTCCACAGCAAGAGCCGAGAGAGCGCCGCGGTGGATTTTAGTTTTGCACGTGCACGGTTCACTGCTGGATGAGCAGACTCTCCACACCGTGTGGGTGCCATGGGCGCGCGGGGAGGGGGGAGCGGTGGGAGGCGTTACTTGACCATACTTCGCCATGCTGGTCAGTGGCGGGCTGGAGCGGCCGAAGCTGGATATTTGAACCCGCGAGTTCAGCAGTGCCGACTCTGTGTGTGTCAGACACGGCCATCTATGAGGCCAATGAATGAGGACTGCATTCTATTCAAATGTGTCCGTGTGTTTTGTCTGCGTGCATTTTTTTTTTTGTCACCGCGAGCGAGCGGGTGAATGTGCGCCAGCCATCTCATTCAGTCAACCCACGGGCACCCTGGGCTCTGTTCCGTGACCTCCTGCCAGCAAGCCTTCGACACTGCACGCCGCCTCAAAGTGCACCAAGATTGGCACAAGCGCCTTGGTGACGTCACCGACACTTAGCGGTGAGCGGCGGGCGTTGCTGTGTGCGCATGTATGCCTGTGTGTGGGGCAGTGGTGACGTAGAGTTGGGCGCATTCCACGACAAACCCGGTGATCAGAGTTCAATTCCTGACCACGACCACCATCAAGTGGTGTGTGATATCAAGACCCCGTCCTGTGCCTCCCCGCACCTGCCGCGTCCAGGTCGACTCAGCCGTAAACGAGCAGCAGCTGCTTTGCGTGAAACTGCGGCAACGGGGGAAGCAAAGATGACCCGCGCGCGATTCTCTCCACTCGTGGCCCGTACCGGCCTTAATAGGTGCTCGCCGGCAGCACTTGCGCCGACAGTCCATGAGGTTTCAAGGGTTCGGGGGGATTTGTGTCTCTGCACGTCCGAGTTGGTGCGCTGGGTGATGTGGCAGAGCGGCTACCGCATTCGCCACTTGCTGTACAGAGGTTCGCGGTTTGAGCCCCAATGGCCTCCCCCAGTGAGAAGTTCATTGCAAAAACGAGCAGGCCATGAGCATGTGTGCGTGCCGGAAAAATCCGCCACGTTTGAAAACAATCGCCAACTGTGCCCCATTGGCCAAAGACACTTTCCACCATCACCCCCCATTGCCTCTGATAATACAACATCAGAATCTTTAGAGCAGTGGTTGTTAACCTGCGGGTGCGAGATGCCCTTTGTGCGGGTGCGAGGCATGGCCACATTTTTTTAGAAGGTAAATCATCGAAACACCAATTAAGCACGGGCACATAAGCACTTAGTTTCATCAAACCTATGCAATGTTTTAACATGACACTTTTTTTTCGATTGAGAACCAAAGGGGTGCAAGGCTGCAGTACAGGTTAAGAACCACTGCTCTAGACCTACTTAAATCTGCCCTGAAAACTCAGCTCTTTAAAAATGGCCTTTTCCCCATAGTTTTGGTCGTTTCCCTGCTCTCCACACACGGTGGTGGCACATTGGCATCCTTGGATGCAATGCGTCTTACAAATGTAAATTATTATAATTATTGTGTGCGACATTGAATGCCTTCGCGGTATCCTGGCACTACCAGCGCCGCTGCTCAAACTCCAGGAATTTGCCGCGTTACCACCGGCTTAGGGCCATCAACGCGGGCCCTCACGAGCCAAAACCGCGACCGGCCCTTCGCGTAACGCCAGCGGTGGCGTCAACGTTGCTGAACGAGAAAACAGAGGCACTGGGGGGGGGGGGGGGGGTAAAAGTCACGCAAATTAAATATGGCCTGGCCTTCCCGCACAATAAGGGAAGGGGTGGCGGCGGTGGTGTGCGTGCGTGCGTCTGTGTGTCTGTGTGCACGAGTGAGCGAGTGGATGTCTATTGGTGGTGTAACAGTAGTCGTAGTAATCGAGTGCACGTGGTATTCTGGCGCGATTGTTATAAGAGCGTGGGGGCGGTCACCACGAAGGGAGGCGCCGCTGTGTGTCACGGACACAGTCTGCGGTAGTTTGACTGCAGGGGAAGATGCTGCCGCTGTGTGGTCTAGCCTAGGGCACCCCCAGCGGCAGCTGTCCCTGTGTGGAACGAGGCGATCATCACGAAGCGAGGCGCCGCCGTGTGGCACAGACAGCCTGCAGTAGCCTGACAGTCGGGGACAATGTTGCAGATGTGTGGTCTAGCCTAGGTCACCCCAGCGGCAACTGTCCGTGTGTGGCACTAGGGCGATCATCACGAAGCGAGGCGCCGCTGCGTTTCACGGACGCGGTCTGTAGCGGTTTCGCAATGGGGGAGGGGGGGGCGATGTGACTGCCGTGCGTGACTTGCGGCGTAACTTTTTGGATGTCGCCAAATTTGTAACCGTGACGCCGGCGCACAGCGGCCTTGCTACTTCGTGACGAACGCCCTCACGGGACCTTTGACATCCACCGCAGAGCTTCCGGCACGTAGCATTTCATGGTTAACGCACACACCACGGTAACCACCAGGGCGGCTTGTCGGATTCCAACCACGAACCTCTGCAACAGGCGGTGAGAACGCGCCACCGGTTATAACAGATCCCCTGCCCCGGGGGTGTTTATAAATTGTCCCGACAGCGATTGGGTTAAGCCACAAAGGCAACATCGTCCGCTATCGTGAAACTACTGCGGACTGTCTGTGCAGCAGCAGCAGCAGCAGGGCCTTACTTCATGATAGCCTTGCGCTGTACGAATCATGACGCCGAATGTACCCAGGACGACATTTGCACAACGTCGCAGTGAACGTGGCGGGGCCTCTCGTGGCTGCAGGCGTCAACACGTTGCGAACGGCAAGTGCACCTGCACGTGCCGCCCCTCGTGCCAATCCACCGCTGGATGAGGATACTGCCGACACCGTGCGGGTTCGCGGGGGATGTAAGAGCACACTTCGCCGCGCCGGTCAGCGCAGGTCGGTGAAGTCGGAGTGCTCCGAGGCGTGGACACGGAGGTAGAGTACAATAACGGGATGCCGTCATACTGCACTTCGCTGCCCTACGAAGCAGCCTCACGGCCGCCTCTAAGCGTGTGGAGGCGCCCTTCCGAGCCATTTTCCAGGCTCAAACCCGCCGAGCTTGCGAGACCTGGCGAGGCAGCACGCATTGCGGGCGGTCCGCCGCCCACAGGCTACGTGGTGCGCAGCACGCGGAAAAACATCGATCCTTATCGCACAACTCAGCGAGTGTGATCATGCGGTTAGGGATCGATATTACTCAGTGCATTGCGAGACTGCACGTACGCATGCGTGTGCGTGCGTGCGGAAAGATAGGGAGCGGCGGTGCAGCGGTTAGCGCACTGCGCTACGATGAACCCGCCAACCCGAGCTTGATTACCCGCTCACGGCCAACGCCAGTGACGGTTATCTGAACCGGTCGTGGGCATCCCCTAGGCCGACTCAGCCTGAAATGAGTACCTGGTGCGGTGTATAGTAAAAACCACCACTGGGGAGACAAAGGTGGCCGGGCGCAGTGCTGGCCACCCACCCCCTCGTGTGCCGTGCCGACCGAAGGAGGCTGCTACTCACGAGCAGCACTTTCCCCGACCCCCTGTTAAAGCCTACACGGGGGACCTTTGTCTTTCCGACCACCGAGCGGGTGAGGGGCATGACCGCGAGGGTCTTTGTGCGAGGAGTCAACACGGCGCGCGCGGTTAATTACCGCGCGCGCCGCCCTCCTGCCGCCGTGTGAACGTGCAAACAGAAGCCGCGGTGGTGGACTTTACCGCCCGCACCTTCAGCCCCGGCAGCACGCGTGCTGTGTGGCAGTGCACACGCGCGCTGTGTGGCAGAGCACACGCGTATTTGCGTGCGTATGCATGCGTTGAGGACGCTGCGTGTGCGCGTGCGAAGATGGGGAGCGGCAGGGCAGCGATGAGCGCACTGCGCTGTGATGAACTCGTCGACTCGAATTCGATTACCCGCTCACGGCCAACATCGGTGACGAAAATCTGAACCGCTCATGGGCCTCCCCCCTAGATCGACTCAGCCTCAAATGAGTGCCTGCTGCGGTGTGTAAACATCGCCTCTGGGGAGACAAAGACGGTCGGGCATGGTTCTGGCTACCCACCCCCCGAGTGTGCCGTGCCGGCCTTCGTAGGTGCTATTCGCTAACAGAACTTGCTCCAAGAGACTCTAAAAGGCCATACACGGGGGATCTTTGTTGTTGTGTGCGGATGCGGGAAGTGGTGGTGCAGCGGTTTGCGCGCTGCACTACGAGCCCGGCGACCCGAGTTCAATTTACTCGCTCACGGCCCAACATTGGTGACGAACATCTGAACCGCTCCTGGGCCTCCTCAGCCTCAAATGAGAACCTGATGCGGTGTGTAAACAGCACTGGGGAGACAAAGGCAGCCAGGGGTAGTTCTGGCCACACCACCATCCTTGGTGTACTGTACCGGCCTCCATTAGGTGCTCACTCGCAGAACTTGCCCCAAGTCTGGTAAAAGCTATACGGGAGATCTTTGTTTTAGTTCCGTATGCGTGTGTACGTCTGTGTGTAGGTATGTGGGGAGCGGTAGTGTAGCGGTTAGCGTGCTACGCTACAAACCCGGCGATCCAGGTTCCATTCGATTCCCGTTCACAGCCAATGACGATTATCTGAACCGGTCCTGGACCTCCCCTAGGTCGACTAGGCCTCAAATGAGTATCTCGTGCAGTGCGTAAACATCGCCACTAGGGTGACAAAAGGCGGCCAGGCGTGGTGATGGCCACTCATCCCCTCTTGTGCCGTTCCGGCCTTCATAGGTGCTTGCATATAGCACTTGCCCCAACAGTCTGTTAAGGCTATACGGGGGATCTTTGTCATGGTCTTTGTTCTGGATGCATGTGTATGTGTGTGTAGGTATTTCAGTCATGGCACCTGGGTCTGTCCTGTGACCTGCCACTTCATGTGGCCTTAAAGCGCACATGGCCTGGCACAAGCGCCATGGTGACGTCACCGCCACTTACTGGCAAAAGGCGGTTGTTGTTGTCAGTCATCGCAGTCCATTAACCCGTAACGCCTGGTTCGGTTCGGGATCATTCGACGAACACCCGCTCAACTCTCGTTTTAACGTACCGGGGGAAGCGTGTCTCACGGTCCGGAGAATACGGTAATCTCCGATGGAACTACCAATCCCATTAGGCGGTGACATCATCGCTGCCCCTAGTGGCGTCCACCATAAACCCGTTAAAGGGTTCCCCACAGCTTTTCCTTCCTGCAAGCAGTAATCCTCGCTTAAGATAATTACAGGCTGCACACTCTCGCTCCGAGTGTGTTAACCGTCATGGGCGCGCCGCACGGCCCCCCGACCACAAGCTCACACGTCTCTTAAGCGTCGTTGTAGCGTCACTCGGGGGAGGGGGCAGAATGGACACACTACACAGTTAAAATAAATATTTTTTTCTCCACTTGCCAGTCTCATCCCGCAGACAGGGCTCAACCACCACGACCACCGCAGTCACTGACCTACCCACTCACTCACTCACCCACTCACCCACACACTCAACCTATCCAAAGATCCCCCCCATATAGCCTTAACAGACTGTACGGGCAAGTGCTGTTAGCGAGCACCTACGAAGGCCGGAACGGTACACAAGGGGGTGGGTGACCAGCACCACGCCCGGCCGCCTTTGTCTCCCCAGTGGCGATGTTTACACACCGCACCAGGTGACTCATTTGAGGCTGAGTCGACCTAAGGAAGGCCGAGTTCCGGTTCAGATAATCGTCACCGGCGTTGGCCGTGAGCGGGAATCGAACTCGGGTCGCCGGGTTCATAGTGCAGCGAGCTAACCACTACACTACCGCTCCCCACCCTACCCACCCACTCACTAAAGTATTCACCAACTCCCCCAGTCACTCACTAATTCAGCCAATACCAATACCCGCCATTCACCACGAAGTGACGGTGACGTCACCACGGTGCCAGGCCATGTGTACTAATTCACCCACACACTCACCCACATACTCACCCAAACTCACCTAATTACTCACCTACCCTACCACTCACTCACTAATCCACCCACAAACTCACTCACTCATTCACATACCCACGCACTCACTCACCAACTCACTCAGACACTCATCAATTCACCCAGACACTCAGTAATTCACCTACACACTCTCCTACCCACCCCACTCACGCACTCACTAATTCAACCAAACACTCACCCGCTCACCTACTCACCCATTAACTAACCAACTTACCCATCAACGGACCCACTCACCCACTCACTCACCCACACACCCGCCCACTTGCTCGCCCACTCACCACAGGTCACAAACACTTCTCCCTTTAGCTCCACTTTGCAATTCCTCCCCCTCCCGTTGCCTCCCTTAATCCCCCCAGGCTCTTAAACAATAACCTCGCTCAATTTTGAGAACCGCGTAAGCACGCTCCTCGTCCGTTACAGCTGCGACAGCGGCCGTCCGTTGCGAGCACGCTTGGCTTCTGCGGATCCCGTGCCCAGCAATCGCAATTTCATATTAAACATTCGCCAGGCACCCACCGCTTCCAGACGGGCCACCGCATAAACGTCACCTAGCCGTCGCCGCGACGAGCATCTCGGCCTCACTAATTGGGAACTAGAAGGGCTCAGGCGGACGAGCTGGTGGGGCGGGGTGGTTATGGGGGGGGGACTATTTTCGAACGGTCGCTCAGCCACCCTGCTGTCCTGCAACTGATGGACACGGTCCGAGCGCGATCGAAGTTCAATATTGACTAGCGTGTGTGCCGCGTGCGTGCTCACGTGAGCACGCGAGCGGCACACCAAGGGTGTTTGATAGTTCTCTTTGGGCCCTCGTTGGGGATTATAACGCACGCAAGGGAGCGTGCGCATGGAAACGCGCCGATGCCCGCACAGACGCGCGCGCAGAAACACGCGACGGACGGGCCGCCCACACCCCGACACGTGCGCGGTCTCGACGCGCGCCAAGCTTCGCTTCGCACGCGATGCGAAGTTACGCGCCGAGCGTGCGCACAACACGAAACGCGTTCGTCAAAAGAGCGTTTTAATTGCCGGGGCGCTGGCGCCGGCGGGATCCGTCCCAGTTCTATGCAGGGGCGCTCTTTCTGTGCGAGGCGTTGCCATCGTGAGAGGGCGACAAACGTAGCGCCCCCACGCGCTCTCAGCTTCTACCGCCTCCTCCTCCGGCCCTAGCTCCGTAGAGAACCAGCGGAAACGAAAACACCTAGCAATGTCACTCGTATTGGCTGAACATTCCCAAAGTTAATAAAATTACGCCGCAGAGTTTGTACGCCCTTAGCCATGTTCTGCAGAGTATGAACGTGAGCGAGAGTGAGCGAAAGTGAGCGAGAGTGGAGAGTCTATATGTTTGTACGCCCTTAACCATGTTCTGCAGAGTATGAACGTGAGCGAGAGTGAGTGACGGTGAGTGAGAGTGGAGAGTCTATATGTTTGTACGCCCTTAACCATGTTCTGCAGAGTATGAACGTGAGCGAGAGTGAGTGACGGTGAGTGAGAGTGGAGAGTCTATATGTTTGTACGCCCTTAACCATGTTCTGCAGAGTATGAACTTGAGTGAGAGTGAGCGACAGTGAGCGAGAGTGGAGAGTCTATGTTTGTACGTAATTAACCATATTCTGCAGAGCGAGCGTGTGCGTGTTCACGTGGGATTAAGTGGAAAGCAACACCCCCCCCACCCACCCCAGGCCCTGACTGTGAAAAACTTGGCAGGACCCTCTTGAACGACGCGTCGTCTTGGGACTCAGCCGAGATGCTCTCTCGGGTAAACGTGCCCCATGCTATGCTAGCCCTCCGCCAAGGTGTGGATCAATCATTATGATTTTTCTAAAAATGCATCTCGAGAACCCAACTCCTTCTAGCGGCAACTCTTTGTAACCACCAAAGGACCTTCAAAAGCGAGCGCCCTCTACTTCCACCTCCACCACCGGCTGTCACGACGATAAGCAGGCCCCCGAGAATGAATGTTTAAGGGCGCTTTGCTACTTTAGATTATTATTAAATTATCATAACGACGCCGTCACCTCGGGACGGTTCGTGGTTTTCACCCACATCAGTCACGTTGCGCCTCGATTTCTCCCGCCCCGATATTTGCGCATACGGGAAAATGACCCGTGATAGTTTTTTTATTTGTTTGGGTTAGATCGCGTAAATTTAAATGTCGTCTCGTTAAACCCGTTAAACTCGCCACCCACCCCGCACACAGCCAATCCAGTAAGGTTGGTCACGTGAACATAACGTGCCAATTCGTTAACCCACGACATTTACAATTCGACAACCGTGACGTTTCGCCGGCAATTACAACAACCAGCCTCATCAGGCCCCTTCTCCCCGCCCGCCCGCCCGCCCGCCCACCGCCGATGGGAAAAATAGCAACAACAAAAAAGCATCCCGATGCCTGAAATGAGCAAACCAGATGAGAAGGCCGGGGAGATGGGGACCGCTGGGAGGGCCTGACATGAGTCCCCCGCGGGGCCCCAACGGGAGTGATGCTCGGCCTCGCGGCGGGAGGAAATCGTGCGGCGAGCGCCGTCCGCGCTGCTCATGTCTTGTTGATTTGGGGGGGGGGGGGAGTAACCCCCCCCGGCTTACCCTCCACACTCCTCTCCCCCCCCCCCTCACATCCCCCACCATGCAAACCGGTGGACTCCTCCTCACCCGTAGATTAAACACATCCCCGCTCCCCATTTTCTTTCTCCCTACATTGTAAAAAGAAAAACGAGTGATCTACCGCCACGATGTTTTCTATGTAAAGGAGAAAGTAGATTCTCTCCCAGCCCACCCTTCCCCGGGTAGTCTGTTCCCCCCACCACGAATCGCAACACGCAGGGTACGTGGAGGCAGGGCAGGTATTTGCGTACGGTTATTTTCTGCGACCCAACGTTCTGCTACGGGCCTTTGTTACTCTGTACAGAAAGTCCCCGGGTTGGAGAACACCCGACTTACGGAAATCCGACTTTACGGAAATGCTCCCAGAATAAATGTTGTTGAAAAAAATTAAGCCAACACGCGGAAATGTTTGCGTTTGTTACGCGAGCCAAAGTAGTGCAGCGCGGTGAGGTTTCGGATGAATGCCGCGGAGCGAGGTGTAAGGCAGCCGCCCGCCCGCCCGCCTTGCACCTCGCTCCGGCAAAACGCCGCCTTCACCGAGCCTCGCCAGGATTAAGGTCAATGTGAATTGTTTGTAGAGTTACGTAATTCTTTTCCGTTTGTAGCATTACTTGTTTGTTTTATATGCTTAGGACTCTCTTTTTTCTCCTGTTTTTCGATTGCTAGTTTTCTGTAGTTTAAAATTATTTATTTCGGTGTGTACTTTATTCAAACACAATTACACTTCCATCGCTCATGGTCTTAGCCGACAGGGAACGGAGAAGCCTAGGCCTAGCCTAATGCACGGTAAACGAACATTGGGACGTACCTGCTTCCTGTTAATAATTAACAATAAAATGTTTTTGGTATTCATAAACAATTGGATACAGTATATGCTCCATTAGTTTAATTGAGGGTAGCACGTTAGGGTCCATATTCGATTAAATTAAAGAATCATAGCGTATATACAGCGATTAGATGCAGTACTGAGAGAAAACGGCAGGGAAGGCACAACTATTTCCGGCTCTGGGGTTTTATCGTTGATATTGGGGGGAAATGGTGCAGTTTCCCGACATACGGAAAAAATTCGGGTTACAGATCGTTCTCAGGAACCTAACCCTTCCGTAACCCGGGGACTGCCTGTACAGCCAAAAATCTAACTTTTTTTTAAAACATTCCGTTGGTTTGATGGATGTTCCTACTGGGGGCTGCGATGGGTGGCGGTGGTGAATGCGAGCGAACGGTAGAAGTGGTCAAGACACAAACAACCCGTGGAGAAATGAACAGGGGTCTCCCGCTTGAGCGAACAGCGGCGCCGGAATTGGGGAGAGGCGACGTTGGGCCCCAGCGGTGGCGCGCTCAGTCGCTTGTTGCTTGGGGTTCGCGGTTCCAATCCGGCAGGCCGCCCCCACCCCCCCCCCCGCGGTTAACACCGCCGCAACGGTCGGGCACTAATGGCGTAAACACACTACACTCCTCGATCGCCGCCCGCTTCGCACACGGCGGACTTCGGAGACGCCGTGACGTGTCACGCGCATCGTTGCGTACCGGCAATCGCGGTCCACGTTTGCCAAATTCGAAGATGACACCGCTAAACTACACAAGCGGGATTACACGCGCACGCACAGCAGACTTACGCTCGCCAGGTCGACTCGTACAAAACGAGCCTATCCTGAGCTCTAACTTCGTTGAACAAAACAAAACCAGAAACTTTTAACGCCCGCATCTCAACGGTCGTGGAGATGCCCTCGAGCAGACTTTCCCCCCCGTGGTAACGGAGGTCACGGAGACTTAAGTCAACACACATCGCCGTGCGAGTGAATGGATGTTGCCTTCAACAGGCAGACAGTCCCCCTATCAAAGTGAGCGTAGGTTGCTTGGGGCAACATCTCTCTGGGAGTGAATGGCAGTTGCTTTGACAGGTCTCTCTACGAGCCTCAGGGGGTTTAACACCGACCCTTTGAAATCCTAAGTGCCGCAGTGCGGGCTCACCGAGCCTCAAGTGCATCCACAGCCTCCGTTGTCAATCCACTGCTGGATGAGGGCCACTGCTGGTCGCGGGGTCTATTGTACCATACTTCGCCGCGACGGTCTGTGCAGGTTGGGTGAATGCGACACAACAACAATGGCACAACAATAGGAGCTGTTTATCTGCGTGACCCTCGACTCTTGGGAGACCGCAGGGCGACGTGACGAAGACAGGCCACTCACCCAGGAGACCACGCGCCCGTTGAAGCAGGGCAGTCGCGCCGCGTCGTCAGATATCTCCTCTTTCACCACCCTGCGTGGGGGGCGGCGGGGGGGGGAGATGAGATATAGACACCGTCATTATCGTTAGAGTCATGGTCGTCGCACCATCATCGTCGTCATCGTCATGACGACGACGGTGATCATCATCGTCGTCATCATCATCGTCCCAATTGTAATCATTGTTATCGCCATCGTCGGCATCTTCGTTATCATTGTTATCGTCATCATAATGAAACGTTTCCGGAAGGCTTTTCACTTCCGAAGACTGTGCCCATGCATGGGCAAACACGAAAGAGTTAAAATTCATAATCATGGTTGATCCACTGCTACATGAAGGCCTCCCAAACCACCGCCGGCCTCTATCCATCCTGCGATGCAACAAACCGCCCATCATCCTGCACGCAAACTAAAAACGTAACTATTTTGTATATTACCAGGTAAAGCCCCACTGAGCCACGTGGCTCTTTTTCAGAAGCGACCTGGCCACAAACGATAGCTCGATGAAGTAGCTTATCACGTGGAAATGTGTAGCAGCCAAATACACTAAAGCAGTGGTTCTTAACCTGGGGTGCATGCACACCATGGGGGTGCGAGATGCCCTGAGAACCAAAGGGGTGCAAGGCTGCAATAAAGGTTAAGAACCGCCGCTCTAAAGGCGCGATGTTGATTCTAAGTGTGGAGAGAAAAACCCGAAGTACCCCGAGAAATATCCACCGCTCACTGGGAGAACATGCAAACTCCGTACATTATATGCAGGCATCGGTGTCGGGATTGAACCCACGACCCTCCTGCAGACTGGGAGAGGGAGTTAACATCTCGGCGCCTCGACGCCCCCCCTCTCATCTTCGCTCCGACACCTAGGTGGACGTTCCCCTCGCAGGACGCGTTCCGTTCCATCGCCCACGGATCCGGATTCTAGCCGTGATGCGTCTTAGCCCGGCTGTGGATCTCCGCCAGCGCGGGAGGGAAGGAAACAGATAATCCACAGTCCCAAGACGGCGCCAAGTCTGGCCGTGCGCGTTGAAGCGTAGAAGACAAGTTTCATTTCGGCGAGAGGTAAGCAAAACAACGCAGTCCGATCGATCCATCGACCGACCGGGAGACGAGGAGAGGTGTGGTGCCCGTACGCCGCGACTGAACGCGCCAAAGCAGGCCCGGCACTCTCCCTCTCGACCGGATAACTAAAGGACAGAGGCTATTGTGTGGAATTGAACAACCGGCAGTCAACTCCAACTTCTCTTGTCCACTCCTCCCAACCTCCACCACCCCCCCCTAATCACCCCTCTTCCTCCGGCACCGCTCACTACCCCCAGCAGAGCCACCACACAAGGCAGAGAGGGACAGCTGTGTGTAACATGCTGTACTAATTACCCCCCCCCCAAACACCCCACCACCTCTCTCCTGCTGTCCCCACAGCTACAGCTGTGTGGGGGTGGGGTGCTGTTGTGGGGGTTGGGTTGGGAGGGGATACGGGAGGGGGGCTGGCCAAGGGAAGGGAGCATTGGGACTTCACATCAAAGCCGGTCTACCCTGGCCATGCTAAAGCCTCCTCGCAACCGAAGCAATGTCACCCAAAGCCCATCCCTGAGCCCACCATTCTCCCCCTGCCCCACCAACACCCACCACCCCCTGCCCCACCAACACCCACCCCCCCAACCCCCCCAGCTAGCGCCCTCTGTTCAAACCACTACTGCCCAGCGGCGGCTCCTTTCACATTCACATTCTCCTTTCAAATCAAACATCCTCACACCCTGCACGTGTCTGATGATTGGCAAACGCGTTTCGCGTGACGAGAGGTGTTCCGAGTGTGTGCAGTTGTGCCGTGTGTGTTGTGGGGAGCAGTAGCGTAGTGGTTGTGTGTGTTGTGGGGAGCGGTAATGTAGTGGTTGTGTGTTGTGGGGAGCAGTTGTGCGTGTTGTGGGGAGCGGTAGCTTAGTGGTTGTGTGCCCGATGATGCTGGAAGTATTTACCAGCGAAACGTCGTACTCAAACTGTAAATGTGGATTAACTCTTCAACACACCGGTGGGCTGAAGTAGTGAATTATTTGTCTTTTGTCAACGTGACACTTTTTTGCTGATTGGCCGTGTCGGGTGGTGGAGGGTTATGACACATTTATAAATAAACGCGATCTAACCCAAAAACCTTTATTATGAATGTGATTGTGTGTGTTGTGGGAAGCGGTAGTGTAGTGATTGTGTGTTGTGGGCAGCGGTAGTGTAGCGGTTGTGTGTTGTGGGGAGCGGTTGTGCGTGTTGTAGGGAGCGGTTGTGCGTGTTGTGGGGAGCGGTAGCGTAGTGATTGTGTGTGTTGTGGGGAGCGGTAGTGTAGTGGTTGTCGCCCTACGTTGCGAAGTCGGCAACGAGAGTTCGATTCCCCACCTTGCGACCAATATCAGTGACTAACATTCGAACTGGTTTCGGGCCTCCCTTAAATCATGAGCACCCGGTGCATTGTGTAAGCAACAGCACTAGGAAGACAAAGGCGGCCGGGCGCAGTGCTGGCCTACCCCCCACCACCACCCTTTGTGCCACGCCAGCCACCACGGGGGGGGCCTTTTGTCTTTGTCCCACATCTCTCCGCATTATACAGAGCACTGATCCCAATGCAAATTAACGCAGAGATCCCCAGTGTTGATTTGCCTGCGTGTGAGCGCGCATACCACCGTGCGTGCGGTATCTTAAAATTGAATCAGCACTCGCTCAAGTCATGTGGGGCTAATGAAGCGTGTGATGACTGCACTTATTTTTCATTTTTGTTTCCATTCTGCTTCTTTACCCATTAAAGCCTCGCTCGAGTCTCGATACACTTTTGTCAAGAGGGTCCTGCGCTGTTTTGGCAGCAGTGGTTGGTGATGGTGATGCTGCTGCTGTTTGGGATCCAAATTGAAACATTTGCAGGTAAATGTACAGCATTTTAACGTTTTTTTGGCCAATACCAAATGCATTTTACGGGATATTTTTATTCATAGCTATGGGAGAAAAAACACGTAGACCAGGGGGAGAACATACACACGTGTGTTGAACTTCTTTCTCACCGTACGTAGCCAACCGTGCTAATCGGAGGTGCGGGGGAAGGACAACAAACCAAACACAAAAAGCAGCTCGAAAGAAATGAGTTTGGAACCTAGATTTAAAAGTGCACAGCTCCAGTGGCTTCCTAATATCGGAAGGAAGAGCGTTCCTGACGGGCACAGAAGCGCATCCGAAAGCGTGGGTAGCCAAAAGCCGTCGCCTCTGCTGCTGCTGCGATGATGGCCGAGAGTTCGCGCAATGATGCCAGTTCATGCCCCTTGACAAAACTCTGCACAGAAAGGCACCCGAGTTGAGAGTCGCGTCCAGGCACTTCTCACTGTGAGGCACAAGCGGTTCCACTACGCCACCTCGCCGCCCAATAAAGAACCGTGGGAAGCACGACGTTGTGGTGGTGGTGCTGCTGGTGCCGGCAAGTGCTGGTTGCGGCCTGCGGGTGCTGGTGGCGACACTTCACGTGGCCTTAAAAGTGCATATCGCCTGGCACAGGCGCCGTGGTGACGTCACCGCCGCTTAGTGGCGAATGGCGGTTGTTGTTGTGGTGTCAGCACTGGTGGTCCTGGGCCGTAAGGGCCGGAAAGTTGGGGAAACCAATCCTGACGCTCAGCCGGTCACCCCCCCCGTGCCGTCTCCCTCATTTCCTGCCTCGTTCATCCTGACCGCCGGCGGCAGCGGCAAAGGTGCAGCCCTGCGATCGCTTTCTCACAGAAGGGCCCGTCCCACTACAGGGAGTTACAGACAGCCGCTTGAAGTGGTATTTGGCCTACTCTTCCACCCTGACTCGAGATCCTTGAAGAGGGTCGAAGTCTACCCCCACCCACCCACAACAATTCACCCTTGCCCGAGCGTACGTAGGAACCAAACTGCGATGCACCCGTTTACAAACCGCTGGGAGAAACCGAGAGGCTGGGGATGGACTTGAGAACCTCGCGACGTTGCTGCAACTGCCGCCGGGAGATCGAGGATCGAACCAGCGACCCCTGGAGATCGATCCTGACCCCGTTCACCTTTCGGAAGAATGGCAACACGTCGCGGAACGACGGGTGGGTTTCGATATCCAGTCGAGAGCTAGACGAGGCACAACTGAAATTCATGGAAGTTTCGGGGGAAGCTCCCCGTGGTTTAACAGTCGGCACGTGCTGGAGTCGTGAGCCACATGCCGCCTGCTCCATTAGATCTCCCGGCGCGGCAGGGGGATGTTTTTTTCCATGGCATTGCTAAAAAATAACGAGCTGGCTTAGCGTTATATCGACAACAATAATAGCCGAAGACGTTTGTTATTCGTGCTATTCTTACAGAGCAGGGCGATCGTCACGAAGGAAGCCGCTGCTCATGTTTCACAGACACGCTCTGCAGTAACTTCATAGTGGGGGGGAGGGGGGGGCGATGTCGCTGTTGTGCGAGATCCCAATTGAGCGATTTGCGGTGTAATTTTTCGAATTTGGCAAATTTGGATCACGCCAGGGCCTGCTCATTTAGAATGACGTCTTGGGATCTTTAACATCATCCACCGTGAAGCGGACGCCGTGCGGTATTGTTACGGTTTTTATACACACACACACACAACCCCGGCGGTAATAACAAGGGAGGCCTCCAGTAGTCGAACAGCGAACCTCCACAAAACAAAGCGGCGGACGCGCCACCGCCGGGCCAACCGCGTCACCGTACCAGTGAGCGAGAGCACTGCCGGGATTTCCCCGCTTCCCGCCGGCTTTGGCGGCACGCTCCGCGGGCAGGGAGCCGATGCACTCGGTTCGCTAAAGCGTCGAGGATTGGAGAACTTCAAGCGACGCGCGGGTGGTGAGGGGGAGAGCGGTCGGACCACTACGCAGAGTTCCCCCCCACCCCGAAAGCCATCATTCAGTGCCGAGACAACAGGTGGGTAAAGGCCTGAGTGAGGGCCCTTCCTTCTCAAGAGGCCTCGGACTCCCAAAGGAAAATAAAAACAAATATAGGTCACCCGGCATCTCCCCCTACGAAGAAGTGTTTTAGTTTAGCGCAGCGCTTCCCCCCTCCCCCCCAACTGCAGTGCCGCCACGACCATTAGAGATAAGGTCACGGGCTCGAGAGACGACAACAAGCGAGGCTAAAGTAGGGGGTTTTAACACGTAGGCTTTCGCGACCAATATCATCCATAATACAGGTGTTTTTGGGTTAGATCGCGTAAATATGTGTCGTTGAACACGCCACCGCCCGACACAGCCGATTTAGAAAGGTTCGTCACGTAAACAACGTGCCAATTCGTTACAAGTGGAGCACACCGGTGTATCGGAGAGCAAATCCACAAAATTTACGATCTGAGTACGACGTTTTGCCAGTAATTACAACTAGCTCCATCAGGTGACACAGCCAGATTTGCGATAGCCAGGGTGGTGGCGGGTTTAACGACATTTATATATTTACACGATCTAACCCAAAAAAAGAACCTGTACTACAATAGGGGGTATGCGAGTTTCATTTTTTACACGATTGCCGGGCACCACGGCCGAAAAGGCCTAGCGGCCAGCCACAAACTGCATCATTACCGAAGCGGTAATCGGAGCAAAAGGAAGGCACACTTTAGGCGTTTTTTTAAAACTGAGCGAGGTTATTATTGTGAGAGCTTGGGGAAAAAAAGAGAGGCTGACGATGATGATGGAAGGGAATTCCAGAGCGGAGCAATTGTGATGGAACAAGGCGGACGAGAGAGTAGTGTTGTGACCTGCGGTGGAGTGGCGGCTGTGCGCAGTGCGGATGAGAGACCAAACAGGCAGTCAGGAATGCGTCCGTTTGGTCGGCTAAAAACGCGAGAAAGGAAAATTGGGGTTGCTGGGTTTTTGTTTTTAAAGCACTAAAACCACACGCTCGCTCACCGATCTCACACGCACCAATCGTGTCGGTTATGCGGCGTTAACGCAACGTTGCGTTCGTCACGCTTTGCGACCGAGGCCGGCAGTGTCCGTGCGTCAGCTCTGTCCGTCGGTGTGTAACGTGAAGGTGGGGGGGGTGTGGAGGGGGGGCGCCGTGACGCTGGTGACTATGATCCGGCGTCAACGTAGCAGTGCATCCGTAATAGATGTTTTTTTGGGGTTGAATCGCGTGACTATAAATGTGTCGTGAATCCCAACACCACCCGACACGGCCAATAAGTAAGGTTTGTCACGTAAACAAACCGTGCCAATTCGTTACTAGTACAGCACTAACCGGTTGTATGTTGGAGAGTAAACCCACAACATTTACAATTCCCAGTAATGTGACATTTCGCCGGTAATTACAACAGCAACCCGCATCAGCAGGCTACGGCCAGGGTTGTGGATGTGACGTCGTCACTTGTGAGCCAATCAGGTGCGAAGGCCAGAGGGGTAGGGGTTAATGTGTGCATATAAATTACAATGGATTCCCATTACCGGTTGGGTTATTCACATGGCAATTAACATACATCATGCATGCAGATTACGCACGCACACCACGCATGTACATCCTGCCATTTTTGTGTTTTAAGAAATCGCAGGCCCTGTTATTGTCTGTTCGTAGTTAATCACCATCGACGTATGGTGACCTGTATAGGCATGCAGTTAAAACGGTGTATTACTTGGCAGTCAAAATTATTTTTAGTTCTCTCAATTTCGACAGTGCAGTATAACGTCATGCTGCGTCTAGCAAGGGCGGAGCCACAGGGGGGGATGGGGGGGGGGGCTCAGCCCCCCCTGAAATTTTGAGAAAGTCGGTAATCGGGATAACCGGATATCCGGCTGCTGCAATATGCTGGCTGCCACCTTGTGTGCTGCCCTGCAGGCTGCCACCTTGTGTGCTGCCCTGCAGGCTGCTTGAGCGGCAGCCTTTCGAACTTATCAGCCACATCAGCGGCTCCGACCTATTAATAAACTCCGTGTTCAAATCCAATCAAATTTGTTTCATACATATGCGGCGCCCATTGGAAAACATTACACCTGATATCTCAGAATATTGAAGTCAGCCCCCCCAAAGTCAAAATCCTGGCTCTGCCCCTGGCCACTAGGGACTCTCCCGACCAGAAACCGGCCACATCGATACAAAGCATTGCCCAACGTTTGGAGACCAAAACCTGAGCAACGTCAAAACTTTTATAACGGTCCATGGGTCCACACGTGCTATCTCACTTGCCGGTGCCACCCATTGGTGGCGTCACTTTTAGCGGGGTGCCACTTTCTCTACGTGGCCAAAAAAACCGTGAGAACCACTGCAAATGAGTGGGGTTCTTCTCAAGGAACTCACTCTCGTTGGAGGTGTAAATAAATCTGTACCGTTAAAAAGTTAACCGTAGGCATTCGCGACCAATATCCATAATTGGGTTTACTCTCTAACTAACACTCTGAACGAGTAGCAAATTGGCATGTTATGTTCACATGACAAACCTTACTAATTGGCTGTCGGGTGGTGGCGTGATCTAACCCCAAAAAAAAACCTCTATTGTGGATTAAAAGTTTGGTTACATTAGATGATACTGATTTCTGCTCCGTCCCATGGGCTATATGCCAATATTAAAATTCAACGTGGCAATGTGCCAAAATAAGACACCGTTCGAACCTACCAGCTATGAACGCGTGGATCGTAAACACGGAGGGTGGCAGATAAAATGGAACAAACTCTGAAGGGTGCACAAAGAAAGAGGAGCGGCGTAGAAGCGCACCTGGAAGTACACCGAGAGACAGAAAGCGGAACACGTGGTTCGGAGAACGTGAAGAGCAAGCGGACTTGAGCAGGAGACGTAGCAGTGAGAGCGAAGGGAGCTGCCACCACGGTGGCACTAACGGTTCACCAGAGTACTAACGAACCGGTGAACCGGTTAGATTCTGTCTCCGAGTGCGGCAGTTGACACAATGGCGGGGGGGGGGGTTGCCACATTTCTTGGGGCACTCGTGACTAAAATTCCACTGGAATCGGTGTCCAGATCCTGATGAAAACGGTCACCCCGGCTTCGCCGATTATTTTTTTTCCTTATCGGTCACTAAAAATGCAATAAGAATGGCAAAACACAACCACAAACCTTGTGGGAAGTTGGTAATCGTCACACGGTGAAAATGGATGATTATTGCCAATGTCTCAAAAAGACAAAATAAACGTTTTCATCGCATCGTGAACGTCCGAATCGTAAACTTGCCAGACAATCGGTTCAACGTTGGCCGACACCGCGGTAAACTATCACGGCGGCAACCCCAATTAGCAAGCGACGTCACCGTTGTCGTCTGAACGCGGGTTACTCGGCAACCCCCGGCCCCGCGGAGGTTCAGACGTGGTGGTGGTGGCGGCATATCGCATGCGAGCAAACAAAACCCGTTGCGAAAATCCTTATCTCACTCACTCCCTTAGACAACACAATTAGCACCCGCGCGAGTACCGACAGAAATACGCACGGACACGTATACGGAATCGCGGTAATGGCGCTGGGGGTGGGGGATTATATAGCGGCACGGGCATGATGCGTCGACCTTCGCACTTAAAATTGGTTCAATCATCGTGGTTTGTCTCATCATCGGCGCGTTTCAAGTGCAGTTTTTTATGTAACCAATCGGATGCGTTCTCTGCGGCCATCTGAAGCGCTCTTCCTTCCGATATAAGGAAGCCAGACTCATCTATATTGAAAACTAATTTCTTTCGGATTGCTATCTGTGTTTAGTTTGTTGTCCTTCCCCCGCACCTCCGATCAGCGCGGTTCGCCACGTAACGGCGCGAATGAAGTTCAACGTACATCTTCGTCTTTCTATTTGGTCGGCTGTCCGTGGCGAATTATGACGACCACGGAGGAGAGCCAGTAGCATTTCCCGGCGCGCTTGTGGAATGAGAGGCCGGCCCTCGAGCGCAAGGATCGGACACATCGTGGGCAAGAGTTGCTGCTCGTCTGCTGGACGGGACTTGCAGTCGTGCCGTTGCTGGTGTTGATGCTGATAGGCCTTTCTCTTCAACATACGTAAAGGTGAATAAGAGTTAAAGCACGGCGGTGGAGACGGAGGCCCTAGAGCAGTGGCGCTTAACCCAGGGGGTGCGCGCACCCCCTGGATTAGGCACCACTGTGTGCACCCCCAGGGGGTGCAAGATGCCCTTTCTGGGGGCACGAGACATAGCCAGATTTTGTTAGGAGTTAAATCATCGAAAACACAAATTGAGCACAGGCACGTAAGTGCAACTACTTTATTTCATCGGACCCTATGTATTCACGTGATACTTTTTTTTTTACAATTGAGATTAAAAAAAAAGGTGCAAGGCTGCAGTCGAGGTTAAGGAGCCACTTCCCCAGAGAGGTGGTTCGAATAAAAGTGATGCGAAGTCCTGCACAGCGGAAGTGGAGATGGTAGCTCCACCTCCCTCCGCTGCTCAGGAACACGGGGGGGGGGGGGTGTGGGGGGGTTCGGGGTTGCCACCTTCCCGGGTTTGATGCACACAGCCCAGGAATTGGCATCTCTGCGTTCAGTTGGCAGGGGTCGATTTGCACCATCACTTTCACCGAGTCGTAGGAATTAAAGAGCGCACTTGGTGCAGTACAACGTCACGCATCTCTGACCGTTGCATATACATGCCCCCGGTCAATTAACCGCACCCCCCCCACACCCAGCGCAGAAAGCGTGCACGGGTGGTGTGGCTATCATTTGCGAGCGATGTTCACAAATGCGACCTTGGCACAGGCGGTAGTAAAGTGCTGTTAACCTCAACTCACGTTCACTCACAGCTAAAGGGCATGGACGCGTTCCCCCCCACCCTTCGTGTTTAAGACAGCGTGCTCTTCATGTCTGGTCACCTACGATGGTGGAACTGTTCACATTGTTTTATAGACGTTCACATATCCGCCTATCCCCAAGTCCGCAGCCAAACGGGATATGCGACGACGCACTGTAATTCATTCACATAAACACAAAAATGCAATGCACACTTCCTACACAACCCACAGAGCAACGCATCCTACTGGACATCTGTGAAAGAGAGCTTCGGAAGCTCATCGCATTTCTCCAGGATATAAACAGACTTTAATCAAGTATTCTAATCAAGTATTCTGATCGAGATGATAAGCAGCGATTGGATCACCATCACCAGCCATCACCAATCTGCTTCTGGATGGAAGCCCCCCCCCTTCCCCGCCAACAATTCACCCGGGTGGCCAACACCGTGCCTCCCCTTGTGCTGATGTTTACACGTGGCATGCGGTACTCATTTGAGGCTGAGTCGACATAGGGGAGGCCCAGGACCCGTTCAGATATCTCAGCTAGAGACACAGAACCGGCAATACAGTACTGTGGACGCACACAACTGTGTGTACAAACGCAAACATACAGAAACAAGTTTAACACAAAAGTGTGAATAAACAAACTTTAATACACACCTCTTCCCTTAAACTCTGGTTAAAGTCAGAATAATGACTTTATTAATAATAAGCGTACAACTTGGATCAACTCCTACTCAGTGACCCAAGTTACATGCAACATTAATACTGAGTATATTTGATTACTTGAAGTGTTGAACACCACTACTCCCATAATCACACGACTCACATCACCATCACTACTCCCACAATCACACAACTCCAATAACGCTATGTAACACAATTTTTGTTCCTGGGTAGTAAGTGTTATTTCGTAATTGCTTATGCCTAAAAAGTACAGGAAATGGCTATTATTCCCACAAACTTTGCTTTTGTGACCAGGACAGTGATATTTTGAAATTTACCTATTTTCAATGACAAAACGGGCGAATTTGTGTCTTTTCATTCACATAAGTCAGAAAAAAACTATGAATCAAAATTAACATGTATTTATACTAAAGTAATACAAAAATGACTACAAAAGATTTAGAAGTGAGTAGTTTTTCGAGATTAACGATTATACTGAAAATGACTTTCACGAATCAGCCCCAAAATGTAGTCTCCCATCATGTTCTCGTTATACTGTCCTTGGTAGCGGCGTTCAAAGTCCAGTATATCCTGGTGGAAGCGCTCGCCTTGTTCCTCCGAGTATGCTCCCATGTCCTCCTTGACTTTATCATAAGCATCAAGGATATGGAGTTTGAGGAACATCCTACAGCCCATTGTGCCATAGTTCTTCACCAGTCTCAACCAGCCCCAGTTTTCGACCTTGTGATTGCCCAGGAAGCCACGAACCACTGCGATATAGCTGTTCCAAGCCGCTTTCTCATTACTAGTGAGCTTCTTGGGGTATTCATTGCACTCCAGGATTATCTTTATCTGTGGTCTGACGAAGACACGGCCGGCTTTGACCTTTGCCTCAGACAGCTTAGGGAAGAAGTCTTGAAGGTACTTGAAGGCTGCCGACTCCTTATCTACAGCTCTGACAAATTGTTTCATAAGGCCAAATTTAATGTGCAGTGGTGGCATCAGCACCTTCCGGGGGTCCACCAGTGGCTCCAACTTGACGTTGTTCCTCCCCACAGAGAACTCGATCCGCTGTGGCCAGTCCCCCCTGTGGAAGTGCGCCTTGGTGTTTAAATCTTTTGTAGTAATTGTTTAATTACTTTAGTATAAATACAAGTTAATTTTGATTCATTATGTTTTTTTCTGACTTATGTGAATGAAAAGGCACAAATTCGCCCGTTTTCTCATTGAAAATAGGTAAATTTCAAAATATGACTGTCTTGGTCACAAACAGCAAAGTTTGTGGGGAATAATAGCCATTTTCTGTACTTTTTAGGCATAAACAATTAGGAAATAACACTTCCTACCCAATCTTAACTTAAAGCTTTCGTGACTGCAGGAATTCAGATTCTTTGGGTCTTTCAGTAAAGTCACGTTGATAGGTTCAAGGGAACAAAAAACAATTGTTACACAGTGTGATCACACTACTCACACATCACACCACTCACACATCACACTACTCACACATCACACTACTCACACATTCACACTACTCACACATCACACTACTCACACCTCACACTACTCACACATCACACTACTCACACATCACACTACTCACACATCACACCATTACCACTACTCACACATCACACTACTCACACATCACACCATTACCACTACTCCCACAGTCACACTACTCCCACAGTCACACTACTCACACATCACACTACTCACACATCACACTACTCACACATCACACTACTCACACATCACACTACTCACACATCACACTACTCACACATCACACCATTACCACTACTCACACATCACACTACTCACACCTCACACTACTCACACATCACACTACTCACACATCACACTACTCACACATCACACCATTACCACTACTCACACATCACACTACTCACACATCACACCATTACCACTACTCCCACAGTCACACTACTCCCACATCACACTACTCACACATCACACTACTCCCACAGTCACACTACTCCCACATCACACTACTCACACATCACACTACTCACACATCACACCATTACCACTACTCACACATCACACCATTACCACTACTCCCACAGTCACACTACTCCCACAGTCACACTACTCACACTTCACACTACTCCCACAGTCACACTACTCCCAGATCACACTACTCACACATCACACTACTCACACATCACACTACTCACACATCACACTACTCACACATCACACTACTCACACATCACACCATTACCACTACTCACACATCACACTACTCACACATCACACTACTCACACATCACACTACTCACACATCACACTACTCACACTACTCACACATCACACTACTCACACATCACACTACTCACACATCACACTACCCACACATCACACTACTCACACATCACACCATTACCACTACTCCCACAATCACACTACTCACACATCACCATTACCACTACTCACACATCACACTACTCACACATCACACCATTACCACTACTCCCACAATCACACTACTCACATCACCATTACCACTACTCCCATAATCACACTACTCACACATCACACTACTCACACATCACACTACTCACACATCACACCATTACCACTACTCCCACAATCACACTACTCACACATCACCATTACCACTACTCACACATCACACTACTCACACATCACACTACTCACACATCACACTACTCACACATCACACCATTACCACTACTCCCACAATCACACTACTCACATCACCATTACCACTACTTCCACAATCACACTACTCACATCACCATTACCACTACCCCCACAATCACACTACTCACATCACCATTACCACTACTCCCATAATCACACTACTCACATCACCATCACTACTACTCCCACGATCACACTACTCACACATCACCATTACCACTACTCCCACAATCACACTACTTACACATCACCATCACTACTCCCACAATCACACTACTCACATCACCATCACTACTCCCGTAATCACACTACTCACATCACTACTCCCACAATCACACGACTCACATCACTACTCCCACAATCACACTACTCACATCACCATCACCACAATCACACTACTCACATCACTACTCCCACAATCACACTACTCACATCACTACTCCCATAATCACACTACTCACATCACTACTCCCACAATCACACTACTCACATCACCATCACCACTACTCCCATAATCACACCACTCACATCACTACTCCCACAATCACACTACTCACATCACCATCACCACTACTCCCATAATCACACTACTCACATCACTACTCCCACAATCACACTACTCACATCACCATAATCACACTACTCACATCACCATCACCACAATCACACTACTCACATCACCATCATCACTACTCCCACAATCACACTACTCACATCACTACTCCCACAATCACACTACTCACATCAACACCGCTACTCCCACAATCACACTACTCACATCACTACTCCCACAATCACACTACTCACATCACTACTCCCACAATCACACTACTCACATCACCACCGAACATGAGCCAAAAGCCTGGGATTCAGTGGCACGTATGAATCAGACACAGACACGCATCCGACTATTGCGCTTTCAATAAACACAATATAGCCACCACGAACATAGCCACCATCGCCAACTCAAGCCTTGGGAGCACAAACAACACAACAAAGATCCCCCATGAAGCCTCAACAGGCTGTTTGGGGTAAGGTGCTGTTACCGTGTAGCGCCTACGAAGGCCGGCACATTAGGGAGTGGGGGCACCACGCCCGACCGCCTTTGTCTCACCCAGTAGCGATGTTCGCACACCACACCAGGTACTCCTTTGAGGCTGAGTAGACCTAGTGGATGGCTCGGGATCAATCCAGATAATCGTCACTGGCGATGGTCGTAAGCGAGGATCGAACATTGCTCACCGGTGTGGTAGCACAGCGCGCTAACCGCTACACCATCATCATCGTCGTCACCGTTATCAATATCACCACCATCACTAACTACCACAATTATCGGCAACACCATCACCATCAAATTTCAAAGATCATCAACTCGAGGCTGGATTTCAGGAGCACAAAGAAGCTGAACCACAGCGCCCATCCTCCAACATTAAGATCACCACCCCCCACCCATCATCATCACTACCACCAACCACCACAATCATTATCATACCTGCCATCCTCACCATCCACACACCCAGCATCACCCCCCACCATTCTCACCATCATCCCTACCATCCTCATCCCCATCATCACCATCACTCCCGCCATCCTCACCATCATCACCCCCACCCATTCTCACCACAATCATCAACACCACCACCATCATCACCCTCACACCCCCATCACCTCGATGATCATCACCCTCACCACCATCATCACCCTCACCACCATCATCACCCTCACACCCCCATCACCACGATGGTCATCACCCTCACCACCATCATCACCCTCACACCCCCATCACCACCATCATCACCCTCACCACCATCATCACCCTCACCACCATCATCACTCTCACACCCCCATCACCACGATGGTCATCACCCTCACCACCATCATCACCTTCACACCCCCATCACCACGATGATCATCAACCTCACCACCATCATCACCCTCACCACCATCATCACCCTCACATCCCCATCACCACGATGATCATCAACCTCACCACCCCCATCACCCTCACACCCCCATCACCACGATGATTATCACCCCCATCACCACGATGATCATCACCCTTACCACCATCATCACCCTCACACCCCCATCACCACGATCATCATCACCCTCACCACCACCATCACCCTCACACCCCCATCACCACGATGATTATCACCCCCATCACCATGATGATCATCACCCTCACCACCATCATCACCCTCACACCATCACCACGATCATCATCACCCTCACCACCACCATCACCCTCACACCCCCATCACCACGATGGTCATGACCCTCACCACCATCATCACCCTCACACTCCCATCACCACGATGATCATCACCCTCACCACCATCATCACCCTCACCACCATCATCACCCTCACCACCATCATCACCCTCACCACCATCATCACCCTCACCACCATCATCACCCTCACCACCATCATCACCCTCACAACCATCATCACCCTCACCACCATCATCACCCTCACACCCCCATCACCACGATGGTCATCACCCTCACCACCATCATCACCCTCACCACCATCATCACCCACACACCCCCATCACCACGATGATCATGGAGGAGTTTGCGCTACTCGAGACGACACAGAACTGGGAACAGGCGCCGTGCTGGAGTAGACATCCCCACTGCTCGTGGTTAACTTGCAGGAGACACACACGAGAGTGAACACACACACACAACGAGAGTAAACACACACACCACGAGAGTAAACACACACACGAGTGAACACACACACACGAGAGTGAACACACACACACGAGAGTGAACACACACACACGAGAGTGAACACACACACACGAGAGTGAACACACACACACGAGAATGAACACACACACACACGAGAGTGAACACACACACACGAGAGTGAACACACACACACGAGAGTGAACACACACACACGAGAGTGAACACACACACACGAGAGTGAACACACACACGAGAGTGAACACACACACGAGAGTGAACACACACACGAGAGTAAACACACACACGAGAGTGAACACACACACAACGAGTGAACACACACACAACGAGTGAACACACACACGAGAGTGAACACACACACACGAGAGTGAACACACACACACACACGAGAGTGAACACACACACACGAGAGTGAACACACACACACACGAGAGTGAACACACACACACACGAGAGTGAACACACACACACACGAGAGTGAACACACACACACACGAGAGTGAACACACACACACACACGAGTGAACACACACACACGAGAGTGAACACACACACACGAGAGTGAACACACACACACACGAGAGTGAACACACACACACACACGAGAGTGAACACACACACACACACGAGAGTGAACACACACACACACGAGAGTGAACACACACACACGAGTGAACACACACACACACGAGAGTGAACACACACACCACGAGAGTGAAAGTTTCGGCTATCGCGGTTCTCCTGAGAGAGAGAGAGACACAGAGACACACAGACACAGAGAGACACAGACAGAGACAGACACACACAGAGACACACAGACAGAGACACACAGACAGAGACACACAGACACAGAGAGACACAGAGACACACAGACAGAGACACAAACAGAGACACAGACACACACAGACAGAGAGATACAGAGACACACAGACAGACACACACAGAGAGACACAGAGACACACAGACACAGAGAGACACAGAGAGAGAGACAAAGACACACAGACAGAGAGAGACGGAGACACAGATACAGAGAGAGACACAGACAGACACACAGACACACACAGACAGAGACACAGACAGAGAGAGACACAGAGAGAGGTGAAATCCGCGTGACTCCCAGCGTTGTTTGTGACTGCTGGAGACTGAGAATGGAGAAGGGGAGGAAGGCTGCGCCACGCTCATGGACAACAATAGCGGGAGACTAGCGAGGCGGCCGCGGCGGAGGATCGCTCCTCGTGGCTTCAAGCGGCGAATGGAGGAGCTGGGGGGGGAGAATGTTTGGTGGATGATGGTGGTGGAGGTGGTGGTGGTGATAGAGGTGGTGGTGGTGATGGAGGTGGTGATGGAGGTGATGGTGGTGGTGATGGAGGTGGTGGTGAAGGCGGCGGAGTACTCGCCCGAAGTCGGCGTCCATCGACTTGAAGTAGAACTTGCAGTGCGGCTTGTTGAGCACCGCCTTGAAGTCGGCCAGCGTCACGAGCTCGGCGGGCACCGCCACCTTCACCAGGTACGGCGTCTCCTCCTCGTCGATGTGGTAGATGATCTTCGTCTCCCCCATGGTGGACCACAAGAAAGGCAACAACCCGCCGGCCGGCCCGCCCGCTCTCACCCCCTCCCCCCCTTACCACCACCGCCGCCGCCTCCTCCTCCTCTCTTGCGCGCTGGACAAGTGAGTGAGTTAGTGAGTGAGCCGAGTTGTTGAGGAGTTTGTGGCGGCGGAGAGCGAGCGAGGTGAGGTGAGGAGGTGGTGAATCGTTGTCGCTCTCACCACGGAGCGCCGCGCTCCCTGCCCGCTCACTGCGTCCCCAGCAGAGCCGCGCGGTGCCCCGCCCCCTACCACACATAGCCCCACCCCCAACGGTGACATCACGTCCGATGTATCCAACACGCCCCGCCCCCCGGATGTGACATCGTAAATCTGGTAGGGTTTTCACTGGGCACCCCCCCACATGCCACCAACTAAAATCACCTCGGAGTGGCCGTGATGTCACATCCGCTAGTTTTGGTGGACCCCACTACTCGCAGGCCGTGACGTCATAAAGTTATGTTGGGCCCTGTTGAGCAACGCGCCTTTGGGGGACTGAGTATGCGGACATGACGTCACGCAACAGCTGTCTCGTGCCGGATGCGATGTCATAAGATTTTGTGGTAGATCTCGGGGGGGGGGCCCGACTTACCGGTGGATGTGACGTCACGTGCGTTGGGGAGCGGTGGTGCAGCTGTTAGCGCGCCACGCTACCAACCTGGCGACCCGAGTTTGTTTCCCGCTCACGGCCAACGCCGGTGACGATTATTTGAACCGGTCCTGGGCCTCCCCTAGGTCGACTCGGCCTCAAATAAGTATCCGGTGCGGTGTAAACATCGCCACTGGGGAGACAAAGGCGGCTGGACGTGGTGCTGGACACCCACCCCCTCGTGTGCCTTTCCAGCCTTCACAGGTGCTGCCCGCTAACAGCACTTGCCCCTACAGTCTGTTACAGGCTAAACGGGGGGGGGGGTTGCGTGGCCGAACGGATACAAAATGGGTCATTGCCCCGAAACGTTGCCTCATTTGTATTCCACACAGCAGGTAAAGGTCCCGCAGGGCTGGGCAGCTCTTGTTTCAGAGGCCACTTGCCCACAGATGACGGCTCAACGAAGAGGCTCATCACATAGACATTTACAGCGGCCACAATACTCTGAGCACGAGGTGGTGGTGGTGTGGATTCTAAATGTGGAGAAAAGCCCACGCGACCACGGGGAGAGACACGCAGACTTTGCCAAATATATGGACTTCCGTGGTAAACTCAACTTCCATGGTAAACTAAACTTCCATGGTAAACTGGACTTCCGTGGTAAACTCAACTTCCGTGGTAAACTGGACTCCCATGGTAAACTGGACTCCCACGGTAAACTGGACTCCCACGGTAAACTGGACTTCCACGGTAAACTGGACTCCCATGGTAAACTGGACTCCCGTGGTAAACTGGACTTCCGTGGTAAACTGGACTCCCGTGGTAAACTGGACTCCCGTGGTAAACTGGACTCCCACGGTAAACTGGACTCCCACGGAAAACTGAACTCTCATGGTAAACTGGAGTTCCATGGTAAACTGGACTCCCACGGTAAACTGGACTTCCGTGGTAAACTGAACTCTCATGGTAAACTGGACTTCCATGGTAAAATGGACTCCCGTGGTAAACTGGACTTCCATGGTAAACTGGACTTCCACGGTAAACTGGACTCCCACGGTAAACTGGACTTCCATGGTAAACTGGACTCCCATTGTAAAATTGACTCCCGTGGTAAACTGGACTTCCATGGTAAACTGGACTCCCACAGTAAACTGGACTTCCATGGTAAACTGAACTCCCGTGGTAAACTTGGCTCCCATGGTAAACTGGACTCCCACGGTAAACTGGACTTCCGTGGTAAACTGGACTTCCGTGGTAAACTGGACTCCCACGGTAAACTGGACTCCCACGGTAAACTGGACTCCCACGGTAAACTGAACTCCTGTGGTAAACTTGGCACCCGTGGTAAACTGGACTCCCACGGTAAACTGGACTCCCACGGTAAACTGGACTTCCATGGTAAACTTGGCACCCGTGGTAAACTGGAATCCCGTGGTAAACTGGACTCCCACGGTAAACTGGACTCCCACGGAAAACTGAACTCTCATGGTAAACTGGACTTCCATGGTAAACTGGACTCCCACGGTAAACTGGACTTCCGTGATAAACTGAACTCTCATGGTAAATTGGACTTCCATGGTAAAATGGACTCCCGTGGTAAACTGGACTTCCATGGTAAACTGGACTTCCACGGTAAACTGGACTCCCACGGTAAACTGGACTTCCATGGTAAACTGGACTCCCATGGTAAAATTGACTCCCGTGGTAAACTGGACTTCCATGGTAAACTGGACTCCCACAGTAAACTGGACTCCCGTGGTAAACTGGACTCCCACGGTAAACTGGACTCCCGTGGTAAACTGGACTTCCATGGTAAACTGGACTTCCGTGGTAAACTGGACTTCCATGGTAAACTGGACTTCCATGGTAAACTGGACTTCCGTGGTAAACTGGACTCCCACGGTAAACTGGACTCCCACGGTAAACTGGACTCCCGTGGTAAACTTGGCTCCCGTGGTAAACTGGACTCCCACGGTAAACTGGACTCTCACGGTAAACTGGACTTCCGTGGTAAACTGGACTCCCACGGTAAACTGGACTCCCGTGGTAAACTGGACTCCCGTGGTAAACTGAACTCCCATGGTAAACTGGACTTCCATGGTAAACTGGACTCCCGTGGTAAACTGGACTTCCATGGTAAACTGGACTCCCACGGTAAACTGGACTCCCACGGTAAACTGGACTCCCATGGTAAACATCAAAGAGCCGCACTGCAGCTGCTGCGGCTACGCAGCAGGCTGCCGGCCGCGGAGTGCGTGGTGCAGTGACGTGTGGGTACCCGCATCGCTTCCATCTGGGCAGCGTGGAAGAGTAGACCAAACACTCTCTAGACTAGCGAGTAGTTACTGCGCGCCCTCTAGGGAGCGAGCCAGCAACTGCAGGGCTGCACCTTTACCCTAGTGTAACTGTAATAAAAGTATTTTAAACTACAAGCTCAGATCTGTGTTTTCTGGAGCGGTCCCTGTCCCTTTGACCTGCAAACAAAACAACCAGCACGTCTTGAAACGCAACAATTTATTACGTTAAAACTACATAATTCAATCGGAATAATTAACAATATGAGCCATGAGAATTACACTCCGCGTCGCGACTCAAAAAGTTAAGGAGAGACTGGGGGACCTGTGGTGGTGTTTGGAGGGGGGCAGGGAGTCCTGGGCACCCCTGGGGAGCCCTGGGCAGTCCTGGGCACCCCTGGGGAGTCCTGGGCACCCCTGGGCAGTCCTGGGCACCCCTGGGGAGTCCTGGGAAGCCCTGGGGAGTCCTGGGGAGCCCTGGGCACCCCTGGGCAGTCCTGGGGAGCCCTGGGGAGTCCTGGGGAGCCCTGGGCACCCCTGGGGAGTCCTGGGGAGCCCTGGGCACCCCTGGGCAGTCCTGGGGAGCCCTGGGGAGTCCTGGGGAGCCCTGGGCAGTCCTGGGCACCCCTGGGGAGTCCTGGGCAGTTTTGGGGAGCCACGTGTAAGGAGATGGCAATGCTTCAACAAGCGAGGCTGCGAGTGAAGCCTCGATCGCAACTCCACACGGAGAGGGCCCAATTCGGGGCCCCCTTCTTGGCGCTAAACCCGAGGGAAGCCAGTGCGACACCCCGCCACCCTGTTGCGAGCAAGTTGTGCACAACGGAGAGATACAACGATCCACCGTGGCTAAGAGATGTTAACTACCTCGCCTCGTATGCAGGCGATCGTGGGACCCTGGCGCCTGCTGTACATTTGGAGTTTGCGTGTCTCTCCCCGTGGTCGTGTGGATTTTTCTCAGGGTCCTCCGGTTTTCCCTCCACATATAGAAACACGCGTTTAGGAGTATTTGACCGCTATCAATTTCCACATCGCGATAAGCCACTTCATTGAGCTGGCATTTGTGGTCAGGGCCGCTCCTGAAAAAGAGCTCGATATCGCTGTGAGCCTTACCTGGTAAAATTTTTAAAAAATAGTCAAGTTTATCAATCAATTCTCCCCTCAACGGTTTCTGTGCCTGCGTATGCCGTCGTGTCAGCGGGGGAATGCCACGCCAATGATGGCTACGATGAACTGCACTGCTGCAGTCGAAGCGACTCGCTTGATGATGAAAGCGAGTCACTCATTTTCGTGCGATGTACAGCACTGTCGTTCTGCCGTAAAACTGGGACCCACATCTAGCGCAGAGAGGTTCTTACCTATGAACACCCATCGGCCGTTCAGCACTGATTCGAGCAAGTCTGGCCTGCTGATGAGACTGAACGCCGAACCGGTCCAGAGCCTGCACGTGTTGAGCCAATGCTGCTGAAATCAGGCGCTCGCATAAGATCATGTGGCTGATGGGACGTGTACTGAATAGTTGACATTTTATACGTGGAGGGAAAGATATGGAGAGGTTACTGTATTCTCCACCGAGACCGATGATTATTGTGTCAGGTGCTAAAATCTCATGAGGATTCATGTTTCCAGTTGCCATCCATGTGCTCACACCCAGTTAATGCCGTGTTCAAACCATGTTATCAAAATCAAATCGCACATTTGGTATTCGCGTCGTTCTTACAGCACAGGGCTATCACAGGAAGGTGCTACGTTTCATAGACGGGCATAAGTCCTCGGTAGTTTCACGGCGGTGGCCAATGTTGCTCCATGGCCTTTTACCCAATCGAGCGATCCATTCGGTCGGCAACGGAAATCAAACAGGCGACTGTTGTCATCGGTGACCGGGTAGAGACCGTCAACCCACTGCGCTTGAGAACCCCGGTTTGAATCGCAAGGCGGGTGCCGTAACCTGCTTTTGAACCCAAGGTCTCGGGGCGCTCTGACCTCTGAGCCACCCTGCCACCGCGCCGATAGGAAGGATTTTTTGTTGTCGTTTAAAACATTCCAATTATTTTTGCCCATTTGTGCCGCTGTCATCGCCGCGTTGTCGGGAGGTGGAGGAATTTCGGATCGAGCTCTCACGGTGTCAAAAATGTGCATTCCTTCCCGTAGCAGCATAATGTTGCATTTTTTTTTAAATAACATGAAATAGATTTTTTTTTTTACATTTTCGCTGCCAATCTGGGCCAAAAATTCTTCCCTGAATTGCCAGGGACGCGCTGGTTTGCTGGTGAGCTGCGTGGTTGCAATACCATTTTAATTTTCAAAATATGCCGATCGTCACAAGATCTGTTGACCATAACTTTGCAAGTGTATTTCACATTTTTCACGGCCTAGTTTGTTGCGCATTGCCATACTTTTTAGGAGCAATAAAATAAAACTACTTCAAACATTCCTCAACTGCAGTTTCACTCAACACAAGCCTGCCACGAGTCTTCTTGGCATTACAATCTATAACGCTTAAAACGCACACACGCTGCCAGTTACGCTCGAATAATTAAATAACTGTATTAACCACTATGATGTCATGACCGCTATGCCATCAAATAACATGGAAAAAAACATTTCGCGAAGCGCTAATTTAACGGACAATAGCTCTTAATTTACAGCTTTAAATTGTTGATAGTCCCTAAAATATATTTTCTCGGGAAACAAAATATTTCCGAGGGATCAAACGGCCGCAGCGATAATCGCGATGCGGCAATATTTTCCAAAACGGACGGTGCCATCATGGTGCGCGCCTTGCGTCGTGTGTGCCGTAGTACCGCCACGTTGCGGCAACTCTCCCGGTAAGGCCAGTAGCGACTGGATTTAGTGTTTGTTAAAACATGACTGGAAAAGATGCTATGTTAATTATAAACCGAACAGCTTCGCAGATGGACGGACGGTAGACATAACGGGCTGACATTTTTCACGGCCGGAGCAAAAAAAGTCCCTTATCAGCCACCTGAAAAGTTCAACAAATATTGTTCAAACGAGACGGGGGCTCGGAGCGATCGCCGGTGATTGACCAGTTCCATTGGATGCACTTGGCCAAGGAAACGTTGCATTCACCGCTGCGTAGATTTTTCATGGTTGTGCCGCGTGCTTTGGGTTTGTACCCCGTGTAGTACGGCACGGCGTCCGATGTTTTTCTCCATGTGCCGGAAACTTATTCAAAATACCAACTGGGAATACGGTTCCTCAAGAAGCTCCCAGCACGTGGAGCGAAACGTCGGGCATCAGGACACGCGGCACAACCCGAAAGCACAAGACGCGGAGCGCTGAATTCAGACTTTGCCAAGCAAATGACGGCAGACGCTATCGCTGCCTCAAGCCGAAATCACAATATCTAAACAATCATCACGTACAAAATTATTTTTTTTCCTTTTGTTTTTAAATTACTGTATATATTTTGTTTTTACAGCGCACGCGCGCAGACGTGCAAAATGTACACACACAGGAACCATGTACACCGACTACAACTCATCTGTTACGGTGCGTCATGAACCTCAAAAGCTTTCGGGTGCAATACCTCAACAGGCAGACCGACAACGCGGCCGCTGGCACCGAGCCAGTGATGGAAATTCCATGCGGTGATGACAATGGTCGTGTGTATGATGATGCTGATGATGGTTGTGATTCGGTAATAAAAAAATGTTCAGATATTGGTGGTGAAAGCCTACGTGTTAAATTGGTAATGCTGGTAATGCTAAAAATGGTGTTGTAATGATGATGATTGGCAAAGATGTTGATGGGAATGATAGTTTATGACCGCGACGCTGAGATCCTGCGTATGACGAATGATCAGCATCATCAACATAATGATGATAACTTGGATGGGGAATGATGTTTGTTCATGACAATGAGGGGTGATGCTGGTGATACTGAGTTTTCCTTCAATGGACGATGTTACTGAATGTGATTAATATAATCATGTTTAGTTTTATGTGTCGCGTCGTCCATGCAAATTGCATCTCTCACAATCGCTGAGGAACTAGAGGAGAGCTAGAAGGCAGCAGCCAGGCACGGAGCCGGTGCCAACAATTTCCCACGCTCTGCAGTCCTCTATATAGTAAGATGTTTTTAGCCAATTAATAAGTCTTTATGCACATGGAGTGAACCCACGAATGGTAATGTTAATGGGAATTAGAGGTTATGATGGTGATGCTAAGATTCTATACATGACTATGATCGGGGTAATTATCACCTCAATGATAACTTCAACTAGTAATCATATTATTGGCGATCCTGATGATGGCGCGGTGAATGATGACAGCCTTGATGTTGGTGATAGTGACGACGAGCGGAGTCGGACTCTGAACAGGAATTGAACTTGCAAACCTTCCGACTGTGAGTTAAGCACCGTAGCCAATGAACCACCTGAACCGATCACCCCACACAGCAACCCCACACCCCGCACACCGTAACAAACCTACTGGATGCGGTCTCGCTCGGACAGCGATTGACGGAGCCGGAAATGGAGACAAGCGGCGATGTCGCGTCACTCCGAAAGAAAATCTTTAATCCACCGCTCCTCACGACAGCGCAGGAGGTGGTGGAGGAGGTGTGTGTTTGGTGTAGGAGGTGTGTGTGTGTGTGGACGAGGAGGTGTGTGCGTGTGAGAGGAGGTGTGTGTGTGTGGACAAGGAGGTGTGTGTGTGTGGTGGAGGAGGTGTGTGGAGGAGGAGGTGTGTGTGGAGGTGTGTGTGGAGGTGTGTGTGGACGAGATGTGTGTGGAGGAGGAGGTGTGTGTGGAGGTGTGTGTGTGCGTCCCAGTGGGGAGCGATAGTGTAGCGGTTGGCGCTACGCTGCGCTATGAACCCGGCGACCCGAGTTCGATTCCCGCTCACGGCCAACACCAGTGACGATAATCTGAACCGGTCCTGGGCCTCCCCTAGGTCGACTCAGCCTCAAATGAGTACCTGGTGCGGTGGATAAAAACATTGCCACTGGGGAGACAAAGGCGGTCGGGCGTGATGCTGGCCACCCACCCCCTCGTGTGCCGTTCCGGCTTTCATAGGTGCTCGCTAACAGCACTTGCACCGACAGTCTGTTAAGGCTATATGGGGGATCTTTGTTTTGTTTTGTGTGCGTCCCAAAGCAGTGGGCGGGAAGGAAGTCCACCTCACCTGGCGCGAATGTCACGGCCACAGTCGCAACTTAAAAGTGTTAAATTGCGACTGCTGCCGATGCTGCTGCCGATGCTGCTGCTGCTGCTGCGACGTGGGGGACAGGGGTTGTGTTTGGTGGTTGAGTGGATGGGTGGGTTTCTAGTTGGGTGGGTTTCTGGTTGGATGGGTGGGTGTGCGGATGAGTGGGTGGATTTGAGCAAGTGTTGGTGTGTGGCGAGGAAGTTCATTCGTTGATGTGTGAGTGTGTGGGTCAGTGTGAATGTGTCGGCAAGCACATATGTGAAGGTGTGAGTGGATGGGTGAGCGAGTGAGGGCGTTAGTGGCTGGGTGAGTCAATGAGTTAGTGGCTGAGAGGGTTAACATGCGAGCGGGTGAACAGATGTATAAGTAATTAAGTGAACGAGCGTGCGAGTGAATGAATGAATGAGTGCAGAGGTGTGTAAATAAGTGAGCAAGCGAGTGGTGAGCGACGCCCAACGTGAGCTCACACGTAGAAGAGCCGCACCTTGGAGGTGCTGACGAGGACTTCGTCGTCGAAAAAATTAGTCTCTATTACGACATTTCCACTGTGGAGAGAGACACAGAGACTCAGAGGAGCGAGTGCGCGGGAAAGTGGGTGGGTCAATGAGTGTGTGGATGAGTGGGTGTGCAGGTGTGTGGGCGAGTGTGCAAGTGAGTGGATGGTTTCGTGGGCAAGTGGTTTTGCGGTTGAGTGGGTGGGTTTGTGGGCGCGCGGGTGGGCGAGTAAGTGTGTGGATGAGTGGGTGTGCAGGTGTGTGGGCGAGTGGGTGTGTAGGTGAGTGTGTGAGTGTGCAAGTGAGTGGATAGTTACATGGGTGAACGGTTGTGTGGATGAGTGGATGGGTTTGTGGATGCACGGGTGAGTGGGTGGGCGAGTAAGTATGCGGGTGAGTGGGTGGGCGAGTAAGTGTGCGGCCAAGTGGATGGGTTTGTGGCAATGAGGTGCGGGTTAATGGGTGTGGGTGTGTAAGCATGCGGGCGAGTGGGTAGGTCTGTGGGTGAGTGAGTCGGCTTGTGTCATCAGCACACTTATCGTGTCATCGTCTGTCACCAACGTGTCATCCCATCAGTGTTATTTCACTTTCTAGTCATTATATCATCATTATCACTGTGCGATATATGTCACTGCGGAGTATCGTGTCGTGTGTTATCGTGTGTTTAACTGCATGTTATCATGTCAAGTTATTGTGTTCTCATGTCACGTGTTATTCCACGTAGTTGCATCTCAGTGTGTTAGCGACGTGTGATATTGTATTATTACGTCATATTATGTCACTTGTAACTGTGTTATCACGTGTTGTTACATGTCACTGCGTGTTATCGCGTCAACTTGTATTATGTTGTTGAATGTCACTTTGTGTTATAGTCACGGATCATGTGTTGCCGTGTCTTATTGCATGTCGCTACGTTGGCATATGCTACAGTGTCGTGTGTTGTAGTGTGTTGTCGTGGTGTTGCTATGTTAGTGCATGTCACCGTGTTATAGTGTTGTGTGTTGTCGTGGTGTTGCTATGTTAGTGTATGTCACTGTGTTATAGTGTTGTGTGTTGTCATGTGTTATTGTGGCGTTGCTATGTTAGTGCATGTCACTGTGTTATAGTGTTGTGTGTTGTTATGTGTTATTGTGGTGTTGCTATGTTAGTGTATGTCACTGTGTTATAGTGTTGTGTGTTGTCGTGGTGTTGCTATGTTAGTGCATGTCACTGTGTTATAGTGTAGTGTGTTGTCATGTGTTATTGTGGCGTTGCTATGTTAGTGCATGTCACTGTATTATAGTGTAGTGTGTTGTCGTGGTGTTGCTATGTTAGTGTATGTCACTGTGTTATAGTGTTGTGTGTTGTCGTGGTGTTGCTATGTTAATGCATGTCACTGTGTTATAGTGCAGTGTGTTGTCGTGGTGTTGCTATGTTAGTGTATGTCACTGTGTTATAGTGTTGTGTGTTATGGTGGCGTTGCTATGTTAATGTATGTCACTGTGTTATAGTGTTGTGGTGGCGTTGCTATGTTAGTGTATGTCACTGTGTTATAGTGTTGTGTGTTGTCATGTGTTATTGTGGCGTTGCTATGTTAGTGCATGTCACTGTGTTATAGTGTTGTGTGTTGTCATGTGTTATTGTGGTGTTGCTATGTTAGTGCATGTCACTGTGTTATAGTGTTGTGGTGGCGTTGCTATGTTAGTGTATGTCACTGTGTTATAGCGTTTTATGTTGTGGTGGCGTTGCTATGTTAGTGTATGTCACTGTGTTATAGTGTTGTGTGTTGTCATGTGTTATTGTGGCGTTGCTATGTTAGTGCATGTCACTGTGTTATAGTGTTGTGTGTTGTCGTGGTGTTGCTATGTTAGTGTATGTCACTGTGTTATAGTGTTGTGTGTTGTGGTGGCGTTGCTATGTTAGTGTATGTCACTGTGTTATAGTGTTGTGTGTTGTCATGTGTTATTGTGGTGTTGCTATGTTAGTGCATGTCACTGTGTTATAGTGTTGTGGTGGCGTTGCTATGTTAGTGTATGTCACTGTGTTATAGCTTTGTGTGTTGTGGTGGCGTTGCTATGTTAGTGTATGTCACTGTGTTATAGTGTTGTGTTGTGGTGGCGTTGCTATGTTAGTGTATGTCACTGTGTTATAGTGTTGTCATGTGTTATTGTGGTGTTGCTATGTTAGTGCATGTCACTGTGTTATAGTGTTGTGGTGGCGTTGCTATGTTAGTGTATGTCACTGTGTTATAGTGTTGTGTGTTGTCATGTGTTATTGTGGTGTTGCTATGTTAGTGTATGTCACTGTGTTATAGTGTTGTGTGTTGTCATGTGTTATTGTGGTGTTGCTATGTTAGTGTATGTCACTGTGTTATAGTGTTGTGTGTTGTCATGTGTTATTGTGGCGTTGCTATGTTAGTGTATGTCACTGTGTTATAGTGTTGTGTTTTGTCACGTGTTGTCGTGGTGTTGCTATGTTAGTGCATGTCACTGTGTTAAAGTGTTGTGTGTTGTCGTGGTGTTGCTATGTTAGTGTATGTCACTGTGTTATAGTGTTGTGGTGACGTTGCTATGTTAGTGTATGTCACTGTGTTATAGTGTTGTGTGTTGTCATGTGTTATTGTGGCGTTGCTATGTTAGTGCATGTCACTGTGTTATAGTGTTGTGTGTTGTCATGTGTTATTGTGGTGTTGCTATGTTAGTGCATGTCACTGTGTTATAGTGTTGTGGTGGCGTTGCTATGTTAGTGTATGTCACTGTGTTATAGCGTTTTATGTTGTGGTGGCGTTGCTATGTTAGTGTATGTCACTGTGTTATAGTGTTGTGTGTTGTCATGTGTTATTGTGGCGTTGCTATGTTAGTGCATGTCACTGTGTTATAGTGTTGTGTGTTGTCGTGGTGTTGCTATGTTAGTGTATGTCACTGTGTTATAGTGTTGTGTGTTGTGGTGGCGTTGCTATGTTAGTGTATGTCACTGTGTTATAGTGTTGTGTGTTGTCATGTGTTATTGTGGTGTTGCTATGTTAGTGCATGTCACTGTGTTATAGTGTTGTGGTGGCGTTGCTATGTTAGTGTATGTCACTGTGTTATAGCTTTGTGTGTTGTGGTGGCGTTGCTATGTTAGTGTATGTCACTGTGTTATAGTGTTGTGTTGTGGTGGCGTTGCTATGTTAGTGTATGTCACTGTGTTATAGTGTTGTCATGTGTTATTGTGGTGTTGCTATGTTAGTGCATGTCACTGTGTTATAGTGTTGTGGTGGCGTTGCTATGTTAGTGTATGTCACTGTGTTATAGTGTTGTGTGTTGTCATGTGTTATTGTGGTGTTGCTATGTTAGTGTATGTCACTGTGTTATAGTGTTGTGTGTTGTCATGTGTTATTGTGGTGTTGCTATGTTAGTGTATGTCACTGTGTTATAGTGTTGTGTGTTGTCATGTGTTATTGTGGCATTGCTATGTTAGTGTATGTCACTGTGTTATAGTGTTGTGTGTTGTCACGTGTTGTCGTGGTGTTGCTATGTTAGTGCATGTCACTGTGTTAAAGTGTTGTGTGTTGTCGTGGTGTTGCTATGTTAGTGTATGTCACTGTGTTATAGTGTTGTGGTGACGTTGCTATGTTAGTGTATGTCACTGTGTTATAGTGTTGTGTGTTGTCATGTGTTATTGTGGTGTTGCTATGTTAGTGCATGTCACTGTGTTATAGTGTTGTGTGTTGTCATGTGTTATTGTGGTGTTGCTATGTTAGTGCATGTCACTGTGTTATAGTGTTGTGGTGGCGTTGCTATGTTAGTGTATGTCACTGTGTTATAGTGTTGTGTGTTGTCATGTGTTATTGTGGTGTTGCTATGTTAGTGTATGTCACTGTGTTATAGTGTTGTGTGTTGTCATGTGTTATTGTGGTGTTGCTATGTTAGTGCATGTCACTGTGTTATAGTGTTGTCGTGGTGTTGCTATGTTAGTGTATGTCACTGTGTTATAGTGTTGTCGTGGTGTTGCTATGTTAGTGTATGTCACTGTATTAGTGTTGTGTGTTGTCATGTGTTATTGTGGCGTTGCTATGTTAGTGCATGTCACTGTGTTATAGCGTTGTCGTGGTGTTGCTATGTTAGTGTATGTCACTGTGTTAGTGTTGTGTGTTGTCATGTGTTATTGTGGCGTTGCTATGTTAGTGTATGTCACTGTGTTATAGTGTTGTGTGTTGTCACGTGTTGTCGTGGTGTTGCTATGTTAGTGCATGTCACTGTGTTATAGTGTTGTGTGTTGTCGTGGTGTTGCTATGTTAGTGCATGTCACTGTGTTATAGTGTTGTGTGTTGCCGTGGTGTTGCTATGTTAGTGCATGTCACTGTGTTATAGTGTTGTGTCGCGTCATGTCACTGTGATGTCGCGTCATGTCACGTCATGTCATGTCATGTCACGTCATGTCGCGTCATGTCACTGTGATGTCACGTCATGTCACGTCATGTCTCGTCATGTCACGTCATGTCACTGTGATGTCGCGTCATGTCACGTCATGTCACGTCATGTCACTGTGATGTCGCGTCATGTCGCGTCATGTCACGTCATGTCACTGTGATGTCACGTCATGTCACGTCATGTCTCGTCATGTCATGTCATATCACTGTGATATCGCGTCATGTCGCGTCATGTCACGTCATGTCACGTCATGTCACTGTGATGTCGCGTCATGTCGCGCCATGTCACGTCATGTCACTGTGATGTCACGTCATGTCACGTCATGTCGCGTCATGTCACGTCATGTCACTGTGATGTCACGTCATGTCACGTCATGTCTCGTCATGTCACGTCATATCACTGTGATATCGCGTCATGTCGCGTCATGTCACGTCATGTCACGTCATGTCACTGTGATGTCGCGTCATGTCGCGTCATGTCACGTCATGTCACTGTGATGTCGCGTCATGTCATGTCACGTCACGTCATGTCACTGTGATGTCGCGTCATGTCGCGTCATGTCACGTCATGTCACTGTGATGTCACGTCATGTCACTGTGATGTCACGTCATGTCACGTCATGTCTCGTCATGTCACGTCATATCACTGTGATATCGCGTCATGTCGCGTCATGTCACATCATGTCACGTCATGTCACTGTGATGTCGCGTCATGTCACGTCATGTCACGTCATGTCACTGTGATGTCGCGTCATGTCGCGTCATGTCACGTCATGTCACTGTGATGTCGCGTCATGTCAGTGTGATGTCGCGTCATGTCGCGTCATATCACTGTGATATCGCGTCATGTCACGTCATGTCACTGTGATATCGCGTCATGTCACGTCATGTCTCGTCATGTCGCGTCATGTCACTGTGATGTCGCGTCATGTCACGTCATGTCTCATCATGTCGCGTCATGTCACGTCATGTCACTGTGATATCGCGTCATGTCACGTCATGTCTCGTCATGTCGCGTCATGTCACGTCATGTCACTGTGATGTCGCGTCATGTCACTGTGATGTCTCGTCATGTTGCGTCATGTCACTGTGATGTCGCGTCATGTCACGTCATGTCACGTCATGTCTCGTCATGTCACGTCATGTCACTGTGATATCGCGTCATGTCGCGTCATGTCACGTCATGTCTCGTCATGTCACGTCATGTCACTGTGATATCGCGTCATGTCTCGTCATGTCACGTCATGTCACTGTGATATCGCGTCATGTCGCGTCATGTCATGCATCACGTCGAGTCACGTCTCGTGCGTGTCATGCGTACTTGAGCACGTTGGCCGGCATCATCTGCGACTCGGGCGCGGCTTCGATGAGCGACTGCCAGGTGTTGGTCGAGTTGGGGATCACAAACCCAAACTCAAAGTACCACTCTGCCGCGAGAGGACAACCACGCGCACCTCGTCACTCCTCGCCGCACACTCGTCGCACACACTCGTCGCACACACTCGTACTCTTAACGAACACGTGCATCCGCTGTGCATGTAGCGCGAGCAACAGATTGGGAGGTGAGTTGAGCGGCCAAGGGACGGGCGAGCAAGACGGGCGATGAGCGGGCAGGCGAGTGATCGAGCGAGTTGGGGGCGAGTGGGCCGGTGAGCCGATGGATGGGTGAGCAAGATGGGAGTTGAGTGGGCAGGTGAGCGAGCGAGTGAGTTGGGAAGTGGGCGGGCAGGCGGCCGGGTGAGCGAGTTGGGAGATCAGCGGTCGGGTCGGCCAGTGAGTTGGTGGTGGAGTAAGGAAAATTAGTTGGTGAGCAAGTGGACGAGCAAGCGAGCGAATTGGTGGGCGAGCAGGCAAGAGAGTTGGGAGGGAATTGGGTGGACACACACCTTCCAGACACTGTCCCTTGAAGAACACCTTCTGCTCCAGGCGAAACTTGTCCATCTGTTCGGCGGATGAGAAGTTGATTTCTCGAGACACCGCGCGGCATTTTAGAATCTTCTTGGGCACGCGTGCTGTGGGTGGTGGGGGCGGAGGAAGGGATTGGGGGGGGGAGGTGGGGGGGGGTTTGCAGGCACATGAGCCCACACATGGGTGAGTAGGATTTGGCAAAAAAACGGTTACGCTGGGTGGGATGCGTGCATAGAATGGGGGGGGGGGGGGGGGGCGGCCAATTGCCCAGTCGGGCATTGAAGCGAACTCCACAAGTTCAGCAACCAAGGGAAAGAAAAGACCTGACGGCAGACAGTGGGAGACTTTGAAGCAGATCTAGAGGGTCTCTTTGTGAGTTTGTGGGGTCTCTGGCCAAGAGCAGATGGTGAGATATTGTCAGGGTGGATCCTGCCTGGTTATAACGGAACTCCACTAACCTGGCCAACCATGGAAAAACAAAACTAAAAGGTTTGGAGGCTAACCATGCACAGCCACTATAACTTTCGCACACACGTACACGCACACTCGTACACACTCGTAAACACACCCAAACACGCCAATACACAAAAAGGCAAAGATCTCCCGTATTGCCTTAACAAACTGTTGGGGCAAGTGCTGTTCGTGAGCACACTCGGTGTATGGGTGGACAGCACCACGCCTGGCCGCATTTGTCTCCCTAATTGCGATGTTTACACACCGCACCAGGCCCTCATTTGACGGTCAGTCAACCTAGGGGAGGCCGAGGACTGGTTCAGATAATCGTCACCGGTGTTGGACGTGAGCAGGAATCTGCTAACCGCTACAATACCGCTCCCCGACTGTAATACGCACACAATGATCGCCATTCGCCACTAAGTGGCGGTGACGTCACCACGGCGCCTGTGCCAGGCTATGTGCACTTCAAGGCCACGTGAAGTGTTGAACGCCCGCTGGCAGGTCACGGGACAGTCCCAGCTGCCATGCGTTGACTGAGATGACTGGCCGATGCACCACCTGTGCCCCCTACTGTGCCAACTTGCTGTGTTTTAACCGCCCGGCGCTCAGCTCGTTGTTGTGAGCACACACTCACACACACTCAGAAACACACGCACCTTCGTGCTCCACCCCGGGCACCGACAGGTCCTCCGTGCCCTGCCACAGCACCTTGCCACTCTCCGCATCCCGCAGGTTCATCCAGTTGCTGATGCGAGGGAAAGTCAAGGAATGAACATGGACCGCCGCGTGTGTTTGCGTGCGCGTGCGTGCGTGCGCGCACGCCTGTGTGCAAGCCTTGTGCTTGCAGGTGTGCTCACATTGGTGTTTGTGGAGAAGGCTCGTGGAGGAAACGACTGGGTAGTTGGGAGGCAGTCGCCCTCCAGCAACAGCGGAGGATGGAGATGGGAGGAGCGGCGCTCACAACGTACGAGCTAAGCGCCGGGCAGATACAAGGCAACAAGTTGGTAGAGTGGGCAGCACAGGCAGCTCAGTCAACCCATGGACCCCTGCTGGCGAGCCTTTCACATTTCACGTGACGGCCTCAAAGTGCACCTCGCCCGGCACAGGCACTTGTGGTGACGTCACCGCCCGCTTTGTGACGAACGGCGGGTGTTGTTGTCACCGTTTAATCCCACTGCTTGCGGATGCGTGCACGTGAGCTATTGTGTGTGCGTGTCACCCTACACGAAGCTCACACGGGTCTTATTTTGGCCACAGTTAGGCCTCATCTTCTCTCCGCTTGTGCCACACAGACCCCGTTTACAAGGACATCTGCACCGGTTTGAAACATTCGGACCGGCCTGGGTTTAGCCAGGCTGGTACACAGTTGCGAGCAGTTCATAGGCACGGAGCGTTGTACTCGGGAGCAAATGCATAAACACGTTCCGACCTCGGTTGGAAAGCATTACCAAAGGAATGTTTTGCTTAACGAGGGAAGAATTCCGAGTAGCTGGAGAAAACCCACCACCACGCACACGAGTGGGACAGCACTCAGAGAGTCGACGCAGGAAGTACACTTGCAATGCTGCAATGTGGCACCCGCCCCCTTGCCCTCTAGCCCACCTTCTCTAGGAATTTAATTAGCAGTAATGACCATCACTAAGTGCATAATCCACAGGCGGCCAGGCCAGGCAGCGACTTGCAAAGGCCGCTGCACGCGTGCCCTCCGAGCACAGCGAGCACATTAATATTTAAGTTTTTGACATTAGAACTCGGAGTGCGAAGGTCACGAGTCAAAATCCCAGTAGGGGGTCCACTCAGCTCATCATCAGATCACCACCACCATGTATGTTTGTATGTGGAACTTCGTTCACACGGGACGTAGCTAACCATGCTAATCGGAGAAGTGTGGGGAGGGAAGGAAAATAAAACTAAACACAGAAAGCAGCTATTACTGAGATCGAAGACAAAGATCTCTCGTATGTCCTTAACACACTATTAGGGGCAAGTGCTGTTCGCGAGTCAAACCACCATCGTCAAAATCGCCGCACGCAATCGTCCACCATCATTAAACCATCGCAGTCATTTTTCGATTTAAAGCTTTCGTGACTGCAGGGATTCATATTCTTGGTTCTTTACCGAAAGAACCAACATCACAGCCATTGTTACTATCAACATCGACGTGCAATAGTCTGAATGCTATGGTGGCTGTGTGCCAAGGATGCGTTTCCTTACTTTGCAATAGCACTTGAGCGAGCTTGTCAAGTGCACGGAGTACAGTAGGCATGAGCATTGGCAAAGGCTAGAGGGCTTTGCTGCAGGCGAGCGGACACCCCACGGAATGATGGCATGGTCAGAATCACGGCATTCCGTGGTGGGAACGCAAAACGAATCACTCGCCGTCGTTGAAAGAATACAAGCGAACAACATAAATAAGCAAGACAATATGCCTCCTACCCATATCTGTGCCTCCACATGAAAAGAATCGAGTTTTTTTTATATATATGCTATCGGCCACACGGCCGTGTGGGAGCGTATATCGGAAGCATTGGTTCAATGCAAGCAAAACTCAGGAGCGGATTAGACGTGCACTCTCTCACCAATTATTTGGAGCAGTGCGATAAGATTATTTTGCATCGATCAAGGGCCCATAACTCAGCCTGGCTATGTTGATGAGACACTGCACGTTGACACCGTTCTCAAGAATTTGCTTGTATTGAAACAAATGCTGGCGAACGTCAGGCACTCCCAGAAGGTCGTGTGGTCAATGGGATGTGTAGGAAATACCTTCTATATTTGTATATTATTATTACTATAAGCCAGGAATGTGTCCCGTGCGTGACGTCACTCCACGAGGCCCACCCCCCCCCCGCGTGACGTCACTCCACAGGAGGCCCACCTCCCTCAAAAATATTTATGAGTGGGTGGATTTTTACACTAACGCAGAGGAAGGTCGAGCCGAATGAAATAATGAATTTCGCAAAGTCGCTTCAGATATGACGTTTCTTTACAGAAAGTGACGATAAAAAATAAATCTAAGCAGCACGGTGCTTGACTTAAAACTTTCGTGACTGCAGGAATTCATATTCTTGGGTCTTTTGGTCAAGTCACGTGACTTTACCAAAAGACCCAATAATACAGCACAGTGCTACATGCGTGTGTGACGTCACTGCAAAAGAGCCCCCCCCCCTTCATTAATATTCATGCCCGTGTGGAAATTTACACTAACGCACAAGGTCGCGCACTCCACATGCCGCACCCCTCCCCTCATTAATAATCATGAGCGGGTGACGTCACTCCACATGCCGCACCCCTCCACAATAACCATGAGGGGGTGACGTCACTCCACATGCCGCACCCCTCCACAATAACCATGAGGGGGTGACGTCACTCCACATGCCGCACCCCTCCACAATAACCATTAATGGGTGACATCACTCCAGATTGAGCAAACCCCTCCCCCCCCCCTCATTAATAATCATGAGCTGAACAATTTTTTCTATTGAATATTTCAGATTTACTGCAATATACACCCGTCCTTGGACGGGCAAAACAGCTCGTAACGTAATAATTTACTTATTTCTCCAGTAAAGGCAACTCGAGTCGTAGGACTCTTTTCCAGCAAGGTCCTCCTTGGTTTTTATGTTGAGATGTTTTCAGCCGATTAACGATGGTGATACCAGAGCACCCGGAGAAAACCCACGCCTTGCGTGAGGACGAAGTGGGGTGGGGGGGGGCAACACTCAATCCTCGTAGAGATGAAAACCAATGGCGATTAGTCCACAGCTTTCTGCAATGCCTTCTCCCGGCGAGCCACAGTGATGGCGCCTCCTCGACACCAACATCTGTGCGGTGATCCACCACCAATCGCCAACCCCGGGCAGCCTCCAGTGGCGTGTTACCGGCGTGCGCCACCACCGCCCGGGCCTCACGTGGAGGGCGGGGAAAAGTGGAGTCGACGCTTCGTCCGCTCGTTCGTGTCGCCGCAGGGGCAGGAACGAGCGCACGTTCAAAGTGAGCTCAATTGCAGTTGAGCACCTTTAGAACAGGTGTCGCCTTCCTATCCGAAAGGGGAATGCGAGTAGGCACCCCCCCCGCCCAACACCTCCCCGACTTTTCACTCCTCTCGCCGCTCGATGCCAAAGTGGGGTCGTGTTCCATAGCCAGGAGGGACAACGGCCCGCGGGCGCTGCGGTGATAAAGCGACGCCGTGGCCAATCAAAAGCCTTGGTCGTGAGTTTCAAACGGGACGAGACAACACGGCGTGGGAAGCGCACGGCCCGTGAGGCATGTGTAAAAGAAAAACGAACCATCAGCGTATCACGACCCAGGCCATTGTGGTCCTCTTGTCTTAGAATCAGATTTTCTTCAGGATATGCCGACGGTTTTCTGCACATACGCAATGGCCGTGTGCCTTTTTACACCTCCGTGTGTGCCTCGTCTGAAGCTTCCGGTTTTCCAAGCGGCACTCTTATTCGGTAATGATGATGATGGGGGACTCTTCCCGTCATTTACAGATTTCGTGAGGAGTGGGTCACCGACCGGCCGGTGTGGCAACTGGCGCTTTCATGGATTACAGACGCAGGGTTTGTCGAGGTGGTGCGGTAGTGCAGTGGCCAAGAGCACTGCACTACGAAAACCGGCGACCCGGGTTTGATTCCCGCTCATGACCAATAGCAGTGGTGAACATCTGAACAGGTCCTGGGCCCCCGCCTAGGTCGACTCGGCCTTAAAATGAGTACCTGGTGGAGCGTGTAAGCGTCACCACTGGAGAGACAGAAGGCCACCGATTTAACCTGCACTGTGCCAGCCTTCATAGGTGCTCGCTAACAGCACCTGCCCTAAGAATCTGGTAAAGGCTATAGTCGGGAGCTTAGTCTTTGACGTACAACTCCCGAGCGTGCTTTCCGGCTGTACCGCACGTCGTTCGGCGGGGTGAACAACACATTTTATGATCGTAACATCCCGTGTCCGACGTTTCGCTCCATCAGGAAAACGCTGCCAAACGCGCGGAGCGCCGAGGCGTCGTGCGGAACAACATGTGGCACAGCCCGAACGGACGACGTGGAGAGCGACGGCGTAAACAGTGCGCAAGCGATAGGGAAACGTCACGATTCATAGCACAATTCTCAAGCTCACTTTACGTGACGAGAAAATGTCGGCTGTGAAAATCGGTTGCGGACAACCTGTGCAAGTAATATTTAAATGTTAAAAAAGGTTTTTGTTTACAAATCCCATCAGCCACACGCCCTTCTGGGAGCGTATATCGACACCGTTGGTTCAATGGGAGAAAATGTCACAAGACGCTACAATAGTCACAACAAATGGGAATACACCAAGCAGTTAAAATACTAACAAGACAACGGAGATAAAACGTACGAGACAAACAGTAGAAATGAGGCCAGATGAACGGCAGCGAATATACTGGATCGACGACACTAACACGACAATAATGCGATGGAACAAAACGAGACTGACAATACAAACAGGGCAGAATGGGATGAACAAATACAAACGAGACTGCCAAGAAATGTTGACAGAACTAGAGAGAACGGGCCATACAGAGAGACAAACGAGATGCAGAATCGTGACCCCCCCACCCCCCAAGATCATGGCAATTAATCTCAATGTTTCCAGGAGCACAAGGCTATTAATAAAGTTGTGCGATAATAAAGTTGTTTAAAAATGTAACTCATTGGCTGTGTCGGGTGGTGGCGGGTTTAACGACGCACGCGATCGAACCCAAAAAAAAAACAATTATGGATACTTCACCCCCCACTGAAGGAGGGGATTGGAGGGATCCAGGACCAGTGCAGATACCACTCCGTGCCACCGATGTTATCCCAAGGCCAGGAATCAAAACTCGGATCGCCAGGTTCTTCAGCGCAATGCGCTAACCACTGCACCGGCCCGGTAGAGTCATGCGTCCCCCCTCGTATTTGTAAGAAGTTTGCGTTGCCTTCGGACAGGTCAGCAACCTGTGGCTTCAGAGCAGCGTGCGGCCCTTTAAGGACCGCCACATCGTGACGTCATTTATTAAGGACCCACCGTCTTGTGTTCGCGCACATCGTGGCTTTTCAAATACCGAGCTATGTTTTTTGTTTTTACCTAATTCCAAATAAATGGCTCTTCTTGTTATTTTGGTTGCCAACCCCTGGCTTAGGATATCAAACACCCGCCAAGTGGTGTTTCGGTCTTTCATCGGTTACAGACTGGCCCTGTATTTATGTAGGCCTGCATGTGAGCATATTATGTACGCTAGATGGTAAGAAACCATAAACTACTGATCCATCAAATAAACACATTCCTGCGGAGGGGGCTGGTAGGAACGTTGGTTGCTCGGCCAGTGGCCAGAGTCAACGGCGGCGTGGTGTATTCCGCAAATATGCCCGACTGTGAGGGCGGGCACAAGCCAGCGTGAGTAGGTTAAACGTTGAGTTTTATAATCCCGGTTGGGCTTCCAGTCCACTACGTTTCCTACCAGTAATGCCCACTAGGAGCGCATTTGTTATATATCCGGGTGTCCGGATACACGTGGACAGACATCCACAGACATACACAATTAACCCCCTGCCTCCTGTGAATTAATCCCGGTTGGGCTTCCAGTCCACTGCGTTTCCTACCAGTAAAATGTCACCGATATTAGCTAAACATCCCAATACAGGCACTCCTTGACATAAGCGATAGATGCGTTCCTGGAATAGCGCACGTTTTACCTCAAAATCGCGTATGTCGAAAGCAGTTTTCTCATAGGGAAAAATGGTAACGGAGGGGGTTAGGGGATTTCACTCGAACTCGCAGACATAATCGCCTATATTATCCTAGCCTATGTCAATACAAGCACACGCAATATTATACTCGGTCATCAATTCTTAACGACCTGTGTTCTCTTGCTACAGTACCCTCTCATTAATAACCATCCTTCCTCTCCGGATGTCAGCCATCCGGCCACCTGCGTTCTTCATTATCACTTCACGCTTCGTCATCGCCCGGCACCGGCTGCTGGCAACGCCATTGGTTCGCGGTGCCAGGCTAGGGGCGGGGCGTACGCCGCGTTGCTGGTGACGTTATTCCGAAAATCGCCTCGTGTACGTCAATAAAATGTCTAAAATATATACGGAGCGTCGCCGCGTTACTCCAAAATAGTGACAACAATAGCTGCAGTTTACTCGAATTTACTCCATTGGGATTACACCTTACAACATCGCCCCCCACCCTCCTCGAATGTACTATAACGCAGTGTGTAATGTTACACGGTTATGTAACCTGTTATAATATAGCGTCATATAATGTATTGTATCAAAACGTTAATAATACATTTTTTCATACGATGTCATAATACAACATCGCATAATGCATTATGTGATGGATATGCATTGTCTTAATATTATCAAAGTATGTTTTTGTTTGCATTCTGACCACAAGTATTGTGGTCAATGCAGACAAGATTCCTTGTAAAAGGTTTCAGTTTGGTGTTTTAACATCTAAACACCTACATTTTTATTTAAAGCTTTCGTGACTGCAGGGATTCATATTCTTGGTTCTTTCGGTAAAGTCACCACGTAGAAGGGAGACAATAAAATAATAAAAATATAAAACAATAAAATTATCACGACGTTTCGACTGCAACACAAGCAACCATCATCAGGTGTGAAAACCACAGCAAGAAAATTTGAAAAAAGTGGCGTTTTTTTAATTTTCTTGCTGTGGTTTTCACACCTGATGATGGTTGCTTGTGTTGCGGTCGAAACGTCGTGAGAATTTTATTGTTTAATATTTTTATTATTTTATTGTTTCCATTCTACGTGACTACCGAAAGAACCAAGAATATATATTAACAGATGTTTTGTTGCCAGAAAAAAGAGGAAAACCTATTCTCAATGTAATGGATTTCATGACATTGTATACTTTACCGTGTTATAACGTAATAAAACATTATACAATGGTATAATATAACATATATTGTATACCACAATATCACACTGTTATAACATTATACCATGACACAGTATATGTTATTATATAACATATACATATAACATATACAGGGTGGCCCAAAAGTCAGGACACACAGGGTTATTTAACAAATCATATAGCATACTTAATTTATTTTAACAAATGTTCAAACTGACTCCCATTAACATCCAATGCTTGCATGAATTATCTTTTAAAATAAGTGTAGGATTACAGCTGTAAACCTTGAACATTCATCAAATAAGTTTTGTCTCAATACACTCAAGAGTTCTTGGTCGAGCTTGCAGTGACCGCACACGAAGAAGACGTGAAATAGATATCAACAACGATAATGGATAAATTATTAACTTAAATAATATACAATTAAAATGTCTTAATGCCACTGTTAAAATAAATGTAATGACCCTGTGTTCTGACTTTATAATCTAATGCCACAGATTCAGTCACAACAGAATGTCAAACGGAAATGCAGTGTTACAATATGAAGCGTCACACTGTAATGTATTACAATGCCACACGTTATCATGTAAAGTCTCATACACAATGCAATGTATAAGTCAATGTGTTATACATATAACGATAAGTTATCGCCGCTATATTGTGTGATACAATGTCACGTTATATATAATGCATTACAATGCCACGTACAGCACCGTCAAATGTGAGAATATGTCATGCATAAGGAAACTTCAAGAGTCGTTATCACCACACTGCAATGCATAAACGCAATGTGTTATTACAATGTAACAAGTAATATTGCACCTGCAATGTATTCGCAAGGCCAAGGCGTGCAATGCGTTACAATGGCACGCGCCATCTCGCACACGGTGCAAAACATAACGCAACGTGTCCTAAAGCGACAACAGTTACCACTATTACCACCACATGTTGTTCTATTATTCTACACGTAAGTATGAATGTGTCGTCAACCCGCCCACCACCCAACGCAGTCCAGTAAGGTTCGTCACACGTTCTGGTAAAATCGCCCGCTGCTGCTGCTGATTGATTGATGTAATCGCATAGCTGTCAACCCCTTATCAGTGCCCTACCTTATTACAAACCAATTCGGACCTTATTGGTCACCCCGTGCCCCTTATAAATCTCAACGTTCATCCTACAAAGTCCCATCACAAGAAGAGAAACACAAACAAATAGAAACAAAATAGTTTTTTGTTGCCCTTTTTGAAACGGCTGTACTCCGTACGGACCTGAAAACTCAATTTGGCTGCACAAGAATACGTGGTTAGACCGTGTGATGTTGACACGTGGTTAGACCGTGTGGTGTTGACACGTGGTTAGACCATGTGATGTTGACACGTGCGGGTTGACACGTGTGGATTGACACGGGGTTAGACCATGTGATGTTGACACGTGTGGGTTGACACGTGTGGGTTGACACGTGTGATGTTGACACGTGTGGGTTGACACGTGTGGGTTGACACGTGTGATGTTGACACGTGTGGGTTGACACGTGTGATGTTGACACGTGTGGGTTGACACGTGTGGGTTGACACGTGTGGGTTGACACGTGTGGGTTAACACGTGTGATGTTGACACGTGTGGGTTGACACGTGTGGGTTGACACGTGTGATGTTGACACGTGCGGGTTGACACGGGGTTAGTCCGTGTGATGTTGACACGGGGTTAGTCCGTGCGGGTTGACACGTGGTTAGACCGTGTGATGTTGACACGTGTGGGTTGACACGTGTGATGTTGACACGTGTGGATTGACACGGGGTTAGACCATGTGATGTTGACACGTGTGATGTTGACACGTGTGGGTTGACACGTGTGATGTTGACACGTGTGGATTGACACGGGGTTAGACCATGTGATGTTGACACGTGTGATGTTGACACGTGTGGGTTGACACGTGTGGGTTGACACGTGTGATGTTGACACGTGTGGGTTGACACGTGTGGGTTGACACAGGGTTAGACCATGTGATGTTGACACGTGTGATGTTGACACGTGTGGGTTGACACAGGGTTAGACCATGTGATGTTGACACGTGTGATGTTGACACGTGTGATGTTGACACGTGTGGGTTGACACGTGTGGGTTGACACGTGTGGGTTGACACAGGGTTAGACCATGTGATGTTGACACGTGTGGGTTGACACGTGTGATGTTGACACGTGTGGGTTGACACGTGTGATGTTGACACGTGTGGGTTGACACGTGTGGGTTGACACAGGGTTAGACCGTGTGATGTTGACACGTGTGATGTTGACACGTGTGGGTTGACGTGTGGGTTGACACGTGTGATGTTGACACGTGTAATGTTGACACGTGTGATGTTGACACGTGTGGGTTGACACGTGTGGGTTGACACGTGTGATGTTGACACGTGTGATGTTGACACGTGTGGGTTGACACGTATGGGTTGACACGGTCTATAACCAGCGAAACGTCGCCGTACTCGGATAGTAGTTGTTGTTGTTGTGTTTAACTCTCCAGCACACAACCGCTGTACGCGCCGTGCCAGTCACACGATCGGCACGTTCTGTTTACGAAACAAATCCCCACCCCAGCCCCTCACCTCCTACTGATTTGGCCTTGACGGGTGGCGGCGGATTCAACGACACACAATTTATATTTAGCCCCCACACCAAAAAACCAACCCTCTGCATAGTGAAAGCGCTCGCCTTGTGGGAGGAGCACGGCGCGATGATGATGCTGCTGATGATGCTGCTGATGATGATGAGGAGGATACAGGGTGAAGCCTTTGAGGATGGACTCAGCTTTGTCGCACTTCTCCGTCATGCCGCCGGGGAGATTCTCGCTTCTCTCTCTCTCTCTTCGTCTGAGGCTGGCTTGGGGCTTTCTTCCTCTCAACAACAACACGCACCTGCCCTACCCGTTTACAACGTAATTATCGACAAACGACGTCGATTAATAATAATAATTGACGGTAACGATCGCGATCAACGCTGGGCCCAGGTCGACAAAAACCCTGGCGGCGTCCCAAGGCGATTGAGCGGCGTCGTGACGTCACGCGGCGATCAGTGACGCGCTCCTTAGCAACCGCGGCGATGACGTCACCGGAAGTCGCCTTCCGCGTTGGCACCGCGCCTGGCACACAAGCGGGGCGGTGACGTCCGTCGCCGGCTTCGTGGGGAATGTCGGTTGTTGTTGTTTGTTTGTGTGTCTCTGTGTGTGCCCTGTGTCTTTGATGACGCCGCGTAGCCGTTGTGACGCGCGAGAGGAAACTTGTATCAGGTGACGTCATGGTGTAATGGCACGCTCCGTCCGTGTATGATTACGTCATGCATCGATGTGGCTCCCGCTTATTGAATTACGTCATGTCGCGGTGAGCCGACAGGTTGTGGTGACGTCACGTAGGCTGGTAGTAACAATAACTTCGATCTTGATTTGAAGATTTCGTGAGTGCGGGAATCCTTAGTTCTTTCGGTAAAGTCGCGTAGAAAGAAATTTAATTAAACGATAGAAAACAAACACATTTTTGGAAATGTAATACAATGCAACGCAGAGAGTCGTCTAACACACAGTTAACGCATGGCCTGGTTTATTAAATCTTTTTTTAAAACTTACATCCTCCCCGTAGAGGTGGTTCAATCTTGATTTAAAGTTTTCGTGACTGCAGGAATTCGTCTTTGATTCTTTCTTTCTACGTGACTTTATTTCCTTACCACGTGACTTTAGGTGTGTAGAGTTTTGATGAGGGAATTCTTCGGGGATGGATGGTGGTGGGAGTCAGGTTTTAGGTAGGCATCCATATGGGTGGCTTTCCTGTAGTCAGAGTGTCCCATTGAGCCATCAGGTCTCTTTTCGATTAAAACATCGAAGAATGGTAACTTGCCATCCTTTTCCACCTCCATGGTGAATGTGATGGCTGGGTGTATGGAATTGATGTGGTTTAAGAAATGGCCCAGAGCTGGTAGGCCATGTGGCCAGATGACGAACGTGTCATCTACGTACCTCTTACACAAGGACGGACGTAGAGTGGATGCCTGGATGGCATCTGTCTCAAATTTCTCCATGGAAACATTGGCTACAACTGGAGATAAGGGCGAACCCATCGGGGTACCTTCAACTTGTTTATAGAATGTTCAATTCCAGGTGAAGTAAGTGCTGGTGAAGCAGTGTCTAAACAGGGCCAGTACATCAGTATTCAGCCCTTGGACCAAATCTTCAATGATTGCAATGGTGTCAGGCACAGGAACTTTGGCAAACAAAGATACCACATCGAAACTGACAAGCAAATCACCTGGAGATAGTGAGATGTCTTTAATTGAAGATATCAAGTGAGCTGAGTTAAGTACAGTTGAGGCGGTCTTACCAGTGAATGGTTGCAAGGTCTCAGACAGAAATCGGGCCAGTTTGTACGTGGGTGCGCTAATGGTGGAAATGATAGGATAGAGTGGTGTACCTTTTTTATGGATTTTTGGTAAGCCATAAAATCTGAGTGGTCTAGCAGCAGAGGGTTTTAAGGAAAGCCGCTTGGTTGGTTCGATTAAAGATGTCAAATCAATGATGATGTTGGTTTTCGTAACCAGGCGGTTGGTAGGATCTCTATTGATTTTGGTATAGCTGCCATAATTAAGTAGGTCCTGACTGCAGCTATCACGCAGCTCAGCAGTGAGTCTGACATAGTCTGGCGGCCTGCCCCATGGATTACCACACATCCTTCAATCTGGCCTCCCTACAGGCTGCCGCTGGCTCAACATTTTTGCTGCCGCAGGCCAGTGGCAAACGACACCAGCGCATTCACACCCCTGAGTCTTCTGACAGAACAATCAAAAGCTGAATGATGATGACGTCAGCGACGCTGTGGATCTTAAAACGGCGGCCCAGCAGACTGCAGCTTACGCTGCTGTGCTTCAGCATGACACTGCGCGTGTTGACGAAATTCCTATAAAACGTAACCTGTTCGACTGGGTTCAGTCGACGTTTGAACCTTGCGGACACGAGACAAACTTTTTAAAGGTACGCAACTTAATTCTTTGATGCAGCCGGCGGTGGACTATCTGTTTGCTTAAACACATTAATATTATTCATCCTTGATCGTTTCTGTGTGGATTAAATATCGGCCGTTCTATAGAATTCGGGGGGGGGGGGGTGGTTCAAGCGTACGTACGCAGGTGGGGGGGGGGGGGTGTAAAAAGTACGCATGCGTACAAGGAGGGGGGGGGAGGGGTCAAGTACTAAATGGATGGCCCCATACTCTACGTCTATCCACGTAACATAAATATATACTCTAAGGACATATTTTACACATCCCATCAGCCAAACGGCCCTCAGCGAGTGCACAACACAAGCGGCATTAGTTCAACACAAGTTTTGACATGCAGTGTCTCATCAGCAGTCAGGCTCGCTTGAAGCAATGCTGTTGCAATTAGTTTTTCAAACTATTGGCCCTGTGAAGGCCGGCGTCCACCCCGCCGCCCTCCCCGGGCAGGTGGGGCGTGACGTCCGCCCCCTCCACTCCCTCCACCCCTTCCTCCATCGTGTCGATCGGCTCCCGCCGGTTCCCCGCCAACCGGGTGATCGGCCCTCCTTCGCTAGCGCCCTCTCTGAGGGACATAGCTAAATTGCTGGCTCACCACCGCACGGGGTTACTCCACACACGCCCACGTACACCTCCACTAATGCTAACGCGGCGGCGGAAACGCGCGCGCCCCTGCAGGCGATTATATCCTAACACGCGCACACCACAGCTAACGCTAGCGTGGCGGCGTGAACGCACGCGCCCCTGCAGGCGATTATATCAACGCGCCCTCGTGCTGCGGCTCTGCCCTCACTCTCACTGCGCGTCCGCCCACGCAGCCGCTCCACACACAAATTGCAGACACTGCACCGATGCTCTGTGCTAGCGTTTATTCACGGCGCAAAGCCTGCACTGCCCGGAGGGAATATTCGGTGAGCAAAGCCGAGCCTGCTGCTATCCAAGTCGCCAAACACTCACATGCCCTATCACGTACCTCGCACCTGTACCTACGGCGTCGCACGGACGCTGTGAGAGTCGTAGGGAGGATGACGAAAAAACCTTGCCTATCACTGCCTCGTAGCAGCACTCGCTGGTATCACACGGATGCTGCGAGCGGCTCGAGGAGGCAAGATTAGCTGGGGGGGGGGGGGGTCTTGACGACCAAGCTGTTGAAGATAAGAGATCTCCGGAACGTTTTTTGGCTCCCCTTTTTTTGCCCCTTGACTTCAAACAAAATCCAGGACTATGTTATCCCGCGCGGCCAATTATCCCGCGCGGCCAATAACCTGTGCTTTTCCGTTAGTTTTTCTTGCCTTACATGGAGCGTTGCGCCAGTTACTTCTCGACCTATTGTCTACGCACCTGAGCTCGTTAATTTCTGACTCAACCTGTTTAATCTTGAAGGACGACCGGCTGGCGAAAAAACACCCTGCCAGTGTGCATTCGGTCTGTGGCGCTGGGATCCCCTGACCTCATTGTCTGCTCTGCTCGCTGAATATTTCACCCCAGCCCCCTCCCCGGTGTCGTGCGTGGCTCACTGCGGCTGGCCCAGTGAACCTTTGTGTGCCCAAACAATTTTTAGCCAATTTAGGGGCACTGCAATGTGGCTTGTCCTGTGAGGGTCGGCCAATCTCCTGGCACCGGGAAACCGTGGGACTTTCCCTTCGGACTAAAACCCATTGTGCCAGGCAATCCCCCGCTGGGACACTACGTGTGTGCACTACGTGTGTGTGCTCAGGGTGGGGCCAGGGGGGAGTCGCAGCGCTTGCGGAGTTGCTCCGTGGCCGTGGCACCACAGTCCTATACCTGAAACAGAGTTGTGAATCCTTGCCTATAAATCAATGGGGCAGGTCCCCAAGGATTGGTTTCCAGCGAGCCTGTTGACTCTGCTAATGAGACATTGAATGTCGAGATGCGGTGCTGAGCTTTGCTTGGACTGCATAACTGTCAACCCATACGGTTTACCCCGTATTCTTGTACAGGGAAATGGAGTTTTCAGGTCCATACGGCATACAGCCGTTTCAATACGGGCAAAAATCTGTCTATTTGTTTGTGTTTCTCCCTTGTGAAGGTTCTTTGTAGGATGAACGTTGAGATTTATAAGGGGCACGGGGTGACCAATAAGGTCTGAATTGGTCTGTAATAAGTAGGGCACTGATAAGGGGTTGACAGCTATGGGACTGAATCAATGCTGCTGAAATTAAACACTCCCAGAAGGCTGTGTGGCTGTTGGGAAAGTGTAAAAAACACGCTTTTGTCTTTTATATAGAGAGAGGCAGAGAGATATGGGAAGGGGTTATATCATTTTAAGGGCGCCGTGGTGGCAATATGTTAACTACCTCGCCTGGTGTACAGGAGGTTGTGGGTTCGACCCCGACCATGACGCCTGCTGCTGCTGCTGCTGTATATTTGGAGTTTGCGTGTCTCTCTCGCCATGGTCGAGTGGATTTTTTTCTCTGGGTCCTCCGGTTTTTCCCTCCACATTTAGTAATCAACAACAACACGCGTTTAGAGTGTTTGGCAGCTATAAATGTCCACACGATAAGCTTAAAAAGCAGGCTACAGTCTACATTATAGACTGCCAGTACACTTACCGAGGTTAAGAACCAGGCTACAGTCTACATTATAGACTGCCAGTACGCTTACCGAGGTTAAGAACCAGGCTACAGTCTACATTATAGACTGCCAGTACGCTCACCGAGGTTAAAAACCAGGCTACAGTCTACATTATAGACTGCCAGTACACTCACCTAGGTTAAGAACCAGGCTACAGTCTGCATTATAGACTGCTAGTACGCTCACCGAGGTTAAAAACCAGGCTACAGTCTACATTATAGACTGCCAGTACACTCACCCAGGTTAAGAACCAGGCTACAGTCTACATTATAGACTGCCAGTACACTCACCCAGGTTAAGAACCAGGCTACAGTCTACATTATAGACTGCCAGTACACTCACCCAAGTTAAGAACCAGGCTACAGTCTACATTATAGACTGCCAGTACACTCACCCAGGTTAAGAACCAGGCTACAGTCTACATTATAGACTGCCAGTACACTCACCCAGCTTAATAACCAGGCTACAGTCTACATTATAGACTGCCAGTACACTCACTCAGCTTAATAACCATTGCTACAGTCTACATTATAGACTGCCAGTATACTCACCAAACTTAATAACCAGGCTACAGTCTACATTATCGACTGCCAGTACACTCACTCTGATTTAGAACCAGGCTACAGTCTACTTTAGTGTTTTTATTATTATTTTATTTTTATTCACTTTATTTTTTTTATATTATTTTTCTTCTATCTCCGTGACTTTGCCGAGAGAACCAAAGAATATGAAGCCGACTTCGTTGGGGCTATCATTTGTGTTGGCCAGCTCGCTTCTGAGAAAATAACTTCACAGCTCAGTGGCGCCTTACCTGGTCAAATAAATAAATAGTTTGGGCGACATTCGAAGCTTTCGTGACTGCAGGAATTACTCTTTGGTTCTTTCGGTAGAGTCACGTAGAAAGAAATTAAATTAAATAATAATAGAATACGACGTTTCGATTGCAACACAAGCAACCATCATCAGGTAAGAATGAATGAGAAAACAAACATAGTAAACTTGGAAATATAATGCAATACGACACAGAGAGTCGGCCAACACAAGTCAACACCCCACCTGGTTGATTACGTTCTTCCAAAAAATGTTTGTGTGAGCCTCTCTCTGCTTGTGTGTCTGTCTGTGTGTCTCTGTGTGAGTCTCTCTGCTTGTGTGTCTCTCTCTGTGTGTGTCTCTGTGTGAGTCTCTCTCTGCTTGTGTGTCTCTCTGTGTGTGTGTCTCTGTGTGAGTCTCTCTCTGCTTGTGTGTCTGTTTGTGTCTCTCTGTGTGAGTCTCTCTCTGCTTGTGTGTCTCTGTGTGTCTCTGTGTGAGTCTCTCTCCGCTCGTGTGTCTCTCTCTGTGTGTGTCTCTGTTTGAGTCTCTCTCTGCTTTTGTGTCTCTGTGTGAGTCTCTCTCTGCTTGTGTCTGTCTGTGTGTCTCTGTGTGAGTCTCTCTCTGCTTGTGTATGTCTGTGTGTCTCTGTGTGTGTCTCTCTCTGCTTGTGTGTCTGTCTGTGTGTCTCTGTGTGAGTCTCTCTCTGCTTGTGTGTCCGTCTGTGTATCTATGTGTGTCTGTCTGTGTGTCTCTGTGTGTGTCTCTCTCTGCTTGTGTGTCTGTCTGTGTCTCTGTGTGAGTCTCTCTCTGCTTGTGTCTGTCTGTGTGTCTCTGTGTGAGTCTCTCTCTGCTTTTGTCTCTCTGTGTGAGTTTCTCTCTGCTTGTGTGTCTGTCTGTGTGTCTCTGTGTGAGTCTCTCTCTGCTTGTGTGTCTGTTTGTCTCTGTGTCTCTCTCTGCTTGTGTATCTGTCTGTGTGTCTATGTTGTGTGTCTCTCTCTGCTTGTGTGTTTGTCTGTGTGTCTCTGTGTGAGTCTCTCTGTGTGTCTGTCTGTTTGTCTCTGTGTGAGTCTCTCTCTGCTTGTGTCTGTCTGTGTGTCTCTGTGTGAGTCTCTCTCTCTTTTTTTAGAGTTTTCATCGGTTTGTTTGTTTAATGTTCATAGTAAGTGCACGTTACAAATAAGCTTGTTGCACAGCGTGCTTCTCCTGGTCAATGCTCCCAACAGACCAATGGCATTTTAGAGGGGCATTAACACAAAGCCCATAACCACAGGTTAACCAACCGTTTGGTCCCCATACTGGTAGCAAGGGGAGGGGGAAAAGTAAATTGCTTTACAACAGAAAATTATTTCACGTAAAAAAACTAAGACAACCACATTTCACAGGGAAGTGTCTCCCCCCCCCCCTCTTGAGCCATGGACGGGATGCATGTTGAGGGCACGGCAGCTCCTGAACACCTCACGCGTTTGGCTGACTCTTCTCCTGGTCAATCGTCTCCTTTGTGGGCAGGGTGTTCTTTTCAGTGGTCTCTGCTTTCTTAAGCTTGGACTTGTCGAACGTCTCAATCGAACTCAGGTCTGGTTTGTCTGCCATGTTGCTGCAGAGTTGTTGGGACGCTCAACACAGCCACGACCTCCCAGATTCCTCGCTGCAGTGCTTGTGTGTCTGTCTGTTTGTCTCTGTGTCTCTCTCTGCTTGTGTATCTGTCTGTGTGTCTATGTTGTGTGTCTCTCTCTGCTTGTGTTTGTCTGTGTGTCTCTGTGTGAGTCTCTCTCTGCTTGTGTGTCTGTCTGTGTGTATCTGTGTGAGTCTCTCTCTGCTTGTGTCTGTCTGTGTGTCTCTGTGTGAGTCTCTCTCTGCTTGTGTGTCTCTCTCTCTGTGTGTGTCTCTGTGTGAGTCTCTCTCTGCTCGTGTGTCTGTCTGTATCTGTGTGAGTCTCTCTCTGCTTGTGTGTCTCTCTCTGTGTGTCTCTGTGTGAGTTTCTCTCTGCTCGTGTGTCTGTCTGTGTCTCTGTGTGAGTCTCTCTCTGCTTGTGTGTCTGTCTGTGTGTCTCTGTGTGAGTCTCTCTCTGCTTGTGTCTGTGTGTCTCTGTGTGAGTCTCTCTCTGCTTGTGTGTCTGTCTGTGAGTCTCTGTGTGAGTCTCTCTCTGCTTGTGTATGTCTGTGTGTCTCTGTGTGAGTCTCTCTCTGTTTGTGTCTGTTTGTGTCTCTCTGTGTGAGTCTCTCTCTGCTTGTGTCTCTCTCTGTGTGTCTCTGTGTGAGTCTCTCTCTGCTCGTGTGTCTGTCTGTGTCTCTGTGTGAGTCTCTCTCTGCTTGTGTCTCTCTCTCTGTGTGTCTCTGATGAGTCTCTCTCTGCTCGTGTGTCTGTCTGTGTCTCTGTGTGAGTCTCTCTCTGCTCGTGTCTGTGTGTCTCTGTGTGAGTCTCTCTCTGCTTGTGTCTGTCTGTGTGTCTCCGTGGCTGTGTTTTGTCTCTCTCTCAAATGTAGCAATCTTTGGGAGAACGTAATCAACCAGGTGGGGTGTTGACTGTTGTGTTGGCCGACTCTCTGTGTCGTATTGCATTATATTTCCAAGTTTACTATGTTTGTTTTCTCATTCATTCTTACCTGATGATGGTTGCTTGTGTTGAAATCGAAACGTCAGTATTCTATTATTATTTAATTAAATGTATTTCTATGTGACTTTACCGAAAGAACCAAAAAGTAAATAGTTTGAGTTTAGTACTTTGTTCTACCGTATATTCTCCACACCGAGACTAACAATACAGTCATTGTTTCACGGAGTAAAAGGCTGCTCCTATGCCCTGACTCAATTGCTTATCACATAACGTAATCCCAACGTGACTGCAGGAATGCATATTCCTTGGGTCTTTCGGCGAAGTCACGTAAATGGGTTCAAGTTAATAAAAATAAACAACAAAACTACGACGTTTCGATCGCAACACAAGCGGTCGTCACCAGGCGGAGAGAAAAAACACTTGCATTACGTTAAATCACGGGATTGTCCTGCTGTGACGTCATAGCACAAGTCAATGATTGGATCGCGTCATCGCATCGTCCCCTCGCTCACGCGTCGGCGACGACGTCACGAATCACCGGGCGAACCGCCGCCCGCCGCCACGCGTCATTACGCAAGAGCGCACGTAGCGTGACGTCGGCACGTTCGTGTGTGACGTCATGGCGTACGCCGACTCCTCAGGGCGTGGGCTGGGGGGGAGAGGTAACGGAGAGGAAACGGGGAGGGGGGGAGAGAGGGGGAGAGAGAGGGGGGAGAGAGAGAGGGGGAGAGAGAGGGGGGAGAGAGGAGAGAGAGGGGGGAGAGAGGGGGAGTAGAGAGAGGGGAGAAAGAGAGGGGGGAGAGAGAGGAGAGAGAGGGGGAGGGAGAGAGAGGGGGGAGAGAGAGAGGGGAGGGAGAGAGAGGGGGAGAGAGAGAGAGAGGGAAGGGGTAAGAAGGAGGAGAGCAGAGCGTGAAATCTTTCATTTAAAAAGGGGGGGGGGGGTTACATAAGGCAAAGCAAAAAAAAACGAAATGATGAACGAAGCAAAAAATGCCGACTACACCGAGCATCTTCTTGTTTCCTCTGATCGTAAAAAAGAGAGAGAGCGAGGAGAGGAGGAAGGAAAGGGAGAGGGAGCAAGGACAGGGAGAGTAAAGGGGGGGGAGGGAGAGGAAAGGAGAAGTGGTAAGAAGGAGGAGAGCAGAGCGTGGAATCTTTTGTGAAATCTTTCATTTAATAAAGGGGGGGGGGGGTTACACAAAGCAAAGCATTGTAAAAAAAACACTCAAAACCGAAATGATGAACGAAGCAAAGTGGCGACTATACCGATCATCGGCTTGTTTCCTCTGACTCTTAAATAAAGAGCGAATAGAGAGAGGGAGCGCGCAGGGGAGGGGTGGGCGGGAGAGGGGTGGGGGGTCGAGCGAGGGGAGAGATAAGGAGCGCGAGAGGAAAGTGAAGGGAGAGTGAAAGGAGAGATAAGGAGAGCGAGGGGAGAGATAAGGAGAGCGAGGGGAGAGATAAGGAGAGCGAGGGAAGAGCCGCTGGAGGCGTCGGAGATCGCGATGTGACCACGCAGCGGAGAGAATCACCTTGGCTACAGGTGAGAGAGAGAGAGACACGGGGAGAGACACGGGGAGAGACACGGGGATAGAGGGACACGGGGAGAGAGACACACGGGGAGAGGGAGACACGGGGAGAGAGAGACACGGGGAGAGAGAGACACGGGGAGAGAGAGACACGGGGAGAGAGGGACACGGGGAGAGAGGGACACGGGGAGAGAGGGACACGGGGATAGAGGGACACGGGGAGAGGGGGACACGGGGAGAGGGGGACACGGGGAGAGAGGGACACGGGGAGAGAGGGACACGGGGAGAGAGGGACACGGGGAGAGAGGGACACGGGGAGAGAGGGACACGGGGAGAGAGGGACACGGGGAGAGAGACACACGGGGAGAGGGAGACACGGGGAGAGAGGGACACGGGGAGAGAGGGACACGGGGAGAGAGGGACACGGGGAGAGAGGGACACGGGGAGAGAGGGACACGGGGAGAGAGGGACACGGGGAGAGAGGGACACGGGGATACAGGGACACGGGGATAGAGGGACACGGGGATAGAGGGAGACACGGGGATAGAGGGAGACACGGGGATAGAGGGAGACACGGGGATAGAGGGAGACACGGGGAGAGAGAGAGACACGGGGAGAGAGAGAGACACGGGGAGAGAGAGAGACACGGGGAGAGAGAGAGACACGGGGAGAGAGAGAGACACGGGGAGAGAGAGAGACACGGGGAGAGAGAGAGACACGGGGAGAGAGAGAGACACGGGGAGAGAGAGAGACACGGGGAGAGAGAGAGACACGGGGAGAGAGAGAGACACGGGGAGAGAGAGAGACACGGGGAGAGAGAGAGACACGGGGAGAGAGAGAGACACGGGGAGAGAGAGAGACACGGGGAGAGAGAGAGACACGGGGAGAGAGAGACACGGGGAGAGAGGGACACGGGGAGAGAGGGACACGGGGATAGAGGGACACGGAGAGAGATACGGAGAGAGATACGGGGAGAAAGGGACACGGACATAGAGACACTGGGAGAGAGGGACACGGGGAGAGATATACTGGGAGAGACAAAAGAGACACGGGAGATGTGGTGATGATGTTGGTGATGTTGTTGGTGATGGTGGTGATGATGATGGAGGTATTTCCTGCATTGTGGAACACGTTTACGTGGTTCACGTTAGAATGTTTCTAGAACCAGCAATGATGCCGTTGCAGGTGATAGTGATATCAATGACCATTTAGTGGCGTGGGGGTGGTGACAATGATTGGGTTAATGATGGTTTTGGTGGTGGTAATGCTGTTGGTGATCGTAATGATGATAACAATGATGATTATGGTGGTGGCGATGATGATGGTAGTGATGATGGTGAGGATGGTCTTTGATAGCGCAGAAAAATCTTGTTTCATTCACATCGCCATCATCATCACCCCCATCATCACCATCATCATCACTCCTATCATCACCATCATCATCACTCCCATCATCACCATCATCATCATCACTCCCATCATCACCATCATCATCACTCCCATCATCACCATCAATCTCGATGGTTAAGAAGACAGGGTCACGGCCAGCGCGCACGCGGCACCCTCGGTGATGGTGATGGTGATGATGGTGGTGGTGATGATGGTGGTGCTGGTGGTGGTGATGATGGTGGTGCTGGTGGTGATGGTGCTGGTGGTGCTGGTGGTGATGATGGTGGTGATGCTGGTGGTGCTGGTGGTGCTGGTGGTGCTGGTGGTGGTGATGCTGGTGGTGCTGGTGGTGCTGGTGGTGGTGCTGGTGGTGCTGGTGGTGGTGATGGTGGTGATGGTGGTGATGATGGTGGTGATGGTGGTGGTGATGATGGTGGTGGTGGTGGGTTTAACCAGACTGGATTGTGTGAGGAGCTCACAAATCCTTGAAAGATCTGGGCAAGGTCCCATCGGTGAGCTCCTCCGGCGGGCAAGGCTGCGATGACTGGGTCATGTAGCCCGCATGCCCAGCCACCGCATGCCGAAACAGCTTTTGTTCGGCCGGATCGAGGGGGCTAAACGGGCGCGGCACGGGCTAGAGAAGAGATGGAGTGATGTGGTACAGGAGGACGTGGAGCTGAGTGGACTTGCCGATGACCGGTACCAGCGGTGTCAAGATCGGCCTCTGTGGAGGAGGCTCGTGAAGGACGCTACTGGGCAGTTGGAGGCAGTCGCCCTCCAACAACAACGGAGGGCGGAGGAGCGACGCTCACAACAATGAGCGGAGCGCCGGGTGGCTAGGGCACAGCAGGTTGGCACAGTAGGGGACACAGGTGGTGCATCAGCCAGTCATCTCAGTCATCTCAGTCAGTCGACCTGTGGCACCTGGTTCTGCCCCGTGACCTCCTGACAGCGGGCGTTCGACACTTCACGTGGCCTCAAGGTGCACATAGCCTGGCACAAGCGTCGTGGTGACGTCACCGCCACTTAGTGGCGAATGGCGGTTGTTGTTGATGTGACAGCGTCAGCTCCTGATGGGCACGATACAGCCACCGGATTATGAGGGTGGGGATACTGCTGCTGCTGATGCTAGCACCTCCGATTAGCACGGTTGGCTACGCACGGTGCGAAAGAAGTTCAACATCGTGATGATGTTGATACTGACGCGAGTAACAATGACGATGCTGCTGCTGCTCGTGACGATGACAAACCTGTCAACCCCTTACCAGTGCCCCACCTTATTACAGACCAATTTACACCTTATTGGTCACCCAGTGCCCATTATAAATCTCAACGTTCATCCTACAAAGTTCCATCACAAGGGAGAAACACACACAAATAGACACATTTGATTATTTTTGCCCGTATTGAAACGGCTGTACTCCGAATGGACCTGAGAACTCAATTTCCCTGTACAAGAATACGGGGCAAACCGTACGGGTTGATCGCGATATGATGATGCTGATGCTGCTGCAAGCGATGATGCTACTGTGGGTCATGATGATGATGCTGCTGGTCGTGATGTTCTTATTGCTGCTGTTGCTGCAAGTGATGGCGGTGATGTTAACGTGGGTGCAGATGCTAATGACGATGCTATCCTTGCTGTTCCTCGTGATGCTGCTCGTGATGATGATGATGCGAGTGATGGTGATGATGCTGATTAAAATCATGCTGATGTTACTAGTGATGCTGATCGTGATGATGATGATAGTGATGATGATTATAATCATGCTGCTGTTGCTAGTGATGCTGATCGTGATGATGCTGATGCTAGTGATGATCATGCTAGTGATGCTGATCGTGATGATGATGATGCTAGTGATGATGATCGTGATGATGATGCTAGTGATGATGATCGTGATGATGATGCTAGTGATAATGATGATTATAATCATGCTGCTGTTGCTAGTGATGCTGATCGTGATGATGCTAGTGATGATGATCGTGATGATGATGCTAGTGATAATGATGATCATAATCATGCTGCTGTTGCTAGTGATGCTGATCGTGATGATGATGCTAGTGATGATAATGATGATTATAATCAGGCTGATGTTGCTAGTGATGCTGATCGTGATGATGATGCAGTTGCTGATGCAAGATATCATTGCGATGCTTCTGTTGCTAGTGAGGTGATGATGATGTAGATGCGTGCGATGGCGCTCCTGCTAGTGTGGGTGATGATGATGTCGGTGATGATGCCTGTGATGATGCTGCTGATGCTGCTGGCGGTGTTGGTTTATAGACCGTATTTAACCAGGAGGTGACATTCACCTACCGAGTCGCACTAAGCACCAGCAGCAGCAGCAGCAGCGTCTCTCACCTCTCTTGGCAAGGGCAACCTGGGGCAATCAGAGCGCACAACACGCGACAAGAATATTTACATTGAACAGCCGAAGGGCTGCAGCACGAGGAGGTGCAGGAGAAGGATACACGGAAGAGGAATGTGGATGAAGAGGGGGAACAAGAAGAGGTGGAGGGGCAACAAGAAAAGGTAAAGGAGGAAGGGAACAGGAGGAGGTGGTGAAGGTCGAGTGGAACAGGAGGAGGTGGAACAGGAGGAGGTGGAACAGGAGGAGGTGGAACAGGAGGAGGTGGAACAGGAGGAGGTGGAACAGGAGGAGGTGGAACAGGAGGAGGTGGAACAGGAGGAGGTGGAACAGGAGGAGGTGGAACAGGAGGAGGTGGAACAGGAGGAGGTGGAGGAAAAGGAGGGTACAGGAGGAGGTGGAGAAGATGGAACAAGAGGAGGTGGATGAATAGGAGGAACAGGAGGTGGTGGAGGAGAAACAATGAAATGAGGAGGAGGAGGAGGAGGAGGGGAACACGAGGAGGTGGAGGAAGAGGGGGCGGGGAGAGGAGGAGGTTGGAGGGGGTGGGTGGCCGGGCGACGCTCCCATTTCTCTCGGCGTCGTTAGGATCCGGGGAGGCCGCGTCCATCACTGGGACTCCTCTCTCTGCCTCTCTCCCTCCTCCTTCACTCCTCTATCTTTTTTACCATCAGAGGAAGCAAGAAGATGCTCGGTGTAGTCGGCACTTTGCTTCCTTCATTATTTCGTTTTTTTGTTTTTATTTTAATGCTTTGCTTTGTGTAACCTCCCCCCCCCCCCTTTTTTTAAATGAAAGATTTCACAAAAGATTTAACGCGCTGCTCTCCTTACCCCTTCCCTCTCTCTCTACTCCCTCTCTCTCTCTCTACCTCCTCTTTCTACCCCTCTCTCTCTCTACCCCTCTCTCTCTACCCCCCCCCCCTCTCTCTCTACCCCCCCCTCTCTCTCTACCCCCTCTCTCCCTACTCCATGCCTATGTTCCCCCTATGTTTCCTATGTAATATTTGTAATATTATTATTTTTATATATAATTTTTTACGGCAAGTGCTGCATCTGCACCCAGCTCTTCCCACAGTCAAACGGCCTCCGACGGGTAGCTCAGATCTGCATGCAGAGCTCTCTACCGTCATCTGCCACCGAGCACACGGCCTCCTCCAGCGCCCACTGCTCCTTGAAGGCCGGCACGGCGTGGGTCAGCTGCGCATGGCGGAACTCCAGCCACACACACCCTGGCTCCGACCAGAGCGCGGAAGATGCCCAGGCTGCTGGCCGGACGTTGCCCCTCCAGGGCCACCGTCCTCGCCCTGTATATGGCGAGCTTGGCATAGCCGAAGAGCACGTTGACCAGCCCCTGAAGATGTTGGGGTCCGTCGCCCTTCAGGTATCCAAAGATGAGGACCGTCGGGGAGAAGTGGAGGCTGAACCTTAGGAGGATGTTTCTTAGGACCTTGAACAGCGAGTCCAGGCTCTTGCGCTCCACGTATTGGTGCGCCACCGTCTCCACTTTACGGCAGAACCGAAACTCCGGAGACGTGTCGGTGAAGCGCTCCAGGGAGACATTGGTGGTGACGGTGCTGTGGGCGATGCGCCAGCTGAGGTCGCCAATGTGGTTGTACGTCGGGCTGGAGTAGAGTTGCCTCCAGCGAGGCCTCTCTGGAGAGATGCAGGGCAGGGCTTTCCTCCAGGCATGGTCCTTGTGGCTCTTCAGGGTGTTCTGTTGGTGAAACCGGACCATGTAGGAGTAGAGCACCTTCCTCTTTACATTTGCGAAAGCCACCTCCGGCAGGTCTTCCAGCCGGCACAGGTCGAGATCCGCCTTCGTTTGTCGGCATTGGCGATGCAGTGGCACGACTGAGAGCTCCGGTGGAGGGGGACCAAGAGGGGCCTCGTCATCCCCAACGCCAATGGGGGGCGTTCTCCCCGCTGCCGCTGAGAAGGCCTCCTTGGCTTCGGCCAGGATCCGGGCAGCCACCTGGAGCAACTGCAGCCCTGTTTTTGCGGCCATGTCTGCTGGTCCGAGCCACCGGGCCCGTGTTCCAGGCTCCATTAGATCTCCCATCCTGGTGAGCCGCGCGTTGGCGAGGCGCCTCTCCATGCCGGGAGTGGCGGTGGTCGATGGCAGCTTTGTCTGCGGGTTCCTGAGGATCGGTTCGAAGACCAAATCCTTGGCCGATCGCGGTTGGTTCAGCCTCCTGACAGCGAGGGAGCTCCATGCCTGCAGGACGCTCCTGTAGAAAGGTGGCAGCTGTCCCAGTGGGAGGCCCTGCAGGTCCATCACACCTCTCTCTCCTCTCTCTTTTTTTACGATCAGAGGAAGCAAGAAGGTGCTCAGTTTGGTCGGCACTTTGCTTCATTCACCATTTTGATTTTTTCCATTGCTTTGCTTTATGTGCTCCCACCCCCCCCCCCCCCATTTTTAAATGAAAGATTGTACGTGTTTTACCATTGTGCAAGAAAATTAATCTGTGCTACTTTCTTCGTCGACACAAACACCAACACGATGAAGCACGCTCTGCTCCTCCTTACGCCTTCCCTATCTCTCTACCCCCTCTCTCTACCCCCAGTCTCTACCCCCTCTCTCTACCCCCTCTCTCTACCCCCTCTCTCTACCCCCTCTCTCTACCCCCTCTCTCTCTACCCCCCTCCTTAATCGCTCTCTCTATGTTCCCCCTGTTTTCTATGTAATTGTATTTTAAACTACGACAAATGCTGCATCTGCACCCAGCGCAGTCCTATGGCCTCCGACGGTAGCTCGTGTCTCCATGCAGAGCTCTCTACCGTCTTCTACCACCGCCTCTCTTCTTCCTCTCGCCTCCTCCTCTTACCCCCTAATGTTTACCAAGTAGCAGGAGAGAGAGTGAGAGTGATGGATAGGAGGAGAGCGGAGTGAGAGGGGAGGGAGAGTCCGTTCTCCCACTCCATTATATAAGCAAGGGAAGTGCGCGCGCGCACGTGTGTGTGCACGTGTGTTTGTGCGTGAGTGTGCTCGTGTGTATGTGCGCGCGTGTGTGTGTGCGCACGCGTGTGTGTGTGCGCACGCGTGTGTGTGTGTGCGCTTGTGTGCGCGCGCGTGTGTGTGTGTGTGTGCACGCGTGTGTGCACGTGTGTGTGTGTGTGTGTGCACGTGCGTGTGTGTGTGTAGCAGTGGCGCGGCAGTTAGCGCGAGTTCAATTCCCGCTAATGCGCAGCACCAGTGACGAATATCTGTACCGCTCCTGGGTCTCCTCTAGGTCGACTCAACCTGAATTGAGTATCTGGTGCGGTGTGAGAACATCACCACTGGGGAGACAAAGGCGGCGGGGCGTAGGGGACAAATATCCCCCGTGTAGCCTTCACAGACTGTAGGGGCAAGTGCTGTTAGCGAGCACCTATGAAGTCCGGCACAGCACACGAGGGGGTGGGTGGCCAACACCACGCCCGGCCGCCTTTGTCTCCCTAGTGGCGATATTTACTAAACACCGCACCAGGTACTCATTTGAAACAGAGTTGATCTACGGGAGGCCCTGGACAGGTTCAGATAATCGTCACTGATGTTGGCCGTGAGCGGGAATCGAACCCGGGTCGCCAGATTCGTAGCGCAGAGCGCTAACCGCGACACTACCACTCCCCACTACACATACACACTCACACAGACACACACTCACACACACAACAACAAACGCCATTCGCCACTAAGTGGCGGTGACGTCACCACGACACTTGTGCCAGGCCATGTGCACCTTGAGGCCACGTGAAGTGTTGAACGCCCGCGGGCAGGAGGTCACGGGGCAGACCCAAGTGCCACGGGTCTACTGTGCCAACCTGCTGTGCTTTAGCCACCCGGCGCTCCGCTCGTTGTTGTGAGCGTCGCTCCTTGCCCTCCGTTGTTGTTGGAGGGCGACTGCCTCCAACTGCCCAGTAGCGTCCTTCACGAGCCTCCTCCACAGAGGCCAATCTTGACACCGCTGGTACCAGTCATCGGCAAGTCCATTCAGCTCCACACACTCACACAGACACACACTCACACAGACACACACAATTAAATTTACGAGGACGCGCTTTCTCTTCGATTTATTTTTCTTCTTCTTCTTGCGCACTCAGACAGACACACACTCTCACAGACACACTCACACAGACACACACTCACACAGACACACACTCACACAGACAACAACAACAACCGCCATTCGCCACTAAGTGGTGGTGACGTCACCACGACGCTTGTGCCAGGCTATGTGCACCCTGAGGCCACGTGAAGTGTCGAACGCCCGCTGGCAGGAGGTCACGGGGCAGACCCAGGTGCCACGGGTCGACTGACTGAGATGACTGGCTGATGCACCACCTGTGCCCCCTACTGTGCCAACCTGCTGTGCTTTAGCCACCCGGCGCTCCGCTCGTTCTGAGCGTCGCTCCTCCGCCCTCCGTTGTTGTTGGAGGGCGACTGCCTCCAACTGCCCAGTAGCATCCTTCACGAGCCTCCTCCACAGAGGCCGATCTTGACACCGCTGGTACCAGTCATCGGCAAGTCCACTCAGCTCCACGTCCTCCTGTACCACATCACTCCATCTCTTCTCTAGCCCGTGCCGCGCCCGCTTAGCCCCCTCAATCCGGCCAAACAAAAGCTGTTTCGGCATGCGGTGGCTGGGCATGCGGGCTACATGACCCAGCCATCGCAGCCTTGCCTGCCGGAGGAGCTCACCGATGGGACCCTGCCCAGATCTTTCAAGAATTTGTGAGCTCCTCACACAATCCAGTCTGGTTGAACCCAGGATGGATCGTAGGCAGGCCAGCCTAAATGTTTCTAACCGGTGAAGATGTTCCATTAGGAGGGTCCACGTTTCGCAAGCGTAGAGAATGGAGGGAATGACCGTGGCCGAGAAGACCTGAAGAATTAGTGCGGAGCGACAGACCAGATAGCTTCCACACAGCGTTACGCAACCGATGAAATGATATTGCCGCTCGACTGATTCGGAGTGAGACCTCTGCTGTTAAACTGGAGCCAGTCATAAGCACACTGCCCAGGTATGGGAAACTCTCCACTCTCTCCACAACTGCCCCATCACCGATTGGGAGTTGTGGGGGTGGAGTGTCCGATGGTACAAAATACCCAGGCAGGTGCTTAGTTTTGGTGGGGCTGATGGTAAGGCCCCACCTCTTAGTGGCACGCTCCAGTCTCAGCAGCGTCTCCAACTCCTCCTCTGACTGAGCAGCTATTACCAAATCATCAGCATACATAACGTGGTTGAGCAATAGGGAGCCATCCCTTGACCGCACCCGGGCATCGATTAGCCTCCCATTATATCTGTACCATATGGAGATTCCCCCAGTACAGCTATTGAAGGCTTCACGAACTACGTGGTCAAAATAGATGTTAAATAATGTGGGAGCCAGAGGACATCCCTGTCGCACCCCAAGGTGTACAGGGAATGGCTCTGACTCCCGGCCACGTAGTTTTACCTGGGCCCGCTCACCATCATGAAGGTCCTTAATGATGGTGAGCAGAGGGTCAGGTACTCCAAAAGCACGAAGAACGACCCAGAGCCCAGGCCTACTGATGGTATCATAGGCCTTGACCAGGTCAATAAAGCAGAGATGTAGGTCTTGTTGGAATTCCCTACACCTCTGCTGTAGCAGACGGATAGAAAATATGGCATCTGTGCAGGACCGCCCTTTCCTGAAACCGCATTGGGGCTCCGCAAGCCTCTCCTGAGCGTGCCTGGCAAGGCGATGCTGAATAATCCTTGCCAGGACCTTTCCCGGCACACTGAGGAGTGAGATGCCCCTGTAGTTGTTACAGTCTGTGCGGTCCCCCTTCTTAAAAAGGGGACCACCAGGGCATCCTTCCAATCCTGCGGAACCCGTCCAGTGGTCCAGACTGTTATGATGTCATATAGGGCAGTCTGTGCACAAACGCCACCCTCCCTCAGCATTTCGCTTGGGAGATCATCTCTGCCCGCTGCCTTTCCTGGTCTCACACTCCGGATCGCCTTCAATACTTCCTCAGCAGATGGCACCTCAGCCAGCCACTCACAGGGGGTGACTTCTTCCAATATTTGAGGCACCGCAGCCTCAGCAGGGTCATCCTCACTTTGTGCTACGATGTTTTCCTGGCTGAGGGATTTTCCCTCCCCCAGGACCTCACAGAAATGCTCAGCAAATCTGCGAACCTGTTCCTGGGGGTCGGAGATTGGATCACCGTTTTTTCCCCTAATGATGGTAATAGGTGTGGCGCTGCAGGTTACTTTTTTGATGGAGTTAAATAGAGATTTGTGATCACGGGCCACTGAGGCAGACTCCATCTCCTCAGCAACCCGCGACCACCACCCATCCTTGCAGCGCCTCACGGCTCTCCGAACCTCCGAGCGAAGGCTGCGGTAAGCCTCCTCATTCTCTGACGTGGGATTCTGTAGCCGATGACAATGGGCCTGTCGCTTTTTCTCAACCATCCTGAACACCTCCTCTGTCAGCCAGGGTCTCTGGGGAGGTCTTGACCGCGTACCCAAAGCAGCCATTGCAGCTGCATGAGTCACAGTCCTAAACCTCGCCCATTTACCCTCGACATCAGGAGGAGTCGGGGACGATGCCAATCCCAGCCGCAAGCGATTATGAAATTCTCGCTTGCAACTTTCATCAGATAACTGAGACCAGGCCACTTTATGTTGGAATGGGGTCCTGGGTGTACACCCACCACCGGAGTGGAAGAATGGCAGGCGCATCTTACAGATGACTAGTCGATGGTCAGAGGGCAGATCAGCTCCACGGTAGGTCCTGGTATCAAGGACATGGGCTCGCATTCGCTGGTCCGTCACTATGTAGTCCAGCAGATGTTCTTGCTTGGACCCGGCATGCATCCATGATGTTGTGTGGATGCGCCGATGCCGGAACAGCGTGTTGGTAATTACAAGCCCATGGGCTGCACAAAAATCTAGCAGCCTCCTACCGTTGTTATTGAGCTGATCTGGCCCATGCCCTCCAATCACTCCAGACCAGGTGCCAGTATCATGTCCAACTCGGGCATTGAAGTCACCCAACATGATGACTCTATCCCGAGGGGCCACTTTAGCCAGCACCTGTGACAGGAGGTCATAGAAGGCATCTGACTCATCGGCTTTGCCTGCACCCCTCCACGGATGTTCATCTTCGGTGGGGGCATAAGTAACCACGACCACCATTCCTCGCCTCCGGTTGATGGGAAGGCAAGCCCAAAGTAGCCTGGGGCTTACAGCTTCCCACACCTCACCACCACGCTCCCACGCCCCCTTAATTCTTTTGTTCAAAAGAAGACCCACACCCTGTTGTTTGGCAGTCTGCTGCCCCGAGTAGAGGACTGTCCACCCCTCATGGTGGCAGGAGCCAGAGCCGGTCCACCGGACCTCCTGAATGCCGCATAGATCCAGGCGGTACCGGTCCAGCTCCCGACAGAGGAGTGGCAGCCTCTCCTCTGCAGTGAGCGTTCGAACATTCCACGTGGCCACCCGTAGTGGCTTTTCGTTGTTTCTGGAGTAGCCCCGAGGGTAGGTATTCAATCTGCTGGCTCCGCCAATTGGGGTTTGGCCAGGAGACGTCATAGACGCCTGGCCCCCCGGGGCCTCCGGCACAAGCTTATTTTCAGTTTAATTCGTGGTTTCGTGGTAATTAATTGAAGGTGGAGGGGTTATCAGCCCCTCGCACCCGTCCAGAGCCCCCGTTTAGCCCCTGTGGTGGACACATATGCCATGAGGGGAGGAGCCAATCAAAATTGGATCTCCCCCCACAGCACTGTCCACGACAGAGTTGCCCGTCCGGCACTGCGAGGAGGTAGGGGGTTGTTTTGCCGGACAAAAAACACACTCACACAGACACACACTCTCACAGACACACCCTCACACAGACACACACTCACACAGACACACACGCTCACAGACACACAGACACACACTCTCACAGACACACACTCACACAGACACACACTCACACACTCACACAGACACACACTCACACAGACACACACTCACACAGACACACTCACACAGACACACTCTCACAGACACACACTCTCACAGACACACACTCACACAGACACACTCACACAGACACACACTCTCACAGACACACACTCTCACAGACACACAGACACACACACAGACACACTCTCACAGACACACACTCACACAGACACACACTCTCACAGACACACAGACACACAGACACACACAGACACACACTCATACAGACACACTCACACAGACACACAGACACACACACTCACACAGACACGGACACACTCACGCACGCTTACACACAGACACACACTCACACAGACACACACAGACACACAGACACACACAGACACACACTCATACAGACACACTCACACAGACACACAGACACACACTCACACAGACACGCACACACTCACGCACGCTTACACAGACACACAGACACACACTCACACACTCACACAGACACACACTCACACAGACACACACTCTCACAGACACACAGACACACACTCTCACAGACACACACTCACACACTCACACAGACACACACTCACACAGACACACACTCTCACAGACACACACTCACACAGACACACACTCACACAGACACACTCTCACAGACACACACTCACACAGACACACACTCTCACAGACACACAGACACACACACAGACACACACTCACACAGACACACACTCTCACAGACACACACTCACACAGACACACACTCTCACAGACACACACTCACACAGACACACACTCACACAGACACACACAGACACACAGACACACACTCATACAGACACACTCACACAGACACACTCACACAGACACACACTCACACAGACACACACTCTCACAGACACACAGACACACACTCTCACAGACACACACTCACACAGACACACTCACACACTCACACAGACACACACTCACACAGACACACACTCTCACAGACACACACTCACACAGACACACACTCACACAGACACACTCTCACAGACACACACTCACACAGACACACACTCTCACAGACACACAGACACACACACAGACACACACTCACACAGACACACACTCTCACAGACACACACTCACACAGACACACACTCTCACAGACACACACTCACACAGACACACACTCACACAGACACACACTCTCACAGACACACACTCATACAGACACACTCACACAGACACACACTCACACAGACACACTCACACAGACACGCACACACTCACACAGACACGCACACACTCACGCACGCTTACACACAGACACACACTCACACAGACACACACAGACACACAGACACACACAGACACACAGACACACACTCATACAGACACACTCACACAGACACACAGACACACACTCACACAGACACGCACACACTCACGCACGCTTACACAGACACACACTCACACAGACACACACAGACACGCACTCACGGAGACACACACACATTCACACAGACACATACTCACACACAGACACACACTCACACAGACACGCACTCACACACGCTTACACACAGACACACACTCACACAGACACACAGACACACACTCACACAACAACAACAACCGCCATTCGCCACTAAGTGGCGGTGACGTCACCACGACGCTTGTGCCAGGCTATGTGCACCCTGAGGCCACGTGAAGTGTCGAACGCCCGCTGGCAGGAGGTCACGGGGCAGACCCAGGTGCCACGGGTCGACTGACTGAGATGACTGGCTGATGCACCACCTGTGCCCCCTACTGTGCCAACCTGCTGTGCTTTAGCCACCCGGCGCTCCGCTCGCTGTTGTGAGCGTCGCTCCTCCGCCCTCCGTTGTTGTTGGAGGGCGACTGCCTCCAACTGCCCAGTAGCATCCTTCACGAGCCTCCTCCACAGAGGCCGATCTTGACACCGCTGGTACCAGTCATCGGCAAGTCCACTCAGCTCCACGTCCTCCTGTACCACATCACTCCATCTCTTCTCTAGCCCGTGCCGCGCCCGCTTAGCCCCCTCAATCCGGCCAAACAAAAGCTGTTTCGGCATGCGGTGGCTGGGCATGCGGGCTACATGACCCAGCCATCGCAGCCTTGCCTGCCGGAGGAGCTCACCGATGGGACCCTGCCCAGATCTTTCAAGGATGTGTGAGCTCCTCACACAATCCAGTCTGGTTAAACCCAGGATGGATCGTAGGCAGGCCAGCCTAAATGTTTCCAACCGGCGAAGATGTTCCATTAGGGGGGTCCACGTTTTGCAAGCGTAGAGAAGGGAGGGAATGACCGTGGCCGAGAAGACCTGAAGCTTAGTGCGGAGCGACAGACCAGGTAGCTTCCACACAGCGTTACGCAACCGATGAAAAGATATTGCCGCTCGACTGATTCGGAGTGAGACCTCTGCTGTTAAACTGGAGCCAGTCATAAGCACACTGCCCAGGTATGGGAAACTCTCCACTCTCTCCACAACTGCCCCATCACCGATTGGGAGTTGTGGGGGTGGAGTGTCCGATGGTACAAAATACCCAGGCAGGTGCTTAGTTTTGGTGGGGCTGATGGTAAGGCCCCACCTCTTAGTGGCACGCTCCAGTCTCAGCAGCAGCGTCTCCAACTCCTCCTCTGACTGAGCAGCTATTACCAAGTCATCAGCATACATAACGTGGTTGAGCAATAGGGAGCCATCCCTTGACCGCACCCGGGCATCGATTAGCCTCCCATTATATCTGTACCATATGGAGATTCCCCCGGTACAGCTATTGAAGGCTTCACGAACCACGTGGTCAAAATAGATGTTAAATAATGTGGGAGCCAGAGGACATCCCTGTCGCACCCCAAGGTGTACAGGGAATGGCTCTGACTCCCGGCCACGTAGTTTTACCCGGGCCCGCTCACCATCATGAAGGTCCTTAATGATCGTGAGCAGAGGGTCAGGTACTCCAAAAGCACGAAGAACGACCCAAAGCCCAGGCCTACTGATGGTATCATAGGCCTTGACCAGGTCAATAAAGCAGAGATGTAGGTCTTGTTGGAATTCCCTACACCTCTGCTGTAGCAGATGGACAGAAAATATGGCATCTGTGCAGGACCGCCCTTTCCTGAAACCGCATTGGGGCTCCGCAAGCCTCTCCTCAGCGTGCCTGGCAAGGCGATGCTGAATAATCCTTGCCAGGACCTTTCCCGGCACACTGAGGAGTGAGATGCCTCTGTAGTTGTTACAGTCTGTGCGGTCCCCCTTCTTAAAAAGGGGGACCACCAGGGCATCCTTCCAATCCTGCGGAACCCGTCCAGTGGTCCAGACTGTTGTTATGATGTCATATAGGGCAGTCTGTGCACAAACGCCACCCTCCCTCAGCATTTCGCTTGGGAGATCATCTCTGCCCGCTGCCTTTCCTGGTCTCAGACTCCGGATCTCCTTCAATACTTCCTCAGCAGATGGCACCTCAGCCAGCCACTCACAGGGGGTGACTTCTTCCAATATTTGAGGCACCGCAGCCTCAGCAGGGTCATCCTCACTTTGTGCCACGATGTTTTCCTGGCTGAGGGATTTTCCCTCCCCCAGGACCTCACAGAAATGCTCAGCAAATCTGTGAACCTGTTCCTGGGGGTCGGAAATTGGATCACCGTTTTTTCCCCTAATGATGGTAATAGGTGTGGCGCTGCAGGTTACTTTTTTGATGGAGTTAAATAGAGATTTGTGATCACGGGCCACTGAGGCAGACTCCATCTCCTCAGCAACCCGCGACCACCACCCATCCTTGCAGCACCTCACAGCTCTCCGAACCTCCGAGCGAAGGCTGCGGTAAGCCTCCTCATTCTCTGACGTGGGATTCTGTAGCCGATGACAGTGGGCCTGTCGCTTTTTCTCAACCATCCTGAACAACTCCTCTGTCATCCAGGGTGTCTGGGGAGGTCTGTACCGCGTACCCAAAGCAGCCATTGCAGCTGCATGAGTCACAGTCCTAAACCTCGCCCATTTACCCTCGACATCAGGAGGAGTCGGGGACGATGCCAATCCCAGCCGCAAGCGATGATGAAATTCTCACTTGCAACTTTCATCAGATAACTGAGACCAGGCCACTTTAGGTTGGAATGGGGTCCTGGGTGTACACCCACCACCGGAGTGGAAGAATGGCAGGCGCATCTTACAGATGACTAGTCGATGGTCAGAGGGCAGATCAGCTCCACGGTAGGTCCTGGTGTCAAGGACATGGGCTCGCATTCGCTGGTCCGTCACTATGTAGTCCAGCAGATGTTCTTGCTTGGACCCGGCATGCATCCATGATGTTGTGTGGATGCGCCGATGCCGGAACAGCGTGTTGGTAATTACAAGCCCATGGGCTGCACAAAAATCTAGCAGCCTCCTACCGTTGTTATTGAGCTGATCTGGCCCATGCCCTCCAATCACTCCAGACCAGGTGCCAGTATCATGACCAACTCGGGCATTGAAGTCACCCAACATGATGACTCTATCCCGACACACAGACACACACTCATACAGACACACTCACACAGACACACACGCACAGATACGCACACACTCACGCACGCTTACACACAGACACACACAGACACGCACTCACACACGCTTACACACAGACACACACTCACACACTCACACAGACACACACTCACACAGACACGCACACACTCACGCACGCTTACACACAGACACACAGACACACACTCACACACTCACACAGACACACACAGACACGCACACACTCACGCACGCTTACACACAGACACACAGACACACACTCACACACTCACACAGACACACACAGACACGCACACACTCACGCACGCTTACACACAGAAGGCAGTCTTCACCTCCACACTGAGGCATGGCAACCTCAAAGGCAGAGATCCCCCAAGAGAGTGCTGAGTGAGTGTGGTGTGGGTGTGTGTGTGTGTGGTGTGTGTGTGCTGTGTGTGTGCTGAGTATGTGTGTGTGTGGTGTGTGTGTGCTGAGTATGTGTGTGTGCTGAGTATGTGTGTGAGTGCTGAGTGTGTGTGTGCTGTGAGTGTGTGTGTGCTGTGAGTGTGTGTGTGCTGTGAGTGTGTGGTGTGTGTGTGGTGTGTGTGTGTTGTGTGTGTGAGTGCTGAGTGTGTGTGGTGTGTGTGTGGTGTGTGTGTGGTGTGTGTGGTGAGTGTGTGTGTGGTGTGTGTGTGGTGAGAGTGTATGTGTGGTGTGTGTGTGTGGTGTGTGTGTGTGTGGTGAGAGTGTGTGGTGAGTGTGTGTGTTGTGTGTGTGTGGTGTGTTTGTGTGGTGGGTGTGTGTGGTGAGTGTGCTGTGTGTGTGGTGTGTGCTGAGTGTGTGTGTGTGGTGTGTGTGTGTGGTGTGTGTGTGTGTGTGGTGTGTGTGTGTGGGGTGTGTGTGGTGTGTGTGCTGAGTGTGTGTGTGTGCTGTGAGTGTGTGCTGTGTGTGTGCTGTGTGTGTGTGTGGTGAGTGTGCTGAGTGTGTGTGGTGAGTGTGTGTGTGCTGAGTGTGTGTGCTGAGTATGTGTGTGTGCTGAGTGTGTGAGTGCTGTGAGTGTCTGTGGTGAGTGTGTGTGAGTGAGTGCTGAGTGTGAGTGAGTGTGCTGAGTGTGAGTGAGTGTGCTGAGTGTGAGTGAGTGTGCTGAGTGTGAGTGAGTGCTGAGTGTGAGTGCTGAGTGTGTGTGCGGGTGCTGAATGTGTGAGTGCTGAGTGGGTTTCATGGCCAGTGTGTGAGTGCTGTGTGTGTGAGTCAGTGCTGTGTGTGTGTGAGTTTGTGAATGTGTGTGTGTGGGGAGCGGTGGCGCAGTGGTTAGCACGCTGCACTATGAACCCGTCATCCCGAATTTGCGTCCCGCTCATGGCCACCACCGGTGACAATCTGAACCGGTCCTAGGCCTCCCCTAGATCCACTCAGCCTCAAATGAGTACCTGGTACGGTGTGAAAACATCGCAACTGGGGAGACAAAGTCGGCCGGGCGTGGCGTAGGCCACCCACCTCGTGTGCCGTGCCGGCCTTCATAGGCGCTCGCTAAAAGCACTCGCCCCAACAGTCTGTTAAGGCTACACGGGGGTCTTTGTTTCATATATCTACTATTTTGTGGGGAAGCGGTGGTTCAGCGGTGGGCACGCTGCGCTATCAACCCCGGTTTGATTCCCGCTCAGGGCCAACGCCAGTGAGAATTATCCGAACCGGTCCTGGGCCTCCCCTAGGTCGACTCGACCTTAAGTGAGATGAACAAGCAAAGGAGCCCGGAATCCCGGCGTGGAGCTAGCGAGTGCCAGCACTCGGTCAGCGTCGACAGCGCTTGTCCCAGCAGTCCGTTTGAAGGCTACACAGTGGGGGGGGGGGGGGGGGGGCATTGTCTCTCTGTGAGCGTTTTCTGTGAGTTCTCATTCACCGGCGAGGCAAATAATTCCGGCGAGGATTAGTTGCCACTGCATTGCCAGCGCGGCGCCGTGCCCGAGAGGCTTGCGGGGCACCCCACAGCCCCCATCTCAACGTGGGGGTTTCAAGTCGACCGCGGTGCCGCACAACAAGATGCCATTCGCGTTCTCTCTCCGTCCGCCTGCAGGAGGAGGCGGAGGGAGTTTTCAACGCGAGAGTTCTACGAGAACCCACCGACTCTGCCCTGCCGGCATGCCCCCATGGCCTGCGGTGTTTAGCCAGGGCTGTGTGGGATGATGCTGCGTGATGACGCGGTGGTGGGACAAGAGCCTGTGGTTTGTAATAATAATAATTACTGCTAATAAGAGTAATATAGCAAGATATTCCAACAAGGTCGCCGGTGGTGATGATGATGATGACGTGACCCACCACGATAACCAGGGCGGTTCTGTCGGATTAATTCGAACCTGGACCCCCCTCTGCAGCTGAGGGGGGCAGTGTGACCTTTGCCCTTCCCCGAGTGTGGCCGATGATGACCCCCCTCCCCCCCACGTGGTTCGTGACCCCCAGCCCCAGGTCAGACGGAGAGAGAGAGGGGGAGAGCAAGGCCACGACCATGTCGGTGAGTGAAGTCAGGGAGATGATCGTGCTGAGTGGAGGTGGCGGAGGAGGTGGAGGAGGTGGAGGAGGAGGAGGTGGAGGAGGAGATTCTCACCAGAGCCTCTCGGGTTCCACCACCGCCGTCGACTCCTCGGCGTCCAAGGCGACGTGTCAGCCGCAGAGACCCCTCACCATGGTGAGACGCGGGGGGCACGTGGTGGTGGTGAGGGCAAAGGTTTGGTGAGGATAGGTCAGAGTTCCATCAGTAATATTTATCCAAGAGTGCCATGCTGAGTCGGAAGACTCTTGTTCAGGAGGGTCCTGTAATTAAATGTTAACTCCCTCGCCTGGTATGCAGGAGGTTGTGGGTTCGATCCCGACGCTGTATATTTTGGAGTTTGTGGTGTCTCTCTCCCCCTGGTCGCGTGGATGTTTCTCCGGGACCTCCGGGTTTTTCCTCCACGTTTCGAATCGCCAACACGCGTTTAGAGTAATTGGCTGCTAGAGATTCCCACGTGATGATGAGCCAGTTTGTTGAGCTATCATTTGTGGCCAGGGTGCTTCTGAAAAAGAGCTACACAGCTCAGCGGGCCTTACCCCGTAAAGTAAAATAGAGTAACGATGTTGAGTCGTCGTGTTTATTATCCACGTGGGGTGGGGATCCAGAAGGGGGCGTGGCCGAAGGCGGAGCGAGGCCACGTGCTCGGGAGCATAAAAGCGAAGTCCCGAGAGCAATCGCGGCTGTCTTCTGGAATCAACCCGCTCGGCGACGTCCCTTCGATCTTCGGTCATCGTGGGTCAGGCAGTATGTTACTGTATGTTACTGTATGTTACTAACGGACCCAGTTATGTAGTTACCCTGTTGGGGTTTAGTTAGCCTGTTGTGACGATAAGCAGTAGCCCTGTAATGGCCGTGTAATAAACGTGTTGCCTCCAAGTTCAAGCGTGTGCCTCCGTGAAGAACACTACACTTGTGTAGTGGTGTCCATGGAGGCACACGCTTGAATTCGGAGGCACTATGTTTATTACAACCCCAACAGGGTAATTCCCTCAGCTTACAACGTAGCTAACTAGACCCCAACAGGATCACTACATAACCGTACAACACAGTTAGCTAACTCTGTCTGGGTAGCTATATAATCCGGTCAGGGCAGCAACGTCTGCCTGACCCACGATGCCGGGCGCGATAACCGAAGACCAACGACCAAGGACGACGTGACGAGACGAGGAGACGTCACGCCGAGGGTTGATTCCAACGCGGGTTGATTCCACCAAAGAGGGTTGATTCCACCGACGAGGGTTGATTCCACCAACGAGGGTTGATTCTACCGACGAGGGTTGATTCCACCAACGAGGGTTGATTCCACCAACGAGCGTTGATTCCACCAACGAGGGTTGATTCCACCGACGAGGGTTGATTCCACCAACGAGCGTTGATTCCACCAACGAGGGTTGATTCCACCAACGAGGGTTGATTCCACCACCGAGGGTTGATTCCACCGACGAGGGTTGATTCCACCAACGAGCGTTGATTCCAGCAACGAGTGTTGATTCCACCAACGAGGGTTGATTCCACCACCGAGGGTTGATTCCACCGACGAGGGTTGATTCCACCAACGAGGGTTGATTCCACCAACGAGGGTTGATTCCACCAACGAGGGTTGATTCCACCAACGAGGGTTGATTCCACCGACGAGGGTTGATTCCACCAACGAGGGTTGATTCCAACGAGGGTTGATTCCAACGAGGGTTGATTCCACCAACGAGGGTTAATTCCACCAACGAGGGTTGATTCCACCACCGAGGGTTGATTCCACCACCGAGGGATGATTCCAACGAGGGTTGATTCCACCACCGAGGGTTGATTCCACCACCGAGGGTTGATTCCACCACCGAGGGTTGATTCCACCACCGAGGGTTGATTCCACCAACGAGGGTTGATTCCACCAACGAGGGTTGATTCCACCACCGAGGGTTGATTCCAACGAGGGTTGATTCCACCAACGAGGGTTGATTCCACCACCGAGGGTTGATTCCAACGAGGGTTGATTCCACCAACGAGGGTTGATTCCACCAACGAGGGTTGATTCCACCAACGAGCGTTGAGTCCACCGACGAGGGTTGATTCCATCAACGAGGGTTGATTCCAACGAGGGTTGATTCCACCAACGAGCGTTGATTCCACCAACGAGGGTTGATTCCATCAACGAGGGTTGATTCCAACGAGGGTTGATTCCACCAACGAGGGTTGATTCCACCAACGAGGGTTGATTCCACCAGCGAGGGTTGATTCCACCACCGAGGGTTGATTCCACCAACGAGGGTTGATTCCACCAACGAGGGTTGATTCCACCACCGAGGGTTGATTCCACCAACGAGGGTTGATTCCACCAGCGAGGGTTGATTCCACCACCGAGGGTTGATTCCACCACCAAGGGTTGATTCCACCACCGAGGGTTGATTCCACCAGCGAGGGTTGATTCCAACGAGGGTTGATTCCAACGAGGGTTGATTCCACCAATGAGCGTTGATTCCACCAACGAGGGTTGATTCCATCAACGAGGGTTGATTCCATCAACGAGGGTTGATTCCATCAACGAGGGTTGATTCCATCAACGAGCGTTGATTCCACCCACGAGGGTTGATTCCAACGAGGGTTGATTCCACCAGCGAGGGTTGATTCCAACGAGGGTTGATTCCAACGAGGGTTGATTTCACCAACGAGCGTTGATTCCACCAACGAGGGTTGATTCCATCAACGAGGGTTGATTCCATCAACGAGCGTTGATTCCACCGACGAGGGTTGATTCCACCAACGAGGGTTAATTCCACCAACAAGGGTTGATTTTAACGAGGGTTGATTCCATCAACGAGGGTTGATTCCATCAACGAGGGTTGATTCCACCAACGAGGGTTGATTCCACCAACGAGGGTTGATTCCACCACCGAGGGTTGATTCCACCACCGAGGGTTGATTCCACCGACGAGCCAGGAACGCTCTCGGGACTGCCCCTTTATGCTCCTGAGCGTGGCCTTGCTCCACCTTCAGGCACAGCCCCAAAGGATCTCAACTGAGCATCACGTGCCCCTCAAGCCACCTTTTAGGCCCCCTCGATACCCTGTCCCGGTCACGTGCCCCCTCGGGTTCACTCAGGCTACCACGTCCTCACTTTCCCTCTCTCAGGCCATCACCAGGACTATGCCCCCTAGGGCTGGCTGACATGCCGTACTTACTCTGGTGCTGGAGCGAGGCTCCGGATGCACAGTTGCACTCCTGTAACAGTAGCTGGCGCGAACACCCTCGTGACACCATTTACGTCACTACACATGCAAAGCCACTGCCGCTCAGCTACATATATATTGTGTGTGTACGTATATATATGGGGGTGGGTAGTGGAACGCTTAACGCGCTGCGCTATGAACCTGGCGATCCGGGTTCGATTCCCCCTCACGGCCAACACCAGTGACGATTATCTGAACCGATCCTGGGCCTCCCCTAGGTCGACTCAGCCACAAATGAGTACCTGGTGCGTTGTGTAAACATCGACACTGGGGAGACAAAGGCGGCCGCGCGTGGTGCTGGCCACCCACCACCTCGTGTGCCGTGTTGGCCTTCATAGGTGCTCGCTAACAGCACTTGCCCCGACAGTCTGTTAAGGCTACACGGATCATCTTTGTCTTTGTGTGTGTGTGGAGTTGTCTCCCTGTTCTGTTTTTCGAAGTAACTTGTAAACACGTGGAGAAGTGTGGGCTGGGCTTGTGGCAAAGGTGGTAGACCCCACTGCTAGTGCAGCATGGCTGGTGTTGTTGTTTTAACCTGTACACTCACCTGTGTCCACACTCACATGTGCCCACTCACCTACCCACTCACTCACCTGTGCCCACTCACCCACCCACACACTCACCTGTGCCCACTCACCTACCCACACACTCACCTGTGCCCACTCACCTACCCACACACTCACCTGTGTCCTCACTCACATGTGCCCACTCACCTCCCCACTCACTCACCTGTGTCCACTCACCTACCCACACACTCACCTGTGCCCACTCACCTACCCACACACTCACCTGTGCCCACTCACCTGTGCCCACTCACCTACCCACACTCACCTACCCACACTCACCTACCCACACACTCACCTGTGCCCACTCACCTACCCACAAACTCACCTGTGCCCACTCACCTACCCATACACTCACCTGTGCCCACTCACCTACCCACACACTCACCTGTGTCCACACTCACTTGTGCCCACTCACCTACCCACACACTCACCTGTGCCCACTCACCTACCCACACACTCACCTGTGCCCCAACAGTCTAGGCTGTACGGGGGATCTTTGTCTTTGTTTGTACATATAGAGTGCGATAAATATTTGCGAACTCAGGGGCAACCATTGTCTTACTCGTGGGAACTCTCCAGACTGAGAAAACCCGGTCCCACATTTTGATCGGCAGGTTAATGCCCAGCCAAGTGGGAGACAGAACAAAAAAACTGGAGCTAAAAGGGGACACGCTTTGGAAAAACTATGCCAACGCATTTCTGGCTGACAAGCCAATCCACACGCCTGCCAGTGCCTCGATGAACTGCTCATTCATTCAAAACCAAACGCCTTTCCGGTAAAGGAAGTTTGCGTGATCCGTGCGTGTTTCTCGTTTTTCTTCCCTATTGCCCTGGCCCCCCTTCGGACCGATTCCCACCGCACAGAAGCTCCCCGCGACCTTCGAACCTAGGGCGCAGCCGATGAGGGTGGCAGAGAGGGGCAGCTTCAAGTCACATGACCTCAAGCCCAGCGGGCAAGGTGACTCACTCGGAGCAACAATCACCACCACCGTCGTAGTCATCATCATCATCATCACCACCACCGTCGTCATCACCACCAGCACCAACATTACCACCACCAGCAGCAGCCATTATCAATCCACTGCTAGATGAAGGCCTCCCCAAGTCGTCGCCATCTTTCGCTATTGATGCACCAAAATCCGGCCCGCACGTGCACAGCAGTACCATCATCATCGTCGTCGTCGTCATTGTCGTCATCATAGTCGTCATCATCAGCAGCATCATAATCAGCGGCATCGTCATCATCAGCGTCGTCCTTTTCATTTATCCAATGGTGAACAAGAAAATATAATCGAGGGTGAGATCCATTCATAGACATCCCGCCGACAAAACATGAATACGATGAGGTTGCGGTGGGGGGGGTATTTGTTTTCAATCCAAATCCACGACACGTTACCTCCCACCAGTCTCAGCAGACGCGTTGCACGTGTGAGCACCTCTCATCCTCCCTCTGCCAGATACGGAATCAGAATATGTTTCCACACCGGAGAAATCCGGTGAGCTATAAAGCTCTTCGTCACAGATGTCCAGTAGGGGGCACGAGGTAAGAACGTCACAGCAAACAAACGTCCCGAGAGTCCAAGAAAGGCAAACAAACCACCCAAACACGCGTACACATTACAACTACACCATCCCCATCGTGCCACACAGGGGGGCCACGGCGGCATCAACTCGCTTTTCAGAAGCCACGTGGCCACAAATGGCAGCTCCACCAAGCGGCGCTGCCATTTGGGCATTCAGAGCAGCACTGCGTCGTGACGCCTTCCCTCGCCCCTCCCCCCCTTCACGTCCCTCCGCTGTAGCCCCCCCCCCCCCGAGTAGCCCCTCTATCTCATTACTCCACGCGTTGTATCGTGATCCGCCTAACCCCCCACAGTCAGAACAAGGCGAGCCCTGCAATTGCTTTGCTCACGTCACTGCTGGCGGAAAGGGGCTTTCCGCTACGGGGGAGCTGCATAGAGCCACCATAGGAGCGTATTTGGCCTACTCTTCTCTGATGTCCAGATGTCTCGGAAGGGGTGGGAGCCACTCCCTCTTGAGCCACTATTTGGTATGAACTTCTTTCACACCGTACGTAGCCAACCGTGCTAATCGGAGGTGCGGGAGAAGGACAACAAACTATGGGTCTCTGTGTGAGTCTGTGTCTCTGTGTGAGTCTATGGGTCTCTGTGTGAGTCTATGGGCCCCTGTGTGAGTCTATGGGTCTCTGTGTGAGTCTATGGGTCTTTGTGTGAGTCTATGTGTCTCTGTGTGAGTCTATGGGTCTCTGTGTGAGTCTATGGGTCTCTGTGTGAGTCTATACGTCTCTGTGTGAGTCTATGGGTCTCTGTGTGAGTCTATGGGTCTGTGTGAGTCTGTGTTCCTGTGTGAGTCTATGGGTCTCTGTGTTAGTCTACGGGTCTCTGTGTGAGTCTCCGAGTCTCTGTGTGAGTCTACGGGTCTCTGTGTGAGTCTATGGGCCCCTGTGTGAGTCTATGGGCCCCTGTGTGAGTCTATGGGTCTCTGTGTGATTATATGGATCTCCGTGTGAGTCTATGAGTCTCTGTGGGAGTCTATGTGTCTCTGTGTGATTCTATGGATCTCTGTGTGATTCTATACATCTCTGTGTGAGTCTGAGTCTCTGTGTGAGTCTGTGTCTCTGTGTGAGTCTATGGATCTCTGTGTGAGTCTATGGGCTCCTGTGTGAGTCTATGGATCTCTGTGTGAGTCTATGGGTCTCTGTGTGAGTCTATGGGTCTCTGTGTGAGTCTATGGGCCCCTGTGTGAGTCTATGGGTCTCTGTGTGAGTCTATGGGTCTCTGTGTGAGTCTACGGGTCTCTATGTGAGTCTACGGGTCTCTGTGTGAGTCTGTGTCCCTTTGTGAGTCTATGGGTCTCTGTGTGAGTCTACGGGTCTCTGTGTGAGTCTACGAGTCTCTGTGTGAGTCTACGGGTCTCTGTGTGAGTCTATGGGCCCCTGTGTGAGTCTATGGGCCCCTGTGTGAGTCAATGTGTCTCTGTGTGATTCTATGGATCTCTGTGTGATTATATGGAGCTCCGTGTGAGTCTATGAGTCTCTGTGGGAGTCTATGTGTCTCTGTGTGATTCTATGGATCTCTGTGTGATTCTATGGATCTCTGTGTGACTCTATGAGTCTCTGTGTGAGTCTATGTGTATCTGTGTGATTCTATGGATCTCTGTGTGAGTCGATAGGTCTCTGTGTGAGTCTATGGATCTCTGTGTGAGTCCATGGGCCCCTGTGAGTCTATGGATCTCTGTGTGAGTCTATGGGTCTCTGTGTGAGTCATTGGGTCTCTGTGTGACTCTACGGGTCTCTATCTGAGTCTACGAGTCTCTGTGTGAGTCTATGGGTCTCTGTGTGAGTCTATGGGTCTCTGTGTGAGTCTACGGGTCTCTGTGTGAGTCTACGGGTCTCTGTGTGAGTCTACGAGTCTCTGTGTGAGTCTACGGGTCTCTGTGTGAGTCTATGGGCCCCTGTGTGAGTCTATGGGCCCCTGTGTGAGTCTATGGGTCTCTGTGGGAGTCTATGTGTCTCTGTGTGATTCTATGGATCTCTGTGTGAGTCTATGAGTCTCTGTGTGAGTCTATGTGTCTCTGTGTGATTATATGGATCTCTGTGTGAGTCTATAGGTCTCTGTGTGAGTCTATGGATCTCTGTGTGAGTCTATGGGTCTCTGTGTGAGTCTATGGGTTTCTGTTTAAGTCTATTGGCCCCTGTGTGAGTCTACGGGTCTCTGTGTGAGTCTACGGGTCTCTGTGTGAGTCTATGGATCTCTGTGTGAGTCTATGGGTCTCTGTGTGAGTCTATGGGTCTCTTTGTGAAGTCTATGGGTCTCTGTGTGAGTCTATGGGTCTCTGTGTGGGTCTATGGGTCTCTTTGTGAGTCTATGGGTCTCTGTGTGAGTCTATAGGTTTCTGTGTGAGTCTATGGGTCTCTTTGTGATTCTATGGATCTCTGTGTGATTATATGGATCTCTGTGTGAGTCTATGAGTCTCTGTGTGAGTCTGTATCTCTGTGTGATTCTATGGATCTCTGTGTGATTCTATAGATCTATGTGTGAGTCTATGAGTCTCTGTGTGAGTCTGTGTCTCTGTGTGATTCTATGGATCTCTGTGTGGTTCTATGGATCTTTGGGTGAGTCTGTGGGTCTCTGCGTGAGTCTATGGGTCTCTGCGTGAGTCTATGGGCCCCTGTGTGAGGCTATGGGTCTCTGTGTGAGTCTATGGATCTCTGTGTGATTCTATGGATCTCTGGGTGAGTCTCTGGGTCTCTGGGTGAGTCTATGGGTCTCTGTGTGAGTCTATGGGCCTCTGTGTGAGTCTATAGATCTCTGTGTGAGTCTATGGGTCTTTGTGTGAGTTTATGGGCCCCTGTGTGAGTCTATGGGCCCCTGTGTGAGTCTATGGGCCCCTGTGTGAGTCTATGGGTCTTTGTGTGAGTCTATGGGCCCCTGTGTGAGTCTATGAGTCTCTGTGTGAGTCTATGGGTCTCTGTGTGAGTCTATGGGCCTCTGTGTGAGTCTATAGGTCTCTGTGTGAGTCTATAGGTCTCTGTGTGAGTCTATGGGTCTCTGTGTGAGTCTATGGGTCTCTGTGTGAGTCTATGGGTCTCTCTGTGAGTCTATGGGCCCCTGTGCGAGTCTATGGATCTCTGTGTGATTCTATGGACCTCTGTGTGAGTCTATGAGTCTCTGTGTGAATCTGTGTCTTTGTGTGATTCTATGGATCTCTGTGTGATTCTATGGATCTCTGTGTGAGTCTATGAGTCTCTGTGTGGGTCTATGGGTCTCTGTGTGAGTCTATGGGTCTCTGTGTGAGTCTACGGGTCTCTGTTTGAGTCTATGGGTCTCTGTATGAATTTACGGGTGCGGGTGAATGACAACACCGCGCTAAACACAAAACGCGGTTGTGGAGGGGCGTTCGAGATCGGTCGGTTGCCATGCTGCCTCACCGCCCCCACCTGTACCCAGGTGGTGGAGGCCCCACAATGGGCTCAGTCCCAGCCTGGGGGTCAACTACGGCCGTGGGGGGTACCTGGGAGGACTCTGGACCGGTGGCGGGCGGGGTCCCCGTGGTGGGGCCCGGCGGGGAGGGGGCATCCCCGCGGGGGGCCCACGACGCTCTGAGCCCCTTCGCCCCCGAGCCGGCCGGATGCTCGGACTGGGCACAAAGCTGGGCCCGGGATCGAACCCCCAACGAGCAGAGTTGGTGCGTTTGTGTGTGTGTGCGTGCGTGCGTGTGCGTGTGTGTGCGTGCGTGTGTGCGTGCGTGTGCGTGTGTGTGGGTGTGTGCGTGTGGGTTTGTGTGGACTCAAGGTGCACATGGCCTGGCACAAGCGTCGTGGTGACGTCACCCACCGCCACTTAGTGGCGAATGGCGGTTGTTGTTGTGTGTGTGTGTGCGCGCGTGTGTGTGCGCGTGTGTGCGTGCGTGTGTGTGCATGCGTGCGCGGTTGTGCGTGTGTTCGTGTGTTTGTGCATATGTGTGTGCGCGTGCCTGTTCGTGTGTGTGTGCGTGCGTGCGTGTGTTTGTGCGTGTGTTTGTGCGTGTGTGTATGTGCGTGCGCGTGTGTGCGCGTGCGTGTGCATTTGTGCGTGCGTGCGTGTGCATGTGTGCGTGCGTGTGTGCGTGCGTGTGTGCGTGCGTGTGTGCGCGTGCGTGCGTGCGTGTGCATGTGTGCGTACGTCCGTGTGTGTAGCGGTTAGCGCACTCCGCTATGAACCCGGCGACCCGGGTTCGATTCCCGCTCACGGCCAACACCGGTGACGATTATCTAAATTGCTTCTGGGCCTCCCCTAGGTCTACTCAGCCTCAAATGGTACCTGGTACGATGTGTAAAACATCGTCACGAGGGAGACAAAGGCGGCCGGGCGTGGTGCTGGCCACCCACCCCCTCCTGTGCCGTGCTGGCCTTTATAGGTGCTCATCGCGAACAGCACTTGCCCCTACAGTCTGTTAAGGATTTACGGGAGATCTTTGTCTTTGTATATACCTGCGTGCATGAAGCTGCGTACCTGTGTGTGTGTGCAGGGTCGGTGAGTGTGATCTACTGGGTGACTCTGAAACTGATGGGCTTTTGCCATCTGAACAGCCCTGCTTTGTCAAGGTGAGCAGACAAAGACACCCCGTGTAGCCTATAACAGACTGTTGGGGCAAGTGCTGTTTGCGAGTAGCACCTATGAAGGCCGGCACGCCACACGAAGGGTTGAGTGGCCAGCACCACGCCCGGCTGCCTTTGTCTCCCACGTGGCGATGTTTACCCACCGCACCAGGTACTCATTTTAGGCTGAGTCGACCAAGGGGAGCCCCCGGACCAGCTCATACAATCGTCACCGGTGTTGATGGCCGTGAACGGGAATCGAACTCGGGTCCGCTGGGTTCATGGCGTATTGTAGCGCGCTAACCGCTGAGCCACCGCTCCCCACGCACAGATCTAAACACCGTCGCTGGCCTGTGGACCGCTCAATTGGTGGCTATTTGATCTGTGTGCACGTACGTTGAACGTCTTCAGGGCCGTACGTAGTCAACCGCGTTGATCGGGGGAAGTTGGTGCGACGCTCGTGGAAATGAATCACAGCCGAGGTCTCGCAAAGGCCTAGAATTGGTTCCCAGGTGTTCTGCTCATCTGCCCAAGAAAGCGGCCTCCCCGAGTCTCAAAAGTCGGATTGCCGGAGGAGGATCCTGCTGTAGGATTTTAGCAATCGGTGGCGATGATTTAAGCTAAAAACTTAATTTTTTTGTATCTTTTTTTTATTTTACCAGGTAAAGTGGGGGGGGGGGGGGGGGGGTATTTGTTTTTTTCAGAAGCGACCTGGCCAGGAATGTTAGTTCAGTGAAGTGGCTCGTCATCACGTGGATATTTATACCAGCAAAATACTCTATAAACGCGTGATGTTGATTTTAAATGTGGGGGGAAAAGCCGGATGACCCGGAGAAAAATATATGCGGCCGTGGGCAGAGAAACACCGCAAGCTCCAAATATACAGCAGCAGCAAGCGTCAGGGTCGGGGTCGAACCCACGACCTCCTGTATACCAGGCGAGGGAGTTAACATCAATGGAGTGATGTTGTGGTGTCATCTTACAAATTTGCCAAATTTGGACCGTGGCTCCGGCATGCAGTGGCCCACTCTTGCGAATGGCATCACAGCATCTTCAGGGTCCACTATTAAGAAGGCGGCAAGCATCTTTATATGTGGGTCCTACTCACCGTCTCCACATTCTATCACGCTACCCACCCCACCACTCACCACCACTCACCCACTCCACGCTACCCACTCATCCACACCACCACTCGTCCACTCCACAACTCACCACTCCACCCCTCACCACTCCACCACTCACCACCACTCCACCACCACTCACTCACATCCACTCCAACATGACACCACTCATCCAGACACTCACCCACCGACTCACTCCACTACTCACCCACCCACTCCACTACTCACCCACTCCACAACTCACCACTCCACCACCACTCACTCACACCCACTCCACCACGCACTCGCTCGCCCACTCCATCCACGCTACCGCTCACCCCAGCTGGTATCCGAGTCTGTGCGCTGCCCCTTTAGAGAGCCGATCTCCCTCTCTCTCCCTCTCCGCTGGAGAGTGGAGAAGGACAGAGAGACACAAATGCATTTTTTATGAATTTTCATTTTCCGCTCCCCCACGATGCCCTCCCACACCGACCCCTCCCCCCTCACCCCCACCCCGCTTCTCTCCCCCCACCCACCCCCACCCTCTCGCTCTTGTTTCGCACAAATTATTAATGCGGGAGCCTTGTCAGTGCGTGTGAGACGCGGGGTCAGATCGTGGGATCGGGTTTCTAATGCCACGCATGCACGCGAGGAGGGAGGGGGGTTGTGGTTGTGGGGGGCTCGTGTGTTTGGTTTGGTGTCGGGTGGGTGTTGATTGAGGGGTGAGTGAGTGTGTGTGAGGTGAGTGAGTGTGTGTGGGTGAGTGTGGGTGAGTGTGGGTGAGTGAGTGACCGGGTGAGTGAGTGTGTGTGAGGTGAGTGAGTGTGGGTGAGTGAGTGAGCGGGTGTGTAAGAGTTGGTGAAGTCAGGAATTGCACGGGGGTGGATATGGATTGGGGGAGTTGTTGTGGGCTGGGGGTTGGTGGGGGGCGAGCGTGGGGGGAGGGGGTGCGGGGTGAGGTTTGGAGTGGGGGGGGGTGTTGACTGGGTGCGGTGGGGGGTGCAGTTGTAGTCTGGTTCACGGTTGTTGAATGGGAGGGCAATCTATGAATGGGAGGTGGGGGTGGGGTGCTGAATTGGGGGGGGGGTTGTTGTAAGGGGGGGGGAGTAGTTACTGAAAGGGGGGGGGTTGTTGAAAGGGGGGGTAGTTACTGAAAGGGGGGGGGGTAGTTGCTGTTCGAGGGAGAGAGTTTGGCGCAGCTGTCCAGGTGTAGCCTTCCACCTGGCGCCACGCGGGCCCTGTACAGGGTGGGTCCGCATCTCCTTTGACCCCCTACCCCATTTACAGATCTGAAACTCGATATTATTATACATATATTTTTTATGAATGTTTATTTCAAACAGAAGGGGGGGGGGGGAAATGTTAGAGATAAATTCATTAGGGGGGGGCGGTAGCGAGGGCGGGGGGGGGGTCACAAGACATCTGGACGGGCAGCAGGACCCCCCAGGCAGTAGCCGGGGCAGGAAGCGGGGGACCTCGTTGGGCAGCGGAGCGCCGTCGCCTTCCTCCCCAGGGGCTGGGCCGGGAGACTTCTGCCCCCTCCCCGGGTTTGACTCCGGGGCTCCCGAGCGGAGAGACAGGGAGAGAGAGCTCGACGCGGCCATCTCGTCTCGCCGGCGCCAATGGCCTCGAGCTGTGCGGTTGCAGTGGTCACAAGATCTGGCCAGGTCGAGGGGTCAGATCCGCCCGCGTGGACGGCAAGGTTTTCCAGTCCCTCGATGCCGAGTGCGAGTCTCGGTTCCTCCCCAAGCGCAATCCGCGGCACATCAACTGGGCGGTCGTCTACAGACGCAGGCACTTGGAGGACCAGCAGGAGGAGGTGTTCAAGAAGAGGTCTTGCCGTGCCGTGAAGGCTCAGCGCGCCATCGCAGGCGCCGCGCTCTCCGGCATCCTCGCCAAGCACGACCAGAAGCTCGAGCAAGTCATCCGAGCTGCGATGGAGGCTAAGAAGGTGAAGACTGGAACCAAGAAGTCGGCCACAGCTCCTGCCAAGGCTGCAGCTAAGGCTACCCCCAAGCAGAGAATCGCCAAAACGATGAAGTCGGCAGCTCCCAGAGTGGGGGCAAATGCTGAGGTAGGGGGTGGGGTGGGGGGGACAGGACATTCCTCAAAATTACCCCTCTACAGAGTGAACATCATGGAGTTACCATCACCGGGGGGTTAATTTTGTTTTGTTGGAAATGAACAAGTTTTGAGTTCTTGAAAAAAAAAATAGAGAAAGAGGAAAGTCCCATCGGTGAGTTCCTCCGGTAGGCAAGGCTGCGTTGGTTGGGTCATGTAGCCCGCGTGCCCAGCTACCGCATGCCCAGCCACAGCGTGCCCAGCCACCGCGTGCCCAGCCACCGCGTGCCCAGCCACAGCGTGCCCAGCCACAGCGTGCCCAGCCACCGCTTGCCCAGCCACCGCGTGCCCAGCCACCGCGTGCCCAGCCACCGCGTGCCCAGCCACCGCGTGCCCAGCCACCGCATGCCCAAGGAGCCTCTGTTTGGCCGCATAGAGGGGGCTAAACGGGCACAACACGGGCTGGAGAAGAGATGGAGCTGATGCGGTACGGGAGGATGTGGAGCTGACTGGACTTGCCGGTGACTGGTACAAGCGGTGTCAAGATCGGCCTCTGTGGATGAGGCTCGTGAAGGACGCCGCTACTGGGCAGTTGGAGGCAGTCGCCCCTCCAGCAGAAGATGGCACTGGGCCGACACTCACAACAATGAGCGGAGCACCGGGTGGATAAAACACAGCAAGTTGGCACAGTAGGAGGCACAGGTGGTGCATCAGCCAGTCATGTCAGTCAGTCGGGCCATGGCACCTGGGTCTGTCCCGTGACCTCCTGCCAGCGAACCTTCGACACTTCACGTGGCCTTCACGTGCACCTCGCGTGGCACAAGCAGCGCAGTGACGTCACCGCCACTTAGTGGTGAGCATGTTGTGAAAGAGAAAAATGTGTGCAGCAGGCAACGTTTAAGGCAATGGCCCTCCTCCTACTTGGCAGCACACAGAGAGGCCGTAGAGCACAGAGAGACTTTGCTCTTGAAGCAAAGGTGCCTGAAACGTCGTCTAATGTGGTGAATGTTCACAGTCTGCACGCAGAGCCGTGTGCTTCTTCTTTGGCGAGCGCACGGAATTCGTGTTTTGGGTTTTCGCGTGGCGGCGGCGGTGGTGCTGACAGCGGTGGCGGTGGCGGTGGTGCTGGCAGTGGTGGCGGTGGCGGTGGCGGTGGCGGCGCTGGCGATGGTGGTAGCGGTGGTAGTAGCCATGGCGGCGGTTGCGCTGGCAGTAGCGGTGGCGTTGGCGCTGGCGGTGGCGCTGGCGGTGGTGGCCGCTTTCGCGTCAATGCCGAGCGCACGCGGCAGCCGAGAACTGAATGGCGGCGGTGCAACGAAAAATCCTGGCCGCCGTCGTTTGAGACCAGATCGTAGGTCAACGTTATATCACGAGCACGAGGTCGAGGATTCGCAAAACGATCGTCGTCTGTCGCTGTGAAGGTCGTTTTACGAAATAAATAAGCATATAATTTGCTCGCTTCCAATCACCCTCCCTACGAATAAATAAAGAAGCTGTGATATATACTTGTACACATCCCATCAGCTACGCCGCCTTCTGGGAGTGCACTGGGACCGGTTTCGACAATCGGCGTCTCATCAGCAGAGCCGCGGCTCGCTCGAGCCAACGCTGGTGAAACCTGCCACACGTTTATCGGCGAGGACCTCTAAGCTGTTACCAATATCGAGTGATCACCCCCCCCCCACCACCACATCGCCATTGCAGAAGATAACGACGAAGGGTATCCGTGTTGCCGCTCGCCAGATCCGGCACAGGGTGTCCGAGTGGGCCGCGCCGTTTGCCTCCGTGCCGGCGCTCGCACTCAGCCGGGCGGAGGTCACCGCCAAAGTCATCCGTGAGGCGGGCGGCCCGCGAGTGGCACGGCCCTCGTGACCCCCACTACCACGGTGGCTAGGAGATGTTAACTACCTCGCCTGGTACGCAGGAGGTCGTGGGTTCGATCCCTACCCTGACGATGCCTGCTGCTGTATAGTTGGAGTTTGCGTGTCTCTCTCTCTCTCTCTGTCCGTGGTTGCGTGGATTTTTCTTCGAGTCCTCCGGTTTTTTCCACCACATTTTTAATCTAACGTCACGCGTTTAGAATATTTGGTCGCTATAAATGTCTACACGACGATAAGCCACTTCTTTGGGCTGCCATTTGTGGCCAGGTCGCTTCTAAAAAAGAGCTACACAGCTTAGTGGGGCCTTACCTGGTAAAATAAACAAAAATTGTTTGGTTTAGTGATGGTGGCGGGGCGCTGTGGTAGGAAAGGGTTCCCTGGGTTTGAATCCTGACCCAGGCACCTCTCTGTGTGGAGTCTGTGTGCTCTTTGTACAATGCTCCTGCTGGTGTGCGCGTAACAGCGATGGATGTGTCGGTGTGTTATTACTGTCGACTTCATTTGAGATACAGGGTTGTCCATGAAGTCTCGATATAATTTTATTGAAATAGAAGCAATTTAGGGTCAATTATGTGGCGATATGATCAGAGGCATATTAATCATTGACACGGAGGCGTTTTGGATTCTACACCAGCAACGTCGATATCTCTTCACAGCTCAAATCCTGTAAGCTGCATCACGGACACACATTTTGCAGCATCTTGCAAAGTAATATTTTTTGTTTGCAACATACACAATGTCGTAAAATCTTGCAGATCTGTAAAACTCTTGGTCGATACACACCCCCCCCCCCACCCCCGTGCAAACAATTCCCAGGGTGTTAAAATCCCGAGATGGAAGCAGGAGGACTTCTCCACAAATCTGGCCGTCGCCTGATGAAGCTAGTTGTAATTGCTGGCGAAACGTCGTGCTCAAATAGTAAATGTTACGGCTTGGCTCTCCAACACGCAACCGGCGTGCTGTACTAGTGACGAATTGCCACGTTCTGTTCACGTGACAAACCTGACTGATTGGCCGTGTCGAGTGGTGGCGGGTTTAACGACACGTTAATATATTTACGCGAACTAACCCACGAAAAAAACACCTCTTATGGATCTCCAGGGCCTAGTTTGCTGTCATGTCCTCTCCGGCGATTTGGAAAACGTTAATTGAAGGCGCTCACGGCACGAAGTTTGCGCAATGACGAGGAGTGCCCCCACCACCTCCCCCCGTTTTATTGCAAGTGTTACTACCATCGCACGTTCTTGTACATTCATGTTCATAGGGTCCTGCAGAGAAACATAGATATTAGACTCTCGATTATCCGCACGCGCACACTGACATTTTGACGTAAATGAATAAACTCGTGGATTTTCCCCGAAGCCCAAATTAATAATCTAAAAACAGTTGTACAACAATGTTATTCTTACTCTTTGGTTCTATTGGGTAAAGTCACGTAGGTGAAAATAAAATAACAAAAAATCACGACGTTTCGGCCACAACACAAGCGGCCTTCATCAGGTGAAAGGACGAGACTGTCTGGAGGACAGCGCTGGAGTGACAGACAGTCTCGTCCCTTCACCTGATGAAGGCCGCTTGTGTTGTGGCCAAAACGTCGTGATTTTTTGTTATTTTATTTTCACCTACGTGACTTTACCCAATAGAACCAAAGAGTATGGATCCTAGCAGTCACGAAAGCTTTAAATCTAGAATGTTATTCTTGGAAATGTTTACTGCAAGTCGCGTGCTTAAACTGAACAAATATGTTACTCCGGCTAATCCGAAATCCACGTGATCGCCTCTACAGTACAGTAGTTGCCATGTCTTTACAACAGTGGGCGGAGTTTTATTGATGTTTATTGGCCTGGTTCTGCTGCTGTCAACCACTTAGTGTGCCGAGTCTTCTGTGCGGGAGGAGGAAAGTGTCATCACTGAACACGTGCATCGGTCGATCGTTAGTATTTGTTCTAAATCTAAATTCACTATTGTAATAAAACAACTTCAATATGTGCTTGGCGACATTTTTTTGCTTTGTTCATTAACGAACGAAATTTTCTTAACTTACACCTAATTTACAGACAAATTGAGTGGTTTTGGGCAGAGAGATCTGTGGGAAAATCGAGTCTAATGTGTAAATATTTAGAGCATTAGTTCAATAATATCGACAGGGATTTTATAGACAAGCCTTCATTACATGGACGGATGTTTCCCGTTAAGCAAATTGGCCGGCTATTTTACACGGGAGATCCCGTGGTGCGTGAGCATAGCAACAACAACAACACGAAGAATGAGTACCGCCCACACACCTACCCATACACTCACCTGTCCGCACACTCACATACCTACACACTCACCTGTCCACACACCTACCCATACACTCACCTGTCCGCACACTCACATACCTACCCACTCACCTGTCCACACACCTACCCATACACTCACCTGTCCGCACACTCACCTACTCACACACTCACCTGTCCACACACCTACCCATACACTCACCTGTCCGCACACTCACCGACCCACACACTCACCTGTCCACACACCTACCCATACACTCACCTGTCCGCACGCTCACCTACCCACACACTCACCTGTCCACACACTCACCTGTCCACACACCTACCCATACACTCACCTGTCCGCACACTCACCTACCCACACACTCACCTACCCACACACTCACCTGTCCACACACTCACCTGTCCACACACCAACCCATACACTCACCTGTCCGCACACTCACCTACCCACACACTCACCTGTCCACACACCTACCCATACACTCACCTGTCCGCACACTCGCATACCTACACACTCACCTGTCCACACACTCACCTGTCCACACACTCACCTGTCCACACACCTACCCATACACTCACCTGTCCGCACACTCACCTACTCACACACTCACCTGTCCACACACCTACCCATACACTCACCTGTCCGCACACTCACCTACCCACACACTCACCTGTCCACACACCTACCCATACACTCACCTGTCCGCACACTCACATACCTACACACTCACCTGTCCACACACTCACCTGTCCACACACCTACCCATACACTCACCTGTGCCCACACACTCACCTGTGCACACACCTGTGCCCACACACCTGTGCCCACGCACTCACCTGTGCCCACATTTGTGCCCACACACCTGTGCCCACGCACTCACCCGTGTTCAATCACTTGTCCGCACACCTGTGCCCACACGCTCGCCTGCCCCCACTCACCCCGCGCAGGTCAGTTCCGGCTCGGAAACGTGGGACGACGCCGTCCCCGGCGAGCGGAGCGTGGGGGGCACGGGGATCGCCGGGGGGGGCCCCGGGGGGGCCACTGGGGGTGCCGGGGGGGGCACGGGGAGCGCCGGGGGGGGGCCCGGGGGGGTCACCGGGGGCGCCGGGGGGACCACGGGGTCCGTGAGGAGGAAGAAAGCGCCGCAGTGGAACGAGGAGGAGGAGGAGGACGATGGGCACCCCACCTGGGCCCAGGACGAGTTTGAGAAGACAAAGGCGGCCATCGAGGTGAGGATGGGGGGGGGGCGGTGGCGAGGGGGGGGTGTGATGATGCAGAGTGAGCGGCGTAGCTATTGAGTCACGCAGATGGTGCAACTGCACCGTTGCCCAGGTGCCAAGCTACGAAGGGGGGGCTGAGTGGGGGGGGGGGAGTAGAAACTTAATTTCACGTTGATCAAAACTCTCCGTCGCGTTCATCCGGTCTCGTTTGTATTTGTCCGTCTCCCGTCTTCCGGAGTCCCGTTGGTTCCAATCCCCGAGCAAATTTCTGTGGGAGACTCTGCGGGGGCGGGGGGGGCACCTTGAGTCTACAGCCAATGCCGCCAAACCCTGCCCAGTTTTACGTAGCCACGCCCACCCGACTACTAGCACCGCTCACCCAGCCACACCCACATGGAGAGGCGCACCCACATGGGGGTACGGGTACAGGCACACCCACGTGTACAGGCACGCCCGTATTGGTGTGTACAGGTAGAACCTCGTAATTTACGCGATCTCTCCTACTGCGTGTTAAACAGAAGCCCTCCTCCTCTCTCTTAACGACGGTAATTGGTTCCACGAAACCGGTCGTTAAGTAATTTGGTTGCTAAGCGAGTGTAGGGAATGCACGTTGAAGGTTTAATTCGTTGCGATAGCATCGAAAGTTACCCCTTTTCACCCAAAAACGTACTTTATAATATTTAAACGATGGATATCAATGCATAAAGATACTAACAACATTATAAACACGTAATATTAAAAGAAATGCGGTTAATAAATGCATTAATATTTACTGTACCTACAGCAGCCAGTCGTTAAAAGGGGAATGGTCAGTAAGCAAACACATTGGGCCCTATGGAGGGACAACACTACTATATACTGCACTACACTTCTATACACTACACTACTATACACTACACTCCTATACACTACACTACTATATACTATACAATACTCTTCACTACACTACTATACACCACACTACAATACACTACACTACTATACACTACATTACTATATACTATACAATACTCTTCACCACTACTATACACTACAATACTATACACTACACCATGCACGACACTGCTGTACACGACTATACACTACGCTATACACTACACTACTATACACTGCACTACTATACACTACACTACTATACACTACACTACACTATACACTACACTACACTATACACTACACTACTATACACTACACTACTATACACTACACTACTATACACTACACTACTATACACTACACTACTATACACTACACTATTATACACTACACTACACTATACACTACACTACACTATACACTACACTACTATACACTACACTACTATACACTACACTCTACACTACTATACACTACACTATACACTACTATACACTACACTATACACTACTATACACTACACTACTATACACTACACTACTATACACTACACTATACACTACACATTGGGCTATATGGAGGTCCGTCGTGAAGCTATTAGTGGTCCTTAAGAGGGCTTCTGCTGTAGCCCCTCTGCGGGTGTATGTAACCCTGTGTGTGTGTACGCGTGTACACACGCGTGTGAGGTACACGTGATTACGCGTGTACACCCGCGTGTGACGTACACGTGATCACGTGTGTACACCCGCCCGTGACGTACACGTGATTACGCGTGTACACCCGCCCGTGCCGTACACGTGATTACGCGTGTACACCCGCCTGTGACGTGTACAATCTGCCCGCGTGCTGCTGGCTGGGCGAGACCGTGAGAGGTGGCGGCGGCGGCGGCGGCTCGGGGAGGCTCTCATCCAGCAGTGGATCAACCATGGACGACTGATGACGATTGTCCATTGTGTGGGGAGCGGTGGTGTAGTTGCTGTTAGCGCGCGGCGCTACGAACCCGGCGGCCCGAGTTTGATTACCGCTCAGGGGTTAACACGAGTTGACAATTATTATCTGAACCGGTCCTGAGCCTCCCCTAGGTCGACTCAGCCTCAAATGAGTACCTGGTGCGGTGTGTAATACAAAAAAAAATCATCCCCACTGGGGGAGACAAAGGCGGCCGGGCGTGGTGTGCCGGCCACCCACCCCGTCGTGTGCCGTGCCGGCCTTCATAGGTGCTGCTCGCTAACAGCACTTGCCCCGACAGTCTGTGAAGGTTATACGGCGGTGGTGGTGGTGGCGGTGGTGGTGGTGATCTTTGTCTTTGTGTAGGCGGACGTGGCGTTCTGGGACAAGCTCCAGGCCGAGTGGGAGGAGATGGCCATGCGGGAGACGGACACCTCCTACCCCTGGGTCCAGGATCCTGGGGGGGCTGGCAAGGTGGGTGGGGGGGGAAGGTGGAGGTGGGGGTCACCTCATTAGCCTGATGAGACTGGTGGGGGTGACCCTCCATGTTGTTGTTGCTGCTGCTGCTGGGGGAGCGGTAGCGCGGCAGCAGCAGCGGTTGGCGCTCTACAAATAGCGCAGCCGTGCGTCGCGAGTTCCCCGCTCGCGACGACGGTGGCGGGGGGAGGGCGGGGAGCAGCTCCCGCAGGTGCACGCAGTCTCAAACGAGTCCCTGGCGTGTGTAAACAGCAGGGAAGACAAAGGCGGCCGGGCACGGCGAAGCCGCCACTCAGAGCCGGATGAGGGTTCTTGTAGGCCCCGTCTCGTCGGCCTTCAGTGATGACTCTCTAGAGAGTTGGTGGTGCCGCGCTTTGCCACGACCGCCGCTGTCACTCCCGCGGTGCTTGGTCAAGCCGCTGGACAGGCTTCGTCACTGCCGATGTCGTCATTCTGTGGCCCAGTGGTGCTTCACCTGCACTGCAGCCTTGTACCCCATTGGTTCTCAAACGTTAAAAAAGAGTGCACAATGTTAATCAATACAGAGGGTTTGATTAACAAAGTAGTTGTTGCGCTTACGTGCCGGTGCTTAATTTGTGTTTTTGATTATTTGCCTTCTCAAAAACAATCTGGCCATGTCTCGCACCCCCTAGAAAAAGCATCACGCACCCCCAGGGAGTGCGTAGAGCACCCCAGGTTAAAAAGAATCACCACTGGTGTAGTCCGTGCCCTCATTCGAATGGAGCGCATATTTTATCTTAAACACTGTAGCCTGTCCGTGCTGTGTACATATATTTATTCGAGAAGATATCTTCGTTACGTTTTTTTAAATCATAGAAAACTAAAAAATAACGTGGTCACATTTGTTTCCTTTCGTAGGCCCTGTTAGTGTTCCATAGGCGCTAGGCGCAGTGCCTGCTGTGGCCGCTTCGTTATAATAGGGCCGCTGCAGGCACCCACCCACCCCTCGTGCGCCGTGCACAGCCTTCAAAGGCGCTCGCGAGCAGCACTTGCCCGCAACGGAACTGCGAGAGGCTACTCGGTGGGATTGGTGGTGCAGCGGTTAGCCAGTGACGATTATGTTAACCGGTCCTGGGCCTCCCCCAGGTCGACTCAGCCTCAAATGAGCACCTGGTGCGGTGTGTAAACATCGCCGCTGGGGAGACAAAGGCGGCCGGGCGTGGTGCTGGCCACCCCCCCCCCCCGCGTGTGCCACAATGGCGGCCTTCACAGGTGCTACTCGCTAACAGCACTTGCCCCAACGGTATGTTGAGGCTACACGGGGGACCTTTGCCTTCGTCGTTGCGTTGCCCCCTCCCCCGCCGCAGGTGCCCGGGCGAGGGAATCCGTTTGCGGACGAGGCGCGGGCGATGGAGGAGGGGCTGCGCTCCCTGCGGGAGGGAGACCTCTCAACCGCCGTGCTCCTCTTCGAGGCGGCTGCCACTCAGGACCCGGCCAACGCAGAGGTTCACCGACATGAACCCCCCTACTCCTCCTCCCACCCCCCCCCCCGCCCCCCTAATAATCATCATCATCGTCGTCCTCACCATCAGCAGGGTCCTGGCGACGCGGCGCCACGTGCCGCCGCCCGTTGCTGGAGGTGTCGTGGTTCGGGATCGAGCAGCCCGCCTGGCCGCCCTGGTTAATGTTGCGGCGGGGGTTCTGTATTAATGCTGCGGAATGATGAGCCGCCGCCGCCGTCGGCTTCACTCGCGGCAGACGGCAAAAAAAACAAAGATGCCCTTGTGTGCCGGCGTCACAGTCCAAGTTTTTGCCAAATTCAAAAGATTACGCACCGCAAATAACTCGTGGAGTTGTTTGGTCTATCTGTCTTTGTGTGTGTGGTCTGTGTGTGGTCTGTGTGTCAGTATGTGTGTGTGTGTGATCTGTGTGTCAGTGTGTGTGTGGTCTGTATGTCTGTGTGTCAGTGTGTGTGTGTGGTCTGGGCTCGCCGTCCCATCAACCAGAGGTGAGGAGTTGTGGTCATGGTTACTTATGCCCCCACCGAAGACGAACATCGGTGGAGGGATGCAGGCAAGACCGATGAGTCAGATGCCTTCACAGGTGCTAGCTAAAGTGGCCCCTCGTGATAGAGTCATTTTGTTTGGTGACTTCAATGCCCGAGTTGGTCATGATGCTGGCACCTGATCTGGAGTGATTGGAAGGCATAGGCCAGATCAGCTCAATAACAGCAGGAGGCTGCTAGATTTTGGTGCAGCCCATGGGCTTGTAATTACCAACACGCTGTTTTGGCATCGGCGCATCCACACAACATCATGGATGCATTCCGGGTCCAAGCAAGAACATCTGCTGGACTACATAATGACGGAACAGCGGATGAGGGCCCATGTCCTTGAAACGAGGACCTACCGTGGAGCTGATCTGCCCACTGACCATCAACTTGTCATCTGTAAGATACGCCTGCCATTCTTCCACTCTAGTGATGGGTGTACACCCAGGATTCCATTCAAATCCATAGTGGTCTGATCTCAGCTAGCTGATGAAAGTTGCAAGCGAGAATTTAATCACTGCTTGCGGCTGGGGTTGGCATCATCCCCCACTCCTCCTGATGTCGAGGGGAAATGGGAGAGGTTTAGGACTGTGACTCATGCAGCTGCAATGGCTGCTTTGGGTACACAGTCCAATCTCCACAGAGACCCTAGCTCACAGAGGAGGTGTTCAGGCTGGCTGAGAAAAAGCGACAGGCCCACTCTCATTGTCTACAGCATCCCATGTCAGAGAATGAGGAGGCTTACCGCAGCCTACGCTCGGAGGTTCGGAAAACCGTGAGGCACTGCAAGGATGGGTGGTGGTCGCGGGTTGCTGAGCAGATGGAGTCTGCCTCAATGGCCCGCGATCACAAATCATTCTTTAACTCCAGCAAAAAAGTAACTTGCCGCACCACACCTATTACCATCATTAGGGAAATAACGATGATCCAATCTCCGACCCCCAGTAACAGGTTTACAGATTTGCTGAGCATTTCTGTGAGGTCCTGGGGGAGGGGAAATTCCTCAGCCAGGAAAACAACGTGGGACAAAGTGGGGATGACTCTGCTGAGGCTGTGGTGCCTCAAATATTGGAAGAAGAAGTCACCCCCTGTGAGTGCCTGGCTGAGGTGCCATCTGGTGAGGAAGTACTGAAGGCGATCCAGAGTCTGAGACCAGGAAAGGCACCGGGCAGAGATGATCTCCCAAGCGAAATGCTGAGGGAGGGGGGCGTTTGTGCAGACTGCCCTACATGACATCATAATAACAGTCTGGACCACAGGATTGGAAAGATGCCCTGGTGGTCCCTCTTTTCAAAAAGGGGGACCGCACAGACTAACAACTACAGGGGCATCTTACTCCTCAGTGTGTCAGGAAAGATCCTGGCAAGGATTATTCAACATCGCCTTGCCAGGCACGCTGAGGAGAGGCTTGCGAAGCCCCAATGCGGTTTCAAGAAAGGGTGGTCCTGCACAGATGCCATATTTTTTGTCCGTCTGCTACAGCAAAGGTGTAAGGAATTCCAACAAAACCTACATCTCTGCTTTATTGACCTGGGCTCTGGGTTATTCTTCGTGCTTTCGGAGTCCTTAACCCTCTGCTCACGATCATTAAGGACCTTCATGATGGTGAGCGGGCCCGGGTAAAACTGCGTGGCTGGCAGTTGGAGCCATTCCCTGTTCACCTTAAGAGTGCGACAGGGATGTCCTCTATTTAAACCACGTAGTTCGTGAAGCCTTCGATGGCTGTACCGGAGAAATTTCCATCTGGTACAGATACAATGGAAGGCTGATTGATGCTCGGGTGCGGTCAAGGGATGATTCCCTATTGGTCAACCATGTTATGTATGCCGATGATCTGGTAATTGCTGCTCAATTCTAGATTTAAGGAGGAGTTGGAGGCGCTGCTGCTGAACCTGGAGCTTGCCACTAAGAGGTGGGACCTTACCATCAGCGCCACCAAAACTAAGCACCTGCCTGGGTATTATGCACCATAGGACACTCCACCCCCACAACTCCCAATTGGTGATGGGGCAGTTGTGGAGAGAGTGGAGAGTTTCCCACACCTGAGCAATGCGCTCATGACCGGCTCCGGTTTGACAGCAGAGGTCTCAGTCCGGATCAGTCGAGGTGGCATTATCTTTTCATCGGTTGCGTAACGCTATGTGGAAGCTATCTGGTCTGTCGCTCCGCACGAAGCCTCAGGTCTTCTCAGCCACGGTCATTCCCTCCCTTCTGTACGCTTGCGAAACATGGATCCCCCGAATGGAACATCTTCACCGGTTAAAAATGTTTAGGCTGACCTGCCTACGATTCATCCTGGGTTTCACCAGGCTGGATTGTGTGAGAAGCTCACAAATCCTTTAAAGGCAAGTCTGCGTTGGCTGGGTCATGTAGCCCGCATGCCCAGCCACCAAATGCCTAAACAGTTTTTGTTCGGCCGGATAGACGGGGCTAAACGGGCGCGGTACGGGTTAGAGAAGAGATGGAGAGATGTGGTACAAGAGGATGTGGAGCTAAGTGGACTTGCCGATGACTGGTACCAGTGGTATCAAGATCGGCTTCTGTGGAGGAGGCTCATGAAGGACGCTACTGGGCAGTTGGAGGCAGTCGCCGTCCAACAACAACGGAGGGCGGAGGAGCGACGCCCACAAAAACGAGTGGAGCGTCGGGTGGCTATAGCACAGCAGGTTGGGACAGTAGGCGGCACAGGTGATGCATCAGCCAGTCATCTCAGTCAGTCTATCCGTGGCACCTGCTGGGTCTGCCCCGTGACCTCCTTCCAGCGGGCATTCAACACTTCACGTGGCCTCAACGTGCACAATGCCTGGCACGAGCGCCGTGGTGACGTCACCGCCACTTAGTGGCGAATGGCGGTTGTTGTGGTCTGTGTCAGTGTGTGTGGTCTGTGTGTCAGTGTGCATGTCACCTTGTGGGGAGCAGTAGTGTAGCGGTTAGCGCGCTGTGCTAAGAACCCCACATCCCACGTTCAATTTCAACACTGGTGACAATTATCTAAACTAGACCTGGGCCTCCCCTAGGTAGACTCAGCCTCAATTTAGTACCTGGTGCAGTGTGTAAACATCGCCACTCGTGAGACAAGTGGCGGTGTCATGGTGCTGGCCACCCACCCTCCTCGTGTGCAGTGCCGGCCTTCATTAGATGCTCGCTCACAGCACTTGCCTCAGCGTCCTGTTGAGGCTGCACAGCGGGTTGGATCTTTGTCTTTGTGTGCGCGCGTCAGGCGTGGCAGTACCTGGGAACGACGCTCGCGGAGAACGAGCAGGACCCAGCTGCCATCACGGCCCTGCAAAGGTCGGTTACCCTGGGGTCACGGATACTCTGATGGGGTCAGAGATGGTCGGTTGGGGTCACGCCATTCATTTCCATCGGTTGTTATGAATGATGATATCAATGTAATATTTTTTTTTTTACTTCACATCTGCAACGACATTTTCGGAGGGGGTGGGAAAAAAAACATTCCTGCGGAGGGAGCTGGTAGGAACGTTGGGTTGCTCGGTCAATGGCCAGGGTCAACGGCGGTGTGGTGTATTCCGCAAATATGCCCGACGTGAGTAGGTTAAACGTTGAGTTTTATAAGGGCACCACGGGGTGACCAGCCCCTCCCCACCCAGCCCCTCCCCACCCTCCCCACCCTCCTCACCCAGCCCCTCTCCACCCTCCCCTCCCTACCCAGCCCCACCCTCCCCACCCAGCCCCTCCCCACCCAGCCCCTCCCCTCCCACCCCCCACCCTCCACACCCAGCCCCTCCCCACCCTCGACACCCAGCCCCTCCACACCCTCCCCTCCCCACCCAGCCCCTCCCTACCCACCCAGCCCCTCCCCACCCTCCCCTCTCCACTCAGCCCCACCCCTCCCATTTTTGGATGCACGACAGACGGACACAATAATCCCCTGTGGGCTGGTGGTGTAACCAGGAGGTTCCTACCAGTAAAATAACTTCCGTTGCTACAACTTTGGCGAAAGGGCGTAACCTGCAACCTGCACCTTCACGTCTCTACCTCCTCCCCCTCCCGCTCTGCTCCTCCAGGTGCCTGGAGCTGCAGCCCAACAACCTCACGGCCCTGCTGGCGCTGGCCGTGAGCCTCACCAACGAGTCGTGCCAGCCGCAGGCGTGCGAGAGCCTGCGCGCCTGGCTGCTCGCTCACCCGCTCTACGGTACCACGCCGGCGGCGCCGCCAGCGGCACCACCGGCACCACTGGCTCCGCCGGCGCCTCTGGCACCGCCGGCACCGCCGGCGCCCGGGCGCAATGCCGGGGGAGACACTGCAGGGGAGAGGCCGGCGCCAGGCGGAGACGCGGTCGCCACCAGCACCACCGCGACCACCACCACCACCGCCGCCGCCGCCACCACGCAGCCCGCGCAGCCGGTGCCAGAGTGAGTTCTCACTCTCCCTCTCTCTCTGGGGGGGGGGGGGGGGTTGGTGATGTTGGTGGTGGTGATTTTGGAGGTGTTTTCCCGTATTGTGGGAGACATTGATGATGTGCCTACAAGCGACAATTACATTAACGTTCACTCTGTGTTGATGTTAAGTAGATGATGGTGGAGGTGACGGTGGTGATTACACTGGTAATGCAAACAAAGAAGGTGCCAACGGTGACACTGATGGTGCTGATGACACGGAGGATGATGCTGATGACGACGCTGATGACGACGCTGATGATGACACTGATGATGACACTGATGGCGATGCTGATAGTGCCGATGATGGTGCTGATAACGCTGGTGATGGTGCCGATGACGCTGATGACGGTGGTGATGACAATACTGACGGTGCCCGTGACGACGCCGGTGACAGTGCCGCTGACGACGACGCGCGCTTCCTCCACACAGCCTCCTGCGCGAGGTGAAGGCGCTCTTCCTGCTCGCCGCCCGCGATGGCCGCGCCCCCCGTGACCCCGACCTGCAGACGGCGCTCGGGGTCATCTTCAACCTGAGCGGGGAGTACGAGCGCGCCGTCGAGTGCTTCACCCACGCCGTGCACGCTCGCCCCGAGGTGCGTCCTCGGCTGCTGCAGCAGCACGGCGCCGCGTAATCACGGCGGGGGTGAGTACTCACGATGGCGAGTCCTCAGAGCGGGAAGTACTCATGGCGGTGAGTAATCACGGCGGCGAGTACTTACGGCGGAGTGCCGCCCGTTGCGGGCGTACTCGGGTTCGTCAAAAGCAACCGGTCAACCGGTAACCGTTTTCAGAATCGACTAGCGGTTACAAAAGGCCAAGATCCCGGTCACCCGTCTTCCAGCGGAACGTTGGGAAGGAACACGCCCTCACTTCTCCAGTTTAAAAGGCAGAGGCGCAGCCTTGCAAGTGCTCACTCATGCCACTGCCGGCGTGGAGGGCCTCCACTAGATGGAGCTCTTAAGTGGTGGTTTTGTTGGTCTACTCTTCCACGCTGCCGAGATGTCCTCGAAGAGGTATGGGTAACTCACACTTTACCCGACTGCGCGCGCGCACACACACACACACGAATGTACGCACGCACGCGCACACACACCAACAACCTCCATTCGCCACTAAGTGGCGGTGATGTCACCACGACGCTTGTGCCAGGCTGTGTGCACGTTGAGGCCACGTGAAGTGTCGAAAGTTCGCTGGCAGGAGGTCACGGGGCAGACCCAGCAGGTGCCACGGGTCCAATGACTGAGATGACTGGCTGATGCATCACCTGTGCCCCCTACTGTGCCAACTTGCTCACTGATGGGATTTTGCCCAGATCTTTCAAGGATTTGTGAGCTCCTCACACAATCCAGCCTGGTTAAACCCAGGATGGATCGTAGGCAGGCCAGCCTAAATGTTTCTAACCGGAGAAGATGTTCCATTAGGGGGGTTCACGTTTTGCAAGCGTAGAGAAGGGAGGGAATAACCATTGCCGGGAAGACCTGAAGCGCGCACACACACACGCACGCACGCGGACACACACGCGGACACACACACACGCGGACACACACACACGGGGACACACACGCACACGGACACACACGCACACGGCCGTGTGTGCGTACGCGACCCGAGTGGCTGCCTGTAGTGGAGAGGCACTTCCGCCAGCAGCGGTGCAATTAGGAAACTGCAGGGCTGCGCCTTTACCACAGGGTGTGGGCTCCCCCACCCCCCCCCACCTCACACAGGATCACCTGCTGTGGAACAAGCTGGGGGCATCGCTGGCCAACGGGAGCCGTAGCGAGGAGGCGGTGGAGGCTTACTACCACGCGCTGGCGCTGCAGCCCGGATACGTGCGCTCCTGGTACAACCTGGGCGTCAGCTGGCTCAACATGGGCGCCTACCGGTAAAGCCACCTCCCCCGCCGCCCCACACCCACCACAACCATCCCCACCACAAAGATAGAGACCCCCCCCCCCATCGTACACAGCGTGCCGGGTACTAATTTAAGGCCCAGTTGACTCAGGGGGTGGGGGGGGGATCCCGAGTGCGACGAGTTTCAATGAGTAGCGCACTGTCGCACGCCATCGTAGACAGTGACGGATTATCCTAGTCGCACAAATAGCTGGATATGTACAGTGAGGGAAACAAGTATTTGATCCCCTGCTGATTTTGTACGTTTGCCCACTGACAAAGAAATGATCAGTCTATAATTTTAATGGTAGGTTTATTTGAACAGTGAGAGAGAATAACAACAAAATCCAGAAAAACGCATGTCGAAAATGTTATAAATTGATTGGCATTTTAATGAGGGAAATAAGTATTTGACCCCTCTGCAAAACATGACTTAGTACTTGGTGGCAAAACCCTTGTTGGCAATCACATAGGTCAGACGTTTCTTGTAGTTGGCCACCAGATTTGCACACATCTCAGGAGGGATTTTGTCCCACTCCTCTTTGCAAATCTTCTCCAAGTCATTAAGGTTTCGAGGCTGGCGTTTGGCAACTCGAACCTTCAGCTCCCTCCACAGATTTTCTATGGGATTAAGGTCTGGAGACTGGCTAGGCCACTCCAGGACCTTAATGTGTTTCTTCTTGAGCCACTCCTTTGTTGCCTTGGCCGTGTGTTTTGGATCATTGTCATGCTGGAATACCCATCCACGATCCATTTTCAATGCCCTGGCTGAGGGAAGGAGGTTCTCACCCAAGATTTGACGGTACATGGCCCCGTCCATCGTCCCTTTGATGTGGTGAAGTTATCCTATCCCCTTATCAGAAAAACACCCCCAAAGCATAATGTTTCTACCTCCATGTTTGACGGTGGGGATGGTTTTCTTGGGGTCATAGGCAGCATTCCTCCTCCTCCAAACATGGCGAGTTGAGTTGATGCCAAAGAGCTCCATTTTGGTCTCATCTGACCACAACACTTTCACCCAGTTGTCCTCTGAATCATTCAGATGTTCATTGGCAAACTTCAGACGGGCATGTATATGTGCTTTCTTGAGCAGGGGGACCTTGCGGGCGCTGCAGGATTTTAGTCCTTCACGGCGTAGTGTGTTACCAATTGTTTTCTTGGTGACTATGGTCCCAGCTGCCTAGAGATCATTGACAAGATCCTCCCGTGTAGTTCTGGGCTGATTCCTCACGATTCTCATGATCATTGCTACTCCACGAGGTGAGATCTTGCATGGAGCCCCAGGCCGAGGGAGATTGACGGTTCTTCTGTGTTTCTTCCATTTGCGAATAATCGCACCAACTGTTGTCACCTTCTCACCAAGCTGCTTGGCAATGGTCTTGTAGCCCATTCCAGCCTTGTGTAAGTCTACAATCTTGTCCCTGACATCCTTGGAGAGCTCTTTGGTCTTGGCCATGGTGGAGAGTTTGGAATCTGATTGATTGATTGCTTCTGTGGACAGGTGTCTTTTATACAGGTAACAAACTGAGATTAGGAGCACTTCCTTTAAGAGTGTGCTCCTAATCTCAGCTCGTTACCTGTATAAAAGACACCTGGGAGTCAGAAATCTTTCTGATTGAGATGGGGTCAAATACTTATTTCCCTCATTAAAATTCAAATCAATTTATAACATTTTTGACATGCGTTTTTCTGGATTTTTTTGTTGTTATTCTGTCTCTCACTGTTAAAATAAACCTACCATTAAAATTATAGACTGATCATTTCTTTGTTAGTGGGAAAACGTACAAAATCAGTAGGGGATTAAGTACTTTTTTCCCTCACTGTAGCTATGGGGCCTGCACTTTGAAGGGCCCCGTGCTAAATGCTTTCAAGCTATCAATTCCGGTTCAGTGATTCTGCACTTGCTCTATTACTATAGTACTATACCGCCTTCAACATTTATAAACGACCGGGTGTTTAAGGTTAGCGATTTGTCGTATTATCTGGCTGTATAGCAAATAAAAAATACATACAATTAAATTTCGATTTAAAGCTTTCGTGATTTAATCCATACTACAGGTTCTATTTTGGCTTAGATCCACGTAAATATATATTTGAACCAATTGTACATTTTATAAGGTATCACCATCTTAACGAGCGAGTAACTGCAAGCGAATGAAAACAATCGAACGGACGCTCTGCGTGCCCGGTGTCATTCGATCACGCTCACCGGTTACTCTTGTAAACCCGCATTGTGTTATGATCGATGAGTTTATAAAGGTCTTTTATATTGTTCTGGGTGACCATGTAGATTACACTTTTAGCATAGTTATTTTATCTTGGCAGATTCATACAACGTGATTATTCACCGACGATATAATTTCACACAATTATAAATCGCCTCACGTAGCCCCCCCCTGGGACATTGCCACGTGTACCCCCCCAGGGCACCGCGTACTCCCGTTTGAGAAGCCACTGCTCTATATATTAAGGCGTTACCGGCTACTTAATGAGTTTTAACGTATGGGAGGAAAACAAAGACCTCCCGGGAGAAAATCCATGCTTGCAAGTTCGATTCCTGCTCGCGTCCAACTTTACAACTTTAGCGTCGGTTATCTGAACCGTCCATGGGCCTTTCTCTACGGCCGACTCGGCCTTAAATGAGTACCTGTTACGCAGTGTGGCTCAAGCATCACCACTGGGGGAGACAAAGGGGAAATCGGCCGTGGGGCTGGCCGCACCACCCACTCGTGTGCCGTGCGGGCCTTCATAGCTGCTCGCCAACAGCGCTCGCAACGACGGCCTGGCAAAGGCTTCACGCGGGGGAGGGAGGGGGGGAGATATTACAACGGCATTTACATTGCAACTCCGTTCTTGGAAACGTGAATCTCACGTTCGCCGATGAACCCGCAGACAAAGCCGAAAGGTGGCCGCGGCGGTGGCAGCAGCAGCCAGAAGCCAACGCCGACCAATGATTGCCCAAACCCTGCGGTCCTCCGTTGATAACAGCCCGCCTTCGCCTGTGGTTGTGACCCTCGGGTGCAGGGAGGCGGTGGCGGACCTGCTCGAGGCACTGGTCAAGCAGCGCAAGAGCCTCGGGAGACGGCGCGATGGGGCCGCGATGTCCGACAACATCTGGGCGGCGCTGCGCCTGGCGCTCAGCGGCATGGGCGAAGCGGAGCTGTGCCGCGCGGCGGATGCCCGCGACGTGCAGACGCTCATACAGGCGTTCACGCAGCATTGACGGCGGCGGTGCAGGCCCTGCTACGGGCGACGGTGACAACGGGACCGCGACGCTTACGACTTCAGACTTGGGACCAGGCGCTCGTACGGGCGTTTACGCGGCGCTGACGACACCGACGCCGCCGGCCAACGTACAGGCGACGGCGTGCCTCAGGCCGCGGCCTGCTACAAGCGGCGGTGACAACAGGACCGTGATGCTTACGACTTCAGACTTGAGACGAGACGGTCATACGGGCGTTCACGCAGCACTGAAGTGACGCGGTGCCGGTCACGTGCCGACCGCGCCCTGCTACAGGCGGCGGTGACGACAGGACCGCGACACTTGCAGCTTCAGACTTGGGACCAGGCGCTCGTACAAGCGTTCCCGCAGCACTGACGTGACGCCAGCCGGGTGTGGGCAGTGACCTCATACAGGCAGCGGCGAGGTCAGCGCTTGAGACGAGGCGCCCATACGCAGTTGGTTGGTGACGTTAGTACTGTGAGGCGACAACTTCAGACCAGTCCCCCATACAGGCATCCATGCGCCACTCGTGATGGGCGCCAGGAGGCTCATACAGGCAGCGGTGATGTTAAATAACAAAAACACTCGCACAGACGAAAGTGACCTGAAGATGTCCATGCGGGCAATGGTCAAGTCGAGACTTCAGCCAAGCTATTGACATTCGCAGGTAGTGCGAATAACCACACATACTGGCAGCAGTAGCATCTGGAATCTCATACAAGCAGCATCCACGACGTCTCGTATATGTTGTTCCGATGACTGCTGCTCATATTGGCAGCAGAGCCGCGCTCCTACGGGCGTTTGTTTTATTACGGATGAAAATCACCACCGATATTAACTTCAACTTAACTCATTAATCCACAGGAGAACCTCCTCAGTCTCAGGGGGGTCCTGCCGTTGGGACGTTGCCCCCCCCCCCCCCCCCGATTCCCTTTTTTACTCACGTTTTAGTTTCGTGTGGGAGAAAACCGGAGACCCCGGAGAAACCCCCACCACACTGAAAGGAAAGCAATAACAAATGTCCGTAATGGGTTCACGAATCCACTTGCAGGGGTCAGGGTTAATAAGTTTCGTTGCGCATTGCCAGTGAGCACCGACTCTGTTCGCTGCGTGCGACCGCGACGTCAGTGGCGTGGCTCGAGTTCTGCAGTGGTAAAGCCAACCTGGCGCCTCCTGAGCCATGCCGGGCTGGCTCGGCACGGCTCAGTTGTCCAGTGGAAAAAGAGAAAACATGTATCAGAGTCAGCGGGGACCAATTGACCAATGTTGACTTCCCACCAAGTGCTCAACTCTTTATTGGTCCTGGACGGATAATGATTGGCCAAGGCAAACCATGACTAGGAAATGTAACTTACGGCCGTGTGAATGCTCTGACCACATTACATACCAGGCCTGATCTATATAACAGGGTATAAACACAAATCTGCCACATTTATCCCAAACAATTTAAATGTGTTAACTGAAGCCTTCTGTGTCTTTGTGAGTGTTAGATGGAGAGAGTGTGGGGTCATCTTCAACTCACATGAACTGAACCACGAGGGGAGAGAGAAGGTGGCCTTTCCTCTTTGTCAGGAACCCCGATCAACTCAATTCTTTTAGGTAATCAGCGAGAACGGTCGCCCGAAGATAGTATAAAAATAAGAATATCGGATAAGATAGATAGTATAAAAAGTAATCACACGCACGGTAAATTCGCGACCGAGATCAATCGGCCACCCATAAATTGATCGATGGAGAGTTTTGACGGTGAATATCCGGAGCTGTGATCCCAGGCTCGGATGTAGCTTGAAGCTTCATTGATGAGAAACGAGCGTTCAAAAGTTACTCCGACCCGCAGTGGAGCTTTTGTGGCATTACACCGTGGCATCGCTGCTCTTCAATGCGGCCCGCAACGTCCCAAGCGGGGCGCCGTTCACTTCCACTTACCAAGACGCCGATGGATTCGGTGCCAGCGCGGTGGCACTTGTCGCCAATCTTGGAATTCCCCTGCTTGCCAAACCCCCCCCCCCCCATGTGCCTTAACACGGCCACCTCCCAGCATGCAGCTCCTAGCATATCTGCGTTGTCGGCTTCTCACAAACGCACGGGCGCTTCGATCCGTGGCCTGTAGTGCCGGCCTCCCGCAATGCACCACCGGCACCTGCGTAAAGTCGGGTGGGTTACCGCAACCGTGTCGCTAAAAGGGCGGTTGGGAGGGTGGGGGGCATCAACATCCCGCTGTCGCCTCTGCGATCGTGACCAATTCTTCCGTTTCTCATCAAATGGAGAAGCAGCGGCATGGCCCGGACTTTGAGACAGTCCGGGCCATGCCGCTGCAAATGAGCGCGCAGCTATGAAGCGCCGACTGTGTATTTTTGGAACCGACAAATCTCCGCACCGGGATGCTGGTCCCCGTACCAACGAGATAAGTAAATAAACAACTTTATAAACCAGGCCACCGCCTCCTACCCCCCCCCCCCCCCCCCCCGTTGAGCTGCAGTTTGCCTGCGACTTCCTCTTCTGGTTACGGATGTGGTTCTGGCCCTTGTGCGCCTGTACCGGCCTCTATAGATGCTCGCCAACAGCGCTTGCCTCAACAGTCTTGTTAACGGCTGCACGGGTCAACCGTCTTTGCCCACCGAAGGCAACACATGTCCTATGTGGCCCTCGGCAAAGGACAAACTTGGCCACCCCTGCCCAAAGCCATCTTTGTCATAACAAGATTGGCCATAGTGGGCCGCACAGGCGGCCGGAGGGAGGGATGGGGGGGGCCGCTGTAGGCCGCAGGCAATTGCTATCGCTGCTGTTAACCTTACAAACCCCTATCGTGTGCGGTGTGCTCTTCCAAAATGCACTTTGTTATGGTCTTAGGACACCAAGAGAAATGTATCATTTTCCTGTAATAATCTCTTAATCAACTGTGTGCAATAATATATGCTGAAGTGGAAAATGTATAACGTATAAAATAAACCCTCGAGCACCTGAAGGGGTGTCCTATTTTGTAAAAATGTATTCTACCAGGGTCGGATGAAGGTTCTTGTAGGCCCTAGGCACTTCTATTTCATAGCCCTTCAGTGCTAACTCTAGAGAGTTGGTGCTGTTGCTGCTGCCCCATGTCACTACTGCCGCTCACTTGTTTCACGCCTACTTCGCCCAGCCGCAAGACAGACGTCGGTACCGACACGTTCATTATTTAGTCTGTGCCCTCATTCAATGGGAGCGTGCTGTGTGCCGCAGATTCTATTTGAAATGATTGCAAAAAGATATTATAAGCTAAAATGGTTTCAACTATTTTTTACTCTGATTGTATATAAATTCGGATGACTTAGCTTTTAAAGGATGCCGTTCATTTTCACCGATAACAAATTCAACGTTCTGGCAGGACGACCACGTGCTGAGCGCCATGTTGCTTTACTTGCGTTGAAGCTTAAAGATGAATATTCTTTGGGTCTTTTGGTAAAGTCACGGAGAACAAAACAATTTAAGATTTGTTTGACGTATTTTGGGTGTAATTTGCCTTACGAGTCAACGACTTGTTACCACTGCAAAGGGATCGCAACGAGCAGCCAACAAATTGTGGCAAAAAGAATGAATACATTGTCAGAATTACTGCAGATAAGTTGCCATATTTCCCCAGTTTACCTTAGAAGTGGCAGGGACGAGGGCTACTTGCCTATTTTTGGTTAAATTAGAAGATAAAGATTGCGCATTAGGTCTATACTTTAAATTCTAGTATCATTGCATTTTTTCATTCTTAGTAGTCTCTTACACTTCTGTTTGGTCGAGCTGTTCAGATTGTAATTGGCTGCTCACTTTGTGCGTTTATTTCAAATAATTTACTCATGTAATTTCCTACATTGAAAATGTGCTGTTTTTGAGAATGTATGTTTTAATTTGAGGTGATCCCACCGTTCACAGTCATCCAATGTCAGATGGACATAAGATAAAGCCTGAATCAAAACACGAGAAGATGCAGAACGAGAAAAAAAATCATGAAGCATTGAAATAGATCAAGGGATCTATTCTAAAAGTTCATGAACAAGGATGTGAAAAGTGATAGTGCAAAGCTCCGTTGGAATCACCATTAATAATACAGTTGGATCATGATAGTGAGCCTTGTGAAAAGATTGTTCTTGAAGCAGAATCTCATTCGCACATAAGAGGTTTGATCAAGTGAAGAACAGGTGAAAGCCCCTGTGGTGGAATCACAAACTCCAAAGTTAACATCAGATGCAGACTTTCCTCGTAGGCCTGACAGTGATTCTGCACTGGATAGAAGTCACTGCAGAATTGAGATCCTATTTTGCTGATATAACGCCATCTCAGAATGTTGATTCTGACTTTTCCTTAGTGCCCATCCATTTAGTACGTATGAAGTGCCGTGAATTCACTCGGACGACAACCGTCTCTTTTTCCGCCATCACTTTTATTCCATCGTTCCATACACACAGTAATTATCTCCGTGCTCCGCCAACTCGGACACTCCGATTTACTTCAGCATCGTCCGTGCTTCCCTTTCCACACACAGTGTTTCTTCGCCTATCTCTTCACACAGTGTCTTCCCTTCCACACACAGTGGTTCGTCTTCTATCTCTTCCACACACAGTGGTTCATCTTCTATCTCCTCACACACAGTATCGCCGCTATCTCTTCACACGCAGTGACTTCCCTTCCACACACAGTGGTTCGTCTTCTATCTCCTCACACACAGTATCGCCGCTATCTCTTCACATGCAGTGACTTCCATCTATTCACACACAGTGACTCCCATCTATTCACACACAGTGACTCTATCTATCTCCGCTAACGCTGACTCTGTCTTTGGGGTCCGGCTCTCTATCTATTCTTCCCTAACATTTCCAGCTGTCTTCTTCGTATCTCTTCACCTCTCGCCAACAACTGCCCAGCAACAACTCCCCAGCAGCAACTCCCCTCCGTTCAAACCACCTCGCGTTTTATCCCCTCTCGCATTAGCCTTAATTAATTGCCACGTGGCTCGCTGGCCGTTTCCCGCCAGCCCGCACCGTCTCCTTCATCAGACATCCAGACGCCACCACTTAACGCTAACAGCCTCTCGACCAATCGCAGCCCTCGTGCCACGACTCCCTTAATTACTTGGGGTTGTTTACGCCACCCGCGACTCGACCACCTGTTCGACCTCATGTGACCCGTTCTCCTTGTCTGTCTGTATGTACTGTATATGGCCAATTCCTATGCGTATTATTTACTCCACTACATCAACCCCCCCCCCGTGATGAAAGAGCCTAGCCGTCCCCGGCTACAATATACTCGAATTGGAGTAGTGGAGTGAAGCGGACGGAACGATGACAACATATATACATAACGCATTTGCAATATACAACCATTTTGTACAATCACGCAACGACACGCACACAACACCTTTATACAGAATTCCCAACCCCCAAAGTCAATGTATTGTATTCCTCCAGGAACGGGTTCCCGCTGCCGGTCCATCTCCCCTGCACGGGATACCCTGCGGTAAGGGAGGGCCTCGCTCGTCTTGCCAATGAACCCTACGCCCATCCCTGTCCCAGCGACACTCAGCTGGCGGGGCTGTCCGTCGTTCCCGGTCGGGACGGCCATTGGTCCGGATCTGTGGCCGTTCAATCGGCGTCCGGTTGGTAACCCTGCCCAAAAAGGGCGATCCTGCAGGCACACGGGGGGCAGATCTCTGGGACACGTGCACTTGTGACCTCCCCACAGGTTCGTCGGACACATCCAATACAGGCCGCTCTCGGATGGGGGATGACGCATCATATGGTAACACAAATTTCTTCAGGCGCGACGGGTGAACAAACCATGTCGACGACCGAATTTTATTCGCACACTCTGATCCCGTAAAACCTCCACAATATCAACGGGCCCCTGCCAGGGGCGGAGAAATTTCGGGGACGTTCCCACCGGCACCATGGGGCAGTGCAACCAGGCTTTATCTCCAACACTCCACGGCTCTCGTGGCCGCTGCCTGCCGAACAATCTTTCGTTAGCGGCTTGTCGTCGTGCCGTATTTTGCAATGCAGCCTCTCGGGCTTCCCTTAGACGGTCCAAAGCCACCTGCATCGGAGCAGGCACCGTCGTAGATTTCTCCCGTTTTCGAATTCCCAATTTCACAATAGCCGGCGCTTCCGGTTCCTGTCCATACATCAGAAAAAATGGCGAGTACTCCGTTGAGGCATGCGGGGCCAATCTAGCGGCTTGTCGTCGTGCCGTATTTTGCAATGCAGCCTCTCGGGCTTCCCTTAGACTGTCCAAAGCCACCTGCATCGGAGCAGGCACCGTCGTAGATTTCTCCCGTTTTCGAATTCCCAATTTCACAATAGCCGGCGCTTCCGGTTCCCGTCCATACATCAGAAAAAATGGCGAGTACCCCGTTGAGGCATGCGGGGCCAATCTATACGCGGCCAGCGTCGCTGCAACATGCAGATCCCAATCATCTTGAGCGGTGTTTACTTGGTGACAAAAGCATGGGCGTCAGCGTCCTATGCAGCCGCTCGACCATCCCGTCAGTCTGCGGGTGGTATGGGGACGTCCGAATCTTTTTGGTCCCCAGCGAGTCACACACGTCCTTAATCAATTTCGATGAAAAATTTCTGCCTTGGTCAGTAAGCAAATGTTCCGGGGCCCCCTTATCTAATACGTATCCATTCAAGAAAGCCTCAGCGATCGACGTCGCTGACTGGTCTACTAGCGGCCATGCCATCGGCCAACGAGTTAAGTATTGCCCTCGGGGGGGTGATGGGAAACGGACCCAAAATATCCAGTGCCACAATTTCGTTCACTCTCGAAACTTGAATCGATTGCAAAGGGACACAATATGGCCGTGCCGGCGCTTTCCTCCATGCACATTGCTGGCACGCTTTTACATGCTCTTTCACATCGTTAAACATTCCCGGCCAGTAAAATTCACTCCCCACCGTCAACGTGGTCTTCTTCTCCCCCAGATGCAGCAATTTCTCATGTACCTCGTTAATCAGTTTCCCCCGCAACACCTTCGGGACAACAATACAAATTTTTTGTGCTTCCACATCCCAGCGAACAAGCAACCCCTCCGTTAACATCAAAAAATGGGCGATCCTCCGATCCCCTTGAACGAGAGGCACGCAGCCTCATCCTGGTCAGCGAGGAATCTTCCACCTGCAGTTGCTTCCACTGCTTCAATGACAACCCCAACAGTCCAATTTCTGCTCCAGGGACTATCCCTGGCACCCCCGAACCCGCTGCAGCGACCGTTTGCGGAACCTCCTGCAGCGGCGGGCCGCAACGCAGCGAGCCCTCTTTGCACCGACACGTCTCAGCCGGTCGCGGCAACCTCGACAAAGCATCCGCCGTTTACATGGTGCGTCCCTTTCCTATGCTGGATCGTGAAAGAGTACTCCTGGAGGGTCTCAATCCAGCGAGCCATATGCCCCGATGGGTGATCCACGTGCAGCGAGTACTGTAGCGCCGCGTGATCAGTGCGGATCAAAAATTCCCTGCCGTATAGATACGGTTGGTACTGGCGCACAAAATGGACAATCGCCAATAATTCCCTACGCGTCACACAGTATTTTTGCTCCGCCGGCGATAACACCCGGCTGCCATATGCCACCACTCTCTCGACGCCATCAACCATTTGTGACAGAACCGCGCCTATGCCCGTATCACAGGCATCCGTGTCAAGTATAAACTGCTTCGTAAAATCCGGGTATCCCAACGGCGGTGCGTCCGCCAGTGCGGCCCGCAACGCTTCAAACGATTTTTGTTCAGCAATCCCCCATTGAAACTTTACACCTTTCCCGGTCAGCATATGCAATGGTTGAGCAATCGTGGCAAAATCCTTAACGAACCGCCGATAATACGACGCAAAGCCCACAAAGCTACGCACTTCCCCTGCTGTTTTCGGCACTGGCCATGTACGCACACAACTCGTCTTTTCCGGATCAGTGGCCACTCCTGACGCACTAACGACGTGCCCCAAATACTTCACCAATGTTCTCAACAATTGACACTTCTGTGGTTTAAATTTCAATCCAGCGCGCCGCACTCTGCCAAAAACGGCGCGCAGCCGTTGCAAATGTTCATCGAAATTCCTACTGAAAACAATCACATCATCTAAATATATCAAGCATGACTCCCACTGCAGGCCCGACAACACGAGTTCCATTAATCGCTGGAAGGTCGCCGGCGCTGAGTGGAGTCCCATCGGGAGCACGTTAAATTGATACAATCCTTGTGGTGTCCGAAATGCCATTTTAGGTCTTGACTCTTTATCCAGGGGCAATTGCCAAAAGCCCGACAACAAATCGAGGGTCGAAAAGATTCTGGCGCCGGACAGGGCGTCCAGCGAATCATCAATTCGTGGAAGCGGGTACGCTTCCGCCACCGAAACTTTATTCAATTTCCGATAGTGAACACAAAATCGCATGGTTCCGTCACGTTTTTTAACGAGGACAATAGGGGCTCCCCACGGGCTGGACAATGGGGCGATAATATCCTGCTCTAGCATTTCATCAACAGATCGCCGAATACATTCTTTCTCAAGAGAACCTACACGATGCGAATTTAACCTGATCGGGGGTGCGTTCCCCATGTCAATACGATGCTGCAATAACGTCGTTCGACCCACGTCGTATTTCCCTGAACTGAACACATCCTTAAATTGCACTAGCAACGCATGCAACCTCGACCGTTGCACAGGCGATAACTCTGGGTTTTGTTCGTAAAGATCCCTTAACCATTCCGGATCATCCTCCTCCCTTGACAACATTTCATCCTGCCCCGTAGCAAAACATGTTTTTGTTTCTGGACCCGGTGCACCCGTTACGTGCACCAACGTAGTGCCCCCTTGAATAACAACCTCTTCGTGCCCCGCGTTTACAATTTGAATGAAGGGATCACATTAAGTTGGTATTATGGTCAAAGCTCCTACCACGGTGGGCATCCTCGACACAGCATTTGAGGGTGTCAACAGCACTCCCTCCTGTAGCTCATCCCAAGGCAATTCCTTCTTTAACCGTAGCGGTACCAATATTTGCGATGCAGGCGGGACGCGCACGGTGCGGCTCACCACGGCCTGCACCACAGCGTTCGCCGCCGCAAATTTCGAAGGCGTCCCCAAAAATGTCATACACTGAAATCTTAATTGGCATCTTTTGCAAAAAATCCGTGCCCAACAAACACGGTACCGCCAAGGCTGTTGAAACCAAAACACTTCCTGTCACAATAACCTCCCCAATTAGAATTGTCGCAACCACGCAGCCCATAATGCCCAAACTACCCCCGTTTGCCGCTACACATGGCCCTTCCACTGGCGCTAACGATCCAGGAGACGTCGGCAGCGACCGAAAAGTTTGCAACGAAATGAGAGTTGCCGACGCCCCGGTATCCACAATAGCCCGTACCATAACACCTTGAATACATGCCATCACATCCGACGATCCCGGCGCGGCCCCCAACACACGATGTACCAACGCGCCCCACATATCCCGGCCATGCGTACTATCCGAACCCGATACATACGGTTGAGATGACGCGGATGAGTGATGTGGATAGGGCGGCCGTGTATTGAATGCATCTCGACTCACCCGGGATCCTTGGTCTTGGGGGAACCACCCACCGTAGTTGTTCATCTCCAGCAGTCGCGGGCGAGATGACCCCTCCGCCCGCACTCGTAGCATGTCCGATGCACGCCGTCTCCATATGCCCCGGGACGACGCCGTCGGTCTCCAGTCGACACTCCAGCCGCCGCTGCCATCGGCGGCGCCTCGTCCACCACCACCGCCACCGTGCTCGCAGCCCCGGCAGGGGTCATCAGCGACGGCTGCGCTACCGCCGCCGCTGGTTCGTCTCGTATATCAAGGTTGACTTGTATGTTCCTAGCGATCAGCAATGATGACACGTCGTCGTCATCATCCTTGTCTGGGAGTGACAAGACGACTTTCAGTTCCTTCGCCAGCTGTAACATCTTCTCTTGCAGCAGGGAGTCCCAGCCCTCCTCGTCCATCGCCGGGTACGCAACCTGAGCGAGGGCGAGCAAGGCGCTGCGAAATGCCAGGGGGGACTCCGTGGCCTCCCGTTTCCTCTGTTGAAATCGACGTTTGGCGACCGACCGCGGTTCGTAGACCTTCCTCATTGCCGCAATAGCACCGTCCAATGTTTTTCTGACAGCGGCAGGGAGTCCGTTAAAAGTCGCCAAGGAGTCATCATCCAATGCCGTCGGCAGTGCTCGTAACGCGGCACTCTCCGTCCACTTCAGGGACTCGTAAGCGGCACGGAATCTTCGTATGAATGCCGTCCAATCTCCCACTTTGGCCTCAAATCGTTGTACGTGTAGCCGTCGTGGCGGTCCCTCCGACTGGTCGTCTTCGTCGTCAGAATCTTCCAACCGCTCCGGCTGAGCGGCAACCTCCGGCGGTGGACCCGGTACGGGTAGTTGAATGCAGTTCTCCGTCAAGAAGTTCTGGAATTCCTCCGACAACTTCTCCATTCTCGCCTCCCACTGGGTCATGAGGACTCGCCAATCCTCTGGCGATCCCGGGCCTTCAGCACCACCCGAACCGCTGTCACCGTCCGGAGTACTGCCGGCCATCTGGCCGGGCTGCAAATCGTCGTTGTCGCTGTCGCCGCCCGAGTCCACTGGCACATTTCTTTTCTTTGCCGCTTTCCTTGACATCGTGGCGTGTTCCGTACTTTTTCTGACACCAAATGTAGTGCCGTGAATTCACTCGGACGACAACCGTCTCTTTTTCCGCCGTCACTTTTATTCCATCGTTCCGTACACACAGTAATTCTCTCCGTGCTCCGCCAACTCGGACACTCCGATTTACTTCAGCATCGTCCGTGTATCCCCTTCCACACACAGTGTTTCTTCGCCTATCTCTTCACACAGAGTGTCTTCCCTTCCACACACAGTGGTCCGTCTTCTATCTCTTCCACACACAGTGGTTCATCTTCATCTCCTCACACACAATATCGCCGCTATCTCTTCACACGCAGTGACTTCCCTTCCACACACAGTGGTTCGTCTTCTATCTCCTCACACACAGTATCGCCGCTATCTCTTCACAAGCAGTGACTTCCATCTATTCACACACAGTGACTCTATCTATCTCTGCTAACGCTGGCTCTCCCTATTGCTATTTACTGTCTTTGGGGTCCGGCTCTCTATCTATTCTTCCCTAACATTTCCAGCTGTTTTCTTCGTATCTCTTCACCTCTCGCCAACAACTGCCCAGCAACAACTCTCCAGCAACAACTCCCCAGCAGCAACTCCCCTCCGTTCAAACCACCTCGCGTTTTATCCCCTCTCGCATTAGCCTTAATTAATTGCCACGTGGCTCGCTGGCCGTTTCCCGCCAGCCCGCACCTGTCCCCTTCATCAGACATCCAGACGCCACCACTTAATGCTAACAGCCTCTCGACCAATCACAGCCCTCGTGCCACGACTCCCTTAATTACTTGGGGTTGTTTACGCCACCCGCGACTCGACCACCTGTTCGACCTCATGTGACCCGTTCTCCTTGTCTGTCTGTATGTACTGTATATGGCCAATTCCTATGCGTATTATTTACTCCACTACACGTACACAAAAATCCGTAAAAAAATTTAACCCCTCCCTCCCTGTGCGCACGCGGACTTTTTACACCCCCCCCCCCCCCCCCCGAATCCTATAGAACGGCCGGTATTTAATCCACGCAGAAACGATCAAGGATGAATAATATTAACGTATTTAAGCAAACAGATAGTCCACCGCCGGCTGCATTAAAGAATTAAGTTGAGTACCTTTAAAAAGTTTTAGTGTCCGCTAGGTTCAAACGTCGACTGAACCCAGTCGAACAGGTTACGTTTTATAGGAATTTCGTCAACACGTGCAGTGTCATGCTGAAGCACAGCAGCGTTAGCTGCAGTCTGCTGGGCCGCCGTTTTAAGATCCACAGCGTCGCTGACGTCATCATCATCCATCTTTTGATTGTTCTGTCAGAAGACTCAGGGGTGTGAATGCGCTGATGTCGTTTGCCACTGGCCTGCGGCAGCAATTAAGCCAGCGGCAGTCTGCAGTGAGGCCAGATTGAAGGATGTGTGGTAATCCATTAGGCAGGCCTCCAGACTATGTCAGACTCACTGCTGAGCTGCGTGATAGCTGCAGTCAGGGGCACGGTGACACACAAGTGACACCTCTCCCACAGTCCCACTTTTCCCGGTAGTACTTGTTGTCTGACAGCTGAAGAAACTGAACTGTGGCTCATTTGAAGGCCAATAGACAAATTATTGAAGCTTCACCCCCCCTCCCCGTTTCCTGTACGTACATTGTCAGTAGACCCTCCAAATGCAAGCGTACGCATTCGGGTTAACCCCCCTCCATGTGGAAGTACGAAATGAATGGCCCCTTATCAGGTAGAACATTTGGTGGAAAGGTCTGTACACAAGGAATTGTTCTGCAGGCACTTGGGGAAATGGGCAGAATGTCCAGAATGGGTCGACTCACCTTCAACTGGTCGAGTAATGCCGTTTGTGAAAACTATTTAGCGGCAGTACCGTAAATAATTGCAAATTGGCTTTGATTAATGGAAGAATGCAAACACCAGGATTACTGCTCATGAACAAAGGATCACATCAAAGCACTATCCATGATGCTGGTGCACCAAAATGGATACAAAACTACAAAAAAATATTGTAAATACTGCTTTGATGGTTGTTGCAGGAGTAAAAATTTCCAATGGAAACTTCTTGGGATGCGTTGTCCTCTTGGCGGAATTCGACCCATTGCTTGCAGATCACAGACGCATGGACATCCAGGAAGGGGAATGTATCCGACCTTTCCTCAACCATTTGTGATGAATTTATTGATCAATTGCCATGAGGTTATGAAACCCAGTGTCTGAAATCTTGACACCTATTATGGAATGAGCATCGATTCTACTCCTGATGTCATACTGATCAGCTGACAGTGAATGACAATAATATCCCGCTGCCAAAGTCGATGGAAATGTAGAAAGATTTCATCACAATTTAACATGGTATCTATTTTAGATTCTACAAGTGTTCTCAAATATTGTGGCATCGATATGCAGACTGCATGTCAGTCATATGACAATGTGAGTTTCTCACCTTGACAAAAAAAATAAGACACGACTACCTCTTTGTTTATACAGTGCCTATTCTTGCTATATATTTATTCAAGCTATCTTGGTTATTTCTTTTATCATAGAAACAAAAAAAGTAAGTTTTCGTAGGCCCTACGCAGTGCCTATTGGATAATACGGCCTTGTATCGTATTAAAACTTGCGATTCCTCAAGTTGACCGACACACGGGTAACTTAAACAATTCCACAAAAAAATAGCTTCAGCAGACACTCGTTTCCTTTGGGTTTTAAACTATCGCAGAACCCGGAGGAACCCGATAAAGAACCAGGTGGGAGAACATACGAACCCCACGCAGAAAGTTGCCCGAGTTGGGAATAGAAACTCGGCCCCTTCTTGCCGCGAAGCAAAGGCTTTGGTGCCAGACCACTCACCCTGCAGGTTTTTTAATGACCATGTCTGTGGTCACTAAAGACCTCCTGGCACAATCACACTCGGGGTTATTTGAACATGCGTCAATATATTCTAGATTTAAAGCTTTCGTGACTGCAAGGATCCATACTCTTTGGTTCTATTCGGTAAAGTCACGTAGGTAAAAAATAAAACAAAAATCACGACGTTTCGGCCACAACACAAGCGGCCTTCATCAGGTGAAGGGATCAGGCTGTCTCGAGGACAGCGCTGGAGTGAAACACAGCCACGCTCAGACCGCGACCTTTAAGCTGTGTGCGAGGAAACAAGGTGCCTTGACAAAGGAATTAGCATAAACATTAGCATTTGATTGCCCGACTTAGCATAGAGGTGGTGTACGGGTGCACATGCCGGTTGGCGCGGGGGGAGTTTACATATTGATGGTGTGAAAGGGGAATTTAAGAGCTGCGAAAGTTTGGGGTACCACTACTTGAAAAATATACTGTACCATTGAAAATTAGTTTAATGTTTGGTTCGATTTAGAACATCTTTCCAATGGTTGCTTAATTTGAAACCATCTTCTCAGTTGAAATTGTGTCTGTGCTTGTAGATCTGAATTGCCTCGTGAACAAATCTCTGATAAAAACCCGTGGGTTTGCAAAGAACCTTGGTATCGGAGAAAATTATATCGTGATCACCCACAGCGTTGTAACAATGATCAGCTACGGCAGAAGAATTCGTTTTGCCGTGTTTCAAATCTGATTTGTGCTCGCGAATTCGGTCAGAGACATGTCGCTTTGTCTCCCCGATATAGCAATCACCGCAGGTACAACTCAATTTGTAAACCCCGGGGTACTGTAAGTCAGGAATGACATCCTTCACGGATAAAATCAGATCACGAATTTTGTGTACTGTATTGAACCAGACCTGGATCTTGTGTTTGTTTAGAATTTTGGAAATCCTTTTAGTAACGCCTGCTATATATACTAGTGTGATGGTTTTGACCGGAGTATCAAGTGGTTGTTTCTGTATGGAGGGAGAAACAGCTTGGCGGATGGTACGGTCAGAGTATCCATTCCTTTTGAGGGCCAGGTGTACATGTTTTAATTCACTGGTCGGTCAGGTGGTGTTGGTCCGAAATGCAATAAGCCCTATGGTATAAAGTTTTGATGAGATAATTCTTCTGGGCTGGGTGGTGGTGGGAATCAGGCTTCAAGTAGGAATCCGTGTGGGTTTCCTGTAGACAGAATGCCCCAATGAGCCATCAGGTCTCCTTTCAAACAGAACATCCAAGAATGGTAGCTTGCCATCTTTCTCCACCTCCATGGTGAATTTGATGGCGGGATGTCTGGAATTGATGTGGTGTAGGAAAAGGTTCAGAGCTGGGAGGCCATGTGGCCAAATGACTAAAGTGTCATCCACATATCTCTTCCACAGGGAAGGTCTGAGGGTGGAAGTCTGGATGGCGTCTGATTCAAATTTCTCCATGAAAATATTGGCTATCACTGGTGACAAGGGGGATCCCATGGGGGTACCCTCATTTTGTTTGTAGGAGCCATTCCAAGTAAAGTAGGTATTGTTGAGGCAGTGCCTAACCAGTGCAGGTGTATCGGGGTCTAGTCCATGTTGGACCAATTTTCAATTATTTCAATGGTATCAGGTACTGGGACCTTGGTGAACAAAGAGACCACATCGAAGCTGACAAGGATATCGTCAGGGGACAGTACGTCTTTGACCATAGAGACCAATTGGGCTGAGTTAAGTACTGCTGAGGCGGTCTTGCCAGTGAAAGTCAGCAAGGTATCTGACAGAAAACGGGCCAGTCTATAGGTAGGGGAGTTGATCGTGGATACGATGGGTCGTAGTGGGGTACCTTCTTAATGAATCTTGGGAAGACCATAGAATCTAGGGGGTCTTGCAGCAGGTTTTAGGGAGGGACGTTTAGTTGGGCCGATTAGGGAGGTCGAACTTGTGATGATCTTGTTGGTTTTTATTGCTAGGCTATTGGTCGGGTCATTTTTAATTTTTGAGTAACTTCCATCGTTGAGCAGATTCTGGATTTTGTTACCTACGTGATTTAAAGCTTTCGTGACTGCTAGGCTCCATACTCTTTGGTTCTATTGGGTAAAGTCACGTAGGTGAAAATGAAATAACAAAAAATCACGTTTCGGCCACAACATGAAGGCCACTTGTGTTGTGGCCGAAACGTCGTGATTTTTTGTTATTTATTTTCACCTACGTGACTTTACCCAATAGAACCAAAGAGTATTTACCTGTGACTTTACCGAATAGAACCAAAGAGTATGCGTCAATATACTTAAATAGTTCATATTTTAAAGGCCAAGACTCTTTTTCAAAACATTTTGCAAAAAAATTGGGCTTTCTTTTTCACGTAATTCATAGATGTGGCACACAAGCTCACGTCTATAACTGTGGCCTTAAAATGGTCATCATATGCAATGAACGTTTCTGGCAATCGCCCTTCGTAGCACAGCGCACACAGAATTGGATGGCTTGGCCAGAGTAGTTTATAACGCACCACCAGCATATGCCTTCATCATTCCGTGGTTTTGGGTCATAGTAAAAGACCGAATACCCCTCTAAACCACAAATAAGATTCCAAAATGCCTTAATGTGCATACAAACAGGAACAGTACATAAACATTTCCTCTGAAAAAGTGACTTACAAATGTCCGAGTAAACGTCGTATGCGCCACATTACAAGTGTCCACTCGATTAGATTTTCAGTTCGCATCACACCTACGCTTTGCCTCGCGTGCCTAAGTTACTGCAGCGTCAAACGACACGAGAACTTGCAAAGCTCCCAGCAATTCTTCTGTTTTTTCGGTAAAGTCACGTAGAAATAATAAAATAAGTGTACGTTTCGATTGCAACACAAGCAATCAGGTACAGAAGAGCTAAATTTACGAGACACAACCGCAGATATACACAGATACAACAGGGGATACAGAAACGTGGAAGCACACTAAATAAAACAGGTTTTAGCAATATTTGGAAACCATATAACGCAACACAGACAATCGGTCAAAACACAATTAACGCAAGGTCAGGTTGATTACGTTATTTCAAAGATTGCTAAATTGTAAGTTGTGAAATTTAAAATCTAAAAAATATACAGACCGCATACACATAGACATCCAAGCAGAACGAGTCAGAGGCAAATGGAGACAGGCACACAGTGAAGCATCATCTCTGTCAAGGTTTTAAATAGACAGGGCGGGGCTGAGATGTAATGGGGCAACAAATTCGAACACATGCTCGGCGAGACAATGGGACACAAATTAGCATGAAGCATGCAAGGGGCGGCGCGGAGGCAGCAGAGGAAACGGCACACACTCGGAAACCCAAGGCACAAACACAGGCAGAGACAAAACAGACACACAAACCTATGTCAAGAACACCAAGGTAAACACACCAGTAGAGAACACAGACACATACCTCATACCTCCCCGAAGAGGTGGTTGAAACTTGAATTTGGAGCTTTCGTGACTGCACGAAAGCTCCAAATTCAAGTTTCTCCCAGCAATTATTCCCGTGTGACAGTTGTTCAAAGGGTTTCCATCTTCATCGATCGGTGTAGGTCGACGAACGTCCGGAGCCTCCGAAGTGATGGCAATTAATTCGCTCGCCAATCTTTGACGCCATTTGGAGGGCACGTGGCTTAGCATGGATGACGCGAGGGCGGGGAACGCCATTAGATGCCAAGACACCAGACAGACTTTGCGGTAACACCAACGAGTTTATTGAAAAAAGGAGGCAGATGACGGACACAACTCGTGCCACAGACAGTCAGGGGACAGGAAGTGTGGCGGTGCGGCATGAGCAAGCGCTGCCAACCACGATCGCTCGTTCCGACAACACTGACGGCGCACTGACGCAGCTAGGGACTCCCGCTGGAATGTTAACACTCGCACACTCGGACTCGCACACTCGGACTCGCACACTCGGACTCTCGGACTCTCACACTCTCGCACACTCGGACTCGCACACTCGGACACTCACACCCGGACTCTCGGACTCGCACACTCGGACTCGCAGAGACTCGCACGCAGAGACTTGCACGCTTGCACACGCTCGCCCGCGCACAGGGGACCACCACCGCACTCACACCACCAACACCAGACGCCACACAATACACACGCACTAACATCACATGCATGCTACAAACACATCAACAGACGTGCTGACAGCACACACGGACACACCATGCGCACGCCATCATACCAACACACAAGTGGGGGACACCGACACCACCATCCCAACGTGAACACACGCATACCATCACACGCCAGCACCAAACACACCACACACGCACCGACACCCACACAAGCACCGACACCCACACACCAACACACCACACAAGCAACGACACCCACACACCACACAAGCAACGACACCCACACACCACACCGACACACACCACACAAGTAGACAACACGGACAACCCCAACACCTCACAAACGCACGCCAACATGACCACACGCATGCAAATGGGACACTAGTAATACCACACACGCAAACACTACACCAACAGGCCAACACCACCACATCACTCACAACAGCACGCCATCACCACACGCCACATTCCAGGGCACATCACAAGCATAGCACGTGACCCAACACTCGTTTACAGTTCATAGAAAACAAACCAAATCCATCAGACGTAAGTAACCATGTATTCACCAGGGCCCGCTTGCAACTGTCCTCCCTTGAAGCCAACACCAGCCGCACCCCAGCATCGCAAATGTGAACTTGCTTTTTGTTCGTTCTCACGATTCAGTTTAAAACTGTGGTGTTGGGTGGGGGGGGTTGATGATGATAAAATTAAACTTAATTTAAAAAAGGAAAAATCTATGCGTGGAATCGACAACTGGCTTTGTGTGTCCAGTAGGGCCGATTGCGACAATTTTGTTTTCAAGAGACAAAATACGGTCGGGGCAAGCGTGGAGCCACCAATTTGTAAAGGGGAATGTTGGGGGGGATTGGGAAAGCCGAGTAAATTGGGGGTGCAACAAGTCGGGTGGCTGGACCGCACAGCGACTTTTTTGTTGCTGTTTTATTACTTTGCCGATACTTTCTGCCGAGCGGAAGGGGGAAATCCGATCGATTTGCAAAGTCCGCTCAAGGTCTTTCTCTAAACACCGGGAGGGGGGGGGTGTCCCACGCAATCTTCATTCAAACGGCCAAACTCCACCAGGCGCCCGCGCGCACCATCACCAGCCACCACCCACCCGAATCACCATCAGCCAGCCGCCACCCGCCGCCGCCACCACCACCACCACTCGTTCAAGCGAACGGTCAAACCGTAAAGAACAGTCACGCGCGTGTCCTCCCACCAGCTTCCAACGGAGTCACTCATCATCCAAGACAAGACCCAGCCAGTGTGCTCGCTCGCTCGCCCTCCACTCAGCCAGTCACCAGTCAAGCCAGCCACCAGCCATCTTCACACACAGACGACTCCTCCTCTTCAGGCCGTGAACACCAGGCACCACCACGCTCCGCAGCGTTACCTTGGGGCCGGTCGCTCTGGTGGTGCTGCTGGTGGTGCTTGCTGGTGGTGCTTGCTGGTGGTGCTTGCTGGTGGTGGTGGCTGCTGTTGGAGGTGCTGCTACTGGTGGCGCTGGTGGCGACTTGGCACGTGAGCCATCACCCTGAATTTTGTTGTTGGCAACGAGTGGGTGGGCTGATTGGGTGGTTGGTGGTGGCGATGCCGCGGGGGTCCATGGGCTAACGAGCTTCTGGTTTTCCGTTTGCCGTGTGGCTCTCCCTGGCCGTCTCGCTCGGTTACCGGACCCGGCTCCTGGTGAAAGACTCTCAGAAGGTTTTAGTCACAAGTACACGGCAGCGATGCGAATCGAACAAAAACGCGTGGGGCGCCGTTATCGAGCGGTAGCGACGACGCGACACGTTGCAACGGGCCAGACTAACGCTTCTGTAGCGACAAGACAGCAGCACGACGACAGAAAGAGCATTGCGTCTAGTGTACGACACGTCTTGCTGAGTAGCTAAGAATGCGTGCGCTAGGCGCTAGTTTTACATCCCGTGTCCAGGCAGGTTCTGTTACTTTTTATCTCCCCCCCACCCCGCAGCCACCTTTGCTTTCTTCTGCAGTTTACTGACGCTACCACGTGTTTCACTTTTCAACGGCGTCCAAATCTAAAAAAAAGGAATTAAAACTAAACTCAAACTCGTCCAAAAATCAACCACATCAAATTCTTGCCTCCATCAACTATCTCGGTTGGGGCACAACAACAGACTCGCTCATCCTCCAGCCCCACAGCTCTCATCTCTCTCCCATCCTAAAACGAAAAACACTAAACCCTCACTCCTCACCTAGTCACACAGACACCTCTCTAAAAAGAACCCCCCCCCCCCAATCCCCCGTACAAACCCACCCCCCACCCGCCTTCACTAACCCCAGGACTACCAGCTCGATTTGCTGGTGTCCATGCTGGAGAAGCTGGTGCCGAAACTGTTGCCCGTGTTGTTGGTGGCAGCCGTGCCGGAGCCCCAGCCAAATGAGCCGCTCTGCCCGCCCGTCCCGTACCCAGAATTTCCGGCGCCGCCCCCGCCGCCGCCGTACGCCTTCCCCTGCTCCATGGGCACCGACGCCTGGGCCCCGCCGGCCCCCGCCCCGGCTGCCCCGCCGGCCCCGGCCTGCACACCGCCAGCGCCGCCGCTCTGAGCCTGCGCCGCCCCCGCGCCACCGCCCTGCTGCGCCGCGCCGCCCGTCAGCGCCGGGGCGCCCCCCGCACCGCCGCCCCCGCCGCCGCCCCCGCCGCCGCTGGCACCGCCCTGCTGGTTGGCGAGCATGCCCATCATGTTCCAGCTACTCTGAAGGGCGGCCGCCATCATAGCCGGGTTGATGTTGAACCCGCCGAAGTTCATGTTGCCCGCGCCGCCGCCGGCGCCCGCGCCTGGCATCCCGCCACCGCCCCCGCCGAAGCCGCCCCCAGCCGCGCCGCCCATGCCCCCCATGCCCCCGTAACCGCCGGCGCCGCCGCCCATGTTGTACCCGCCCTGGCCCCCGAAACCGCCGCCTCCGCCGCCGTACGAGCCGTAGCGACCGCCGCCGACGCCGCCGCCACCGCCGCCGAAGTTGTCGCCGCGTGCGTAGCCGAACTTGGGCTCGGCGCTGGAGATGTGGACGCTGGTGCCCTTGATGATGAGGTCCTCTCCGCAGAGGCCCTGGGCGATCTGGGCGGGAGCGAGAGGGAGGGGCGGATTACAGGAAACCTCGTCTTTCATTCTCACCAGCCGGTGATGGAGTCAGAGCGTTGAACCGGCACAACCGCGCTCGCGAGAGCTTTAATCCGAGTTTCGACCTCCCGTGATTAAACAGGGTTCTTCTCAGGTGTAAGGGAGTTACTATTATTTCAATCTGGCAACAGCAACGGGCTTACAATGTATCCAAGTCGGTCACATCTGGCACTGCAAAGGCCTTTGGCAAGTAACATGAGTGACCCAGCTGTGTGTTAAGATGAGCAGTTGCTCGCAGAAAGGTTTTAAAATCTGATTCGGCCTCCCGGTTTTGGATAAGTTCCCCACCCCTGGTGTACGCGAGCGAGAGAGCGGGTGAGCGAGTGGATGAGCGAACGAACCTGGTCATCGGAGAAGGTGACGAAGGCGAAGGCGCGGAAGGGCTTGGGGATGAAGACGTCGGTGACTTCTCCGAACTGGCTGAAGAACTGGCGAAGGTCGTCAGCCGTGATGTCTTCCGTGCAGCGGCCCACGAAGATCTTTCGGCTACGGAATGCGTCGCCGACTTGCTGCTCGTGAGACAAGGGTAGGGGGAGGGGGGCGTTACCCACACGAGTTATCTCAACTAGGGTACGACTCAACTAGGGTCACCGCAGAATAATTTTCTGCGATACGGTAAAACATCATCCACCACCACCGCCGCCAATGTCGACTGCTGCCGCAACCTTCCGCTGCTGTGGATCAATCCGACGTGTGAGCTTGGTGGTTCACGCAGGTATGGCGTCGTCATGCCTGCCGTGTAAACTCAGAGTTGCTGCGATATGATTTTCCACGATGGGATATCAAGTTTCACGATGTGATAACCATCACGATGTCCGTCTCCCATAACTTTGAAAAACTAGCTCGTATGTTGTGCTTTGTTGGACTTTCAGGAAAATGTAAGATTATTTTAAAGTTCTTCCACTCCAGTTCAAAGGTTTGGCCATAAATAAGCCTTCCTCAATGCAGCTGTACAAACTCGAATACTTGAAATAGGAAATACTGCGAGTTACACAGGAGAAAGTTAATTACAGGAATCCAGCAGTGGATTGATCCTGGCTAATTAAGATTAACTGAATAACCTACGAGGATGGTAATGGCATGACTACCATTCCAATCAATTCGTAACACATTCAACTGATAAATTTAACAGGTCAGTTATTTATTCAGAACTTTAATTATAGCATTTTTTTATATTTTAGAAACATTAAACGATCAATTCTCCTCAAGACATAACAATATTTTGTAGAGCGTGTTATACAAGGTCAAGTACCGCCATATCACGTCAAACTAACAACCCAACCCCCCATCCATCATAACCACGGTGGATAAAGCAAGAAACGTTTGTGGGAATTTCATAGTACAGTCGAAACTGAGATATAGACAAAGTTATAATATAAGAAAAACATTCTCAAATCACTGCTGGGGGGGGGGGGACGATGGCCAACTTCTGATATTGATACAAGCACACTTCAGATATAAGGGTAACTTGGCCTGGCTATCAAAGGAGTGTGCTTATATCCACAGCCACCCCCTCTCCCCCGAGTACAGAAGACATGCTTATGTCATTGTCATAAGTCTGGCAGCCGATGACTGCAATATGATGGCCAACTTCTGATATTGATACAAGCACACTTCAGATATAAGCGTAGCTTGGCCTGGCTATCAAAGGAGTGTGCTTATATCCACAGCCACCCCCTCTCCCCCGAGTACAGAAGACACGCTTATGTCATTGTCATAAGTATGGCAGCCGACGACTGCAATATGATGGCCAACTTCTGATATTGATACAAGCACACTTCAGATATAAGCGTAGCTTGGCCTGGCTATCAAAGGAGTGTGCTTATATCCACAGCCACCCCCTCTCCCCCGAGTACAGAAGACACGCTTATGTCATTGTCATAAGTCTGGCAGCCGATGACTGCAATATGATGGCCAACTTCTGATATTGATACAAGCACACTTCAGATATAAGCGTAGCTTGGCCTGGCTATCAAAGGAGTGTGCTTATATCCACAGCCACCCCCTCTCCCCCGAGTACAGAAGGACACGCTTATGTCATTGTCATAAGTCTGGCAGCCGACGACTGCAATATGTTCCTCAAAATGCGCCCCAAGAGAAAACGGACCGCAAGCCAATGCACAAATGGGTGTTGCAGTGAGACCGGAACCGCTCACTCACGTAAGAGCCGTTGCTAGGGTTTATGTCATCACTCCAACTGCACCAGCCATTCACCTGCCAGGAAGACAACCCCCAAGTGCGACATGGCCAGCATGACATCACTCCTGCAACATGGCCGGCATGAAGTCCCCCACTGTGCCCGCCCTCTGCTGGCGGTCCGTGGCCTGAGCCCAAGTGTCTGTTACGTCATTAAGGATTCGCAACGGACTTCTTTGAATTTGGGCTGGGTAATGATGCGACCCAAACTCAGTGTCGTTAAGAACCCTCCACCACCCGACAAGAGCCGAAGGGTTTAGTGATGCACCCAAATATTATCGTTTCAGCTGAATTTAGATACCGTCCAACTTCTAAATTTGTATGCGAAGATTGTTCTTCGACTTAAAAGGTAAGCGAGCTGAAACAATTATTGTCCCGTCTTTATTACGCTCGGGCAACACGTGACATTTTAATGTTTGGCTGTGTCGGGCGGTAGAGAGTTCTTCACGACACAAATTTGGTCTCGTATCATTACGGGGGCCTGACTACGAAAAACAATTGTGAATCGTAATACTGGCTGCAGGTTGTTATTAACGATATTTACGTAATTAATCACCAATTTCACAATGTTGTTATCATGATCAATTAAAAACGACTTACGAGTGCTTCCTGACCACTCGTAAGAGTTCACCAAAATTTCTGAACGCCCATTGTCATAATTCCCTTATTTACTCGACGTTACGGCAAGCATCATCCTAAGCCGAAACTTATGCCACGAGTGGACGCTAGCCCAGCTTCTACTGGAGTAATAATAATACCCTTTGGTTCTTGCTCTGCACTGTGACCAACCCTACAACCAGAGTTAGATTCCTGCCCAAGGCAAAACATCGGTGGGGAGTGACAGTTGAGGCGGTTCTGGGTCTCTCCCTTCATCAACCACCCCCACACCCCCCTTCACTGACCAGCATGGTGAGGTACAGTAAAACAATCCCCAGGACCGACACGATGTGGCGGGGGGGGCGAGCTTTCATTCAGCAGTAGATTTCCCACTAACAGCACTCGCCTTAACAACCGACGTCATTATTAAAAAGTAAATAAATGTGCAGCCCTGCAATTGCTCGCTCGCACCACCGCAGGTGTGAGTGTCTCCACCCAAGGGAGCTCTGGCCAGAACAGCATTCTGGCCAGACATCACGGAAGGGGCCGAAGTACCCACACACTTTCCCCACCGCTCGGGACCTGCCCATCAGCTGCGTCGTACCCATGTATACCGCAGGGTAGACAGGAGGCGGGGGGGTGGATTCGTAAATATTCCCCCATGTCTCAAGAGTCACGTTGCGAGATCGAATTAAAGCGGTGACCTCTGGAGCTCCCGGGATTTTTTTTACCCGTGTGTGTGTATGGGCCTGCAGTCAGGAGGGCGCGAGCAACGGAAGTTAATATTTTTATTTTACCAGGTAAGGCCTACCGAGCTATTAGCTCTTTTTCAGAAGCGACTTGGCCACAGATGATAGCTCAATGAAGTGACTTATCACGTGGACATTGATTGCAGCCAATTAATCTACACGCACGTTGATGCGAAATTTGGAGGGAAAAACCGGAGGGCCCGGAGAAAAACCCACAGAACCATGGGGAGAGAGACATGCAAATGCCAAATATACAGGGGTCAGCCAGGGTCAGGATAGAACCCACGACCTCCTGCATACCAGGAGAGGGAGATAACACGCGGTGGTGCCGCGGAGATAAAAAGCAACAACTGACCTTTGAGTTGGGCAGCTTGCAGTCGCACCAGCGCCCATCGATCATGTGCCGCTGGGCCAGCACCTTGAGCTGTGTCTCGTAGTCCCTGAAGCGCACGAAGCCGAAGCCCTTGGAGTTGCCCGTCTTGATGTCGCGCTTCACCTACGCGGAGGAAAGGGATGGACGCACAAACAAAAGAAACCAAGGCGTGCGTGAAGATTTTTCGCACCACCAATGGGCGTGTGCGCGCACGCGCAACGACACCATCAGAGCGTCGAAAATTGATTACGTTCTCCCCCTGTTCTGCAAGGGGTTTCCTCCGTTGCTAAAAAAACACACAGCGCAACTAATATTTACCACAAAAAACATCCCAATGCTAAAAAAATGTACTCGAAAAGGACTAATTTGGGATTAAAGAGCAACATCGCCACCCTACTGTGAACACATGGCAGGACAATCCTGACGAAGTGTCTCAAATTCGTTGATACTATCCTGGGTAAACAAAACGTGACGATAAGAAATAATCACAAATTAGGACAATGAATATCAAACTAATTCACTCGCCAATTAATTTGTGAGCTGCTCACTCGCGGTCTGCCACCTCATATCATTACTTATACCAAATGCTGCTCCCACGGATACATTTCAGAATCTCAATCTTTATTTAGACTGCAGGAGGAGGAATTCGATGAGCAATGAAGCTCTTTTTCACAGATGTTCACAGTAGGGGCACGGGATCAGGAGTTACAATACGACAAAAACAAAATGTGAGTGCAAAAAAGAGAAAACGGTGAACAAGTCACTAACTATAAGTACAGGACTCCATTATCCGCGTGCGGTTAATCCGATTTGCGGATTAACTGCGCACACACAGATTGATATAAATTAATAACTCGTGGATTTTCACTGAAGACCAAATTAATAACCTAAAAACAGTTATACATTGTTCTTTTTGGAAATGTTTACTACAAGTCACGTGCTTAAACCGAACAAAAATGTGCTCCGGTTAATCCGAAATCCACGTGATCGCTTCAATAGTACAGTAGTTGCATATCTTTACAAAAGTGGGTGGAGTTTCATTGACGTTGATTGGCGTGGCTCTGCTGTTGCCATCCACTTCATGGGCCAAGTCTTCTGCGCGGGAGCAGGAAAGTGTCATCACTGATTACGCGCATCGATTGGTCGATCATTAGCATTCGTTCCAAAGACTCAAATTTATACCTTTATTAGTGGTTTTTGGTATAGAGATCCGTAGAAAATGGATATATTTTTGGATTATCCGCGGCCGTCCTCCCCGTCATTACCGTGGATAATCGAGAGCATCCTGTATAAGTAACGTACATAAGTCCGATTTTTCAACACCAAATGCAAAAGCCTTCCCATACGAACTTACACTCATTGATTCCTTCGACCATGTTGAGGACGGCCTCACCCATACTTTGTTCAACCACCATGCGCTTGCAAGGTCACAACTATTCTCTTTTTGCTTCTTCCCTTCCATTCTGTCTTCCCACGCTCTTATAATAACCGTTCAAACTGTACGTACATAATTACAATCGGTAAGCATGTCTCTTTTTTTTAACCCACTGCTTGATTAAGGTCTATCCACACCTGTGTGGGTTAATTGACCATACTTCACTATGCCGATTAGCGAATGTTGGTAAAAGCGTGGAAGGAGAGTTGCTTTCTCTACCACTGAGGCACATGGCTGGATCAGTGGTAGATTACATCGTGCCAGGACTATTTTACTGTACTGGTGTGGGGTAGCAGTAGCAGCATTGTTAAATGGGGACTGCTTTCAGAATCGATCACCGGTTCCAAAAGTCAGAAGTGAAAATCCTGTGCGAGAACTGCTGTAGCAGCTTTGTGGATTTTTTTCCCCTCTGGATGCTCCGGGTTTTCCCTCCACATTTAGAATCAACATGCATCGATATTATTTGGCAGATATACACTTCCACATATGCCACTTCGTTGAGCTAAAATTTGTGTGGCCAGGTCGCTTCTGAAAAATAATTAATAGCTCAGTAGGCTTTATTCCGGTCAAAATAAAAGTGTATTTTTAGTTTTTTTTCTTATTTGCTTACCTTTCCTATAGAGAATTCCCCCTGTTATTCACGAGGGATACGTTCCAGAGTTTCTTGTGAATACATACCTGTCAACCCCTATCAGTACCCTACCTTATTATAAACCAATTCAGCCCTTAATGGTCACACCGTCCCCTTATAAATCCTACAAAGTCCCATCACAAGGCAGAAACACAAAGACAATGTTTTTTTTGCCCGTATTGAAACGGCTGTAGGCCGTATGGACCTGCACACTCAATTTCCCTGTACAATAACACAGGTAAAACCATATGGGTTGACAGGTATGTGAATAGCTTATTTTCTGGATAAAGATATTGGCCTACGAAAATCTTAAGGAATTATCTTAAATACATAAGCTATTAAATACATTAAAATTATCTTACCAAAACAAATGGTAACAATAAACAAAGTAAATAAAAATAAATATTTAACTATTAAATAGTTCATATATGAACGTGCCTTAAATTATGATGCTGTGCATCATCATGTTAACTCAGACAACAAGTTCGTGATTAATGAGGGAATCCTGCACTTTAGTAATAGTTTCTTGCTGTGAATTTCTGACTCGCCCCTGCTGGACATCCGTGAAAAAGAGAGCGTCATAGGCCATCGGATTTCTCCAGGAATAAATCAAATATTCCGATTCAGTTGTTCTCACTTTAAAAGGTTCACGACGCGTATGTTTTGTCATGCGCAAAAAAATTCTACAGGTGCGCTAAACCGGTAACTATATATTTTTTCTTACCGTCACCGGTAAATACAGAAAAAAACAACCCTATATATATAGAAGTGTACTGCACGGGGTAGAGGGGTGGTACCTGGGCCATGAGTACTTCTCCGAAGGTGCTGAAGTAGTCACGGATGTCTTGCTCCGACGCCTTCCAGGGCAGGCCCAGCACGATGAGGTCAGAGGTCTTCTGCACCGAGCGCTTCACCTTCGCCACGTTCGACATCTCAGCCTCGTCCATCTTGCGCTTGTTGTCTGTGAGTTGGCGGGGGGATGTGGATAGGGGGGCACGCAAGAGGGGCGGGGGGGGGATATGTGGATAGGGGGGCACAAGAGGGGGGTATGTGGATAGGCGGGGGCACACGAGGGCGGGGTATGTGGATAGGAGGGCACACGAGGGCGGGGTATGTGGATAGGGGGGCACAAGAGGGGGTATGTGGATAGGGGGGCACACGAGGGCGATATGTGGATAGGGGGGCACACGAGGGCGGAGTATGTGGATAGGGGGGCACAAGAGGGAGGTATGTGGATAGGGGGGCACACAAGAGGGTGGGGTATGTGGATAGGGGGCACACGAGGGGGGAATGTGGATAAGGGGCGCACAATAGAGATGTGGATAGGGGGGCACACAAGAGGGTGGGGGCGGGGGGAGTAAATGTTGGGGGGTGGGGCGGCATAAGGATGGAAAGGTCAGCATCGTCGTCACCAACAACCTTAATGGGCGCAGTAACGATGTTGGACTAATGTTAATACTGAAAGCAAAGTCACTTCCATGTATGGGTCAGAGCTGAACTACACATATACCTCTAACACTACTCACAAATCCTTACCCTTATCCCATTATCCCTACTCTAACAATACCCCACTACACCGAACACTACCCAAACATCCCTTATTCTCACCATATACAGCTTAACACTCCCACTATACTCACGAAAAACCCCCATATACTAACCCCCAACCCCCATAACAAAAAAACCTCACATTCGACACTTAAAACTCAAAAGCAGTTAACGCCGTTTCGGGGAATACCACAGGAAGGGCACATAGGCAGCCTCTGGTCTGTGCACTCCGAGGCCTCTCCACGTGACCTGTTTAAGCCCCATGGCCGGAAACGTCGCACACCGTATACTTTTCAAGGCCAGCGTTATCAACACGGAATACGTTCGGAGTTGTAATCTTAGCTGCTTTTCCCTCGCCTTGCGACCTCCACTGCGCAACGCAGCAACATCGTCGCGAAAAAAACCTAATCGTATTCAACAAGGCCGAGGCTTCAGGCCTAGCCGCCACCACCACGCCTCTCTCCTCCTCCCATTTCACTCACCGCCCGTACCCTTCGGGTAGCTCACGATGTACATGTGGCTGCCCCAGGTCTCCTCGGGGGGGTGCAGGACCCCCTCGAGCAGGCGCACCCCGCGCAGGCTGCGCGTGTCGGGGTTGCGGTACTTGAGGCCGCAGGCGCCGGGAAACTGCGCCGTGAGGGACGACAACAGCACGGTGCCGTCCTCCTCCGACGGGATCTCCATGGGCTCCTCGTTCTCGTCGTCCGCCACGCGCACGTACTCGGCCATGATGCTCTGCTCGAGATTGGCGATGTTGGAAGTGGCCGCTCGGCACGGTGGTGGTGGTGATGGTGGTGAGGAGAGCGGCGCCGAGGAGGAGGAGCGGCACGCGTGGGCTTGCTCGTGAGCAGAAGACAAAATGGTGGACGGAACCCGAGCGTGGTTGGATTTCGTAGAGCGGATTGGCCCCGGGTGTGGGGGAGGGGCTTGCGGAGTGTTTAGATTTCGTAGAGCGGTTAGGGGCGTATAAAATGGGCGCGGCTTATTATTCACCGTTTGGTTTTGATAGCGCGGATTGGCCAAGATCGGAGTGCGTAGCATCCGGACTGTTTACATTCTCCACAGCGGTTAGGCTGCCAATACCGACAGCCGCCATTCGCCGCTGAGTGACTGAGACGTCACCACGGCGCGTGTGCCAGGCTAGGTGCACTTTGAGGCCACGTGAAGTGTCGTAGGCTTGCCGGCAGAAGATCTTGAGACAGACCCAGCAGGTGCCATGAGTCGGCTGACTGAGATGTTAAAAATTCGGTCACAGTCCCTATGATCAACTGTTACATTGCATTTATGTCTTTTATTTTGGTGATTTCGAAAACGTTTTTTTGTTTTGGCCATGTTTTTGTTTATTGTAGTACGGAGTTAGACTGATGGCCTTAATCCTAGTTGTCTTGTGGTTGTTGTTGTTTGACTTGCATCCCACTGGGATTTTTGCACACAGCGTTGGTGTACGGTGCTATTTCAGGAATATTTTGATGTTTTTTTCCTGTATTTTCTGTTTGCACAGTCACATAGTCACTTTAAGATGTTTTCTTGTTCATGTTTTTGTTTGTTGCGGTTGCACCCGATTCAAGAGCCGAATGGCTCACAGGGCTATACCAAATAAATGGAACTAAACTATGAACTAAAGATGCACCAGTTGTGCCAACTCGCCGTATTTTAGCCTCCCGGCGCTCCGCTCGTTATTGTGAGCGTGGCTCCTCCGCCCTCCGTTGCTGAAGGGCGACTACCTCGAACTGCCCAGTAGTGGCGTCCTTCACGAGCCTCCTCCTCCACAGAAGCCGATCTTGACACCCCTGGTACCAGTCACCCGCAAGTCCACTCAGCTCCACATCCTCCCGTACCGCATCAGCTCCATCTCTTCTCCAGCCCGTGTTGTGCCCGTTTAGCCCCCTCTATCTGGCCAAACAGACGCTGTTTGGGCACGCGGTGGCTGGGCACGCGGTGGCTGGGCACGCGGTGGCTGGGCACGCGGTGGCTGGGCACGCGGTGGCTGGGCACGCGGTGGCTGGGCACGCGGTGGCTGGGCACGCGGTGGCTGGGCACGCGGTGGCTGGGCACGCGGTGGCTGGGCACGCGGTGGCTGGGCACGCGGTGGCTGGGCACGCGGTGGCTGGGCACGCGGTGGCTGGGCACGCGGTGGCTGGGCACGCGGTGGCTGAGCACGCGGTGGCTGAGCACGCGGTGGCTGAGCACGCGGTGGCTGAGCACGCGGTGGCTGAGCACGCGGTGGCTGAGCACGCGGTGGCTGAGCACGCGGTGGCTGAGCACGCGGTGGCTGAGCACGCGGTGGCTGAGCACGCGGTGGCTGAGCACGCGGGCTACATGACCAAGCCAACGCAGCCTTGCCTGCCGGAGGAACTCATCGATGGGACTTTGTCCAGATCTTTCAAGGATTTGTGAGCTCCTCACACAATCCAGCCTGGTTAAACCCAGGATTGCAGGCCAGCCTCAATGTTTCTGTTTTAAGCTCCTAAAGTTGGCTTAAAATTGTATGGGCGCAGAAAGCAAAGGTTCCCTGGGCCAACCGCAATGAGTTTGCAACATTGTGGGGAGGACGGAGGGTGGAAAATTAAGCAAGCAAAATCACAAGAGCCCTTCCAGACAATGGGCAACGAGGGACAATGGGTGGCCGGGGCCGCCGCCGCGGCACTTGTGGAAGGAGGCGGTGACAAGGGGGGCGGTAACCACAGGTAGGCGCACGATTGGTCGCGCGGGACAAATAGCCATCCCGGCCCTTTGAAGTGAGGGGATTAGGCCATGGCAGAAAGCAGGGACGTGCGGTCAGGGGAGGCAGGGGAGGCAGAGCCTCACCTGTCATGCTCCAATGAAAATAGCCGTTATGAAAAGTAAAAAAAAGATTAAATAAAATAAATATTAAGATTTTCCCACTGATCTTTGTTATGAATGTCATTTCTGTACGATTCCAATCATTTTTATTGTCAAAATCGCCAAATTTGCGGAGCTCCGCTGCAAATACAGGAAGAGACGAGAGGTGAGGCAGCGACGAGCTCAGCCTCCCCTCTGATTGCGCAACCCCTCAGTGACTGGATGGAGAGTGGGCAATAAGCGCGTGCCTGTTACTATCTCAGTATGTCACCAATGTAATGTTTCTAGACCCCTTCATTTCATATCCTTGCCTTCCATACTCCAGTTTACTTATTTCACGTATTATGTGTATAAAGATATTTAGGCTCGCTGGTCTCGTCATGAAACTGCAATGAAAAAGCACCGGGGGAGGCAGCTATCACATCTGCCTCACTGAGGGGGATGTGTCTAACACGCCCCCCTGCGTTAGGACACGCCCCCTCCGTGAGGCCACGCCCCCTCTGTGAGGCAACGCCCCCCTCAGTGTGTGAATCTGGCTCTGACACTAGCCAGTGCCTCCCCAGCCATTAACCTCACCGCACGTCACTGGCAGAAAGGAGGAAACAAGAGTGTGAGGGCGCAGGTAAGCGCACGATTGGCTGCGTGGTATGACGTCACCTGGGCCTTTGAAGTTCAGAGAATAAAAAGGGGGGCTCCGGACGATTTTCGGTCAGTTGTCTGCAACCTCCAGGCCGTCAAAACCCACTCCCTGCCGTCCCGCCTCCTCGAGCCGCTCGCAGCATCCGTGTGATGCCAGCGAGTGCTGCTACGAGGCAGTGATGGGTGAAGTTTTCTCGCGTCCTCCTCCCTCCGACTCTCGCAGCGTCCGTGCGATGCCGCGAGTCCGGCTTCGAGGTACGTGGTAGGACGTTCGTGTGACTGGGTTCATAGGCAGAGTTAGGCTAGGCTCTCCTCGCGAAATATGTAACCTCCAGGTAGTGTGTATTTGCGCCGTTAATAAACTTTAGTTCAGAGTATCGGTGCGGTGTGATTTCTGTGTGTGTGGGTAGAACCTCGGCGTGGTGTCTGCGATTTGTGTGTGGTGCGACTGCGCGGGGAGGCGGTGTGCGTGAGAGAGCGAGCGCGGGGCTGCAGCGTCGGCGCGGTGTTGGTAATTTGAGCGCGTGTGTGAGGCGCGCGTGTATTAAAACATACACGGCCGCCGACGCTCGCGCGTGTTGACGCGCGCGCGTGTGCAAAACGCGCGCCTGCAGTGTGCCGCGTGAGTAGATATGGCGGGGTGCGATAAACCCGCTCGCTCGGCGTTTACACAGCGTGTTTACACAGCGGCAATGGCATTAACGGCTAGGCACGCACGTGTATTCGTACAGCCCTTTAGCATTAGCCTTTGTGTGCTAGCAGATTAGGGCTTAACCACCCGGAGGGGCGCGCGCATATTCATACTGCCGCCGTTTCTTTTGATTAGCGCCGGCCTTTGTGTAAAACACGCGCCTGCAGGGGCGCGCGCGTGCACGCCACCGCGTTCGTTTTTGTGGTGGTGTACGTGGGCGTGTGGGAGATAACCCCGGGCGGTGGTGAGCCAGCCGAGTAGCGATATCCCTCAGAGAGGGCGCTGGCGCGGGGGTGGCCGATCACCCGATTGGCGGGGGCCCTGCGAGAGGCAGCCAACGAGGGGGAGTGGAGGGGGTGGACGTCGCGCCCCGCCCGCTCGCAGGGAGCAGGGAGGCGGGCGTCGGCACCCACACAGCCTCGCCTGCCGGAGGAGCTCATCAATGGGACTTTGTCCAGATCTTTCAAGGATTTGTGAGCTCCTCAAACAATCTGTCCTGGATAAACCCAGCACAGATCATAGGCAGGCCATCCTCAATGCTTCTAACCGGCGCAGATGTTCAATTAGGGGGGGGGGGGTCCACGTTTTACAAAGCGTAGAGAAGGGAGGGCATGTGACCGTAACCGAGAAGACCCGAAGCTTCGTGTGGAGTGAAAAACCGGGTAGCTTCCACACAGCAGTGTTACGCAGCCAAAGATAATGCCGCTCCACTGATTCGGAGTGAGACCTCTGCTGTCAAACCGGAGTCAGTTTAACACGTAGGCTTTCGCGACCAATATCCATAATACAGGTGTTTTGGGGGGTTAGAGCTGGTCATAAGCACACTGCCCACGTATACGACAGGATGCTAATGGGGATTTTTATGAAAGGCTTAGAATTGCTATATTTTTTTATTTATAATGTAACTTTGAATACGAAGGAGCATATGTAGAAATACTTTTTTTTTCATTAAAGTTAGTCGCAGTATTGAAGGGTTTGTATGTTTCTCAATAGCTTGCCTATTCATATGCCAATTAGGATCAATGGTATAATGATCAATGGTGTCAATTGGGGGTCAGTCTACCGACCGTTAATATTCACTCCATCTCTGTCTACATGCTATGAAGAAGGGCCGTTTCCCGAAACGTCACCTACTATTTACTTCTCATGTGTGAAAGGCCACACACACACACACCACTGCCAACGCAGCAACAGCAGCGCCACCAGATAATTCATTAGATGGTTTGTGGCCGGGCAAGGGGTTAATGGGCGTTTAGATTTCATAGAGTGGTTAGGCTATGCAAACTGGGCATTGCTTCTGCAGCCATTGGTTTTGTTAACATGGTTAGGGGGCTACGGTGGTTGGGTCCTCATGAGTCAGGCGCTGAGATTTGGTAAAGCGCACTGGCTATTGAATAAAGGGGGGGGGGGTGGTTCGTGGTTGAATGCACGCTTTGATTTTCTACAGCGGTTAGGTAATATTCTTTGTGTGTATTGCGCGTGTTGTAGTGGGGGGGGGGGCGGTGGTGCAGCGGTTAGCGCTACGCTGCGCTCACGAACCCGGCCACCCGAGTTCGATTCCCGCTCACGGCCACCAACGCCCGTGGCGATTGTCTGAACCGGTCTTGGGCCTCCCATAGGTCGACTCAGCCTCAAAACGAGTACCTGGTGCGGTGTGGAAAAACATCGCCACCGGGGAGACAAAGGTGGCCGGGCGTGGTTCTGACCCACCTACCCCCTCGTGTGCCGTGCCGGCCTTCATAGGTGCTCGCTAACAGCACTTGCCCCAACAGTCTGTTACAGGCTACACGAGGGATCTTTGTTAAGTTTGTTGTACTGTACTGCCCCCCCCCTCGCAACCTCCGATTAGCACGGTTGGTGGCTACGTACGGTGCGAAAGAAGTTCAGCACGTGTACGGTAAAGCACGGTAACAATCTTCTTTGGTTCTTTCGGTAAAGTCACGTAGAATGAGAATAAAATAATAAATTGATAAAATAAAATAACACAATAATATTCTCACGACGTTTCGGCCACAACACAAGCGGCCTTCATCAGGTGAAGGGGACGAGACTGTCTGGAGGACAGTGCTGGAGTGAGAAAGCCACGCTGAGATCACGACCTTTAAGCTGTGTGAGAAGAAACAAAGCGCCTTAGGTCGTGATCTCAGCGTGGCTTTCTCACTCCAGCGCTGTCCTCCAGACAGTCTCGTCCCCTTCACCTGATGAAGGCCGCTTGTGTTGTGGCCGAAACGTCGTGAGAATATTATTGTGTTATTTTATGTTATCAATTTATTGTTTTATTCTCATTCTACGTGACTTTACCGAAAGAACCAAAGAAGATGAATCCTTGCAGTCACGAAAGCATTAAATCCACGGTAACAATGTTGAACTAAATGCCCAATTTCTCGATCTGCTGTCCACGATGAGAGGGGCTTCAGCAGAGAGGCTGATGTCGTTTGTTGTTGCTGTTCTTCTGTTGGAGGAGCTCAGACCCCCCTGGGGGTTACATTCTGCGGTCCCTTGGCGCCGGCGAGATGGAACAGGGCGAAGTGCGGCGTTCGAACGGAATGAATCATCTGGCGGTGATGCCGCTGCCGCTACTGCTGTAACGATTGGCCACGTACGGTGCGAAAGAAGTTCAGCACACGTACGACAACGGGGCCGTCCATAAATGACGTCACGTGATTTTGGACGATTTTTTACCCCCTCCCCCCCCCTAGTCACACGGCGTCACAAAAAGTCAGACCCCCCCCCTCAAATATGACGTCACAAAGCTCTGCCCCCCCCCCCCAAAAAATATAAAACATGCTTCAAATCGATTTGAACTATTGTCATTGTAGTGCTATTTAATGTGCCGCTGCACTCGATGTTGTAGGAGAAAACATTTATTAAAAAGTCTATTGAATCAAGTAGAACGTGTTGTCTATATTTATTTAAAGTTGCGCATTTTGATGTGACGTCACATTTCTCAAACACCCCCCCCCTCGTCACACATCGTCACAAATGTGTGACCCCCCCCCCAGGTGCGTGACGTCATTATTTATGGACGGCCCCATAGGCACAATTCACAGAACAACTTAACGCAATCGGAAATAGCAGTCCGCGTGTGTGTGTGACCTTAGAATGAAACGTATATAACAGTTGACGTTTCAGGCGAAGTCCCTTCTTCATGGCACACAAGTTAAAACCGGTGTTTATTTACACATCCTGTCAGCTCCTCTAGAAGTGCATAATTTCAGTATTGGTTCAACACAAGCAAATTCTGGATTGGTTTCGACATGCAGTGTCTCATCAGCAGTCAAGTTTGATAGCACAGATTCTCGTGAACTATCAGATGTTTATTATTATTATAGGCAAGGACACTGATAGATACGGGTCCGATAACCCAAGACTCTACCCCCAACACACTCACCCTATGCCCATGACACTCATCATGTATCCCTGTGCCCCTAACACTCACCATGTGACCTTAACTAATTGTTTTAATAACTATTTTTGAACTAGCCTGCAATACACCCGTCTAATTTGACGGGTGTATTGCAGTGAAAATCAGACCGCGACGTGATATATTCATTGCATAAATGTGTGTGCAATTTGTAAGGCACAGAGATTTCATTTTCAGGTTATAATCCATTGTGCTTCATGACATCCTTTTTACTTTGATCTCAACAACGTCACGGAGATCACGTGACGTGGGGGTTCTGCCTTGAGGGTTGTCAGTTGACGCCGAGGGGAGGGGGGAGGAGGCGCCTCGCCCCCACCCCATGTGGAGTGACGTCACCAGTTTATGATTATTAATGAGGGGGGCTGTTGGATGTGGAGAGATGTCACCTGCTCATGATTATTAATGAGGGGGGAGGGTGCTCCATGTGGAGTGACGTCACATGCTCATGATTATTAATGAGGGGGGAGGGTGCTCCATATGGAGTGACGTCACATCCTCATGATTATTAATGAAGGGAGCTGAGCCGACGTGGAGTGACGTCACGCAAATTCGCTCTAAGTTTGAGGTTTTTTTATTGAAAGTGAGTCTAATAAATAATTTTACGCAGCAACAAAGTGGATTTGGTGTCTTTATTTAGTTCGTCAGCACTTGAGACAAGAAGTAAGCCTCATTTATGCTTCTACAATATGGTAAATTAGACATCTCTCGGTGATTTTCCAGATATTCCAATTTATTTCAACCCCAGCGACCGAAATCAGAAGAAAATAAACTGTCAGAGCAGTGAAATTGAACAAATTGAAGGTCAGTTATATATACAGTGCTAAAGTGACGTGAAGTGAAGAGTTTGATGACGTACTTTAGTGCAATATTCACTGACATTAAATTTCCACAAGATACAATTATACTCTGCGTATTTTTTTCATAAATATAACAGCTTCCGTCTGAGGATGGGAAAACAAGCTTGTACTCTATCAACTGGCTTGTCATTCACCCTATATGCCCCTAAAACTCACCCTATAACCCTACCACTCACGCTATAACCCTGCCACTCACCCTATAACCCTACCACTCACCCTATACCCCTAAACCTCACCCTATACCCCTAACACTCACCCTATAACCCTACCACTCATCCTATAACCCTACCACTCACCCTATAACCCTAACACTCACCCTATAACCCTACCACTCACCCTATAACCCTACCACTCACCCTATAATCCTACCACTCACCCTATAGCCCTAACAATCACCCTATAACCCTACCACTCACCCTATAGCCCTAACACCCTATAACCCTACCACTCACCCTATAACCCTACCACTCACCCTATAACCCTACCACTCACCCTATAACCCTAACACTCACCCTATAACCCTACCACTCACCCTATAACCCTACCACTCACCCTATACCCCTATCACTCACCCTATAGCCCTAACACCCTATAACCCTACCACTCACCCTATAACCCTACCACTCACCCTATAACCCTACCACTCACCCTATAACCCTACCACTCACCCTATAACCCTAACACTCACCCGATAACCCAACCACTCACCCTATAACCCTACCACTCACCCTATAACCCTACCACTCACCCTATACCCCTACCACTCAATCTAAACCCCACCACTCACCCTATAACCCTACCACTTACCCAATACCCCTACCACTCACCCTATAACTCCACCACTCACCCTATAACCCTACCACTCACCCTATACCCCTACCAGCCACCCTATAACCCCACCACTCACCCTATAACCCTACCACTCACCCTATAACCCTACCACTCCCCCTATAACCCTACCACTCACCCTATAACCCTACCACTCACCCTATAACCCTACCACTCACCCTATAACCCTACCACTCAGCCTATACCCCTACCACTCCCCCTATAACCCTACCACTCACCCTATAACCCTACCACTCACCCTATAACTCTACCACTCACCCTATAGCCCTAACACTCACCCTATACCCCTACCACTCACTCTATAACCCCACCACCCACCCTGTAACCCCACCATACACCCTATAACCCTACAACTCACCCTATAACCCTACCACTCAGCCTATACCCCTTCCACTCCCCCTATAACCCTACCACTCACCCTATAACCCTACCACTCACCCTATAACCCTACCACTCACCCTATAACACTACCACTCAGCCTATACCCCTACCACTCACCCTATAACCCTACCACTCACCCTAAAACCCTACCACTCCCCCTATAACCCTACCACTCACCCTATAACACTAACACTCACCCTATAACCCTACCCTCACCCTATAACCCCACCACTCACACTATAACCCTACCACTCACCCTATAACACTAACACTCACCCTATAACCCTACCACTCACCCTATAACCCCACCACTCACCCTATAACCCTGCCACTCACCCTATACCCCTACCACTCACCCTATAACCCTACCACTCCCCCTATACCCCTACCACTCACCCTATAACCCCACCATTCACCCTATAACCCTACCACTCAGCCTATACCCTTACCACCCACCCTATACCCCTACCACTCACCCAATACCCCTACCACTCACCCTATACCCCTACCACTCACCATATACCCCTACCACTCACCCTTTACATCTACCTCTCACCCTATAACCTTACCACCCACCCTATACCCCTACCACTCACCCTATACCCTACCACTCACCCTATACCCCTACCACTCTCCCTATACCCCTACCACTCACCCTATAACCCTACCACTTACCCTATAACCCTACCACTCACCCTATACCCCTACCATTCACCCTATAACCCTACCACTCACTCGATAACCCTACCACTCACCCTATAACCCTACCACTCAGCCTATACCCCTACCACTCCCCCTATAACCCTACCACTCACCCTATAACCCTACCACTCAGCCTATACCCCTACCACTTCCCCTATAACCCTACCACTCACCCTATAACCCTACCACTCACCCTATAACCCTACCACTTACCCTATAGCCCTAACACTCACCCTATACCCCTACCACTCACTCTATAACCCCACCACTCACCCTGTAACCCCACCATACACCCTATAACCCTACCACTCACCCTATACCCCTACCAGCCACCCTATAACCCTACCACTCACCCAATCCCCCTACCACTCACCATATAACCCCACCACTCACCCTATAACCCTATCACTCACCCTATACACCTAACACTAACCCTATAACCCTACCACTCACCCTATAACCCTACCACTCACCCTAAAACCCTACCACTCCCCCTATAACCCTACCACTCACCCTATAACACTAACACTCACCCAATAACCCTACCACTCACCCTATAACCCCACCACTCACCCTATAACCCTACCACTCACCCTATAACACTAACACTCACCCTATAACCTACCACTCACCCTATAACCCCACCACTCACCCTATAACCCTGCCACTCACCCTATACCCCTACCACTCACCCTATAACCCTACCACTCACCCCTACCACTCCCCCTATACCCCTACCACTCACCCTATAACCCCACCACTCCCCCTATACCCCTACCACTCACCCTATAACCCTACCACTCAGCCTCTACCCTTACCACCCACCCTATACCCCTACCACTCGCCCTATACCCCTACCACTCACCCTATACCCCTACCACTCACCCTATACCCCTACCACTCACCATATACCCCTACCACTCACCCTTTACCCCTACCTCTCACCCTATACCCTTACCACCCACCCTATACCCCTACCACTCACCCTATACCCCTACCACTCACCCTATACCCCTACCACTCACCCTATACCCCTACCACTCACCCTATAACCCTACCACTCACCCTATAACCCTACCACTCACCCTATACCCCTACCAGCCACCCTATAACCCTACCACTCACCCAATCCCCCTACCACTCACCCTATAACCCCACCACGCACCCTATCACTCACCCTATAACCCTGCCACTCACCCTATAACCCTACCACTCACCCTATACCCCTAACACTAACCCTATAACCCTACCACTCACCCTATAACCCTACCACTCATCCTAAAACCCTACCACTCCCCCTATAACCCTACCACTCACCCTATAACACTAACACTCACCCTATAACCCTACCACTCACCCTATAACCCCACCACTCACCCTATAACACTACCACTCACCCTATAACACTAACACTCAACCTATAACCCTAACACTCACCCTATAACCCCACCACTCACCCTATAACCCCACCACTCACCCTATAACACTACCACTCACCCTATAACACTAACACTCAACCTATAACCCTAACACTCACCCTATAACCCTACCACTCACCCTATAACCCTACCACTCACCCTATACACCTAACACTAACCCTATAACCCTACCACTCACCCTATAACCCTACCACTCACCCTAAAACCCTACCACTCCCCCTATAACCCTACCACTCACCCTATAACACTAACACTCACCCAATAACCCTACCACTCACCCTATAACCCCACCACTCACGCTATAACCCTACCACTCACCCTATAACACTAACACTCACCCTATAACCTACCACTCACCCTATAACCCCACCACTCACCCTATAACCCTGCCACTCACCCTATACCCCTACCACTCACCCTATAACCCTACCACTCACCCCTACCACTCCCCCTATACCCCTACCACTCACCCTATAACCCCACCACTCCCCCTATACCCCTACCACTCACCCTATAACCCTACCACTCAGCCTCTACCCTTACCACCCACCCTATACCCCTACCACTCGCCCTATACCCCTACCACTCACCCTATACCCCTACCACTCACCCTATACCCCTACCACTCACCATATACCCCTACCACTCACCCTTTACCCCTACCTCTCACCCTATACCCTTACCACCCACCCTATACCCCTACCACTCACCCTATACCCCTACCACTCACCCTATACCCTTACCACCCACCCTATACCCCTACCACTCACCCTATAACCCTACCACTCACCCTATAACCCTACCACTCACCCTATACCCCTACCAGCCACCCTATAACCCTACCACTCACCCAATCCCCCTACCACTCACCCTATAACCCCACCACGCACCCTATCACTCACCCTATAACCCTGCCACTCACCCTATAACCCTACCACTCACCCTATACCCCTAACACTAACCCTATAACCCTACCACTCACCCTATAACCCTACCACTCATCCTAAAACCCTACCACTCCCCCTATAACCCTACCACTCACCCTATAACACTAACACTCACCCTATAACCCTACCACTCACCCTATAACCCCACCACTCACCCTATAACACTACCACTCACTCTATAACACTAACACTCAACCTATAACCCTACCACTCACCCTATAACCCCCCCACTCACCCTATAACCCTACCTCTCACCCTATACCCCTACCACTCACCCTATAACCCTACCACTCAACCTATACCCCAACCACTCAGCCTATAACCCTACCACTCACCCTATACCCTACCACTCACCCTGTAACCCTACTACTCACCCTATAACCCTACCACTCACCCTATAACCCTACCACTCACCCTATAACCCTACCACTCCCCCTATAACCCTACCACTCACCCTATAACCCTACCACTCACCCGATAACCTTACCACTCACCCGATAAACCTACCACTCAGCCTATACCCCTACCACTCCCCCTATAACCCGACCACTCACCCTATAACCCTACCACTCACCCTATAACCCTACAACTCACCCTATAGCCCTAACACTCACCCTATACCCCTACCAGCCACCCTATAACCACTCACCCTATACCCCTACCAGCCACACTATAACCCTACCACTCACCCAATCCCCCTACCACTCACCCTATAACCCCGCCACTCACCCTATAACCCTATCGCTCACCCTATAACCCTGCCACTCACCCTATAAACCTACCACTCACCCTATACCCCTAACACTAACCCTATAACCCTACCACTCACCCTATACCCCTAGCACTCAGCCCATACCCCTTCCACTCCCCCTATAACCCTACCACTCACCCTATAACCCTACCACTCCCCCTATACCCCTACCACTCACCCTATAACCCCACCACTCACCCTATAACCCTACCACTCACCCAATACCCCTACCACTCACCCTACAACCCCACCATTCACCCTATAACCCTATCACTCACCCTATAACGCTGCCACTCACCCTATAACCCCACCACTCACCCAATAAAACTAACACTCACCCTATAACCATACCACCTACCCTATAACCCTAACACTCCCCCTATACCCCTACCACTCACCCTATAACCCCACCACTCACCCTATAACCCGACAACTCAGCCTATACCCTTACCACCCACCCTATACCCCTACCACTCACCCTATAACCCTACCACTCACCCTATAACCCTACCACTCACCCTATAACCCAACCACTCACCCTATAACCCTACCACTCACCCTATAACCCTACCACTCACCCTATATCCCCACCACTCACCCTATAACCCTACCACTCACCCTATACCCCTACCAGCCACCCTATAACCCTACCACTCACCCTATAACCCTACCACTCATTCTATAACCATACCACTCAGCCAATACCCCTACCACTCACCCTATAACCCTACCACTCACCCTATACCCCTACCACTCACCCTATAACCCTACCACTCACTCTATGCCCCTACCACTCACCCTATAACCCTACCACTTACCCTATAACCCTACCACTCACCCTATAACCCTACCACTCAGCCTATACCCCTTCCACTCCCCCTATAACCTTACCACTCACCCTATAACCCTACCACTCACCCTATAACCCTACCACTCACCTTATAACCCTACCACTCAGCCTATACCCCTACCACTCCCCCTATAACCCTACCACTCACCCTATAACCCTACCACTCTCACTATAACCCTACCACTCACCCTATAGCCCTAACACTCACCCTATACCCCTACCACTCACTCTATAACCCCACCACTCACCCTGTAACCCCACCATACACCCTATAACCCTACCACTCACCCTATACCCCTACCAGCCACCCTATAACCCTACCACTCACCCAATCCCCCTACCACTCACCCTATAACCCTGCCACTCACCCTATAACCCTACCACTCACCCTATACCCCTAACACTAACCCTATAACCCTACCACTCACCCTATAACCCTACCACTCACCCTAAAACCCTACCACTCCCCCTATAACCCTACCACTCACCCTATAACACTAACACTCACCCTATAACCCTACCACTCACCCTATAACCCCACCACTCACCCTATAACCCTACCACTCACCCTATAACACTATCACTCACCCTATAACCCTACCACTCACCCTATAACCCCACCACTCACCCAATAACCCTGCCACTCACCCTATACCCCTACCACTCACCCTATAACCCTACCACTCCCCCTATACCCCTACCACTCACCCTATAACTCCACCATTCACCCTATAACCCTACCACTCAGCCTATACCCTTACCACCCACCCTATACCCCTACCACTCACCCTATACCCCTACCACTCACCCTATACCCCTACCACTCACCATATACCCCTACCACTCACCTTTTACCCCTACCTCTCACCCTATACCCTTACCACCCACCCTATACCCCTACCACTCACCCTATACCCTACCACTCACCCTATACCCCTACCACTCTCCCTATACCCCTACCACTCACCCTATAACCCTACCACTCACCCTATAACCCTACCACTCACCCTATACCCCCTACTAGCCACCCTAGAACCCTACCACTCACCCGATAACCCTACCACTCACCCTATAACCCTACCACTCAGCCTATACCCTACCACTCCCCCTATAACCCTACCACTCACCCTATAACCCTACCACTCAGCCTATACCCCTACCACTTCCCCTATAACCCTACCACTCACCCTATAACCCTACCACTCACCCTATAACCCTACCACTTACCCTATAGCCCTAACACTCACCCTATACCCCTACCACTCACTCTATACCCCACCACTCACCCTATAACCCCCACTCACCCTATAACCCTATCACTCAACCTATAACCCTGCCACTCACCCTATAACCCTACCACTCACCCTATACCCCTAACACTAACCCTATAACCCTACCACTCACCCTTTAACCCTACCACTCACCCTAAAACCCTACCACTCCCCCTATAACCCTACCACTCACCCTATAACACAACACTCACCCTATAACACTAACACTCACCCTATAACCCTACCACTCACCCTATAAACCCCACCACTCACCCTATAACCCTGCCACTCACCCTATACCCCTACCACTCACCCTATAACCCTACCACTCACCCCTACCACTCCCCCTATACCCTACCACTCACCCTATAACCCCACCACTCCCCCTATACCCCTACCACTCACCCTATAACCCTACCACTCAGCCTCTACCCTTACCACCCACCCTATACCCCTACCACTCACCCTATACCCCTACCACTCACCCTATAACCCCTACCACTCACCCTATACCCCTACCACTCACCATATACCACTACCACTCACCCTTTACCCCTACCTCTCACCCTATACCCTTACCACCCACCCTATACCCCTACCACTCACGCTATACCCCTACCACTCACCCTATACCCCTACCACTCACCCTATACCCCTACCACTCACCCTATAACCCTACCACTCACACTATAACCCTACCACTCACCCTTATACCCTACCATCCACCCTACCACCCTACCACTCACCCGATAACCTACCACTCACCCTATAACCCTACCACTCAGCCTATACCCCTACCACTCCCCTATAACCCTACCACTCACCCTATAGCCCTAACACTCACCCTATACCCCTACCACTCACTCTATAACCCCACCACTCACCCTGTAACCCCACCATACACCCTATAACCCTACCACTCACCCCTATACCCCTACCAGCCACCCTATAACCCTACCACTCACCCAATCCCCCTACCACTCACCCTATAACCCTGCCACTCACCCTATAACCCTACCACTCACCCTATACCCCTAACACTAACCCTAAAACCCTACCACTCACCCTATAACCCTACCACTCACGCTAAAACCCTACCACTTCCCCTATAACCCTACCACTCACCCTATAACACTAACACTCACCCTATAACCCTACCACTCACCCTATAACCCCACCACTCACCCTATAACCCTACCACTCACCCTATAACACTAACACTCACCCTATAACCCTACCACTCACCCTATAACCCCACCACTCACCCTATAACCCTGCCACTCACCCTATACCCCTACCACTCACCCTATAACCCTACACCACTCCCCCTATACCCCTACCACTCACCCTATAACTCCACCATTCACCCTATAACCCTACCACTCAGCCTATACCCTTACCACCCACCCTATACCCCTACCACTCACCCTATACCCCTACCACTCACCCTATACCCCTACCACTCACCATATACCCCTACCACCACCTTTTACCCCTACCTCTCACCCTATACCCTTACCACCCACCCTATACCCCTACCACTCACCCTATACCCTACCACTCACCCTATACCCCTACCACTCTCCCTATACCCCTACCACTCACCCTATAACCCTACCACTCACCCTATAACCCTACCACTCACCCTATAAACCCCTACTAGCCACCCTATAACCCTACCACTCACCCGATAACCCTACCACTCACCCTATAACCCTACCACTCAGCCTATACCCCTACCACTCCCCCTATAACCCTACCACTCACCCTATTACCCTACCACTCAGCCTATACCCCTACCACTTCCCCTATAACCCTACCACTCACCCTATAACCCTACCACTCACCCTATAACCCTACCACTTACCCTATAGCCCTAACACTCACCCTATACCCCTACCCACTCACTCTATAACCCCACCACTCACCCTGTAACCCCAACATACACCCTATAACCCTACCACTCACCCTATACCCCTACCAGCCACCCTATAACCCTACCACTCACCCAATCCCCCTACCACTCACCCTATAACCCCACCACTCACCCTATAACCCTATCACTCACCCTATAACCTGCACTCACCCTATAACCCTACCACTCACCCTATACCCCTAACACTAACCCTATAACCCTACCACTCACCCTTTAACCCTACCACTCACCCTAAAACCCTACCACTCCCCCTATAACCCTACCACTCACCCTATAACACTAACACTCACCCTATAACCCTACCACTCACCCTAATAACCCCACCACACCCTATAACCCTACCACTCACCCTATAACACTAACACTCACCCTATAACCCTACCACTCACCCTATACCCCACCACTCACCCTATAACCCTGCCACTCACTCTATACCCTCTACCACTCACCCTATAACCCTACCACTCACCCCTACCACTCCCCCTATACCCCTACCACTCACCCTATAACCCCACCACTCCCCCTATACCCCTACCACTCACCCTATAACCCTACCACTCAGCCTCTACCCTTACCACCCACCCTATACCCCTACCACTCACCCTATACCCCTACCACTCACCCTATACCCCTACAACTCACCCTATACCCCTACCACTCACCATATACCCCTACCACTCACCCTTTACCCCTACCTCTCACCCTATACCCCTTACCACCCACCCTATACCCCTACCACTCACGCTATACCCCTACCACTCACCCTATACCCCTACCACTCACCCTATACCCCTACCACTCACCCTATAACCCTACCACTCACCCTATAACCCTACCACTCACCCTATACCCCTACCAGCCACCCTATAACCCTACCACTCACCCGATAACCCTACCACTCACCCTATAACCCTACCACTCAGCCTATACCCCTACCACTCCCCCTATAACCCTACCACTCACCCTATAACCCTACCACTCACCTATAACCCTACCACTCACCCTATAGCCCTAACACTCACCCTATACCCCTACCACTCACTCTATAACCCCACCACTCACCCTATAACCCCACCATACACCCTATAACCCTACTACTCACCCCTATAGCCCTGACACTCACCCTATACCCCTACCACTCACTCTATAACCCCACCACTCACCCTATAACCCCACCATACACCCTATAACCCTACCACTCACCCTATAATTCTACCACTCACCCTATAACCCTACCACTCACCCTATAGCCCTGACACTCACCCTATTCCCCTACCAGTCACTCTATAACCCCACCACTCACCCTATACCCCCACCATACACCCTATAACCCTACCACTCACCCTATACCCCTACCAGCCACCCTATAACCCTACCACTCACCCAATACCCCCACCACTCACCCTATAACCCTATCACTCACCCTATAACCCTGCCACTCACCCTATAACCCTACCACTCACCCTATACCCCCACCACTCACTCTATAACCCTACCACTCACCCTATAACCCTACCACTCCCCCTATACCCCTACCACTCACCCTATAACCCCACCACTCACCCTATACCCCTACCAGCCACCCTATAACCCTACCACTCACCCAATCCCCCTACCACTCACCCTATAACCCCACCACTCACCCTATAACCCTATCACTCACCCTATAACCCTGCCACTCACCCTATAACCCTACCACTCACCCTAAACCCCTAACACTAACCCTATAACCCTACCACTCACCCTTTAACCCTACCACTCACCCTACAACCCTACCACTCCCCCTATAACCCTACCACTCACCCTATAACACTAACACTCACCCTATAACCCTACCACTCACCCTATAACCCCACCACACACCCTATAACCCTACCACTCACCCTATAACACTAACACTCACCCTATAACCCTACCACTCACCCTATAACCCCACCACTCACCCTATAACCCTGCCACTCACCCTATACCCCTACCACTCACCCTATAACCCTACCACTCACCCCTACCACTCCCCCTATACCCCTACCACTCACCCTATAACCCCACCACTCCCCCTATACCCCTACCACTCACCCTATAACCCTACCACTCAGCCTCTACCCTTACCACCCACCCTATACCCCTACCACTCACCCTATACCCCTACCACTCACCCTATACCCCTACCACTCACCCTATACCCCTACCACTCACCATATACCCCTACCACTCACCCTTTACCCCTACCTCTCACCCTATACCCTTACCACCCACCCTATACCCCTACCACTCACGCTATACCCCTACCACTCACCATATACCCCTACCACTCACCCTATACCCCTACCACTCACCCTATAACCCTACCACTCACCCTATAACCCTACCACTCACCCTATACCCCTACCAGCCACCCTATAACCCTACCACTCACCCGATAACCCTACCACTCACCCTATAACCCTACCACTCAGCCTATACCCCTACCACTCCCCCTATAACCCTACCACTCACCCTATAACCCTACCACTCACCCTATAACCCTACCACTCACCCTATAGCCCTAACACTCACCCTATACCCCTACCACTCACTCTATAACCCCACCACTCACCCTATAACCCCACCATACACCCTATAACCCTACTACTCACCCTATAACCCTACCACTCACCCTATAACCCTACCACTCACCCTATAGCCCTGACACTCACCCTATACCCCTACCACTCACTCTATAACCCCACCACTCACCCTATAACCCCACCATACACCCTATAACCCTACCACTCACCCTATAACCCTACCACTCACCCTATAACCCTACCACTCACCCTATAGCCCTGACACTCACCCTATTCCCCTACCACTCACTCTATAACCCCACCACTCACCCTATAACCCCACCATACACCCTATAACCCTACCACTCACCCTATACCCCTACCAGCCACCCTATAACCCTACCACTCACCCAATACCCCCACCACTCACCCTATAACCCTATCACTCACCCTATAACCCTGCCACTCACCCTATAACCCTACCACTCACCCTATACCCCCACCACTCACTCTATAACCCTACCACTCACCCTATAACCCTACCACTCCCCCTATACCCCTACCACTCACCCTATAACCCCACCACTCACCCTATACCCCTACCACTCAGCCTATACCCTTACCACCCACCCTATACCCCTACCACTCACCCGATACCCGTAACAGTCACCCTATACTCCCTACCACCCTATAACCCTGCAACTCACCCTATAACCCTACCACTCACCCTATACCCCCACCACTCACCCTATAACCCTACCACTCACCCTATAACCCTGCCACTCACTCTATAACCCTACCACTCACCCTATACCCCCACCACTCACCCTATAACTTTACCACTCACCCCTACCACTCCCCCTATACCCCCTACCACTCACCCTATAACCCCACCACTCACCCTATACCCTACCACTCAGCCTATACCCCTAACAGTCACCCTATAACCCTACCACTCGCCCTATCACTCACCCTATACCCCACCACTCACCCTATACCCCGACCACTCACCCTATACCCTTACCACTCACCCTATACCCCTACCACTCACCCTATAACCCTACCACTCACCCTATACCCCTAACAGTCACCCTATACCTCTACCACTTACCCTATAACCCTACCACTCACCCTATACCCCTAACAGTCACCCTATAACCCTATCACTCACCCTATACCCCTAACAGTCACCCTATACCCCTACCACTCACCCTATACCCCTATCACTCACCCTATAATCCTACCACTCACCCTATCCCCCTACCACTCACCCTATACCCCTAGCAGTCACCCTGACCCCTACCACTCACCCTATACCCCTACCACTCACCCTATACCCCTACCACTCACCCTATACCCCTACCACTCCCCCTATAACCCTACCACTAACCTATACCCCTACCACTCACCCTATAACCCTACAACTCACCCTATACCCCTCACCCCGCATGGTGTGAGTGCTGCAGGGCGCTGCTGCCCCTCGCTCCCCCACGCTGCTAAATGGCGACCGCGAGGCCACGTGCCCTGGAATTTCCGCCAAAGATTAAAAAAACACAATCCTCAGCTCCTCCTCCCTTCTCTCCGAACGATATAGCATCCATGCTCTCCGTCTTCTCCACTCTCGATTACACCGTGGACTCTAAACACCCTCCCCACTCGTTCTCCACCCTCTCCACTCGTTCTCCACCCTCTCCACTTGTTCTCACCTCTCTCTCTTCTCTCCATCCCCCCCTCTCTCTTCTCTCCATCCCCCCTCTCTCTTCTCTCCATCCCCCCTCTCTCTCTCTCTATTCTCTCCATCCCCCCCCCTCTCTCTCTCTTCTCTCCATCCCTCCCTCTCTCTCTTCTCTCCATCCCCCCCTCTCTCTCTTCTCTTCATCCCCCCCTCTCTCTCTTCTCTCCATCCCTCCCTCTCAACTTGGCCGGGTTCACCAAGGCGCAGTGCGCTCACCACTGCGCCCCCCCCTCCCAAAAAAAGGAGTTTAAAAAATGACGAGGCGTGGCGGATCCCAGCTCCCTCCCTCCACCATTCCTCCCACCCCCAGCATTCCCCAACACCCCCCCCCCCTCCTGCTCAGCAGCAACAGACGGGAGTCTTTGAGTTGCAGAAACTTTTACTCCGCTCTACACACAGACCAGGGGTGTTCTCTCCCTGTACAGACTGGTCTCTGTCTCTGTACAGACTGGTCTCTCTCTCTCTCTCTGTACAGACTGGTCTCTCTCTCTCTCTCTCTGTGTACAGACTTGTATCTCTCTCTATACAGACTAGTCTCTCTCTCTGTACAGACTGGTCTCTCTCTCTGTACAGACTGGTCTCTCTGTCCAGACTAGTCTCTCTCTCTGTACAGACTGGTCTCACTCTCTGTACAGACTGGTCTGTCTCTCTCTAAAACTGAGCAGTGTCTCCGCAGACTGGTCAAAGTCTGGCTCATCTCTATATAGACCGATCTCTCTGTGTAACACGGAGCAGTATGTTTAACATGGACTAATCTCAATACTCCACTAGTCTCTCTAAATCTTACTTGATTGACCATTGGTGTCGAACCTATGTGCTCATTTGTTTGTGGCCGCAATTCCTGGGCCAGCCTCTACCGAGGACGAGTCTCATACTCGGAGCAGATCGTCCCACGGATCGCTGTGCAACCTGTGAAGAGTAAGGTGAGCAGGGAATTTTAGGCCCAATCCTGACCCTGTGTCGAACCAAGACGCTGCTCCTCCTCGAAGTCGTCTCCAACCAGAACCCATCTCAAGCTTTCAGATTTTCATCAACCAGGACCCGTGTCGAACTCGGCATCCAGTTTCATTTCTGGACTTGCCTCGCGCTTGGAACATCTTCAACCCGAACCCGTATCGAGACCCACAGCTCCCCGCGGTGACTTCTCGACCCTCTCTCGAGCTTGGACCTTTCTCAAACTCCCGCAGAAAGCATCAACCTAGACCCAATATCGAACTCAGATCCCAGTTCCTGCTCATCATCGGACCTGTCCCAAGACAGGACCAACCTTCAACACAAAAACCCAGGTGGCACCTGGAAGGTTCTACAAGGATCATGGGAAACATCCGCTTCAACACCACCACCACCACCACAGGCATCTTCTGCATCTACCGCTGCCGCCGTTTTCTCCTGCTGCTGCTGCTGCTTGGATCGGTATCAGCAGGACCAGGTAACTTGCAGTGTGGGGCGTTGGTGGATCACTCAGAGACGGGCACGCGAGTACCGTATGCAGCTGTGCACCCACGGGTTTAAGTTAGTCGGACGGGGTGTGGGGGGGGGCAGTGGAGCAAGTGGGTCATTGTCCAGCTGGGAGGCATTGTTGTTGTTGTATGCCCAGGTCGATATCGTGAAATATCAGAAGCTGCGCTCGGGTAGAGCCCGGATGGATTTTTTTTTTCTGAATGGGCGACCCGTACGTGCCACGCACGAGCAGGTCGCCAAATTGTTGTACAGTAATTCGATGCTTCCACGCCGCTGCCATGGTCAAGCATGGTCATATTTCCTCCACGAGCCACAAGGCGTCGGGAGGCCCTCAATCCAGCAGTGGATCGTGCAAGGATTGGGCGGTTCTGCCACGTGTGGAGATATTTGCGTAATGAAGTGTCCGGGCGTCCCAATGTCAGGAGAAGACGCAGGCCTAAAATTGCTTGCATCGGTCACTCCTTACACAGATACCCATCGACTTACACAGAGACCCATTGACTTACACAGAGACCCATAGACTTACACAGAGACCCATAGACTTACACAGATAACCCATAGACTTACACAGAGATCCACAGACTTACACAGATATCCATAGACTTACACAGAGACCCATAGACTCACACAGAGACCCATAGACTTACATAGGTCACTCCTTACATAGAGACCCATCGACTTACATAGAGACCCATAGACTTACACAGAGACCCATCGACTTACACAGAGACCCATAGACTTACACAGAGACCCATAGACTTACACAGAGACCCATAGACTCACACAGAGACCCATAAACTTACACAGAGACCCATAGACTTGCATAGGTCATTCCTTACATAGCGACCCATCGACTTACACAGAGACCCAAGGACTTACACAGAGACCCATAGACTTGCATAGGTCACTCCTTACATATAGATCCATAGACTTACACAGAGACCCATAGACTTACACAGAGACCCATTGACTTACACAGAGACCCATAGACTTACACAGAGACCCATAGACTTACACAGAGACCCATAGACTTACACAGAGACCCACAGACTTACACAGAGACCCACAGACTTACACAGAGACCCATAGACTTACACAGAGACCCATAGATTTACACAGAGACCCATAGACTTACACAGAGACCCACAGACTTACACAGAGACCCACAGGCTTACACAGAGACCCACAGACTTACACAGAGACCCATAGACTTACACAGAGACCCATAGACTTGCATAGGTCACTCCTTACGTAGCGACCCATCGACTTACACAGAGACCCAAGGACTTACACAGAGACCCATAGACTTGCATAGGTCACTCCTTACATAGAGACCCATAGACTTACACAGAGACCCATAGACTTACACAGAGACCCATTGACTTACACAGAGACCCATAGACTTACACAGAGACCCACAGACTTACACAGAGACCCACAGACTTACACAGAGACCCACAGACTTACACAGAAACCCACAGACTTACACAGAGACCCATAGACTTACACAGAGACCCATAGACTTACACAGAGACCCATAGACTTACACAGATACCCATAGACTTACACAGAGACCCATAGACTCACACAGAGACCCATAGACTTACACAGAGACCCATAGGCTTACACAGAGACCCATAGACTTGCATAGGTCACTCCTTACACAGAGATCCATTGACTTACAAGAGACCCATAGACTCAAACAGAGACCCATAGACTCACACAGAAACCCATAGATCCACAGAAACCCACTGGGGTAACACAGAGACCCATAGAGGCAGATGGAAAGGGAGATAGAACAGATGGAGGTGAGTCCACTCTTCCTCGTACCGCCTTCTCCTGGTGAGCCAGGGTACGGCTCCTCGGCGCTCACGCCACAGGGAGCATCGCTGCTGCCTCCACACTCCTGGGTTACCGGCGGCCACGTGCGTAGCCTCCACCACCACCACCCTCCGAATGATGACGGTGACGGCGACGATGATTGGCGAGTGTCTCTGAACACCCCCCCTCCCCCCTCTCAATACAGGTGAGGCGGGGGAGGTTTACCTGCTCACCGCGGCTCCGCGTGACACCGACGCGTTTCAGCGGTTCCTGCGCAGCGCACGGCACTTCAACTACACCGTCAAGGTGTGGCCGCGCACCTGGACACACAAAGGTCCCCCCGGTAGCCTTCGGCAGACCGTTGGGGCAAGTGCTGTGGGTGGCCAGCACCGCGCCCGGGCCCGCCGGTGTGACGTGTTGCACGCGCTGACACCAGGGACTCGCTTTTGAGGCTGAGTCGACCTAAGAGAGGCACGGGTTTTGTGTTTAGATATCCGTCGCCGGTGATTTGGCCGCGAGCGAGAATCGTTCCCGGGTCGACACTGGTTCTGTAGCGCAGTGCACTAATCACTGCGCCACCGCTCCCCGCGCGCGCGCGCGCACACACCTGTGCGAACGTGCACGTGCGACTTGATGGACACGTGGGCTTCATTGGGTTTGCATATCTGCATCTGCACGCTCACCTGTACGCTCACCTGTACGCTCACCTGCACGCTCACCTGTACACTCACCTACACACTCACCTGTACGCTCACCTGCACGCTCACCTATACACTCACCTGCACGCTCACCTGTACACTCACCTGCACACTCACCTACACACTCACCTGCACTCACCTGAACGCTCACCCGCACGCTCACCTGCACAGACATCCTGGTCTCTCGCGGTTGGCATGGGGCCCTGATTCAAGCAAATAATCACCCCCCCCCCCCTCCTTCTCATTTACCTCCTCCCGTTCCTCTATTAAAGCCTCACCTCTTCTCCAGTGCCCGTCCACTTCCTCTCCACCTCCCCTCGCTCGACCCCTCCACCCCTTCCCGTCCCTCCCCTATAGCCCTTTCGTGACCCACCCCCCCACCCCCACGTGCTCTCTGTAGCGGTCACTCATTGCACTGTCCCTGCCATCGAAATCGCTCGGTTTGCATTTCCCCCTTTAAAACCGCGTTGCAATTATAAGACCGCCCCCGCCCCTCCAGCCCATGGGCCCGAGTGCAGTTGCACCGCCTGCACACTCAGTGAGTGGCTACCCCCACACCGCCCCTACAGCCCATGGGCCCTGGTGCAGTTGCACTGCCTGCACACTCAGTGAGTGGCTACCCCCACACCGCCCCTACAGCCCATGGGCCCGGGTGCAGTTGCACCGCCTGCACACTCAGTGAGTGGCTACCCCCACACCGGCCCTATAGCCCATGGGCCCGGGTGCAGTTGCACCGCCTGCACACTCAGTGAGTGGCTACCCCCACACCCAGGCGCTGGGTGTGGAGTCGGAGGCGAGCGGGCCGCTGGGTGGGGGCCTCGCCCTGCCGCTCGTCAAGGAGGCGCTGCAGGGCGACCTGCGGCACCTGGGGGATGACTCGGTCGTCGTCGTCATGAGCAGGTGTGTGCAGGTGTGTGCAGGTGTGAGGAGGTGTGAGGAGGTGTGAGGAAGTGTGAGGAGGTGTGAGTAGGTGTGAGGAGGTGTGAGGAGGTGTGAGGAAGTGTGAGGAGGTGTGAGGAGGTGTGAGCAGGTGTGAGGAGGTGTGAGGAGGTGTGAGTAGGTGTGAGGAAGTGTGAGGAGGTGTGAGGAGGTGTGAGCAGGTGTGAGGAGGTGTGAGGAGGTGTGAGTAGGTGTGTGCAGGTGTGAGGAGGTGTGAGGAAGTGTGAGGAGGTGTGAGCAGGTGTGAGGAGGTGTGAGGAGGTGTGAGGAAGTGTGAGGAGGTGTGTGCAGGTGTGTGCAGGTGTGTGCAGGTGTGTGCAGGTGTGTGCAGGCGTGAGGCGGTGTGAGGAGGTGTGGATGCGTGTGACCTGTCTGCTGTTGCCATGATTTGCTGTGTGTACTGCTGACAGAGACCATGACGTGCTGTGTGTGTGTGCTGTGTGTGGTGCTGTGTGTGTGTGCTGTGTGTGTGTGTGCTGTGTGTGTGCTGTGTGTGTGCTGTGTGTACTACTGACAGAGACCATGACATGCTGTGTGTGTGTGTGCTGTGTGTGCTGTGTGCTGTGTGTGTGCTGTGTGTGGCGTGCTGTGTGTGTGCTATGTGTGTACTGCTGACAGAGACCATGACGTGCTGCTGGCGAGCGGGCCGGCGGAGCTGCTGGCGAAGTTCCGGCAGGCTCGCCACCGCCTCGTCTTCGCTGCCGAGTCCTTCGCTTGGCCGGACCAGGGACAGCAGGGCCAGGGCCTGCGGGACCACTACCCGGCCGTTCGCCACGGCAAGCGCTTCCTCAGCCACGGCGGTGGGTGTTCAATAGGCGCTCGCTAACACCTCCCACTCCCGGGCTATATGTCAACCGCTGGGGCCCCACCGAGCCGAAGCCGCTCTGCTTCGTGGCCCCGCGCGCCCAGCCACGGCGTGCCCAAACGATGAAGCTGATGCGGTACGGAAGGATGTGGAGCTGAGTGAACTTGCCGGTACCAACGGTGTCAAGGTCGATCTCTGTGGAGGAGGCTCGTGAAGGACGATGCTGCTGCTGCTGGGCAGTTGGAGGGAGTCGCCCACCGACAACAGCGGAGGGCAAGAGGAGCGACGCTCACGACAACGAGCGGAGCGCCAGGCGGCTAAAACGTAGCAAGTTGGCACAGGTGGTGCACCTGCCACCCATCGCAGTCAGTCGACTGGGTCTGTCCCGTGACCTCCTGCGAGCAGCGAGCCTTCCATACTTCACCTCGCCTGGCACAAGCGGTGAGGTGAAGTCACCGCCACCGAGTGCGTCGTGTTTTGCCGAGGGTCAGCAGCTCGGGTGAACGAATCCGTGGCGATGTTCGATGGTGGTGGTGGTGGTGGCGGTGGTGGAGGAGTCGACCGGGCCGCGAGGCATTCCTCCGCAATAATAGGTGCTCACTCACTGTGTGTGCGCCGTGGGTAGGGCTGGTGGGCACGGGCGCGGCCGTGCGGGCGCTGCTCGCTCTGTGGGATGGCGCCGGCGACACCGCCACCGACGAGAGGGACTTCTACACGCGCGTCTACCTCGACCCGGAGCTCAGGGTGCGCCCCGCGCACACCGCACTCCGCACTCTCACCCCTGACCTTTTGAGCGCACGGTCACGGTCATCGTCAAGAGCGCTCGCAGCAGCAGCAGCAGCAGTCGTAGCAACAGGGCTTGGCACCTTTATCTTTTGATGTTGGGAAAAAAAAAGTTTTGCCTGCTGGATGGCTGCCGCGCGGTCGGGGCAGGTGCGCGACGGGGACGTTCCACCCCGGCCGGCCGTGTATCCCACGCGGTGGGAGTTCATAATTACAAATTATAAGAATTTATTTATCCAGAAAAGCCGCACCGAGTCATAGGACAATTCTTTCGGGAGGGTCCTGCATTGGGATTTTTATTTTAAGATGTTTTCAGCCAACGGGTGTTCATACAAGTGGGAGGAAACCGAAAATCCATGCGAGCGAAGGGGCAACACTCGATCCCCGTACAGATGAAATAAACAAGGCGGTGATTGGTCCACTTGCCGTGCTGCCTTCTCCTGCCAGGGCAGGGTATAGGGCTCCCCCTGGACACCCACGGGATGGGAGTTTTTCAACATTTGCGCGGCGATCCTCAACGATTCTCGCGACGCCGGATTACAGGGCAGCCGCGTGCAGCGTCGCCACCGCTGCCCGGCCCATGCCAGTCGAGCAGCCCTCCCCCTCCCGCCCATGGCCGTGTCCTCCGTGTTGTTACAGGAGCAGCTGAACATCACTCTGGATCACCGCTGCCGAATTTTCCAGAACCTCCACGGCTCGCTCGGTGAGAGGCATGTAAAGACACTCCAGGCACGGGTGTGCCCATTTTTCCACTAGCACACCCGAGCCATGCCAGCACAGATGGTCCCTTGGCGGAGTGGGGGGGCTTTCCTCTAGGGCTGTTTGCCACGCCGTGCTGTGCCGCGCCACGACCACGAAACACCGTCGGCCTGGCGAGGAGAGACGTCCGAAACTGGCTCGAGGCCAAGCAGGGCCAGGGGGTGTGGTTAATGACGCGGTCGTCGGTATGTCGTCGTGGGGACGCGGCGTCACCGCGGCGTCTCCACGCGACTCGGTGTACGTGTGTGTGTGTCCGTATGTGTGTGTGTCCGTATGTGTGTGTGCGTGCGTGGGGAGTGGTAGCGTAGAGGTTAGCGCGCTCCATTACGAACCCGGCCACGCGGATTCGATTCCCGCTCACGGCCAACACCAGTGACGTTTACCTGAACCGGTCCTGGGTCTCCCCTAGGTCGACTCAGCCTCAGATGAGTACCTGGTGTGATGTTTAAGCATCGCCGCTGGGGAGACAAAGGCGGCCAGGCGTGTTGTTGGCCAACCATCCCCATGTGTGCCGTTCCAGCCTTCGTAAGGTGCTCTCTTCACAGCAGTAGCACAATCAGCACCATCACGGCCACCAGCAGCATCAGCAGCAGCAGCATCAGCTGCAGCATCATCGGTGCCAGTGGGGCAGCAGTCGTGTCATCATCATCATCAGCACCAAACGTCTGTAGAGACTATACGGGGGACCTTTGTCTTTGTAGCCCACACCTGTTCTGCTGGATGAGGAGGCGCAGGGAGTGGCGGTTCGTGAGGGCGACGCCAGCATCCAGACTCAGGTAGAAGTCGCAGCCAGGGTCGTCCCGACACACCGCCCTGCACGTAAAGACAAAGGTCCCCCGTGTCGCCTTCAACTAGACTGTTGGGGCAAGTGCCGTAAAGACAAAGGTCCCCCGTGTCGCATTCAACTAGACTGTTGGGGCAAGTGCCGTTAGCGGGCACCTACGAAGGCCGGCACGGCGCAGCTGCGAGAGGGTGGGTGGCCAGGACCACGCCCGGATGGCTTTGTCGGGTTCGAAGCGCGGCGTATTAACCGCGGCGCCACCGCCCCCCAAATACAAAGGTCCCCCGTATAGCCTTCAACAGGCTGTTGGGGCAAGTGCCGTTGTTGAAGGCTACGCGGGGGATCTTTGTCTGTCTGTGCTCCAGCCGAGGTCGTGCTCAAGTTCGAGACGGGCCGCGTGCGAGCTCGCAACATCGAGTACAACAGCCTGCCCGTCGTCGTTTTCGGCAGCGGTCAAACAAAGGTGAGACAAAGGTGGTGGTGGGGATGATCCCTGTCAAAATGTGTTGAGTGGTGGTGGGGGGTACCTTATGGAAGTGTGTTGAGGTGGTTTTACACGCAGTAGGTTGCTTTCGCGACCAATATCATCTATAATACAGGTGTTTTTGGGTTAGATCGTGTAAATAGAAACATATTTACGCGATATTTTTATATTTACGCGATCTAACCCCCCCCCCCCCCACAAAAAAAAAACCTGCATTATGTGTCGAGAATGTACGTACGAAGAACTTCTTTCGCACCGTACGTAGCCAAGCGTGCTAATCGACGCGGGGGCTGTACGAGTTACAATGCAAGCCGCCCGTGGCGCGTGACGCGCTCCGTGTCGTGAGAGGAGTGGCAGCTCTGTCACGAACACCGCTTGGCGTCGCCCTCATTACCGCCGCCGCCGCCGCCGCCTGTGAGCGTGGCCAGGCTCATCTGACGTACCTGGGCAACTACATCCCGGACGCGTGGTCCTATGAGAGCGGCTGCCGCGCCTGCCTGGAGGAGGAGCGTGACCTCGCCGCCGGAACGGAGGTACAGACGTGCGGGGAATTTTGTGCCGAGCCGACCTGGAGGGGAGACCCAGCCCGGATTGGAGCGGAGCGAGTGAAGCGAATGCAAGACCCTTTGTCTTCCGAGCCGCTCCGGGGGCCGTGGGTGACGCTGAGTTTTTTCTGTTTTGATTTAAAAGCGCAGCACGGTTTTGGTGGCTCGGCGCGGCACGGCAAACAGCCCCGGTGGACAGAGCGCACACCGGGGTGCCGTGTTGGGGCTCGCTCGCCGGCTTGGATGTGTCAGTGGGAAAAATATCACAACTTGCAGCAACAAAAAGAAGTCATCCAAATAAAACTACAGGCAATTTATGAGAGCCATTTGGATATTTATATAACATCATTCGCGGGCCATGCAAAATCATGAACTTAAAAAGTAGCCTGTTATATTTGGTTTAACATTTAATTAACTCACCCCTAATGTGATGGCTGGAACTGCTTCTCTTTGGCCAGGCGTGGTGATGATGTTAGCTGGTATTGACGATGATGTTGCTACTCGCAACTCCTTTTCCAGGTTTGCTCCTATGTTTATTGAATTTCGAGTTCCGCCTGCGGTTGCCTTGACAGGGCCACACCAAATGATTTCACGGGCCTCATACGGCCCGCGGGCCAGACGTTCCCCACCCCTGACCTAGGGTGACATCAATTTCCCAGGTTCAAATATTGCACCGTAACGTAGCCAACCACGCTAATCAGAGGTGCGGGGGAAGGACAACAAACTGTGGGTCTTTGGGTGAGTATATGGGTCTCTGTGTGAGTCTGTGGGTCTCTGTGTGAGTCTATGGGTCTGTGTGTGAGTCTATGGGTCTTTGTGTGAGTCTATGGGTTTTTGTGTGAGTCTATGTGTCTATGTGTGAGTCTATGGGTCTCTGTATGAGTCTATGGGTCTCTGTGTGAGTCTATGGGTCTATGTGTGAGTCTATGGGTCTTTGTGTTAGTCTATGGGTCTGTGTGTGAGTCTATGGGTTTCTGTGTGAGTCTATGTGTCTATGTGTGAGTCTATGGGTCTCTGTGTGAGTCTATGGGTCTTTGTGTGAGTCTATGGGTTTTTGTGTGAGTCTGTGTCTCTGTGTGAGCCTATGGGTCTCTGTGTGAGTCTATGGGTCTGTGTGTGAGTCTATGGGTCTCTGTGTGAGTCTATGGGTCTATGTCTGAGTCTATGGGTCTTTGTGTTAGTCTATGGGTCTGTGTGTGAGTCCATGGGTTTCTGTGTGAGTCTATGTGTCTATCTGTGAGTCTATGGGTCTCTGTGTGAGTCTATGGGTCTTTGTGTGAGTCTATGGGTTTTTGTGTGAGTCTATGTGTCTCTGTATGAGTCTATGGGTCTCTGTGTGAGTCTATGGGTCTCTGTGTGAGTCTATGGGTCTCTGTGTGAGTCTATGGGTTTTTGTGAGTCTGTGGGTCTCTGTGTGAGTGTATGTGTCTTTGTGTGAGTCTATGTATGCATGTCCAGTATATATCAGTTCTTAAGGAATTATTTTTTTCAATCTACATTTAAAAGTGCATAACAAATAATCTTTTGTGTGGCCAATGCCAGTGAATTATTGTATGTGATAACCCTTAGACGTCAGGGGGGTTCTCAAGTAATTAATTCTCATTAGGCATGTAAATAAATCAGTACGGCTGACGTTTTTGCTAATTAGGTGTACAAAGACAAAAATATCTCGTATAGCCTTTAACAAACTGTTGGGCGCAAGCGATATTATCGAGCACCTATGAACGGCCGGCATGGGACACAGTAGGGGTGGGTGGCCAGCACCACGCATGGCTGCCTTTGTCTCCCTAGTGGCCATGTTTACACATATCATTTAAGGCTAAGTCGACCTAGGAGAAGCCCAGGACCGGTTCAGATAATCATCACTGGTGTTACCGCGAGCGAGTATCGAACTGGGGTTTGCGTCCACGACCGCTCCCCGCATATCTCTGTGAATGTGTGCACACAAAGACAAAGATTCCCCATATAATCTTAACAGACTGTTGGCACAAGTGCTGTTAGCGAGCACCTATGAAGGCCAAGAGAGCGTACGAGGAGGTGGGTGGCCAGGACCACGCCCGGCCGCCTTTGCCTCCCCAGTGATGGCCTAGAGGTTAGTGCAGCGTAGCGCACTAACCTCTAGGCCACCGCTCCCTACACCACTGTGTGGGGAGACAATCACAGACAAACCCAGACAAACACAGGCACACACGTGGCGACCAGGTGGCGACCAGCTGCAGTAAAAACGAGCGCGGTAGAATTTTGGGGGTTTGAAACCAGAGACGCGCGGCAGCAACGACCGCAAGAATCTGATCGCTGGGACACATGGAAAGGATCAGAGAGAGAGGAAAAGTGGGTTTCATGGCCATCACAGAGACACAGTGACTGGGTTTCATGGCCATCACAGAGACACAGTGGCTGGGTTTCATGGCCATCACAGAGACACAGTGACTGGGTTTCATGGCCATCACAGAGACACAGTGACTGGGTTTCATGGCCATCACAGAGACACAGTGACTGGGTTTCATGGCCATCACAGAGAGACAGTGACTGGGTTTCATGGCCATCACAGAGACACAGTGACTGGGTTTCATGGCCATCACAGAGAGACAGTGACTGGGTTTCATGGCCATCATAGAGAGACAGTGACTGGATTTCATGGCCATCACAGAGAGACAGTGACTGGGTTTCATGGCCATCACAGAGACACAGTGCCTGGGTTTCATGGCCATCACACAGAGACACAGTGACTGGGTTTCATGGCCATCACAGAGACACAGTGACTGGGTTTCATGGCCATCACAGAGAGACAGTGACTGGGTTTCATGGCCATCCCAGAGAGACAGTGACTGGGTTTCATGACCATCACAGAGAGACAGTGACTGGGTTTCATGGCCATCACAGAGAGACAGTGACTGGGTTTCATGGCCATCACAGAGACACAGTGACTGGGTTTCATGGCCATCACAGAGACACAGTGACTGGGTTTCATGGCCATCACAGAGACAGTGACTGGGTTTCATGGCCATCACAGAGAGGCAGTGACTGGGTTTCATGGCCATCACAGAGAGACAGTGACTGGGTTTCATGGCCATCACAGAGATACAGTGACTGGGTTTCATGGCCATCACAGAGACACAGTGAATGGGTTTCATGGCCATCACAGAGACACAGTGACTGGGTTTCATGGCCATCACAGAGACACAGTGACTGGGTTTCATGGCGATCACAGAGAGACAGTGACTGGGTTTCATGGCCATCACAGAGAGACAGTGACTGGGTTTCATGGCCATCACAGAGATACAGTGACTGGGTTTCATGGCCATCACAGAGACACAGTGACTGGGTTTCATGGCCATCACAGAGAGACAGTGACTGGATTTCATGAAAATCACAGAGAGACAGTGACTGGGTTTCATGGCCATCACAGAGACACAGTGACTGGGTGTCATGGCCATCACAGAGACAGTGACTGGGTTTCATGGCCATCACAGAGACACAGTGACTGGGTTTCATGGCCATCATAGAGAGACAGTGACTGGATTTCATGGCCATCACAGAGAGACAGTGACTGGGTTTCATGGCCATCACAGAGACACAGTGACTGGGTTTCATGGCCTTCACAGAGACAGTGACAGGGTTTCATGGCCATCACAGAGACACAGTGACTGGGTTTCATGGCCATCACAGAGACACAGTGACTGGGTTTCATGGCCATCACAGAGACACAGTGACTGGGTTTCATGGCCATCACAGACACAGTGACTTGGTTTCATGGCCATCACAGAGAGACAGTGACTGGGTTTCATGGCCATCACAGAGACACAGTGACTGGGTTTCATGGCCATCACAGAGACACAGTGACTGAGTTTCATGGCCATAACAGAGACACAGTGACTGGGTTTCATGGCCATCACAGAGACACAGTGACTGGGTTTCATGGCCATCACAGACAGACAGTGACTGGGTTTCATGGCCATCACAGAGAGAGACAGTGACTAGGTTTCATGGCCATCACAGAGACACAGTGACTGGGTTTCATGGCCATCACAGAGACACAGTGACTGGGTTTCATGGCCATCACAGACAGACAGTGACTGGGTTTCATGGCCATTACAGAGATACAGTGACTGGGTTTCATGGCCATCTCAGAGACACAGTGACTGGGTTTCATGGCCATCACAGAGATACAGTGACTGGGTTTCATGGCCATCACAGAGACACAGTGACTGGGTTTCATGGCCATCACAGAGACACAGTGACTGGGTTTTATGGCCATCATAGAGACACAGTGACTGGGTTTCATGGCCATCACAGAGACACAGTGACTGGGTTTTATGGCCATCACAGAGACACAGTGACTGGGTTTCATGGCCATCACAGAGACACAGTGACTGCGTTTCATGGCTATCACAGAGACACAGTGACTGGGTTTCATGGCCATCACAGAGACACAGTGACTGGGTTTCATGGCCATCACAGAGACACAGTGACTGGGTTTCATGGCCATCACAGAGAGAGAGTGACTGGGTTTCATGGCCATCACAGAGATACAGTGACTTGGTTTCATGGCCATCACAGAGATACAGTGACTGGGTTTCATGGCCATCACACAGAGACACAGTGACTGGGTTTCATGGCCATCACACAGAGACACAGTGACTGGGTTTCATGGCCATCACAGAGATACAGTGACTGGGTTTCATGGCCATGACAGACAGACAGTGACTGGGTTTCATGGCCATCACAGAGATACAGTGACTGGGTTTCATGGCCATCACAGAGACACAGTGACTGGGTTTCATGGCCATCACAGAGATACAGTGACTGGGTTTCATGGCCATCACAGAGACACAGTGACTGGGTTTCATGGCCATCACAGAGACACAGTGACTGGGTTTTATGGCCATCACAGAGACACAGTGACTGGGTTTCATGGCCATCACAGAGACACAGTGACTCGGTTTTATGGCCATCACAGAGACACAGTGACTGGGTTTCATGGCCATCACAGAGACACAGTGACTGGGTTTCATGGCTATCACAGAGATGCAGTGACTGGGTTTCATGGCCATCACAGAGACACAGTGACTGGGTTTCATGGCCATCACAGAGATACAGTGACTGGGTTTCATGGCCATCACAGAGAGACAGTGACTGGGTTTCATGGCCATCACAGAGACACAGTGACTGGGTTTCATGGCCATCACAGAGACAGTGACTGGGTTTTATGGCCATCACAGAGACAGTGACTGGGTTTCATGGCCATCACAGAGACACAGTGACTGGGTTTCATGACCATCACAGAGAGAGAGTGACTGGGTTTCATGGCCATCACAGAGATACAGTGACTTGGTTTCATGGCCATCACAGAGATACAGTGACTGGGTTTCATGGCCATCACACAGAGACACAGTGACTGGGTTTCATGGCCATCACACAGAGACACAGTGACTGGGTTTCATGGCCATCACAGAGATACAGTGACTGGGTTTCATGGCCATCACAGACAGACAGTGACTGGGTTTCATGGCCATCACAGAGATACAGTGACTGGGTTTCATGGCCATCACAGAGACACAGTGACTGGGTTTCATGGCCATCACAGAGATACAGTGACTGGGTTTTATGGCCATCACAGAGACACAGTGACTGGGTTTCATGGCCATCACAGAGACACAGTGACTGGGTTTTATGGCCATCACAGAGACACAGTGACTGGGTTTCATGGCCATCACAGAGACACAGTGACTGGGTTTTATGGCCATCACAGAGACACAGTGACTGGGTTTCATGGCCATCACAGAGACATAGTGACTGGGTTTCATGGCTATCACAGAGACACAGTGACTGGGTTTCATGGCCATCACAGAGACACAGTGACTGGGTTTCATGGCCATCACGGAGATACAGTGACTGGGTTTCATGGCCATCACAGAGACACAGTGACTGGGTTTCATGGCCATCACAGAGACAGTGACTGGGTTTTATGGCCATCACAGAGACAGTGACTGGGTTTCATGGCCATCACAGAGACACAGTGACTGGGTTTCATAGCCATCACAGAGAGAGAGTGACTGGGTTTCATGGCCATCACAGAGATACAGTGACTTGGTTTCATGGCCATCACAGAGATACAGTGACTGGGTTTCATGGCCATCACAGAGAGACAGTGACTGGGTTTCATGGCCATCACAGAGACACAGTGACTGGGTTTCATGGCCATCACAGAGACAGTGACTGGGTTTCATGGCCATCACAGAGACACAGTGACTAGGTTTCATGGCCATCACAGAGACACAGTGACTGGGTTTCATGGCCATCACAGAGAGACAGTGACTGGGTTTTATGGCCATCACAGAGAGACAGTGACTGGGTTTTATGGCCATCACAGACAGACAGTGACTGGGTTTCATGGCCATCACAGAGACACAGTGACTGGGTTTTATGGCCATCACAGACAGACAGTGACTGGGTTTCATGGCCATCACAGAGACTTAGTGACTGGGATTCATGGCCATCACAGAGAGACAGTGACTATTAGCTACGAGCCTTTTGCCCGTCCAAGGACGGGTGTATTGCAGTAAATCTGAAACTTGCAAGCGAAATGCAGACCGCAACGTGATATTCATTGCATCCATTCGTGTTCAATTTGTAAAGCTGCAGTGACACAGACCTATTTCATTTAAAGATTATAATTGCTTGTTCATCATGACGTCCTTTTTACTTTGGTGTATCAACAGCGTTACGGAGATCGCGTGACGTGAGGGTTCTGCCTTCGTAGTGAGGGTTGTGAGTTGATGAGGAGGGGGGAGGAGGCGCCTCGCCCAATCTGGAGTGACGTCACCCGTTCATGATTTTTAATGGAAGGTGGGGGGGGGGGTGTCCATTCGGAGGTCGTCACCTGGTCATGATTATTAATGAGGAGGGGTGTGGGGGTGTCCATTTGGAGGACGTCACCTGGTCATGAATATTAATGAGGGGGGCTGGTCGATGTGGAGTGACGTTACGAGCGTTAAGGACAGACATTCCTGGGTGATTATGATAGGTATGGGCAATGTTAAGTCTTTGGACAATGTTAAGTCTATGGGCAATGTTAAGTCTACGGGCAATGTTAAGTCTATGGGCAATGTCAGTCTATGGGCAATGTCAGTCTATGGGCAATGTTAAGTCTAAGGGGAATGTAAGTTTATGGGCAATGTTAAGTCTATGGGCAATGTTAAGTTTTTCGGCAATGTAAGTCTATGGGCAATGTTAAGTCTATGGGTAATGTTAAGTCTATGGGCAATGTCAGTCTATGGGCAATGTTAAGTCTATGGGCAATGTTAAGTCTAAGGGCAATGTTAAGTCTATGGGCAAATGGTAAGTCTGTGGGAAAAGTAAATTTATGGGCAATGTAAGTCTATGGGCAATGTTAAGTCTATGGGCAATGTTAAGTCTATGGGCAATGTTAAGTTTATGGGCAATGTTAAGTCTATGGGCAATTTTAAGTCTATGGGTAATGTTAAGTCTGTGGGCAATGTTAAGTTTATGGGCAATGTTAAGTTTATGGGTAATGTTAAGTCTGTGGGGAATGTTAAGTCTATGGGCAATGTTAAGTCTATGGGTAATGTTAAGTCGATTGGCAATGTTAAGTCGATGGGCAATGTTAAGTCTATGGGCAATGTTAAGTCTATGGGGAATGTTAAGTCTATGGGCAATGTTAAGTCTATGGGCAATGTTAAGTCGATGGGCAATGTTAAGTCTATGGGTAATGTTAAGTCTGTGGGCAATGTTAAGTCTATGGGTAATGTTAAGTCTATGGGCAATGTTAAGTCTATGGGTAATGTTAAGTCTATGGGCAATGTTAAGTCTATGGGCAATGTTAAGTCTATGGGCAATGTTAAGTCTTTGGGTAATGTTAAGTCTCACTCACACTCACACACAATCTCACTCATTGTGTTGCAATGGTGGTGGTGGTGGTGCCAGGATCGTCTGCTGCCGCGCGTGCTCGTGGCGCTGTTCGTGGAGACGCCGGTTCCCTTCTTGCCCGACGCCCTGCAGCGGATACTCACGATGGCCTACCCGGCATCACGCGTCGCGCTGTTAGTGCACTGCACGGTGAGGGCGAACGTGGCTGGGCCGGTGGCCGTGATGGTGGCCGTGATGGTGGCCGTGATACTGCTGGTGATGATGATGATGACGCTACTGCTGTCACCCACTGCCCCCGATGATGATGCTGCTGCCGCTACTGATGCTGCTGGTGGCCGTGATGATGCTGATTATGCTACTGATGATGATGACTCTGCTGCTGCTGATGATGACGACGACGACGACGACGATGATGCTGGTGATGTTCCCTGCAGGTGAAGCATCACCAGGCCCAGGTGAGTCGTTTCCTCACAGACCACGGGGCTCAGTTTGAGTCGGCCCGTGTCCTGGACCAGACCTCTGCCCTTAGCCCCTCGGAGGCCAGAGAGAGCGCCGCGTGAGTAGCAGCAACATCATCAACAACAACAACATCAACAAGAACATCAACAACATCAACATCAACAATAACATCAACAAAACATCAACAACATCAACAACATCAACAACAGCATCATCAATAATATCAACAACATCAACAACATCATCATCAACAACATAAACAACATCAACAACATCAACAACAGCATCATCAATAACATCAACAACAATAGAAATAACAACATCAACAACATCAACAACATCATCAATAACATCAACAACAATAGAAATAACATCAACATCAACAACATCAACAACAGCATCATCAATAACATCAACAACAATAGAAATAACGTCAATAACATCAACAACATCAGCAACATCAGCAACATTAACAACAACATTATTGGAAATTGTATTACGGCCGGCAGGGTGACAGTGCAGTGGTGAAGAAGATCCTGGGTTCGATTCTGGCCCTAGGTTCCCTCTCTGTGCAGAGTTTGTCGGTCTCTTCCCTCTGTTCTGTAGAGTGTGCGTGAGTGTGAGTGAGTGTGAGTGTGCATGTGAGTGAGTGTGAGTGAGTGTGCATGTGAGTGAGTGTGAGTGAGTGTGAGTGAGTGTGAGTGTGATTGAGCGAGTGTGCGTGTGTGTGATTGAGTGTGAGTGAGTGTGCGTGAGTGTGTGTGATTGAGTGTGAGTGAGTGTGATTGAGTGAGTGTGCGTGAGTGTGAGTGTGTGAGTGTGAGTGTGCATGTGAGTGAGTGTGTGTGAGTGTGAGTGAGTGTGAGTGAGTGTGATTGAGTGAGTGTGCGTGTGTGTGATTGAGTGTGCGTGAGTGTGTGTGAGTGAGTGTGATTGAGTGAGTGTGCGTGAGTGTGAGTCAGTGTGTGAGTGTGAGTGTGCATGTGAGTGAGTGTGAGTGAGTGAGTGGAGTGTGAGTGTGAGTGAGTGTGTGTGAGTGTGAGTGAGTGTGAGTGAGTGTGATTGAGTGAGTGTGCGTGTGTGTGATTGAGTGTGCGTGAGTGTGTGTGAGTGTGTGTGAGTGAGTGAGTGGAGTGTGAGTGTGAGTGAGTGTGTGTGAGTGTGAGTGAGTGTGAGTGAGTGTGCGTGTGTGTGATTGAGTGTGCGTGAGTGTGTGTGAGTGAGTGTGAGTGAGTGAGTGAGTGTGAGTGAGTGTGTGTGTGTGAGTGTGAGTGAGTGTGAGTGTGCGTGAGTGAGTGAGTGTGTGTGAGTGTGTGTGAGTGAGTGTGATTGAGTGTGTGTGAGTGTGATTGAGTGTGCGTGAGTGTGAGTGAGTGTGATTGAGTGAGTGTGCGTGAGTGTGAGTGAGTGTGTGTGTGAGTGAGTCAGTGAGTGTGAGTGTGTGTGAGTGTGCGTGAGTGTGTGTGAGTGAGTGTGTGTGAGTGTGTGTGAGTGAGTGTGAGTGATTGTGCGTGAGTGTGATTGAGTGTGCGTGAGTGTGCGTGAGTGTGCGTGAGTGTGTGTGAGTGTGATTGAGTGTGCGTGAGTGTGAGTGAGTGTGCGTGAGTGAGTGTGAGTGTGCATGAGTGTGCATGAGTGTGATTGAGTGTGAGTGAGATTGTGAGTGTGATTGAGTGTGTGTGAGTGAGTGTGATTGAGTGTGAGTGAGATTGTGAGTGTGATTGAGTGTGCGTGATATTGTGAGTGAGTGAGTGTGATTGAGTGTGAGTGAGATTGTGAGTGTGAGTGAGATTGTGAGTGAGATTGTGAGGTGAGTGTGATTGAGTGTGAGTGAGATTGTGAGTGTGAGTGAGATTGTGAGTGAGATTGTGAGGGTGTGAGTCAGATTGTGAGGTGAGTGTGATTGAGTGTGAGTGAGATTGTGAGTGTGAGTGAGATTGTGAGGTGAGTGTGATTGAGTGTGAGTGAGATTGTGAGTGAGTGTGAGTGAGATTGTGAGTGAGATTGTGAGTGTGAGTGAGTGTGAGTGAGTGAGTGTGCGTGAGTGTGATTGAGTGTGCGTGTGTGGAGAGCGATAGTGTAGCGGTTAGCGCGCTGCGCTTTGAACCTGGCGACCCGGGTTCGATTCCCGCTCACGGCCAACATCAGTGACGATTAGCTGAACCGGTCCCGGGCCTCCCCTAGGTCGACTCAGCCTCAAATGAGTACCTGGTGCGGTGTGTAAACATTGCCACTAGGGAGACAAAGGCGGTCGGGCGTGGTGCAGGCCACCCACCCCCTCGTGTACCGTTCTGGCCTTTAAAGGTGCTCGCTAACAGCACTTGCCCCTACAGTCTTGTTAAGGCTATATGGGGGATCTTTTTTATCTTTGTGAGTGTGAGTGTGATTGAGTGAGACTGAGTGTGGCGTTTGTGCACAGACTGCCCTATATTACATCATAACAACAGTTTGGACCACTGGACGGGTTCCGCAGGATTGGAAGGATGCCGTGGTGGTCCCCCTCTTTAAGAAGGGAGACCGCACAGACTGTAACAACTACAGGGGCATCTCACTCCTCAGTGTGCCGGGAAAGGTCCTGGCAAGGATTATCCAACATCGCCTTGCCAGGCATGCTGAGGAGAGGCTTGCGGAGCCCCAATGCCGTTTCAAGAAAGGGCGGTCCTGCACAGATGCCATATTTTATGTCTAACTGCTACAGCAGAGGTGTAGGGAATTCCAGCAAGACCTACATCTCTGCTTTATTGACCTGGTCAAGGCCTATGATACCATCAATAGGCCTGGGCTCTGGGTTGTTCTTCTTGCTTTTGGAGTCCCTGACCCTCTGCTCACGATCATTAAGGACCTTCATGATGGTGAGCGGGCCCGGGTAAAACTACGTGGCCGGGAGTCAGAGCCATTCCCTGTACACCTTGGGGTGCGACAGAGATGTCCTCTTGCTCCCACATTATTTAACATCTATTTTGACCACGTAGTTCGTGAAGCCTTCAATAGCTGTACCGGGGGAATCTCCATTTGGTACAGATATAATGGAAGGCTGATCGATGTCCGGGTGCGGTCAAGGGATGGGGCTCCCTATTGCTCAACCACGTTATGTATGCCGATGATTTGGTAGTAGCTGCTCATTCAGAGGAGGAGTTGGAGACGCTGCTGCCGAGACTGGAGTGTGCCACTAAGAGATGGGGCCTTACCATCAGCACCAGCAAAACTAAGCACCTGCCTGGGTATTTTGTACCATCGGACACTCAATCACCACAAATCCCAATCGGTGATGGGGCAGTTGTGGAGAGAGTGGAGAGTTTCCCATACCTGGGCAGTGTGCTTATGACCGGCTCCAGTTTAACAGCAGAGGTCTCACTCCGAATCAGTCGAGCGGCAATATCTTTTCATCGGTTGCGTAACGCTGTGTGGAAGCGACCTGGTCTGTCGCTCCGCACTAAGCTTCAGGTCTTCTCGGCCATGGTCATTCCCTCCCTTCTCTACGCTTGCGAAACATGGACCCCCCTAATGGAACATCTTCGCCGGTTAGAAACATTTAGGCTAGCCTGCCTACGATCCATCCTGGGTTTAACCAGGCTGGATTGTGTGAGGAGCTCACAAATCCTTGAAAGATCTGGGCAAGGTCCCATCGGTGAGCTCCTCCGGCAGACAAAGCTGCGTTGGCTGGGTCATGTAGCCCGCATGCCCAGCCACCGCATGCTGAAACAGCTTTTGTTCGGCCGGATCGACGGGGCTAAACGGGCGTGGCACGGGCTAGAGAAGAGATGGAGTGACGTGGTACAAGAGGACGTGGAGCTGAGTGGACTTGCCGATGACTGGTACCAGCGGTGTCAAGATCGGCCTCTGTGGAGGAGGCTCGTGAAGGATGCTAATGGGCAGTTGGAGGCAGTCGCCCTCCAACAACAACGGAGGGCGGAGAAGCGAAGCTCACAACAACGAGCGGAGCGCCGGGTGGCTAAAGCACAGCAGGTTGGAACAGTAGGGGGCACAGGTGGTGCATCAGCCAGTCATCTCAGTCAGTCGACCCGTGGCACCTGGGTCTGCCCCGTGACCTCCTGCCAGCGGGCGTTCGACACTTCACGTGGCCTCAAGGTGCACATGGCCTGGCACAAGCATCGTGGTGACGTCACCGCCACTTAGTGGCGAATGGCGGTTGTTGTTGTGCGTGAGTGTGCGTGAGTGTGAGTGAGATTGAGTGTGATTGAGTCTGAGTCAGTGTGCGTGAGTGTGAGTGAGTGATTGAGTGTGATTGAGTGTGCGTGAGTGTGAGTGAGATTGAGTGAGATTGAGTGTGCGTGAGTGTGCGTGAGTGTGTGCGAGTGTGAGTTGTGGGGAAGCGGTAGTGTAGCGGTTAACGTACTGCACTACGAACCCGGCAACCCGAGTTCGATTCCCACTCGGTGATGATTATGTGAACCGGTACGGGCCTCCCCTCAGTTGCTCGCTAACGGCACTTGCCCCAACAGTCTAGTTGAAGGCGACACGGGGGACCTTTGTCTTTACGTGCAGGGCGGTGTGTCGGGACGACCCTGGCTGCGACTTCTACCTGAGTCTGGATGCTGGCGTCGCCCTCACGAACCGCCACTCCCTGCGCCTCCTCATCCAGCAGAACAGGTGTGGACCACAAAGACAAAGGTCCCCCGTATAGTCTCTACAGACGTTTGGTGCTGATGATGATGATGACACGACTGCTGCCCCACTGGCACCGATGATGCTGCAGCTGATGCTGCTGCTGCTGATGCTGCTGGTGGCCGTGATGGTGCTGATTGTGCTACTGATGATGAGTGCTGTGAAGAGAGAGCACTTTACGCAGGCCGGTACGGCGCACGAGGGGGTCGGTGACCAGCACCATCGCACCAGGCACTCATTTGAGGCCGAGTTGACCTGGGGACCGGTTCAGATAATCGTCATTGGCGTTGGTGGCCATGGGCAGGAATCAAACTCGGTTTCCTTGGTCCATCAGGCAACACGCTAACCGCTACACCACCGCTCCCCACCCACGCACAACAACCGCCCATTCGCTACTAAGGGGCGGTGACGTCACCACGGTGCCTGTGCCAGGCCAGGTGTACTTTTCAGGCCACGTGAAGTGTCGAACGCCCACTGGCAGGAGGTCACGGGGCACAACCCAGCAGGTGCCACGTGTCGACTGACTGAGACGACTGACCGATGCACCGCCTGTGCCCCCTACTGTGCCAACTCGCCGTGCTTTAGCCGCCCGGCGAGCATCGCTCCTCGTACGTGCACGGACAAACACCCCAAGTTCAGGACTCACGCGGGGGCTGGAACGCTGTTGCAGACGGGTGGAACGTCTCCGTGTGCGCGAGAGATGGAGGGAGCCAAATGTGGATGAGAGAAAATCCGCAGGTGCATGGCGGTTGGTCTGGCTCAGGAGGCACGGAGGACAGAAAGCATCGGAATCCACAGGGGACGATTGTCCCTGGGTGCGACTCCACAATTAGTGGCAGTGTAACACGCGGCACGCTTTCACGAGCAATGTCAGCCCTTATACAGATCACGTAAAAATATAAATGTGTCGTTAGGGGCCGTCCATAAATGACGTCACGCACCTGGGGGGTGGGGGTCAGACATTTGTGACGATGTATGACGAGGGGGGGTTTAGAAGTGTGACGTCACATCAAAATGCGCAACTTTAAATAAATGTAAACAACACGTTCTACTTAATTAAATAGACTTTTTAATAAATGTTTTCTCCTACAACAACAGAGTGCAGCGCCACATTGAATACGCACTACAATGACAATAGTTTAAAGCGATTTGAAGCACGTTTTTTTTTTAGAATGGAAATATGGTTGGGGGGGGGAGGCAGAGCTTTGTGACGTCATATTTGAGGGGGGGGTCTGACTTTTTGTGACGCCGTGTGACGAGGGGGGGGAGGGTAAAAAATCGTCCAAAATCGCGTGACGTCATTTATGGACGGCCCCTTAAACCCGCCACCACTCGACACAGCCATCTAGTAAGGTTTGTCACGTAAACGGAACGTGACCAATTCGTCACTAGTGCAGCACTACACCGGTGTGTTGGAGAGCCAAGCCACAACATTTACAACCCGAGTACGACGTTTCGCCAGTAATTACAACCAGCTTCATCAGGCAACAGGAGGACTTCCCCGCAAATCTGGCGGCCAGGGAATGGAACGCGCGCGGCAGGGACGCCCACCGTGGAGATGGAGCTACGACTTCGCCTCGTCTCTCCGTAGCCGAGCGGATTGGTGCACCGCGGGTACCGTGAGAGATGGGCGACTGCCTGAGCAGGGGGGTGGTGGTTGTCCGGTCGCTGGCCACCCACCCCCCTTCATGCAGCAGTGGATAAATTATGGTCGACGCCGCGTGTGTGTGCGCGCGCTCGTGGGGAGCGGTCGTGTAGCTCCGCACCCGGCGACCCGGGTTCGATTCCCGCTCACGGCCAACACCGGTGACGATTATCTGAACCGTTCCTGGGCCTCCACCTAGGTCGACTCAGCCTCAAATGAGTACTTGGTGCGGTGTAAACATCGCCACTAGGGAGACAAAGGCGGCCGGGCGTGGTGCTGGCCACCCACCCCCTCGTGTGCCGTGCCGGCCTTCATAGGCGCTGCTCGCTAACAGCACTTGTCCCGAGAGTCTGTTAAGGGGCCGTCCATAAATGACGTCACGCACCTGGGGGGGGGGGGGGGGGTCAGACATTTGTAACGATGTGTGACGAAGGGGGGGTGTGGGGTTGAGAAATGTGACGTCACATCAAAATGCGCAACTTTAAATATAGACAACACGTTCTACTTAATTAAATAGACTTTTTAATAAATGTTTTCTCCTACAACATCAGAGTGCAGCGCCACATTAAATACGCACTACAATGACAATAGTTTAAAGCGATTTGAAGCATGTTTTATGTTTGTGGGGGGGGGGGGGGTTAGAGCTTTGTGACGTCATATTTAAGGGGGGGTCTGACTATGACGCCGTGTGACGAGGGGAGGGGGGGTCAAAAATCGCCCAAAATCGCGTGACGTCATTTATGGACGACCCCTAAGGCTTTGTCGTGCCCTGGGGAGCGGTGGTGCAGCGGCAAGCGAACGCTACGGAGCCGAGTTCTACTGAAAAGGTCCGAGGTCTCCCCTGGGTGAATTGGGCCTCAAATGCGCACGTGGTGGTGGAGTTGTGTTCAACATCGCCGCTGGGCCGTTAAAGGAGCGGGGGTCCTTTGTCTTTGTGGGCGCAGGAAGGTGCTAGCCCCCCTCGTGTCCCGCACGGGGAAGCTGTGGTCCAACTTCTGGGGGGCTCGCGGCGAGGACGGCTTCTACGCTCGCTCCGAGGACTACGTGGACATCGTGGCCAGACACAGAGTGTGCGCTCACACGCACACACTCACACACACACACTCACTCACTCGCACACACTCACTCGCACGCACTCACACACACTCACTCACTCGCACACACTCACTCACTCGCACACACTCACGCACTCACTCACACGCATGCACTCGCACACACGCTCACATTCACATGCGCACGCACTCGCACACACATATACACACGCGCGCACGCTCACACGCGCACACTCATACGTGCGCAGGCTCACACGCGCGCAGGCTCACACACTCGTGCACACTCACACACGCACACACCCTCACACACGCACAGACTGACTCACAGGCTCACGTGCGTGCGTGCGCACACAGACAAAGATTTTCTCCCCCCCCCACCCCCGCGTAGCCTCAACAGGCTATTGGGGCAAGTGCTGTGAGCCAGCCTCAGGGCCTGTGATGGCCGAAACTGCGCTAGAGTGGGTGGCGTTGTCAGCGCAACGCCCGGCCGCCTTTGTCTCCCCAGTGGCGACGCTTACACACTCATTAGACGCTGAGTCGACCTAAGGGGAGGCCCAGGATCGGTTCAGATAACAGTCACTGCGGTTGGCCAATTAGCGGGAATCGAACGCGGGTCGCCAGGTTCGTCGCTCAGCGCACGAACTTCGGCTTTTTGCGTTTAGTTTGTCGTCCTACGCCCTGCACCTCCGATGAGCACGGTTGGCTGCGTAAGGTGCGAAAGAAGTTCTCCACGTACGTACAAATAACGGAAAGGCCTGCACCGGTTGGAATATTCGCCGCGGCTCATGGTCTGCGAGCGGAAATTGAACTCGGCCGAGAGCGATTCGGAGCGCAGTGCGCTCGCTAAAGACGCTGCACGACCACCACTCCCCAGCTTTGAAGGGCCGCGCGGCACACCTCCGAAGGGGTGGGCGACCACTTTTAACAAGTCCTGGGCCTCCTCTGGGTTGATTCAGGCTTCAAACGTGTACCTGGTGAGATGCGTAAACATCAGCGCTGGGGAGACAAAGGCGGCCGGGCGTGGTGCGGGCCACCCACCCCCTCGTGTGCCGTGCCGGCCTCGGTTGGTGCATGGCTCACGGCACTTGCCCCAACAGTCTGTGAAGGCTACACGGGGGATCTTTGTCTCGGCAGGGGCGTGTGGAGCGTTCCGCACGTGAGCACCGTGTACCTACTGCATGGCTCCGCGCTGCGGGGGGCTCTGGGCGCCCCCCTTTACTCGCAGGGACCGGGGTCCAGCCAGGACCACGAGCTCGCCTTCTCCCACAACCTGCGCAACCGCGTAACCACCACGCAACTACCACAACCACCACAACCACCATGCAACCACCGCATAACCACCACAACCACCACGCAACCACCACGCAACTATTGCACAACTACTGCACAACCACCACGCAACCACCACAACCACCACAGCCACCACACAACCACCACAACCACCACAACCACCACCACAACCACCACCACAACCACCACCACAACCACCACACAACCACCACAACCACCACCACAACCACCACAACCACCACGCAACTACTGCACAACCACTGCACAACCACCACCACGCAACCACCACGCAACTACTGCACAACCACTGCACAACCACCACAACCACCACGCAACTACTGCACCCTCAAACACTCGCTGATTCTTGATGTAATCGGATTGCAGCCCATCTCCACTTGTGATGCGTCTGGCTGTTGCCTGCAGGGGGTGTTCATGCACCTGACGAACAGGCATGAGTTTGGACACCTGCTGTCGCTTAGCAACCAGACCACCACTCACCTGCACAACGACCTGTGGCAGATGGAGGAGAACCCGCAGGTGAGACGCGGGTGACCGTGGCGGTCCCGTCGCGTACAAACGCAATGGTCCCCGCCGGCGTAGCGGGCTGCGCCTACCGAGCCTGGCACAGCGAGCACCTCCCGTGGCCGTGACCGTACCCGGCCGCCTTTGTCTCCTCAGTACTCACGTTTTTGTTCACACCGCACCAAGTACTGATTTAAGGTCGAGTTCACCTGGGGGGGGGGGGGTGGGGTTGGGGAAGATGATCGCAGCTCCCCTCGTCCCGTGACATTCCAGCTCGGTTTTTGGGCAAACGTCCCCGAAGCTGCAAGAGGAATTCCCTTGGGATGGGGCGGAGTCCCAGCATCCCCTCCTTCCCCCCACCAACAGCGAAAACTCGGCAGGGCTCCCCCTGAAAAAGAGTCCTGGGACTCGGTGCTGCCTTCGTGGGTAAACGGGCGCGGTTGTAACAATGATAATTACGCTGTGTAACAAAAACACAATTTGATCCTGGGTAGTAAGTGTTATTTCCTAATTGCTTATGCCTCAAAGGTACAGAAAACGGGTATTATTCCCCACAAACTTTGCTTTTGTGACCAGGACAGTGATATTTTTAAAAATTACCTATTTTCACTGAGAAAACGTGGTGTGTATTTGTGTCATTCCTTCACGTAAAGTCTTTGTCACAAAAGCAAAGTTTGTGGGGAATAATAATAGCCGTTTTCTATACTTTTGAGGCATGAGCGATTAGAAAATAACACACACTACCCAGGAACAATAATGGTATTACATAGTGTCATAATATTGATGAGCTATAATAATAGGTAATCGCTAACGGCACTGTGCAGGCTTCGAGGGCACTCTGTGTCGTCTGTCACTGCTGCCGTCTGGTCGCACCCACAGCCCCTGCCGGCCACACCACTGGCCCGCTCCCGCACCGCGCCGGCCTTAATAGGCGCTCGCTAACGGCGCTCGCCTCAACCGCTGGTGTCTGTTGACCATGGACGTGCCGTCAGGGGAGGCAGAGCCTCGCCTGTCATACGCCAATGAAAATAGCTGTTACGAAAAGTAAGAAAAAAATCAAATAAAGTAAATATTAAGATTGTTCCATTGATCTGTGTTATCAATGTAATTTCTGTACGATTTCAATCATTTTTATTGTCAATATCGCCAAATTTGCGGAGCTCCGCTGCAAATACAGGAAGAGACGAGAGGTGAGGCAGCGACGAGCTCAGCCTCCCCTCTGATTGCGCAACCCCTCAGTAACTGGATGGAGCGCGGGCAATAAGCGTGTGCCTGTTACTATCTCAGTATGCCACCAATGTAATGTTTGTAGACCCCTTCATTTCATGTCCTCGCTTTCCATACTCCAGGTAACTTATTTCACGTACGTGTATAAAGATATTTAGGCTCGCTGGTCTCGTCATGAAACTGCAATGATAAAGCACCAGGGGAGGCAGCTATCACATCTGCCTCACTGAGGGGGACGTGAGGACACGCCCCCCTCAGTGAGGCCACACCCCCTCCGTGAGGCCACGCCCCCCTCAGTGTGTGAATCTGGCTCTGACACTAGCCACTGCTGTTGACATGACGCCGTGATGATGATAAGGATGATGGTGACGATGACAATCATGAGGGTGGTGACGCTGACTGTGATGGTGATGTTAATTTGTCGATTCGAGCAATAACGACGACTACAATGACGGCGAGGATGATGATCGAGATGATGGTGATCATAACGGTGAAGTTGACGGTGGCGAGGATGATGATGATGATGTCGTTCCATCCCTGTGCAGGACTGGAAGGAGAGGTATATCCACGCGGACTACGACAAAATATTTGAAGAGCAGAGCATCGTCCAGAAGGTAACGAGGTGCAGGGCGTCTCCGGGGCAGGTTGGAACACGTGGCGAGGTGCATGCGCGTGTGTCGGTGTGTATGGGTCTGTGTGTGTCCATCAAAAAAGTAACCTGCAGCGCCACACCTATTACCATCATTAGGGGAAAAAACGGTGATCCAATCTCCAACCCCCAGGAACAGGTTTGCAGATTTGCTGAGCATTTCTGTGAGGTCCTGGGGGAGGGAAAATCCCTCAGCCAGGAAAACATCGTGGCACAAAGTGGGGATGATTCTGCTGAGGCTGCGGTGCCTCAAATATTGGAAGAAGTCACCCCCTGTGAGTGGCTGGCTGAGGTGCCATCTGTTGAGGAAGTACTGAAGGCGATCCGGAGTCTGAGACCAGGAAAGGCACCGGGCAGAGATGATCTCCCAAGCGAAATGTGAGGGAGGGTGGCGTTTGTGCACAGACTGCCCTACATGACATTATAACAACACTCTGGACCACTGGACGGGTTCCGCAGTATTGGAAGGGGGACCACACAGACTGTAACAGCTACAGGGGCATCTCACTCCTCAGTGTGCCGGGAAAGGTCCTGGCAAGGATTATTCAACATTTCCTTGCCAGGCACGCTGAGGAGAGGCTTGCGGAGCCCAAATGCGGTTTCAGGAAAGGGCGGTCCTGCACAGATGCCATATTTTCTGTCCGTCTGCCACAGCAGAGGTGTAGGAAATTCCAACAAGACCTACATCTCTGCTTTATTGACCTGGTCAAGGCCTATGATATCATCAGTAGGCCTGGGCTCTGGGTTGTTCGTCGTGCTTTTGGAGTCCCTGACCCTCTGCTCACGATCATTAAGGACCTTCATCATGGTGAGCAGGCCTGGGTAAAACTACGTGGCCGGGAGTCAGAGCCATTCCCTGTACACCTTGGGGTGCGACAGGGATGTCCTCTGGCTCCCACATTATGTAACATCTATTTTGACCACGTAGTTCGTGAAGCCTTCAATAGCTGTACCGGGGGAATCTCCATTTGGTACAGATATAATGGGAGGCTGATCGATGCCCGGGTGCGGTCAAGGGATGGCTCCCTATTGCTCAACCACGTTATGTATGCCGATGATTTGGTAAGAGCTGCTCATTCAGAGGAGGAGTTGGAGACGCTGCTGCTGAGACTGGAGCGTGTCACTAAGAGATGGGCCTTACCATCAGCCCCACCAAAACGAAGCACCTGCCTGGGTATTTTGTACCATCGGACACTCCACCCCCACAACTCCCAATCGGTGATGGGGCAGTTGTGTAGAGAGTGGAGAGTTTCCCATACCTGGGCAGTGTGCTTATGACCGGCTCCAGTTTAACAGCAGAGGTCTCACTCCGAATCAGTCGAGCGGCAATACCTTTCATCGGTTGCATAACGCTGTGTGGAAGCTACCTGGTCTGTCGCTCCGCACTAAGCTTCAGGTCTTCTCGGCCACAGTCATTCCCTCCCTTCTCGACGCTTGCGAAACGTGGACCCCCCTAATGGAACATCTTCGCCGGTTAGAAACATTTAGGCTCGCCTGCCTACGATCCATCCTGGGTTTAACCAGGCTGGATTGTGTGAGGAGCTCACAAATCATTGAAAGATCTGGGCAAGGTCCCATCGGTGAGCTCCTCCGGCAAGCAAGGCTGCTTTGGCTGGGTCATGTGGCCCGCATGCCCAGGAGGGGGCTAAACGGGCGCGGCACGGGCTAGAGAAGAGATGGAGTGATGTGGTACAGGAGGACGTGGAGCTGAGTGAACTTGCTGATGACCGGGACCAGCGGTGTCAAGATCGGCCTCTGTGGAGGAGGCTCGTGAAGGACGCTACTGGGCAGTTGGAGGCAGTCGCCCTCCAACAACAACGGAGGGCGGAGGAGCGACGCTCACAACAACGAGCGGAGCGCCGGGTGGCTAAAGCACAGCAGGTTGGCACAGTAGGGGGCACAGGTGGTGTATCAGCCAGCCATCTCAGTCATCTTAGTCGGTCGACCCGTGGCACCTGGGTCTGCCCCCTGACCTGCCAGCGGGCGTTCGACACTTCACGTGGCCTCAAGGTGCACATAGCCTGGCACAAGCGTCGTGGTGACGTCACCGCCACTTAGTGGCGAATGGCTGTTGTTGTTGTGTGTGTGTGAGTGTGTGTGTGTCGGTGTGTGTCGGTGTGTATGTGTTTGTGGGGAGCGGTAGTGTAGCGGTTAGCGCTACGCTGCGCTATGAACCTGGCGACCCGGGTTCGATTCCCGCTCACGGCCAACACCAGTGACGATTATCTGAACCGGTCCCGGGCCTCCCCTAGGTCGACTCAGCCTCAAATGAGTACCTGATCCGGTGTAAACATTGCCACTAGGGAGACAAAGGCGGTCGGGCGTGGTACTGGCCACCCACCCCCTCGTGTACTGTTCCGGCCTTCATAGGTGCTCGCTAACAGCACTTGCCCCTACAGTCTGTTAAGGCTATATGGGGGATCTTTGTCTTTTGTCTGTGTCTATGTGTGTGTCGGTGTGTGTGTCTGTGTGTGGGGAGCGGTAGTGTAGCGGTTAGCGCTACGCTGCGCATTGAACCCGGCGACCCGAGTTCGATTCCCACTCACGGGCAACACCGTCCTGGGCCTCCCCTAGGTCGACCCAGCCTCAAATGCGTACCTGCTGCGGTGTAAACATCGCCACTGGGGAGACAAAGGCGGTCGGCCATGGTTCTGGCAACCCACTCCCTCGTGTCCCATGCCGGCCTTTATAGGTGCTCGCTAACAGCGCTTGCCCCAACAGTCTGTTAAGACTACACGGGGGATCTTTGTCTTTGTGCGAGTGCGTAGCCGTGTGACGAGGTGTTCTGGTTCCCGCTCTTCTCGGACGCCGCGTGCGACCAAATAATCGAGGAGATGGAGAATCACGGAGAGTGGTCCGGGGGGAAACACGAGGTCGCTCGCACCACCAACACCACCGCACAACCACCGCACAACCACCACCACATCACCACAACGACGCCATCACAACCACACCTATCACCACGCCACCATCCCACCACCGCCACCACGGCAAAACCACCAAACAACCGCCACCACACCACCACCACCACACGCATCACCACGCCACTATCCCACCGCCACCATCACCACTGCCCAACCACCACCGTCATCACAAGCACCACCACGCCATCATCACCACCACCACCACGATGACGTTGTTGTTGTTGCAGGACAAACGCGTGGGAGGCTACGAGAGCGTGCCCACCGACGATATCCACATGGGGCAGATCGGCTTCCACGACCAGTGGCTCGCCTTCCTGCGCCGCTTCATCAAGCCCGTGGTCGAGAAGATGTACAAGGGCTACGTGACCGAGGCGAGGCCCGCGGCCACGCCGACGAGCTCCAAGGCGCCCGAAAGCCGCGTTTCCATTACAGTTGCCGCGCGGGGGAGGACGGAGGGGCATGCTGCACTGCTGATGAGCTATAGCAATGGTGGAGCCAGGAATAGTCCAGCTGTGTGTGTCTAGGAGGGGCATGCTGCACTGATGAGCTATAGCAATGGTGGAGCCAGGAATAGTCCAGCTGTGTGTGTGGCTAGGAGGGGCATGCTGCACTGATGAGCTATAGCAATGGTGGAGTCAGGAATAGTCCAGCTGTGTGTGTGGCTAGGAGGGGCATGCTGCACTGATGAGCTATAGCAATGGTGGAGCCAGGAATAGTCCAGCTGTGTGTGTGGCTAGGAGGGGCATGCTGCACTGATGAGCTTTAACAATGGTGAAGCCAGTAATAGTCCAGCTGTGTGTGTGGCTAGGAGAGGCATGCTGCACTGATGAGCTTTAACAATGGTGAAGCCAGTAAGAGTCCAGTTGTGTGTGAATAGGAGGGGCATGCTGTACTGATGAGTTCGAATGGTGGAGGCAGTAATAGTACAGCTGCGTGTGAATAGGAGAGGCATGATGCACTGATGAACTCTTAACAATGGTGAAGCCAGCATTGATTCAGTCGTTGCTCAGTGTATTAGGGCACCTCCACACTGATGCTCTCTAAGAAGAGCGAAGAAGTCAGTATTAATACAACAGTCGTTACGGAACATATCAGGGCCACTCTAAACTTAAGGCCGGTCAGAAAAAGACAGACGTGATGATTGGTAACGGAGCAGTGGCCATTGTGGTGTCGCTCTTTTGAATGCAGTCCCTGAGCGTGCTGAGCTTCGTGGTTCGCTATCGCCCCGATCGTCAGCCGTTCCTCCGGCCGCACCATGACGCGTCCACCTACACCATCAACATCGCCCTCAACACCGTCGGGGTCGACTACGAGGTACCGCGCCTCCACCACGCCTCGACCACGCCTCCACCACGCCTCCACCACGCCTCCACCACGCCTCCACCACGCCTCCACCACACCTCCACCACGCCTCCTCCACGCCTCCACCACACGGCGGCTACCAACACCGCACCTTGGGGTCTCCTGGTCTCTTCTTCCCCCCCCCGCCCGCTTTCCTCCAAATCTCCACGAGTCCTCCCCACGTCTTGTCTCATATTGTCCCTCTGGGTCTCCCCTTTCATGCCTCCGTACGTCTCCCCACTTCCTTCCCATGCCCCCCCCCCCCCAGCTCAACATCTCTCCCAATATCTCCATCTCATGTCCACCACCTCCCCCCCCCCTCTCCTCCTTTGTCCCCCGCGGTGCCGCAGGGTGGCGGGTGCCGGTTTCCCCGGCAGGAGTGCTCCATCACGGACTCCCGCAAGGGCTGGGCCCTCATGCACCCGGGCCGGCTCACGCACCTGCACGAGGGGCTGCCCACCACGAACGGCACGCGCTACATCGCCGTCAGCTTCGTAGACCCCTAGAGATCCCGCGATCCTGGGAGGCTCGAGCGGGACGCACCGGGAGCCATTCCCCACCGCGCGACCGGGAGCGGCGTCCCGCCCGACGCCACGTCCTCGTAGCGAACGAGTCGTTAATCCCACCCCGTGGCCCTGCTTGCCCCCTTCCCTACACCCCACCGAGCCAGATTCAGATGTCTTCTTCTTCTTGCGAGGGTAGCAGCGCGGCACGGTTTGGTTCCCGCTGGGCTCGGAAAACGGCCAGCGGGGAAAACCACTCCGGAGCACGCGAGGGTTCTGTGCTGGCTCGGCTCGAGTGTGCCAGTGGAAAAAAAAATAAGAGGCGTAACAATGAGCTGGCAGCCCCACCCTCAACCAGCCCTGCCCACTTTTACATCGTCACACCCACTCAGCCACCAGCACCATCCCCAGCAGGTGGATTTGCCAATGGCGCAGCCCACAGCTCAGAGGCCCCACCCACTAACTCAAGTAGCCCCGCCTTTTCCCTCACCATCACGAGTTGACCATGAAGCCATACTATTTTCTATCCAGGGACAAAATTCTGAATTTTACAAAACTTTAGGACAGACTTTAAAATTGGGACCTTCAGTCAAGCCAGGGCATGTTTTTAATATAAAATTATGGTGACGGTGCACAGGCCCCAAGATAGCAGGCTGGCAGCAACGTACAGCACTATTAACGTAGTACTGGAATGGATCTAAAAATAGTTGTACACGTTTCTTGAATTGAGCAAAGTTGTGAGAACTTGGGAAAGCAGATGACGGGAGGGAATGCCAAAGTGACGCAGTGGAACAAACCACGAAGACTCTGGCCCCGAAGCTCAAAACCCGAGGATAAGAGCCAGAAACGGCTGGCAACTGAAATCTACGTGCCTCCCGCTCAGCCTTCTTATAACGCTTGACATGTGGATTCTGGCTGCGAGCCAGTTAACCCACCCCCTCGCTTTCCCCAGCTGCTCGTGTCCAGCCGTCGCCTCCGAATTCTACGATGTCGTTCCGACTCACCCCTCCGCTTGTCTCCGTCTCCACCCTGGAGCCAACTCCGTCATATTTCGCCGTTTGTCGTCGTCGGTTCTCTCGCGACGCGCCCTGCCACCGCTCCCGGCTCCATCTCCTTCGTCGCTGGGCACGGCCACCGCGTGATGGCAGACGCGTGCTGCCCCCCGCTTCTTGAACGTTACAAATAAAAGGATAAGACTTTCTTGTGCAAGTTTGGGTGTCGATCCCTTGAGGGGAGGGGTGCTGGGAAGGGGTGGGGGGGCGACCCGGTGCTGGGGCTGGGCAGGGTTCAGTGCGGTTGTCGATAATTACAAGAACAAACTTTTTGGCGTTAGGTTTTATCAGCTGTGGCTTTTATAGTTCCACAGGCAATCGGCCATCCGCGATTTAAACCGGGTTCTCAAGCGCGGTGGTGTATCGGGTTTGATGGGTCTCGGCCCGATCGCCAACAACTGCACGAAAACCACTGTAAATAACCCGACTTCGCAACTGAAACGTTTACCGACTTTCATATCCGAGAATTACCGTACGGGATTGACGGTCACGCGACGAGTATCGCCGTCACGCGCAGGGCAGCGGTCAAGCGATGCTCTCCGTGTGTACGAAGCAGGGCTGGGGAAATCACTTCATGGGGCCTTTCAGGGGGTAGCTCGATCACATCCACTCCCGTGGACCGTTTCTCACAGAGCCGATTTCACTGGGAAATTACAGCCAGCATTCTCAGATGTTGGCCGCATCTCCGATCGGCGCTGCGAAAGAGGTTCACAGCGTACATTGGAAAGCTCGGCCGTTGCCAACGCTAGAATATTTTTTTCGAGCATTGACAGAATAACGGGATATGCACGGAGACGGCGCGCTCATGTGAAATGGCTTTATTACATCATTTTAGTTTCTTATTTAAATAACAACGGCGACACTGCACGCTACCGCACACGGCCACTCCCCTGGAGGGGTGGTGGTGGTGGGGGGATGGGGGTGGTCAGGACAGGGGAGAGCAGGGGGGAGGCTGGGCGAGCGACGACGCAGAGCAAAGTGAGAGACGCGGTGCGTGTGACGGAAAGAGCGTGTGGATGGAGAGACGGGTTTCGGAGTCGAGTGTGCACCGAAGGATCGCAGGGCGGATTTAGATCTACGGCTGCCACGAGGCAAGGGGGGGGGGTGCACGGTGATATCAAACAGGTCCTGTGGACCTCATCACAATCATCGTCACCGTCGTGAGGTTGGTGGGTGCGCGAGCCATCGCTTCAGGAGGCAAGGGGGGTGAGATACTCCCAACTCCACGGGGCGAAAGTGGACAGCCAAATGGAAGGTAAAAAGCAAACGAGTTCACGATTTTATCCGCGAAGACCTTGAGTGTTTAACCCTCCTACGTCTGCACGGTGAGGTTTGTGGAAACTCAAAACACTCTGAATGCAAGACCCTCCTCAAGCAAGCAACGTGGATACTCTGGGAAGCTTCCTGGGTATAAAGAGGCCATTGTTATAATGATCTTGGGATGTCACGGGATTTGGGACGTGTGAAAGAAGAGCTTCATCGCTCATCGGGGCTTTTGCAGCTGAAAAATTAAAACGTCTTGGTGTCCAAAATGAGAGAAAGCTGAGCACCAATAAAAAAACCCCCACAAGGGTTGGGGTAGGCGAGAGAGTTCGTGAGCAGGGAGTGAGACGGCGAATGTGTGAGGAGGGGACGGGACTACAGCTATTTTAGTATCGAGACAGAAAAACGGAACTCATCTTCTCCAAAATGTAAATACCACCGAGAGTAAAATGTTAAGGCGGCAGACCGTGAAGACCGAAGTGAAACTGAATCCATGCACAACAAGGCACAGGACCCACAAAGCGGGACTGTGGGATTCCAAAGCCCACCCCGCCTACCATCAAACACCTCTTCTTTACCATGGCACATCCGAGCAGGTGGGGGGGGGGGGGGGTTCCACTGGCTATTTTGTCGAGCCGAGCCAGAACCAGGCTGTGAAACTGAGGTCTCGCAATACATCTGTATTTGGCTTGGGGGGCCAAGCAGGGCCAGAGTAGCGGGGGGGTGGGGGGGGCGAAATATTTTCGGTCGTAGGTCGGTGTCGGTTTCACGTTGGACTTTTACCCACGACTCGACTCATCAATTGCCTTGCGTGGTAGGCGGCACGGCACGGTTCCGGGCAGTGGGGAAACAAACAAAAAACCACACCAAGCGGGTGCCTCCTGACCCGCGCCTGGCTCGGTTGTGCGGTCAGAAAAACCCCGAGGGTAAAACCAGAAATAAAGAGACACGAGAGTCCGTAGCCGTTAACGCACATTGTTCCGTTTTACAGAGCGAGACGGAAGAGCGAGTAAACAGAACCGAGCGACGTTCCCAGCGAAATGAAAAAAGGCATTTTTTTTTTAGTTTTAAAGCGAACATGGGGAAAGGGGGGGGTAGGAGGCGGGGTCGGGAGGGTGCCCACTCAACCAGAAGCCAGCCACACACTCAGACCGCTTCTACAGTACACACCAAAAAGCTACGTTAAAAAGTCGATTATATTCATATATTTATAAAAACCTGCAATAAATCACGAGTTATTCTTCTTTTAGGCGATTAACGTTTTGTCTTTTAAAGATGTTTTTGATTAAAAATGTTTAATTGTATTGAGCGTCGTTAAATGGTTTCCATTTCAAAGTTTACTTTATTTTTTTTTAAAAACAGGGAGGTTCGTGTTCATCTTTGTTCTCTTTTTGAACCTGGGAACGTTGATTCTGGGGGGTGGTTTTGGGGGGGGGGGTGTATATTTTAGGGCTGCCGAGTCAGTAGAGGACGCACGCACCACAGAACTGGGTGCGCATCAACAAACGGCGGGAGGGGTTGATCGTTACCGATCGGTAGAACGGTAAAAAAAAACCAACACCGGGTGAAGACCCAACCGCTGGACAACCCTAACACGTCAAAAACATCACCACGGGTCATTTCAAGTCTGCGTTGTGTGCAGGAAACAGCGTTCTACGGGTTTGAGACGAGAGTTGTAAGAGGTGTTCGCACCATCCAGACAACACGAGTTTCATTCGTCCCCCCCTCACCCCCATGTGTCCATTTAAACAAAAAGCACCCCCACTTATCTCAACTCTAGTAACTAATTCCTCCCGAGTTGTCGCCGTTTACAGCACACTACGACCGGGCACTCCACCACCACCACCACCAATCCTCTCCGCGTCCCCGTTGCACCACGGGGCTCCCCGATCATCAACCCGTAACGTTGCTGGGGAGGAGGAACGGCAAGCGGAGCAAACTCGGGGTAGGCAGGGAGGGAGGGGAAGGCAGCTGTTGGAAGTTTTAATGAAGGGTTTTCTATGGGCAACAGAAATAGCTGGGGGGGGGGGGGGGGGGTACAACAGGACATCGGCGATCCAAGGCAGGCACCAACACACGTGTGTGTATGTGTGTGTACAAAACAAAATACAACAATCTGGACACGGAATATCACGGGACGTTGACAACCCCCGTCGGGGCCTGGTAATGACTTGGCAACTGCCCGCACCCACCCACCTCCTTCCCATTAGAGATTAAGATTTCACGATCCTCGGTTGACGATTCGATAGGGGAAAAAAAATTGATTCTTTGCAGCTCATTTTTTATTTAACTCCCGTCGTTTGGTTTCTATCGGTTTCTCTGTTGGCGTCATTCATACGGGTTTTGTTCACGACATCAGCCCAAAGAATAAGATCAATCACCAAGGGCATATCGGCCGCGGATAACTTGCAATCATCGCAATGGTACCATCGGGGAGGGCCAGGATAGCCTTTAAAAATGAATCTGTAAATTGGTTGGCTTCGCATACTCGGAGTCCCCCATCAGTCTGCGATGTTATTTGCCCAACATAACTGCTTACAGGGTGCCATTTAATCGAATACGCCCGCACAAATGGTGTGTGTGTGAAGACCACAACCACCCACCACCGTCAGGAGGCAGTTCACCCAACCCCAAAGCAAAGCCGGGGAGGATTTGCTCGACCAAAACTACCGCCCCCCACCCTGCAGCAAGATGGGATACCACAACCCTGGGATGAAGAGTCACTCCGCTCGCCCTCCCAGGCCACCCCCAGCTCTACCTCGATGACATCACCAAGCCCAGCCCATCACCGCCCGTCCAGCAGCACGAGAGGGGACGGAGGAATAAGACTCCCCTCCCCCAAACTCCCCTGCCACGTGTCGTGCTGGGTGATGCATGAAGGGGGCGGTGGGAGCAATGTTTTGAGCGTTTCCCTTCTTAATGTTACCGCGGTTCTCCGGCTTTCTCCAAAAAAAAGATGTTTTAAAAGAGCACTACGCATTATAAAACATCGTTGGCGTCTTCACGATGGAGTTTAAAGTTTTACGTCGCTTAAGTTTAAAGGCTCCGTGAAGGCCCGAGGGGGGCCCCGTTGAAAAACGAAAGCAATTTCAAATTTAAAAAGGAGGGGGGAGGGCGAGGACCGTCGTTACAAACTCACCCCTTATGATGCCAACAGAATTCCACACCAGAGCTGCATGTCAATTAAAAAGTGGCCACACATTCCCCGCCCCCGCCCCAATAAAAGAGGAACCCTCAAGACAGGATCATCGTGACGACCTCGGCGGGTCAGGAGTCCCCCTTCACCTGGGGTTAAAGTAATAACCGGCGCGTTATTGTTACGGCAGGTGAACGAGGCAGGCCTGTGAACCGGCCCAACATTTTTGCGAACATAAAAAACAACGGTAAAAATCACAATTATAATTGTGAAGGCCTACCAAGAGAGATACCGCAATAACAAAACAAAATAGAGAGAAGGAATCGAGTCGATATATTTTACAGTTAAAATCCGTCACAGTAACAATAATCGAATGGTAATTATTCTACCAAAAGCAAAATGCACCCCCGTGCCCCATGAACCCGTCACCGCGTGGTGTTTAACCTATATACGAGTAGCAGTGATCATCAGCGTCGTCGTGAGCGCAAAATCACCGATTCTTGGTGCTGTGCGACTCTGGGGAGGGGGGGCTCTCTCGCTCGCTCTCCACCACGGCTCTGTTGTGGCTGGCACCTGTGGAGGGGGGCCGAGCGGCGCATATGTACACGTGGGTCGGTGGCGGGACACCGAGAGGCGTAACACCGGGCGTGCGCACCACGCCGCACGCGGGACGGCGTGTGGTCCGTCTCGGCACTACGGGAGCAGACAATGCCGGCCTCTGCCAGACGCACTCGTCCCTACCGTCTCCTCTTTAGAGGAGGGGGGGGAGGAAACACCCCTTAAGGCAGCATTGTTACAGCGCGGCTGCCAGAGAGGGGTGGGGGGGTCTCAAACTGATGTTGGGCGAGCGTGGTGGCTTCACCGTTGCCGGCCCGGCGGGCCAGGAGCCGTCGGTAACCGTGTGTCCGCAAGCTGTGCCGGGCCAACTGCAGTCAATCGACGCAGCAACTCACCTTGTCGACCATCCACGAGTGAACCTACAACCCTGCGTGGTCACTCTGCGGCGGGACTAAAGACGACGGTTGAACGTTTATTGGTCGTTTGTTCAGCGCCCTTGAAAAATTTGCTCGCCATGTCACAGCGCGATATATATTTTTTTTAATTGTCGTTATTATCACGACCGTCATGAGTTAAAAGGTAGCGCGACGGCGTTTACAGTCTGCCACGGGGGGGGGGGGGGGGGGAACAACAAATTGGTCCGCGGCTGGAATTTTCTGCTTCAGGGTGGCAACCGCAAAGTGGCATGTTGGCCCACCTCGATTCAGCGGACGACTCGACCCGCAGGCGATTTTGGCGACGAGAAATCAAAACGCATTTCAGATGAACGGCTGCGGTTTACAAAAAGAAAAGAAAATTAAGGCGAGAAAACCCCCGATGAAAAAGATAATAAACAACAAGCATTGCAGGCAACAATAAACTTAAGACACCCTCGAGAGTTTGGTTTTTTGTGGCACGTGCCTTGGCGAAGGGAAAATTACGACCGGTAAAAAAAAGGCACAAAATAAAAATACCCAAAAAAGGAAAACGCAAAAAAAAAACGAAAGTTAAATCGGTTAACGTGACGGCCAACATCAAAGGAGGAATTTCAACGCCCGGTGTGCGGGCGACGCAGCGTCGGCAGAAGTGACCCCCCCCCTCTCTCTCAACTCGCAAACGCCTCGCTGCCTCGTCGTGACTCCAACCTCGCATTCCGGGGATGCAGCAACCCCACCCCCACCACCACCAAAGGAGCCAGTACCGGCTGTCATTCGTTACAAGCGCTCCCTCTCTCCACAGAGTGGTGGTTTGGGGAAGCCTTTCCTGGGAAACAATCGGAACTTAAACATTTACCTTTGGTGGTGATCCCCCCCCCACCCCCCAACATCCACACTATAATCCCTTGCCTAGCGTGATCCAAAAACCGTGCGAGAAACACCGTGCGCATCCACACGGAGGGGAAGCCGGTCTCAGAGTGCGACGTTAAAATGAGAAATGCAGCGTTGTTGTTGTTGTTGCCAGCTCGACGAACCCCCCCCCCCCCCCCCCGAGTACCCCAATTAGTGCGGCAAAGATGCACGCGGTGATGCGACGGGTGAAGGCCGTTTTCGCAGTGGGTCGGCCTAAAAAACGGGGACGCCAGACGCAAGAAATTCAGTCGCATCCACTCTCCTGATATTGGCCAAACTTCTCCTACGAAGAACCCCTTCCCCCTCCTCCTGGAAGTCCCCGAGACTGAGTGGGGGGGGGGGGTTATTGAAGATAGGCAACTCTCAACTTTATTCTGATTATATCCAGGTTGCTGTGCAACCCCGTGTAAATAGACACGTGACAGATCCGCCGATTGAAACGGATTCTTAGGCTCACGGCACATGCAGTGATGTGTGTGCACGCGCGAGTCGACCGTTCCCATCCACACACACACACGTGTGATGATACTGTAACATGCCGGGTTTGTGGAAACCCTACAATCAATATCTTGCGCGACCACGTGGCAACTAAAGCCATAATCCAGGAGGCGGCGGTGAGCCGCTTACGCCGATAGATTTAATTTCAAACGGTGGAGAGACCGCACTTCGCGGTGCATCTTGGGCCGGAAATTCCATTTAAAAAAAAAAGAGGGCAAACTTCGTCTCCGTGTAAAACCTGAAGGGTTTGTCACTTCGGTAGATCCAGGTCACTTGCCAAACAAAGAGACAATATCCCCCCCCATCTCACCCGGTTAAACAAAAATCACGCCACCCCACCTCCACCCCCCCCCCGCCCACCAGCGATGACGAACAGAGACGCTACGGCACAACTCTCCCGCCCCCCGGTGCTGCCGTTTGCGAGCGCGGCCGGTTGCTTTCCCCACGGGGGGGACGCGCGCTCCATCGCTTCGAAGATGGGGGCCGCGAAAGCGACGAAGAACCCAACGACAAAGCGAACACCCGCCCCCCCCCCCCCCCATCAGGCGGGCAACGTCGCACGTGCACAGCCCACGAGTGATCTGCGATGGGAGGTGGGGGGCGGTGAGTCACAACCAGCACCCCCCCAGTCGGACGCATTCTGCAAAGAACCCCTCCGACAGTCCAGCGTGTAATCTAATCAATCCTGCCAACCTGCCGCCCCAGCTGAGCGGTTCAGCTCTCCTCTCCCACCATCAGTGAGCCCCCCCCCCTCCTCCCGCTTACCCTCGGTGGCACCTCCCCCCCACCCACCCCTGCTTTGCCCCCCACCCCCCCCCTAATCTACAGCGAAGAGTAAAAAGCTGGAATGTGGTTTCACGATCGTCGTCATCGTCGTCGTCCTACCGGCCTCACTCAACAAAAACCACCCCCCCCAAAGCGCTTCTCTCCTCCTCCTGCCGTAACGGGTTTCCAACAGTGTTGGCTGCGGAGCTGACGATACGTTTTCAAAAGTGGAAACTGCGTGTATTTGCGTATAATATACAGTAGAGCGGCGGACCACTGACTTGGGGAGATGTCACCCATCCCGCGAGCAGGGGAAAAAAAATAACAAAAACACGTGTCCCCGTGACGCCGGGGATGGGGGGCGGGTGATAGTTTGTTAGCGGCTCCCCCCCCCCTACTCCACTACTGCTGCTGCTGCCTGGGGCCCCCCCCATACCTGCAGACCCCTCCCCTCACCCCCCCAAGGACGCCCCCCACCCCAGCACTCGGTACCCCCAGGGCGAGCGCAAGGGAGGGGGGGGGACCCCACGGCCGCCACCGCCACAAGCTAAACAAACAGGCCGCAGCAGCAGCAGCCCCTCGCGCTGTTGCTATGAACAAACGAGCCAAGCAAGAGAATAATTTTAATGTGAAGTTTTACAGGGATGCTTGCTTTAGTCTGACCTTCGCCCCCAACTAGGGGCGACCTGTGACCCCACGAACACGATCAATTCCCCCCCCCCACCACGCCACCATGCCCCACCCCCCCCTGGCTAACGACAACGCTGTCAGCCACCTCCCCAACCCGCTTAGCGTAGCCCCCCCTCCCGGTCACCCTTCACGTCACGGGCGGGCAACGAGGCTTCGTTACCATCAGCTGACAAAACTACATGGGGGAGGGGGGACAGCGGAGGATCAGCGGGAGCCCTGGTTGGGCCCCACATCAAACGCACCACCCCTTCACCAACATCACCACCAGCAGCAGCTCTCAAGCCAATGCAACCATCTAGATCGTGAAGCTTCGTGACCACGTGCTTGGGCTGTGCCACCATTTACTACTGAGAGATGGGAGGGGGGGGGGGGGAAGGGCCAGGATGTGAATTGTTTAAAAGGAAGACAAAGTCAGTGACGCTAAGAAGCATGCGGCAGTGGTGGTGGTGGTGAGGGGAATAAGGTGGTGAGGGTGTGGGGTAGAGGCTGTGAACACTACACCCGAGTCACCACCACCACCCAACAGCGTGTCTTCTTGTCAGACTGTCGTCGTTGCGCACGCACGTTGATGTGCGAGTCGGGGGACACCAGAGGGGGGGGGGGGGGGGGAGGTGGCAAGGGATTGGAGAGAGGAGTGCATCACCCAACTCTAAAGTGACCGCATAAAACCTCGTCAATGTGAGCTGCAAGTGGTGATGTCGGTGGTGGTGGTAGTTGTGGTGATGGTGGTGGCGCACGGGGCTGTGTTGTGCTCTTAGTTCCAGATCTTGAGGAAGCTGTCCCAGGAACCAGTAGCCACCGCCATGCCATCCTCCGTCACTCCAAGGCACGACACGCGGTTATCATGTCCGGCCAGCACACCTGGTCGCGTGCGCACACGCAGGGAACAAAAATGTACAGAACCCCCTTTTAGCACGAAGGTCATCAGAAGGTCACCGCGTAAGTTCTCTCGGTGCTGGGCCGTGTGAGTGCGTGCGTGTCGAAAAATTTTGCCGCTTGAGCTTCCGCCACACTTTGACGTGGACACTGTGTTCGGGGGTTCACGACAGTGTTAATGTGTCGCGCATCGCTCTCTGGGGCACGGTGGGGGGGGGAGTGCCAGGCCAGCTTCAGAGTACAGTGAAAGTAAAAGGAAGCCGACTAGACGAGCACCGAATCTAAACTAGCAGGCCACCCTCCTTGGTCAATACCGCGATTCTATCGACCTTTAAAAAAATAAACCTCTGCGTCCGCCGCAGGGTGGACGTTAAAATATGCTGCGGTAATAAATAAGGATTAGGTCAAGTGTGCCGGTGTCATGGCCCAAATTATATTTATTTGCCAAGCAGTTGCATGGATTAGCAAAAAGCAACATCGCCCCCTACGGAGCAGACTCATGCCGACTTGCAAGCGAGTGCTCCCGTTCACCGGTGCCGCACAGCGACAGCTGCCCATTCAGTTGTCCCCCCACCCGCCCCTCCTCCTGGGCTAGAAATCTGACAAGGTGACTTCGGCCAGCAGAGCAAGCAACCCGCAAATCTGGAGGTCGCGAGTTCATATCCATGGTTGGTCGGTAGACCTCAGCCCAACATCCCTGTTGGGATTGATAAAACGAGTACCGCTTTGTGGGGTGGGAAGGCAACAACGGTTGTCTCGTGGATAGATCCAACTCCCCCCCCCCCCCCCTCACTAGCTCAGGGGATGAATGAAGCAGGCACGTGCACCGCCTTAATGCCCATGCGAGGAGGAAATCTCTGACTGGGTTAAAAAAAGGAAAAAGAACACCGCCGCAAGACATTCCGGCACGATTCCTGGCGCGATTTTTTTTAAAAACTGCCGATCATTCATCTGCGACGTCGGTGCTGTGTCGCACCTGCGCGCTCGGCCTTCATGGCGTCCCACACGTTGCAGTTGAAGTCGTCGTAGCCGGCGAGCAGCAGGCGCCCGCTGCGGGAGAAAGCCACGGAGGTGATTCCGCAGATGATGTTGTCGTGGGAGTACAGCACCAGCTCCTGGTCGGCGCGCAGGTCAAACAGGCGGCACGTGGCGTCGTCGGAGCCCGTCGCGAACGCGTTGCCGTTCGGGAAGAACTGCACCACACCACGCGCGCAACAAAAGGCAAAAGATCAACCCTCGCCCGCGTGCAGCCTGAACAGACTGCCGGGGCAAGTGCTGCTCGCGAGCACCTACGATGGCGACGGGGAAAAAAAAAAAGCACACGAGGGGGTTGGCGGCCAGCAGCACGCGACCGCACCTTTGTCTCCCCTGTGGCGATGTTTGCACATCGCACCAGGTACTCATTGAAGGCAGTAGACCTAAATGAGACCCAGGACAGGTTCAAATACATGTCGCACGCCGTTATCGGTTGCGAGCGGGAATTTCACTCGGGTCGCCGGGTGTGCAGAGCAGCGCCCTTAACCGCGATACTACGGCTCTCCAAGACGAAGAAACATAAGCACATCATGTGTCAACGCGATGATGGAGAATGTCAACGCAGTCCTTCCCCCAACTGCTAGGTTAGGGACTGTATGCATCGAACAACTTAACAAAATGTGGCCGAGCGCGGAACCAAAATTAAAAAGTGCCGTTGATACGTTCCATTCTTGTAGCCGTTTAGTGCGGTTAAGAGGCGACTTGCAGCTATGGATAATAATCAGCTCTGTGCCCTTGAGAAGCAGAAGGCCTCATGTGGTTGTGAGCCATGCGAGATGAAGCCATGGTGGGGGCTTTATCTGGCCCTAAAGCTGCAGACTGCCCCACTCATGAAATAAATAATATTAAATCTTTACTTAAAGCTTTCGTGACTGGAAGAATTCATATTCTTTGGGGTTTTCGGTAAAGTCACGTAGATAGAAGAAAAAATAATAAAAATATCACGTTTCGATCGCAACACAAGTCGTCGTTATCAGGAAGTCGGGTTAGCTTCTAAAGACAACTACTTATAAAGGTTTGAAATGGGCGTAGCCCAAATGTCAGCAGCCAATGCCAATGCCAGTGGTGAGCAGTGACTGCGGCGGTGGTGGGCTTTCCACCAATCAGAGCTGCCAGGCAAAAAATTAGCATGTCAATGCAAGATCGCCAAGACTCCTTCACGGCGAGTGCGCCAAGGTGGCTATGTTAACGTGAGAGATTAGCATTTAATGGAAGATCGTGAAGCAGTAGCCTCGAGGATGGCACGCGAGGTAGCTGTGTTAGTGATTTAATCTGTTTATGTAAAATAAATCAGAGAGCCGAAAAAAACAACTAACATCAGAAGGTGGTAGGCTGGGAACATCATCGCCAGTTATGACTTAAACTGGTTAATAACGTCCTTCCAATGATTGCACAGTTTGTGCCCATCTTCTCGGTTGAAATTGTGTCTGTTTATATATCTGGATGGCTTCATGAACGAATCTTTGCTGATAGCCAGTGGGTGTGCAGAGTACCTTCATATTGGAAAAATAAATTTCGTGTGTGCCCACAGCATTAAAACAATGATCAGCCACGGCTTAGGTATTGGTCCAACCGTGTTTCAGATCTGCCTCATGTTCACGAACACTGTCCAAGACATGTCGCTTAGTTTCCCCAGAGTAACTACTGCCGCAGACACAGCTTAGTTTGTAGACGCCGGGGTATTGCATGTCCTTCACAGATGGGATCAGATCACGAATATTATGTCCCGTGTTAAATCGAATCTGCATCTTGTGTTTGCTCATGATTTTGGAAATCTTTTTGGTGACCCTTGCTATGTATGGCAAGGTGATGGTTTTGATTGGGTCCTCAGATGGTTATTTGGTTCTTTCCCAACGGTTGGGGTGATAGCTTTACAGATTGTGTAGTCTGAATATCCATTAATCTTGAGGGCTTGGTGTACGTGTTCCAGTTCACTGGTTCGGTCGTGATGGTCAGAGATACATCGAGCTCTATGGTGTAGAGTTTTGATGAGGGAATTCTTCTGAGATGGATGGTGGTGGGAGTCAGGTTTTAGGTAGGCAACCATATGAGTGGCTTTCCTGTAGACAGTGTCCCATTGAGCCATCTGGTCTCTTTTTGATTAAAACATCCAAGAATGGTAAATTTGCCATCCTTTTCCACCTCCATGGTGAATTTGGTGGCTGGGTGTATGGAATTGATGTGGTTGAAGAAATGGCCCAGAGCTGGTAGGCCATGTAGCCAGATGATGAACGTGTCATCTACGTACCTCTTCCACAAGGATGGACGTAGGGTGGATGCCTGGATGGCATCTGTCTCAAGTTTCTCCATGTAAACATTGGCTACAACTGGAGATAAGGGCGAACCCATTGGGGTACCTTCAACTTGTTTGTAGAATGTTCCATTCCAGGTAAAGTAAGTGCTGGTGAAGCAGTGTGTCTAACCAGGGCCAGTACATTAGTATTCAGTCCTTGTTGGACCAAATCTTCAATGATTGCAATGGTGTCAGGCACAGGAACTTTGGTAAACAAAGAAACCACATCGAAACTGACAAGCAAATCACCTGGCGATAGTGAGATGTCTTTAATTAACAATACCAAGTGAGCTGAGTTACGTACAGCTGAAGCGGTACAGCTGAAGCAGCTGAAGCGGTCTTACCAGTGAATGGTTGTAAGGTCTCGGACAGAAATCGGGCCAGTTTGTAGGTGGGTGAGTTAATGGTGGAGACGATAGGACGAAGCGGTGTACACCTTCTTTATGGATTTTTGGTAAGCCATAAAATCTGGGTGGTCTAGCAGCAGAGGGTTTTAAGGAAAGCCGCTTGGTTGGTTCAATTAAAGATGTCGAATCAGTGATATTGTTGGTTTTCGCAACAAGGCAGTTGGTGCGATCTTTATTGATATGGTATAGCTACCATCATTAAGTAGGTCCTGAATGTTATTATTGGATGTGGTTTTTTCCATGACAGTGGCATTGCCCTTGTCGGCTGAGAGGATGACGATGTCATCTCTCTTTTTTAATTGAGAAAGCTCAAAGCGCTCATCTTTACTGATGTTGCTAATAGGTGTCTTAGCGTTTGAGGATTGCAGCAATTTCCGATCTTGCCACGTCTGCAGGAATGTGTCCCAAACCCTTAAGGGCTATGTCGACCTGGGCAATAATATCATCAACAGGGATGTTTTTAGGGGTGACTGCGAAATTCAACCCTTTAGCTAGAACCGATTTTAGGCTGTCGGAATTTGGATTGTTACTCTGATAACAATCTTGTCACCGTCTAACTTTTTAATGTGTGGATCTGGTTTCTTCTTGGAAAGGAGGTTGAACTTGGAAATCAGGTTATCTTTGCATTTAGCTGACATTCAGGTGGCTGAAGAGGCTGTCATGTTGTCTACATGTTTCCAATCAGACATTTTCTCTCAATGTTAAGTGCGATTTCAAGAGAGTTGTCAAAATTGTCCAGTTCAAATCGGAGCAATCTTATTCTCTGAGATCAGAGCTAGGCCAGCCCTGAACAAGATCCGTTTAGCATTAGGAGAAGTGACAGCAGCAGCAGTCAGTGTCAAGGCGATCGGTATTACCTTAGTGTTGCGGCATCTCTTCAGAAAAGTGAGCTACTCGATCAGATGAGCCTTCTTGTCTCGAAGTTTGTTAAAAGATCAAATAGTTGGTGTGGAAACCCTCCCCGCAGAGGCGGTTAAATCTTGACTTAAAGCTTACGCTTCGTGACTGCAGGAATTAATATTCTTTGGGTTTTTCGGTAAAGTAATAATATTAAAAACAGAGGCTCGCTTAATAGACTGGCTTGCCAGCTCAACCACTTAAAAATCGGGCCCTACGGGAAAGTTGCCGATTTAAGACTAAAGACTGTCCAGGGGATCGCGAGAGCGCCCGGTAACAATCGTCCGCCCCGCATGGGAACCGCCGTGGCCGTGACGGCGCCGCCGCCGACTCACGCAGATGGCGTTGATGTCGGACTCGTGCCCGGAGAAGGTCTGCCGGCACATGCCGTCGCGCACGTCCCACAGCTTGGCGGAGGCGTCGCAGGCGCCCGACACGAACGCGCGGCCGTCGGGGGCCAGGGCCAGGCTCATGACGTCGCCCGAATGGCCCACAAACGCCGTCGTCTGCTGCCCCGTCTCGATGTCCCACAGCGCGCTGGGGAGAGGGGGGGGGGGCGACGGTGGGGGAGAGGGGGCATATCGCGTGGGGAGAAAGGAGAGGGAGATGTGCAAGTTTCGTGCTGGTTAGAGGCTGACAATTTTGGAAATGCACAGGGCGATTCATTTATAGATACAGTCCCGGCTATTTCTTGCTCACACTGATGCTGCCGGAAAAGCCTTCCTGCTAGAAGAGAACTATAGATCCCTTCTAACAGAGTATTTTGGCATATTCTCTTACATGCTGGCCGGGCATCTTGGAAGGAGGTGACCAGTTACTCGCACGATTTTCCAAACGAAAACTGCATTGAGAAAATATGAAGAACGCATTTGGGAAATAAAGTCGACATTTCTGTGCATTCCGCTGTTATTTAAACATTTTGGCTCCCTAAAATGGACAATGACGTAGGCACACAATGGCCGCTTATCGAACAATGGTCGCCGGATCGTCGATGTCCAATAAAGAAGATGGCATGGAGCTGTATTTTTTTTACGTTCAGTACAACCGCGGCATTTTAACCAAGACGGCCTGCGGGATCTGAGCCATGAACCCTCTGCAAGCAAGGGGGCAGACGTGGTACCGCTGGGCCATGCCACTGCCCCCGACAACAACCAGCAGAGGGGCAGGCGGCTGAAAACACAGCGAGTTGAAACAAAGGGGAGTATAGGTGATGTATTTTCCAGCCATCCAAGTCAGTCAACTCATGGCACCTGGGTCTGTCCCGTGACCTCCTGCCAGCAGTGAGCCTTCCACACTTCACCCTAGTCTTCCACACTTCACCTGATGGCCTCTAAGTGCACCTAGCCTGGCACAAGCGCTGCAGTGAAGTCACTGTCACAGAGTAGCGAACGGCGGCAGCCGCTGTTGCCGTTGTTGTGTCATGTTGCCGAGGGTCAGCGGCTCGGGTGAACGAATCCGTAGCGATGTTTAGGCGGTGATGGCGATGGTCGTGGAGGGGGCAGGGGAAAGAGGGTTGTATTGAGGACACGATGGCGATCGAGCGATCGAGGGTCGACTCGTGCACAGCGCGGTCCCTCACCATGTGGTGTCGCCGGAGCTGGTCACGATGCGGTTGTCATCCAGGAAGCGGCAGCAAGACAGGTAACCTGGCGACGGGGGAACCCGAGTGCGTCAAGATTGCCGGCGACGGGAAACGATGCGCTTGAGAATGGATTTGTTCGATAGAGCCGCCCCCCTCCTTACGCCGGCGTGTTTCAGCGCAATTTACACACGGATCAGACTTAAATCTCATCGCACCGCCCCCTGCAGCCCACAGCGTAGCCCACGCAAGCTCTACGACACTCTGTCAGTGGCATGCGGACGACAAACCAAGCGCTATCCAGGCTCAAACTTGCTTAGCTTCCAAGATCGGACGAGGTCAGGTGCTGTACATTTGGAGTTTGCGTGTCTCTCTCTGTGGTCGCGTGGATTTGTTGCCGGGATCCTCCGGTTTTTCCCTCCCTATTAGAAACATGCATTTTGAGTATTTGACTGCTATAAATTTCCAATTGAAAAGCCACTTCATGGGGCTATAATTTGTGACAAGGTCGCTTCTGAAAAAGAGCTATATAAAGCTCAGTGGGCCTTATCTGGTAGGATAAAAAAAGGTTTAGTTTTAGTTTATTTAGTTATTGGCATATATCTGTGTATGAGCACTTGTGTTTAAGGCTGTCTTAGTGTGTATAGGCTCAGCGTGTACAAGTGTGTATATAGAATGGGTGGGTAAGGGTATAGACACATAGATGATGAGTATGTGTAGATGCTGTATGAGTGCGTATATAATATGGGCGTCTAGGCTGTGCGTGTATATGAATGTGTGTATGTACTGTATAGGGCTACGGTTAAGTGCGCTGCGCTGCTATGAACCTGGCAGCCGGAGTTTGATTCCCGCTCACGGGTCCTGGGCCTCCCCAGGGGTCGACTCGGTCTCAAATGAGTACCTAGTACGGTGTGTAAACATTGCCACTGGGGAGACAAAGATGGCCAGGCGTGGTGCTGGCCACCCACCCCCTCATGTGCAGTCCCGACCTTTATCAGGTGCTCATTAACAGCACTTGCCCCAACAATCTGTTAAGGCTACACAGGGGACCTTTGCCTTTGTCCACGACGAGCGAGTGTACCCGAGCGAGCACCCACCCGTGTGGCCGGGCAGCTCCCTGCTGACCCTCACGTTGCCCTCACGGGTCTTGAGGCTGTAGATGGAGCAGATGTTGTCGAGGCCGCCGCACGCCACGTAGTTACCGGAGGGCGCGTACGAGCAGGTCATCACCCAGGACGAGCGCAGGGGGATCGCATGTACCTGCGTGGGACGCACACGCGCGCAGGTTACAACAGGGGTACACACGCACAAGGGATAAACAGGGCACACACACACACAGGTTACAACAGTGGTACAGACGCACAAGGGATAAACAGGGCACACACACACAGGTTACAACAGTGGTACACACGCACAAGGGATAAACAGGGTACACACACACAGGTTACAACAGTGGTACACACGCACAAGGGATAAACAGGGTACACACACAGGTTACAACAATGGTACACACGCACAAGGGTTAAACAGGGTACACACACACAGGTTACAACAGTGGTACACACGCACAAGGGATAAACAGGGTACACACACACAGGTTACAACAGTGGTACACACGCACAAGGGATAAACAGGGTACACACACACACAGGTTACAACAGTGGTACACACGCACAAGGGATAAACAGGGTACACACACACACAGGTTACAACAGTGGTACACACGCACAAGGGATAAACAGGGTACACACACACAGGTTACAACAGTGGTACACACGCACAAGGGATAAACAGGGTACACACACACACAGGTTACAACAGTGGTACACACGCACAAGGGATAAACAGGGTACACACACACACAGGTTACAACAGTGGTACACACGCACAAGGGATAAACAGGGTACACACACACAGGTTACAACAGTGGTACACACGCACAAGGGTTAAACAGGGTACACACACACACACACAGGTTACAACAGTGGTACACACGCACAAGGGATAAACAGGGTACACACTCACACAGGTTACAACAGGGGTACACACGCACAAGGGATAAACAGGGTACACACACACACAGGTTACAACAGTGGTACAGACGCACAAGGGATAAACAGGGCACACACACAGGTTACAACAGTGGTACAGACGCACAAGGGATAAACAGGGCACACACACAGGTTACAACAGTGGTACACACGCACAAGGGATAAACAGGGTACACACACAGGTTACAACAGTGGTACACACGCACAAGGGTTAAACAGGGTACACACACACACAGGTTACAACAGTGGTACACACGCACAAGGGATAAACAGGGTACACACACACAGGTTACAACAGTGGTACACACGCACAAGGGATAAACAGGGTACACACTCACACAGGTTACAACAGGGGTACACACGCACAAGGGATAAACAGGGTACACACACACAGGTTACAACAGTGGTACAGACGCACAAGGGATAAACAGGGCACACACACACACAGGTTACAACAGTGGTACACACGCACAAGGGATAAACAGGGTACACACACAGGTAACAAAAGTGGTACACACGCACACACAAGGGTTAAAGAGGGGAATACACACACACGAAGGTTACAGAGGTACACAAGAACACACAGACAAGGCTTAAACAGGGGTATACACACACGCAGGTTACAACAAGGGGAACACACGCACACACAAGGGTTAAACAGGGGTATACAAGACAAATATCCCCCGTATAGCCTTAACAGTCTGTTGGGACAAGTGCTGTTAGCGAGCACCTATGAAGGCTAGAACGGCACACGTGGGGGTGGGTGGCCAACACCATTCCGGGCCGCCTTTGTCTCTCCAGCGGCGATGTTTAAACATCACACCAGGTACTCATTTGAGGCCGAGTTGACCTAAGGGAGGCCCAGGACCGGTTCATTTAATCGTGTCTGGTGTTGGCCGTGAGCGGGAATCGAACTCAGGTCACCAGGTTCCTGGCACAGTGCGTGAACCGCGACACTACCGCGCTAACTGCTACACTACAGGGATATACACGCACGGGTTAGAAAAGTACACACACATTACGGGTTACAAAAGGGATATACACACAGGCGGGTTACAGACAAGGGTTACAGACAGATATACACAGAAGGGTTGTGGACAAAACCTCAAGACAAAGATCCCCCGTATAGCCTTAACAGGCTGTTGGGGCAAGTGCTGTTAGCAACCACCTTCGAAGGCCGGCACGATACACGAGGGGGTGGGTGGTCGGCACAATGCCAGGCAACCTTTGTCTCCCTAGGTGATATTTACACACTGTGCTAGGTACTCATTTGAGGCTGACTCGACCTAGGGGAGGCCCAGGACTGGTTCTAATAATAGCCACTGGTGTTGGCCGTGAGTGGGAATCGAACCCGGGTTGTCAGGTTTGTAGCAGAGTGCGCTAACCACTACACTACCGCTCCCCTATATACACACACACAGTTATACACATACGGATGCAAACAGATTACGCACCCACGGGCACACACACAGTTCCATGCACATGAGTGTGGATACACGGATGCAACGGAATACATACCCACTGGTTAACATTTTTATACAACGACTTAAATCAAATGGTATCATTCAAGAGTTCCATTCGACATTTCAAAAGTTTAAAATCAACGGGCTATCATTTTTCACGCGCAACGAGCCGCCGGGGACGCGAGCGGGCAGGCGGGGCGCGCGGGCAGGAGAGCGTACCTTGTTGGTCGTGTAACTGTCCCATATGATGAGTTTGCCGTCCTGGGAGGCGCTCACTAACAGTCTACATGTGTAGCGTGCACATGCATGTGTGTCACCACGTGTATGCACGTGTGTTACGAGTGTGGCGCGTGTGTGGGATGAGAGTGGTGCGAGTGATGAGTGGGTACGTGCGAGTGTTCGGGGCACGTGTGCATATGGTTACGAGTGTGTGGTACGTAGCATGTGGTTATGGGTAGTGTGTGCGTGTACAGTTACGGGCATGTGGTACCATCGTTGTGTTTAAGTGTCATGATGAATTATGCGTAGTGAAAGAATGGAAATCGTGGATATGGTTTTGCATGATGAATATGTGTGGTCATATATAAAGAGTGTTGTGTACGCGTTGTGTTGGGCATGATGCATTTCATGTTGCGTGTCGTGTGTCATCCGCAAAGCAAGGTGCGTTTGCATGCAGCGATGAAAATGCACGCGCACAGACAAACACAAAAACAAAAAACACCAAAGATGGTTTAGACAAAAATGAAACAAACAAAAAAACAGCCAAGACCTCATGCAACGCAAAACCATTGCAGCTTAATCCTTTGGCGCGGAACTGAGATATAAAAAAAACATCAAGAATAAATGGTGCATGGCCAGGAGAGGGGGGTGATCTTAAACAAAACAAACAAACCTGAGATTAAACATGACAAAAAAATGAAAAGCGAGCGATTAGCACAAATACACGGCGATTCGTGGCACGCCCGCGCCATGCTGAAAATGGAAACAGACCACGACTCCCAAATGAGAAAGTGACAGCAAATAATAAAGGAACGACGGAGACGAACAAAAAAAAACGGATCGAGGAATGCGCGAAACGGAATCCAACACGATCTCCCATCCTGGGGTCAGGAGCGCATCAAGGAGACGTGCACAAGCGAAAAGGCAAAGACCAACAAAAGAAGGACACGGACACGCACAATGAGCACTGCCACTGACAGCGTACACACGATGGGTGAGGCACTCACGTGGATTCTTGCGCCATGTCGAGAACCGCGGTCGCTGGGCGAGACCGCCGGGGAAAACGCTAAAAACGTACCGGGAAGCTGCTTGGCCGGTTAACAAACGAACGCGATTTCGCCTCGACGACCGAAAAAATGTGCAGGAAGATGACGGTGAGATTTGACCTTCGACCTTCGAAGATGCTGGCCCTTTTCGCCTCCCGGCACGCCCCCCCAACCCCCCACCCCGTGCCTTCGACTTTGGAGAAAGATTTCATTTATAAAGATAAATGAAACCATAAAAGCAAACCTCGGGCAAAACACTCTACCTTGTTGGTAGTGTGCGAGTCCCATATAATTAGCTTGCCATCTTGGGAGGCACTCACAAGGTTTCTGGACACAGTGGGGAAAACATTTCAAATGCACGCACACGTTGCACGCGGTTATACTCGGCAACACCACCCACTGCGCCTTCGCGACATTCACACAATGGCTCTGAGGCTCATTTCAACCTGAAACAGAAAATGTTGACTCGACCACTGCTGTTATGATTACGGAGTGAGTGCGGGGAGTTAGCTTGGTCTACGGAGCAGCTTGAAGCAAGAGTAAAAGCAACTCAAGATCTCGCTCTCTCAGCAGCTGAAGCTCCATGCCATGTGAGGGTGGGGGGGGGGGAAGACTGCCAAGAGGAGATTCACAAAGAACCACGCAGCGCAGCAACGCCAACTAAACAAAAAAACAACACTTGCTCTCATCGCTCGGGGAAAAAAAACTTCAGGACAGGAAATGTGGAATACCTGTGCCATGCGACACTCACGCACACGCGCAACATGCTTGAATGGGGAAAAACAACCACACCAGTTATTAAAATTGGGTTTCGCTCACTCCACGCTTCATCAATTTCAGGCTGCCACTCGCCCGCTGGTCACTCTGCTCACAACGCTCAAGATGATACTGCAAAGTTTTTCACGGTCGTGCTGCACGCCTCTCCCGGTTTACGTTTTAAATAAATTTGCGTTGGTTGGCACGCGCAGCAGAACGCCACGTGGCGCGACCCGAGAAAAAACGAATGTGAAAACACTTGGGGCTCCCGAGAACGTAAACAACTCGTACCCTACACAAGACCAAGCAAGGTTGGCAGAAAATAAAAGTTGACTGACAACGCTCGATTACTGGGAATAATGGGGACGGGGTGGCCCCGATGAATTAAGTCAAACGAATTATGCAAAATATACAAATTGGGCTAAAATGATTGTTTACCCAATTAGAATAGGGGTGAAGTCGTCTTCCGTTTTAAAAAAATAGCTTCTTCAAGTAAATCGAATCACTTGCTTGCCGACGGCATATGCTGTAACGTGGGTGCTGAGACACTAACGAGCGAGGAGCAGCCAACAATTACACCAGCGCACGAATTAAATCGTACATTTACATTTTTTGCGAGCGTGATTAATCCACAAGTCACACCATGTTCCCCACGGATAACCGAGAGTCAGCTGTACAAGAGAAAAAAACAAGACCAGGTTTGACATACGGATTTAAATGTTGGGACTCTTAAAACCCAGGGAGGAGCAGAATATGTGCATCAGAGAGAGGAGGGTGGCGAGACGGATGAGGGATCACAAGACTGGATCGTTCGTATGTAGAATTCTACACACAGTACGTAGCCAACCGTGCTAATTGGAGGTGCGGGAGAAGGACAACAAACCAAAAACACGAGTTCTAAAGAAATTATTTTTAAATTTAGATCGGGCCACAAATGAAGGGATGACGAAGAAGGCAAGAGTGGCTGTGCCCATCTCACGATAAGTTGGGAGAAAGTGGACTCGGATGGTGAGAGACGGAGGACAAGTCGCTTACGTTTAGGTGTACCCATCTCAGACAAGCTGGAAGAAAGTCAACTCAGATGGCGAGGGGGGGAAATGTTACGAGGAGGTAAATCCATAACGGAAGGAACGTTGAACGAATATGGAAGCATCAGGTTGGAGAACAAAAGACAGGCCCCGACAAAGCGGTGGTTTTAAAGCTGTGAACAATGGTTAAGAACTGTGCAGTGGACGTGGAGATGATAACCCAGGACAGAAATAAGTAGCTAAAAGGGAGCAAGAGAGGCAGCGAGAAGACACGAAACCCTGGCCACAGGACACAGGGGCGGAGCAAGGTGCTCACATGCAAAGACAAAGATGCTCCCAAACGCAGCCTTTAACAGACTGTCGAGGCGTAAGTGCTGTTAAAGCGAGCGTCTACGAAGGCCGGCACGGCACACGCGCGCAGACACGCACACACGGGGGAGCGGCCGTGGCACCTCGAGTCGGAGCCCCAGTGCATGGCGTAGATCTTGGCCAGGTGTCCACGCAGCGTGCGTCGTGTCCGCATTTGGATTCGACCCACGGGATCCATGTTGGCCGTGATCTGGGAGGGGCGGGGTAAGGATCGAACACAGCCAGTCAGGCAGAGGCTCGCGTTTATTTTACTTAACCGGCCGAGAACTCAAAAGCGATCAGGACATTTGCAAGAGTGATGCAGGCGACAGGCAAGGCAAGGCTGCTTCGCTGTGTGACAAATCTCCCTCATGAACAAATGCAGTCGGGCTCTCTAAAACGTGGCAACCACTGCCAAGCCCTGACCCAACCTTGTGAAAATGGTCGACCGTCTAAACCCACCCGAATCGTGGCCTCCACCTCTGACTGGAGAACCAACAGCCCCACAACTTCAGGTCCCGCAGGTCACATTGGGGGGCCTCCATTACTTTGAAACGGGCTGCAAACAGTGTTTACCCATAACTGCGAACATCTTGGCCGCACTAACCCAGTACTTAGGGAGGGGGACTACTCCTTTTGACCCGGCAACAACAATGCTTCGTTTGAGCGTGAGCAAGCGAGGAGTTGCCCGCCCAAGTTATTTGCAAGTGCTCCTCGGCACCTTCTCAGACTATCCCACCACAACCACCACCTACACCACAGCCAGTAACAATCTGGTTAGGGGATTCCAGCAAGAAACCCATTCCAATCCCACAATTCCACTGCCGATAACTTCTGCAGGAATCACAATTATTCTTGAGTCTTTCGGTAAAGTCACGTAGATAGGTTCAAAGAAAATAACAAAAATTACAAAGTAAACTAAATTTCGATCGCAACACAAGCAATCGTCATCAAAAGAGATATTTTTTCTCCTGATGATGATTGCTTGTGTTGCGATCGAAACGTCATAGTTTTTTTGTTATTATCTTTGACCCTATCTATGGGACTTTACCGAAAGACCCAAGAATATTAATTCCTGCAGTCACGAAAGTCAGGAATCACAATACTTGAACGAAAACTGAACTTTTTTATTTTTATTTCACCAGCTAAGCTCTTTTTAAAAAGCGACCCGTCTCAACGAAGTGGCTTATAATGTGAAAGTTTATAGGAGCCAAATTCTCGAAAACGTATGTTTCTAAAATGTGGAGGGGAAAAAACGGGAGGACCTGGAGAAAAATCCACACGACCACAGGCGAAATATGCAAACTCCAAATATACAGGTGCCAGGGTTGGGATCGAAACTACGGTCTCATGCATACCAGGCCAGGGAGTTAACATTTCGCCACCGTGGCATCTCCTTCTTATGGGCAATTCCCATGTCAACGTCTCCAATCACCCGCATGGGATTCAAACATTAGAATAGTCGAGCATGGTCATCCAGTACCAACAACCAATGTCAATGGCAATACCGGCATCTCTATTCAAATCAAAGGGAAGTTCTAAGAGATTATCTTTAATTGGGCTGTCAAAAATAATTCCATTCACTTAAACGGAGATGCTGGTTTCAACCAGTGAAATAAAAAGAGATTCCCCAACAGCCTAGGAACCGTGCGTAGAATCCCATTTCTTACGATAGCGGTATCCGAGTCTCCATAAAAGAGAACGGGAATTGTAGCGGTGATTTCAAGGATCACCACTAGATGGCAAGCTTTGGCTCTTGCCTACCGAATATAATAGCTGGACACGAAGCAGATTCTAATTATGTATGCCGTTTGGAATGGTGAACGATTTCATTAAGCACAGTGCAATTCTGGGATAGGGATCGTGTGAATTGCCTGGCACCAACGCCTATCGCATGCATTGGCCACACTAAAACACAAAGACAAATCCCTCCCCCGTGTAGCCTTAACACCGTTGGGGCAAGTGCTGTTCGCAAGCACCAATGAAGGCCGACAGAGCGCACAGCACCACGCCTAGCCACCATCTCCGTAATGGCAACATTTCCGCATCGAGCACTCATTTGAGGTTGAGTCGACCTAAGAGATGCCCAGGACCGGTTTAAATATCGTTACTGGCGTTGGCCATGAACGGAAATTGAACTCAGGTCGCCGGATTCATTGCGCAACACGCGAACCGCTACACTACCACTCCCCACATCACCTACATCATTACAACCATCACAGCAATCAGCACCTCCATCCACACAACCATCACAGCAATCAGCCCAGTTATTACCATCACCACCACAACAGGTATCACCACCACATCAGCACTACTACCACCAGTTTTTACCGCAACCACCACCAGCAGTTATTACATTATCTCCACTTCCACTAGAGACATGACCCTCCTCCACAACATCATCTCTATCTGAAACAATCACTTCCAACAACACCAACAGTCATAACCTACCACCACCATCCAAATGAGCATGATAACATCATTTTTTCACTACCCATCGTTTCCACAACTTTCACCTCCAACACAATAAACCACAGCACCCCCCCATGTGGTGCGAGTTTGATACCTGGGTGAGGGTCGTGTCTCCACACGCCTTCCTCGCATCCTGCAGGAGAAGAGACGGGGTGGGGAGTTGAGAGGATCGGGTGATGAGAGGAGGGCAGAAAGTAGGCAGGCGACAAAGATGAAGACACTCAATGCAATTAATCATCGCTCTTTCACCATGTCACTACTATGTCGTTACCATGCTCATGCACCCCACCTTACTGGGCCTGAGAAGCCAAGCAGGATTGAGCCCAAAGAGCGGGAAAGTTTTCCCCCAACAGGTCAGCCAATGGGTGAACTCTAGGAATTTTTGTTTAAATGTAGCCAATTACTAGACTGGGTCTTCTGTGTACCGGAGTGTCTCAGTAACGGCCACCGAACCCATCTCCGTCTGCTGCGTGTTCATTCAGAATCCGTAAGTCCAGCCTGGTCACTGTCGGTAACAACTTCGGCCTGCCGTGGGTGGACAGCAGTCACTGTCATGCTGCTTAGTCATCAGCCACACAAAATAAAATGAAAGCGACGAGTTGACGAAAACAAATTTTGGTACTAAATGGAAGAAAAACCCAACGCGGAACGGAACGAATCACGATGTGCCGAGACGCCACTGTTGGGGGGAGGGCGGGGGGGAGTGGCTCTTAGGACTTGTACACACGGAGGGAGGAGAGGGTGAGGCGGCAGAGTGGGGGGAAGTAGGAGCAAAGCAACGGGGGGGGGGGGGCGGCGTGGCTCAGTGGGTACGTGCTAATAAGCCACATGAGGCCCAGCGGTGCAGACGCAAGCAATCGCTGGCAACGAGAAGGGGGCATCGAACAACACGGAGGAGATGAAGGGGCTATAATAATAATTTTGTATATTTGGTATTCGCGCTATTCTCATTGTGCAAGGCTGTCATGAAGGTGCTCGTTTCAAATATGTAGAACTTCTTTCGCACCGTACGTAGCCAACCGTGCTAAATTGTAGGTGCGGAATAGGTCTTCCAGTTTGAGGCGATGTCGCCATGCGATTTTACCACCTACTGTGCACCTCTTTTTGTACCGTCACGCCGGCGCACGTGGGCCCAGATCTTTTTGTTTGAATAACGTCACGGGATCTTCAACGTCCGCTGGTCGCGCTAGCGCGGTGCCGTTTCGCGGTTAAATTCACCGGCGGCATTAACCAGGGTAAGCCAGCCAGCCGCTGGGCTCGAACCGCAAACCTCTGCAACGAACTGCAAATGGCCCTACCGCTCAGTCACGTCGCCGCACACGCGTCATAGTGCCAGCGGCAATAAAACTGGCACTGAAAAAAAAAGATTCCCCCGTGTAGCCCCCCCACGGCCTGCTGATGCAAGTGCTTTTGGCGAGCACCTACGAAGGTCGCAATGGCGCACAAGAGGTTGTCGAGTGGCCGTCCGTTTCGCTCAAGAATGGCGACAATAGCAAACTAATATTTATTATTATTACAAGAAAACCACAACACCATGTGTGTGCGAGCATGCACCTTGATTTGATTCTTGAGCTGTTCTGCCTCCTGGCGGAGTTGGTCCAACTCGCTCATCGTCGCCACGGTTCTCTCCACAAGTCGTCACGGGTGTCACGCTCTCCTCAAAAGCTCGCCAAGTTCACTTCCTCCTGTGGGCGGGGAGACAAAGGCGGGCGGGGGGGGGGGGGACAAGGTAGACAAGGAGATTGACTGAACGATCGACAACCTGTAAAGGATAGTTTAACAGGTAGGCTTTCGCGACCAATTTTATCAATAAAGGTTTTTTGGGTTAGGTAGCATAGATGTGTCGTTAAACCCCCCACCACCCGACACAGCCAATTTGCAAGGTTTGTCACGCAAAGTGTCAATTGAGGGTTTACTCTCCAAAACACAGATGTGTTGCTGAAGTAGTAATTAATTGACATGTTTTGTTTACGTGACAAACCTTACGAATTGGCTGTCTTGGTGGTGGCGGGTTTAACACCACACTTATACTGTCAAGGATAACCAGGAAACAGCTCAGTTTTGCACTTTTGACCAAATCGTTCGGTCACGGCTAGCATCAGTGGCGAGTTGTCACCGCCCACTGGACAACCGCCATTCACCAATAAGTGGCGGTGACGTCACCACGACGCTTTTGCCAGGCTATGTGCACCTTGAGGCCACGTGAAGTGTCGAACGCCCGCTGGCAGGTCACGGGGCAGACCAGATGCCATGGGTCGACTGACAGATGACTGGCTGATACACCACCTGTGCCCCCTACTGTGCCAACTTGCTGTGCTTTAGCCACCCGGCACTCCGCTCATTGTTGGGAGCGTCGCTCCTCCGCCCTCCGTTGTTGTTGGAGGGCGACTGCCCCCAAATGCCCAGTAGCGTCCTTCACGAGCCTCCTCCACAGAGGCCGATCTTGACACTGCTGGTACCGGTCATCGGCAAGGTCACTCGGCTCCACATCCTCCTGTACCACATCACTCCATCTTTTCTCTAGCCCGTGCTGCGCTCGTTTAGCCTGCGATCCGGCCGAACAAAGCTGTTTAGGCATGCGGTGATTGGGCATGCGGGCTACATGACCCAGCCATCGCAGCCTTGCCTGCCGGAGGAGCTCACTCATGGGACTTGTCCAGATCTTTCAAGGATTTGTGAGCTCCTCACATAATCCAGTTTGGTTAAACCCAGGATGGATCGTAGACAGGCCAGCCTAAATGTTTCTAACTGGCGAAGATGTTCCATTTGGGGGGTCCACGTTTCGTAAGCGTAGAGAAGGGAGGGAATGACTGTGGCCGAGAAGACCTGAAGCTTCGTGCAGAACGACAGACCAGGTAGGTAGCTCCCACACAGCGTTACGCAACCGATGAAAAGATAATGCCGCTTGACTGATTCAGAGTGAAACCTCTGCTGTTAAACCGGAGCCGGTGATGAACACACTGCCCAGGTATGGGAAACTCTCCACTCTCTCCACAACTGCCCTATCACCAATTGGGAGTTGTGGGGGTGGAGTGTCCGATGGTACAAAATACCCAGGCAGATGCTTCGTTTTGGTGGGGCTGATGGTAAGGCCCCACACCTCTTAGTGGCAAGCTCCAGGTTCAGCAGCAGTGCCTCCATCTCCTCCTCTGAGTGAGCAGCAATTACCAGATCATCGGCATACATAACATGGTTGAGCAATAGAGAGCCATCCCTTGACCGCACCAGTGCAATCGATCAGCCTCCCATTGTATCTATACCTGATGGAAATTCCGAACAGTACAGCTATTGAAGGGTTCACGAACTATATGGTCGAAATAGATGTTAAATAATGTGGGAGCAAGAGGACATCCCTGTCTCACCCCAAGGTGAACAGGGAATAGCTCCGACTCCCGCCACGTAGTTTTACCCAGGCCCGTTCACCATCATGAAGGTCCTTAATGATCGTGAGCAGAGGGTCAGGGACTCCGAAAGCATGAAGAACAACCCAGAGCCCAGGCCTAGTGATGGTATCATAGGCCTTGACCAGGTCAATAAAGTAGAGATGTAGGTCTTGCTGGAATTCCCTACACCTCTGCTGTAGCAGACGGAAAATATGGCATTTGTGCAGGAGCGCCCTTTCCTGAAACCGCATTGGGGCTCCGCAAGCCTCTCCTCAGCGTGCCTAGCAAGGCAATGTTGAATAATCCTTGCTAGGACCTTTCCCGGCACACTGAGGAGCGAGATGCCCCTGTAGTTGTTACAGTCTGTGCGGTCCCCCTTCTTAAAGAGGGGGAACCACCAGGGCATCCTTCCAATCCTGCGGAACCTGTCCACGGGGTCTGATGGAATGCAGAGAGAGGGTTTTAGGCCATCGTCCAGCATGTGGAACACCGAAGGGCTGCAGACACATCACAAACATGGGCTCAGAATTCACTATGCCGCCGACTAGACCAACGATAAATTTACACAGAAGCTAAATTATCCAGAATTTGCGTATAAATCGGGGAGGTTTTTGAACTCCCTTAAAACCTAAAAACGTTCAAATTAAAAAAAATTGCACTGCCAAAGCTCAACGAGCGAACAGCGCGCAAAGCCACACGGAGCGGTTGTCATCCACGCTGCGTGGGAACGTGACGGTGCCAAGTGCAGCCCCAGCCTGAACAGTGGCTGCCACAGCATTGCAATGTGGGTTCCAGAATTGTCTTGTGATTTTCGGTGGTGTTACTGCCATCATTCACCTTTCTTGTATATTGCTTTTTAAATTTTTCCACAGTGTAAACCGGTCTCTTCCAAGACACGCCTGGCCATCGTGAACACCGTAATGCCAGATGTCGTCTGGACAGGGCTCTCTCACAACGCAGTTTCAAATCAAGATCTCTTCTGTAAATCGGCGGCGTGAGCAAGCAATTTCCAGGACTGCATCTCGTCCAATACGCAACGCAATATAAACACGGGACATTGCATGCCGTCAACGGGCGAGATGTGATCTTTGGTGAAAATTTAATGGCGGCTTCAAGAAAACCGTCACACCGGGGGTGCGCTACCCCGTCCTAAATTGGCTTCGTATTTCAAGGACTCGGCAAATAAGAATCATTATAACAGTGCACGGGATTGCGAGAAGCCCCGCTTGAAAAGACTAGCTCAACGGCGGCGCTGGGCCCAACCCCTCCTGGCGAAACTGCCCAGGTGTGTGCCCAGGGAGAGGAAGGTGCTTTTGTTTAGAGAGTCGTCACCATGGCAAAGGATAGGTGTGCTCATTAGGGTAATTAGCGAGTGCAGCTCCTAACGAGGGGTTTTGCCAGGGGGGTTAGGTGATGGCGTGAACGGTGCGTGTGTGACGGGGGGAAGGGGGGCACTGAAGGTGGCAGGGGGTCTACAAGCGAGACAACTGCTTGCAGGTAAGCACGCAGGTACACGTGGATACACGAGACACAAAGGCACACAAGCCGATACAGGTACCCAAGCTGACAGGTACAAGGGCTTACACACAAAGGCAGTGTAAGTACATAGGTGCACACACAGGTAAAGCATGGAGGCATAAATATGCACATCCAAAGTTACACGTGCAGGCATGCAGGAGTATGGAAGCCGACAGGTAAACGTACAGGTACACATCCAGAAACAGTTCCATACGCAATTAAACAAAGGTCATTATAGGCACATTGATGGATGGCTTTGCTGCTTCAGCTCATACCTGTATACGCACACACAAAAAAAGGTGGATACAATGTCCAGGCAGGTTGGCAGGCAAATACGCACGCAGATGTTTAATACAGGTGTACACACACATTGGTATGGGTGCGCAAGTGCAGGCACAGTTCGTGTGCGTCTCCCGAGAACGATCATTAACTGGCTGCCCAGAGGAACAGCAGCCAAGACAACCGCTGTCCGCCCTGCCCACCGCGCTCACACCCTGTCAGACTGGCCAGAAACGCAACCACTTCCCCCTTATTATTATTAGTCAGGAAAGCCTTGCAGAGTCTCATGACTGTTTTTCAGGAGGGTCCTGGCAAGTGTCGCACGACGGGTGGGGGGAGATAATTGTATTGCATATTCCAATTGAGTAATTTGCTGGTATTTTGTTGTTGTGTTATTTGGCAAATTTGAACAGTGATGCCCGGCACACAATGGCCTACTCTTGCGAATGACATAACGCGTCACGTGATCTTTTGATGTCCACCGTCAAACAGACTGTGCGCATTTTTACGGCGAATACACCCGCGGTATTATTCAGGCCAGCTACTAGATTCAAACCGTGAACTTCTGCAAACAAGCGGCGAACGGCGCTAAACCGCCGGACAGTCCCAGATCACCGCCACCAACGATTAATCCACTGCTGGACAAAGGCCTCTCCCCAAACAGTCACCATCACCCATTGTCCTGCAACAAAACAATCAATCCAGTGGCTACACCACTAGTTGGGTTTCATCGCAACATCCCCAAGCTCACACATGTGGCTGCAACTCTGTACTTGCGCGCGCCCGATTGAAAAAGTTCCTAATAGTAAAACACAAACGTTACGAATACAAAGCCAATTTATTTGCAATTGATCTTTGAAAGGGGTAATAGTCAATGTATTCTGGGTTGTTTACATGCATTTCCCTTCCAGTTCTGTCCTGCCCTCCCCACCCTCATCTCACACCACATGGTCTCGTTAAAAACCTGCCGTGTCTGTGGGCCACCTCAGACCGATCCATCCCCTGACTGTAGCGGTAGGGTGGCCGCAGTAGTAACAACTGTGCTTTCCAGCAAGAAGCGCCTGGGTTTAATTGCTGTCTGCCACTTTTCTGCGTAGAGTTTTGTATGTTCTCCGTGTTCTGCATGGGTTTCCTCCGGGTTCTCTAGTTACTGCCGCCACTCCACTTCCACCCATAGCTAAAAAAAAAACAATTTAACTGGTATTGGCCAAATATTTCAAATTACTCAATTGGGATTCATATAGCCACATTGTCCCAAACTTGACATCTTAGCAGGAGCTACAGTGAGGAAAAAAAGTATTTGATCCCCTGATGATTTTGTACGTTTGCCCACTGACAAAGAAATGATCAGTCTATAATTTTAATGGTAGGTTTTTGAACAGTGAGAGACAGAATAACAAAAAAATCCAGAAACACGCATGTCAAAAATGTTATACATTGATTTGCATTTTAATGAGGGAAATAAGTATTTGACCCCTCTGCAAAACATGACTTAGTACTTGGTGGCAAAGCCCTTGTTGCCAATCACAGAGGTCAGACGTTTTTTGTAGTTGGCCACCAGGTTTGCACACATCTCAGGAGGGATTTTGTCCCACTAATCTTTGCAGATCTTCTCCAAGTCATTAAGGTTTCGAGGCTGACGTTTGGCAACTCGAACCTTCAGCTCTCTCCACAGATTTTCTATGGGATTAAGATCTGGAGACTGGCTAGGCCACTCCAGGACCTTAATGTGCTTCTGCTTGAGCCACTCCTTTGTTGCCTTGGCCGTGTGTTTTGGGTTATTGTCATGCTGGAATACCCATCCACGACCCATTTTAAATGCCCTGGCCGAGCGAAGGAGGTTCTCACCCAAGATTTGACGGTACATGGCCCCGTCCATCGTCCCTTTGATGCGGTGAAGTTGTCCTGTCCCCTTAGCAGAAAAACACCCCCAAAGCATAATGTTTCCACCTCCATGTTTGACGGTGGGGATGGTGTTCTTGGGGTCATAGGCAGCATTCCTCCTCCTCCAAACACGGCGAGTTTAGTTGATGCCAAAGAGCTCCATTTTGGTTTCTTTTGACCACAACACTTTCACCAAGTTGTCCTCTGAATCATTCAGATGTTCATTGGCAAACTTCAGACGGGCATGTGCTTTCTTGAGCAGGGGGACCTTGCGGGCGCTGCAGGATTTCAGTCCTTCACAGCGTAGTGTTACCAATTGTTTTCTTGGTGACTATGGTCCCAGCTGCCTTGAGATCATTGACAAGATCCTCCCGTGTAGTTCTGGGCTGATTCCTCACCGTTCTCATGATCATTGCAACTCCACGAGGTGAGATCTTGCATGGAGCCCCAGGCCGAGGGAGATTGACAGTTCTTGTGTTTCTTCTATTTGCGAATAATCGCACCAACTGTTGTCACCTTCTCACCAAGCTGCTTGGCAATGGTCTTGTAGCCCATTCCAGCCTTGTGTAGGTCTACAATCTTGTCCCTGACATCCTTGGAGAGCTCTTTGGTCTTAGCCATGGTGGAAAGTTTGGAATCTGATTGATTGATTCTGTGGACAGGTGTCTTTTATACAGGTAACAAGCTGAGATTAGGAACACTCCCTTTCAGAGTGTGCTCCTAATCTCAGCTCGTTACCTGTATAAAAGACACCTGGGAGCCAGAAATCTTTCTGATTGAGAGGGGGTCAAATACTTATTTCCCTCATTAAAATGCAAATCAATTTTTGACATGTGTTTTTCTGGATTTTTTTGTTGTTATTCTGTCTCTCACTGTTCAAATAAACCTACCATTAAAATTATAGACTGATCATTTCTTTGTCAGTGGGCAAACGTACAAAATCAGCAGGAGATCAAATACTTTTTTCCCTCACTGTAACTGAAATTTTTTTGAAGTGAGGATTTAATGGGTAAATTGATCTGCAAATTCCCCAAATTGGCATTATACATGGCAATTGTTGCCTCGAAAAATGGCAGACTAATGCCCGCTGGAGGACAAGCACACATGAACACAACGCTCAGTCACATCAACTGGAGGAGGCCATTGCAGTGACAGAAACAATGGAGCATGCCGAAAGTCAGAAACAGAGTTATTATTACCGGTTAAAAAATATTTCCCCTCTTCTTGCCGATTAGTTGTTATTTGCATCAGCCTCAATGTAACATACAGCTCACACATTGTGCGACGAAAACAATAAATTCTTAAAAACACACACGTGCACACTTCAATGTGTTTATAGTGTGCGAAAGAATCGGAGTTATTGAATCTATAACGCCATTACAAACCTGGTTAACAGTCCCAGACCTGACGAGATCAGGGACTCGGAGGTTTTCATCACGAGACCAGGCGACGATGTTTATTGGAACTCAAGACAATGAGCCGCATGCCATCACTCCCGGCTGGAGAACAGCTCCGAGGGAGATGACGTCACCGAACAACTTGACATCACTTTGGACAGCCTATTTATGCACACCACGTGGGCTACGGAGCAAGACCTTCCTCTTAATTTCAAGAAATTAACACTAAGATGCGTTTTCATTTTCTCACGGGAACTTAACACAACCACCCAATCCCCCCCCACCCCCCCCCCCCCGTATAAACATTGTATCCACATTCGCGAACTCTACCTCGAGTAGATTTTAAAGACCAGAACTCTCACACAGAAGTGTCGAAGCCTTAACCCAATAAAAAAACCCTCGGAAAGAGCGCCGGTCTCAAAATTTTCGTCGCCTAGCCACAACCAAAGCCCACCTGCTGTAAGAAATTATCCCAAAGCCAGCGGTCGTCCGCCATCCTCTCACTGTCCTGCGGTGCAGCACCGGCACACGAGAGCCGACCGCTTATTTTTCAAAGGTGGACGTCCCTCTCAGCGGCACACCCCTCCCCCCCCCTTAGCTCCAGCCCGAGGAAACGTCAACGCCGTCCGATGTGCTCCCCGCCCCTCATCCTCCGGCTGCCACTCCTCCGTTAGTCCACCGGTCATCATCAACCCCTGGGAGATGTGTCCTTCCAAAGTCCGCCTTACTTTTCTTAACTGTTAATATGTAAATTTGTATTTGTCGCCTTTTCAAAATCGATATGATTCACAATTAATTTATTTTGGGTTTGACCATGTAGCTATAATGCCAATTTTTTAATTATAACTCTTCACCACCCAATACAGCCAATCAAATCAAATTGTCACGTGGGAAAATACTCATATTGATTTGGTTTATGAGCAAACCCAGAATGTTGAAGAGAGGAACATTTTACTATTTTAAATCAAGTGTAAACCGAGTATATTTTCTAATCCATATATCAAAAACTTCTCACATCACACCTGTGCTATCAAAAATGTAATTTTTTTCAGGAGTTCGAATAACACCAACAAGGCAAAAAAAATGTAATTTAACGTGAGGATTTTGCTCTGTCATTTTGTGACCGGGCCAAAACCGTCAACTCACTGCACTGGAGAATCCGGTTTAGAACATGAAAAATAAAAAAATTAAAATCGGGAAACCCAAGCCCCGATTAGGATCAAAAATGAAGAAATGTGCAGCGGTAGCCATGTCGGACACGTTCTAAAAGAAAGTTGGCTCAGATAGCCAGGGGAACACGTCCTCCGAGGGAGCAAAACCACAACACATGAAAAAAAGGCGATGAACAGAGCAAACCATGGGGTTTGGAGACAGAGGTAGGCCTAGAACAGGTGGTATAAGGGACTGAGGTAGACTTGGAGGCGATGGCCCAAGAACAAAATTAATGGAGACAGAGGATGTGGGAACACACAAGAGCACACGAGTGGGGAAACATGCACACCACTGTTACCAGTACCAGCACCGCAAACACCACCACCACCACCACAGGACCGCCTTTGTCTGCCCGCTGCTCGTGTATTAGACGCAGCACCAGGTACTCATTTTAAGAAAGCAGAGTCAACAAAGGAGAAGGCCCATAACTGGTTCCGATTATCACTCTCCACGAATGTTGACCGTAGCTGGGCGTTCAACTGAGGCTACTGGATTCGTAGCGCAGCGCACAAATCACTGTGCCAGCGCTCCCCACGGACACACACTTGCACACGCACGAATGCACACGAGCACACACATTGGCCGCACACCCACACGTGAGCGAGCGCCAGGTGTGTCTTTTGTGCGTCCACAAATCAATACTGCACGCAGTGAAAACTCGGAACCACAAAAAAGACAAACACGACCTGTCCAGCCACTTCCCGTGAACGAGAGGAAATCGGTGGAAGCTCTAACCAGGAGGTGCAGCCGGGTCATAACCGAGTGTTGCGGTACACATCCGTGGAACTTCCGAGGATGTCCACTGACCCTGCCCATAACCCATTCACTGGGAGAGGAGGATGAAATTAAAGCGGTGCAGGCGGCAGTAACAGTGTTTACTCAGCAATAATTATTGTCATTAGCGATCTCTTTCTCTCACACGGAACGACAGACTAGAGCAAAATAGTGTAACCTACAGAAAGCACAGTCTGCTTTCTCTTGACATGTCACTCAATCAACATCATCACCGATTATCAATCCACAGATGAATGTAGGCCCCCCCAAAGCCAGTGCCACCTACAGGCTGTACGTGCACAGCCACTGCCAGATGAACAGGCTCCCCATGTCACTGGCCACAGGAGTTACCTTTGACCATATTTCACCATCTGCGGTCGGTGTGGGTGGGTCAAGGTGGAGAGCACAGATGTGGCTGTACAGATGTACAGTACGACAATGGATTATGCTGGACTGCTGACAACATAGCCCCGCAGAAGCAGCAGCCTGCAACAACGGCCATTATTCTATTCGCGGTCGTCGCCTGTCCAAGCGCAAGCCATGCTTGACCTCCCGCTTGGCTTTCCAGAGACCAGGGTGCACTGCGGGCGAAGAGCATCAGGCACGACAAGAATGTGTATATGCTCCTTCCCTTGGAGGAATCGCACCAGTGCGGTCGGACAGGTTTCAACATTTTTTTTTTAGCCCCCCCCCCCAACCTCTCACCCCAGGCATTGTCTGCCCTCACAATCTCACGTGCCGGCAAAGGCAAGAATGCCGAACACCGTCACCGACATTATTACCTCTGTTCAATTCTATAGAAGTGGTAATCGTGGTAATGGTGATAACGAGGTCACGCTGGACAAGGGAAAGCTAACTGCCTTTCCAATGAACTATTAAAGCTAACCAAATTACAATTTGGTGATACAGCATTGGCGCACAAGTAAACACATTATTTGCTATGAAGGGCAATTGCCTGAAAATGCCACCTATTATATACCATTTTCTAATTTTAAAGGAACAAAGAATAGCCAAATGTGTCGAGTTTGTGAAATATCTAAGCTCATCGGTTAATATTCGTGGTTGCTCATAATTCAGGCAAACATGGTAACGATTATTAAAAAGACACCTAAAAGTCTTCAAAGACTTAAACAATCAAATATGATTTGCAATGGAGTAGCCAATCGAAGTTCCCACAGAATTGTGTTCGTTAGCGAAAAATCACAAACACGGGATTCGCGCCACTCAAGTTTCCTTCACCAACCCACGCCGATTGGCATGAAGTAGGGCCAAACAACCCTGCTGCCCAACACAGCGTGAGAGGGGCTGTGAGGGAGGGAGTGGGGGGGGGTGGCCTTTATCCAGCAGTAGATTGACAAAGGGCTGCAACATCAACGGACCAAACACGAGTTTCCATCATGCTTGCGAACGATTTTTGGTTTATCAGGACAAACTTATCACACACTTGTAGTGGAAACAGACAGCCACCGCCGAGTCGAGAAGTTCCTTTACAAGCAGACCCCGCACATTAGGATGTAAGGCCAATTCCTTTTTAAAAACTATCAGCAACGGCGCTGCTTGGTCATGTGTTTGTACAAGTTGAGCAACTTCCCGTTTCCCAAAAGAGGAATTGTTTCTGCTGAAACAGCGAGTGGTGTCAGTTTGCCGTGATTTCTGTCTTACTGTCACATAAGCGTCCCGATTAGAGGCCTCCGCGTGGGGGAGGGGGGGGATGGAATTTGTAACAATGTCTCCTCCTTTACGATTCACAGCGTTCGAAGCAAAATAGAATTACGTAGGTATTTATATCGACGACGTTTTAACTTTCATCTTGGTCAATCACGGTACTTTTTTTTCGGAAGTCTGTAGCAATATTTACGTGTCCAATTGATTTTTTTACATACTATTTCTAAATCGATTGAGCAGCACTTAGTCTAGCAGCTATGAAATGTCAATCGAAACCCAGTGCCAGCAGACAACGGCAGGAAAAACAGAAAAGCAAAACCCGTAGAGAATGTTTGTACAACGTTTCGCCACGGATGGCTTTTACCTAGAAACGCCAGGCAGACCTGCAGTGTTTGATGTGGCCACACCCTGCTGATGGCAAGCACACAAGACGAAAGAAGCAGATCGCTGGTTTGCTGCATCAAGGAAGCCATCAGGAGGATTTGCTGTACAAGCAAACGCAGCTCGAGTTAGACATTGATCCTTAAAAGCCGACTTGATAATATTTCTACTTGGTATGGAAATAGTTTAATCTTTTGATATATCACAGCCGTTAATGGATATTTTATTATTACTTTTTGAGGCAACCCACAAAGTTTTTCTGCATCCGGCACACCACATCTATTATTACCTGTTGATTTGTGGCTACTAGTCACGCTCCACCTACCCCACTCAACCAGCTATTTGGTCAAAGCTAACCAGTAAAAAATTACACGCTGTACACAGAACCAACAATGGACTTGTATTGGACGCAGATATATCCATAGAAACATGGCTTAATGTCAGCCGGGTTGGTGAACAAGGGGGAAAAAAAGATTCTGCACCCGTCACACAGCATTCAGAAACCTCCCGCTATGGCATACGACTACCGTACTTGTTAAGTACCACCTACTGCAGTCTAGCAGTAACGCAGGAAGAATTTGTTGAGAAATTAAGCCCCGATAGCCGTCCACTGCGTTTGTTCGAGTCGTGCCACACGTGGTTTGGCTTGACCGTCCAATGTTTCACTCCTCGCACTTGGAGCTTCTTCAATTCAGCACAAAAGCTCCCAGCATATGGAGTCAAACGGACGACACATGGAGATCCATCGGGGCCTTCATTTCTAAATATTTTTCTTCATGAAGAGAAGTGTGAAAAAGCTGAATAAGTGGCAAAGAAATCGCTCTGCACACAACATTCCTCGGCTCAAGTGAATAACTCAAATGTTAAACAGAAAAAGTCCAGTGGACAGCGATACCAAGGTTTAAAACACGCCGGACATCGTGCCGAACGTCACGCTGTAACGACCCCAGCACACATCGGAGAGCTGCACAGGACAACCACGGAAGCCTAAGCACGTAAACAAAGCCATATTTTACGAAAAGAAGAGCGACGCTTTACCCTCGCGGCGAGACTCCAGACACCGGGCGCAGACCCCCGTCGATTTTGTTTTGGCGACACCAGTGATCGCGGTCGGGAAGAACGCACGCAAAAAAAACAAAAAGCCTCGATACCGACAGCTCCTCGGCCACTTGTGGCGGCACCACTCCCAGCCGTAGCCCCTCCACTGCAACCACCACCACCACCACGGGGCTAACCACAGCCAACACCCAACCACCGCACGTACGTGTTACTATGCAACAAGCCGGTCTGTCCCTCTCTGCCATTACCTTCCCCCCCAAAGCATCATCCCCCCCCCCACAGCCTCTCTTCCTTTTTGCCTCCCATCCCCGATGCTCTCTGGTGTCCACGACCGACCACCAACCTCGTTACTCCCAAAGCACGCCGTCACAGCTCCCCCACACTGTGCTCTGCCCTCTAAAAATATCTCCCTCTCGTCTTGATCAGTGGCTTGGCCATCAAGCGAAGCAGGCGGTGCAACTGCACCGGAGAGCCGAGGGGGGGAGGGGGGAATACCGGTTTAAGTGCACTTTCCATTGCATTTAAGGGCTTTTCATCACAAAAAAACATAATAATTAGCAAGGTAATGTCATTCTTCTCCAAGCAATCCCAAGCAGGACCCTCCCGAACAAGAGTCTTGAGAGCAAGAGTGAAGCTTTCCCGCATAAAATGACAAACTGTTACTTGATTCTGTTGGCACAAGACAGTAATCGGCCATACACCGTACAGTACCACAGTGTTCGTGTGCCACAGCGAGGGCATGCGGGAGGGTTGCGGCCAACGCAGTACAGTGCAAGGCATGCACCACCAGATTGCCCCATCCCCACACACACACACAATTAAAATTGCCACAAATCGGGGTTCGCAATTCGATTAAACAATTTCGCTTTAACTTGGTTGTACAATCTCATTTGCACCGTCTGGCTCGTCGATTGCCGCCCATCTCGTATGCGACGGTCACTCAACACTCACTGCTTGCTCGTTTCGTCTTGTCTGTACAGGGGTCTCGCTCTCGTACGTTCTGCTTTGCAGGTTCCAGCCGCCCAAAAACTGACATTTCCATTACGTTCTCGTCAATATAAAAAAAACCTTCATTCACAATTACGCATTAAACGTGCGCCTAAAAAAATTCAATTTTAAAACGATAAATTAGTCACGCTGGTAGTGTAATTCTATACTCCCAGCGTCTATTCAACCAACCTGCATTGACCAGTGTGGTGAAGTATGCTCAACTAATCCCCCACGCACCACACAGACGTGTGGAGGGCCCCAATCCAGCAGTGGATTGACAAAAGAAATGGAATTTAAAACGTACAGTGCCTGCGAGAGAGCACAGTACAGTGCACAATGGCGGTAGTGGCCCAGAGCTGGGAGGGGTTGGAAGAGACCACCGGTGCCAGTGTCGTAGGGGTGCCAATTGAGGGGTTGGAAGAGACCATCGGTGCCAGTGTCGTAGGGGTGCCATTTGAGGGGTTGGAAGAGACCATCGGTGCCAGTATCGTAGGGTGCCAATTGAGCGGTTGGAAGAGACCATCGGTGCCAGTGTCGTAGGGGTGCCAATTGAGGGTTTGGAAGAGACCACCGATGCACCAAGTGTCGTAGGGGTGCCATTTGAGGGGTTGGAAGAGACCATTGGTGCCAGTGTCGTAGGGGTGCCAATTGAAGGTTTGGAAGAGACCAACGGTGCACCCAGTGTCGTAGGGGTGCCATTTGAGGGTTTGGAAGAGACCACCGGTGCACCCAGTGTCGTAGGGGTGCCATTTGAGGGTTTGGAAGAGACCACCGATGCCAATGTCGTAGGGTTGCCGTTTGAGGGTATGGAACAGACCAACGGTGCCAGTGTCGAAAGGGGTGCAAATTGCGCGGGAGTGTCGTGTTTATGCGGAAGAATCATATAGCGTTTTCAGTACGTTTAGCGTCATCGATAATCAAATGGATTTTGTATTCAAATGGTGATGGGTTTGCGACATGGTGCGTGCGTCTGTTGGAACGTACCACTCGGTTGACCGATGTGTCCCAACCCCTGCCGATGGCTGCCCGCCGGACCAATCGCAATGGAACGCGCCATGCGCCATTCGAACATTCGCGCGTGAGGATCGTTCCCAACATTTGATTCGACTCTCGGAATCAGAATATGTATTTGATACTGGAGGAAAACTCATTGGCGCTATAAAGCTCCCTTTCCTCACACGTGTCCAGTTAGTGCGGTTCAGAACGTTACAACAGAATATATAAAAACGCACGATAGGAGTGCGCAAAGCATTGGAAATGTAAGAAAAATTTTCATAATAAAGGGTTTTGGGTTTGATCGCGTAAGTATAAATGTGTCGTAACCATCCACAACCCGACACAGCCAGTAAAATTTGTCACGTAAACAACGCGCCAATTCGTTACTTCAGGAGTAATTCCACAACATTTGCAAAGCCTACGTGTTAGACTAAAAATATATAATACTTAAAATATACAAATTAAACTAAACTGTTTATTTTACCAGGTCATTGAGCTATGGGCTTATTTTGATTAAGGGACCTGGGCACAAATTACAGCTCTAATCTATATTTATTGCAGCATAATTACACTACATGTCACGACTCAGGATAATAGATATTTTTTTAAAGGATTACCGCCTCACGATAATCGATTAAACCCCCTAAACTGGAAGTCCGGGTCTTAAAGAGGGTTCTGGGGGGGGGGGGGGGTAATTAACGAATCAACCAAAACCATTTAATCGTTAACGTCGCCACTCACGACGACGATGGTTGCAAAGCACCGCTCGGGTTTAAGTTTAAGCAGCCGGGCAGCCGCGTCCCCTTGCACCGATTACATTGTCGGTAATAAACAGCACCAGCGTGACAAGCAAGCCGGCAGGGCCGGTCCATTAAGGGAGCCTCTCCGTTGTTTTGCGCGATGCGTGCACGCGCCACCACGTGCAAACTAAACACCCACGCTCGCATTCTGACGCACACCGCGCAGCATTCTTCATGGAAAGGCCCGCGGGCCATCGGTGGGGCCCCTGGTGGCCTTTAGTGCGGTGCCTGACGGTACGGCCCCCCCCGAGTGAAAACGGCCCCCAATCACCATCGTGCTGCTGTCAAACCCCAATGGTTTCAAATAATGTGTGTGGCGGGCCCTCACACTGATGATGTCTTATCGGCGAAAGTGCTCCCCCCCCTCCCTCTAAAAATGTGTGTGAAAGACACTGGCGTACATTAACATCCCACAAATACCCCCCTCCACTCCTAATGCATAAACAGAATGTTGGGGCAAGTGTTGCGAGGAAGCAGCACTGACGAAAGCGGGTACACGGCACACGAAGGGGGTAAGTGGCCAGCACCACGCCCGGCCGCCTTTGTCTCCCTAGTGGCGATTGTTTACACACCGCAACAGGTACTCATTTGAGGCCCAGTCGACCTTGGGAAGGCCCTGGACCAGGTCAAATATTTTCCACTTATTGATCGCGAGCGGGAATCGAACTCGGATCGCCGGGCTCATCGGACGCCCACCGTCCCACACAACACTAAGACCGCCACACCCCTGAACCCACCACCCTTGAGTGTTCACGCACACACCAATACCCCCATGGCTCACATTCTAACCTAAATTACACACACATGCACTTGTGTTTTTACGCTCAAACATCACACCCACACACACTCGCCGTCTTGGCACGCACGCGAACCAGGCGGGCCCCGCTGCTGGTAGCAAAATCAAGCAAAGAATAACTTTTTGGGGGGGTGGGGGGAAATAAAATGTTTAGGCAAATAATGTTGGTAATCTCATCCGACAAAAAAATAAACTGGCCATTGCCGTTGTGTAGGCGAGCTGTGTGCTCTAGACTGTGGAGAACGCTTAGGGGGGGGAGGGGTGTAGAACTTTGTCAAAGACGTGTGAAGTGTCCACCGGACGGACCGACATTACCCCAGACTCGGCAATCGGAAGTGAGCCAAGTGTCTCCCTAAAACAAAAAACTCCCCCAACAAAAAAAACAACCACCGTTCATCGCGAAAATGGCGGCGACGTCACCACCACCGCGCTTGTGCCACGCTTGGTGCACTTTGAGACCACGTGAAGTGTCTGAAGGCCCTCTGGGCAGGTCATGGAACAGATCCAGGTGCCATGGGTTGACCGACTAAGAACCCACCACCCACCACCGTCGTCAACATAACTATTAAGAGTTAAGTAAAACGCACTGGCTTGTACATGCAGCCCTTTCGTCACTTCACTCCTGGATAAGTGCCTCCCCCACACGAAGCGGGTCGTGTGCGTTGTGTATGTATACATGTTGAACTTCTTACGCACCGTACGTAGCCATTCCGTGATAATGGGTTGGCTACTCGGTTGGCTCCGTACAACTCTGGTCATTGCGAGTTTGTGAAGGATAAGGGGGGCTGGGGCATGGGTAGTAACCAAGGACAGTACAATGGATGTTGTTACTGCCCTATGCCGTAAACAATGCAGCCCCACAGCAGCCTGTGGCAACCCGCTTTGTGCGCATGAAGTACAGCCCCATGCAAACGCTTTCCAGGCTAAATCCCTGCTTACATTTGACAAACCCTGCTTAGGTGTGGTCCTCTGGTAGCGAAAAGGATGCCACGCTGTTAAAAAGGGGATAGTTTCCGTAGAAACAGCGAGAAGCCTGCGATCATCATCGCCACACTTGCACACCACGGATTTCACGGGTGCAGGTGGGGGGGGGGGCGAGATGGTGAGGGTGGAGGTGGTGAGGAAGGGAGCAAGGAGGGGAGTGAGAACGCGCAAAGAGGTAGCGAGGAACTGAAGCTGTTTACGGGGAATGAGGTGGTGAGGAAGGGAGCAACAAGGAGGGAGCGAGGTGAGGAGGGTGACAGTAGCGGGGAGGGAGCGAGGTGAGAGTGAGAGGAGAGGCGGCGATGAGGGGACGAGGAGGGAGCCGGTTGCTCCCCAGACAGCTCTGCTCTGGGAGGAAGGAATCGGACACCGGGGAGCGAGGAGGCATCGTTACCAAGGGCTGGATTGACGTCACGTGCCCGATGGGGAAAGCCTCGGAAACATCTGATAATAATCGCCTAACCCCATCCACTCCCCACGGACTCACCGAGCCATCTTCCCTGCCGCCGCCTGTCCCTCAACTCCCCCCACCACCACCACCGCCACCACCCCTCCCATCACACGGGGGGGGGGGGGGCTTACAGTAGCGCGTACAGTGGAACCACTTAACGCAGGCGAACAGTGTGGGCGGGTGCCGCTAACGAGCGAGACGGGCGTGCTGATGATGAGGAGGAGAGGGCGGCGAGTGGGGGGACCGGGAGGGCGTTCTGACGGTCCACGTAGGAGGAAGACGATCGTACACATAGGGACAACAACGCATCGCTCCGGTTCTCTTCAGCAGGACGTCGCACATACGTGCACGGCGGATAGACCCATCACACGCAACTCGCCACGCAAGACATCACCGGACCCATTACAAAAAGGAGACGCACATCGAGCACAAAGCCGAAATCGCACACACAAAAAAAATCACGGATGCGCACACGCACACCACGCATTTAAACACATTACCACGCACACCCTGCAAAAACCCTGTCGCTCAAGTTCTCACACAGGCTCATCACGGACATTGAACATGGGCCCATCACACACACAACCGTCAGACATATCAAAGGCTATTCGCAGACACCACAACACGCACACAAAACCGACCCAGGTCGCCCTTGCAATAGGAGGCAATGCTGTTTAATCCGTCTCAATGGTTTCATAGCCTCTCCCAGTTAATTAAATACAGGATATAAAAACGTCAATCGCATGCATCCATAGCACACACACACACCCATACCCATAAAAGAACACAACCGCACCCACACAACCATATACAGTACTGTACTCGATCCACATCATTTATCCGATAACAACCATCAATGATTTTTCGTCTTAATGGCTTCTTGCTCATCTAGTCCTGATAAACAACATTTACAGATGGTATCAAGCCACTGCCGAGTAATGGCCTGCTATTGACAGACATCAGTTGTGGGGAATGTTTGAGCATACTTCACCACGCTGGTCAGTGCGGGCTGGTGAAGGGGCGATCCAGGACCGGTTCAGATACTCACCACGGCTGTCAGCCGTGGCCAGGAATCAAACTAGGTCATTACCTTGTTTATGTTATTGGTTCGTGCTGACGCAAGTGGTATCGGTTCAAATGGTGAACCGAAACCACGAAAATTAAGGATATGAAAATCAGCACGATTAGACCAGTTCAATGATGGTAACACTTTTGCTTTTGATATACTGTAGCACCCTATAATGCTGGGGGAAGCGGGGTTTCACAAAAACCTTTTACATAACATCTCAGATATTTTTCAAGTGCACCCCCAGTGGCAGCTGCCCCAGTGGGCACAAGGAGACTCAGCGCAATCTGCCAAAATAAGGGGGAGGGGTGGGTGGCAATAATTGCTACATGCAAATCGCAATTGAGAAATTAAGATTGTTTTTGACCGATTCTGGCTCATCTGCTCTTGTACGGGCAGGTCCCACTCCCACCCTCACGCACCCACCTTCATGAGAGAAGTGCAGCCGCACAGAGAGCTCTCAAGGGACCTGTCGTAAGCCACACTAATCCAAGCAACCGTATTTTTCACCCCAATAGCCGCACGAACAGCCATAAACCAAATAAACACCAAAACAACCACACTAAAATCTAACAACATGAATGAATACAGAAGCCGAATGTAATTTTTTTCTCCTGGAGAAAAAACGTTTAACAATGAAGCTTTTTTTCAGAGATGTCCCGTCGGGATAACCAAACCACCTCGTAACCACATTATGAATCTTACTGAATGCACCAGTGCATAATCACATCATTACCCTCAACAATCACATCCGACACACTCATTAACCACACGAACAAAAATCATTGTAACCCAAAAACCGTAACCACAACGCCAACATCAATACATGATAACCAGACTACTCCAGACCCATATCATTAACCACAACAATCTTATCATTTTCCAAGATAACCAATTCATATAACACAATAACCTAATCATTCAACAGAAGCGGACTATACCACCAAACACATCAGTTACCAGAAGCACAATATAAAAAAAACCACCATACGACCCCATAACCACAATTTACAATTAACCACAATAACTGGACAGCCCAAAATCCACCATTAACCAGAATAACCGGGAAACCCAAGCAACCACAAACGAACCACCCCACCCACCACCGGCAACCACCCCCACCCACCACCGGCAACCACCCCCACGCACCACCGGCAACCACCCCACCCACCACCGGCAACCACCCCACCCACCACCGGCAACCACCCCACCCACCACCGGCAACCACCCCACCCACCACCGGCAACCACCCCACCCACCACCGGCAACCACCCCACCCACCACCGGCAACCACCCCACCCACCACCGACAACCACCCCACCCACCACCGACAACCACCCCACCCACCACCGACAACCACCCCACCCACCACCGACAACCACCCCACCCACCACCGACAACCACCCCACCCACCACCGACAACCACCCCACCCACCACCGGCAACCACCCCACCGACAACCACCCCACGCACCACCGGCAACCACCCCACGCACCACCGGCAACCACCCCACCCACCACCGGCAACAACCCCACCCACCACCGACAACCACCCCACCCACCACCAGCAACCACCACACCCACCACCGACAACCACCCCACCCACCACCGACAACCACCCCACCCACCACCGGCAACCACTACACCCCCACCACCGGCAACCACCACACCCCCACCAGCAGCAACCACCCCACCCACCACCACCAACTATCCGCAACCACCTCCAACCACCCGCAACCACCTCCAACCACCTCCAACCACCAGCAACCACCTCCAACCACCAGCAACCACCAGCAACCACCAGCAACCACCTCCAACCACCTCCAACCACCAGCAACCACCAGCAACCACCAGCAACCATCCCACCCACCAGCAACCAGCCCACCCACCACCACCAATCACCACACCCCCAGCTACCACCGCACCTCCCACCACCAGCAACCACCCCACCCCCCACTACCAACAACCCCCCCCTCACCAGCAACTCCCCCCACCACCAGCAACCCCCCCACCAGCAACCCCCCCACCACCAGCACCCCCCCCCCCACCACCACCAGCACCCCACCACCACCAGCACCCCCCCCCACCACCAGCACCCCCCAACACCAGCACCCCCCCAACACCAGCACCCCCCCAACACCAGCACCCACCAACACCAGGACCCCCACCACCAGAACCCCCACCACTAGCACCCCCACCAACACCTACCACCACCAGCAACCACCACCAGCAACCACAGCAATCATCAGTAACCACCACACCAGCAATCACCAGCAACCACCACACCAGCAATCACCAGCAACCAACTACCCCAGCCACCACCAACCAACTACCCCAGCCACCACCAGCAACCAACTTCCCCAGCCACCACCACCAACCAACAAACTACCCCAGCCTCCACTACCACACTACCCCAGCCGCCACCACCACCCAACCACTTACCCCAGCCACCACCACCACCAACCACTTACCCCAGCCACCACCACCACCAAGCAACTACCCCAGCCACCACCACCACCAAGCAACTACCCCAGCCACCACCACCAAGCAACTACCCCAGCCACCACCACCACCCACCAACTATCCCAGCCATCACCAGCAACCAACTACCCCAGCCACCACCACCACCACCAAGCAACTACCCCAGCCACCACCACCACCAACTACCCCAGCCACCACCACCACCCACCAACTATCCCAGCCATCACCAGCAACCAACTACCCCAGCCACCACCACCAACTACCCCAGCCACCACCACCAACTACCCCAGCCACCACCACCACCAACTACCCCAGCCACCACCACCACCCACCAACTATCCCAGCCATCACCAGCAACCAACTACCCCAGCCACCACTACCAACCACCCCACCAACCCCACACACCCACCAAATACCACCCCCACCAACAACCACCCACCACTCACCCCCAGCAACAACCACCAGCAACCACCCCACCGGCACCCATCCCACCCCACCCACCACCACACCCACCAACACCAACCACCGCACACACCAACCACCGCACCCACCAACCAACACCAACCACCCCACACACCAACCACCCCACCACCAACCACCCACCCCACCACCACTAACAGCAACCACAACCAACTACCCCAACCCACCAACCAACCACCCACCACCACCACCGACCACCACCACCAACCAACCACCACCACCAACCAACCACCACAACCAACCACCCACCACAACCAACCACCCACCACAACCAACCACCCACCACAACCAACCACCCACCACAACCACAATAACCGGACGACCCCAGCCACCCCCCACCCCGTAGCCGCGCATCCTCTGCTCACCGCTCCGCCGTGTCGCCTCCCGCGTCCCTCCCACTCCGCCGCGCTCTCTCTCTACCGCCGAGGTGAACAGCAGCAGTGTGGCCGCTCGCGGGGCTCATGGTGCGGGGCTGTGCGCCGCGTCCGCCATGTCAAACGCGACGGCGAAGAAGACGACGAGGAGGATGATTGGGACGAGGATGATGATGATGATGAGAGGAGACGACGATGACGAGGAGCAGGAGGACGACGAGGAAGATGGAGCCCGCTTACATTTCCCAGCGCGGATGGGCAAGCGCGCCGCGCCCATTGGCCCACGCAGTCACAAGCGGGCGTGAGCGCCGACACGGAGCCGTGCTCATTGGCCCGCCGGCGCGCACGTGACGGGCTCGCGGCCAACGGGCGCGGAAAGGCGCGCCCCGATGGCCCCCTTCGGCGCTTATCCGCTGTGGGGAATGAGGCCGCGCTCCATCACCCCACCACCACCACCACCCCCCGTGTGTTGAACCGTGTGTGTGTGTCTTGTACATCTGCCTGTATCTTGTAAGTCTGCTTGTCTCTTGTACGTGTGTCTGTGTGTTGTACATGTGTGTCTGTCTGTGTCTTGTACATGTGTGTCTGTCTGTGTCTTGTACATGTTGTCTGTCTGTCCTGTACATGTGTCTTGTTCATGTGTGTCTGTCTGTGTGTTGTACATGTGTCTGTCTGTGTGTTGTACATGTGTCTCTGTCTGTGTGTTGTACATGCGTCTCTGTCTGTGTGTTGTACATGTGTCTCTGTCTGTGTCTTGTTCATGTGTCTGTGTCTTGTACATGTCTGTCTGTGTCTTGTATGTGTGTCTGTGTCTTGTACATGTTGTCTGTCTGTCCTGTACATGTGTCTTGTTCACGTGTCTTGTTCATGTCTGTATGTGTTGTACATGTGTCTCTGTGTGTTGTACATGTGTCTGTGTCTTGTTCATGTGTCTGTCTGTGTCTTGTTCATGTGTCTCTGTCTGTGTCCTGTACATGTACATGTCTTGTACATGTTGTCTGTCTGTCCTGTACATGTGTCTCTGTGTGTCTTGGCAATGGGTCTGTCTATGTGTTGTACATGTGTCTCTGTGTGTTGTACATGTGTCTCTGTGTGTTGTACATGTGTCTCTGTCTGTGTCTTGTGCATGTGTCTCTGTCTGTGTCCTGTACATGTCTTGTACATGTTGTCTGTCTGTCCTGTACATGTGTCTTGTTCATGTGTTGTACATGTGTTGTTCATGTGTTCTACATGTGTTGTACATGTGTCTCTGTCTGTGTCTTGTTCATGTGTCTCTGTCTATGTCCTGTACATGTCTTGTACATGTTGTCTGTCTGTCCTGTACATGTGTCTCTGTGTGTCTTGTTCATGTGTCTCTGTCTGTGTGTTGTTCATGTGTCTCTGTCTGTGTGTTGTTCATGTGTCTCTGTCTGTGTCCTGTACATGTACATATCTTGTACAAGTTATCTGTCTGTCCTGTACATGTGTCTCTGTGTCTTGTTCATGTGTCTCTGTCTGTCTTGTTCATGTGTCTCTGTCTGTGTCTTGTTCATGTGTCTCTGTCTGTGTGTTGTTCATGTGTCTCTGTCTGTGTGTTGTTCATGTGTCTCTGAGTGTCTTGTTCATGTGTCTCTGTCTGTGTGTTGTTCATGTGTCTCTGTGTGTTGTTCATGTGTCTCTGTCTGTGTGTTGTTCATGTGTCTGTCTGTGTGTTGTTCATGTGTCTCTGTCTGTGTGTTGTTCATGTGTCTCTGTCTGTGTCTTGTTCATGTGTCTGTGTCTGTGTCCTGTACATATACATGTCTTGTACATGTTGTCTGTCTATCCTGTACATGTGTCTCTGAGTGTCTTGTTCATGTGTCTTGTTCATGTCTGTCTGTGTCTTGTTCATGTGTCTCTGTCTGTGTGTTGTTCATGTGTCTCTGTCTGTGTCCTGTACATGTCTTGTACATGTTGTCTGTCTGTCCTGTACATGTGTCTCTGTGTGTCTTGTTCATGTGTCTTGTCCATGTGTCTTGTACATGTGTCCTGTACATGTGTCCTGTACATGTGTCTGTCTGTGTGTTGTTCATGTGTCTCTGTCTGTGTCTTGTTCATGTGTCTTGTTCATGTGTTGTACATGTGTTGTACATGTGTCTCTGTCTGTCCTGTACATGTGTTGTACATGTGTCTCTGTCTGTGTCTTGTTCATGTGTCTCTGTCTGTGTCCTGTACATGTACATGTCTTGTACATGTTGTCTGTCTGTCCTGTACATGTGTCTCTGTGTGTCTTGTTCATGTGTCTTGTTCATGTGTCTGTCTGTGTGTTGTACATGTGTCTCTGTCTGTGTCTTGTTCATGTGTCTCTGTCTGTGTCCTGTACATGTGACTGTGTGTCTTGTTCATGTCTCTGTGTCCTGTACATGTCTCTGTCTGTGTCCTGTACATGTGTCTCTGTCTGTGTCTTGTTCATGTGTCTGTCTGTGTGTTGTTCATGTGTCTCTGTGTCCTGTACATGTGTCTCTGTCTGTGTCCTGTACATGTGTCTGTCTGTGCCCTGTTCATGTGTCTCTGTCTGTGTCTTGTACATGTGTCACTGTCTGTGTCTTGTACATGTGTCACTGTCTGTGTCTGTGTCTTGTACATGTGTCTGTATCTTGCACATCTGTCTGTCTTGTATCTACCTGTGTCTTGTATCTGTGCGTGTACCTGTGCGTGTGTGCGTCTTGGTATTTGTGCGTGTGTCTCTCTTGGTATCTGTGCGTGTGTCTTGGTATCTGTGCGCACGTGTGTGTCTTTGTATCTGTGTCTTGTAAATGTATGTGCGTGTGTCTTGTATCCGTGCGTCTGCCTTGTATCCGTGTATCAGATTCCCGCTCATGGTCAACACCAGTGACGATTTATCAACCGGTCCTGGGCCTCTCCTAGGTCGACTCGGCCTCAAACGAGTCCCTGGTGTGGTGTAACCATCACCACTGGGGAGTCAAAATCGACCAGGCGTGATGTTGGCCACCCACCCGCTCACGTGCTGTGGCGGCCTTCATAGGCGTTCGCTAACAGCACTTACCCCGACAGACTGTTAAGGCTATACAGGGGAGCTTTGTATTGTGTGAGAGATGTAGGGTCTAACCCGACCATCAAAACGAAAACGACACTTGGATCTCCAGTATTATTCACGCACACCCAGTCACTGTACTACCTACCTTTTGGGTTACTATACAGATAGCTATGGTGACAGCCTAGGGAGAACTTCATCCAGCAGTGGATTATGGCTGTCGATGACAAACGCATTAATCACGAATATATCTATAGTAGTCACTAAAGCAGGCACGACGGTGGCTGAGAGATGTTAACTCCATCGCCTGGTATACTGGAGGTCGTGGGTTCGATCCCAACCCTAAAAGCTGTATATTTAGAGTTTGGATGTTCTCTCCGTGGTCCAGTGCATTTTTCTTCGGGTCCTCCGGGTTTTCCCTCCACATTTAGAGATATGCGTTTAAGAGTATTTAGCTGCTATACATTTCCACATGATAAGCCACTTAGCTGGGAAATCATTTGTGGTCAGGTCGCTTTTGAAACAGAGCGAAATAGCTCAGTGTGCGTTAGCTGGTAAAATAAAAGATAGTTCAGTTTACGTATTAAAATATCCAGTCTCACGTTTCGGCTCCTCGCCTTCAGCAACCCACGCTGACCAGTATAGCGAAGGATGGTCAAACAACCCCCATGATCGACAGTGCGAGGAAGCCTTCATCCAGCAGTGGACTGATAAATGGCTGCTGTGCATGTGATTACATAAATGGTGCGATTGCACTCAGCCTATTCGCTATACAGGTAGTCTTATCTACAGATAGTAGTATTGAATCAATCACACACATTAGGTGGATCTGTAGCGCAGTAGTTAGCACACTGCACTGTGAAACCGGCGAACCCCAGTTTGATTCCCAGCCAAAGCGAACACGAGTGGTGAGTGAGGTCTGAACCGGTCCTGGTTCTCCCTTCAACCCATACTGACCAACGGGGAGAAGTATGGTCAAACAACCCCCATGACCGATAGGGTGTGAAGAGGCCCTCATCCAGCAGTCGACTTACATGTACTATTCACAAAATTATCTAAGACAACTCTACACATATACCCGTAAAATCACAGTCTGTACACCATACTATCCAGTCACTTTAGTCACTCAGGGGTAGAGCAAAAGGCTCGTGGCTCGTAATCGTATGGTTGCAAGTTCAAATCCTTGTCACGGGTTAACTCGTCCCATACTCATTCCAAGGGTGGATACGAGTTTGTAATTGTTTGGGGGAAGTCAAGTGGTTGTCCTATGGATACTCGTTCCTTATTGTGCAGTCACTTTACATACACACATACCCATATTATTCCACTTGTACATTAGCTATACAATGACAAGACAGACAAATACTATATTCACTGTACCATCATCTACAGTTACTACCCTATGGATTCATGTCACCAGTCTACAATATTCCATGGTTCACACTGTACACCACATGCCTTCAGGACAGAAAACAATGCCAAGCGCTCTTGCCAATAAACGACACTCAAATAACATCTGCCAACCCATCAGCATTTTTTACCATGCCCGACTGCTGATGAGCTTCTGAAGCATGAAACCAGCCCATTGTCTACTTAATTGTCGTTGGTTAAATAATACAAGCCTGGAAATACCATAGACCGATGGGACTCAGAATGATATGTTATATTCGTGTGGCTTTGCACAAACACACGCGATGCAATCACGCAACCAACTCACTTGGGGACCAGGTGTAGGCAGATGTGTGAAAAGGTCAGATATGGGAACATCAATCAAAAATGACAGTCAGGTGACAGGGCAAATAAAGCGCAAGTTTCTCTGAACACGGTGAAAGGCGGCGACGTGATTTCAAGTAAAACGAATGTACACGAGATTAAGAACACGTGACCGTATGTGACGGAGGTCCCATTTGTGAACGTCTACACTGAGTAACACCTATACACAGTGCACTGGTGTGCGGGAAAGGGGGGGTTTAATTGGCCATGGCGGCGATGTGAGATGTACTGGATATCAATGCAGATTGTATCGCTTCACACCACGATAAAATCCATAGGTTCACGTGACTGCAGACCCGGGTTGGGAAACCTTTTCTTTAACCGAGAGCTTAATATTATTTTTTGGGTTTTTAAACACCTTTGGCGAGCTACATGGTATGGTACCGTGTGCCAAACAAATAAACTGCCTTCAGGTTTAAAATGCTCCCCCCCCCCCCCCTCTCATACCCGGTTCGTACAGCTGAGAAGATGCTTGCAGCGATGGATAAACATCGGTCGCGGGGCCTTGTGAAGTGGTAGGCCTAATGTGGCCATGGGCCCTGTGAAATGATGCTGTGGGCAGGAAGTCCCCGAGACCTGCTATCACCTCGATTTAGTCACAAGGAACGCTCGGATGAATAGTTAAGTCGCTTAAACAACCAAAACCCTTAATTCATTGGCTGGTTGTTTATTTCGGGCCCTTTAAAAACAGTGGCCACGCCTCACTTCCAGCCTCCCGAAGGCAGGAAACCCCCTACAAACCACGCCCAGCGTGATGCAGCTGACAGCGATATTGACGTTACCAAGACCCCGCCCATCACCTCTCGTCCACACGTGGGAAGAGGCGATTCACATTTATTATTAAAGTCGGCGGAGCCGAGCGCTCGTCACAAAGCCTATAGAACCACACACTGTCTTGGCTGAAAGCCGCCCCCCCCCTTCTCCCGTGTTCGTAAAGGGTTCTAGCTACCCCACAAATGCTAGGAAACCCAGTGGCATTTATTTCACAGGCCACACTGTGGCTGAGGACCCAAAGTCTAAACCAGTCAGTTTTGTTCACAGAGGCCCAATGCTATTGGCAAACATAACTCCAGAATGGCCACAGGCTGATGCTTATTTTGTTTGCGGCGAGATAACCCTAGTGTATCAACCACACTTCTCCATGCCAATGCTTAACCTTTGTAAACATTACACAGTTTGTAAATTCAGTCGGCATCACAGGAAAAACATTCCCAAGTCCGACTCAAGTAAAGCCGGAAGTCGGAGCAAGTCGGAAAGGTTTCCAAAATTAGATAAAAGCAAAGACTGTCCCTACAAATACGTGGTAAGAAAAACAATGTTAGTTACTGCGGTCCGTAACCGTACCCCCCGAAACCCCGAAGCCATAACCCAAACGCTAACCCACGCCCATCATTATCACCAGCCGTGACCAATCCACTGCTAGATGACGACCTCCAAGGGTTACCCGCACCTCTCACGGTCTTGCGAAACAACAATCCACATGCAGGTGAACTGACATCAACGCTCCATCTCTCCTTTGGTGGGCGTCCTCCCGAATGCTTTCCAATGCTTGGCCATAACCCCCTAACATACACAAACTAAAGAGGGGTGGACATTCCTTCAGATTTCATCAACTGACACCTAAGGCAGGTCTGCGATTGGACGGAAAAATGGCCGAGGATTGGATAGAACTCGAGGAACAGTGGTGCCAAATATTGTTTTTTTTCCCCCTACATTTGCCGCTCTGGTCGTCAATTCTAAAAGAAAAACTACCGGAGCAGTGGTAGTGCGCAAATTAATCTTCGAGTGGTAGGCTATGCGCACTCGCAATTATAAAGTTATATACTTATCTGTTGTGTGTAATTCCGTGTACATGCTGCTGGACAGCACGTGCTCTACTAAGTCATTTCATATTTTACATTCATTAAAAACATGTGTTTCAAATGCAACAAAATAAACTCTTTAAATGCATCATAACATCTCTTTCGCATGATACAGCCAGTGAATCTCAAGCTTTGTAACCTCTGCTTCATGGCGATCGGGACTCGGATTACATCACACAACACATGCGCAGTGCTTTTTAAAATGTCATTCAACATTTACTTGCAATTATTTAGTCAATGGTTATTTTACGTATATCGTCCACGAAATTAGCCAAGTTAATCACGTGCAAATGTAATTTTACGTCCGCAATTTTTATCAATTAGTTTCAGTACACCCCAAATAACCGGAAATGCTTTCCCAATTAGTCTCTTTGAGAGGTTTTACTGCAGGTTTGATTTGTTCACACCACGGCATATTATATTTACACAGTCTCATCTGACCTGTCAAGGAATGGCTGGACTATATTCCTAATCTACTAAAGGAGGCGTTCAAGAAGCATGGTTTTCCTTGCCGTACCATATCCTTCTTTAACGCCAATCAATTGTGATTCCTAGTTCAACACGTAAGCTTTCGCGACCAATAACATCCATAATGTAGGTGTTTTGTTAGATTTCGTAAATATAATTGTGTCGTTAAACCTGCTACGACCCAACACAGCCAATTAGTAAGATTGTAAATGTTGTGGATTTTCTCTCCAACACACCGGTGTGCTATACAAGTAACGAATTGGCACGTTATGTTTACGTGAGAACCCTTACTTATTGGCTGTGACTCCTATACAAACCACAAATACAGTATGGGGCCATCCATTTAGTACGTACGCAAAAATCTGTCAAGACTTGACCCCTCACCCCTCCCTGCACGCACGTGGACGTACACGCTATAGAACGGCCGATATTTAATCCACGCAGAAACGATCAAGGATTCATAATATTAACGTGTTTTAGCAACAGATAGTCCACCGCCGGATTATATCTAACTAATTTGAAGGCCAATGCAGACAAATTATTTTCGAGGCTTCACCCCCCCCCCCCCCCGTTTCCTATGCGTACACTGTCAGTAGACCCCCATACGCAAGCGTACGCATTTGGGTTAACCCCCCCCTCCATGCGTATGTACTAAATGGATGGCCCCTATGGCCAAAGTTGGAACACTGTTGCCATCTAGGGTGGAGCACACTCAGTTCCTAACCTCGCTGTACCTGATATGATTCAATGTCGAACAGTTGGCTTGAAAGTTAAGTCGATTTTGTTTAAATCAGATGAGAACTCAACTGATGATCCAACACTCAGCGAGTCAATCGTCTCGTCACGGCCAGTCGCCTCCTTAGCACGCCACTCTATCCGTATCGTGGTTAGCGCGTCCCTGTCAACTTTTCTCGTTAATTTCTGAATAAATGCATTAACGCTTTATCCACTACAACTATGACAGTGCTGCTTGTTTCTGGCCGCTTGACGTTTTGGACCTATGCTCGGCAACCGTTCAAAAGCGTAGTGTATAGAGATTTACACCACTGTATATTCTGTAGATTCATATCCTTAGGATTCTACATTTCACTCCACGGTACATTCTATAAACACCACCTGTAGATATTTTACACATTACCACACGAGTACTATACTCGGACTCGCGCTTATATTCTATAACCGTTCACACAGTGGGTTCCGCAGATTGACATCAACGTTAATTATTACGTGGATTCACAACAGAAGTTTTTTTGGGGGGTTAAATCGCGTAAATATATCAATGTGTCGTTAAACCCGCCACCACCCGACACGGCCGATTAGTAAAGTTTGTCACGTAAATAAAACGTGCCAGTTCCTTACCAGTACAGCAATACCGATGCGTTGGAGAGTAATTCCACAACATTTACAATTCCAGTTTCAGTTTAACACGTAGGCTTTCGCGACGAGTATTATTCATAATAAAGGTTTTTGGGTTAGATCGCGTTATTTATAAATGTGTCGTCACCCTCCACCACCCGACACGGCCAATCAGCAAAAAAGTGTCACGTTGACAAACGACAAATAGTTCACTACTTTAGCCCACCGGTGTAAATGTTGTGGATTCACTCTTCAACACACCGCTGGGCTAAAGTAGTGAACAATTTTGTCTTTTGTCAACGTGACACTTTATTTGCTGACTGGCCGTGTCGGATGGTGGAGGGTTACGACACATTTCTAAAAAACGCGATCTAACCCAAACACCTTTATTATGAATTTACAATTCGAGTACGACGTTTCGCCAGTAATTACAACTAGCATCATCAGGCGACAGCCAGATTTAATTTGCGGATTTACCATCCAACACACCGGTGTTGCTGTACTAGTAAGGAACTGGCACGTTTTGTTTACGTGACAAACCTTACTCACTGGCAGTGTCGGGTGGTGGCGGGTTTAACGACACACTTATATTTACGCGATCAGCCACCCCCCCCCAAAAAAAACCTCTATTGTGGATAACATTGGTCGCGAAATCCCGCTACGTGTTAATAAACTACGTGGAATCACACTGCAGCTTCTGCACCGTGCGGATTCTACAGATTCACTCGCGTGTTGAGTAACAACGATCGCTCTATAAACCAGCGACCACGCCCCTGGGATTGATTTTAAATCAACTCAATCGCTTCATTATCACCGCGGTTACCATAGCAGTTAAGGTTAACGTAGCAGGGTTACAAGGAGTGAGCAAAAGGATGCCAAGGGCTGCTAATCAGCGGCTACGAGTGGCTGAAGGGGGGGGGGGAGGTTTAAAAGGTGGTTGTAACGGGTATGTAATAGCTACAGGTAACTTGATTGTAACCAGGTAATTAATAGTAACGAATGGGGGTTACAAACGCTTAGCAGGTGCGAAAACATTTGTAACGCTGGGGGGAGGGTAACGCGTGGCGATTGTGACAGGAGCTAAATCTTGGCTTAACATAAAGGGTATATCGTAGTAAAGCTGTCACACACATACACGGTATTCTGTAAAGGGAAATGAGTCTTTAGGTCCATACGGCGTACAGCCATTTAAATCCAGTCAACAACATTCGGTTTGCCAATGTTTGTGTTTCTCCCTTGTGATGGGACTTTGTAGGATGAACGCTGAGATGTACAGGGTGACCAATAAGGTCAGAATTGGTCACGTAAGGGGTTGACAGGTATGGTAGTGAGACACTGTGTAGTTAAGACACTTGGTAGTGCATAGCTGTTAACCCAACACGGTTTACCCCGTATTCGTGTACAGGGAAATGGAGTTCAGGCCCAGACGGCGTACAGCCGTTTCAACGCGGGCCAAGAAAATGTTTAAACTATTTTGTTTGTGTTTCTCCCTTGCGATGGGACTTTGTAGGATGAACGTTGAGATTCATACCGGGGTGCGGAGTGACCAATAAAGGTCTGAAATAAGGTAGGGCACTGATACGGCGGTTGTGGCAAGGTAACGAGCGGGTAACGCAAGGCATAACGAAGGCGCAGTGACGGAGACTACCGTCGAGATAACCGCACGGGTATCGACATGACGAAACGGTAACATCACGAAGAGGGGTGTGGGGGGGTAGTTAACGAGGTAATGGAGGAGTAGATAACGCGAGTGTGTGAGGGAGCGGCGAGAGGCACCGCGTTACCCTGGGGGTAGCGAGGGGGGTGGTGAAGGGCGAGCGGGCGGGGGTCGAAGACACCTCGCCCGCTCGATCGCCCCTCGCTCCTCGCTCGCTCAACTCACCCCGCGCTGCCGTGGCCGCGCGCCTGCCACGTTCCCCTGTCTCCGCGTCCCTCCGTCCTTCCTCCTCCTCCTCTGGCGTTGTCGTCGTCGTCGTCGTCTCCTCCGCCGCCTCCACCTCCTCGCCGCCTTCCCCTCAGCGCGAACGTGAACCGCGGAAAAAAGGCAACGCGGGGTCTCCCTCCTCCTTCCCCGACTTCCCCTCCCCCCCTTTCGCAATTCCTAGCCTGCTTGCGCGCCGGCCCTCGCGTTCGTTGGTCGGCGCGCGCCACGTGATGCCGATATTAGCGCCGTCGCATTGGTCGGACGCGACCGACCCGGTCCGCCGTGGCCAATCGCATGGGCCCCTTCGCGCCTAAGCGCTGTACGGAATTCAACGCAACTATTAATCAGAGGCTCCGCCCAACGGGTGGATTACTCGGATATGAGAAATGCCCCGAGGGCAAGAGGGTGCGTGACGTGGCTCATTGGATTGCATTGGGGTTCCGAGGGTCGTGACGCCTCCAAGGTGATTGCTGTTTATAAAGCTGAGCATCCCCCCCTCCACACCGCCGCCCTGTGTTTGTGTGGGGCCAAGCCCGTGCGGAGAAACCCCGTAGCGACACAGGGGTGGGGTGGGGAGGGGCCCCGTTGTTGCCACGGAGACGGGTGCGGTTTCATGGCGAATCACGCAGGCCTGGATCGATTAATCGCTTTTCTAAATATAATCGATTAACATGACTAAGTCAAACTGATTATAATCGTTATAGAAATCGTTTTTTTTTTAAACCGCGAGGGCCTCTCCTCGATTCCCCCCCCCCTCCCCACAGCCCCCTCCCCCTAGGGCCCCCTGACACAGACCCGCGTCTTGCGACTGCTCAGACCTCTTGCACGTTCTGTCGATTGAAGTCTTTTAGGACAGATGCAGCAGTGCCTCTGGAGCGTTACACATCGGAATGCTCCATCGTTCGCATCGACCCCACCTCCATACACCGTGTCAACCCCCGTAGGCTTGTGCGGGGGAATAATAAGGGTTTTGTCCCCTTTTTTTTTCTGGCAACAAAACTGAAACCTTTTTACGAGGATTCACGTCTGCATTAACCACAATACCTGCAGTCAAAATGCAAAAAAAACATACTATGATACTATATTATGCATTGTCCTTGAAACTGATTGGTCCACACCAAGGGACGGCTTTCTTTTGAGCCTCGACCCAATTGGTGCTACGACCAGATGACTCCAAAAGGCGTCAAAAGGCGTCATCTGGCCAGAAAAAAGGGGGGAAAACCCTATTATTGTTATATTTTGGTACGGGCAAAGGAGGTCTGATGATGTAGATTGTGCAGGGAAATTTAGTTTTCAGGCCCATGCGACGGACAGTCGTTTCATTGCGGGCAACAACATCAACAATTGATGTCTATTTGTTTGTGTTTCTCTCCTTGTGATGGGACTGTGTAGGATGAACGTTGAGATTTATAAGAGGCACGGGGTGACCAATAAAGGTCTCAATTGGTTTGTAATAAGGTAGGGAACTGATAAGGGGTTGACAGGTTTGGTAGTTAGACCCTGGTAGTGAGACACTGGTACAGAGACACTGCTAGTGAGACACTGGGTAGTTAGACACTAGGTAGTTACACAGTGGGTAGTGAGACACTGGGTAGTGAGACACTGGGTAGAGAGATACTGGTAGTGAGATACTGAGACACTGCGTAGTGAGACACTGGGTAGTTATACACTGCGTAGTGAGACACTGGCAGTTACACAGTGGGTAGTGAGACACTGGGTAGTTAGACACTGGTAGTGAGACATTGTTACAGATACACTGGGTAGTTAGACAGTGGGTAGTGAGACACTGGTAGTTAGACAGTGGGTATTGAGACACTGATAGTGAGACACTGGGTAGTTAGACAGTGGGCAGTGAGACACTGGTAGTTACACAGTGGGTAGTGAGACACTGGGTAGTGAGACACTGGGTAGTGAGACACTGGTAGTTACACAGTGGGTAGTGAGACACTGGGTAGTGAGACACTGGGTAGTTAAACACTGGGTAGTGAGACACTGGTAGTTAGACACTAGGTAGTGAGACACTGGGTAGTGAGACACTGGTAGTGAGACACTGGGTAGTTAGACACTGGGTAGTGAGATACTGGTAGTGAGATAATGGGGAGTTAGACGCTACGTAGTGAGACACTGGGTAGTTAGACACTGGGTAGTGAGACACTGGTAGTGAGACACTGGGTAGTTAGACACTGGGTAGTGAGACACTGGTAGTGAGACACTGGGTAGTTAGACACTGGTAGTGAGACACTGGGTAGTTAGACACTGGGTAGTGAGAAACTAGTAGTTAGACACTGGGTAGTGAGGCACTGCTAGTGAGATACTGGGTAGTTAGACAGTGGGTAGTGAGACACTGGGTAGTGAGACACTGGGTAGTGAGTCACTGCTAGTGAGACACTGGGTAGTTAGACAGTGGGTAGTGAGACACTGGTAGTGAGACACTGGGTAGTGAGACACTGGTAGTGAGACACTGGTAGTGAAACACTGGGTAGTTAGACACTGGGTAGTGAGACACTGGTTGTGAGACACTTGGTAGTTAGACACTGGGTAGTGAGACACTGGTAGTGAGACACTGGGTAGTGCGACATTGTTACAGAGACACTGGGTAGTGAGACACTGGGTAGTTAGACACTGCGTAGTGAGACACTGGTAGTGAGACACTGGTACAGATACACTGGATAGTGAGACACTGGATAGTCAGATACTGGGTAGTGAGACACTGGTTAGTGAGACACTGGGTAGTTAGACACTGGGTAGTGAGACACTGGGTAGTTAGACATTGGTAGTGAGACACTGGGTAGTTAGACACTGGGTAGTGAGACACTGCTAGTGAGACACTGGGTTGTGAGACACTGGGTAGTGAGATAGTGGGTAGTGAGACACTGGTAGTGAGACACTGGGTAGTTAGACACTGGTAGTGAGACACTGGGTAGTTAGACACTGGGTAGTGAGAAACTAGTAGTTAGACACTGGGTAGTGAGGCACTGCTAGTGAGATACTGGGTAGTTAGACAGTGGGTAGTGAGACACTGGGTAGTGAGACACTGGGTAGTGAGTCACTGCTAGTGAGACACTGGGTAGTTAGACAGTGGGTAGTGAGACACTGGTAGTGAGACACTGGGTAGTGAGACACTGGTAGTGAGACACTGGTAGTGAAACACTGGGTAGTTAGACACTGGGTAGTGAGACACTGGTTGTGAGACACTTGGTAGTTAGACACTGGGTAGTGAGACACTGGTAGTGAGACACTGGGTAGTGCGACATTGTTACAGAGACACTGGGTAGTGAGACACTGGGTAGTTAGACACTGCGTAGTGAGACACTGGTAGTGAGACACTGGTACAGATACACTGGATAGTGAGACACTGGATAGTGAGATACTGGGTAGTGAGACACTGGTTAGTGAGACACTGGGTAGTTAGACACTGGGTAGTGAGACACTGGGTAGTTAGACATTGGTAGTGAGACACTGGGTAGTTAGACACTGGGTAGTGAGACACTGCTAGTGAGACACTGGGTTGTGAGACACTGGGTAGTGAGATAGTGGGTAGTGAGACACTGGTAGTGAGACACTGGGTAGTTAGACACTGGTAGTGAGACACTGGGTAGTTAGACACTGGGTAGTGAGAAACTAGTAGTTAGACACTGGGTAGTGAGGCACTGCTAGTGAGATACTGGGTAGTTAGACAGTGGGTAGTGAGACACAGGGTAGTGAGACACTGGGTAGTGAGTCACTGCTAGTGAGATACTGGGTAGTTAGACAGTGGGTAGTGAGACACTGGTAGTGAGACACTGGGTAGTGAGACACTGGTAGTGAGACACTGGTAGTGAAACACTGGGTAGTTAGACACTGGGTAGTGAGACACTGGTTGTGAGACACTTGGTAGTTAGACACTGGGTAGTGAGACACTGGTAGTGAGACACTGGGTAGTGCGACATTGTTACAGAGACACTGGGTAGTGAGACACTGGGTAGTTAGACACTGCGTAGTGAGACACTGGTAGTGAGACACTGGTACAGATACACTGGATAGTGAGACACTGGATAGTGAGATACTGGGTAGTGAGACACTGGTTAGTGAGACACTGGGTAGTTAGACACTGGGTAGTGAGACACTGGGTAGTTAGACATTGGTAGTGAGACACTGGGTAGTTAGACACTGGGTAGTGAGACACTGCTAGTGAGACACTGGGTTGTGAGACACTGGGTAGTGAGATAGTGGGTAGTGAGACACTGGGTAGTGAGACAGTGGTAGTGAGACACTGCTAGTGAGACACTGGGTAGTGAGACACTGAGTTGTGAGACACTGGGTAGTGAGACACTGGTAGTGAGACAGTGGTAGTGAGACACTGCTAGTGAGGCACTGGGTAGTGAGACACTGCATGTCAGACACTGGGTAGTGAGACACTTGTAGTTAGACACTGGTAGTGAGACACTGGGTAGTTAGACACTGGGTAGTGAGACACTGGGTAGTTAGACACTGGGTAGTGAGACACTGGTAGTGATATACTGGTAGTGAGACACTGGGTAGTGCGACATTGTTACAGAGACACTGGTAGTGAGACACTGGTTAGTGAGACACTGGGTAGTGAGACACTGGGTAGTTAGACACTGGGTAGTGAGACACTGGGTAGTGAGACACTGCGTAGTTAGACACTACGTAGTGAGACACTGGGAAGTGAGACACTGGTAGTGAGACACTGGGTAGTTAGACACTGCGTAGTGAGACACTGGTAGTGAGACACTGGTACAGAGACACTGGGTAGTGAGACACTGGGTAGTGAGATACTGGGTAGTGAGACATTGGTACAGAGACACTGGGTAGTGAGACACTGGGTAGTGAGACACTGGTAGTGTGACACTGCGTAGTGAGACACTGGTACAGAGACACTGGGTAGTGAGACACTGGGTAGTGAGACATTGTTACAGAGACACTGGGTAGTGCATACCTGTTAACCCATACGGTTTACCCCGTATTCTTGTATAGGTAAATTTAATTGTCAGGTCCATACGGCATACAGCCTTTTCAATATGGGCAAAAAAATATATTTTCTCTGTTTGTGTCTCTTCCTTGTGATGGGACTTTGTAGGACGAGCTTTGAGATTTATAAGGGCACGTGGTGACCAATCAAGTCTTAATTGGTCTGTCAAAAAGTAGGGGGCCGTCCATAAATGACGTCACGCGATTTTGAACGATTTCCCCCCCCCCCCGTCACACGGCGTCACCAAAAGTCAGACCTCAAATATGACGTCACAAAGCTCTGCTCCCCCCCCCCCCCCCATATAAAAAAAACATGCTCCAAATCGCTTTAAACTATTGTCTGTCATTATTGCGTGTATTCAATGTGGCGCTGCACTCTGATGTTGTAGGAGAAAACATTTATTAAAAAGTCTATTTAATTAAGTAGAACGTGTCGTCTATATTTATTTAAAGTTGCGCATTTTGATGTGACGTCACATTTCTCACCCCCCCCCCCCCCTCTTCTTGGTTCTTTCGGTAAAGTCACGTAGAAGGGAAATAATATTTTTATTTTATTTTATTATGTTGTTTTTTTATTATTTTATTGTTTCCCTTCTACGTGACTTTACCGAAAGAACCAGGAAGATGCATCCCTGCAGTCACGAAAGCTTTAAATCGAAACCCCCCCCCCCCACCACTCGTCACACATCGTCACAAATGTCTGACCCCCCCCCCCACCCCCAGGTGCGTGACGTCATTTATGGACGGCCCCCAGGCACTGATAAGGGGTTGACAAATATGCACTTCTTCCTCTTCATACACCAACCCGGAAAATGCTCGTGATAGTCATCCTCCATACTTCTCGTTTAGTCCCGTATCTGAACTCGATTTTATCGCGTGAAATATCGTCAATGAAGACATCGTCGTCGTCATCATCATCCCCAGGAGAAGACGTGGCCGCCTGGATTCGCACGTGTGGCTCTGGCAGATCCCGCCTATAAACCCCTCACACACTTATTTCAACCTCTCCCTTATCAAAGGTACATTTACGATCGAGTGGAAATCCGCTCTTATTCACCTGGTATATAAAAATGGCTCCAAAGAAGACCCTAAACACATTCCTGCGGAGGGAGCTGGTAGGAACGTTGGGTTGCTCGGTCAATGGCCAGGGTCAACGGCGGCACCACGTGGTGCATTCAGCAAATATGCCCGACTGTGAGGGCGGGCACAAGCCGGCGTGAGTAGGTTAAACGTTGAGTTTTATAAGGGCACCACGGGGTGACCAGCCCCTCCCCACCCAGCCCCATCCCTCCCACCCCCCACCCAGCCCCACCCTCCCCACCCAGCCCCACCTTCCCCACCCTCCCCTCCCCACCTAGCCCCTCCCTCCCCACCCAGCCCCTCCCCACCCTCTCCTCCCCAACCAGCCCCTCCCTCCCCACCCAGCCCCTCCCCACCCTCCCCTCCCCACCTAGCCCCTCCCTCCCCACCCAGCCCCTCCCCACCCTCCCCTCTCCACTCAGCCCCACCCCTCCCATTTTTGTATGCACGACGGACGGACGGCCACAATAATCCCCTGTGGGCTGGTGTAACCAGGAGGTTCCTACCAGTATAATTATCGACCAATCTCTATCCTTTCACCAGTTGCTAAAATATTTCAAAACATACTTGAATCACAAATAAACTGCTACAACAAAAGTAACAATCTCTTTCACAGACCACTGTCTGGTTTTAGAGAGGATCACTGCACCACCACAGCAAAGGTGGATGCTATTACGCTTTCTCTTCAGTAACCTGGATAAAGGCCACTACTGCTTTTCACTTTTCCTTAACTTGTCAAAAGCCTTTGACACTGTTGACCATGATATTATACCCACAATCATTTTAGACAGTACAATAAAATGGTTGAAGCGCTACCTCTCAGATCGTTCTCAAAGGGTACATCGTGATACTATCTCATCCATAAAATAGCCAAGGGTGTTCCGTAAGATTCCGTGCTAGGTCCCATTCTGTTCTGTTATCATTATATTTAAACAATTTTGGACCAGTGTCTCACTACCCAGTGTCTTTGCTGATGACACTGTCATGCTAGTGTAATATCATTAATTTGGAGACGAGGGTTTGTAGAGGCACCTTCTCTATTGAACACACACTATCTCGCCTGCACATTCCCTGCAGTCGCTAGCATATACACGACACGAGCCGTCTAACACCAACGGCGCTGAACAGAGACAGCCAACAGGCTATCTAGCAGCGCAATGTCGAGCTCAGACCGCAGCGACGATGGCGACGAGACGATAGCAACGACGGCAGCCTCGAGCTACCGCTCTTGATTCCTTTTATGCTAACAGCCTCCATTCTCGAACCTACTAGCAGGTTCCAGGGGCTTCAAGATGGGGCCCTCCATGACCCTTGCCCCAGTTTATCTGCCCTGCCGACACACACACCGTGTATATGCTCGCCGGCGCGTGTTCTGTTTGTACACCGCAGTTGCCGCTGCTGGCCACCAGCCGGCGCTATTACACTACACAGTATCTAGTAAATATTCCAAAATAAGTCAAAGAGAATCTCCAACACGATTTTGGTTTAACTCAACATCAATTTTCATGACTAAATTACTCCTAAATCTTAAAAAATTAAGTTAATGGTGTTTTCCTCAAACAAAAATCCAGTTTCATTCTCTTCATCTATTACTGATATCAGAAACAACATCATTTAACAAACGGAGTGCTTAAAATACTTGGATTTGCTAACCGATTAAAAATTTACATTCCAATCCCATATTGATCATATCTCGATAAAAATCAAATCCAAATTTGGATTTATATATACAAACAAACATTATTTTCCCATTCGACTACGCCTGAAAATTAAGGAAGCTATCATTCTACCATTGTTTAGCTACGGTGATGCTTCTTACAGATCAGCTACTAATGAATCACTCAACAGACGAAACACGCTTTAGTATTCTGCTCTGCGATTTGCTCTGGATGTACAGTACCGAACCTACCATCGTGACCTCTACTTAAAATCCAATCTCACATCATTTGATGCAAGAAGACATCTACTTTGGGCCCTATTCATCCGTAAAATCCTCATTGGCAAATCTGCGTTATACTTAGATAATTCATGAACTCCATTGTCAAATACAAGAAACCTAAGACGTCCCATCTAATTGCCTTTTAACCATTCCAAGAATTGGAATTGGTGACAAAGGCTTTGCCTGTGTAGCACCGGGGCTTTGAAACAACCTTGTTTCCTCCCCTCAACATCATACATCTTCCTTCAAAAAATATTTTGGAGCAGAAAATTGGTGCTGGATACAGCCAAATGTGATTTGTAAATGTAATCTTTAATGTATCGCGAGTTCAATTTTAAGTTACAATTTGTTATGGAGGGACTGTGCAGTGCTTTGTTTTGGTGTGGTCTTGGACTGTTTTTGCTGTTGTTTTACTGCCTTTTCGAAGCTTGAGAACTGATGATGCAATTTGAACTTTTATACTTTTTCATTTAAGGGGCGCGACGGTGGTATGATGTCATCTTCCTCTCCTGGTGTACAGGAGGTCGGGAGCTCGATCTCCACCCTGACGTCTGTACATTTGGAGTTTGCATGTTCTCCCCGTGGACGAGTGGATTGTTTTATCCAGGTTCTCCAGTTTGCCCTCCATATCTATAAACATGCATTGATATTATTTAGATTATTTTGGTGCTTTAAATGTCCAAATGATGGGCCGCTTTGTTGAGCTATCATTTGTGGCCAGGTAACTTATGAATAATACGTTAATACCTCAATGAGCTTTGCTTGGTAGTATGGGGATGGTTTCGTGTTGTATTTGTTTGCGTTTGGGTCATTTGTTGACCTTTCTTATACTTTGCACCACTATCTGTTTTTTTTATGTTGGACATCTGTGAAAATAGAGCTTTATAGCACATCGGATTCCTCCAGTTTAAATAAATATTCTGATTAAAAAATATATTTTGTTATATACAAGTATTCTTTACACATTCCATCAGCCATACGACCTACTTGGGAGTGCATCATTTCAGCAGCATAGATTCAGTACAGTACAAGGCAACACTCGACATTCAGTATCTCATCAGCAGTCAGGCTCGCTTCAATCAACGCTGGTGGAAATCCACAAGATGTTAAATATTAAAACTCAACACATTCGTCAATAACACCACTGTGCGTGCACTTAAAACAAAGACATAATAGGATACGTTTATGATAATGTCCTTTCTTCAATTGATTTATTTCCCACGGAGAAGGGCATTGCCTGCAGTCGGAATGTTGGGAGTTAACATCCCGGTTGGGAGGTTGACTCAGCCCATCACCCCACCCCGCTGGGTCGATAAGATGGACACCAATTTGTGGTTTATCTTGTGGATAGACTCGCGCCCCTGCCGTCGGAACGTGGAGTTTCCACTACTGGCTCCGTACTGTAAAGGGCTGAGCAGCGTCTCAATGCTAATTCAAGCAGAACTCACTTCGACTTTGTAAACAGGATGTAATAATGCTGTCAACTTGTAACACGCCAGAGAGAGAGAGAGGACGACTTAGGTAGCAGCCACACAGTCAGCCGGTGCGAAGAACAATTCCCCAAGCTCTGCGATCCTATATATATTCATGTTATGCACGGTATGTTGAATTTCTTATGGTAGCCTATGTAGCCGACCGTTTCCTAATCGGTGTTATCAGCCAATGTAATAAGCGGTTGACATGTATTTCGCACAACCCGAAAGTGTAACCGATGAGCACCCTGTGACGCACGGTGGCCGCCCAATCCAATCCCCAACGAGGCTCAAACTCGATAATGGGACCTTTTTGCCGGTATCAAAGCATGAAAAGTAAGAATAGGTGTTACACCATAATAGACCATAACGAAGGCTGTTTCTGGTGTAGGCCAATCAGTTACAAAGACAATGTCTATATTTTGATTTAAAGCTTTCATGACTGCAGAGATTCATATTCTTGGTTCTTTCGGTAAAGTCACGTAGAAGGGAAACAATAAAATAATAATTAAAATAATAATATGTCTATGTTATCGAAGCGTGTTTGTTTGCACAAAATTGCGAATCGATACGGTTTAGCCGTATTCTCGTACAGGGGAATTTAGCTTTCAGATCCATACGGCGTACAGCCGTTTCAATACAGACAAACATTTTGTGTCGATGTGTTTGTGTTTATCCCTTGTGATGGGACTTTGTAGGATGAACGTTGAGATGTATCAGGGGCACGGGGTGACCAATAAGGTCTGAATTGGTCTGTAAAGGGTTGACAGGCGTGCTATACACTATACACTACTATAGACTACACTGTACACTACACTACTATCCACTACATTACTATATACTACACTATACACTACGCTACTATACAGTACGCTATACCAAACCTGTCAACCCATACCGTTTAGCCGTATTCTTATACAGGAAAATTGAATTTTCAGGTCCCAATACGGGCAAACATTTTGTGTCGATATGTTTGTGTTTCTCCCTTGTGATTGGACTTTGTAGGATGAACGTTGAGATGTATCAGGGCACGGGGGTGACCAATAGGGTGTGAATTGGTCAGTAATAAGGTAGGAAGCACCGATAAGGGGTTGACTGGGATGTTTGCATGTTCACCACAGTAACTGCGGTGTGGTTCATGCAGTACTTTGATTTCTTGCAAAAGGGTGTCTAGTTGGTGTTTGAACATCTTAGGGGCCGTCCATAAATGACGTCACGCACCTAGAGGGGGGGGGGGGGTCAGACATTTGTGACGATGTGTGACGAGGGGGGAGGGGGTTTGAGAAATGTGACGTCACATCAAAATGCGCAACTTTAAATCAATACAGACAACACGTTCTACTTAATTAAATAGACTTTTTAATAAATGTTTTCTCCTACAATATCAGAGTGCAGCGCCACATTAAATACGCGCTACAATGACAATAGTTTTAAGCGATTTGAAGCATGTTTTATTATGGGGGGGGGCAGAGCTTTGTGACGTCATATTTGAGGGGGGGTCTGACTGTTTGTGACGCCGTGTGACGAAGGGGGTGGGGTCTAAATTCGTCCAAAATCGCGTGACGTCATTTATGGACGGCCCCTTATTCACGGAGTCAATCCATCCACAGCTTCGCCGGATACCCAGAGACACGTGGGGTGGGCGCCAATGATCTGGCGATAGGAGGCGTGGAGAATCGATTACCCAGAATCGAGGTATTCTTTAAGAAAAATAAGCGGATCGATGCCCGCTATCGTTCGCCCGCGAGCACTTCGGGAATCTGTAGAATCGATTGTGTGACGCAGGAATCGATTCCCGTTTCCATTGTGCCCCCGTTCCACGCGCCGGTTTGCAGTACCTCCCGGTCCGCGTTCTTTACCGAATATATATAAAAAAAACACGAAATAATAAAAAAACGGTGGCTTTAACGCCGAGGCTAACAACTGTACTTTGTTTTTTTTACACACACACAAAAACACACATTTCGTTATTATTTTTGGTTTTGATGTTGATCGTTGTAAGTTGAAGAGACCTGAAGGCGAGTGCTAGGCCCGAAGTAGGCGCGCGGGGGTAACCCCTTCTCGGATAGAATCCCTGCCCGGCCGCGAGGTGCCTAGGTCGGCAGAGCTGCGCGGACCGAGTCGGTGATCATGAGCGGCGGAGTCTATGGCGGAGGTGAGTATTCTAGTCGGGGGTTTAACTTTTTCCACCCCCATTAACACCGACTCGCAATATTAAAGGTGCATTTAATTTATGTTTATAAGCTTCAGGCATTCAAACGGAATAACCTTAAATGTTGCCTTCAGCTCTGAGTCTCGGGCGTAAATAGCTAACTGTAAACATTCTAAGGGTGCCTTAAGATGACTCTTTTGAGCCACAGGCATCCGCACTTAGCCGTAAGGATGTAATAGTGCCTTCGTCTTGCTCTATGAGTATTATACTTTAATACAGTACTTTATACAGCCCTAGAGTGCGTGCCCAAGTCTGGCTTTGGTTAGCCACAGGCATTAAGGGTACCTTAGTTTTAGGTATTTGAGGCTCGGGGCATACATGCTGCATCGCAAGGATCGTACAGTTTGCTTAGTATGGCTCCCTTGCTCCGAGAATGAATGAACGAGTAGGCCTCGGAAATGTAAGGTAAAAGGTAAAAACAACGAGCCTACCTTTACCCTACCTTTTACCCTTACCCCATACAAATTACCCGATTACAGGGTAATTACTGGGGTACTACTACACATGAAAAAGGTTTATAACGGTAAATGCAAGGCAGAGCGCTTTAGTCATATAGAATACTCTCGAATATTCCAATTGTACACGCTTTCTTTAAACTCGCTCTGTCTGTTGTTGTATCCTCAAATCTTGTAACTCAATTTTAACCCACTTCCCAATGTGGTATCGACTGCAAACTTGGTATACTTATGTCATACTGATGACAATACTATATTCTATCATAAAAAATAAATATTTTTAAACATGATTTTTTATGTTATGTTTCGGCTTGGGTCTAATTGTCCACTGTCAACTGACGTTGGCTGTAATTGGCCACGGTCCCCCTTACGTTGTGGCAAGCTTCGGGGCCACTTCCTGGAGTTGTGAAGTTCTTCCATTAATAGTACGGTACATTTCATTAAAGCGTGTTAAACATTTTTTAAAAAAATATTACTTATTGAATAGAGGTCACGGACTGCGCCACGGAGCTTTTAGCGGTAAACAAGGCACCGTATTTACCGGGTAATAATTCGCGCTACCTTTACCCTACCGGGTAATTCTTCCGAGCTACCTTTACCCTACCCATTACCTTACCCCTTTTACCCGGTAACAATGGTAAATTACCTTACCGAGGCCTATGAACGAGTTAACGAACGAATCAACTCTTATACTTTTTAGTTCTTTCGGTAAAGTCACGTAGGTATAAAATAAAATAAATCACTACGTTTCGGGTGCAACACAAGAGTTCGTCATCAAGTGGGAAAGCATGGCCTGCTGCTGAGGCTTTCCCACCTGATGACGGACCCTTATGTTGCGCCCGAAACGTCGTGATTTATTTTATCTTATACCTACGTGACTTTACCGAAAGAACCAAAGAGTATGGATTCCTGCAGTCACGAAAGCTTCAAATCAAGATTTAATAAACTCTGGTTGTTGTTGTTGTTTTGCGTCGTGAACCCAGATGAGGTTGGGGCGCTGGTGTTCGACCTGGGATCGTACTCGGTGCGCACAGGATTTGCGGGCGAGGACTGCCCCAAGGTAGGCGCACGTGGGGGGCCCCGTGTGACGAACTCCACTCGCGCAGAGCGGCGGGCAAGGCGAGGAGGAAGGGAAGTGTATGCGCTTATTCGTGGATTCTGTATTTATCTCCAACGGGCGTTTGTGCTCGGAAGTAACGATGACCTGGATCATAGATATGGACATTAACGAAGCTACGGTGGCAAGGAGATGTTAACTACCTCGCATGGTATACAGGAGGTTGTGGGTTTGATCCCAACCCTGACGCCTGCTGCTGTATATTTCGAGTTTGCATGTCTCTCTCATCATCATCCCGGTAGCTAGGAGTTGTTAACTACTTCGTCTGGTATATACAGGAGGGCGTGGGTTATATCCCGACCCTGACACCTGCTACTGTATATTTGGAGTTTGCGTGTCTCTCCCCATGGTCGCATATATTTTTCTCCAGGTCCTGCGGTTTACCTTCCACATTTAGAATCAACAGCACGCGTTTAGAATATTTGGCTGCTATAAATTTCCACGCGATAAGCCACTTCTTTGTGGCCAGGTCGCTTCTGAAAAAGAGCTATACAGCTCCATGGGCCCGAGTTGGTAAAATAAAAAAATTGAAACAAAAATAATAATGCAAAGTGTTATGCAAGGAATGGAAAGTATGCTCCATCAACCATCTTCATCATCTCTCGGCAGTCCCACAATGCAGCAATCCATCTGATACCAGCACACGTGCTGATTTAATCGGCCAGTCTCCATAGTGGATGTATCTTTTACGTGCGATCCGTTGTTAGTCTCACCCATGGGCCGTCATCCCTACTAGCGACGTGTCCTGCCCATGTATTTTAGGACGGGAATTGCATGCAACTCACACGAATGTTGAAAGTAATGACCCTTCACCATGTGCGCATACAGAAGGGCCGTTGCCCGAAACGTCACCATATACAGTTCGTTCTCCTATAACGCTGTAGTTGCGGTCCCAAAGAACACCGCGTTATGGAAAAATCTCGTTATAAATGACTAGCTTTACTACCCGGCTTCGCCCGAGACTTGGATTCTTGTCTTGGATTAATACACGGCCTACGCGGAGGGTTGGGGGGGGGGATGCGTGACGTCAGCAGGCACACTGCGTAACGCTTCCGCATGCGGGTGACATCACAGATGTGACGTCACCGCTCACTTGCCGTGCAAAATATATCCATTATTGCATTGTGTACAGTCTGGAAGCTACCCACATGCCAAATTTCTAATTTGTTGCATGTTGGGAAGTATGCTAAACATTTCGAACAGACACACATATTCACAAATTTCCCTTTTATATATATCGGGTAAGGCACAGTCCGCGATAACACGTGATATGCGTACACAGGCTGAACAAACACAGAGGCGCGTGGGTAGCATCTAGAAGCGTCCAGCAGCATCCCGGCCTTGTGCAACGCTACGCCGAGGCAGCCGTGAAACCGCTTATTCCTACTCGTGCGACGTAGTTCTGTTCACTCAATCGCATTATATCCTGTTCCCTAATCCAATTCACGTCATGAAAACATGTGTTATAGCAGAACAGATTATATATGTAATTATGTATATATTTATTTTAAGGCCACGGTGCTTTTGACGAATGCGTTGAGTTTTTGACTCTGAACACCGCTGCCGTGCGCGGTGCAGGCCGACTTCCCGACCGCCCTCGGGATGATGCTGGAGCGGGAGGACGGCACGACGCCCATGGACGTGGACGGGCTGGAGCGCGTTGGTATGGAGAGCGGCCACGTTGGCGCCCGCAGGTCCTACCACATCGGGGTGAACGCGCTACACGTGGCGCGCGAGGGCATGGAGGTCACGTCACCGCTCAAGAACGGAATGAGTGAGCAGGCTGTGCGAGCGTGTGAATACAGAGAAAAAAGATCCCCCCCACACCTTTATAGCCTTAACAGACTGTTGGAGCAAGTGCTGTTAGCGAGCAGCACCTATGAAGGCCGGCACGGAACACGAGTGGGTGGGTGGCCAGCACCACGCCCAGCCGCCTTTATCTCACCAGTGGCGATGTTTACACACCTCGCTATGTCGTGATTTCAGGCCGAGTCGACCTAGGGGAGGCCCAGAACCAGTCCAGATAATCGTCACTGGTGTTGGCCATGAGCGGGTATTGAACGCGGGTCGCTGGGTTCATAGCACAGCGTGCTAACCGCTACACTACCGCTCCCCACGTGAACGCTAACACATGAACACACGCAGTGTCGCTCACAGACTCCTATGAGTGTCACCGCCATCACGATTAAGTTGTCATCATGGCCAAAGCTGTTGATGCCTCCACTCCTCGCCAGCGCTTCCTCCCTCTTTATCGTGTGATTATTGATGGCCGGAACAATTCACCAGGTTGTAGCCACGCCTTCCCAGTGTTTGCGAATTTCCATTGACCTGCTTGAGGCTCATTTGCCTTAAGTGATCAACAAATTACCCAGGGTCCCACTGCCCTGGAGTGGGTGCCATTTCCCGCAACTCCGATTAGCACGGTTGGCTACGTACAGGTGCGAAAGAAGTTAAACATACATACCATAGTGCAGGTGAAAAATCTCTTCAACTTGCTGCTTCTTTCCTCACGCCGCTCAATTCTGTTAACATCAACTACATTGTGGATTTCTTATGACCTCGCTTAATAAATAAAAAAACACCAACTCTCATCCGCTACACATTCACGAGCGCAGTTTTTTTGTCGATGCTTGCTGAACAAGGCCTATATACAGTACGTATACTGATGCGTGTGTGATCCTTTTGTTCATCCACTGCTGGATGAGGGCCCCCACCTCACAGTGGATCCCGGTCACGTAAAACAAAAATCCCCATGCGAGCGCTGTCGAGTTTTCAGAACCTGCTTAACTGTGGTGAGGGGGGGCACATTTTGGGTGATTTTATCAGATACTTAACCCTGCCTTGTGCTCGTCTGTGCGTGTGGGTGACGCCATGTGCTCGCGTGTACGTGTGCGGGTTCACAGTCGAAGACTGGGATTGCTTCCAGGCCATTCTGGATCACACGTACAAACGAAACATCAAGTCGGAACCTGACCTACACCCAGTGCTCATGTCCGAAGCTCCGGTAAGGATCCTTTATTCACAGCCCTTGCGACCCTCGGCCACCGTGGTGGATCCCACCTACATTCCACCATGGTGGACCCAACCTACATCCCCTCGGGATTTCTGTTCCTCGTACACGGTACACAACCTTTGTCAATCCACCGCTGTCGTGTGCCTAGCACGATGGCTACAATCCGTGAGGCAGCATTCCCACAGTTGGCATTTCTCAGTGGTCGTTTGCCGCGTGTGTGCGTGCACTTTGTGTGTGCGCGTGCATTCACGTTTATTGTTAAGTAGCAGCGTCATTCACGCAAATTGCATCTCTCACAATCGCTGAGGAACGACAGACAGCCAGGTGGTGGAAGACAGCCAGGCGGTCAACTGGTGCTAGCGATTGTCCAAGCTCTGCAGTTTTCTATTTATTGAGCTGTTTTTAGCCATACATGTGGGAGGAAACCCCATGTATGGTTAGCACTCTCTCTCATACAGAAGAGGGATAGATTATACTGATACGCACTTTTCTGTACCGCCTTCTCCTGGCAAGCCAGGGTATGGCTCCTCCTCGGTGCCCACGAGGAAAGGAAGTTGTGCAACATTCGTGCGAGCCACCAACCCTGGCTTCCTCCTTAGTGCTGGATTACAGGCCGCGTGCATAGCCACCACCAGGCCTGTCCATAGTGGGGTGCGGGGCCCCCTCGACGCCTTCAAACTAAAGTATTACGTCTGACACCATCGTGACGTTGAAGGCCCCCAAAGCGCGGGGCCTAGGGCAGTCGCCTCGATTCGCCGTATCCTAGGAACGGCTTTGGCCACTGCCGCCTGCATTGATGTGCATGTGTGTGCATGTGTGCATCTGTGCATACGTGCGTGTGTCCTGTGGCTCAGTGGAACGCGCGGGGAAAGCGGGAGAGGCTGACGGAGCTCATGTTCGAGCACTACAACATCCCCGCCTTCTTCCTGTGCAAGTCGGCGGTGCTCACCGCGTATCCTCGCACCTGCCAACGCCCGATAGCGCTCACAGATGGCAGTATTCGCAGATCTGTGCGCACACACACAAAACATTGCCCATACAGCCATAAAGCTTGCAGGGGGAATGTGCTGTTAGCATCTATTTGAGGGCTTATACAAATTGCGCTGTGGAAAATCTTCAGGCCAGCATTAGCGCATGAGGACGTGGTGTTGTGGCCAGCTTCACGCCTGACCACGTTTTCCCTCCCCGTTGTTGGTGTTTACTAGACCAGGAACAGGATTATCCAGCATGATGGTGGAGGGGGGTGGGTGAGGGGATCTGGCCCAAACAGAAACGTGGATCATGAAAAACGCACGTGAACCAGGCTGTAGAAACATTAAAATGTTAGCTCTGTAGGATGGCAGTGGCAATTCAGAACGTGTGATTTTTAAAGGACTCTGTTTACTTGCCGACTCGATCGCGGTCACATGGGTCAAACTGAGCAGCTGTTATGCTGTGATTTGGGATGGTGATGCAGGCCGGCGGTTGCGCGTTCGTCACTTGTTTGCAGAGGTTCACGGTTCTCCTACGGCTGGCTGCCCTGGTTATTAACCGTAACAGTTTGTCGACCAACCAGCTGGCTTGTCAGTCTCTGAGTAAGTCGGGTTGTCAGACGGTACCGTTGCTTGATCGGCGGGTCGGTCAGTTTATTGAGTTAGTCGGTTTTGACAGACACTCCTGTGACTTGACCGGTGGGTCGGGTCAGCTAATCGCTGGACAAGGTTCCAACCTCCTTGATTCGGTCGTGGCCACAGCTTCGCCAACGGGCGCTCCACGGCGCTGGTGCTCGACAGCGGAGCGACGCACACTACGGCGATCCCCGTGCACGATGGCTACGTGCTGCAGCAGGGTCGGTGTCTACGCACGCACAAAGACAAAGCTCCCCCCATGTAGCCTTCGACAGACCGTGCGAGCGCTGTTAGCGTGCGCCTACGTAGGCCGGCACAGCACTTGGCGGGTGGGCAGCAACAACGCCCTGCCACCTTTGTCTCCCTAGCGTTGATGTTTATGTGCCGCACCAGGTACTTAATTTAAGGCTGTGTTGACGTAGAGGCAGGTCCCAGGACCAGTTAAAATATTCGCCACGCACACAGTCATGCACTCGTACAAAAGACAAATACAAAGAACCCCCATATAGCTATTAACAGACTGTTAGGGCAAGTGCAGTTGGTGAGCACCTACACTCGTACAACAACAACACCCGCCATTCACCACGAAGTGGCGGTGACGTCACCACTGCATCTGTGCCAGGCCAGGTGCACTTTCAGGCCACGTGAAGTGTTGAAGGCTCGCTCACAGGCGGTCACGGGACAGGCCCATGTGCCATGGGTTGACTGACTGAGATGACTGGCAGATGCAGCAGCTGTGCCCCCTACTGTGCCAACTTGCTGTATTTTAGCCACCCGGTGCTCTGCTCGTTGTTGTGGGCATTGCTCCTCCGCCCTCCGTTGTTGTGAGAAGGCAACTGCCTCCAACTGCCCAGTAGCGTCCTTCGCGAGCCTCCTAAAAACAAATAATCACACACACATACGTTATGGCGATCCCTGTACACGATAGATACATGTCGACACGCTGACCCTGCTGTGTTCACGGTGCCATATGTGTGTGGTGTGATCTCTGTCCCTGCTGTACCCAGGCATTGTGAAGTCGCCCCTAGCTGGTGACTTCATCACCATGCAGTGCCGTGAGATGTTCCAGGAGATGAACATAGAAATTGTCCCTCCCTACATGATCGCCTCCAAGGTGTGGGTTCGACACTCGTCTACGGGTTCAATGTTAAGTCTGTGGGTTCAATGTTAAGTCTATGGGTTCAATGTTAAGTCTATGGGTTCAATGTTAAGTCTATGGGTTCAATGTTAAGTCTACAGGTTCAATGTTAAGTCTATGGGTTCAATGTTAAGTCTATGGGTTCAATGTTAAATCTATGGGTTCAATGTTAAGTCTACGGGTTCAATGTTAAGTCTATGGGTTCAATGTTAAGTCTGTGGGTTCAATGTTAAGTCTACGGGTTCAATGTTAAGTCTATGGGTTCAATGTTAAATCTATGGGTTCGACGCTAGTCTATGGTATTCAATGTTAAGTCTATGGGTGCTATCTGTAGCTAAGTTAATCTATGCATTCTGTGTTAGTCTATTGGTCTATGTTAGTCTGTGGTTGTCTATGGGTATACATTTTAACGTGTGGCTCACTGTGGCACGCGCGGGTCTCTGCGTCCTAGCTCCGTACGACTGCCATCTCGTTGCGCGGCTTTAAACGATCACTAATTCACCGTCGTTAGCGCTGAATTAAATGCTCCTGGGGGAAAAAAAAAATCACGCTTGTTGGAAAAACGTCGCAGCATCCTTGCACGCGCTCGCCCCTGATGTTTTTTCGCTGCTCGGTGTTGTGTCGACCGCACGTGCGGCAGGACGCGGTGCGAGAGGGCTCCCAGCCCAGCTGGAAGAAGAAGGAGAAGCTGCCGCAAGTGACACGCTCCTGGCACAACCACATGTGCAACGTGAGAGAGCGGCTGTGCAGTCACCTGCTAAATCGTCGTCGTCGTTGCAATTATCCAAACAGCGCGGCCGCTGTCGTAACACCGTTATCATCATCATTACCAACTTTAGCCATGATCGTTCCACGACTGAAAGAAACTACAAATTGTTCATGAACTATAGACTATTTTTCAGAAGCGACCTGCCCACAAAAATGATAGCTCAACGAGGTGGCTTACTGTGTGGAAACTTATGGCAGCCAAATACTCTTAAATGCGTGACGTTGATTCTAAATGTGGAGGGAAACACTGGAAGACCCGGAGAAATTTGCACATGACCACGGGGAGAGAAGCATGAAAACTCCAAAAAAACAGCAGCAGGCGTCAGGGTTGGGATCAAACCCACGACCTCCTGTATACCAGGCGAGGTAGTTAACATCCTAGCCACCGTGATGATGATGATGAGAGAGAGAGAGAGACACGCAAACTCCAAATATACAACAGCAGGCGTCAGGTTCGGGATCTAACCCACGACCTCCTGTAAAGCAGGCGAGGTAGTTAACATCTCATAGCCACCGTGGCGCCCAAAGGCACCCCCATCTCTCGTGGCCCCGCGATGCAATAACCCACCCAGCGGCTGCACCACGAGCTGTGATTTCATCGCTCCGTCTCCGCGGTGCACGTCTCTTTGTGGGCACGTTTGTCATTCTTATAACTGTCCGCAACGTTGTGTTCAGTGTACCATGCGTGTATGCTGTGTGCCGTGTGCGCGCGATGCGTGTTGTCTGTGCTTTGTGCGTCTCTGTATGCTGTGTTCGGCTGGATAGAGAGGGGGCCGAGTGGATTTGCGACAAGGTCGAGAGAAGACCAGTGATACGTGGTATGGAGCGGCGTGTGCGACGATGGACTGGGGATCACTCGCGTAGCGGTTTGTGCGCTGTGCGCTACAAACCTGGCTCCCCGAGTTCGATTCCCCTCCATGGCCACCAACACCAGTGACGATTATCTGAACTGGTCCTGGGCCTCCTCGTAGGTCGACTCGGCCTCAAATGAGTACCCGGTGCGGTGTGTAAACATCGCCACTGGGGTGACGAAGGCGGTCGGGGCATGGTGCTGGCCACCCACCCCCTCGTGTGCCGTGCCGGCCTTACTCGCGAACAGCACTTGCCCCAAAAAGTCTGTTAAAGCTATACGGGGATCTTTGTCTTGTGCTATGTGTGTGTGGCAGGAGGTGATCCAGGACTTCCAGGCGTCTGTGCTTCAGGTCTCCGACTCCTCCTACGATGACCAGTTCGTACCACATGTGCACGTACATGACGTACAACTCACCCCCCCCCCCCCCCCTTCCTCTCTCCTTCACTCTCCCCTGTTCCAGTTCTGCTGTTCCCCTCTCTCTCCTCCTGTCTTTCCACCTGTACGAAACCCCTCACTGGCGTGTATCTGTACGTGCGTACGCGTCTGTGGTGTGCTGTGTGCAGGGTGGCCGCTCAGATGCCCACTGTTCACTACGAGTTCCCGAACGGATACAACTGCGACTTTGGGCCAGAGAGGTTCAAGATCCCCGAGGGGCTGTTCGACCCCTCGCACGTGCGGGTAAGGGTTCGCGCGCCCCACTCGCTCGCGCACGTGTGCCGCACTCGGCCACACGAGTGAGTCTCGCCACTCGCGCTCGCCACATAACGTATCGCGCTGCCCTCGCCACTCTCACCACTCTCACCACACATAGCGCACTCACCACACCGCACGTGCTGTGCGCACCGCACGCGCCACGCGCATCACTCCGCATCGCACTCGCTATTTCGTCATGCTCACCACTCGCACCACGCACGTGGAACCACACTTGCCACTTGCACTAGGCGTGCCACCCACATCACACCGTACCACACTCGGCACAATCACCACACTCACCACGCTCGCCACATGTACCGCACTCACCGCTCGCACCACACAAAACACACCGCACTCATCACACTGCATTCACCACTCGCACCACACACACCACACCGCACTCACCACTCACGCACCACACCGCACTCACCACTCGCACCACACACACACCACACCACACTCACCACTCGCACCACACACACACACCACACCACACTCACCACACACACTACACCAGGCTGTCCACTCACGCCACGCACACCGCACGCCTGCTTGCGCTTCTCCCGCTGATCCCACTGAAACCCTCCGCTCCCAACCCTCGGTGGTTGTGATCGTGGCGTTTGCACTTGGCGACCCGTGTTGCCGTGTGCGGGAGGAGGGGGTGGTGATGGTGTCGGTGACGATGACTACGACGATGTTGGTGGTTCTGTCTTTGGTGCGGCAGGGCCTCACCGGCAACACGATGTTGGGCGTGAGCCACGTGGTGACCACCAGCGTGGGCATGTGCGACATCGACATCCGGCCCGTGAGTGCCTGCAGGCCGCTGCGGTCCTTCATCATACACGGCGCACCATGCAACACATCGCAAGCCTTCTCTCGGCCGTGTCGCACACCCACTTAGCCGCCTCTTTATCCAGCCAAACAGAAGCTGGATATGCCAACTCACTGTGATTTAGCCGCCCGGTACTCTGCTCGGCGTTGTGAGCGTCGCTCCTCCACCCTCCGTCATTGTTGGGAGGGCGACTGCCTCCAGCTGCCCAGTAGCATCCTTCACGTGCCTCCTCCATAGAGGCCGATCTTGACACCGCTGGTACCAGTCATCGGCAAATCCACTCGGCTCCACATCTTCCCGTATCACATCAGTCCTTCCCTTCTCCAGCCAGTGCCGTGCCTATTTAGCCCCCTCTATTTGACCAAACGGAAGCTACTTTCGCATGCGGTGGCTGGGCAAGCGGTCTACGTGACCTAACCAATGCAGCCTCACCTGCCAGAGGAGCTCGCAGATGGGGGGCTACTTGATCCAACACCTGAGGGAGGAGGTCACATAATGCATATGACTCACCGGACTTGCCTGCGTCCCTCTACGGATGTTTATCTGCAGTGGGGGTGTCGGCCCCCACCATTCCGTAGCCCCTGGCTGATCAGGAGGCAAGTCCACAATAGCTTGAGACTCAAGGCTACCCACCCTCCCACATCCTTTCCATACCGCACTACGAACATCACACCAGGCACATCACACCCCACGCATACCACACCACAGACGTCACACTTCACACGGGCGTGGTGGTGGTGGCGGCGGTATTTGCGGCGAGCGCAGGGTCTCTACGGCAGCGTGATGCTCGCTGGGGGCAACACTCTCCTGCCGAGCTTCACAGACCGCATCAACCGTGAGCTCTCACAGAAAACTCCGCCGGTGAGTCGACATACGCCAGTGACGCGCAGTCGCCGTTAACCATCGGCAGCATCGCTTACGCACAAGGAAGGGTGACCGCCACCGTCACAGCAACTAGCAAGGGCCAGTAGCATCAGTAGTATCACGACCACCCCCGCCCCCCCCCCCCCCCCCCCAATGGCCTGTGTGATGAATTGTGGGATTTTGATTATTTGTGGCTGCCCATATGTACATTGCGTTTGTGGATGTGTGTGTGACTGTGCATCTGCATGTGTGTGTCTGTAACTGTCTCTGTGTGTGTGGAGAGCTGTAGTGTAACAGTTAGCGCGCTGCACTACGAACTCGGCAACCCAAGTTTGATTCCCGCTCACCAGTGCCGATTATCCGAACAGGTCCTGGGTCTCACCTAGGTCGACTGAGCCTCAAATGAGTACCTGGTGCAGTGTGTAAACATCGTCACTGGGGAGACAAAGGTGGCCGGGCGTGGTGCTGGCCACCCACCCCCTCGTGTGCCGTGCCGGCCTTCATAGATGCACGGTAGCAGCGCTTTCCCCAATCGTCTGTCAATGCTATACGGGGGTCTTTGTCTCTGTGTCTTTGTGTCTGTAACTGTACCTTGACTTCCTGCCAAGTGAGCTTTCGACACCAGGCATGGCACAAGCGCCGTGGTGAAGTCACCGCCACTTAGTGGCCACTGCTGGTTGTTGTCTATATCTATGTGCGTCTTTGTGTTTGTCTGTGGATTTGGACCACAGAGCATGAGGCTGAAGTTGATCTCTAACACCAGCTCCGCCGAGCGAAGATTCAGCTCCTGGATTGGCGGCTCCATCCTCGCATCGCTGGTGTGTAACGCTCGCTCATCATTCAATCACTCGCTCTCGCTCACAGGTTCACAATCACACACACACACTCACAAACGCATTCAGTCCTGCTCACAAACATTCGCACGTTCCCTCTCACACTTCATCATCACGGTGGCTACGATATGTTAACTACCTTGCCTGGTCTACAGGAGGTCGTGAGTTTGATCCCCCCCACCCTGACGCCTGCTGTATATTTGGGGTTTGCATGTCCTTCCCATGGTCACGTGGATTTTTGTTCGGTTACTCTGGTTTTCCCTCCACATTTAGTCAGCATGCATTTAAAATATTTGGCTGATATACATTTCCACGTAATAATCCACTTCATTGAGATGTCATTTGTGGCCAGGTCACTTCTGAAAAAGAGCTACATAGCTCAGTGGGTCTTAAGTGGTAAAATAGAAACTGTTGAGTTTATAGTTTAGTTGACTATATGCTTGTTTTTTAGTGTATGTGTATATATATACACGTGCATCTGTACGTGTATATATATGTACGCATGCGCATGGGAGCGGTAGTGTAGCGCTCTGAACCCGGCCGCCAGAGTTCGATTCTCGCTCACGGCCAACACCGGTGACAATTATCTGAACCGGTTCTGGGCCTTCCCTAGGTCGACTCAGCCTCAAATGAGTACCTGGTGCGGTGTGTAAACATCGCCACTCGGGAGACAGAGGCGTCCGTGCATAGTGCTGGCTACCCACCCCCTTAGTGTGTCGTAACGGCCTTCATTCATAGGTGCTACGTGCTAACAGCACTTGCCCCAACAGTTTTAAGACTACCTGGGGGGATCGCTGTTTTTGCATGCGCAGGGCACGTTCCAGCAGATGTGGATCTCCAAGCAGGAGTACGAGGAGGGCGGGAAGCAATGCGTCGACAGGAAGTGCCCCTGAGGTGCATTTTCGACCCACGGGGGAACCCACCGACCTCCACTCAGCGACTCCTCCCACACTCGGCGACTCCTCCCACACTCGGCGACCCCTTCCACGCGTGGCGGCTCCACCTGCTCTGCCCAGTTACTCCACCCTCTCCACCCTGTGACCGCACACTTTAATGGTGGCTCCACCCACCCCCGTCATGTACTCTGTACAGTGACTCCTCTACTTATGAACACTTGACTTACGACCTATCCGTATGTCCATTTGCCTGTTCGGACCGAGATTCGTAAGTTTAATCGCCGCGCAATAGATGGCGGTGGTGGCATCTACGTTTGCAGAATATGAAGAACCAGTGGCATCTACAGGAGATTATATAACTTTTAAAGCCATTCCCTGTGTTTAGTGTACATGCCGTACAACATTTTTGGAATCGACAGGGGTAAAGTTGTATTTACGAACAAATCGTCTTCTGAACAAACCTCTGGAACCTAACTCATTCATAAGTCGAGGAGTCCCTGTATGTGTGTTTAACTTCTTTCCCACCGTACGTAGCCCCACCATGCTAATTGTAGGTGCGACTCCACCCCCTCTCAGCGACTCCACTCTCTTAAGAGGTGGAGCCTTGTCCTAAACTTGACTCGGATATCGCAGCGCGAGCGCTTTTACCCTGTAAATTTTACTGCGTTTCGTTTTCATCCCTCGACATTTGACTCTTCACCCAAACTGGGAAGGTCGCGGCAAAAGGCTTCGCGGCCTTCACGGCCACGTGCCTCTTCTACATAGACGTTAAAATCGGTCAGAATCGGAACCTTTATTTAGATCGTAGGAATCTGATGAGCTTATGAAGATATTTTTTGTCACAGATGCCCCGTAGCTGAAATGGGCGTTTATCGCGGTGGCTGGGAAGGTCAGCGCGGAGCTGGCGGTGACTGCTTGGATCATGGCCATTGAAGCTCTGCAAGCAATGTGGCCACCTCTTGGCAGCGTTTCTATTTCTTCAGCTTCGGCATTATTATTTGTTTGCCGTCAATCTCACGGGGCGCGGCGGTTGAAACGTCGGTCCAAGTTTCTCAAATCTCCCCCACCCCCGCTCCTACGCCTCTGTCTACCCAGCACTGTGCCACATTTATCCAAGATGCCTGGCCAGCGTGTGAAAGAGTAGGCCAAATACCCTTCAGAGCTCCCTCTGGTGCAGGCCGTGACGTGAGTGAGCGGGCAATTGCAGGGCCGCACCTTCACCACCCCCCACCCCCCGTCCCGCTCATCAGTTGTAACCGTCGGGTGTTTCGTTTTGAACCTAGGTCGACGCTCAGCCCTCTTTTTGCGTAGCTCTCCCCAAGTGCCTAGATCCACGTGCCGCTGCGTGCAACCAAAAGGGCTTCGACGTTTTTTGTTGTTGTTTACGCACGCTGCGGGCGGTGTCCCCCGTAACGGGCGCGCGCGTCTCCTCTCCTCCCGCCCTGCTTTAATCCACTTGGGGGAAAAAAAAACACGTTTCGTGACGAATCCTGCGAAGTGGAACTGTGGCGTAGCTTGGCCGACCTGGACCCTGATGCAAGACGTTGAATGGGGCCCCCCCCTCCTGTCAAACTTTTGAACCCCCACAATATTTGTAGGCAAATGCCTAGGCCCCTCCAGCCTGTGAGCCCTGGCGCAGTTGCACTGCCTGCACACTCAATAGCCACAACACTTGCTCGGTGCCTTCCTCCGTCTCTGGTAAGTCTCGCTATGGAATTGGCGTATCGTGGTTGGCATCAGCCCTAGGGCAACGAGTATAATGCCCCCCCCCCCCCCGGCCCAGTTTCATAGCTCAGCACCTGGGCCCCACCACCCGCACAATTGATAACTTCGCCACTTGTGTAGAATCTGCCGTGTGGCTGCACGACTGCTCCCCACACATGGACACACCCATACAAATGCAGACACACCCATAGAGATACAGACACAGCCATAAACACAACCGTGGTTGTTTCTCCACTGGTAACACATTGTGCTCGGGAGTAGTCAGTTCATGATGCTGTGATTGGCAGGAGGGTTGCAGGTAAATTGAACGTCTGCCTCCTGATTTCAAAGTGAGGAGGCAGGGCTGATGTAATGTTAACCGGACCGAAGTCGCACGTGAAACATCCTGGCCGTCTTTATTTTGTTGTTGGTTTTTGTAAGAATATAGTTCTAAGGTGCAAAAGAAATACCACCCCGTTTGCAAAGTTTTGTAATGTTCGAAATAAAACCCATCCTTAGAAATTGTGCGTGTTTTTAAAACTACGTGGAAAGTTGCCTTGCCCCCTGGGTGTTTGTCCTCAAAACCATTTTCGGAGACCAAATCGTGGCTAAAATCACTTTTAATGGCAAGAAAAATGTGCAAAACCTTGCGAGCCGTGACTTGAAAACTATACACGAGGAAGGGAACGAGAAGCTTGCAGAGCTCAGGATGAACACGTGATTATCAGGTCTGCAATATACAGGGCGAGTTTGAGAGCGCACGTTAGCTCGTGGCCAGTGGGGGCCCTTGCATCAACGTACCTCTTCACGCTTCACCACGCTCCGCCCCCCCTCAACGTCGCAATTGTTACAGCATATCTTGTCAAGACCGCGTCAGTCAAGCTGATCGAACTTTTAAACCGATATCGTGCCACATGTTTTCAAACGTCACCACACTTGCCATAGAGGTTTGAAAGCGCTGGCAGTGCATTTGGTAAGTAACAAGGAACCTGGAGCCGGACCGTAGTGTAACTTTTTAATAAACGCGGCATGGGAACTACCCCACCAATCAACGCAGGCAATTAAAATCACGTCGGGGATTGCTTTAGATTTGCACAAACACTTTATGCAAACGTTGCTTTTGGCCTTAACCCACTGTCCAAAAGGAATTGGGCCCAAGGTGAGAATGGGTGAAACAGGAATGGCCAACACCGCGAGAACAAACGCGGCGGAACGAGACCGTCCACATGAGCTGGAGGAAACCAGGCGGAACTCGGGACAGAACTGATGATGACGGTGGCGTGATCGACAGAGCAGCCTATATGCCGGGGCGTCTCGGCGCGCTTTCTGCTGCATCTCATCCCTGTGCACGCAAGGCGACTTGCCACCGGCGGGCATTAGTCCTGCCAGTACTGAGCGCAAAATCCCACTGGAGTAATTGCACGTAGAAGTTCTCGGAAGTTGGCAAATTATGGACCCCTGATGTGCACACGCAATGGCCTGCTCTTGCCAACGACGTCAGGGGATCTTCGACATGCACAGTGAAGCAACTTCACCGAGCAAACGAAATGGCACACACGTGGCAACATAAATGAGGTGGAAGAAATTGAAGTTTGTGCGGATGGGACAGGACGACAACGGAACAAGTCTGGCAGTGACGAGATGCAACGGAATGACGGCAAAGTACCTAGCGGGAGCAAGTGAAAGTACAGATTTGAATGAGACAGAGAACGCACGAGACGGTACAGATGGCGATGTTACACGAGGACGAAATAGTCGATGCTCAAACAGAATTGCGGCGATTCATCCAAGCGCAGAGGGTGAATCCGTCACTAAGTCTTTGAGGAAATTTCATAGCCGAGTCTCGCGACTTTCCAAGAGGGTTCTGCTCGAGGGTGTTTGGCAAACTCCCCGTCGACCCAAGGCAATGGCAGTGGCTGCTGTTTGCTGAGAATCTGCTGAGACGGCGTTGCAGTGGCGGCGGCATCTTCAGTCATCCAGAACTCGGACGGTGCTGTTCTCCTTGTCACCGCCCATCACCCTCTCGTGCTTGCGCCCGGCGCGAGCGGCAACGTGCAGCGCCTCACCGGAGCCTCCCTTGCGACCCTGGGTGGATACACACACACGCACGCACATTACTACTGCGCCATGTGCATTCCAAACGAGACTACTGGTCTCTTCAGTTCTCACCCAGTTAAACGTTACCACGTGTGTAGGTGTTCGCTGCTCAATAGATGAAAATATACCCGCTTACCACCGGCACATCCGACCCACGCTAGCGTGGGCCCGTCACGGTACGGGAGGTTTTCCCCACTGGCTATTTGCTGTGCCAAGCCGGAAACAAAACAACGTGACGAGCTGCTGGCCTCACAGGACACCCGAATCTGGCAAGGGAGGCCAAACAGGGCCAGGTCAGAATCAGAATATTTATTTGTACTGGAGGAATCCGATGAGCTATGAAAGCTCTTTTTCACAGATGTTCAGGAGGGGCGGGTAAGAATGTTACAACAAAAAACACGATAGTAGTGGAAAGAACAAGCAAGGTAAACAAATCACCCAAACATTCAAATAAAACTAAACCATGCCCATCCTACCAGGCAAAGCTCACTGAGGTATTAACTTATTTCCCAGAAGCGGCCTGGCCACAAATGATAGCTCAACAAAGTCGCCCATCATTTGAACATTTATATCAGCGAAATAATCGCAATGGATTCGACGTCAGTCGGCGCACTGCGAGGACACGGTGTCGCCTATGCGTGCCCTCGATTCGCCAATTGCTCGCAAACACGTCGGCGGCACGGCTTGGCTCCTGCAGTGGAAAAACAGCTGGGTGTCTCCTATGCCGCGCACGGCTGGCTCGGCTACGGCCCTGACACACGCTTGTGTGGTGCATTTGGGGGGAAAAAAGGCAATAGGGTCTTATAGGGAAAGAGCAAATAATGAAAATGATACGGATTAATTAATTCCCGGAGCACTTGTTTCAGGCTAATCATGATGACCTAGAGCGGCGGTTCTCAGAGTGCGGACCCCGGAACTACCAGGGATGGTCCGCAGGGCTGTGATGAAACGTAGATGGATCTGGACAATAATAACAATGCTTCAGACATTAATATTTAACTTATGATATTTAATTTAAAAATCAAGTTAGGTACACTGCCCTGATTAAAATACCCTAACCCTTAAGATCTAAATGCCCCTCCTTAGAAAAAAAAAACCTTACAGCTACATTTATTTTTTTCTTAATTTTCCGGCAATATTAACCATGTTGCATGGCTGGTATCTAGAGTGGGGGGGTGAGGGGGGGCTGTGTGAGTCCACGGAAATGTTTGCATCAGGCGATTAGTCCGCGGCCAAGCAAGTTTGGGAATCCGTGGCCTCGAGGCGACCCTTCCCCACCGCCTCGACATGACGACGCGGCACTGTGGGTTACTCGCCGTGACGGCCGGACGCTGGGGCTTGCCGGGAGAGTTGCGGTCACACAGGGAGACGAGGTAGAGAGGCGGGCGCGGGGTCACGAGGGTGAGGGGCGAGCGCGGGGTCACCGACGAGTGGACCCCAAGGACCCGGGGGCCCACGCGCTGCTTCAGCACCGGGCGCGACGGGGACACGGCCTTAAGTGGGCTCCCTGCTCACACACACATGGTCACACATAAAACAACACATGGTCATATATATAACACACAAGTGCACATGGTCATACATACAAGAACAATAACCACCATTTGCCACTAAGTGGCGGTGATGTGCACGTTAAGGCCACGTGAAGTGTTGAACGCCAGCTGGCAAGAGGTCATGGGACAGACCCAGGTGCCTTGGGTTGACCGACTGAGATGACTGGCCGATGCACCACCTGTGCCCCATACTGTGCCAACTTGCTGTGTTTTAGCCACCATGCACTCTGCTCGTTGTGAGTGTCGCTCCTCTCCCCTCTGCTGTTGCTGGAGGGCGACTGCCTCCAACTGCCCAGTGGCGTCCTTCACGAGCCTCCTCCACAGAGCCCAATCTTGACACGGCTGGTACCAGTCAATGGCAAGTCCACTCAGCTCCACATCCTCTCGCCCTACATTATTCCATCTTTTCTCTAGCCCATGCTGCACCCGTTTAGCCCCCTTGATCCGGCCGAACAAGAGCTGTTTAGGCATGTGGTGGCTGGGCATGCGGGCTACGTGACCCAGCCAAAGCAGCCTTGCCTGCCGGAGGAGCTCAACAATAAAACTGTCCAGATCTTTCGAGGATTTGTGAGCTCCTCACACAATTCAGCCTGGTCAAACCCAAGATGGATCGTAGGCAGGCCAGCCTAAATGTTTCCAACCGGTGAAGATGTTCTATTGGGGGGGGTCCATGTTTCTAAAGCATAAAGGAAGGGCAGGACCATGGCCGAGAAGACCCAAAGCTTCATGTGGAGGGACACACCAGGGAGCTTCCACACAGCGTTACGCAGCCAATGAAAAGATAATGCCACTCGACTAATTCGGAGTAAGACCTCTGCTGTCAAACCAGAGCTGGTCATAAGCACACTGACGAGGTATGGACAACCTCTCTACTCTCTGCACAACTACCCCACCAATGAGGAGTTGAGAAGGTGGAGTGTTTTATGACACAAAATACCCAGACAGGTGCTTAATTTTGGCGGGGCTGACGGTAAGGTCCCACCTCTTAGTAGCATGCTCCAGGTTCAGCAGCAGCACCTCCAACTCCTCTTCAGAGTGAGCAGCAATTACCAGATCATCAGCATACTAACATGGTTAACCAACAGAGAGCCATTCCTCGACCGCACCCAGGCATCGATCAGCCTCCCATTGTATCTGTACCAGATGGAAATTCCTCCAGTACAGCGATGGAAAGCTTCTCAAACTACGTGGTCGAAATAGATGTTAAATAATGTAGGTGCCAGAGGACATCCCTGTCGCACCCCAAGGTGTACAGGGAATGGCTCCGACTCCCGGCCACGTAGTTTTACCCGACCACCATCGTGAAGGTCCTTAATGGTTGTGGGCAGTTAGGGACTCCTAAAGCACGAATAACAACCCAGAGCCCAGGCCTACTGATGGTATCAAGGCCTTGACCAGGTCAATAAAGCAGAGATGTAGAACCTGTTGGAATTCTATACACCTCTGCTGTAGCAGACGGACAGAAAACATGACATCTGTGCAGGACCACCCTGGCATGAAACCACATTGGGGCTCCGCAAGCCTCTCCTCAGTGTACCTGGCAAGGCGATGTAGAATAATCCTTGCCAGTACCTTTCCCGGTACACTGAGGGAGATGCCCCTGTAGTTTTTAAAGTCTGTGCGGTCCCCCTTCTTAAAGAGGAGGACCATCAGGGCATCCTTCAAATCCTGCGGAACCCACCCAGTGGTCCAGACTTATTATGATGTCAGGTAGAGCAGTCTGCACAGAAACACCACCCTCCCTCAGCAGTTTGTGTGGGAGATCATCTCTGCCTGGCACTTTTCCTGGTCTCAGACTCTGGATTTCCTTCCGTACTTCAAAAAATGGCACTTCAGCCAGTCACTCATAGCGGGTTGATTACTTCTTACAATATTTGAGGCACAGCAGCCTCAGCAGAGTAATCCCCACTTTGCCCAATGATGTTTTCTGGGCTGAGGGATTTCCCCTCCTTCAAGACCTCACAGAAATGCTTAGCGAATCTGCAAACTTGTGTCTGGGAGTTGGAGATCACCTTTCTTTCCCTTACGTATGGCGATAGGCATGGCACTTCAAGTCACTTTTTTGATGGAATTAAACAGTGATTTGTGATCGCGAGCTACTCAGGCAGACTCCATCTCCTCAGCAACTCGAACGTGGGTCGCCGGGTTCATCGTGCAGGGCACTAACCGCTACACTACCACTCCGCAGTCAAATATACACAGTACAAAGACAAACATACAGGCACATGTACACATATCGTTTGTTGTGTGGTTAGGTGGTTATTTGTGTGGATGATTGCATGGTTGGGTGGTTAGCTGCGTGCGAGCGTGTGTGGTCAGAGAGTTGGCCGTGTGGTTGGCCGTGTGGGAGAGTGAACGCACCACAATAAATAGGCAACTCCGGTAGAACGTTGATAGCGGCCTCGCACAGCGGAGAGCACTGCGCTGGGACGGGCGGCGTTTCGTCACTGTGGAAGCAACGCGTACGCACGCGTGAAGAACAAAGGCGACGAAGAAAAAGCGTGCACACGCACCGATTCCGCAACACTTGTTGCTGCTGTTGTTTTTATTTTAACTCAACGTGAGCCCGGCTACAGAGCACCGATCACAGAACAAGAAGGGGGAGAGCACAGATCCCGCCAGCAGAAGCCCGAGATCGACACGGCGGGGCTGGGTGGAAGAGGCAGTGGTGTAGTGGTGACATCATCAGCTCAGGGTGGGTGCTGTCAATCAGTCAGCTGGCGCCCTAGTATTTGATTTGTCTCGCACGGTCGCACCTAGGCTAATATATATATCGCCGCGATACATAGCCTAATTAAGTTAAAATGAAATGTGAATGGAAGCACATTTTCATAAATAAAAAAATGTAAACAGCGTTTGAAATAAGTGTTATTGTTCCATTACACTTTTGTTGTTGTCAAGGGGGCCCCAACTCGTAACTCTGACCACCTGGGGGTGGGGTGGCAAGGTACCCCCTCTGCCCCTCCACACTCGTTATGCCACTGGGGCTCACTGCCCCATCCAGGTGAGGAGCCTCTAGCAGAGCAGTGACAGTTTACATGGGGGGAGGGAAAGCAACATGGAAGGGAGAAGATAACGAACTTAAAAGTGAAGACGGGAGAGGGGGAAGAGTGGGTGGGAGGCGGATTCTGCAACACCTTTTAACAAGCATTTACCCTCGACGGTGGTTAAAAAGCGATCGTTATTGAACGCGTATGTAGGGTGGAGAACAAGAGGAAAATTAAAAGTGTACCATTCAGGAAAGATGGAAGGAACCGGAAAGAGAGGAAGAGCTAACAGAGAATGGCTTGACGATGACACAAAGAGATTGGTGCCAGAAAGATGTGGCCACTCTTTGAGCACATTGGCACAAGACGAGAGAAAAGTGGAAACAAATGACGAAATGTGGAGTGGACACCTCCGAGCTATCTGCCCATGGATCATGATGATGAAGATTGAATTCAAGTTGCCGGGTTCGTGACAGTGCTCTATCCACTACGCCACCACTCCACCCGTACATGCAGATCCAAACAAAGACAAAATTCCCCCTATAAACCAACACAGGCTGTTGGGGTAAGCGCTGTGAGCAAGCACATGTGAAGGTCGTCACGGCTCACGAGAAGGCGGTGTGGTTAGCTCTAAGCCTGACAGTCTTTGTCTCCCCCGGTGGTAATATTTACACACCGCTCTAGCTATTCATTTAAGGCTGAGACAACTTAGGAGAGCCCCAAAGACCGGTTCAGATATTTACCACTGTTTTTGGTCATGAGTGGTAATTGAACTCGTGTCGCCGGTTTCGTAGCGAAGTGTGCTAACCACTATACCACCGGTCACCAAGTACGCAACATGCCAATGCTCGCGCGCACACATGCACGTGTACACGCACATGTACACATTTGCACACGCACACAAAAAACTAAAACAAAGATCCCTTGTATAGCCGTAACAGGTCCCCCTTGCAAAGAGGCTTTTAACTTAAAGGTCTTTTTTACCTGGTTAAATAAAGGTGAAATGAAATTAAAAAACAGACCGTTGGGGCAGGTGTGGCTAGCGAGCACCTGTGAAGGCCTGCACAGCACACGAGGGAGTGGGTAGCCAACACCACGCCCGGCCGCCTTTGTCTCCCCAGTGGCGATGTTTACACACCGCATCGGTTACTAATTTTGAGGCCGAGTCGAGCTAGGGGTGGCCCAGGACCGGTTCAGATACTCGTCACTGGTGGTGGCCGTGAGTAGGGATCGAACTCGGTTCGCCGGGTTCGTATCGTAGTGCGCTCACCGCTAAACTACCGCTCGCCACGTACACACGCGCACACTAACATGTACACGCACACGCACCTGGGGCTTGGTGGGGGAGCTTGGGGAGCAGCCGGGGGGTCCAGCGGTTCCTGCTCCCTCATGGACGGCACCACCGGCGGGGCGGCAGTGGAGGCGCGCAGAGCCACCTCCTCCAGTCTGTCGTCAGCCTTCCTGGGTGTATCGCTCTCTGGGTGTGGCAGGGTAAGCAGCGACGTGCACTGGAGTTCGTGCTCTGTTAAAATGAGGGGTTCGTCAGGTGGAATCGGTAACACTGACCGCGGAGGGCGTTGACGGTGATTGTGATGATAAAGATGATACAGCTGATGATGATGGATTATCATTTAGATACCGCAGCTGATGATGCTTCTGCAGCTATAGATGATGGATTAACGCGATGACACTGCTGATGATGCAGCTGCTCGTGATGTCGATGATATTCACAGTGCTAGAACAGTTGCTAACACTGTAGATGATGAAGATCTGTCATCTGCTGATACATTTGTCGATAATGATGCTGATGATGCACATGCATGGTTTTTACACCTGATGATGATTGCTTGTGTTGCAGTCGAAACGTCGTGAGAATTTTATTGTTTCATATTTTTATTATTTTATTGTTTCCCTTCTACGTGACTTTACCGAAAGAACCAAGAATATGAATCTCTGCAGTCACGAAAGCTTTAAATCAAAATTTGATGCACATGCTGTTGACATTGATGATGGTAATAGGCTCTCAATAACCCAGGAAAAACTCCAGTGAGTCAAAAGAATTTGTCATACTTTTAAACTCCTATCTTGCTTTCCCATTGAAGAATATTATCATCAATAAATTTAATAATTCTGAGGACAAACGCATTGTGGAAAAAATTACAGAATCCATGCGTTTGCACGATTTCTCTTCCATGTTTGTAAGCGCGTATATATGTTTGCATGTGTGGGAAACCGGAGTGCCCGGAGAAAACCCCATGCACAGGAGGGTGGGGAGAGTCTCTGGAACATCCGCAGCCAGGTACCTGGGGCCGAATCGGATGTGTTCAGACCGAGGAAGACGAGGTCCAGCTGCATGGCCAGGGCACTCGCTGCATCTGGAGGGACAGAAATGAACAAAGCCAACCGAGGTTTGTAGCGCATACTATACTATACACAAGTACACTCATCAGTAATAGGTTTTTACCCTTTTATCTGGCACTAAAACTGACACTTTTATACAAGGAATCATGTTTGCAATAACCACAACACAAGCAGTCAAAATGCAAACAAAAAGAGACAACTCTGATAATGATATGCACTGTCCTTGCAATCGATTGGTCCACACCCGAGACGGCTTTTCTTAGAGTCTAGTCTCCACTGGTGTTGGACCAGATGACGCCAAAAGGTGTACCTTTTGGTACGCCTTTAAGAAAAGCTGTCTCGGGTGTGGACCAATCAATTTCAAGGACAGTGCATATCATTATCAGAGTTGTCTCTTTTTGTTTGCATTTTGACTGCTTGTGTTGTGGTTACTGCAAACATGATCCCTTGTATAAAGGTGTCAGTTTTGGTGCCAGATAAAAGGGTAAAAACCTATTACTATATCTTGCTACTGGCAAAGGAGGTCTCATAATGTACACCCATCAGCCCACCACGCACACCCTTTGCACACAGACCTACTACATACGCACGCACACACTCTGCGCGCCGTGCCCCCAACACATGCGTCGTACGTTGTGTGTGCTTTTCAGGCTCCAGGCGTAGCGGCGTTCTGTCAAACTGCTGCGAGGGAGAGCGCGGGTCATTGATCGCCACCACCCGCCCCTCCTCCTTGGGTGCCGCCACCACCTCCTCCTCCTCCTCCTCCTCATAATCCTCCTCCTCCTCTCCCGTGTCTCCCACAGAGAGTCTCTCGGGGCGTCTCTTCTCCTCCGAGTTGCTCCCCACCTGACCGACAGCACACACAAAAACCGGCGACACCGCTCCGCTTTCTGGCAAAGGCAGGGGTCGGCAACAAAAATAAGAAGAGCCATTTTTTTTACAACTCGGTGAAAAATACCCCTTCAATGTTTCAAGAGCCGCAATGCTATATATGTAGAAGTTCTTTCGCACCATACGTAGCCAACCGTGCTAATCGGAGGTGCGGGGGATGGACAACAAACTAAACACACTAAAAAAGTGTGAATGCGAGACGGTAGTCCTTAATAAATAACGTCCCGAAGCAGTCCTTCAAAGAGCCGCATCAGGCTCCGGAGCCGCAGGTTGCCGACCCCTGGGCTAAGCGTTGAGAGCGCGAATGCAACAGCTCCTGTCCGTCCGTCTGTCCGGTGTTTGACATGCGGTTACCGGCAATGCCAAATAAATCCCGATTTTAACAACCCTATATATGCTGCTAGTCAACTACACCTCCCTTTGTTCCCTGCGAGTGCGACGTGAGTACCAGTGGCCTCCTCCCTCACGCCCCGTACCTCGATGGGTGTGCGCTCGATACCGCACGACGGGGAGCGTGGGTCCGCCAGCTGGCGCAGACGGCGCATGGCGGGCATGGCGATGGGTGTCTCGGGCACAGCAGCGGCGGCTCCGTCTTTGCTCTCGTGCAGACCCATGGCTCAGGCAGGGATGGGTGGAACCACTCCAAGGGATGAGAAGGACGGCCGCGGCGTCAACAGCAAGATTGATTTGCTTCACAGAGTCTTGTAGGAGACAGCAGAGAGAGAGACATTAATAGCTATGCTTTCATGGCCACTTAGCAAATTATTCTCTCGAGTTCAATTTGATCTCTCGCTGGGGCAGTTTAAACAATGGGCCAGTTTCTTAAATAGCACTCCCCCCATCATCCCTGTTCACCAAGCAGTTATTACTGGGTAATCCCACTTCCTCCAATACGTCCGGCCAATGTAGAAGAGGATAACATTTCCTCTTGAGCCCCATCTTGTGGAGGCCCCTTCTACCAGCAGTGACGTGAGTGAGAAATTGCTGGGCTGTACCTTAACCTGTTACTAACTCAGACATACATTCGTTACACTTTTAAAGACAGCAATAAGTAATAGTCTTACATATTAGAACGTGTATGCATTGTTTTGCGGGGCTGCGTGGGAATGAACAGCGCACAGTGGCGAGATCTTAACTACCTCGCCTGGTATTCAGGTTGTGGGTTCGATCCCGACCCTGACACCTATATATTTGGAGTTTGCATGTTCTCCCCGTGGTCGCTTGGATTTTTATCTGGGTCCTCCTGTTTTGCCCTTCACATTCAGAATCAACATGCATTTAGAGTATTTGGCTGCTACAAATTTCCACAGAAGCCATTTCGTTGAGCTAACATTTAGTTTGCTTTAAAAGAATCCGTAGTGGCAATGTGCCTGTACTTTAATGCTGCCACCAATGCACTCCCCACCTTCACCAACCTGCGCCGACGAGCTTGATTCTATTCTTGGGTATGGCAGGTGCAGGTATATGTTTAGGAGCTAAATGCCAATGTTTGTGGTCTGCTGGCCACGACGAGAGGGGCTTCAGGAGAGAGAGAGAGTTCGTGCAGTTTGGCTGTTCCTCCTCCGTTGAAAGAGCACAGACTACCACAGTGGCTTACTGTATGGTCCGTACTTTGTATTGCTTGGCCACAGTCGCTACTGTGGATTGTCCTTTAACATATCTCTTCCGTATCAATGTGGACCAATGTCTCTCTATGAATCTCTATGTATCTCTACGAGTACGTATGTACCCATGGGTCTCTGAGTTTCTATCTCTGTGTGTCTCTATGGATTTACTAAATGGTACAGTTTCGCTTGCATGAGCCACAAGCTCACATTCTGTGGTGAGATGTGGATGGTCAAAGAAACTTCAGTTTCCACACGGCCTGTGTTGTTAGGTCCTCATCCCGCAGTGGACAAATGATACCTAACGATTGCCTTACGTATTGTTGTCTCACATGATTATGAGTGAATTATCACAGCACTACGAGCATGTATCAGTACAGCTATGGGGCAATAAACCACTGTGGTCTGCGCACCTCACTACCTCGCCTGGAATGCAGGAGGTCGTGGGTTCGATCCCGACCCCGACGCCTGCTGCTGTATATCTGTAATCTGTGTGTCTCTCTCCCCATGGTCACGTGGATTTTTCTCTGAGTCCTCCTGTTTTTCCCTTCACATTCAGAATAAACATGCATTTAGAGTATTTGGCTGCTACAAGTTCAGAACAACAACTGTGTTCAGAACGCAGTTGTTGTTATCACGAGACGTTGTTCGCTGTTCACCTCGAGGCATAATGCTCTCATGGTGCATTGATCGCCTTTTGGCATTCTCTGGTCTGACACCGCTGGTGAGACGAGGTCACAGAGAAGGTTGTCTCTTCTAGATTTGAAGTTTTCCTGACCGCAAGGATCCATACTCTTTGGTTCTTTCGGAAAAGTCACGTAGATGAAAAATAAAAATAATGAAAATAATTATGATGTTATTTTCTTAGCTCTTTCGGTAAAGTCACGTTGAAGGGAAACAATAAAAAATATATAAAACAATAAAAATTCTCACGACGTTTCGACCATCAGGCATGTTCACCCGCATGTACACCACCTCTACACCGTTCATCATGCTAAGTCGGCCAATCAAATGCTAATTTTTATGCTAATTCCTTTGTCAAGGCACCTTGTTTCCTCGAAAGAGCTAAGAATATGAATTACTTCAGTCACGAAAGCTTTAAATCAAAATTTAACTGCCTCTACGGGGAGGGTGGGTTTCCACATAACTTTAAGATCCTTCAACAAACTCCGGGATAAGAAGGCTCAGCTGATCGAGTCTCTCACCTTTCTGAAGAGATGCCGCGACTCTGGGGTAATACCAATCGCATTTACACTAACCTCTGCTGCTGTAACTTCTTATGCGAAACGATTTCTTTTCAAAACTAGCTTAGCTCTTATCTCAGAAAAAATCAGACTTATACGCACCGAACTAGATCAGTTAGACAAGACACTCTACAAATCACACTTATCATTGACGGCATCAATGTCCACATCGGATTGGGAACATGTAGACAATATGACTGCCTCTTCAGCTGCTACTATGTCGACCAAATGTAAGGACAACCTGATTTCCAAATTTAACCTCCTCTTCAACAAAAGACCGGACCCACACACCAAAAAGTTAGACGTTAACAAAGTCGTAATTAATCGCAGTAACAGTTCTATTTCCGATGGTCTGAAATCCGTTTTAGCTAAAGGTCTAAACTTTGCAGTCACACCTAAACACATACCAGTTAATGATATAATTGCCCAAGTAGACGTTGCTCTCAGGGGCCTGGGTCACATCGCTGCAGACGTAGCAAGATCTGAAATCGCTGCAACCCTCAAAAACGCTAAGATGCCAGCTAGCAACCTCAGCAAAGATGAGCGTTTTGAATTATATAAATTAAAAAAGAGGGATGATATTGTAGTCCTCTCAGCTGACAAGGGCAATGCTACTGTCATCATGGATAAAATAGAATACAACAACAAAATTAAAGAATTACTCGACAATGGCAGTTATACAAAAATAAAAAGAGATCCCACCAACAGCCTCGTCACACAAACCAACAAAATAATAATTTCTGATTCAACCGCATTAATTGAGCAATCTAAACAGTTTTTGTTGAGACCTTCTGCTGCCAGGCCACCAAGATTATACGGCTTACCAAAAATACATAAAGTAGATACACCCCTTCGTCACATCGTCTCTACTATCAACTCCCCCACCTACAAACTGGCTCGTTTTGTCTGAAATCCTGCGTCCTTTCACTGGAAAAACCACCTCTGCGGTACAAAATTCTACTCACCTGGTATCGACAATCAAGGGTATTTCCCTGTCCCCAGACGACCTGCTTGTCAGTTTTGATGTAGTTTCCTTATTCACCAAGGTTCCTGTACCTGACACCATCGCAATCATTGAAGACTTGGTTCATCAAGGACTAAACACTGAGGTACCCCCCCTGGTGAGACACTGTTTAACCAATACATACTTCACTTGGAATGGAACTTTCTACAAACAAACTGAGGGCACCCCAATGGGCTCCCCCCTATCTCCGGTTATAGCTAACATTTTCATAGAGAAATCTGAGACTGACGCCATCCAGACTGCCACTCTGCGCCCAACCTTATGGAAGAGGTACGTGGATGACGCTTTTGTCATCTGGCCACATGGCCGGCCTGCTCTAGACCAATTCTTCGACCACATCAATTCCATACACCCAGCCATCAGATTTACCATGGAAGTCGAAAAAGATGGCAAGCTACCTTTTTTTGGATGTCCTAATTAAAAAGAGACCTGATGGTTCAATGAGCCACTCTGTCTACAGGAAAGCTACCCATACGGATGCTTATCTGAAACCGGATTCCCACCACCATCCATCACAGAAGAATTCTCTCATCAAGACTCTGTATCATAGAGCTCAATGCATATCCGACCAGGAACACATAGGCAGTGAACTCAAGCACGTACACCAAGCTCTTAAGGCTAATGGTTACTCCGACTATACAATCTGCAAAGCTATCACTCAAACCATGAAGAAGGACCCTCTTGAGGAGCCTTTCAAAACCATCACTTTACCCTACATTGCGGGGATCACAAAAAAGATCTCCAAAATCTTGAATAAACACAAGATCCAGGTCCGTTTCAACACATTACATAAAATCCGTGATCTGGCTCCGTCTGTAAAATATGTGATTCCGGACATACAGTACCCTGGTGTCTACAAACTAAGTTGCTTCTGTGGTAGTAGTTACATTGGAGAAACCAAACGGCATGTCTCGGACCGCATTCGTGAACACAAAGCAGACCTTAAACACGGTAGGACCAACACCTCGGCCGTGGCAGATCATTGTTATAATTCAGTAGGCTCACATGACATTGACTTTTCCAGACAGAGGTTCTTTGTAAGCCATCTGGCTACCATGAGAGATTCGTTCATGAGGCTATCCACATATACAAGCACAGAGACAATTGCAACCGAGAAGATGGATTCTGGCTTAGCAATCATTGGAAAGATTTGATTAACCATTTCAGGTCTTAATTGATTGTTCACGCTTACAGTGGCTTTCAGACAGCATACATAGATTTTTCGTCTCCTCCCTCCTCTTTTCAGAACACAGATGGACTAGTCCTTCTAAATAAACTGCCAAATCGCTGCGTGTGCCGCTAAAGTTTTTAATAAATAAATAACTACACCGTTTAAAAATAAATAAATTAATGCAAACCGACACACCTGATGACGACCGTTTGTGTTATGGTCGAAACGTCGTGATAATTTTTATTGTTTCATATATATACATTTTATTATTTTATTTTTTTCCTTCAACGTGACTTTACCGAAAGAGCTAAGAATATGACTTACTGCAGTCACGAAAGCTTTAAATAAAAAAAATAATGATGTTATGATGCTATAACATCATGCTAATCTCTCACATTAACATAGGCACTTCTGTACCCAGTTACCTAATTTCTCACATTAACATCACTAGACCCAACCACTTCTTTATGACCCTTGGGGCTACACCCATTTCAAACCTTTTAAAACAGTCTGCATCAGCAGCAGACCATGCTTTCCCACCTGATGACGGACGCTTGTGTTGCGCTCGAAACGTCGTGATTTAATTTAGTTATTTTCATTTAATTTTTCATCTACGTGACTTTACCGAAAGAACCAAAGAGTAAGGATGTCTCTGGTGTAGGGCAATCAGTTTCAAAGACAATGCAGATATTATTATCATCAGAACATGTTTTGTTTGAATGTCCACCACAAGTACAGACTTTATGCCTTGCGAAAGGTTTCCATTTCGTGTTTGAACATCTTAACACAACTCTTGTTGTCAGTTTAACACGTAGGAGGCTTTCGCGTCCAATATTATTAATAATTAAGTTTTTTGGGTTATAATACACTAACCCAACAAACTGTATTACCTCCTGTTGTATTGCCATAAAGGGTAAACACTTATTATTATATCTTGACTTAAAGCTTCCGTTACCGCAGGAATTCATATTCTTTGGGTCTTTCGGTAAAGCCACGTAGATAGCAAAATAATATTTATTTACTTTATTAATTTTTCTATCTACGTGGCTTCACCTAAAGACCCAAACAATACTGATTATTGTTATTAAAATTTTAGAGCTGTTGTTGTTCAGAACCTACCTTAAGCACATTATCGGATGACACTGCTACTACTGCTTCCCTTATGTTTCAGTTTCATTTATGTTGGTATAGCCCTGTGAGCCATTCGGCTCTTGAATCGGGTGCAACCGATTCAACAGACACAAAAACTAAAACATGAACAAGAAAACATCTTAAAGTGACTACGTGACCGTGCAAACAGAAAATCCAGGACAAAAACAGCAAAAATATTGCAGAAACAGCACCGTACACCAACGCTGTGTGAAATAATCCCAGTGGGATGCAAGTCAAACAACAACAAGACAACTTAGATTAAGGCCATCAGTCTAACTCCGTACTACAAACAAAACATGGCCAAACCAAAAAACGTTTTCGAAATCACCAAAATAAAGCCATAAAAGCAATGTAACAGTTGATCATAGGAACTGTGACCGAATTTTCACATTAAAAGACGTAAACAACATGTACCACCAAACCCTGCAGCCATAGCCTGGCAGTCGTGCACAAGTAGCAACAATAACAACAATACTCGACACGCGTCCGTCAGCACCCACTGTGGCGTCGATATGAAATGTAACAAATATAACAGGCGACGACGTTTCGGGCGAATGGCCCCCGTTGATTACCTTAAGCGTGGCTCAATTAGCGCCCGCGGCACGGACCGATCGCGGCTCTCACAGCGGGCGGGCGGGTGCTACAGGTCTCATTACCACGACGTTCCACTATATATGTGTGTATTGTTATAGAAAGAGAGATTATAATTGTAGAATAAAACTCTGTTTAACTTTAAGACCGGCGACAAGCTGAGACGATCCTGGCCTCCCGCAAATTCAAAACGTAGCGCCAACGGCTCTGACATCACCACCCCCACCACCAGCCAATCAGACGCGAGGACGGGAAGGGGGGGTCGCTACCGACGTTGCGATTGGTCGAGCGCAGTCGTGACATCTACAAGGTCAACTCCCCAGCCCACGGTGGCTCGGTAGTGACGTCATGCAATGAATATTAATCGCGTTGCGCGGTGGGGGCGCTCTCTCATTGGGCCCCTTTGAAATAACGCTCGCAGAGAGTGACGTCAAACCAAAGCGCGCGTCAGTTTGAACGCTGTAAAATGACGTCACGCTCCTCGTCGCTTTAATTGAGAATGGCGCGCGAGGACAAGTATGCGTCGGTTGACGTCACGTTATTTAAACGTCGCTTTAATTGCCACTTGTGCGCTTATATAAGTCAGGGTCGGGGACGTCACGTTATTTGAACTCTATAAATGACGTCACGCACCCCGTGGCTTTAATTGCCATTAGCACGCGATAGAGAAGTCGGCGTCGGTGACGTCGCGTAATTTAAATGCCATAAATGACGTCACGCACCCCGCTGCTATAAATTGCCACTAGCGTTTCTGCAAGTCAGATTGTTCTAAGTTAATTATTTGTCTAAAGTTGATTGTTCAAACAACTTCGACTTTACACGTAGGTTATTTATTAGCAAACAATTTCAGTGGTATCTAAATTTCGATTTAAAGCTTTCGTGACTGCAGGGATTCATATTCTTGGTTGTTTCGGTAAAGTCACGTCGAAGGGAAATAATAAAATATAAAACAATACAATTATCAAATCTTGCTGTGGTTTTCACACCTGATGATGATTGCTTGTGTTGCAATCGAAATGTCGTGAGAATTGTATTGTTTTATTTTTATGATTTTATTATTTCCCTTCTACGTGACTTTACCGAAAGAACCAAGAATATTCCTCATTCCAATTCAACTGCCATTCGCCACGAAGTGATGGTGACATGACCATGGCGCTTTGTGCCAGGCCAGGTGCATCTTGAGGCCACGTGAAGTGTCGAAGGCTCGCCGGCAGGAGGTCTTGGGACGGACCCAAGGTGCCATTGAGTCGGCTGACTGAGATGACCGGTTGATGCACCAGCTGTAACCCCTACTGCGCCAACTCGCTGTATTTTATCCGCCCGGCGCTCCACTCGTTGTTGTGAGCGTCGCTCCTCTTGCCCTCCGCTGTTGTTGGAGGGCGACTCCCTCCAACTGCCCAGCAGCAGCAGCAGCATCGTCCTTCACGAGCCTCCACAGATGCCGATCTTGACACCGCTGGTACCAGTCATTGGCAAGTCCACTCAGCTCCACATCCTCCTGTACCACATCAGCTCCATCTCTTCCCCAGCCCGTGTCGTGCCCGTTTGGCCCTCTCTATGCGGCCAAACAGAAGCTGCTTGGACATGCGGTGGCTGGGCATGCCGGGCTACGTGACCCAGCCAACAACCACACACACAACCCGTGGGGTTGGACAGATTGTTCCCATTTGCAGCGCCACACCCTCTGGAAATGACCTCCAGAAGCAATCCGGCACACTCGACTCCATCAGGAACATTTGAGTTACCACTCGGCAAACACACCTGAACACAACAACTAACTCACACATTCTTGGTTCTTTCGGTAAAGTCACGTTGAAGGGAAGCAATAAAATAATAAACTATATATATAAAAACAATAAAATTCTCACGACTTTACCGAAAGAACCAAGAATATGAATCACTGCAGTCACGAAAGCTTTAAATGAAAACTAACTCAGCCAAAACTTGCTTGAATAGTTTTTGTTAAAACATTTTAAACAAAGGTTGACAGCATGTAAAAATATGTATTTTTTTTCTCTCTCTCTCTCTCATAACTTAGAATGTTCTGATGTTATGTTGTGTTTTAAAATGTGCCGGAAAGGCGCCGCCGATGTAAACACAAATGAAATTGACTTGACAGCAACCATCCTACTGCGAGAAACTTGGCGGGAACCTCCGGGAAAAGTCATGAAAATCGGTGAGGGATCCCTTGGGGAAAGAAGCGTCACAAACACATAAATATCGCTGTACTCTGCTTCAACGTCTGTGCTCACTCACCAACGAACACTCAAAGCACCAAATGGTCAAATCAGCCCCTACAACTGCATGCCGGGCGCGAGACAGGCCCTCAGCCAGCAGTGGATTGACCATGGCTGATAATGTTGGTTATGGCTTGCAGGGGAAGCCCTCCCTCCAGAGGTGGGATTTCAAGGGCCGTACGTGGACACAGCGCACATGGAGTGCACGTGGAGTGTGTGTTGTTACGAACCCCGCTCACGGCCACCAACACCGGTGACGATTTTATCTGAACCGGTCCTGGGACTCACCTAGGTCGACTCGGCCTCAAATGATGTGTAAAACATCACCGCTGGGGAGACAAAGGCGGCCGGGCGTGACGCCGGCCACACCCACCCTCTCGTGTGGCGTCATAGGTGCTAGCTAACAGCACTTGCCCTCACAGCCTGTTAAAGGCTACACGGGGGTATCTTTATCTTTGTGCGAGTGAAAGTTGGCACAGTGGGAAGCACATGATGTGCGATCTGCCAGTCATCTCAGTCAGTTGACTCACCCTGCTCCGTCACGGCCTCCCGGCACCGTCAGAAGATCCAACCGATGATGGAAATTCACCAACCCGCACTGACCGGCGTGGTGAAGTATGGTCAAACCCCCCCCCCCCCCCTCCGATTCCAGAGCCGAATGGCTCACAGGGCTATAGCAAAATAAATCAACTGAAACTGGAAACTGAACGACACCCATACCAGACGAGCAATTACATCAGCTCGCGTGTCGGCGCGGCGTGCATTACCAACATCACAGGATTGTGAGAGGTAGCGGCAGGTTGGGGGGAGGCATTCTCTCAGCAGCGGATCGATTGATCACGGTTGAAGATGACGATATGACTTCGAAATACACAGCTGGAGGACACCTCTAACTTTCAGAGTGTAGGTCACTGTTCCCGCGGGTTCAAGAGAGACTACACTCAGCCCTGCGTGACAATGCGTGCGTGTGTGTGTCCGTGTGTGTGTCCGTGTGTGTATGTGTGTCCGTGCGTGTGTCACCCTTGTCGGGTGTGGGGAGCGGTAGTGTAGTGGTTAGCGCGCTGCGCTACGAACCCGGCGACCCGAGTTCGATTCCCGGTCACGGCAAACGCCGGTGACGATTATCTGGACCGGTCCCTGGGCCTCCCCTAGGTTTACTCAGCCTCAAATGACTCAAATAAGCACCTGGTTGCGGTGTGTAAACATCCTCACTAGGGAGACAAAGGCAGCCGGGCGTGGTGCAGGCCACCCACCCCCTCGTGTGCCGTGCCGGCCTTCAAAGGTGCTCGCTAGCAGCACTTGCCCCTACAGTCTGTTACAGGCTACACGGGGGATCTTTGTCTTTTTTTGTCACCGTTGCGAGTGGTGGCGCAGTGATTAGCACACTGCGCTACGAAACAACCCACCCAAGTTCGATTTCCGCTCACGACCAACCGGTCCTGGGCCTTCCCTATGTCGACTCAGCCTTAAATGGGTACCTGCTGCGGTGTGTAATAAGCAATAACACCGGGGAGACAAAGGCGGCCGGGCGTGGTTCTGGGAGCACCCACCCGCTCGTGTTGTTGCCTCAATATAGGTGCTCGCTCACAGCACTTGCCCCCAACAGCCTATTGGAGGCTACACGGGGGATCTTTGTCTTTTTCTTATTGTTTGGTGCGTCACTGCATCACGCACGCACCTTCCCCGAGCCACAGGAGCAACTCCCTTCATGCCTGAGCGCTGACACTGCGAGCCCTGAATAGGGCTTTGTTTATATATACGCTGCCATGTCACGCGATTTCACCGTCCGGGACCTTTCGGAAATCTGCCACTCCTCTTGCCCTCGTCTTTTGCCGCCCATTCGGAGGCACGGTCGAACCCAGCAGTGGATAGACCGTGGCTTCGTGATGATTCAGATCGTTGATTGACGGTCACATTTTCACCACGGCGACGACGATGTCACTGTCAGCAGTGGCATTTGGAAATGTGACTGGCGGTTCTCGTTGTCGTCGTCGTCATCATCATCATCAGCAGCAGCATGAGCCGTGATCCAAGCCCGTAGCCATGGAGTCAACATTGGGGGGGACCAAATCTTCCAAGGGGTCTGGGTCTGGGTGTCCCCCCCCCCCCCCAGAAAAAATATATCTAAATTTGAAAACGAATATCCTGCCTAAAATATTGAAAAGTTCACTAACACATAGGATGGACTATTTATTTATTTATTACAATATTGTCTAATAGTGTATTATACTACATTCTTTTTTTTACCTTTTCTTGTTTCATTGCATGTAATGGCAGAGATTAGGGATTAATAAAGTACAACCATAACCACAATCATATAAACAGAAATCTATTTTATAGAAATATATTGGGGGGGACATTTTGAGCATATTTGAATATTGTGGGGGGGGGGGGCGGGGGATGTGTCCCTCCCAATATATATTATATTTACGACCTTGCCGTGACCTATCTACTGCTGGATGAGCACCTCCACCCTCCTCCACCTTTGGGTTATTGCGATGCCGCAATCCGTGTCACGTCTTGAAAACGAGCTGATCTTATCGTCTCCACTGGGGGTGTGGGGCTGGGGGTGTGGCGATGGTGGCGTGTTCTCTCCTTTTGCCGCCAAGAGCCGAGCGGTAGCGCGTTTGCCGCTTGTTGATAAGTTTGTGGTTGAAAAAATGTAAAAAAAACTCGCGGCCGTTCTGGTAAATAACTGCGGGTGCTTTGAACAAACTGACCGCGGCGTCTCCTTCACAGTGGGGGCCTTTCACAGACCCCTCGACGTTTTTTGTGAATGAGTTGCAGGCCAAAATAAGACCTTATTGCCAGTATCAAAGTATGAAAAAAATAAGAGTAGTTTTTTTTTTTAATAAAACACGTGTTAAGATGTTCAAACGCCAAATGGAAACATTTTGCAAGGAATCAAGTCTGTATGAACCACACACATGTACTTGTGGCGAACATGCAACCAAGACATGCTCTGATAATATACGCATTGCCTAGTCTCACCAGTATCAGACCAGAGAACGCCAAAAGGCGAACAGCACAAAGACAATGCCACTTACAGGGAATGTTTCTCTCGGAGTGAGCAGCTACGAAATGGGACCTTTCTGCCAGCATCAAAGTATGAAAACATAATAATAGGTGTGACCCTTTCTGGCAATAAAACAAGAGGTGTCTTAAGATGTTCCAACAGCAAACAGAAACCTTTTGATAGCAAAACAAGTTAATGCGTGAACCACACGCACACCAATCAAGTTATTGCGTGAACCACACGCACACCAATCAAGTTATTGCGTGGACCACACGCACACCAATCAAGTTATTGCGTGGACCACACGCACACCAATCAAGTTATTGCGTGAACCACAGGCACAGGGTACTTGTGTTGAACACGCAATAGCAGGCCATTGTGCGCCGGTGTCACGGGTCCGAAATTTGACAAATCTGAAAACGACCCCACAAGTTACTCAATTGGGTAAAAAAAACTAAATCACGTAGCAACATCGCCCCCCCCCCTACTGGCTGTGGTTTTCACACCTGATGATTGCTTGTGTAGCAGTCGAAACGTCGTGAAAATTTTATTGTTTTATATTTTTTAAATTATTTTATTGTTTCCCTTCTACGTGACTTTACCGAAAGAACCAATAATATTTAACCCACGTGTCAAACATAGCGCCTGCGTCATCGCCGGCGCGTTATAAAATAATTGTGTGCGTACCTCACCCCCGTCTAAGCCACGATGTGTCCCTGACCAATGCCCTTGACACTGTATCCCAGACTTCCCAGTGTCATTTCTGGCTTGCATCTGTTCAGCCTTCCTTGCGGAATGCTCAATTCCATGGGGGTTTTCACCGTCCGTGTCTCTAGCCATGGACAGTGAACTTATCTTTAGTTTGTTGGCCTTCCCACGCACCTCCGACCAGCACGGTTGACTACGTACGGTGCGAAAGAAGTTCAAGATACACGCATACCTACAAAGCAGATGTGTAATATCTGTCAAATATGCAATTATATTCTTGTGTATGATGGCAATATGCTGAAGAGGGAGGGTGATATCTTCTGGCCACGGCGAGGGTGCTTCAGGAGAGAGTTCGTGTGGTTCTGATATTCCTCCTCTTCCGTTGAAGGAGCTCAGACTGCAGTGGTTTCACCATACGGTCCAATGCGCAATGATTGAAAATTTTCGGTTTACTGCTGCTTGCTATTATATATAACCACCATGACCCTTAGGGCGTGGGGAGGCCCTAATCATCCAGCAGTGCATGAATGACAAACATGGCTTAATTCATACTCTTTGGCTCTTTCGGTAAAGTCACGTAGATGAAAAAAACATGAAAAGAATGAAATGAAAATAACTAAAAGAAATCACGACGTTTCGGGCACAACACAAGCGTCCGTCATCAGGTGGGAAAGCATGGTCTGCTGCTGAAGCAGACTGTTTTAAAAGGTTTGAAATGGGTGTAGCCCCAAGGGTCATAAAGAAGTGGCTGGGTCTAGTGATTTTAATGTGACAAATTAGCATGTAACTGGGTACGGAAGTGGCTATGTTAATGTGAGAGATTAGCATGATGTTATAACATCCTAACATCATTATTATTTTCATTCTTGTTATTTTTATTTTTCATCTACGTAACTTTACCGAAAGAACCAAAGAGTATGGATCTTGCAGTCACGATAACTTCAAATCTAGAATGGCTTAATTCCTCTGGGAATATTTTACGGGCGACCCCCCCACCTCCGCCCAACCCCCCCCCCCACCACCAAACCTTCAAGCCACCGAAATATTTTCCGGAGAGTAGCCCCAGACAACTCCGGCTTTAGTGAAACCACTGGCTGTGCGTGCAGTGAGTGCGCTCTTTTCAAAAAATACCGAGCGCCTCTTGCTCAAACTCCTGCCATTCACAACTCTGGAGCAAGCCATCACATTTCACGCGCGCCAATTATTAGCGAGCTGTGTTGGCGACAGAGGTAATTATTGTTTTCTTGCTCAAAGAGCTTCAGTGAGCTTTAATCCGTTCCGTTATAACGTTGCGCTATATTTGTACAGAGTTGCCGAGCACAGGTGGCCAACGGCGAGCAACGTCAATCGGACGGCAACGAATAGCACCATCAAAGCTCTAATATGCATTTGGGGCTGTCCATAAATGACGTCACGCACCTAGGGGGGGTCAGACATTTGTGACGATGTGTGACGAGGGCGGGGGGGGGGGGTTGAGAAATGTGACGTCACATCAAAATGCGCAACTTTAAATAAATGTAGAATTGTTATAACAACACTCCTACAACATCAGTGCAGCGCCACATTAAATACGCACTGCGATGACAATAGTTTAAAGCGATTTGAAGCAAAATGGAAATATGGTTGGGGGGGGGGGGCAGAGCGTTGTGACGTCATATTTGAGGGGGGTCTGACTTTTTGCGACGCCGTGTGACGAGGGGGGGTGGGGTCAAAAATCGTCCAAAATCGCGTGACGTCATTTATGGACGGCCCCTCTGAGTAACTTAACGCGTTGATTGAATTGGCCAAAGTTATGATTATTATTGTTGTAAAAGAGCTTGGGGAAAGGAGACGACGATAATGATGATGATGGGACGGGAATTTCTCAGTGATCAGTGTGGGCAGAAGCAGAAAGGAAAGTGAGGTTTGGTGGGAGCCTTAGTAGGAGTGAATGAGTAGGTGGGTGGGTGGGTTGTTGTGACCTGCAGTGTGGTAAGTGGGTTGGTGGGTGGGAGCCTGAGTAGGAGTGAGTGAGTCAATCAGTGAGTGGGCGAGTGGGTGGGTAAGTGAGTGGATGAGAGAGTGGGTGGGTGGGTCGGTGAGTAAGTGAGTGGGTGAGTGAGTGGATAAGTGAGTCGGTGAGTGAGTGGGTAGGTGAGTTGTTGTGACCATAAGTGCGGTAGTGGATCTAGAGGTACATTGAGAACGTAAACAGTCCTACCATATGACAATACTGTTGTGTATATTGTATTCTTCACGGGTTTTATGTTCGCGTGCGACAGGTGTCGTGTTGCTTTGCCGTTACTTCCAGTGCTCATGAAGATTTACTCAAAAGTTATATTCGGCTGCAATTCGGTGGACGCTGTGAGCCTGGGAACTCCACAAATCAGCAATGATGCACGAGGCTGCCACTCACGACAAACAGCTCCGACGTCGTGGGTAAAATCGCTGTTCATTTAGAGCAGTGGTTCTTCACGTTCACTGCAGCCTTGCACCCGTTTGGTCCTTAATTGTTAAACAAAACAATGTACAATGTCAATAATAAATACAGAGGGTTTGATGAAACAAAGGAGCTTAATTTGTGTTTTGCGATTATTTACCTTTCTAAAATACGATCTGGCCATGTCCAGCACCCCCAGAAAGGGCATCACGCACCCCCAAGAGAGTGCGTGATACACCCAGCTTAATATAAATACACATTTAGATCGTTCTTTCGCATTTGGAGAATACAAAAACCACAATTGGGAGACTGTAACAGTCACAATAAACGAATGACACTATCATATTCGGTACCTTATAACAATCATAATTATTCCTGTGTTATGGTTGGTTACCCAGAAAAGACTCACCGGGTCTCGAGACTAATTTTTCAGAAGGTTCCTGCCAAGTTTTCGGAGTAGGAGGGAGGCGATTCTACTGCTGTTGTTATAATGCCAATTGAGTAATGTGGCAGGTAATTGTTTTTAAGCATTGGCAATGTGTTGGCCAGAACCGGTTCCATGTGCTTATATATAATCGTACGGTAAACTATGTTTATTTTACCAGGTAAGGCCCAATGAGCTATGTAGCTCATTTTCAGAAGCGACCTGGCCACAAATGATTTCCCAATGTAGTGGCATATCGAGTGTAAATGTGTTGCAGCCAAACACTGTGCAACGCATGTTTATAAATGTGAAGGAATAAACCGGAGGACCCGGAGAGAAAAATCCACGCGACCACGGTGTGAGAGAGAGAGAGAGAGCGACATGGAGTAGGAAGAGAGGGGGTAGAGAGAGAGGGGGGGCAGAGAGGGGGGTAGAGAGAGAGGGAAGAGGTAAGGAGAGCAGAGCAAGAAATCTTTTGTTAAATATTTCATTTAAAAAGGAGGGGGCGGGGGGGGGGGTTACATAAAGCAAAGCATAAAAAAACAAAAAAAACGAAATGATGAACGAAGCAAAGTGATCGTAAAAAGTGAGAGAGACACCGCAAACTTCAAATACACAGCAGCAGGCGTCAGGGTCGGGATGGAACCTACGACCTCCTGTATACCAGGCGAGGTAGTTAACATCTCCTAGCCACCGTGATGATGATGAGAGAGAGACACCGCAAACTTCAAATACACAGCAGCAGGCGTCAGGGTCGGGATGGAACCCACGACTTCCTGCATACCAGGCGAGGTAGTTAACATCTCATAGCCACCACGGCACTCTACGTCGTGTGGCAGCGCCGTAAAGTTCGATGAGACGCCAAGCAGCAGCAGCGGAGCATTGTGCGTGGAAAAGAAACTTCCTTTCAATCAGTGCACATTTAAAGGTGATGGAAGGGAGCAGGGTGCGGGGAGGGACGTGGTGGGGTGATGGGGGGGGGTGATGGGGGGGGGTGATGGGGGGGGTGATGGGGGGGGTGATGGGAGGGTGATGGGGGGGGTGATGGGGGGGGGTGATGGGGGGGAGGGGGTGATGGGGGGGGTGATGGGGGGTGATGGGAGGGGGGTGATGGGGGGGTGATGGGGGGGGTGATGGGAGGTGTTTGGAAGTCTTGAGACGATGGGATGATCAGAGGGGTAGATGGAGATGATGGGATACCACGTTGGTCCAACGTTTCCCACCACAAGTCCACAACCTTGGACCAACGTTGTCCCAACGTTTCCCACGACAAGCCAACAGCGTTGTCCCAACGTTGTCCCAACGTTTCCCACCACAAGCCAACAGCGTTGTCCCAACGTTGTCCCAACGTTTCCCACGACAAGCCAACAGCGTTGTCCCGTCTCCCTGGGCGGGCGCTGGGAGGGATCGTCGCGAGGGGAGGCGGCGGCGGCGATTGGAGGGATGAGAGGGGCCGCTGTGGGCAGCGCCGTGGGAGAGAGTTGGGGAGGTGATGGGCGAGAGAGGCGCGTGGTTATTCTCGCGTCGCGTCGCTGGGGGCAGCAGCAGCAGTAGCAGCAGGGGTAGCAGCAGCAGCGGCAGGAGCGAGCTGAGTGGTTGCGGCTACAGCGGCGGCGTCAGGGATGCTCGGGGCCTGGGGCCGCGTGGGCCTGAGCTGTGGGGAGACGCGGCCCGGGTGAAGCGGGGTCGGGACAAGGGGGCCGATCCCGACACGGGCCCCAGGGACCGGGACCAGCTGGGGCTGCTGGGCGGCGCGCGGCGCGGTGAGTGGAGGAGCCGAGGATCGCCCGGCCTGTGTGTCCTCAGCGTCTCCCTCGTCTCGCCCCTGTCCCCCTGTCTCCCCGTGTCCCCTGTCTCCCTCTCTCTTGTTTCGCTTTCCGACTCTCCCTCCCTGTCTCCCTCCCTGTCTCCTCCTTCCCAAACGTTACCCTCTCCACTGTCCCCGTGTCTCCCCTCTCACCCTGTCTCCCTCTCTTGTTTACATCTCTCCCCTGTCTCCTCCCCTCTCTCCCTCTCCCCCCCTGTCTCCCTGTCTCCCTCTCCCCTGTCTCCCTCTCCCCCCCCCTGTCTCCCTGTCTCCCTCTCCCCCCTGTCTCTCTCTCCCCATGTCTCTCTCCCCTGTCTCCCTGTCTCTCTCTCCTCTGTCTCCCTCTCCCCCTGTGTCCCTCTCCCCTGTCTCCCTCTCCCCCCTGTCTCCATCTCCCCTGTCTCCATCTCCCCTGTCTCCATCTCCCCTGTCTCCATCTCCCCTGTCTCCCTGTCTCCCTCTCCCCCCCTGTCTCCCTGTCTCTCTCTCCTCTGTCTCCCTCTCCCTTGTCTCCCTGTCTCTTATTTCGCTTTCCGACTCTCCCTCCCTGTCTCCCTACCTGTCTCCTCCTTCCCAAACGTTACCCTCTCCACTGTCCCCGTGTCTCCCCTCTCACCCTGTCTCCCTCTCTTGTTTACATCTCTCCCCTGTCTCCTCCCCTCTCTCCCTCCCCCCCTGTCTCCCTGTCTCTCTCTCCCCTGTCTCCCTCTCCCCCCTGTCTCCCTGTCTCCCTCTCCCCTGTCTCTCTCTCTCCTGTCTCCTCCCCTCTCTCCCTCTCCCCCCCTGTCTCCCTCTCCCCTGTCTCCCTCTCCCCCCTGTCTCCCTGTCTCCCTCTCCCCCCTGTCTCTCTCTCCCCCTGTCTCTCTCCCCTGTCTCCCTCTCCCCCTGTCTCCCTCTCCCCTGTCTCCCTCTCCCTTGTCTCCCTCTCCTTTGTCTCCCTCTCCACCCCTGTCTCCCTCTCCCCTGTCTCCCTGTCTCTCTCTCCCCTGTCTCCCTCTCCCCTGTCTCCCTCTCCCCTGTCTCCCCCCCCCCGTCTCCCTGTCTCCCTCTCCCCTGTCTCTCTCTCTCCCCTGTCTCCCTCTCCCCTATCTCCCTCTCCCCTGTCTCCCTGTCTCCCTCTCCCCTGTCTCCCTCTCCCCCCTGTCTCCCTGTCTCTCTCTCCCCTGTCTCCCTCTCCCCTGTCTCCCTCTCCCCTGTCTCCCTCTCCCCCCCCGTCTCCCTATCCCCTGTCTCCCTCTCCCCTGCCTCCCTCTCCCCCCCTGTCTCCCTCTCCCCTGTCTCTCTCTCCCCTGTCTCCCTCTCCCCTGTCTCCCTCTCCCCCTGTCTCCATGTCTCCCTCTCCCCTGTCTCTCTCTCTCCCCTGTCTCCCTCTCCCCTGCCTCCCTCTCCCCCCTGTCTCCCTGTCTCCCTCTCCCCTGTCTCCCTCTCCCCCCTGTCTCCCTGTCTCTCTCTCCCCTGTCTCCCTCTCCCCTGTCTCCCTCTCCCCTGTCTCCCTCTCCCCTGTCTCCCCCTCCCCTGTCTCCCTCTCCCCTGTCTCCCTCTCCCCTGTCTCCCTGTCTCCCCCTCCCCTGTCTCCCTCTCCCCTGTCTCCCTCTCCCCTGTCTCTCTCTCTCCCCTGTCTCCCTCTCCCCTGTCTCCCTCTCCCCTGTCTCCCTCTCCCCTGTCTCCCTCTCCCCCCTGTCTCCTTGTCTCCCTCTCCCCCCCCTGTCTCCCTATCCCCTGTCTCCCTCTCCCCTGCCTCCCTCTCCCCCCCTGTCTCCCTGTCTCCCTCTCCCCTGTCTCCTCCCTCTCCCCTGTCTCCCTCTCCCCTGTCTCCCTCTCCCCCCTGTCTCCCTGTCTCCCTCTCCCCTGTCTCTCTCTCTCCCCTGTCTCCCTCTCCCCTGTCTCCCTCTCCCCCCTGTCTCCCTGTCTCCCTCTCCCCCCTGTCTCCCTGTCTCCCTCTCCCCTGTCTCTCTCTCTCCCCTGTCTCCCTCTCCCCTGTCTCCCTCTCCCCCCTGTCTCCCTGTCTCCCTCTCCCCTGTCTCTCTCTCTCCCCTGTCTCCCTCTCCCCTGTCTCCCTGTCTCTCCCCTGTCTCCCTCTCCCCCCTGTCTCCCTCTGTCTCATCTTTCCCCCAAGTTCCCCTTCTCCCGCCTCCTTGCTCTCTCCATGACCACCCCTGGCCCCTGCTGTGGTCCTGTGATGGTGTCTCTGTCTGTGTGTCTCTTGAGTAAAATCTGGCAACAAGTGGGCAGCACCTCCTCAAAGTGCGCCTTGCCTGACACGTCGAGGTGCACATAGCCTGGCACAGGCACCGTGGTGACGTCACGGCGGCTGTAGCTGCTGTTACGTAAACGCGTCTGTGCTCTTGCTAATTCGGCGATTGCACTCACACTTCGCAGTAGCTTCTTACCCGTTCATTCGACAAAACCCAGTATAATGTACTAAACTAAACTATATATATTTTTATTGTTTCCAGGTAAGGCCCCCACTGAAGCTATTTTTCAGACGCGGCTTTGCTATCACAAACGATATCTCGACGAGGTGGCTTCTCGTCACGTGCAAATGTACAGCAGCAAGTTGCTTTAAACGCGTGACGTTGATGCTTAATGTGGAGGGGGAAAAAGCGCAGGACCCGGGAGAGAAATCCACGTGACCACACCGCAAACTCCAAATGCACAGGGCGCCAGGGTTGGGATCGAACCCACGACCTCCTGTATGCATGTTGAACTTCTTTCGCAACGTACGTAGCCATCCCTGCTCGTTGGAGGTGCGTGGGGACGGACAGGCGTGGTAGTTAACATCTCGCCTCCGTGACATCCGGCTCAGCAGTGTGGAATGGTCCATCCGCTTTGCCAATCCACCGGCACGTTGTGAAAGCCTTGGGGAGACGTTTGTCCGTACTTCGCCACACTGCTTCGTGCGGTTTTGTTTGGAGTTGTTGCGGCAGGGGAGACCCAGGAATGGTTCGGATGTCCCTCGCCACTGACGTTAGCCGTGGCTGGGAATGGAACCGAGGTCGCGTCGCCAGGCTTCGTGGAGCGCTGCGCTAACCGCCGTGCCACCGCTCCGCCGCCCTCTCACATTGCCCGACACTTGTGGAAGAATGTACAGGCTGACCCTAATCCTGACTATTAACCCTAAACACCCATAATCCCGCCCGGTAACCCTATCTAACCTCTAACCCTATCTTCTCAGCCAACCCCATATCTAACCACTGCCCCAAACAAGGCTCTATTCATATCCCCAATCATACACATGGCCTGTAACTCTTACCCTAATCCTTAGCAAGTCTCTAACCATATCACCAATAATACACATGGCCTGTAACTATGACCCTAAGCATGTCTGTAACTACAACCTCAAACAAGTCCCTAACCTCTAACCGTGACCAAGCCACTGACTCACAACTATGACGGGCGTCTAGACACCCGACTGTGGCCCTGTGTGGCTCCGGTGGACTGCACGAACGTGCCCAGCATTGTGTTGAAGCTGTCGTCACCAAACGCCCTCCACCCCTAGCGCTCGGCCCGATTGTGAATTGGGAGCTCTTCAAGTTGCCAGCCGACTCGTCAGCCACCGACTCTTTTCGCGGTTGTGTGCGGGGCTTACTTTTCCACCCAAGATTTCCCGGGTCGCTCGTGGAGTGGGGTGGGTGGCACGTGACTAGTAGCGGCCACAGACATAGCAAGAGGTGTGGGGGTGCAATGGGTGGACGCATTTTTTTAGTCTCTGGTACGGTGGCGAGATGTAACTGCCTCACCTGGTATACACGAGTTTGTGGGTTCGATCCCGACTTTAGTATACCTGGAGTTTGCGTGTTCTCCCCGTGGTCGTGTGGATTTTTCTCCGGGTCCTCCGGTTTTTCCCACCACATTTAGAAACACGCGTTTATGGTATTTGGCCGCTCGAATTTCCACGTGATAAGTCACATCGTTGAGCGGGTCGCTCGTGAAAAATAACTATACAGCTCGGTGGACTTGCAGCAGCCACAGCCATCGTGAGAGCTATACAGGATGGGGTGTGCCGGGTTCTGGAATTCAGCCCTGATTGTACGCAAAGCCTCCCAACGTGAAGGGAACGGACGGCTACTTAAGTTTATATTTTTAAGCCTTTGTTTTTTGGTGTTCCTGGATCGTGTCCGAACATGACACGCAGTGTGCGTTGTGTTTTGGCGGTGCGCGACTCGCTTTGTTGACGCGTTAAGGGGCTGGCCTTTGCTCTGCTCCCGGAACGAGTGGTGCGCTCCGGCCGGTTCGCTCGGAGCTAAGCAGGGCTGAGCCTGGGCTGCGCGTGAATTGGTGACTCCCAGTGCGTGCCTGGTTGTCATAGGCAGATGCAGACCTGTGCGGTGGGCAGCAGATGAGCCAGTGCAGCAAAACCCATTTTTGTGCTGTACTGTACTTCCATGCTTCCTCGACTTGTGCCTCTCCTGCCTTTGCCAACCCGCGCTGACCAGCCTGGTGAATTGTTCACATGTGGTCCTCCCCTCCTCCGATATTCTGGAGAGATCTTCTTCCCATGTTACGTCGCAGTCTTTCTTTTGTACTTCAGAGGTGACAGCTAGGCGAAGGGCAGTGATGGTGGCGGTGGTTGTGGTGGCGTTGGTGTTTTTGTTGGTGGTAGTGGTGACGGTGCTGTATTGGCGGTGGCGCTGGTGGTGCTACTGGCGGTGCTGGTGGAGCTAGTGTTGCTGGTGGTGCTGATCAGAACCACGTGTTTGTCCCTCTGCCAGTGTGGCGTGAACACTATTGGCCTTGTGGAGACGGGGGGGGGGGCAGCCACACCTCACCCTGACGCAAACCTGGGAACAAGGCGCCACTTATTTTGGGACAGGATTGCGCACACTTTCCTTAGCTTCGGTGGAACACATGGCCCATTCGTACAGGCAAACCGAGCTCGCCCACATGCCAGCAGTGTGCAAACAGCCGCTAGCATCTTCGTACACACCCTGATGGTAGTAGCGTTAAGCTAAGATTGCCACCACCACCTTCGCCAGCATCACCATTAGCACCAAAGACAAAGATCCCCCATATAACATTAACAGACTGTAGGGGAAAGTGCTGTTAGCGAGCACCTATGAAGGCCGGCACGGGACACGAGGGGGTGGGTGGCTTACATCACACGCCGCACCAGACTCACGCTTTGAAAGCTGAGTCGACCTAGGGAGCAGCTCAGAATAGATTACATTATGAAACCTCTTTCCGGAAACGGGTACCGTGGTCCGTGATCAAAATCAAGCGGCGAAGTGCACGCGCGTCTGCACTCCTCGCACTCGAAGACAAAGATCCCCCGTATAGCCTTAACAGACTGTAGGGGCAAGTGCTGTTAGCGAGCACCTATGAAGGCCGGTAACGGTACACGAGGGGGTGGGTGACCAGCACCACGCCCGACCGCCTTTGTCTCCCTAGTGGCAATGTTTACACACTGCACCAGGTACTCATTTGAGGCTGAGTCGACCTAGGGGAGGCCCGGGACCGGTTCAGATAATCGTCACTGGTGTTGGCCGTGAGCGGGAATCGAACCCATGTCGCCGGGTTCATAGCACAGCGCGCTAACCGCTACATTATCGCACTCCCACACTCCCACACACGCAACAGCAACAATAGCAGCAGCCTTGCGCCATGAAGTGGTGGTGACGTCACCAAGGCGCTTGTGCCAGACTAGGTGCGCCACGAGGCCACGTGAAGTGTCGACGATTCGCTGGCAGGAAGTCATGGGACGGACCCAGCAGGTGCCATGGGTTCACTGAAATAACTGGCAGATGCACCAGCAGCTGTGCTCCCCTGACCATGCCACCTCGCTGCGTTTTAGCTGCCCGACGCTCCGCTCGTTGTTGTGAGCGTCGCTCCTCTTTCCCTCCATTGTTGCTGGAGGGCGACTGCCTCCAACTGCCCAGCAGCAGCAGTGTCATTCACGAGCCTCCTCCATAGAGGCCGATCTCCACTCTGCCTGTAGCAGTCATCGGAAGTCCACTCAGCTCCTCATTCTTCTTCACCACGCCTTTTGGATTAAACACCTGCACACGTTAACACATGCACATCTACAAAGACAACAACCGCCATTCGCCACTAAGTGGTGGCGACGTCATCACGACGCTTGTGCCAGGCTATGTGCACCTTGAGGCCACGTGAAGTGTCGAACGCCCGCTGGCAGGAGGTCACGGGGCAGACCCAGGTGCCACGGGTTGACTAAGATGACTGAGATGACTGGCTGATGCACCACCTGTGCCCCCTACTGTGCCAACTTGCTGTGCTTTAGCCACCCGGCGCTCCGCTCGTTGTGAGCGTCGCTCCTCCGCCCTCTGTTGTTGTTGGTGGGCGACTGCCTCCAACTGCCCAGTAGCGTCCTTCACGAGCCTCCTCCACAGAGGTCGATGTTGACACCGCTGGTACTAGTCATCGGCAAGTCCACTCAGCTCCACGTCCTCCTGTACCACGTCACTCCATCTCTTCTCTAGCCCATGCTGCACTCGTTTAGCCCCCTCGATCCGACCGAACAAAAGCTGTTTGGGCATGCGGTGATTGGGCATGCGGGATACATGACCCAGCCAACGCAGCCTTGCCTGCCGGAGGAGCTCACCGATAGGACTGTGTCCAGATCTTTCGAGGATTTGTAAGCTCACACAATCCAGCCTGGTTAAACCCAGGATTGATCATAGGCAGGCCAGCCTAAATGTTTCTACCCGGCAAAGACGTTCTATTAGGGGGGTCCACGTTTCGCAAGCGTAGAGAAGGGAGGGAATGACCGTGGCCGAGAAGACCTGAATCTTCGTGCGGAGCGACGGACCTGGTAGCTTCCACACAGCGTTACGCAACCGATTAAAAGATAATGCCGCTCGATTGATTCGGAGTGAGACCTCTGCTGTTAAACCAGAGCCGGTCATGAGCACACTGCCCAGGTATGGGAAACTCTCCACTCTCTCCACAACTGCCCCATCACCGATTGGGAGTTGTGTGGGTGGAGTGCCCGATGGTACAAAATACCCAGGCAGGTGCTTAGTTTTGGTGGGGCTGATGGTAAGGCCCCACCTCTTAGTGGCACACTCCAGTTTCAGCAGCAGCGCCTCCAACTCCTCCTCTGAGTGAGCCACAATTACCAGGTCGTCGGTATACATAACGTGGTTTACCAATAGGGAGCCATCCCTTGGCCGCACCCGGGCATCGATCAGCCTCCCATTGTATCTGTACCAGATGGAAATTCCTCCGGTACAGTTACTGAAGGCTTCACGAACTACGTGGTCGAAATAGATGTGAAATAATGTTGGAGCCAGAGGAAATCCCTGTCGCACCCCATTGTGTACAGGGAATGGCTCTTGACTCCCAGCCACGTAGTTTTACCCAGGCCCGTTCACCATGATGAAGGTCCTTTATGATCGTGAGCAGAGGGTCAGGGACTCCAAAAGTATGAAGAACAACCCAGAGCCCAGGTCTACTGATGGTATCATAGGCCTTGACCAGGTCAATAAAGCATAGATGTAGGTCTTGTTGGAATTCCCTACATCTCTGCTGTAGCAGACAGACAGAAAATATGGAATCTGTGTAGGACCGCCCTTTCCTGAAACCGCATTGGGGCTCCGCAAGCCTCTCCTCAGCGTGCCTAGCAAGGCGATGTTGAATAATCCTTGCCAGGACCTTTCCTGGCACACTGAGGAGTGAGATGCCCCTGTAGTTGTTAAAGTCTGTGCGGTCCCCCTTCCCAAAGAGGGGGACCACCAGGGCACCCTTTCAATCCTGCGGAACCCGTCCAGTGGCGCAGACTGTTGTTATGATGTCATATAGGGCAGTCTGCGCACAAATGCCACCCTCCCTCAGCATTTCGCTTGGGAGATCATCTCTGCCCGGTGCCTTTCCTGGTCTCAGACTCTGGATCGCCTTCAGTACTTCCTCAACGGATGGTACCTCAGCCAGCCACTCACAGGGGGTGACTTCCTCCAATATTTGAGGCACCGCAGCCTCAGCAGGGTCATCCCCACTTTGTCCCACGATGTTATCCAGGCTGAGGGATTCCCCTTTCCCCTGGACCTCAGAAATGCTCAGCATATCTGCAAACCAGTTCCTGGGGGTCGTAGATTGGATCACCGTTCTTTCCCCTAATGATGGTAAGAGGTGTGGCGCTGCAGGTTACTTTTTTGATGGAGTAAAATAGGGATTTGTGATCGCGGGCCATTGAGGCAGACTCCATCTCCTCAGCAACTCGCGACCACCACCCATCCTTTTAGCGCCTCACGGCTCTCGGAACCTCCGAGCGAATGCTGCGGTAAGCCTCCTCATTTTCTGACGTGGAATGCTGTAGACGATTAGAGTGGGCCTGTCGCTTTTTCTCAGCTAGTCTGAACACCTCCTCTGTCAACCAGGGTCTCTGGGGAGGTCTGGACCGCGTACCCAAAGCAGCCATTGCAGCTGTATGAGTCACCTCGCCTATTTCCCCTCGACATCAGGAGGAGTGTGGGACGATGCCAACCCCAGCCGCAAGCGATGATGAAATTCTCTACAAACACACGCACACACTCACGCACATATATACGTGAAGCCTCAACTATCTGGTGGGGCGAGAGCTGTAAGCAAGCATTTATTAAGGCTATCAGGGCGCACACGAGGGGGTGGTGTGGCCAGCATTGTGTCCAGCCGCCTCTGTCTGACCATTGCTGATGATTACACACGCAGCAGGTACTCATTGAAGGCTGAGTCGACCTAGGGGAAGGCCCAACACCCGGTTCGCACGATTGCCGCTGACGTTAGCTGTGGCCGGGAGTGGAACTTCATCCGTGGCACAGCGCGTCAACCACTGCGCCTCCGCTCTTTGTGATGCATAAAGAGACACATTCACGCACGCACGCACAGACACGCAGACACAACGATCGCCTGTGTAGCCGTGCAGGCTCGTTACATAAGTCAGGGGCATCGGGGGTGCGTGCGGAGGAGGGGAAGCAGCATTGCTGCGCTGTAAACCTGGTCATCCGAGTTCGATTTCAGGCCAGGGCTAACATCAGCCAGCAGTGGGTGATGTCTGAACCAGTGCCGGACCATCTCCCCCCCTCCCCCATCTTCACCAACCTACACAAGACCCTACGCACAGCGTTTGGCGGGACAAGGATGAAGACAAAGTGCCTTCTTATTGCCCTGGGACAGACTTTTTGGGCAAGTGCTGTTCTGAGCACTAAACGAAGGCGGGCAAGGTACACGAGAGGATGGGTGACCAGCACCACACCCGACCACCTTTGTCTTCCCAATGGCAATGTTTACACACCATAGCAGATACTCATTTTATAATTGGTCGACCTCGTCGGAGGCCCTGAATATCGGTTCAGATAATTGTCGCCGGGACAACTACAAGAACAACAACGACCACCGTTTGCCACGATGTCGCGGTGACGTCACCACGGCGCTCGTGCCAAGCTAGGTGCACCTACACACACGTAGAAACGTCCACACATCCGCACACACGCACATACAATCATACCCCCATGTCACCTGATAGGATATTTTCATAAATCTACATGCTTGTGTAAGACATATACCCAGAGAGCTGATCAAACACATTCAGTCATTCTGGGCATGTTCCCATGAACTTCTCTTATTGATTCCTTCCCCGCTGTTGAGGACTCAGGCTGCCAGACACTGTTTCATCTCATCCACCACGCTGTGTTCAACCACACCACGTCACTGCAAGTCACAGCAACACACCCGCTCACTCGCTCGCTCGCCCTATCGCCGACTCAACAACAGCAGCAATCGCTTGGTGGTGAAAGACGTCACCACGACGCTTGTGTGTCAGTCCAGGTGCACTTTGAGGCCACGCAAAGTGTCGAAGGCTCCACTGGGAGAAGGTCAAGGGCCGGACCCAGATGCCATGAGTTGACTTGACTGGCAGATGGGTCGCTCCTCTCTGTCCTCTGCTGTCGTTGCCTCCAACTGCCCAGCAGCGTCCTTCACGAACCTCCACATCGGCCAATCTTGACACCGCTAGTACCAGTTATTGCCAAGTCCAATCAGCTCCACATCCTCCTGTACCACATCACTCCATCTCATCTCTAGCCCGTGCTTAGCATGCGGGCTACATGACCCAGCCAACGCAGCATTGCCTGCGGGAGGAGCTCGCTGATGGGGATGTGACCAGATCTTTCAAGGATCTGTGAGCTCCTCACACAATGCAGCCTGGTGAAAGCCAGGATGGATTGTAGGCAAGCCAGCCTGAACGATTCACTCACTCACTCCCAGTCATGCTCCCACTCACCACACTGCAGGTCACAACAACACAACAAAGACACAGATCCCCCGTATAGCCTGAACAAACTTTTGGGGGAAGTGCTGTTAGCGAGCACCTTCGAAGGCCGGCACCACACACAAGGGGGTGGGTAGCCAGCATCATTCTCGGCCGCCTTTGTCTCCCCAGTGGTGATGTTTACGCACTGCACCGGGTACTCATTTGAGTCTGAGTCGACCTGGGACCGGTTTAAATAATCGTCACTGCCCCTGACAACAACACACACACAAAGACAAAGAGAAGATAAATATCCCCCCTATAGCCTTTAACAGACTTTTGGGGCAAGTGCTTTTAGCGAGCTCCTATGAAAGCCGGCACGGCACATGAGGGAGTGGATGGCCACCACCATGCCCGGCCGCCTTTGTCTCCCTAGTGGCAATATTTATACACCGTACCAGGTACTCATTTGAGGCTGAGTCGACCTAGGGCAGGCCCAGGACCGGTTCAGGTAATCGTCACCGGTGTTGGCCATGAGCGGGAATCGAACTCGGGCCGCCGGGTTCATAGCACAGCGTAGTGCTAACCGCTACATTACCGCTCCTCATACTCGTGCTGCCACCCACCAACCCACTCAGCACACTCCAGGTCACGTGACTTCTCTTTCAGTTTCTTCCCTCGCACCGCTCCACCGTAGGATCCCCTCCCTTCGTCTCTCCCCCCCCCCCCACGTGCTCTTATCACGATCACCTCGCTCAATTCTAGGAAAAGCATAAACCCTTTATCGATTACAACTCTGATCGAGCTGTTTGTTGCTGGCCTGCTTATCGTTTTGGGCCTTTGGGCCTGCTGTTCTCAGCGGCCGGGCTAAAAACAAAAAAAAAACTTGAAGAGCTGGAGACAACTTTGAGAAATTGGCAGGACGTCTTAGAATATGAGGGATTTCCCACACTTTACCCCACCACACGCGACCTGCCGATTGACTAAGTGCGGCGATGTCTGTATGTTCGTCGAACTTATTTCTCACCGTACGTAGCCAACCGTGCTAATCAGAGGTGCGGGGGGAAGGACAACAAACTACCAAACACAAAAAGCAGTTCTAACGAAATGAGTCAATCTAGATGATGATGATGATTGAAAAGTGCACACAGCTCCCAGCGGCTTCCTCATTGGAAGGGGAAGAGCGTTCCAGACGGCCGCAGAAGCGCATCCGAAAGCGCCGCGCGATGTGGTGACCGCCGTCTTTGTTCGATGGTTCACCAAAAGCCGCCGCTGCGAGGAAGACCGGAGTTCTCCTGATGGTTTATGCTCCTTGAGATCAGCGAGGTATCTCGGTTCATTTGTGGCAAGCACTTTGCGTGTAATGAGGTGCCACCTTACAATGTATTCGTTCTGCAACCGAAAGCCATTGTGGCTCGGTGAGCACTCGATACATATGGAGGGCGGGGAGGAAGGGATGTAAGTAACGCTCACCCCCATCGTTTCGGCTGCCGCGACGGGAGATGGAATCGAACCGGCGACCTGTGGATGTCAAGTCCAGTGCGCGAACCCATAGCGCTGTGCGCTGTTGTGGCCATGCAGTCCAAACTGCGGACCGTACAGTAAGCCACCGTAGTCTGCGCTGCTTCAACGGCTGCAGGAGGAGGAACGGCACAACACTTCGCGAACTCTCTCCCGAGAGCCCTCGCGTCGTGGACAAGGCAGACCCCGACATTGGCGTCTATCTCCTGGACGTATTGTCACGTGCAGGAATAAGGAATAGTCCATGGGCAATGTTGGCCTACTGCCAATATTAAGTCCATGGGCAATGTTAATCCATGGGCCAGAGAGTAAATCACATTGGCGTTTAGCTGCTGGACACATTGCTCCTTGCCATCGTGCGCGGGGATCGATCGGTCTAACGGTGCAGTGAAACATTCCTGGGAAAGAAAAAAAAACTGTAAACACTGAAAGGTAGAAGTAACGCCGGGGCCATGGGAACTGGCAGAAATTCCATCGGAGGAGTCGCGGATCGTCACAACGGCGTCCGGGGGCTGAGTGCGCGCGTTGCCGCGTGTGGCCCGGCCACGGGGGCGTGGGGATGGCCCGGCCGCGAGTGGTGGCACGGCCGTGGCACTTCCTCGGCGCTGACGCAGGTGACACAGAGTCGCGGCGGTTCTCCTGCGTCGTGACGAGGCCGTGTGAAATGTCTCTGTTTGGTCGAATTTCTCACAGATTTTATGCCGGGGGGGGGGGGCAGGCAGGGGGAGGGGGGTCCCATCACATCACATTTAGAATCAACATCACGCGTTTAGAGCGTTTGGGCTGCTATAAATGTCTCCACGTGATAAGCCACTTCGTTTAGCCATCATTTGTGATGGCCAGGCCGCTTCTGAAAAATAGCCCTATAGCTCGGTGGGCCTTAGCTGGTTAAAATAAACAAAAAAACATTTTAATTTTACAGTTTACAGATGCCCCTCCGTCAGCACAAGGTGTGCGCTGCATCGGCCTACAATTGGACATCGTTCAGGTGGGGGAGTGCGGGCGGTGGTGGTGGGGAGAGAGGGGCAAGGGGGGTGGTGAATAACAGGCCACAACAACGACACGCACACACGCCGTGCTCTCCCTGTTGTGCCACGAAGTGTTGCCGGCCGCAGGTTTTCCCCGTCGTGGCTTTTCCCACCGGTGACTGCCGCGACAGCGCGGCGCAACAAACCGCGCCGCGGTGAGCCGCACGGGCGCGCCGCTAGGGAACCCGTCCGGCAGCGGCTACCCGTTTTCCCTACAGTCGTTCCGCCCCCCCCCCCCCTCGGTGGCGGAGCAGTGGGAATCGTTCAGAGAAGGGCCCCCCCGTACGCGCGTTTGGTGCCGTGTGGGAATTTGCCGGAACGTCACACCGTCTCGTATATACAGGCACTCCTTGACGTAAGCGATAGATGCGTTCCCTGGAAAAGTGCACGTTTTATCTCAAAATCGCGTAGGTCAAAAGCAATCTTCTCATAGGGAAAAATGGTTAAGGAGGGGCTTAGGGGATTTAACTCGAACTCGCAGTCATAATCGCCTATATTATCCTAGCCTATATCAATACAAGCACACGCAATATTATACTCGGTCATCAATTCTTAACGACCTGTGTTCTCTTGCTACAGTACCCTCTCATTAACCCCCTTCCTCTCCGGATGTCAGCCATCCGGCCACCTGCGTTCTTCATTATCACTTCACACTTCGTCATCGCCCCGCACCGGCTGCTGGCAACGCCATTGGTTCGCGGTGCCAGGCTAGGGGCGGGGCGTACGCCGCGCTGCTGGTGACGTTATTCCGAAAATCGCCTCGCGTACGTCAATAAAAGGTCTAAAATACATACGGAGCGTCGCCGCGTTACTCCAAAATGGCGTACCACAAAAGTGTGTGAACCGAGGGCTGCCTGTACCGGCACATCTCCACCGTCGGTACAATGCTCGGCTCGTGATGATCGCGCACAGCCCGGTGATGCGGTCTAATGTACATTCACAGAGCGTTGTCACTCGAGGCGCTCGGTGGCGTAGCTTACAAAAACGGTGACGCAGAATGGAGTGGTGTCGTTGACAGGGGCATGCTACATGGATTGAGGAATGAGTGACCGCGACAGAGGGGTAGTTAGGGATCACGGAAGGTTAGCGGAGGGACAAGAGGATGGAGTGGAGGGGCGAGAGGAGGGAAGAGGAAGAGAATGGATGATAGAGAAGAGGTGAGGCTTTAAGAGCGGAACGGAAGGAGGTTAGGCATGACACAGCCAATGCTAAATAAACTGTCTCCGCCTACTCTTCTACGCTAGTCTGATGCGCCGCTACCTCGCCAACGCGTTCTACTCCCGGCCAGATCCTGCAGCTGCTGCACAGGAGACACGCGGTGACCTCCAACATCTACGCTGACAGTGTCCCACCATAGACTCACATTCATTTCTTCTTTTGTATGGCTGATGTAAGATGCAGAGCATCAACTACATTTTCACATTGAGGTGGTCAAACCCAGATAATCGCGTCAGGAGCAGCGGAGCGTATCGCTGTAATGTCTTCTAGACTCGCATACAGACACACAGACTCGCACGGAGACCCACAAACTCACAGAGAGACCCACAGACTCGCACGGAGACCCGCAGACTCGCACGGAGAGCCGCAGACTCGCAAAAAGACCCACAGACTCGCACGGAGACCCACAGACTCGCACGGAGACCCACAAACTTGCACAGAGACCCACAGACTCGCCAAGAGACCCACAAATTCACACAGAGACCCTCAAGATCTGCTTCACAGTCTGCCACCGTTAAGTCTTCTATTCCCTTTGGTTGCTGGTCTCGTGGAGATCGCTCCAAGACAATCGGCCATCCTCCCCTCTCCCCCCACCCACTCCTGTACTTGCGCACGTCCACCCAGATGCTCTCGTGATGATATTCGACGTATGAATACAACAAAAAAACGCACGAATGCTGGGAGACGGAGCGTCGGGTCGTGACGATGTGTCCCTGTCGGCGTGCGTAGAGATGCTGCCGGACGAGAGCTCCGAGTGGCTGCACGAGCTTCTGCAGGAGGTGCAGCTGGAGCAGTTCTTCCTGCGCGTCCGCGACCAGCTCAACGTGACGCGCCCCGAACACTTCGACTACGTCAAGAGCGATGACCTGGAGAAGATCGGCATGGGCAAGCCGGGTGAGCCGCAGCGCGGCGCCGCCACCTCCCCGCGCTTGGGGAAAAAGAACGTGAACACATTTGTGAATATTTGGAGGGGGTAAAGGAAGCGGCGCTGCAATCAGTGACAAATTAAGCTAGTGCAGGGCCTGTGGCGTATGTTATAAAGGGGCCCTAAATAAAAATAAAACACGTAAATATTAAAACACGCATGTTTAACTCGCATAGTAAAGTAATTGTATTTTTTCATTTGCTATACAGCCAGATAATACGACAAATCGCTAACCTTAAACACCCAGTCGTTCATAAAAGTTGAAGGTGGTATAGTACTTTAGTAATAGAGCAAGTGCAGATTCACTGAATCGGAATTGATAGCTTGAAAGAGTATTGTGCGGGGCCCGTAGCATATGTAGCTACTTTTGCTACTTGTATAATCCGGAACTGTCTGCAATTTGCTCACTCACGCCGCTGCTGGCGGAAGGGGCCCTCCGCTCGAGGGAGCTCGAGAGTACCCCGCTAGCTAGAGGTTACTGTTGGCCTACTCTTCCATGGCGGAACGGACGTCACCGGCAAAAAAAATCGGGCGCCAACCCACGTTTTACCCCCCCTCCCCCCCCCCCCTTCTCACGCCACGCGGCCTGCCAGTCGACCAACCGCGGCGGAGTTTCTGTCGACCCTACGGTTTGTCCGCGGCGAACCGCTAGTGCCGCCGTGGCGCAAGTGGGTTTTAGTGGTGGTGGTGGCGGCGTGATGGTGGTGGTGGCGGCGTGCGCTGTGCCTGCAGGCCAGAGGCGTCTCTGGGAAGCTGTCAAGAGGCGGAGGACTTTGTACAAGCGCAAGACCTGGATGCCCAAGGTCTCCTCTCTTTTCGATGCTTTCCACGCTGAGGTTGAATGCCTGGACGAGTCGGCTGCCTCCTGTCCGTCCACCTGCTCGTCTGTGCGTCCGTTTGTCTGTCTGTAACTTGGCGGGCCGCGGCAACCCTCGCAAGAAGATGGCCCAATATGAACGCAGCTGCGCCATCGGGTGTCCTTGCCGTTAGCGGCTCGTCCTGTAGGCGGCCTCGCAAATTGATGAAAGGGTCGCCCGTAGCTCGGGAAGATAAAATGCGGCGATGGACAGCGGCAGGGCCGTCTCGGCGATGGCAATGACGTCAAACGCCGACCGCGCGTGCGCGCAGCCCAGTAGCATTGTTACGCGTTATGTAAACTCGCTATCGGCTGGGACGATATAACTCTGTTGATCACCATGATCGTCAGCCATGATGCAGGCGACCTGATGGCGGCAGTGGTAGTGATGCAGGTGACCTCCAGGTGGTGGCGATAACTCAAAACAATCGCCGCCACCAGCAGCAGGCCACCTGCACCACCAACAACAACAGCCGCCATTCGCCACTGAGTGACGGTGACGTCACCACAGCGCTTGTGCCAGGCTACATGCATTTGGAGGCCACATGAAGTACACCACCTGCAGTACACCTCCACCTGGTGAACTGCAGGTGTTGCAGGTGGTGTTGGTGGTGCAGGCGACATGGTGGTGCTACTGGTGGTGGTGTGGGGAGGGGTAGTGTAGTGGTTAGCGCGCTGCGCTACGGACTCGGCGATCCGAGTTCGATTTCCGCTCACTGCCAACACGAGTGACGATTATCTAAACCGGTTCTGGGCCTTTCCTGGGTCGACTCATCCTCAAATGAGTAACCTGGTGCGATATATAAATCTCGATATTAAGGAGACAAAGGCGGTTGGGAATAGTGCTGGCCACCCACCCCCTCGTGTACCGTTTGGCCTTTATAGTTGTTCGCTCACAGCACTTGCCCCAACAGTTTGTTCAAGGCGGTACGGGGGGATCTTTGTCTTTATTATTTTGGCGCTGGTGGTGGTGCCTGTGGTGGTGCTGGTGATGGTCGTGCTGGTGATGGTGGTGGTGCTGGTGATGGTGGTGGTGCTGGTGATGGAGGTAGTGCTGGTGGTGGTGCCCGTGGTGGTGCTGGTGATGGTCGTGCTGGTGATGGTGGTGGTGCTGGTGGTGGAGGTCGTGCTGGTGATGGTCGTGCTGGTGGTGGAGGTGGTGCTGGTGATGGTCGTGCTGGTGGTGGAGGTGGTGCTGGTGATGGAGGTCGTGCTGGTGATGGTCGTGCTGGTGATGGTCGTGCTGGTGATGGAGGTGGTGCTGGTGATGGAGGTCGTGCTGGTGATGGTCGTGCTGGTGATGGAGGTCGTGCTGGTGATGGAGGTCGTGCTGATGATGGTCGTGCTGGTGATGGAGGTCGTGCTGGTGATGGTCGTGCTGGTGATGGAGGTGGTGCTGGTAATGGAGGTCGTGCTGGTGATGGTGCTGGTAATGGTCGTGCTGGTGATGGAGGTGGTACTGGTGATGGCCGTGCTGGTGGTGGAGGTGGTGCTGGTGATGGTCGTGCTGGTGGTGGAGGTGGTGCTGGTGGTTTTGCTGTCAACCCCTTATCAGTGCCCTACCTTATTACAGACCAATTCAGGCCTCATTGGTCACCCCGTTCATCCTACAAAGTCCCATCACAAGGGAGAAACACAAACAAATAAACAATTTTTTTTGCCCGCATTGAAACGGTTGTACGCCGTATGGACCCGAAAACTCAATCCCCCTGTTCCAGAATACGGTGTAAACCGCGTGGGTTGACAGCTTTGTGGTGGTGGTACTGGTGGCGGTGCTGGCCGTGGCGGTGAAGCTGGTGGTGGCGATTGAGACCGCGTCGCCGACACCGGAGCGATTTGCCCGTCCGCAGGTGTTCATCGGCAAGCAGAGCGAGTGCCCGTCGCACCCGTCGCTCACCTTCCGCAAGGTGTCGCCCACGCCAGGGGGGCAGGAACCCCCTCCGCAGAGCCTCACGTGCCTCATCAACGAGAAGGAGCTGCGCCTGCTGGAGAAGCTGGGCGACGGCTCCTTTGGAGTCGTGCGGCGCGGGGAGTGGTGCTCGCCCTCGGGGCAGCTGGTGAGGACGACTGTCGCGGCGGCGGCGGCGGCGTCCATCGTGCCCGTCGTCCCCATCGCTCCCGTCACGCCTCTCGTGACCAGCGTGCCCATCTAGCTCATCCCGCCCATCGCCCCCATCGCGCCATCTCGCCAATTGTGTCCCGTAAAGCGCCCGCCTGCTCCCCCCGACGCTACCGGGCTGCACTGCGGTTGTTGTTGTTCTAATAATAACAATAGGAACATTATATTCTTGGTTCTTTCGGTAAAGTCATGTAGAAGGGAAACAATAAAATAATAAAATTATATTGTTTTATAATTTTATTGTTTCCCTTCTACGTGGCGACTTTACCGAAAGAACCAAGAATATGAATCCCTGCGGTCACGAAAGCTTTAAATAAATTTTTTATAGGGACATTGTTTTTCCAGGAGAACTACACTGAGTCATAGGAGGGTCCTGCCGCTGCTACATTTGGTGTTTATTTGCAAGATGTTTTCAGACGATTAATGAGGACGAGTCGTCGTGTTTATTATTCACGTGGGAGGAGGAAACCGGAGCGCCCGGAGAAAACCCCACGCCCTCGCGCAAAGCGGGCAACGCTCGATCCCCGTACAGACGCAAACACAAACCGGCGGCGATTAGTCCCATTTCTGTGCCGCCTTCTCCTGGCCAGCCAGCAGTACTGCGCCTCCTCGACGCCCACGGGTATAATAGGATTCTCACAACGACGTCCGCGCGGTGATCCCCACCAACCCTCGCTGCTGCCTCCACAGCGCCGAGGTTACGGGCAGCAGCCACGTGCAGCCGCAGCGGTGCTCGTAGTTGGTGCTGTCATCGTCGTCGTCATCGTCGTCGTCGTTGTGCGCAGGTTCCCGTGGCGGTGAAGTGCCTGAAGACCGACATGCTGAGCGCCCCCGAGGCGCTGGAGGACTTTGTCAAGGAGGTGAACACCATGCACATGCTGGACCACCCCAACCTGATCCGCCTCTACGGGGTCATCCTCACCTACCCCATGAAGATGGCAAGTGCTGCATCACCTCCCAACTCTCTCATCTCTGAAACCTCCCCCGTGTCGCCTCCCAACCGTCTCCCCGCAATGTCTCTCTCTCTCTGTCCCTCCATCACCTCTGCCCTCCCTGTTGGTGGTGGACCAACATCATGGTAGTGGTGACGGTGGTAATGGTGGCGGTGATGGTGGTGGTGGAATATCGTGGTGGTGGTGGTGGTGGCGATGGAGGAATGTGGTGGTGGAGCAGTAGTGGTGATGGTGGAACACTTGTGGTAGTGGGCCAGCGTGGTGGTGGTGGTTGTGGTGAAGGTGTTGATGGTAGTGGTGGACTACTGTGATGGAGCAGTATGCTGGTAGTGCAGGAGCAGCAGTGGTGATGGGGGACCACCGTGGTGACAGTCGTCGTGGTGGCTGTGGTGACGGCGCTGGTTGTGGTGATGGTGGTGTTGGAGCGCCGCGTCACGCCGCCTGTTCGTCGCTCCCGGTGCACGCCAGGTCACGGAGCTGGCGCCCCTCGGCTCGCTGCTGGACCGGCTACGGCGGAACCAGGGCCGCTTCCTGCTGTCGACGCTGTGCCGCTACGCCGTGCAGGTGGCCACGGGGATGAGCTACCTGGAGACGCGGCGCTACATCCACCGCGACCTCGCAGCGCGCAACATCCTCCTGGCCGCCAGCGACCTCGTCAAGATCGGCGACTTCGGCCTCATGAGGGCGCTGCCGCAGAACGACGACCACTACGTCATGTCCGAGCACCGCAAGGTGCCCTTCGCCTGGTGGGTGGCACCCCCACCAAACAACTCACGCCCCCTCCCCCCGGGGTCGGATCCGGCCGGTGGCGTATTTTTATTTCGGACGGCACGCGAGATTTATCCCCCGGGACCGTGAATTGACCTTGCTTTGCACAGATAATAATAATAATACGAATATATATGTACGCAGGTTTCCCCTCGCTTTGTGCGGTAGACGCGTTTGGGGAAAAAAAAATGGGGCACGCAAAGCGAAATCGCGTAGCGGTCACCCAACCCACAATGCACCGCACGAGGAGACAGCTGCCGGCCGAATGGCGCGCACAGTCCACGGTACGCATAGCCGCGCGTAGAGTGAATTAAAACCGCGTGAAGCAACGAATTGTGGGTAGAAGGAGGTTAGCCGCTTATATACAGTATACAGTGGTACCCCGGAGATGGAACTTAACTCGTTCCAGAAGGCCATTCGAACACCGATTTGTTCGAACACCGAATTAATTTTCCCCATAAGAATGAATGTAAATGACATTAATTGGCTCCAGACACAAGAAATCTCTCATTATAAAGCATTTTTACACGAAGTTTACAGTAATTACACGCACGAAATCATACAAAAAAACAAGAAACACAATAAATAAATGGAATAAATGAATAAATATATGGAATAAATGAACATTGAACTTCACTTTACCTGTAGTAAGGAGATTTGATGGCTCGAGTGGAAGGTGGTGAGGAGGCGGTAAAACCTTTGTCTGGGCAAGCGTCGTGCACGCTGCTGGCCATGCGCATCTAAGCCGTAGAGGTTCTTTCAAGTCACGCTTGCCCGTTCGACCTCCGAATTTCGTTCGGTTTCCCGGAGCACAAAATGTTCGGAGACATCGTTCGAACACCGATTTGTTCGAGTTCTGGTGCGTTCGATCTCCGAGGTTCTGCTGTACACGAAATCGCAGAAACCGAAACCGCAAAAAGGGAGGAAAACCTGCCTTTATTATTCTTCAGGAAAATTTTTTATTTCACCGGCATTCAAATGCACAGCCCACCCCAAGGGACACGTCCGGAGATTGACGCCAACCACCACAAGATGCGAACTGCAACATCGTCGTCATCGTCGTCGTTTGCGAACGCCGCACGACGGCGTTTGTAACCGTGAGCCGCTCCTCACTCGCCGAGGGGGCCTGCGGCTCGCTAGCCGCGTGGCCACAGGTGTCGGGCGAGCGAACCGAGCGCCCTTTAATGAACGACGGAACCGGGACGACGCATACCCTCGTCTCCACCGCTCTTCTGAGGATGTGGACGATGAATGAACGTTTCAAGCAGCGGAATTCGCGCTCGTCTAGCGTCGTCCGTGTTCGCGTTTTGTCTGTGCCACCCTTCCCCGCGCCCTCCCCTCCAACCCCCACATTGCCCCGGATAAGCGCGAGTTGACTTTGCTCGCAGGCTGCCGCGGGAGCTAGCACACAAGCCCTGTCGTTCATCCAGCAGCGGGTAGAGCCTGCGTTGGCCGCAGCTCTCCGACGCGTTCCCGGGTCGTACCGCGCGACGTTCGGCACGATGTCCGACGTTTCGCTCCGCGTGCCGGAAGCCTCTTCTGGAACTGAACCGAGCCGCTCACCTTCTCGCGTGATTGTAGAGCGTCGTAGCCTCTTGCCTCCGATTGGATGATCGACGGAGAAAGTGAACGCTTTAAATTCAGCCACCTGAAGACGCTGGCCACCTTCAGGCAGCGTAGCGCGGTGGCCTGTACACCCCCCCCCCCTCACTGCGCGTGCCACCCCCCTCCTCCTCACCCCATCTACCACCCTGGCCCCTAGGTGCGCCCCCGAGAGCCTCAAGACTCGCACGTTCTCGCACGCGAGCGACACGTGGATGTTCGGCATCACGCTTTGGGAAATGTTCACCTACGGCCAGGAGCCTTGGGTGGGCCTCAACGGTAGCCAGGTACCGCTACAGGCAGACACCCCATGCTCTCTCGCTCTCTCTCGCTCTCACTCTCTCGCCCTCCCTGTCGCTCTCGCTCTCGCTCATGCCAGAGTCCCTGGTGCGCTACTCGAGTCCCGGCAGCTATAATTTAATTGTCATGCCCGTAATACGATCGTATCGCATCGATGATCGCGACGCTATCGACGTTCACGCTGCGGCAATCGCACGGTGCCGCAACAGATCCTGCACAAGATCGACAAGGAGGGCGAGCGGCTGCCCAAGCCGGAGGACTGCCCGCAAGACATCTACAACGTGCTGCTGCAGTGCTGGGCCCACAGGCCTGGCGACCGTCCCACATTCATGGCCCTCAAGGACTTCCTCAAGGAGGCACGGCGGCTCACTCTCACCGCACACGGCTCACCCTCGCCGGGTAAAAGACGAGTAGTGATAATAACGACGTCAATAAATAGTGAAGATAACGTGGCTGCCCTTCGCCCACCCGTGTCCTCCTCTCCCCGCCCCAGGCCCAGCCCACAGAGATGCGGGCACTGCAGGATTTCCACGAAGCGGAGAAGCTTTCCATCCAGGTGAACGACGTCATCACGGTGCTGGAGGGGAGGTGCGCCCAACGCCTGTTCCTCCGCGTCATCGTGACGGCGCGCGGCACGCCAGCGGTCGCCACGGCTCGGCGTTGGATTATTCCGCGAGTCCGCCCGCCCGCCCGTCCGCCCGCGAGGACGGGCGGGCGCGACGGGGAGTCGGGGTGGCGGCACGGCTACGGTAGCGAGCGCGCCCTGCACCTCGCTCCAGAGGTTCGCGGTTGGAGGCCAGCGGCCAACCCCGGTTGATACTAACCGAGTGGGGTGACCAACGCCGGCCCGTCCGGCCGGCCGGCTCATAGCTGTGTGGTGGGAGCGGCTCATGGTCGCAAGGTCACCGAGAGGTCAGATGTCGGTTGGGGGCTGACTCAGTCCATCGTCCCTCTTGGGTAGGCAGAATGAGCCAAATGAGTACCACATCATGGAGGGGTGGGGGAGTTGGAAATCGACAGTGCTACAGATAGACTCGCCCCCGTCATAGGAACGTGGAATTTCCGCAAACCAGGTTTCAGGGATGTAAAGGGGACTTGAGCACCAACCTCACTGCTCAAAACCCGAGCAGCGGGAAACCACTTTAGGGAACTTTGAACCCAAAACATTCGCCGCCCGCTTCAATGCGGACGTCACAGATCCCGTGACTTTATTCCACCAAGAGGAGGAGGCCATTGTGAGCCGGCATCGCGTTCCAACTTTGACAATCATAACAATAATGCGACACAGCTGAAAACCTCTTATCAGTGCCTACCTTCAATTTTGATTTAAAGCTTTCGTGACTGCAGGAATTCATATTCTTGGTTCTTTCGGTAAAGTCACGTAGAAGGGAAACAATAAAATCATCAAATATAAAACAATAAAATTCTCACGACGTTTCGACTGCAACACAAGCAATCATCATCAGGTGTGAAAACCACAGCAAGAAAATTTGAAAAAAGTGGCGGTTTTGTTTTAACGTTAGCACCACGGAGAGCGATTTGGCAGTTTGTTCAGATGGACGAGGAGGGGGGAGACGATAATAATGGATGCGGTCTGAAAGCCACCGTAAGCGTGAACAATCAATTAAGACCCGAAATGGTTTATCAAATCCTTCCAATGATTGCTAAACCAGAATCCATCTTCTCGGTTGAAATTGTCTCTGTGCTTGTATATGTGGATAGCCTCATGAACGAATCTCTCATTGTAGCCAGATTGCTTGCAAAGAACCTCTGTCTTGGAGAAGTCAATGTCATGTGAGCCTACTGAATTATAACAGTGATCTGCCACGGCCGAGGTGTTGGTCCTACCGTGTTTTAGGTCTGCTTTGTGTTCACGGATGCGGTCCGAGACATGTCGTTTGGTTTCTCCAATGTAACTACTACCACAGAGGCAACTTAGTATGTAGACGCCAGGGTACTGTATGTCCGGAATCACATTTTTTACAGACCGAACCAGATCACGGATTTTATTGCAGACCAATTCCATGCCCTTATAAATCTCAACGTTCACCCTACAAAGTCCCATCGCAAGGAAGAAACGCAAACAAATGAAAATTTCCCTGTACAAGAATACGGGGTAAACCGTATCGGTTGATAGGTACGATGATAATGGATTTTATATCGCGTCGTTCACGACGCTGCACAAGATGGAAAAATCAATGAACAAAAAAAGAATATAGGATCTCGCAAGATGCCACGGTGGCGAGATGATAACTACCTCGCCTGGTATACAGGAAGTCGTGGGTTCGATCCTGACCCTGACGCCTGTATATATTGAGTTTGCGTGTCTCCCCGTGATTGCATGGATTTTTCTCCGGGTGTAATACATTACCGCGCGATAAGACACTTTGACGGGGCTACCGTTTGTGGCCAGGACGCTTCTGAAAAAAGAGCTGCACACCTCAGTGAGCCTTACCCGGTCAAATAAAATATTGTTGAGCGGTTTAGTAGTTTAACGACACAGAACGCGACCAAAACCAAGGTCAACTCAATGAAAGGCCGAAGTAAACGATCAGATTCATACTCTTTGGTTCTTTCGGTAAAGTCACGTAGGTGAAAAATATAAATAATGAAAATAATAACATGAAAATAACTCGTGATTTAATTTAGTTATTTTCATCATTTTTTCTCTCACCTATGTGACTTTACCGAAATAACCAAAGAGTATGCAGTCACGAAAACTTCAAACCTAGGATCAGATTCATCTTTTGTAAGGGGACTCGAGCAAGTGGAGGCGACTGAACTCGGCGTCTATGCTGAGCGGTGAGCACGTTCCTACGCCGCTGGAGCTGCGGACGCGGACGCGTGGCGCCCACCCCACAGCCTCGCCGATTGAGCGGCTCCCGTAGCGGAGGAATGAAGTACCCACGGACGGACGGGGCGCGGGCTGCAACGAGGGGGAGATCGAATTACCCTCAAACTACCCGGTCGGGTAAAACCGGCAGAGCAGCATTGCTGCAGACTGTTGGTCGCCTGTGAAACACCCCAGCAGTGCCTTCCTTCCTCCGTCTCTGCTGCGATGGCGTTTGCGCCGTGGGGAACGGACGCGAGCGGCAGGTGCCCTCGCCCGTCTGATTGACGTTGAGAGCGTCGCTCGCCCCGAACGCCTCGACAGCCCCACAGCGCCTTCCTCCAGTCACCTCTCGGCTCTCGGCCCCAATCCGATCGTCAGCCGCGGTGGGGGGATGTTAACTACCTCGCCTGGTATGCAGGAAGTCGTGGTTTTGATCCCGACCTTGACGCCTGCCGCTGTATATTTGGAGTTTGCGTGCCTCTCTCCCCGTGGTGGCGTGGAATTTTCTCCGGGTCCTCCGGTTTTTTACTCCACATTTAGAATCGGCGTCACGCGTTCAGAGTATTTGGCTGCTATACATTTCCACGCGATAAGCCACTGCGTTGAGCTGTCATTTGTGGCCAGGTCGCTTCTGAAGTAAATAGCTGTATAGCTCAGTGGGCCTTACCTGGGAAAATTTTAAGTTTAGTTTTATATTTTATAGATGTCCCCGTCAGCACAAGGTGTGCGCTGTGTGTACGTGTGTACGCATCGCTGTGCGAATTTGCGCGATGGAGCGTGCGAGTGTGTGAGTACGAATGAACGTGCCGTGCCGCCCTCAATAGGTGCTCGCGAACAGTACCTGCCCCTAGCGCCGCTCGCCGTGCTCGAACGGAGACCTTTGACCGCGCGCGTCCGTGCGTGCTTTTGTGCTTTCAGAGCTGAGAATTATTGGTGGCGTGGACAGAACAAGCGAACCCTGCAGGTGAGTCGGGGAAGAGCCCGAACCGGTGGTGTGGTTGGCATGAGCCCTGGCGCAAGGAATTAGATGCCCACCCCCCCCCCCCCCACCAATCTCCCGCCCCCCTCAAATTCCACCCCCCCACCAATCCCCCGCAACCCTCAAATTCACCCCTCACCAATCACCCACCCCCCTCAAATTCCACCCCCCCCACCAATCCCCCGCCCCCCTAAAATTCCACCCCCCCCCCCACCAATCACCCGCCTCCCTCAAATTCCACCCCCTCAAATTCCACCCCTCACCAATCACCCACCCCCCTCAAATTCTACCGCCACCCCACCAATCACCCGCCCCCCTCAAATTCCACCCCCCCACCAATCCCCCGCCCCCCTCAAATTCCACCCCCCCCCCACCAATCACCCACCCCCCTCAAATTCTACCCCCCACCAATCACCCGCCCCCCTCAAATTCCACCCCCCCACCAATCCCCCGCCCCCCTCAAATTCCACCCTCCCCCCCCCCCACCAATCACCCACCCCCCTCAAACTCTACCCACCCCCCGCCTTGTAGCCCAGTCGTCTCGGGTTCCTCGGTGCAGTTACACCGCCTGCACACCACGCGGTAGGTGCACCACTGACGAACGAAACTGGCGCGGCGAGAGAGGAGAGGCAGACGAGACGGGGGGGGGGGGGGGGGGTGTCGTGGAGTGAGAGCGACGGAGATGGAGTCAAATGGCAAGAGAGTGAAAGACGAGGTGACCACGACGGAGACCAGTTGGCTGTTTTTGTTATTTAGCTTTGTGTGGGTTCATTGGGATTTTAATCGGAGCCCGATCTTCGGTTCGCCCCAAATCTCCTGTGACGCTCCGGCCGCGACGTTCCGGCCGCGACGTTCCGGCCGCGACGCTGAAATCCTCGTGACGGGCCCCACAGGTGGGGCCCTTCCCGCGGAACGTGGTGACGGCCGTGGCCGGCCTCTCGGCCCACGACATCAGCCTCCCGCTCAAGAACAGCTTCATCCACACGGGGCATGGCGCCGTGCGGCCCGAGAACAGCTGGGGGCACCCCGACCGCATCGACGAGTACGCTCGCTCACCCTCGCTCACCCTCTCACCCTCTCACCCTCTTACCCTCGCTCACCCTCGACCACCCCTCACCCTTGCTCACCCTATCACCCTCAATCACCGTGTCACCCTCACTACAGCGACGAGTGCGTGAGATCAACACTGACCCTCACTCACCGCACTGACCCCCAGTTACCACACCAACAAGTGTGTGATCCTCTGTGTGTGTGTATGTGTGGGAGCGTGTGTGTATGCGTGCGTGTGTTTTCTACCTTAAATGAGTACCTTGCGTGGTGTGTAGTAAACGTCGCCACTGGGAAGACAAAGGACACCCGAGTGTGGTGCTGGCCACCCACCCCCACGTGCGCCGTGCCGGTCTTCATCGGTTGCCGCTCGCTCACAGCACTTGCCCCAACAGCCTGCTCAGACTATACTGGGGGGGATCTCCGTGTGTGTGTGTGTGTGCGTGCGTAGCCTGTACCTGGGCAACCCCATGGAGCCACCGGACGTGCTGCAGGGAGCCATGCTGCCCACCTCCCTGCCCGGCCGTGTCCGGAGTGAGTGCTGGGGGAGCCCCACACGCGGTCCCGCGATCTCCGCGGTGCACAGCGGTGCCCGGTGACGTGGGCCCCGCTCCGCACGGCAGGGCACGCGCGCCGGGCAACGCTCGCCAATCGCTCGCGGACCGCTCGTTCGCAGCTCACGAGCGGCTCGTTTACTGACGGCTCTCCGCACGCGGCCGTACGTTTCTGTGCCCGCGTGCATGCGTGCGTGCTCGGTGGAGTGTGCACGGGGGAGCGGGTAGCGTGGTGGTTGGCGCTACGCTGCGCTACGAACCCGGCGACCCGAGTTCGATTTCCGCTCACTGCTGACACCGGTGACAATTATCTGAATCGGTCCTGGGCCTCCCCTAGGTCGGCTCGGCCTCAAATGAGTACCTGGTACGGTGTGTAAACATCGCCACTGGGGAGACAAAAGCAGCCGGGCGTGTTGCTGGCCACCAACCCCCTTCGTGTGCCGTGTCGGCCTTCATAGGTGCTGCTCGCTAACAGCACTTGCCCCAACAGCCTGTTTAGGCTATACCGGGGGGGTCTTTGTCAGTGGGGTGTGCTCACCAATGGCTTACCGACCGCTCACCAGCAGCTCACCAATTGCTCAGTTAATTTCCTGTCAGTTCACTCACTACCAGCTAACTAACGCCTCGCTCGCCGTGTGTGTTTGTGTGTGTCGCACGCTCGCCGTGTGTGCGTGTGTCACACGCTCGCCGTGTGTCTCACACGCTCGCCGTGTGTGTTTGTGTGTGTGTCGCACGCTCGCCATGTGTGTGTGTCGCACGCTCGCTGTGTGTGTGTCTCGCACGCTCGCCGTGTGTGTGTGTCGCACGCTCGCCGTGTGTGTGCGTGTGCGTGGCACGCTCGCCGTGTGTGTCGCACGCTCGCTGTGTGTGTGTGTGTGTCTCGCACGCTCGCCGTGTGTGTTTGTGTGTGTTTGTGTGTGTGTCGCACGCTCGCCGTGTGTGTGTCTCGCACGCTCGCTGTGTGTGTGTGTCGCACGCTCGCCGTGTGTGTGCGTGTGCGTGGCACGCTCGCCGTGTGTGTCGCACGCTCGCTGTGTGTGTGTGTGTGTCTCGCACGCTCGCCGTGTGTGTTTGTGTGTGTTTGTGTGTGTGTCGCACGCTCGCCGTGTGTGTGTCTCGCACGCTCGCTGTGTGTGTGTGTCGCACGCTCGCTGTGTGTGTGTCTCGCACGCTCGCTGTGTGTGTGTGTGTCGCACGCTCGCTGTGTGTGTGTCTCGCACGCTCGCTGTGTGTGTGTCTCGCACGCTCGCTGTGTGTGTGTGTGTCGCACGCTCGCTGTGTGTGTGTCTCGCACGCTCGCTGTGTGTGTGTGTCGCACGCTCGCCGTGTGTGTGCGTGTGCGTGGCACGCTCGCCGTGTGTGCGTGGCACGCTCGCCGTGTGTGTCGCACGCTCGCCGTGTGTGTGTGTGTGTCTCGCACGCTCGCCGTGTGTGTGTGTTTGTGTGTGTTTGTGTGTGTGTCGCACGCTCTCTAACCGCTCACTAACGGCAGTGCGTTACATCACTGTGTTCCATTCCCCCCCCCCCCCCGTGTCGTTGCTCAACCTCTGTTCCTCCCCTTTTCTCTCTCTGTCTCCTTGCTGCTTTATGCTGCTGGGGTAGAGGAGCCCCCACCTCGCCCCCCACAGCCGGCCATCATGGGCAGCAGTAAGCACGGCGACGCGATAGCCACCGCTGTTATGACCGCCACCGCCACGACCGCTACCACCATCACCACCGCCACCACCGCCACCACGGCCACCACTACCGCTATCACCACCGCCACCACCGCCACCACCGCCACCACCATCACCACCGCCACCACCGCCGGCACCGCCGCTACTACTGCCACCGCCACCATCACCACCATGCTACCACCATGCCACCACCATGCCACCACCACCACCACCGCGACCACCACCACCTTTACCACCGCCACCACCGCTACCACTGCCGGCATCGCTACCACCACTGCTACCATCACCGCCGCCACCACCACCACCACCACATTCTGCCCCCCTCCCCCCCGTTAGTGTTGGGTATCCACGGCTATTGAAGGGCAAACCTGTTCCGTGGTGACCCGCATACTTGATCGGTCTTCCTATGATCGATACATCCCGGGTCTAACCAGGCTGGATCGCAGTTCAAGGAGCTCACAGACGCTTGAAAGTGCTGAAAGCAGTGCCCATTATCGGCAAGCTCCTCTGGCAGTCGATGCTGCGTTGGCTGGGTCACGTAGCCCGCATGCCCAGCCACGGCTTTCCCAAGGAGCTTCTGTTTGGCCGCATAGAGGGGGCTAAACGGGCGCGGCGTGGGCTGGAGAAGAGATGGAGCTGATGCGGTACGGGAGGATGTGGAGCTGAGTGGACTTGCCGCTGACCGGTACCAGCGGTGTCAAGATCGGCCTCTGTGGAGGAGGCTCGTGAAGGACGCTGCTCGGCAGCGTCCTTCATCCAGCAACAACTGAGGGTGGCACCTAGCCTGCCATAAGAGCCGTGAGGTCATCACCTCCACTTCGTGGTGAATGGTGACCATTGTGGGTGTATCTGCCTCTATCTGTTTACTTGTGCGCGAGCATCCTGTGTGTTAATACGTCATAGTGCCTGCTGCGTACTTGCGCGTGTTTTGCGCGAGAGCGTGTGACCGAGCCGCATGCCTTCGTGTTTGTGTCTGCGCGTCTGCGTGCGTGCAGGTCCACTGTACGACCCCGTGGCCGCGGAGGAAATCGGGGAGATCGTTCCCTCGGCCGCTCGCGATTCCGGCGGCGCTGGCGGCGGCGGGGGCTCCGTGCCGCCAGCGACAGGCGGAGGCGGCGGCGGTGGCGGCGGCGGCGAGTCCAGCGGAGCGCGCAAACTCAACCTCAGGAGGCTGGCGCTCCCGCGGCCGCACCGCGGCGCCGCGCGCCCCTCGGCTCGCGTGGCCGCGGTCCCTTCGGAGCGGTCGCGCGACCGCACGATGAGCGCCTTCTGCGAGGAGGTGTCGCTCATCGACCTGAGCGACGAGGGGCCGGCGCCGCCGCGCCCGCGCTCGGCGCTCCCCTCGCTGTCCGCAGGTTCGGGCTGCCTGCTGGGCAACTCGCCCCCCGCGAGCCCCACGCGCTCCCTGCCTCGCCCCCTGCACCCCATCTCCCTCTTGGGCCGGGAGCTCCGCTCGCCCGACGGCGCCCCTCCCTACGACTGCGTCCCCCACGAGGACGAGCGAGACGCCTGCCGCGGCGACGCGGGGTTCGCTCCCGACGGCCCCGCCGCGGGCTCCGGCCGGGGCTCCCCGTGGCCCCGCGACGGCCCGGCCTCGCCCGCGGCCCGCGGCGAGGCCAACCTGGCCTTCGAGGCCGAGGCGCCGGCTCGGCGCCCGCGCGACGACCGGGGGACGGGCGCCGGGGAGCGGGGGGGCGGGCCCGACCCGCGGCAGGCGGTGGAGCTCTTCGCCGAGCTGCAGAGGGAGTGCATGGCCAGCCTGGAGCTGCCCGCCAACCCGTGCCTGCTGCCGCCCTCCGTCTTCGCGGCCCGATCCTCGCTCTCCTCCACCCCGCGGCTCCCGCCCAGGGCACCCCTGGAGCCGGACGCGACGGCGCCCCGCGGGGGCGGCTGGGGCGGCCGCGCCTCCGCGGCGCCGCGCCTCCCCCCGCGAGAGTCCGCGTCGTCGCTCCCCGCGTCGTCGCTCCCCGCGTCGTCGCTCCCCGCGTCGTCGCTCCCCGCGTCGTCGCTCCCCGCGTCGTCGCTCCCCGCGTCGCGCACCCCGAGCCCCTGCGGATTCCCGGCGGGGCCGCCGGCGGACCGGCGCGGCAGCGTGAGCTCCGCGTCGTACCCTCGGCCTACCATCGGCGCGGGGGGAGTCGGGGGCGGCGGCGGCGGAGGCCTCGGCCTCTTCCTGCCGCTGTCGCGGTCGCACTCGGAGCTGAGCTGCGCGCGAGAGGGAACGACCCCCGACCTCTTCCCCGAGTCGCTCGGCGCTTCCGGAGCGCGAGGGCCCTGCATCCTGCCCATCATGCGCGACGGCAAGCAGGTGAGCGCCGGCCGAGCGGAGCCCTCGCGAGTCCCCGCGGCACGGCGCTCCGTGCGGTTCGCCGGCCACGCGCGCACGAGGGCCATTTCTTTTGTTCACGACGGGCCGGGAACGGTTCGACTCGCGCACGCGCGGTCCCGACACCCTCCCGGGGCGCGACGACGCGGCGGACGTAGATGACCGCCGGCTCGCGTCTCGCGTTATAACCCCTCGTCAGGCCGGCCGTCGTTTTTTAACGTCTCCGGCGTTGGCGCCGCAGGTGAGCTCCACGCACTACTACCTGCTCCCCGAGCAGCCCGGAGGCGTGCCGGGAGGAGGAGGAGGAGCGAGCGGCGTGGGCGCTGTCGGGGCGGCGGGCGAAGCGGGGGGCGCGTCGCACTTCCCGGGGGCCGGGGGGGGGCATCGCCACGGCGACGCCAGGAGGCCCGTCATGGCCGCCGTGCGGCCGCTCGGCATGGAGGAGCGGGGGGGCGGCGGCGGCGGCGGCGTGGTCGTCGCGACCCCGACGGTCGCGCCTCCTCCCGACGCGCGAGCCCTGAGGCTGGCGCTGCCGTCGGCGCGGGCGACCGCCGCGGGGGTCGGCGCCGTGGGACAGCGGGGCCAGCGGAGCGGCGGAGCGGGCGGCAGCTTCGGCGCCGCGGCGGATCCGCAGACGCCCCAGGACAAGATCGGCCAGGTGCCTGGCGGCCGGCCGCCTTCCGGCCACGGCCCTCCGTAGCCGTTTGCGACGCGCGGAACGTTCGATGGAGCAGCCCCGGCGGCAGCTGTCCCCTGTGTGGCACGAGGCGGCTCGGCACCGTGAGCAGGAATGTGTCGGCGTGTAGGGTGGGCGGGCCGATGTTGCAACGTCGTTTTCACCCATTCAAGTGATTTGCGCTGAAATTTTGGCAAAGTTTGGACCGTGACGCCGGCACGCGTGCCCTCCTCATCTTCACGTAACATCACCTGTTCACGGTTAATGCATCCGCAGTTTGAATCAGGGCGGCCGGCCACTGGAACTTCAAACCACAAACCTCTGCGACTCACCGCTCGTTCGTGCCGTGACGGCACCCCGCGGGCGGGATAGGTGCCTGGGCCCGAGGAATTTGTGCGTAGGCGTGCGTGGGTGCAGGCATGCATGTGTGCGTGCGGAATGGTGCTGCGGTGGTTAGCGCGCCGCGCTACGAAGCCGGAGACCCAAGTTCGATTCCCGGCCACGGCTAATATGGGTGGCGAGTGAATTCTGAACCGGTTCTTGGTCAACTCGGTTTTTTAATGAGTACCTGGTGCGGCTTGTGAACATCGCGGCCGGGCATGGCGTCGACCACAGCGGTATGTTAAAGTGTACACGGGGGATGTTTGTCTGCGTGCGTGCAGGTGCAGCTGCTGGTCCATGGAGTCACGACGGACGAGTGCCAGGCGGCGCTGCAGGCGCACCTGTGGGACGTGCCCCGTGCAGTGCACTACCTCAAGGTACGCGCGCACTGCCTGCGCGCGCCACCTCAACAGAGATTCCCCGTGTAGCCTTAGCGGACTGTCGGGGCAAGTGCTGTTAGCGAGGAGCTATGTAGGCCGGCACGGCGCACTAGGGGCTGGGCGGCCAGCACCACCCCCGCGTTGCCTCTGTCTCCCCAGTGGCGATGTTCACACACCGCACCGTGCACTCGTTTGACTGGTTCAGATAATCGTCATCGGCGTTGGCAGGAAGAAAAAAAAGCGTATGTTATGCGTGACATGCGAGCGAGCGTTCAGACGGTGCGACGGGTAGGGCCGCGTGACGCGCCGTGGCGACGATGCGGGCGGCAGGGTCGTGGCGGCAGCTTAGTGGTGACACTTGCGGCTCGCAGCAAGAAGGCCCTGAGTTAGATTCCCCTCTCGGGCTCCTTTCTGCGCGGAGTTTGTCATGTTCCCTACACTGTTGTGCGGAGTACGAGGGAGAGTGTCTGAGCGTGGGTGTGAGCGAGTGAGTGGCTGGGTCATGTAGTCCGCATGCCCAGCCACCGCATGACCAGCCACCGCATGACCAGCCACCGCATGCCCAGCCACCGCATGCCCAGCCACCGCATGCCCAGCCACCGCATGCCCAGCCACCGCATGCCCAAACAGCTTTTGTTCAGGCGGATAGAGGGAGCTAAACGGGTGCGGCACGGGCTAGAGAAGAGATTAACTTTTGCGATACGGGAGGATGTGGAGCTGAGTGGACTTGACGACGACCGGCACCAGCGGTGTCAAGATCGGCCTCTATGGAGGAGGCTCGTGAAGGACGCTGCTGGGCAGTTGGTGGCAGTCGCCCTCCAGCAACAACGGAGGGCGGAGGAGCGACGCTCGCAACAACGAGCGGAGCGCCAGGCGGCTAAAAGACAGAAAGTTGGCACAGTAGGGGACACAGGTGGTGCATCTGCCGGTCATCTCAGTCAGTCAACCCATGGTACTTGGGTCTGTTCCTTGACCTCCTGTTAGTGAGCGTTCGACACTTCACGTCGACTTGAAGTGCATCTGGCCTGGCATAGGCGCCGCTTCGTGGCGAATGGCGATTGTTGTTGTTGTTGTTGGAGTTTGTCTCTTCTCCCGTTTTTCTACATCGATTTCCTTCGAGTTCTCCAGTTTCCTCCCAATACCAGTTACAGTGAAACCTTGGATTGCGAGTAACTTGGTCTGCGAGTGTTTTGCAAGACGAGCAAATATTTTTAAGTAAATATTAATTTGATAAACGAGCGAGGGTCTTAGCAATACGAGCAGTGTACGTGTACGCTTTGTACTGCCGAGCGTCACGTGATCACAACTGATGTACGAGTGCTTTGGATTACAAACACGTTTCCGGAACGAATTATGCTCGCAATCCAAGGTGTTACTGTACCTGCAAGTGAAATGCACAGCAGCGGCAACATCGCCCCCTACTGCGAAAACTTGGCAGGACCCTCCTGAATAACCGTCTTAAGATTCAGTGAGAGTTTTGCTGGGTAAACCAGCGTAATAATAAATGATGACGACGATGATGTTGTTGGTACCACGTGTCAGGTGGAGCAGCTCTTCTGTCTGGGGTTGAAAAGCCGGGCCGAGTGCGAGCGAATCCTCGAGAAGTTCGACTGGAACCTGGAGCTGGCGAGCAGCTTCCTGCTCGGCCACTACAGCTCCCTGCGCTACCGGTACCTTGGAGCCCCACCCCACCCCTACCAACACACCCCCTCTGCCCCCCACTCCGCCCCCCGTGAGCCTCCTCCCCAGTAGCAGGGCCTCGTCGGACGCGAGACGCTCGTGGCTGGCGTGCTTGCATCAACCAATGATTCTCGCGTGCGACGTTCGTTTTTCGAGTCGCGCGTATTCTGCCCGCCGCTGGGGTTTTGCTCAGGATTAACGGAGGTGAACCGCGCAGTTGGGACGTGGGACAAGAAAAAAACAAGCGACGATCCAAAAGCACCGCAGAGAAGTCGGGCGCGGGGGGGGGGTGCGGTAGGAGGGGAAACCACTCGCACGCACGCACGGATTTAATATCGGATTTCCAATCAGATCATCCCGCAGCTCCAAGCCGCCACCACGAGGCCGGTCTCCCATCGAAGTGACTAAACCCGGCTCGAGCCTGCTTGGCTTCTCGGATTCGATACGGTCGGGCCCACGGGGGGCCGCGGGGCTCGCTGGGGACGGTCGGGCACGCCGGGAGCGACCTTGCCGTTGGCCGGGTTTGCCCGTGACGGCCGCGTGCGGTGCGTGCTGTGCTCCGCAGGCGCTGACGACTCCACCGGCGGTCCGAGCGGGGCCCAGGTGGCCGGGGTGAAGGGGGACACCGCCCCGCCGGGAGTGAAGGGGGCGGGCGTCCTGCTGACGCGAGGCCGGGCGGCGGAATTAATGTGCCGTCGTCGCCGTGTGGCGCGGCGGCGGCCGCTGCTGCTGCTGCTGCTGCTGCGGGGCATCCCGTATATTTATTTACTGTTTGTTTAAATATCCATGCCAGTTGGTGGGGAGAAGAGGAAAAAAATATTATTAGAGAATTATCCGTGTTGACCTTGTTGTTGTTCCAACAATTGCAATCGTTACACAATGTGCAGAAATGGATTCCTGTGGAGTTGACTCGGACCAACCCCGCGTCACCCACCAAGATGCCAGCACCACCGCCGCCATCATCAATGAAACCACGGTGGGGAAAGTCCGGCACGTCAAGGGACCGCGTCTCACACGGGCCCCAGATTTAATCTCACGCGGTCCCTGCCCACGTGAGAGGCCACCCCACACCCCCTTTATGAAACGGGCCGCAAAGGATATTAACCCCCCCCCCGGCTCTGTCATCCCAGTAATGCATGTGGATACGCCACGGTTAGTCGATCAGCAGGTTACGTGCGGTGGCGTAAAGTGTGTGGGTACTTTCAAGAGGTCTTGCCAGCATGCGAGAGTAGGCCAAAGTCCTCTCCACCAGGAGCGGCGTGAGCAGGCACTTGCAACGGCTGACGTTTTTCCCCGCCGTTGAGTTTCAACACCTCACCGAAGGTCAATCCTCTCGCCTCTGCTCGAGGCGACGCAACTGCAATGTGCCGCGCCGTGCTCTCTCGTCCCGCCATCGTCGCCGTCCGTGCGGTCGCCTCCATCCCCCGCGACGGTGGCGAGCGGCCACGCTGCGGCCGCCCGGGGAGACTGGGGTCTGGCGGACTCCGGTTTAGATCACCGGCAAGACGACGCTCCCGACCCACGGGCGAGCGACGTGGAAACTGCCGAGCCCCTTCGCTGACGAGCGCCGCCCGTGCCCCTTCTGGCTTTTGTGACGAGCCGCGCGCGTGCGTGGCAACTGGCGACTCTGTGCGTTTGTAGACAACCGGTAGTTTTGCTGCGGACGATGCGTCGATACGCCGCACGACGTGCGATCCACGTGTCGTCGGTCAGCGGCGGGCTGTACTTGCAACTCGCCGGTTCCATTTGATCTCCATCCGGCGGCGGCGGCGGCGGCGGCGGCAGTTGAAAACAACGGTGCAGGTTTCTTGTCAAAATAATCCCCGCCCCGCTCCACCGCTCCACATGCGTCTGTCTGCCCCGCAGTACGAGTGCGTGCTTTACCGCAGGTCACGTGTGGAGGGGTAACGGTGTGTGAGTACTCCCACCTATTCAAGGACGTCCGGCCAGTGTGGAAGAGTAGGCCAAATACCTCTCTGGGGAGGAGGCCCTTCTCTCACCAGCGATGTCAGCAAGTAATTACAGGGTTGCGCCTTTTATCTTTTTATTATTATTATCCCGAGATAAAATCGTATCGCCCGTTCATCAAAATATCATTGCTGATTAATTTTTATCATTTTGTTTTTATTTCCTGAAAAGGTATTCGTCAACAAGCACGATATCATACGTTACAAAATCAATTAACATCCTTGCGTGAAGTTAGCGCTGTCCAAAAGGCATCCCGGTGCACGTGGCAGCGTGGCGTTCACGATGCCATCGGTATGTTTATAGCACAGCCGTTCTTTTCGTGATTCACTCATATCGCGTGCGCAACTGACAGCTCGTGCTCTGCAAGCATTACACTTTGTAAAGTTGCCATGATTGTTCGGCCTATTGACCAGCCCTAGGTTGAGCGAAATGCAGCTGAGGAACATTGAAGTCAACTTCACATTCAGACTGGACGTGGGGCAAAATCACGACGACGGTGCTACGCGACCTTGCCCGGTGACGCCGACATGGCGACAGTCGTCACGGCCGAGATCGTCGTATCGTGGGAAATGACATCGCGGTAGGGGCGGGGGGCTGTGCCGGCTACGCCGCTGGCGCTGGCGTTAAAACCGGCAACTGCGGGAGGCTCGATCGGTCCCTGGATTCCCAAAACCCGCGGTGTGACCGGCCACGTCGCTCAGAACGCGCACCCCAACCCAACCCAACTCGGAAGCTCAGCGGGGTTGTTGGTCCCGGACGGCGCTCGGATGACGGAGTGACCGCCGGGCGCACCTGGGTTTGTGTTGCGCGGCCGTGGAGCTGCGCTGCCCGGTACCCAACGAGCATTGGGTCAACGTCGGGCCGACGTTGGGCACGTGGTTGGAACCGTTGGGCCCAACGTCGGCTCAACGTTGACGTGCGGTTGGAAACCGTTGGGGCCGACGTCGGGCACGTGGTTGGAACCATTGGCGCCAGCGTTGGCTCGGCGTTCCCACGCTCACTGGGTACGTGGCAGTCGCCGTTGTACCGCGCTTCTACGCTCCCACGCCTGCGGCCCTCCGCCTCCACCAACCTGCGTTGGGTGGCGGCGTGCCAAAATAACTAGCAGCGGCTTTAACCGGTTGCACGAAGCGCTGCCTCCCATGCGCCGCAATGACCTTGCGCGGGCAGTATTATTGGGCGCGTGAACGCGCGTGCAGGTGACCCCCTCGCCCCTCTCCCGTGTTGGAGGCGTCGTGGCGCGAGGGCCACCTCTGGTGCGCGGCGGCCCCCACAGCGGCCCCCACAGCGGCCCCCACAGCGGCCCCACAGTGGCCGAGCGCAGGACCGTGGTTTTGTTGCAGATGCGCGCGCGTGCAGGGCGGTATCGTAGGCCGGCGTGGAGGTGTCCATAATGTTTTGTTGGTGGACCGCCGCCGTCGTCGTCATCGTCGTCGTCGTTGTCGTCGTTCGGTGGTGGTGGTGGAAGAGTTGTAGAACGCGACGGCGTGGTCCGAGGTGGTGGTGGTGGTGTAGTGGTGGTGTAAGAGGTGCGGAACGAGGCTTCTTGAGGCACAGGCACGGCTGCTATCCTGTTACAGTCTCTGTCTAAAGAGGGCAAATTGAATCTGTTGGGGGGGGGGCATCTGTCCGTAGCGGGTGATGTAATGAATGTGTGTGCTGTGTGCAGGCGAGGTTTTTCTCAGTGTTAGTGGCCATGTGCTGTGTGTGTGTGCAATGTGTGTTTTGTGTGTGCTGTGTAGTGTATGCTGTGTTCATGCCGTGTGTGCTGCGTGTGTGAGTTAGAGCGGCAGCTCGGTGGTTGGTGCACCGCGCTACCAACCCGGCGGTCTGAGTTCAATTCCCGCTCGGTGACAGATATGTGAACCGGTCCTGGGCCTCTCCTAGGTCGACTCGGACTCTAATGAGTACCGCGCGTGTATACCTAAGCCAAGGGTGGGGAACTTCCGGCCCGCGGGCCGTATGAGGCCCGCGAAATCATTTGGTGTGGCCCTGCCAAGGCAACCGCAGGCGGGACTCGAAATTCAATAAATCTAGGTAGAGCAAACCTGGAAAAGCAGTCGCGAGTAGCAACATCGTCAATACCAGCTAACATCATCACACGCCTCGCCAAAGAGAAGCAGTTCCAGCCATCGCATTAGGGGTGAGTTAATGAAATGTTTGACGAAATATAACAGGCAAATGTTTAAGTTGATAATTTTGTATGGCCCGCAAATGATGATGTTATAAATATCCAAATGGCCCTTGGCACAAAAAAGATTCCCCACCCCTGACCTAAGCATTGGGGGGACAAAGGTGGCCGGGGGTGGTGTTGGCCACCCACCTCCTCGTGACCAGTGCCGGCCTAAATTGGGTGCCCACTAACAACATCTTCCGTTTAAGGCTACACGGGGGATCTTTGTCTTTGTACCAATGGCTGTGTGTCCCCTCTTCGTGTGCACGCTGCGCCGTGCAAGGTGTGTACGCCGGGTCATGCGTGTGGCACGCGTGTGTCGGCTGTGCTGTGTCTTGTATGCACCAAGTCCTGTGTGAGTGTTCGGTGTGCTCCTTGTTGTATGATTTCATTTCTCCGTCTGGCGTGTGTACCGTTATGTGTGTGCTCGGTGTGCTGTGTAGAATCTGAGTGGGTTGTTAAATCGGTGTGCTGTCTTGCGTGTACTGTGATGTATGCCGGTCTTAATAGGTGCTCGCCGACAGCACTTGCCCCAATGATCTGTTAAGGCTATACGGGCGACCTTTTGCCCTTTGCTGCTATCGACTGCCTGACTCCTGTTCCCGTGACCGCGGACGCTCGCGCGTGTGTGCACGTTGTGTGTGCGCGTGTGTGTGTGCGCGTGTGTGTGTACGCGTGTGCGTGCGTGTGTGTACGTGCGTGCGTTTTCGTGTACGTGTGTACGTGTGTGCACGTGTGTGTGCGTGTATGTGTGTACGTATGTGCATGTGTGTGTACGTATGTGCGTGCGTGTGTGTACGCGTGTGTGCACGTGTGTGCGTGCGTGTGTACGCGTGTGCGTGCGTGTGTGTACGTGCGTGCGTTTTCGTGTACGTGTGTACGCGTGTGTGCACGTGTGAGTGCGTGTATGTGTGTACGTATGTGCGTGCGTGTGTGTGCGTGCGTGCGTGTGCGTGTGCCCGTGCGGAAGGAAGGAAGCTTTTATGATGAAACGGTATTTATGAATTTTTATCTCGCTGGAAAAAGGTATTTTTATTCTTCTTCTTGTTGTTGACACGCGGGAATGTCGTGTGGGGTTGCTGTGAGCTCTTGCCGACGTTGATAGCCGAGTGCGTTGCTATCCCCGTCAGCATCATCGGGTTGTTGTTTGTTGTTAGTGCCGTCGTGCGGAATGACAGAGCCCTTGGCACAATGAACACGACAAAGGTCCCCCGTATAGCCCTGCAGACTGGTGGGGCAAGTGCTGTAAGCGAGTAGCGCCCATCAAAGTCGGCACGGGACACGAGAGGGCGCAGTGGCCGGGACCACTCCTGGGCCGCCTTTGTCTCTCCCCACCCCCACCGTGCCGACGTGTACACCAGGGGACTCGTTTAAGGCCGAGTCGACCAAAGAGTGGCCCAGGATCGGCTTCGATATTCGTCACCAAATGTTGGGCCAGTGAGCGATGTTTTGGCGAGCCCAGGTTCCATAGCGCAGGGTGTGCTAACCACTACATGACCGCTCCCCAGAGCACTTGCCCCAACAGCCTGTTTAGGCTACACGGGGGTGGATCTTTGACACAAACCGATTAACATTCCACGTTACAAACTTACAATGCAAATATAGTGGTGGCAAGAGATTTGAGATGAGCCCTCTCTTCGAGGTCACGTGTTCAAGGGGGTCGCGTAAATCGAAGAGGTCTCCTTCCCCCTCCGCCTTGTCTGCTCTGTTGTGTAAATAAAGCTGCGTCGTATCTGTCGGCTCGGTCTCTCGCTGGTTCACTGCCCTCCTGCCGACCTTGGGAATCCGCCGCGGCTCTCACGTGAAGCGCCGAGTCGTATTTTGTCTCGAGCAGGCGAGAACTCGGGAAGGCACGAGGGGTGGAGAGAGCTCGCTGCTGGAGCAAGGCGACTCAACATCTGTCCGGCTTGCAAATGGGCACCAGGCTGAAACATGTTTCTTTAAAACTGCTTTTTGTGTTTAGTTTATTGTCCTTCCCCCCCCCACGCCTCCGATTAGCGCTGTTGGCTACGTACGGTGTGAAAGAAGTACATACGGTGGGGGGGGGGGTCCCGTTCCACCAGCGGTGATCACTGCTGTGTGTATATTCCCCCGAGTCATTTGCGGTGTCATTTTCGAATTTGGCAATCGGTGCATGGTGCCATCGCCACCACCACCGCCGCCGCCGCCTGTGCCATCTCTCTCTGCCCAAACTCGGCTCAGGCTCCAAACCAGTCTGGAGGTCTCCTGTGTCACTTATACGGTGTGCTTCAAACATGTTTCAACACTTAGATGGGACTATTGTTTTTAATGGAAAGAGAACGGAAAATACACTGTTACCTGATAACAAATGTAATGTTAATTGCTTCAAAAAGTGTTCGCCATCATTGTCAAAGCATTCCTGGAATCCATATTCTTGGTTCTTTCGGTAAAGTCACGTAGAAGGGAAACAATAAAATAATAAAAATATAAAACAATAAAATTATCACGACGTTTCGACTGCATTCGTGAACACAAAGCAGACCTAAAACACGGTAGGACCAACACCTCGGCCGTGGCAGATCACTGTTATAATTCAGTAGGCTCACATGACATTAACTTCTCCAAGACAGAGGTTCTTTGCAAGCCATCTGGCTACCATGAGAGATTCGTTCATGAGGCTATCCACATATACAAACACAGACAATTTCAACCGAGAAGATGGATTCTGGCTTAGCAATCATTGGAAGGATTTGATAAACCATTTCGGGTCTTAATTGATTGATCACGCTTACGGTGGCTTTCAGACCGCATCCATTATTTTCGTCTCCCCCTCCTCTTTTCCGAACATAGATGGACTCGTCCATCTGAACAAACTGTCAAATCGCTCTCCGTGGTACTAACGTAAAAAAAAACCCGCCACTTTTTTCAAATTTTCTTGCTGTGGCTTTCACACCTGATGATTGCTTCTTGCGTTGCAGTCGAAACGTCGTGAGAATTTTATGTTTTTATTATTTTATTGTTTCCCTTCTACGTGGTGACTTTACCGAAAGAACCAAGAATATGAATCCCTGCAGTCACGAAAGCCTGAAATCAAAATTCATTCCTGGAATCTTCTCCAGGCTGCCTCCAGAGCTCGGAGGCAGCAGCACGTATCTCTGTGGTGTTGTTGCAAATTCTCAGAAGTGTTCACATCTTTTTTTAAGCACCCTGTAATTCTCCACTCCAACGACAGACACTGGTTATTTTGATATTCTGTGTATAATGTAATTCTGCGCCGAACCAGCAAAGAATATATCTAACAGAGAGGGGCCCTTGCCGATATCGCCCAAGGAGTTCGCCAGCATTGATGCAAGCAAACGCGGTCTCCTGCTTACGAGACACTGTGCGTTGAAACCGGCAACAGGGTGTTGCTTGCATTTAAATCAATGCTGCTGAAGTTACACACTCGCAGACGGCTACCGGGGGGCCGACGGGTTGTGTGCTGTGTAATTAAAAAAAAAGAAAAATAATCTGTGGTTCTTTCGGTAAAGTCACGTAGGTTGAAAAATAAAACAAAAATCACGACGTTTCGATCGTGGTCCTCAGGCGGAATTTTTTTTATCCAGCAGTGTTTTATTTTTCTACCTTCCGTGACCTTACCGAAAGAACCAAAGAGTATGGATTCCTGCAGTCACGAAAGCTTCAAATCAAGAAAAAAGCACTTAAATGTTTTTTTTGTTTACGTGGAGAGACGGTCGTGCGAAGCAGATGAATTCTCACTGCTTTATCAAACCCGATAGACGAGAAGTAACCTACAGTAGTACGCTACAAGAAGCCTAGCACCCCTGGTCACACTGATCAGAGCCTCGAGTCAAAAGTGGTTTCTCGCTCAGGCATCTCGGGATCGGTGCTCACCCACTGTTTAGAGCCCTGCGAGGCCAGTGGTGGAAATTCCACATTTATATGGCGGGGGTGAGTATATCCAGAGGTTCCACCACCGTTATTGACTTCGCCACACAGTTGTGCTCATTTTTACGGGCCCCCGGATGGAGGGAAGTAGGGATGATGATCCGAGTCAACCCAAAATGTGAACTTGCAACCTTGCGATTGCGAGCCGCTCGGTCAGCCCCCCGCCCCCCCGAGTCGCCGGGTGCTCGAGGGGAATGTTTCTGGCTGAGAGCAGCAGCACTCTGCCACTCACTCCATCACCGCGCTCAAGTCACTAATGTCACTCCCAAGGGCCACCTCGCGCTCGGGGCGACGCGCTCCTTACGCGCGTGCACGATGCCACGGCGTGCGTGCCTTCACGCGCAGTTGCCCGCCAAAAGGTTTCTGAAAGTCCTGTTCTGCCCCTCGGTCGGGACGAGGTTCCGCGCCGCGCCAGTCGACGCCTCCGGGCCGACCTTGCGGTGTCGGTCGACGCGCCCGACCCAGGCCAACCGCACAGCAGCGCGCACTCTGGGCAGGCGATTTCTGTTCCAACAATCGAGTGGTGGTTTCCCGCTTGGGGGGAGCGGGCCACGACGCCGCCGGGCCGGCGGTCAGATCTGATAGACGACCTCATGGCGCTGGTCCTGCGACGCCTGCGAGTCGGAGCGCCGGCTCGGGAACGCGCCGTCGCGCACGACCTCCCAGCCGCGGCCCGACGAGGTGCTGGTGACGACGATGGTGGGCGGCTGCAGCTGCTGGCTCTGCTGCTGGGGCTGCGGATTGGTGGGGGAGCGCGTGAAGTGGCCGCCGACGCCCCCCGCTCCCTCGGAGCCGCTTCCCACGTCCTCGGCGCTGCCCCCGCGCCCCTCGCTGAACGCCATGGCGTAGCGCTTCACCTTATGAATGGCGCGCTCGTTCCGATCCTCGATCCTGCGGCACGGCCAGCGGTCGCATTGGACACACGTCACATCTCATAACGTGTCGCGGTGCACTTGGCGCGGGTCGCGTACGACGGAATGCTCGGCACTACTCTGAAGGTTTCCATCGTGGACGTAATCAAGAGTTTGGTGTCACCTGGCTGAAGGGAGCAAAACGAAACCACCAGGATATTCGTCCAAACTGTTCCGGGTGTTGTCTCTCGGCCACCCGCGGCACCGCCAACAGTGGCCGCGCACGCGCCGGTGCCAACCGGCGCGGTGCACAAGGTATGGGTCGCGGTGCCAAGCGGCGCGGTGCACGAGGTGTGGGTTGGGGTGCACGAGGTGTGGACGCGGTGCCAAGCGGCGCGGTGCACGAGGTGTGGGTTGGGGTGCACGAGGTGTGGACGCGGTGCCAAGCGGCGCGGTGCACGAGGTGTGGGTTGCGGTGCACGAGGTATGGGTCGCGGTGCCAACCGGCGCGGTGCACGAGGTGTGGGTCGCGGTGTCAAGCGGCGCGGTGCACGAGGTGTGGGTCGCGGTGCCACCCACCGGAGGAACCGGCGGTCCCCCAGCCCGTACTCTTTGCCGCTCACGCCGGCGCGGAACCGCAGGCAGCGCGGGAGCCTCCGCTCCAGCAGGATGGTCGTGGCCGCCACCTGTGGGCGCGCGCGGAGAAAGAGAACGGAGTTGCCGGCGGGGCTCAGCGGCGCACCTCGCAGTAGCCGCCGCTACCGCCAGCTCAAGTCCCGATCCCCTTCCGGGGGTCACGCTGCCGCCACCGCTGCCGCCGCTGCTGCTGTGACCACCCTCCCTAGAATCTGTAAAACTAAGCTCATGAACTTTTTTTATCTTACCAAGTCAGGGCCCCACTGAGCTATGCAGCTCTTTTTCAGTAGCGACCTGGCCACAATTGATAGCTCAACGAAGTGGCCTATGATCATCATCACGTGGAAATGTATAGCAGCCAAATATCCTGAACGCGTGATGTTGTTGATTCTTAATGTGTAGGGAAAAACCGGAGGACCCGGAGAAAAATCCACGCGACCGCGGGGAGGGAGACACGCAGACTCCAAATATACAGCAGCAGGCGTCAGGGTCGGGATCGAATTCACGACCTCCTGTATATCAGGCGAGGTAGTTAACATTTTATAGCTACCGCGGTGCCCCAATACGGATCCAGAGGAACGCTGCTGCCAAAAAAAGTGGAACAACGCAGACGTCTGGAATAATAAACCATTCCTCATTCGAGAGCCAAATATCATCATCGCGCCTCCCGGCGTTGGAAGTTCCTCCTCTTCCTCAAATACACGTGTGTGTGTGTGACCTGTGTGTGTGTAACCTGTGTGTGTGTAACCTGTGTGTGTGTGAGTAACCTGTGTGTGTGTAACCTGTGTATGTGTGTGTAACCTGTGTATGTGTGTGTAACCTGTGTGTGTGTAACTTGTGTGTGTAACCTGTGTGTGTGAGTAACCTGTGTGTGTGTGAGTAACATGTGTGTGTGTAACCTGTGTATGTGTGTAACCTGTGTATGTGTGTGTAACCTGTGTGTGTGTAACTTGTGTGTGTAACCTGTGTGTGTGAGTAAACTGTGTGTGTGTGAGTAACCTGTGTGTGTACCTGTGTGTGTGTGAGTAACCTGTGTGTGTGTAACCTGTGTGTGTGAGTAACCTGTGTGTGTGTAACCTGTGTGTGTGTGAGTAACCTGTGTGTGTGAGTAACCTGTGTGTGTGTAACTTGTGTGTGTAACCTGTGTGTGTGAACTGTGTGTGTGTGTAACCTGTGTGTGGAACCTGTGTGTGGAAACTGTGTGTGAACTGTGTGTGTGACCTGTGTGTGTGTAACCTGTGTGTGTGTGTGTAACCTGTCTGAGTAACCTGTGTGTGTAACCTGTGTGTGTGTGTAACCTGTGTATGTGTGTGTAACTTCTGTGTGTAATCTGTGTGTGTAACTTGAGTGTGTGTGTGAACTGTGTGTGTGTAACCTGTGTGTGTGTGTGTGTAACTTGTGTGTGTGTGTGTAACCTGTGTGTGTGTAACCTGTGTGTGTGTGTAACCTATGTGTGTGTGTGTAACCTGTGTCTGAGTAATCTGTGTGTGTGTAACCTCTGTGTGTGTGTGTAACTTGAGTGTGTGTGTAACTTGAGTGTGTGTAACTTGAGTGTGTGTGTGTAACCTGTGTGTGTGTAACTTGAGTGTGTGTGTGTGTAACTAGAGTGTGTGTGTGTAACTTGATGTGTGTGTGTAACTTGTGTGTGTGTGTGTAACTTGAGTGTGTGTGTGTAACTTGTGTGTGTGTGAAACCTCTGTGCAAAACAACCCCCTACCTCCTCGCGGTGCCGGACGGGCAACTCTGTCGTGGACAGTGCCATGGGGGGAGGGCCAATTCCGATTGGCTCCTCCCCTCATGGCGTCTGTGTCCACCACAGTGGCTAAACGGGGGCTCTGGACGGGTGCGAGGGGCTGGTAACCCCTCCACCTTCAATTAATTACCACTAAACCACGAGTTAAACTGAAATATGTAACTAATAAGCTTGTGCCGGAGGCCCCGGGGGGCCAGGCGTCTATGACGTCTCCTGGCCAAACCCCAATTGGCGGAGCCAGGAGATTGAATCTCGACCCTCGGGGCTCCTCCAGAAACAACTAAAAGCCACTACGGATGGCCACGTGGAATGTTCGAACGCTCACTGCGGAGGAGAGGCTGCCACTCCTTTGTCGGGAGCTGGACCGGTACCGCCTGGATCTCTGTGGCATTCAGGAGGTCTGGTGGACCGGTTCTGGCTCCTGCCACCATGAGGGGTGGACAGTCCTCTACTCGGGGCAGCAGACTGCCAAATAACAAGGTGTGGCTCTTCTTTTGAACAAAAGAATGAAGGGGGCATGGGAGCGTGGCGGTGAGGTGTGGGAAGCTGTAAGCCCCAGGCTATTTTGGGCTCGCCTTCCCATCAACCGGAGGTGAGGAGTGGTGGTCGTGGTTACTTATGCCCCCACCGAAGACGAACATCCGTGGAGGGATGCAGGCAAAGCCGATTAGTCAGATGCCTTCTATGACCTCCTGTCACAGGTGCTGGCTAAAGTGGCACCTCGGGATAGAGTCATCATGTTGGGTGACTTCAATGCCCGAGTTGGTCATGATGCTGGCACCTGGTCTGGAGTGATTGGAGGGCATGGGCCAGATCAGCTCAATAACAACGGTAGGAGGCTGCTAGATTTTTGTGCAGCCCATGGGCTTGTAATTACCAACACGCTGTTCCGGCATCGGCGCATCCACACAACATCATGGATGCATGCCGGGTCCAAGCAAGAACATCTGCTGGACTACATAGTGACGGACCAGCGGATGCGAGCCCATGTCCTTGACACCAGGACCTACCGTGGAGCTGATCTGCCCTCTGACCATCGACTAGTCATCTGTAAGATGCGCCTGCCATTCTTCCACTCCGGTGGTGGGTGTACACCCAGGACCCCATTCCAACCTAAAGTGGCCTGGTCTCAGTTGATGAAAGTTGCAAGCGAGAATTTCATCATCGCTTGCGGCTGGGGTTGGGATTGTCCCCCACTCCTCCTGATGTCGAGGGTAAATGGGCGAGGTTTAGGACTGTGACTCATGCAGCTGCAATGGCTGCTTTGGGTACACGGTCCAGACCTCCCCAGAGACCCTGGCTGACAGAGGAGGTGTTCAGGATAGTTGAGAAAAAGCGACAGGCCCACTGTCATCGGCTACAGAATCCCACGTCAGAGGATGAGGAGGCTTACCGCAGCCTTCGCTCGGAGGTTCGGAGAGCCGTGAGACGCTGCAAGGATGGGTGGTGGTCGTGGGTTGCTGAGGAGATAGAGTCTGCCTCAGTGGCCCGCGATCACAAATCTCTATTTAACTCCATCAAAAAAGTAACCTGCAGCGCCACACCTATTACCATCATTAGGGGGGAAAACGGTGATCCAATCTCCGACCCCCAGGAACAGGTTTCAGATTTGCTGAGCATTTCTGTGAGGTCCTGGGGGAGGGGAAATCCCTCAGCCAGGAAAACATCGTGGCACAAAGTGGGGATGACCCTGCTGAGGTTGCGGTGCCTCAAATATTGGAAGAAGTCACCCCCTGTGAGTGGCTGGCTGAGGTGCCATCTGTTGAGGAAATACTGAAGGCGATCCAGAGTCTGAGACCAGGAAAGGCACCGGGCAGAGATGATCTCCCAAGCAAAATGCTAAGGGAGGGTGGCGTTTGTGCACAGACTGCCCTCTATGACATCATAACAACCGTCTGGACCACTGGACAGGTTCCGCAGGATTGGAAGGATGCCCTGGTGTTCCCCCTCTTTAAGAATGGCGACCGCACAAACTGTAACAACTACAGGGGCATCTCACTCCTCAGTGTGCCGGAAAAGGTCCTGGCAAGGATTATTCAACATTGCCTTGCCAGGCACACAGAGGAGAGGCTTGCGGAGCCTCAATGCGGTTTCAGGAAAGGGCGGTCCAGCACAGATGCCATATTTTCTGTCCGTCTGCTACAGCAAAGGTGTAGGGAATTCCAACAAGACCTACATCTCTGCTTTATTGACCTGGTCAAGGCCTATTATACCATCAGTAGGCCTGGGCTCTGGGTTGTTCCTCATGCTTTTGGAGCCCCTGACCCTCTGCTCACGATCATTAAGGACCTTCATGATGGTGAGCGGGCCCGGGTAAAACTACGTGGCCGGGAGTCAGAGCCATGCCCTGTACACCTTGGGGTGCGACAGGGATGTCCTCTGGCTCCCACATTATTTAACATCTATTTTGACCACGTAGTTCGTGAAGCCTTCAATAGCTGTACCGGGGGAATCTCCATTTGGTACAGATATAATGGGAGGCTGATCGATGCCCGGGTGCGGTCAAGGGATTGGCTCCCTATTGCTCAACCACGTTATATATGCCGATGATTTGGTAATAGCTGCTCATTCAGAGGAGGAGTTGGAGATGCTGCTGCTGAGACTGGAGCGTGCCACTAAGAGATGGGGCCTTACCATCAGCTCCACCAAAACTAAGCACCTGCCTGGGTATTTTGTACCATCGGACACTCCACCCTCACAACTCCCAATTGGTGATGTGGCAGTTGTGGAGAGAGTGGAGCGTTTCCCATACCTGGGCAGTGTGCATATGACCGGCTCCAGTTTAACATCAGAGGTCTCACTCCGAATCAGTCGAGCGGCAATATCTTTTCATCGGTTGTGTAACGCTGTATGGAAGCTACCTGGTCTGTCGCTCCGCACTAAGCTTCAAGTCTTCTCGACCACGGTCATTCCCTCCCTTCTCTACGCTTGCGAAACGTGGACCCCCTTAATGGAACAGCTTCGACCGGTTAGAAACATTTAGGCTGGCCTGCCTACGACCCATCCTGGGTTTAACCAGGCTGGATTGTGTGAGGAGCTCAAAAACCTTGAAATATCTGGGCAAGGTCCCATCGGTGAGCTCCTCCGGCAGTCAAGGCTGCGTTGGCTGGGTCATGTAGCCCGCATGCCCAGCCACTGCATGCTGAAACAGCTTTTGTTTGGCCGGATCGACGGGGCTAAATGGGCGCGGCACGGGCTAGAGAAAGATGGAGTGATGTGGTACAGGAGGACATGGAGCTGAGTGGACTTGCCGATGACTGGTACCAGCGGTGTCAAGATCAGCCTCTGTGGAGGAGGCTCGTGAAGCATGCTACTGGGCAGTTGGAGGCAGTCGCCCTCCAACAACAGAGGGCGGAGGAGCGACGCTCACAACAACGAGCGGAGCGCCGGGTGGCTAAAGCACAGCAGGTTGGCACAGTAGGGGGCACAGGTGGTGCATCAGCCAGTCATCTCGGTCATCTCAGTCAGTCGACCCGTGGAACCTGGATCTGCCCCGTGACCTCCTGCCAGGTGCACATGGCCTGGCACAAGCATCGTGGTGACGTCACTGCCACTTAGTGGCGAATGGCGGTTGTTGTTGTTGTGTGTGTTTGTAACTTGAGTGTGAGTGTGTAACTTGAGTGTGTGTGTGTGTGTGTATGTAACTTGAGTGTGTGTGTGTGAACTGTGTGTGTGCAACCTGTGTGTGTGAACTGTGTGTGTGTAACTTGAGTGTGTGTGTGTGTGTAATCTGTGTGTGTATATAACTTGAGTGTGTGTGTGTAACTTGAGTGTGTGTTACCTGTGTGTGTGTAACTTGAGTGTGTGTGTGACCTGTGTGTGTGTGTAACTTGTGTGTGTGTAACTTGAGTGTGTGTGTGTAACCTGTGTGTGTGTAACCTAAGGTGAGTGTGTAACTTGAGTATGTGTGTAACTTGAGTGTGTGTGTGTGTGAACTGTGTGTGTAACCTGTGTGTGTGAACTGTGTGTGTGTGTAACTTGAGTGTGTGTGTGTGTAACCTGTGTGTGTGTATATAACTTGAGTGTGTGTAACTTGAGTGTGTGTGTGTGTAACCTGTGTGTGTGTGTAACTTGTGTGTAACTTGAGTGTGTGTGTGTGTAACCTGTGTGTGTGTAACTTGAGCGTGTGTGTAACTTGAGTGTGTGTGTGTAACCTGTGTGTGTGTAACGTGTGTGTGTGTGTAACCTGTGTGTGTGTGTAACTTGTGTGTGTGTAACTTGAGTGTGTGTGTGTGTAACCTGTGTGTGCCACAACTGCTCCTTTTCCAATGCCATGCGCGAGTAGGTGCTGCGCATCACGGCGATCAGGAGGTTGATCATGAGGACGAACGCGAACAGCATGTAGAAGGTGTAAACCACTTTGATGAAATCGGAGAAGTTCAGGCGGACGTTAAACCAGTGGCTGACGAGGCCGAGGAAGAGCTGGTACATGGTGAACCACGCGGTGTAGAAGTCGCGCCACTGGTTCCAGTTGTCGGGCATGAGGATCTGGAAGGTCAAGTGGAACGCTGTGGGAAGGGACGAGGGGGGGGGGGGTTGGGCACGGATTCTCAGTGGGGGTGTCCACCTCGACACGCTTCTACAGCGTCAACGCTCTCCCAGGGTTGACAGCGCTGAGTGCGTGGCTCACATCGAGCGCGCAGGCGATGCAACTGGGTTGGGTCTCCCCACATGACAGAGGACCCAGGCGCCGTGCAATGAAGAGGGCAGGGGGGTGGAGATGGTGTGGGGGGTGGTGGTGTGGGGGGAGGTGGTGGTGGTGTGGGGGGTGGTGGTGTGGGGGGAGGTGGTGGTGGTGTGGGGGGGAGAGTAAAATTGGACAAGGGGGTGTCGTTTTATTCCTGGCGCTAGGATCCATGCCAACGTTGTGTTGACACAAGTGCAACAAACAGAATCAGAATCTGTATTTGCACTGCAGTGGGAATCCGATGAGCTATGAAGCTCTTTTTCACAGATAGGGGCACGGGGTAAGAACGTTACAACAACAAACATGACAGGAAACACGACAGGAGGGCAAAGTCCAAGGAAAGTAAACAAGCCAACGTGTTTGCAACTCAAGCAAACAGATGCGAAAGAACATTATGAGACCTCCTTTGCCAGTAACAAGATATAGTAATAGGTTTTACCCTTTTAACTGGCACAAAAAACTGACACCTTTATTCAAGGCATCATGTTTGCAATAACCACAACACAAGCAGTCAAAATGCAAACAAAAGAGACAACTCTGATAATAATATGCACTGTCCTTGAATTTGATTGGTCCACACCCGAGACGGCTTTTCTTAGAGCCTAGTCTCCAATGGTGTTGGACCAGAAGACGCCAAAAGGCGTACAACTCAAAAACAGCGAACTATCAGAGTATTGAGGGCTCGGGGTGAGCATTTACATTATGATACCTCCTTTGCCAGTAACAAGATATAGTAATAGGTTTTACATGATGCCTTGAATAAAGGTGTCAGTTTTTGTGCCAGTTAATAGGGTAAAACCTATTACTACATGCGAAAGAAGTTCAACGTATTATAGGGTGCATACATACACATGCACGGGTACGTGCGTACACAGACAGAGGTGGGGGGGGTAGCCGGAATAACGAAGGGCGTTGTACCGCAGGTGAAGCCCATGAGCACCATGAACATGAGCCAGCACACCCGGAACACGTCCAGGAACAGAACCTGCGGAGACAAAAGCGGAGACGGCGGCGGGAACAGCAGCGGCGGCGGAGGGCAGCACGGCGCGAATCGCGTCACACCCACTAGCGTCACACCGACTCGCGTCGCAGCCACTCGCGTCGCAGTCACTCGCGTCACAGCGACTCGCGTCACAGCCACTCGCGTCACAGCCACTCGCGTCACAGCCACTCGCGTCACAGCCACTCACGTCACACCGACTCGCGTCGCAGCCACTCGCGTCGCAGTCACTCGCGTCACAGCGACTCGCGTCACACCGACTCGCGTCGCAGCCACTCGCGTCGCAGTCACTCGCGTCACAGCGACTCGCGTCACAGCCACTCGCGTCACAGCCACTCACGTCACACCGACTCGCGTCGCAGCCACTCGCGTCGCAGTCACTCGCGTCACAGCGACTCGCGTCACACCGACTCGCGTCGCAGCCACTCGCGTCGCAGTCACTCGCGTCACAGCGACTCGCGTCACAGCGACTCGCGTCACAGCCACTCGCGTCACAGCCACTCACGTCACAGCGACTCGCGTCACAACGAATCGCGTCACAGCGACTCACGTCAAAGCCACTCGCGTCACAGCCACTCGCGTCACAGAGACTCGCGTCACAGCCACTCGCGTCACAGCCACTCGCGTCACAGCCACTCGCGTCATAGCACGTCGTGCCCCCGGGAGACTCCATGGCTTTGCGTCGCACCTTCTGTATGGTGACCATGAAGGGTCCCAGCATCTCGACGCCATGAGCGAAGAACAGCGTGTAGCACCAGCCGAGCACGAGCGCCAGCGACATGGGCACGGACTCCCCCTGGACGCCCGAGAGCCTCATGACGAAGAGCAGTCCCACGAGGCACGCGTAGCACACCCTGGGGGGTCCACGCGGCACCACCGTCGTCACGGAGCAGCGGTGGCGGCGGTACAACACCGCGACGCACAGCTTTGTGGGTGCACGTCCGATTAGCACGGTTCGCTACGTACGGGCATGCGAAGCACACCCTGGGGCCGCGCGCGAACACAGCCTCCGTGTCACTGAAACTAAACTGAAAACTCCTTCATTTTATTTTGCCAGATAAGGCCCACTGAGCTTCATAGCTTTTTTTTAAACAAGCGACCTAGCTCTCACAAATGATAGCTAGGTCGCTTATTTATCATCATGTGGAAATGTATAGCAACCGAAAACTCTGAACGCGTGATGTTGATTACTGAATGTGGAGGGGAAAAACCGGAGGACCCGGAGAAAAAAATCCACGCGGCCACGGGGAGAGAGAGACACGCAAACTCCAAATATACAGCAGCAGGCGTCATGGTCGGGATCGAGCTCATGACCAGCTGTGAACCAGGCAAAGGGAGCTAACATCTCGCCACCATGGCTACCCGCGGTGATGAGATGTTGACATTGAACCACTGCGAGCCCTTTGATATCGTCTCACAGAACAGAACGCAGCTTCAGGTTTCCGCTATGGCGCGTTTGGGTCCACAAATGGCAGCAGGGCCCACGGGCCGTAGCCACCCAGACGCTGGGCTATGGAGAGGCGGGAGAATTTGGAAAGGGGGACCCTGTTCCAATCCTTGCACCACCTTAGCCCCCGTAGCCCTGAAATTTGAATTTAATTAATGGGGACCAAGCACTGCAGGACCGGTCCTCAAGTGACATTAAATATATCTCATACGGCTGCACTGTGCAGGTGTAAAGATTCCACATTTCTGGGAGGCTCAACTGGGACACATAGTGAGCTATCTGTTAACTCCACCCACTTGTAATAACCACGAAGACAAAGAGCCCCCGTATAGCCTTCATCAGACTGTTGGGGCAAGTGCTGTTATCGAGCACCTATGAAGGAACGACACGGCGCACGAGGGGGTGGGTGGCCAGCACCAACGCCTTTGTTTTCTCTAGCGGTCAATAATCGTCACCGATGTTGGCCGTGAGCGGGAATCGAACTCGGGCCGCCGGGTTCGTAGCGCAGCGTAGCGCTAACCGCTACACCACCACTCCCCACGCCCACTCATCCACGAGGCCCTGCCCACACTGACGATGGACTCATCCGCTGGCCATAGCGTGATATCAGAAGATTTTAAACCGGGGACTTGATCCCAATTTTTACAAATAATTCAGGGATAACCGGGACATCCATTCTATGAAAATGAGCACTTGCTGAAGCCAATCCAGGACATTTAGTAGTTGCTCGGTGATCTGTGGGCAGTGTGGTTGCGATGGTTATGGAAGCATTTGGGGTTGAGTGTTGTGCGTCTTTACAGGATCATGTGGAAATGCCCGCCAGTCACGATGTTTCCAAAATATCGCGAGGCCCCGACACGAATGACATCCAGCATCTGTGGGGGAAGAGAGCGAAAGAGAAATGCAAATCATATTTTCGTTCCCTTTCAATTATTTATTTGCTGTAATTAATGTCACGCTGTCCATTTTTTTAAATTACTGGCATGCAGTGCCGGATTAAGCTAGTGCGGGGCCTGTAGCATATGTTAAAAAGGGTCCGTAAATAAAAAATTACATAAATATTAAACCACAAATTTGTACTTGCATAGTAAAGTAATTGTATTTTTTCATTTTCTACACAGCCAGATAATACAACAAATCGCTAACCTTAAACACCCAGTCGTTCATTAAAGTTGAAGGCAGTATAGTACTATAGTAATAGAGCAGAATCACTGAACGGAATTTATAGCTTGAAATAATTCAGCGCGGGGCCTTTGAAACTGCGGTGCCTATAGCACCGCACTTTTGCTACTAGGATAGCTACTTGTGCTACTAGGATAATCTGGCACTGCCCGTATGCATACCGCAGGTGTTCTTCATTGCGAGGGCCGTGGGCCACTGACGGCCCCTGGGTGGCCTTTAGTGCGTCTCCCCGCCCCCCACAATCCACAAATAGGGACAACACCCCACCCATCCTCATCATCGTGCTGTGAAACCCCCCAATGGTTTCAAATGTGTGGTGGCGGCCCTCGCACTGGTGATGTCTTATTGGCTAAAGTGCCCCCCCCCCTCCGCCCCCTCTGAACATGGGTGAATGAAACTGGCACACCGGAACAAACCGCCCCACTCTAATAATTATTTTTGGGAAAACACAAAACAAACATCCCCCGTGTCGTCCTAACAGATTGTTGGGACAAGTGCTGTTAGCGAGCAGCACTTATGAAAATCCGGCGGGCACAGCCTTCATTTAACACGGACCGTTGGCATAACATCGCCATGCGTAGTGAGCCTCTGCCGCCTTGTAAACACGAAATCCCTGAACGCCCGCACCCACACTGAATCCGCAACAATAACGGCCGCTGGTCACTACCAGGTGGCGTTGACGCCACCACGACGTTTGTGCCAGGCTAGGTGCACGTTAAGGCCACGATTTTTCATAATCATTATTTTTTTTAACTGTATAGAATAGTTTTATTTTTATGTTTAAGTAAGTGACAGCGCTTTGGGCCGGCAGATTTATTCCAGAAAGGCGCCACATGTTAGCCAAAAGTAAACTGACTTGTTCTATCACACACACGCACACAAGCACGCCTTGTGTTGTATCACACACACGCACACAAGCACGCCTTGTGTGTGTGTGTGTGATACACGTTGTATCCCTTGTGTGTGTGATACACGTTGTATTACACACACAAGCACTCCTTGTGTGTGTGTGTGATACACGTTGTATCACACACGCACACACAAGCACGCCTTGTGTGTGTGTGTGATGCACGTTGTATCACACGCACACACACACACAAGCACGCCTTGTGTGTGTGTGATACACGTTGTATCCCTTGTGTGTGTGATACACATTGTATCACACGCACGCCTTCTCGCTCCCCCACTACTTTCTGACCCCGCGCCCCTTCCTGGACATCTGTGAAATATGGAGCCCTGTAGCTCATCGCATTTCTCCTCCAGTCTAAATATTATGTGTGGGCCTCTCACCTCCAGCACGAGGATGAGAATAGCCCCGAGGATGCTGACGATCTCGCCCCCGAGTCGCACAAAGTCCTGCTGAGTCTGGTAGCTCTCCTGCACGGCCACGCCAAACAGCTTCCCGTCAGTTTTGCAGAGCATTGAGGCAACTTCTTCGGTGCCGTATCGAGACGTGGTGGTGCCCAGGGGAGAGAGTTTGCCCTTGCCACGACACTGGCACACTTCATTCACATGGCCCTTTCACAGAACAATACCCAGTAAACATGGAAGAAAGTTGGTTTGACGTTGGGCCAACGTTGGCACGTGGGGCTCTGGGTCAAAATAACCGCGTGAGCCTTCGTGATCGATATTACAATTCGTTCTTTTTAACTGCTTCAACGCACCGGCTGTGGGCTGAAGCGGTAACAAACTGACCACGTTTATTCACGTGGCAGCTTTATTAGTTAGCTGCGTCGGGTGTTGGAGGCTTTGCGACACACATTTGAACTTGGGCGGCAATCTTGACGCAAATGAAATACATTGTTTAAAATCACGTTTGCTGGTGAGTGGAACCTTTTCAAGACAGAGAGAGAGAGGCTGTCGCGACAAGTGATGTTAGCGAGCGCCTATTAATGTCGGGCATGGCACAAGAGGAGGGCGGTGTGGCCAGAACCATGCCCGGCCGCCTTTGTCTCCCCGGTGCTGATGTTTTTTGTTGTTGTTCTAAACGCAGCGCCCCAGGTGCTGAGTTGGCCCCGGGGAGGCCCAGGACCGGTTCAAATATTCGCCACTGATGTGAGTCGTGAGTTTGGGTGGCAGTTGTTACTTGTGTTCAAAGGGGAGTCCATTGAGTGCAGTCGTGTTGATGCGGTGGCAATCATTGTGGGATCGAATTTCAAACCCGTCAACCCATTACGTTTCAACCCCGTATTCTTTTATAGGGGAATTGCGTTTCCAAGTACATACGGCGTACAGCCGTTTCATTACGGGCCTTGTAGGATGAACGTTGAGATGTATAAGGGGCACGGGGGTGGTGACCAATAAGGTCTAAAGGTAGGGCACTGATAAGGGGTTGACAGCGATGGAATTTAATCACCGGAGGGTGAGGTTATTCCAGTGTTCTTCACTGACTTTCAGAAGAGGGCGGCGGCGGGGGGGGGGAGGGTGAGGGCACTTGCGCCAATAAGACATCATCAGTGTGAGGGTCACACACATTATTTGAAACCATTGGCGGTTTGGCAGCAGCACGATGCTGATGATGGGCGTTGTTTTCACATTTTGTGGGGGGCCGGACCATCAGGGGCCGCCAGTGGCCATGAAAGCCTCGCAATGAGTAAGAGCCACCGGGCTATTTGGGACGTTCTGAAGATTTGAACGCGCAACCGCCCACACATTTGTGTGCGACACACGCCGGCCGGCGTAGCGCATGCTGGCGCCAGCCAGCAAAACTTTTTCCTGTTGTTCGTTATTTTCTCTTAGTGGTCGTACGCAGCTACTCGCAATGTGGAGTGGTGTGATATTTTGTAAAGTTGTAGATTGTTATAGTTGGTGGGTGGTTGTTAAAATGTTGCCCTGCATTGAAAGGTTTGGAAGGTACACGTGCATATTGAATGAGACTGACTTTACCTTCGTAAAAAAAACTTACGTTTTGCATTTAATAACGCTTTCATATGCAATTTAATTGAATAATAGTCGTTATTGTTTTACATTGTAATGACGCGTTGTCAAGTAATTGCATGAGCAGATTTGTTCGAGTAAAGTTTACCTCAGCATTGTTTATGCGTTCGCTTGAGTTGAATCCAAGTTTAGTTTGGCGATATTTAGGTGATTTTACAAATTAACTTCATACGTTTTCATTTACCGAGTGAGAATAATGTATCACAAGTTAAACGATGTTTTTTCCCTCAGGATTAATATACACAGTGGCAAAGGTAAGGCTTTATCGGCCTTACAATTAATGAATTACAAATTGCTAAATAAATACGTTACGGTCATGGTTTACTGTGTTTGTTACAAAGTTTGTACAGGATTAATCAATTAAATGTCTGAGGAGGTGCCAGGCGTGCGCCTAATCAACGTCTATAAAATTAAACTTGTATAAGTTTAAATGTTTTACATTGTCTAACGGTGAATTAATTGCGAACTTAATTGTGAAAAGCGTCACTTTTTTCGAGGACTTTTGGCTGCTATGTAAAATGAAAAAAGATAGTGTAGTGCTTTGCGGTGAGACCGCATTAATGTTTGCAATATTGTAAGCATTACATTGAATAAGTTATAATGCAATTCGAAATAATTACGTTATTACAATGCGTTGCATGTATTAAAGCTTATGTTGAAAAACAAGCGTCAGGTTATTTTTTGTGTGTAGCTTATGTTGAAAAACAAGCGTCAGGTTATTTTTTGTGTCAAATTTTGCTCAGCGTTGTTGACATTAAAATTGTTTAATGATGAGTAGGTTAATGGTGGTATTAGATTGTCATGTGCACAGCTATGAGTCGTGTACGTAGGGTGTAGTTTTCATGGGTGTAGTAGGTAGTGTTGGTTATCACCAATATCAATAGCCGCCATTCGTAACCAAGTGACGGTGTCGTCACCACGGCGCCTGTGCCAGGCTAGGTGCACTTTGAGGCCACGTGAAGTGTCGAAGGCTCGCTGGCAGGGGGGTCACGGGACAGACCCAGCAGGTGCCATGGGTTCACTGACTGAGACGACTGGCAGATGCACCAGCTGTAACCCCCCACCCCTACTGTGCCAACTCGCTGTATTTTAGCCACCCGGCGCTCCGCTCGTTGTTGTGAGCGTCGCTCCTACGCCCTCCGTTGTTGTTGGAGGGCGACTGCCTCCGACTGCCCAGTAGCGGCGTCCTTCATGAGCCTCCTCCATAGAGGCCGATATTGACACTACAGGTGCCAGTAGTCGGCAAGTCCACTCAGGTTATCAGTGCAGTGTACACAGGGTGTCGTTGAAATGAGTGTAGTATTAGGTTGAAGATTATGAAGATTGTGCATGATGTATACCGAGTTGTTTTTATATATAGGAATGTGGTGTTGACAGAATGTAGTTTTTGAGGGGTCGATGTGCTATTAAACAAGGGCCATTTCCCCAAAACATCGCCTGGTATATACTTGATTAAGGCCACGGTGTTTTGTTATTTGTCCTTGTGTACCACTGCCAGTTAAGTACATTTAAACTTACATTTTTGTTTAACATTTTACCAGGTAAGGTCCACTGAGCTGTATAGCTCTTCAGAAGCGAACTGGTCACAAATGATAGCTCAACGAGGTGGCCTTATCGTGTGGAAATTTAAAGCAGCCAAATACTCGAAACGCGTTTCTGTTGATTCTAAATGTGGTGAGAAAAATCCACGCGACCACAGGGAGAGAGACACGCAGGCTCCAAATATACAGCAGCAGCAGGCGTCGGGGTCGGGGTCGGGATCGAACCCACGACCTCCTGCAGACCAGGCGAGGAAGTGAATGTCTAGCCACTGTGCAGTGTTGATAGGTAGCAACATGTGCGTGGGCATGAGGTGTCGCGAGTTAGGTTTAACGTGTTGGCAGCGAGTCTTGAGAAGGTGGCACGCACGGACAGGGGTTTCTGGACGAGGATGACGTCGTCGCGTGGGTCCGTGGCGTTGTCCGTGCGCATCATTAGGGGCCGGTAGATGCAGGCGAGCGAGAAGCTGGTGATGTAGACCATGTAGAGCATGGTCCACATGCGGAAATAGCGCCGCCCGTACCGCTTCCACTTGATGTTGATCAGCTCCTTCACGGGGGTCACCTCCAGGATCTGGCGAGCCTGAGGGGTGGCAAAGCATTTCGGCCCCGTCGTCAGCAAGTTGCCGGCGTTGTTGGACGTCTAGCCCAGCGCCGGCTCAGAAGCTCTATTTAGACTGGAAGAATCCCATGAGCTGTGAAGCTCGTTTTGTCCAGTAGGGGCGGGTCAGAGAGTTTCAGCAAGAAACGATACAAAAACCGATAGAACTGCAAAGTATGGGGAAGCCAAGCAAGTCACTCAAAAATAATAAATGTAAATAAAGTATAAAAGTACAAATTTCACAAACACATCACGTGAGCACGTGGCGGTCGGTGCCCCTCTGAGAAAGAAGCACAGTGGTGGTGCAAGGTGGTGGTGGCGGTGGTGGTGGCGGTGGTGGTGCAAGGTGGTGGTGGTGATGCAAGGTGGTGGTGGCGGTGGTGGTGCAAGGTGGTGGTGCAAGGTGGTGGTGGTGCAAGGTGGTGGTGGTGCAAGGTGGTGGTGGTGCAAGGTGGTGGTGGTGCAAGGTGGCGGTGGTGCAAGGTGGTGGTGGTGGTGCACGGTGGTGGTGGCGCAAGGCGGCGCGCTCCGTCAGACCTCGCGCTTGTGGCTCGTGGTGATGATCTCCAGCACCGAGCGATCGTCCTCCCATGAGTCGATCTCGTTGAGGTCATACAGGGTGGACGTCACGGTGCCCACCGACCACTGCACCACTCTGCGACGCTTCACCAGGTGCCGGAACATCTGCGGTGACAAGGAACATTCATCATACGTTGACCCCTACCTAACGCTCGTAGGCCACGCGCCTACTACGCAGTACAGCAGGGGTGGCCAACCTGTAACAGACCAACAGGCAAAAAGTACTTGTAAGTTCTGCAAACAGCCAAGGTTTTTTTAATATACGTTTTTATATATTTACAGTTTTCGACAAAGCACGGGAGACATTCATTTGCCTTTGTTACTGTGATAGTACGTTCTACGTCATGCCCCTTCGATAGGGCCGCATGTGGTGGATTAAAGCGCCGCATGCGGCTCGCGAGGCGAAAGTTGGCCATCGCTGCAGTACACTAAAATGTGGACTGACACAATCTATCCGATCTGTAGGGGATTAAGTGTTGCCCCCTCACATGTGTAGAGTTTTTTCCGGTTGTTCTGGTTTCCTCCCACATGTGCAAACACTAATTGGTTGAAAACATGTTCATATAGAGAGAGCTGCAGAGCCTGGTATGTAGGAGTTCGTGGGTTCGATCCCGACTCTGACACCTGCTGTATATTTGGAGTTTGCGTGGGTTTTTCTCCACGTCCTCCGGTTTTTCCCTCCACATTTAGAAACATCCATTTAGAGTATTTGGCTGCTGTACATTTCTACATGATAAGCCACTTCTTTGAGATGTCACTTGTGGCCAGGTGGCTTCTGAAAAAAGAGTTACACAGCTCAGTGGGCCTTACCTAGTAAAATAAAATGAAACTTGTTTAGTTTATAGCCTTACAGCTTATCCGCGGTTTCTCAACAATTGTAAGATGCAACTTGCATGAACAATGTTGGACGCAATTAATCATTAGATTAGATCATATCCATTCGTGACTCTGTGTCTGAAAAACATTGTACGTACTGTACTGGCTTCCATTCTGCATAGGCACACAATATCGTGCATTTAATACCTTATCTTCATCTTGTTCTCCCTACTGGTTTGGTGGGTTGTTCAGTGATGCTGTAGTCACAGGCACTGTGACTAGGTGGTTATCTGTATATTTATTGTATATCGGCCACTCCCTCCCCCACATTACTCTGGCTATCCGAGTTGCAATGCCCTATCTTTATGGAGTAAAGCCTCATTGAGTCTCAAGAGGGTTCTGCATTGGGACGTTTTAAAAATTGCTTTAAACCAGCCTCAAGATCTTCGTACTATTCTTTGCCTGTGACTGACCATTCTAATACTATAAACTGTTTTTATTTTTTTATTTTACCAGGTAAGGCCCCACTGATAGCCACCTGGCTATCACAAATGATAGCTCAACGAAGTGGCTTATCATCATGTGGAAATGTATAGCAGTCAAATACTCCAACTGCATGTTTCTAAATGTGGAGGGAAAAGCGGAGGACCCACAGACAAATCCACGCGACCACGGGGAGAACATGCACACTCCAAATATACAGGCGTCAGGGTCGGGATCGAATCTACGACTTCCTGTATACCAGGTGAGGAAATTAACATCTCACCACCGTGGCACCCCTGCAACTATGCCTTTAAAAAAATATATATATAGACCTCAATTTCTCAGTTTGTGCCCATGAAGCACACGTCTTGCTGTTGTATATAGTATCACCACATATGGTTGTATTGAGACATTCTGTTGGGATGCAAGCAGAAAGCAAATTGTTGTGAAACTACGAAAGACGTGATAAGGAGGAGAGAGAGGTACAAATAGATGCAGACGCTTAACCGGGGTGGCCCTAGACGGGCTGCCAGCACTTGGCGCCCTTGGTGAACCACGCAATTGACATAAATAAGCATACAAATAGACACGAATGTATATCCTCCTGTAAAAAGTTATTGTATTTACTGTGTCGTACTTACCACTCAAATGTAGAAGACTCTGCATGGGGTGATGTACGTAGTACCAACTACACTCTCGTTTTAACAACTTGTGTAACTGAAAGGCAGCTCTGTTCTTCACCTGAGGACGGCTGCTTGTGTTGTGGCCGAAACGTCGTGATAATTTTATTATGGAATTTTTTATTATTTTATTATTTCCCTTCTACGTGACTTTACCGAAAGAACCAATAATATAGCTATGGCAATATGAATTATGGCATTGGCTTGAAGAAAGCCTGCATCCAGCGGTATTTTTTTTTATCACGGCTGGCCATGATGATGCAAGGGGTGCGTTTTTGCGAAGGATGGTTTCAGGGTGACTGCGGGAGGATGAGGCTCTCACCACCACGTTGCCCTTGGCTGCAGCGAGCTTGAGGGGGGTGTAGCCTTTACGGTTGAGCACAGACTCCGGGCAAGGCTGGCCCTTGCCCCTCTGCGTGCTCGCCAGGATGAAGTCGTACATCTGGCAGGCGATGATGCGGTTCTTATGCAGCACCAGGGTATGGAGGACCGTATTGCCTGCATTGTGGGAGCACACAATGGGCGCATGGTGGTGGCGCATCAGCCGGTCCTCTCAGTCAGTCAACCCGTGGCACCTGGGTCTGTCCTTTGACCTCCTGCCAGCGGGCGTTCGACACTTCACGTGGCCTTAAAGTGCACTTAGCCTGGTACAAGCGCCGTGGCGAATGGAGGTTGTTGTTGGTGGCCGCGGCGGCGAGAAAACGAGACGCTTCTCGCCTCGCACGTGGAGGTGTGGAACACGGTGCCTGCGTGTTTGACCAAGTGTTGGGCTAAAGCTCCCGAATGTTCTGGTTTCGACTGGGACAGGCCAGCTATCAGAGGCTCTCCCCGGTATCACGAAACATTTGCAAAATAAAAGTCTGGAATTTTGTCCCGGTATGATATTTTCTGCCCTCACGCTTGACTTATCAGAATATTAATTTACTCGGGGTTGTTCGGGGGCACCTGTGGCGCCCCTCACAACCATTTATGGCCATCGGCCAGGAAAGTCATCAAAAAAATTACACGCTAACGACACATTCGTGCAAGCACCAGATGCTCCGTTTTGAAGTTTCAAAATGAAACATCTTTGAATTGTATTATGTTTTGATTTAGATAATTTTATTTCTTCATTAAAAGCTTATATCATTTTACATCTGGAAGACTCAATTGAAAAGGACATTTCGTGTGAATTTTCTCTCGTCGTTAAGTAGATGGCCTTGCTTCGGTTCGATGCGGACTTTCACCTGTTTGGGATTGCGGGATCGAGATTAGGTGACATAGAGCTGCTGGCCTTGCGAGAAGACCGCCGTCTGCAGATCGATTCCAACGTGATCGAACGTCTGTCCCTGCGCCTCCGTCGTTCATGCAGGGGGCGCGTAGATTTGCAGCGCCCCCTGCATGAAAACGACGGAAAATGCAGCGTTCATCACAGATAGATAAAGTAGTGCGCTTATATAAGAGTATACTGGAGGAATCCGATGAGCTATAAAAACTCTTTTTCACAGATGTCCAGTAGGGGTGGGTCAGAACGTTACAACAACAAACAGTACAACAACACGACAGGAGTGCAAAGTACAAGAAGGGTAAACACATCACCCAAACACAAACAAACACAACAACACACCATCCCCATCCTACTACGCAGAGCCCACCGAGGTGTTAGCTTATTTTTTACAAACGATCGCTCAACAAAGTGGCCCATGATTTGGAAACTTATAGCACCAAAATCTAGCAAAGGGCGGGACTACCTGGTAAGTGGACAGCATTGGAAGTGGAGTAGGTGGGTGGCCTATGAGCGAGACCATTCGTGTTGATTTTTTCCACGTCCTCCGGTTTTTCCCACCACATTTAGAAACATGCTTTTAGACCCTTTTAAACATTATTTTGCTGCTATAAATGTCCAAATGATAAGGCACTTTGATGAGCGATCATTTGTGGCAAGGTCACTTTAAAAAATAATAAGTTAATTCCTCAGTGGGCTTTGCCTGGTAGGATGGGGATGGTTTCGTTTTATTTGTAAGTGTTTGGGTGATTTCTAGATTTGAAGTTTTCGTGACTGCAAGGATCCATACTCTTTGGTTCTTTCGGTAAAGTCACGTAGGTAAAAAAAAAATAGAAATAAAATTCTCACGACGTTTCGATTGCAACACAAGCAATCATCATCAGGTGTGACAACCACAGAAATATATTTTTTACTGAAGTGGGAGAGATGCCGGAGTTAAAAGGGTTTATATAAGTCATATTTTTTCACCTACGTGACTTTACCGAAAGAACCAAAGAGTATGGATCCTTGCAGTCACGAAAAGTTATAATCTAGAAATCACCCAAACACTTACGAATAAAACGAAACCATCCCCATCCTACCAGGCAAAGCCCGCTGAGGTATTCACTTATTTTTTTAGAGTGACCTGGCCACAAATGCTCGCTCAACAAAGTGTCTTATCATTTGGACATTTATAGCAGCAAAATAATGTAAAAAACGGTCTAAACGCATCTTTCTAAATGTGGTGGGAAAAACCGGAGGACGTGGAAAAAAAATCAACACGAATGGTCTCGCTCACAGGCCACCCACCTACTCCACTTCCAATGCTGTCCACTTACCAGGTAGGCCCGCCCTTTGCTAGATTTTGGTGATATAAATGTCCAAATCATGGGGCCACTTTGTTGTGCGATCATTTGTGGCCAGGTCACTTCTGAAAAATAAGCTAACACCTCAGTGGGCTATGCGTGGTAGGATGGGGATGGTTTGTTGTTGTGTTTGTTTGTGTTTGTGTGATGTGTTTACCTTTCTTGTTCTTTGCACTCCTATTGTGTTTGTTGCCATCACGTTTTTACCCCATGCCCGACCAGACATCTTTGAAAAAGAGCTTTATAGCTCATCGCATTCCTCCTGCAGTACAAATACAGATTGTAGTTCTGTAAAAGTGGGCAGGGCTGATGGGGTAGAGGCTCGCCAGCACGCCATGTTTTCTTGATGAACATCCAAGGATTCTGGCCACTCAACGTTTTGAACGTCGCATTTTTAAGAAGGGGTTGGGGTCTAAGTGTCGAGTGCGGTCGGGGGACAAGGGCACTTCCAGGAGGTTGCAGCTTCTTACCTTGGGAGTCCTGCGCACATATCCTGGCCCCGTGCTTCAGGAGCAGTCGCACCATCTCGAGGTTCCCCGTGCTCGCGGCGAATGACAGCACGTACTCGCCTGGGGGGCACATAGCACACGCAGCGCATGCCGTGCAGTGACCACTCGTTATACAGAGTTCTAGAGGTAGGAATTTTGCAGGGACGGAGGATCCACGAACCGTGTGAATTTCCTGCCGACGGACAGCTAAAAACCACTGAAATTCCTCGCCACGGTCAACTCTGGTGCCACGGTGAATGCAGTTATCCGTTGTTGTACCGCGGCGGTATGTGCAATGCCGTCGTGGCATCGCGGCGAGCTTCGGTGCGCTGTGGGCGTACCGTAGTGAGCGTGGCTGCGGTGTTTGTCGGTGAAGTAGGTGCCGGTGGCACGCGGCGACACTGCATTTGCCCCACGCGCCAGGAGCTGTTTCGCCAGCTCCACGTTCTGGTTGAGCACGGAGGTGTGCAGCGCCGTCTGACCTGCGGGGACACACGGGGCCGTACGCGCATCGATGCGGAAGCAGACCTTTTCACTCGTCGGTACCACCTGACGTTGAAAGCCATCGGTGGTTCGTGGTTTTGGGAGGGGGGAGGGGGAATCTTTTGTAATAAACAGTGGGAAAGTGACACCGTTTTTTTTATAAATAGTCCACAGTTTATCGTTAAGCTTTACAAAACCCTTTCGCTTGCACGCAGGCTTGTGGATAACGAAGCCTTATTTGAAAACAACATCCTTACATAGAGAGAACAATTCGTTTTCATGAAGAGCTTACGAAACATTAAACTTACGCGAATGCAGCGTACTGTACCTATGGTACAAACAAATTGTGATTTTTTTTTAAATTATATATTGTAACATTTATCATGGGACCTTTTTGCCAGCATCAAAGCATGAAACATATGAATAGGGTTTACCCTTTCTGGCAATAAAACAGGTGTTAAAATGTTTCAGCAAAAAGGTATCCCATGCTATAGCTGCTCACCCCGAGCTATCAATCCTCCGATACGTGCATTGTCTTTGTGCTGTTCGCCTGTTGGCATTCTCTGGTCTAACACTGGTGGTGAGACTAAGCCACAAAGAAGACTGTCTCTGGTGTAGGCCAACCAGTTTCAAAGACAATGCATCATACATTATCAGAGTTTGTTTGCCCGTTCACCACAAGTATGCGTGGTTAATGCAGTACTTGATTCCTTGCATAAGGTATCAATTTGGTGTTTGAACATCTTAACACCTAAATTTTGATTTAAAGTTTTCGTGACTGCAGGGATTCATATTCTTGCTTGTGTTTCCCTTCTACGTGACTTTACCGAAAGAACCAAGAATATACTCTTTGGTTTTTTTTCGGTAAAGTCACGTAGGTAAAGTCAAATAAATGAAAACAACTAAATTAAATCACGACGTTTCAGAGGCAACACAAGCTTCCGTCTTCAGGTGGAACAGCCACAGCAAGAAGACGGAAGCTTGTGTTGCCTCCGAAACGTCGTGATTTAATTGAGTTGTTTTCATTTATTTTATTTTACCTACGTGACTTTACCGAAAAAAACAAAGAGTATGAAGCCTTGCAGTCATGAAAGCTTCAAATCTAGAACCAAGAATATCTTAACACCTGTTTTATTGTCAGAAAGGGTAACACCTATTCTTATTTTTCATATTGTAAAATTTCTATTTTCTTCTGTACAGCATATGGGCACCGTAGTGTAATCCCAACATCTGTATGGTGAAGGCTGGATAACAGATCCAAGTGGGATATTGTTTCTCAGAGTGAAGCATGGAGGGGATTTTTTGTTTCCTCGAGGTCGCTACAGGAGCCGTGAAGGTAGAAGCTCATGATTGTATGTACGTATGTTGAACTTCTTTCGCACCGTACGTGGTCAACCGTGCTAATCGGAGGTGCGGGAGGACAACAAACAAACCACAAAAAGCTGTAAAAATAATAAATTAGTGTTCATTCTAGCCGATTTAAACGTGCATAGATTCCAGTGGCTACCTAATATTGTAAGGAAGAGCATTCCAGACGGCTGCAGAAGCGCATCTGAAAGCGCGCGATGCATCGACCGTCTTTGTTCGATGGCCAGCCAAAAGCCGCTGCTGCTGCTGCGAGGATGCCCAGAGTTCGCGTTCTGATTTCCACGGTAGAGCGAGTAGTTCACCTTGCTGCTCTTTGGTCACCATGGTGGAGTGCGTGGTTACCCTGGTAGAGGTCGGAGGTCATGCGCTCGTTGATGAGCGTGGGCTCCGCGTCCAGGAGGGCGAGCGCCGCTCCCAGGTTCTCGCACTGCACGGCCACGTGGAGGGCCGTCTCTCCCAGCACCCCTACACCGTACCACACCGCACGTTTCACCACGCGTTACACCACACCGCAGCACACTGCGCCACACCACGCGTCACACCACGCGCATCACACCGCAGCACACTGCACCACACCACGCGTTACACCATGCGCACCACACCGCAACATGCGCTACACCACGCGCACCACACTGCGCGTTACACCACACCGCACGACACTGCGTGTTAAACGACACGCATTGCACCGCAGCACACCGCGCCGCGTGTTAGACCGCACGCGCCACACCATGCGTTACACCACATGCACCACATCGCACCACGCGTTACACCACGTGCACCACATCGCAGCACACCACACCACACGTGACACCACACTGCACCACACTGCACAACACCGCACGCACTACACCGCACCACGCGTTACACCACACGCACCACATCGCAGCACACCGCACCACACGTTACACCACACTGCACCACGCCACGGCCAACCGCACCACGCATTACAGCACACGCACTACACTGCACCACACCGCATCAGACATCACACCGCACCACACGTTACACCACACACACACACCACCCCACGGCAGACACCCCACGCGTTACACCCCGTGACGGGCACACGTGACGCGCTCGTCCCAATTCGGGGCACCACACACACAGGGCGGCGTGGCCTCCGCCGCCACCACATCGCGACGTCTGAGAACTCTCCCCGCTAGATTTCGCCCCCCAAGCCGTCACTGTTGTTCATCGGCCATGCCTGCTTGTGATAGCGATCGGCAGCGATGGCCCTCGTGGATCGTGGCCTTCAGAAGCAATTATGTTTTTTTGCCCACCGCCTTCCTTTCATTGTAAAAATGTCTTAACTGTAATTGAAATTTTTTTTAAATACAAATTTTCATTTTAAGTTGTTACCACAAACCAAAAAAAATAGCAACAACGCATGTTAAAAGTTCCATCTTGAACAGCATTTTGCCGGCAATGTAATCAGTTATAAAATACACTGCACCTTACGTCGTCTTTCCCTGTCTCTTGACGTTTCTCTGATAAGTCTTCATTAGTCCCTTTGTGTCTCTGGGTCTCTTTGTGTCTCTCCATGTCTGCTTTGTTACCTCTGCTGCCCGGTGTTGATGAATGTCTCATGCCTCTTCCATGTCCCTCCCACGCCTCTGTCTCTCTGTCTTCCCGTGTCCCTATTGCTCTCTGTGTCTCTCTGTCTTCACCGTGTCCCTATTGCTCTCTGTGTCTCTCTATCTCTCTGTCTTCACCGTGTCCCTATTGCTCTCTGTGTCTCTCTGTCTCTCTGTGTCTCTCTGTCTTCCCGTGTCCCTATTGCTCTCTGTGTCTCTCTGTCTTCACCGTGTCCCTATTGCTCTCCGTGTCTCTCTGTGTCTCTCTGTCTTCCCGTGTCCCTATTGCTCTCTGTGTCCCTCTGTCTCTCTGTCTTCACCGTGTCCCTATTGCTCTCTGTGTCTCTCTGTGTCTCTCTGTCTTCCCGTGTCCCTATTGCTCTCTGTGTCCCTCTGTCTCTCTGTCTTCACCGTGTCCCTATTGCTCTCTGTGTCTCTCTGTGTCTCTCTGTCTTCCCGTGTCCCTATTGCTCTCTGTGTCCCTCTGTCTCTCTGTCTTCACCGTGTCCCTATTGCTCTCTGTGTCTCTCTGTGTCTCTCTGTCTTCCCGTGTCCCTATTGCTCTCTGTGTCTCTCTGTCTTCACCGTGTCCCTATTGCTCTCTGTGTCTCTCTGTCTCTCTGTCTTCCCGTGTCCCTATTGCTCTCTCTGTCTCTCTCTGTCTCTCTGTGTCTCTGTCTTCACCGTGTCCCTATAGCTATCTGTGTCTCTCTGTCCCTCTGTCTTCACCGTGTCCATATTGCTCTCTGAGTCTCTCTGTCTTCCCGTGTCCATATTGCTCTCTGTGTCTCTCTGTCTTCATCGTGTCCCTATTGCTCTCTGTGTCTCTCTGTCTCTCTGTCTCTCTGTCTTCACCGTGTCCCTATTGCTATCTCTGTCTCTCTATCTTCCCGTGTCCCTATTGCTCTCTATGTCTCTCCTCGTGTGCCACTCACCGCGCTGCAGGAGGTCCGTGTCGCCCTGCTTGTGCAGCCTCTGGATGGCCTCCACGTCATTGTTCTTGGCGGCCGTGAACAGCGGGGTCTCCTGGATCCTGCGAGACGGAGCCGTAGGGAGCCACAGGATGGGCAGCGTGAGTGGGGGGGGGGTGAGACGGGAGGAACTTAATGATGCTCATGGAAATGTTCCACCAGCACAGATCGACGACGAGTATCGGAAAGGCCCTTTGACACGGCATGGGTCTGCACGGACAAGCGAGGGTGCGTCGACGAGTCCGAGCACCTGTGCTTGTCACCTGTCGACGCCTGCAACTCACCGGCACATCAATCGCCACTCGTATTGGAGCAGGTGACGAGGAGGAACTCCTTTCGACTACCAGACCAAATGGCGCAGCGGACGAGGTGCCGACGAGGACTGTTCGCCTCTTGGGAGCGCGACAGGCGGGCAGGACTCACCTCTTGTGCTGGAGCAGGTACAGTTCATCCTCGGCGTTCACCGCGTTCTGCTGCTGCAGGTTCAGTGCGCGGCTCAGGAGGCGACCCAGAAATCCACGCTCCAGCATCGCTGGGAAGGAGCTGCGCCCTGCCGCCCCCTTTCCTGCTTCTGGTCTTGCAAGTGGCCTCACGTCTCCTCGGGCGGACGTCTCAGGGGGCCCCAAAGACATCGAGGACTGCGCTGCGGCCGGTGAGCAACGATGACACGGAGGAGGAGCTTGAGGAGGAGGAGCTTGAGGAGGAGACAATGGGAGGAGGGAGGGGCGAACAGAGTTCGAGGCACGGCGAGGCACGGAGGCACCGTCCAGATTGTGCGCCGATTTACGATCGTGAAGATTTGGGTGATTATCTTGCAAAATGGGGTTGGGTTGAGGAGGTGGAAATGTGGCTGGACTCGTCAGGCGAGTGATTGCCGCCTCTCACTGGGATATATTAAAAACAAAAACCCCTACCTGTATTTTCACACGCGCACGCACGCAAACCGGTCTTGCCAGGGAGGTGACACGGGGCCACGGGGGCAGAGCGCGCACGAGGCCCGCGGGCACACGAGGGGCGATGCCGCTCAGGACGCAGCCGCTACCGCGTCTGCTGCCGCAACTAGAACGCGTTTGGTGGGGAGTTTCACGGGATCCGGTAAAAAAAACTAACAAAAAAATTTGAAGCGACATTGATTCGAATGTCATAATTTATCTTCCCCGTGTCGTGTCCGCTCAAGAGTGACAGCGGCGTTTCGTTGCTTTCGGCAAACTCCCACGGTTCGTGTCAATTCCATTCTCTTTCACGATGTCATTCTTGCTGCCTCCCGTGTTCGTGTTGGTTTTGTGGTTGTCATTGAGTTGCGAATCATCCGTGCAGAGTTGGATGTAAAGTTGCTCGTGTGTAACTCTCGGCCGAATTTCTGCAAAGTCAACTTTTAAACTCCTTGTCTTTGGTGCGATAGCGCAAGCGCGCTAATTGCTTCTGCGGAGTCACGTGGTCGTCATCATCATTGGGACAATAAATTAACATCGCTGAAATGTGTATCAACTGATAATAGTTTTTTCCCCCTTTTATCTGGCAACAAAACAGGTGTTAAGTTCTTCTTTGGTTCTTTCGGTAAAGTCACGTAGAATGAGAATAAAATAATAAATTGATAAAATAAAATAACACAATAATATTCTCACGACGTTTCGGCCACAACACAAGCGGCCTTCATCAGGTGAAGGGACGAGACTGTCTGGTAGGACAGCTTGTGTTGTGGCCGAAACGTCGTGAGAATATTATTGTGTTATTTTATTTTATCAATTTATTATTTTATTCTCATTCTACGTGACTTTACCGAAAGAACCAAAGAAGATGAATCATTGCAGTCACGAAAGCTTTAAATCGAGGTGTTAAGTTGCTAAAACACCAAACTGAAACCTCTTACAAGGAATCATGTCTGCATTAACCACAATTATTGTGGTCAAAATGCAAACAAAAAACACACTCTGTTAATATATAATATATGCATTGTCTTTGAAACTGATTGGCCCACACCAGAGACAGTGTACGCCTTTTGGCGTCCTCTGGTCGAACACCGTTTGAGACGAGGCTCAAAAGAAAGCTGTCTCTGGTGTGGACCAATCAGTTTCAAGGACAATGCATTTATTATCAGTGTGTTTTTTGTTTGCATTTTGGCCACAAGTATTGTGGTTAATGCAGACATGATTCCTTGGTAAAGGTTTCAGTTTAGTGTTTTAACAACTTAACACAGCTGTTTTGTTGCCAGATAAAAGGGGAAAATCCTATTATCATATTTTGGTACTGAACTATTGCAGCATAGGGATTTTTAATAAGTCTATTTTCCCATTTTTTGAAATTAAGCATTCACCTTGGTTAATTGCCATATATATATTCTTATATTTTACCTTAGTTCTCTAAAATGCCTGTTATTTGTTGATTTTAAATCGGCCCAGCAGACATTTCCTTAGTGGTCACCCCGTGCCCCTTATAAATCTCGATGTTCACCCTACAAAGTCCCATCACAAGGGAGAAACACAAACAAATAGACACATTTGATTATTTTTGCCCGTATTGAAGTGGCTGTACGCCGTATGGACCTGAAAAATCAATTTTCTTGTACAAGAATACGGAGCAAACCGTGTGGGTTGACGGCTATGGAATCCCTGGCAGGCTGCCTACGTGAAATGTGAGGACGAGGGTTCGAACCCCTTGCTCTCCACTGCATGTATTAAAGACGTGAGCCCTCATTGAGTTTGTTGATAAATTGTGCCCTTATATTCTTGGGTCTTTTGGTAAAGTCACGTAGATAGGTTCAAATGAAATAACAAAACACCTATCTACGTGACTTTACCGAAAGATCCAACAATATGAATTCCTGCAGTCACGAAAGCTTTAAGTCAAGATTTATGTGCCCTTGTTACGATTTAGTTCCTACATTGTTACGCATTAGTATCAATCTTTGTCGGTGTTACATCACGTCTCGGATGTGAACACGTGCTTGGAGAACCAATTCTAGAGGGCCTAAGGGAATACATCTGTTTTTTGCAATTGAGATATACGCTGCATGACCTTGCAGAGCATACAAGGCTAAGAATTAAAATGCAATCCAATGTGTAATGCACATAATAATAATTCCATTCATAGAGCGGCTTTTCATCAAGGATCTCAAAGCGATGTACAGGAAACAGCAGCAGACAGCATAAAAATGATTTTATCATAAATACATTTTTTGAAGCCATTTACTTAATTAACTTAAAGTTTAGTAAGCGAAAAGGTATAAATAGGTTTTAATACGCATTTTTGAAATGTTCACTGGCTCAAAGAGATCCCTGATATCTCGTGGATAGTACAATGCCGCATATCTGACTTAATGGAATGAGGTATGGATGGATATGCGAACCAGTGAGATATGTTAGCATGTAAATAAATCGGTTTTTTACCGTGCACAAATCGATCACTACACAACAGCAAAGTTCAGACTGCTGTCATCTTGGGGAAAATGCTTAGCGAGGTGACATGAATTACAAAACTGGAACTTTTACTACGCTGTTTGCAATATCGGCCTTCTTCAAGCAAAAACTCTAAAGAAATATGGAACGAGCGGTAATAAATGAACGGTAAATATCAGAATATGTATTTATACCGGAGGAATCCAATGAGCTATTTAATTAATGAGGGGACTTCCTCAAGGCTGTCGCTTTGTTTTTTTTAAACTCATCGCGGGCTCTTTTCTCGGAACTGGGTGGGCCACATAATTGGTCAGGACAGATACGTGACAGATTGGCGATGCATCGTGTCAGCAAATTCCTATCTAAATGGCATTCTCGCGTTGCGTTCCGCAGTAGACGTCTCCCCGTGTTGATTTTCACCATGAGTGCACTCTGTGTGTACTTGTTTCTCACTCTCTGCTGGAAACCCAGATGAGGAATTTTTTTTGTTACCTTTGATGAGTTTGAAGGCTCGGTAACAGTGCGAACGATGGGAAAAAAATAAGAAGAGGTTTTACTCTTTCTGGCAATAAAACGGGAGGTTAGAATAGGGGTTTCCCCCTTTTTTTGGCAACAAAACAGTTGTGTTAAGATATGGTTGGTTCTTTCGGTGAAGTCACGTCGAATGGAAATAATAAAATAATAAAAAATAAAACTATAAAATGTCAAACAACATTTTTTATTATTTTATTACTTCCCTTCTACGTGACTTTACCGAAAGAACCAAGAATATGAATCACTGCAGTCGCGGAAGCTTTAAATCGAAATTTAGGTGTTAAGATGTTAAAACACCAAACTGAAACCTTTTACAATAAATCATGTCTGTACGTTATAATTAACAAAACGATTTAGGTGCACAACGCATAGGATTTGATATATGGATGTAATTACCAGCGACACGTCTGAAGTAGTAACTAATTGGTGCGTTTTGTTTACGTGACAAATCCCTTACTGATTGACTTTGTCAGGTGGTGGAGGGTTACACAATATTTATACTTACGCGATCAAACCCAAAAACCTTTATTATGAATATTGGTCGCGAAAGCCTCCTACGTGTTAATCTGAAAGGCGGCTGACACCACAGCACGAACCACACGTTGCGGATTTACAGTGCATTGGACACCTATCTAAACCGCACGTTTCAATTAACAGTTTCTACAGCCCCTTGGAGTCTTCCTAAGCTCTGATACCCCTGTAGGAGAAGACAAAGGGGGGGGGGGGGGTGTGGGAGTGCCTATATGCCCTCATGAATGCTCTTAAGAGTCAATGTCCACGGGAGGAGCGATCTGAACGGGTTCCATGTTTGATGGTACGCTCCCTCCCTGCGCTTTAGTTTTGGACTAAGATGCAAGTTGCTCTGTGTTGATGTCAGATTTTAGTCTCAGGGCAAGCGAGGAGGTCATCACTGCGCAACGTCACGTGCACCCACGTGTGTCCCGTGAATCTGACAGGGCAGTGCCTTTCCTTCGTTGTGTTTCACGCCGTTGCTTTTTTGCTGCAAATCATCCAACCCAAAAGAGAGCTTAAAGGCCACTCTGATTTTCCCCACGTTTAAAATTCCTGCATGCTTTTATCAGAGCTCAAAATCTTTATTTTAGACTGCAGGAGGAATCCGATGAACTATGAAGCTCTTTTTGCACAGATGTCCGATAGGGGCACGGGGTCATAAAATAGAAGGGGAGCCACAAGGTTTGCTTGTGTGTGTGCGATAAAAACGCGGTGAGGTGGCACAATGTAGGTGGTGTCATCTGCCAGTCATCTCAGTCAGCCAACTCCTGGCACCTGGGGGTGGTCTGTCCCGTGACCTCCTGCCGCCAGCTAGCATACGACACATCTCAAGTCAAGTCAGTTTGTTTTTGATTAACATGTGGCGCCTTTCTGGAACAAATCTGCCAGCCAAAGCACCATCACATAATGAAATAGTTCTATACGGTAAAAAAACACATTTAATAATAATGAAAGCCAAGCGATAGAAAAAGCGATCGGAATGCAAAGTGAAGGAAATATGTAAGCAAGTCACTAAAAATAAACAAATAAAATATATATGAGAACATAGCAAAAGTGTATCAATTCCTACCGATTTTTCAACACTAAATGCAAGCTTGGGCAAGGCAGAAAAACAACAGCAGTCCCAGACCATAGCAATAAAACTACATAGTCCATCGATAAAATTCACACATTAAAATTGTTATTATGCCACTCAATGCCATAATACAATCTAAATACATACTGTAGTTTACAAATGTACCATTTCAGCAGATTTTAAATTAATTTTTAGCGTACACTGTTGCACATTGAAAATAAGTTTTTTTCATGCCTGCAATCTCACGGCTCGAACCTATTATTCGATAATAAAACCACTCATCAAAAGTTCATCATGAGGAAACATCAAGAAACGAGACCAATTGGTGGCCTTAAAGAACCTTTGCAATAAATTGCTTCGAGTCATCATCAATGCGAAACGAAGGGGAAACTGAATCGGCCTCATCCGATATCTGAAATGAATACAAAATCTCGCGCAGCACGTGAACAAATCACCTCGCATCTGGGGATTACACAATGGGTGATATCATCTCATGAAATCCGAGCAATAATATAGTACGCTTGGAATTTGAGAGATTTTTTTTTTTTGCCCGAGGTTCAGCAACTGGCCAAACGGATGATGTAAGTACATTTGGAAGGCAACTTTGTTAACTATGTGGAAATGACATTTGCTAAATGAACAGCGTTTTTCTAAATGTCTTTATCAATTTGTGACACTTGGTGTTATGGGTGTTTAGACCCCCCCCCCCCCACAGCAACATTTTTACACATGGCCAAGAGACGCGACGACATTTTTGTATAACAGTGCTTAAATTTTTACTTAAAACTTTCGTGACAGCAGGAATTCATATTCTATGGTTCTTTCGGTAAAGTCACGTAGAAGATAGAAACAAATAATAACAATAGAATAATAAAAATAAAGTGAATAAAAAATAATAAAAATATCACAACATTTCGATCGCAACACAAGCGGTCGTCATCAGGACCAGGGAGGTTAGCCTCTGAGGGCAAGCTGTTTATAAAGGTTTGGCGATGGGCGGGGCAGCTAATGTTAATGTCGGAGAGGGCTCCGACACCGGCAGTAGGTCTACACCAATCAGAGAGCTGTTTATAAAGGTTTAGCGATGGGCGGGGCAGCTAATGTTAATGTAGGAGAGGGCTCCGACACCGGTAGTAAGTCTACACCAATCAAACAGCTATTTATAAAGGTTTAGCAATGGGCGGGGCAGCTAATGTTAATGTTGGAGAAGGCTCCGACACCGGCAGTAAGTCTACACCAATCAAAGTGCTGTCTATAAAGGTTTAGAGATAGGCGGGGCAGCTAATGTTAATGTAGGAGAGGGCTCCAACACCGGCGGTAGGTCTACACCAATCAAAGCATTGCACCTCGCTCCACACACCCACACTGCTGACGGTGGAAGTTGACAAGAAAACACAAATCAAATCATGACCCAAAGTGGAGGGGTGTTGAGGTCCATGTCTTGATGGACACGGGAGCCTCGGCCACCATTATTTCCGATGTTATTTTAAAATTGTTGCCGATTTCTGCACGACAAGTGTGACCTGACATAAATGCTTGTTTTCGCGGCGAACGGTGGGAACATGGGCATTGTTGAACAAGTGGATGCCCGCATCGAAATTGGCAAGGTTGCTGTGGTCGGGCCTGTACTAATCTCAAAAACGCTGGCAGTACCCTGCCTTTTGGGTACCGATTTCCTAAAAAGAATGCCTATTAAGATCCGGGTCGATCAGGGTTGTGAAGAAATGCCGTCAGGTCGCAAATTGTTTTTTTTGGCGTCTCCGCTTGTGCATACGGCAGTGTGTGTCATTGTCCAAGCCCTTGTTAGGGACTCGGTGGAGATCCCGCCGGGCTCACAGATGCTTGTACCGTTACGTATCGCAAAGAGTTGAGAAATGTTGATCCGACGGCTGGAGTCCTTTTGACTCCATCGAATACGGCGACCCGTGAATTGGCGCTAGTAGGCGCACAGACGGTCGTTCGCTCCGACCAAGCTCTATTTTTACAAGTGCTTAACGTGGGTCCGGGTACGGTTGCGATTCAGGCGGGTACATGATTGGCTCATGCTACGACCACATTTTGTGAGAATGATGCCGTTGCGTCGGGAGGTGTGGTTGGTGCAGTAGAACAGACTGGATTTGTGAACGGGATGTGGGCAGAAGCGCTATGTCAGGATAATTCGCAGTTGTCTTCGGAGCAGCAAGGTGAATTGCGATCGCTCCTGTGTGAATTCTCTGACGTGTTCAGCAAAAGTGAATTTTATATTGGCCGTACCTCCCTGGTGCAACATCATATCGACACGGGGGAGGACAGCCCTATTCATCAGAACTCGTACCGATTGAGTCCACTAGAAAAGGAACGTGTGCAACGGGCGGTCGACATGTTGGCCACCGATATTATTTCTCCATCTACTAGCCCTTGGGGAGCTCCTGTCGTGCTTGTTAAGAAAAAGGACGGTAGTCTTAAGTATTGCATTGACTTCCGTAAATTGAACAAGGTTTCCGTAGCCGACGCATACCCACGTTTTTTTTCTACTCTCGACTTGTCATCGGGGTTTTGGCAGCTTCCCCTTGATGAGTCATCGAAGCCCAAAACCGCGTTCCGCACACCCCAGTGACTCTTCCAATTTAATTGCCTTCCGATGGGCTTGAATTCAGCTCCAGCCACCTTTCAACGATTCATGGAACTCGTCTTGACTGGCCTGTAGTGGGACTCGTGTCTCATTTATTTGGACGATGTCATTGTGTTCAGCAGCACTTTTGACGAGCATCTCTGGTGGCTGCGATCTGTTTTTGTTAGGATGCAATCAGCCAATTTGAAATTAAAATTGGTGAAATGTCATTTTCTGAAAAATTATGTGCACTATTTGGGTCACATTGGAGGAAGAGGCATTCCTGGCCCTTCGGGAGCGGTTGTCCGACGCGCCCACACTCGAGTATCCTGATTTCTCCCTGCCATTTATTCTTGACACAGACACTAGTGATACGGGCATAGGTGCCGTCCTGTCCCAGGTTAAGAACGGGGTTGAGAAAAAGGTCGTGTATGGCAGCCGCGTCCTGTCCCCTCACAGAACGGCATTATTGTGTTACTCGTAGAGAACTATTGGCCAAGGTCTATTTCATTTAACAGTACCGGCCTTACCTCTACGGCAGAGATTTAATTGTCCCCTGGAACACGCGGCCTTTCAGTACTCCTTGAAGGTTGAACAACCTTCTGGCCAACTTTCGCGTTGGCTCGAAATTCTGCTGGAATTCTCATTCTGCGTGATATATTGAAAAGGTGTTTGGCATTGCAACATGGACACCTTGTCCCATTTGCCTCCATCGTCTAATTGCCCATGTTCAACAGGTGCGGGCCGTCGTAAACCCTCGACGGTGAATTCGGCTACCGCCATAGCTGCTTTCAATGACACGGAGCCCGTTGGGGCGGTAGCACCTGCTGATAGCGTTTTGCACCTTCCGTGCTCTGAATGGGTTCATGAGCAGTTGGAAGATGATTCCCTGAAGGTCTTGCGGCGTCGCGCGGAATTGGAAAAATAAGCTCCTGCTCCTGTTGATGGGCCACGAATGGTCCTTCATGATGACCTGTTGATGTGGACGGTAGATATGTTAGACTGTTGTCGTGTCGTCGTCCCCACTGCTCTTCGAGTTGAATTGATTCGAGTGGTGAATGAGGATAAATTGTTGCATCTCGGTGTTCGGAAGACCTTGCTGATGCTGCAGCACGATTATTATTGACTGGGTATGTCAAGTGATGTGTACCAATTGGTCCAAGGCTGTACAGATTGTGTGTGTAGGAAACCGCCGCAGAGGAAGTCCCAGCCTCCACTGCAATCCATTTCAGTTTCACGGATTAACGAACTGGTGGCGCTCGATATCCTTGGGCCCTTCCCTGCCACTCCGAGAGGGAATAAGTTTCTCTTGGTGGGGGTTGAGTATTTCTCCCAATGGCCTATGGCTTGGCTGCTGCCTGACCAGTCGGCGGCTTCGATTGCTGAGGCGTTTTTGTACGGTTACATAATGGACAATGGGGCCCCTGAACAGCTGCTCATTCACCAGGGGCACAATTTATCGTCGAAGCTGCTGCGCGACGTTTGTGATGCTTTGGGCACTAATAAAAGTAGAATGTCGCCATACCATCCCCAGACAGATGGAATGGTGGAGCGCCTGAATAGAACTGTGACCTCCATGCTTTGTGAGGCGGTTGACGCGGCGCAAACGGATTGGGATTTGCATGTTCCGAGTGCACTAGCCGCATATAGGATGGGCGCACATGCTTCCACGGGATTTTCACTGTTTTTTCTTATGTATGGAAGGTAAAATGTTTCTCCTATGGACGCTCAATTGGGATCGTCGCAGGAAAAAGGAGAAATTCAAATTGTCTGACCGCGTGAAAATTACTCTGAAATGCATTTCGGCGGCTCGGGAAGCAGCCAAAGTTAAAACCGCCAAAGCACAGGTGGCCAATGCATGCAATGTGGGAAACGGAATCACGGGCTACCGTGGTCTATAGGTGACAGGTTGCAAATACCCGCAGGTACTGGTAGGTAATCCCCTAAGCTGCATAAGCCTTGGCAAGGTCCCGTGGAAGTGATCGAGGTCAAACGGCCGCAGTGTGTGCGTATATGGGTGGGCCATTGCCGTTGCTTCTCTCTCTGTGTCCCCTGTTGTATCTGTGTTAGTTCCCCCCTACTAGGGTGTCTGTATATACATCTGGGGTTATGTGTTTCCTCTCTCTCGTAAATTTAGCTCTTCTGTACCTGATGATGGCTGCTTGTGTTGCAACTGAAACGTCGTACGCTATAATGTTATTTTATCATTTATGATTTATACGTGACTTTACCGAAAAAACCAAAGAGCCATTGCCGTTGGTTTGTCCATCCGTCTCGATTGAAGCTGTTTGTTCCTCCGCGGGTTGCCTCTTTATCTCCAGAAATTGATCGGCCGATGCCTGGTGTGTCCGACGAGCCGGGGATAGTGCGGGCGGAGGGCGTACATCAGAAGGATTGTGCCATGCCACCCATAGCGTCCGAGCCTGTGACAGTGGACGGACTTCAAAACCTCGCCGAACGTGAGGAGTTGCCCGCTGTCGCCGAGCCTGCAGCAGGTTGCAGCCGCCGATGCTGCAACCTGCTTCTCCAGGAGTTCCAGTGGTGTGCACACCCCCCGAGCAAGAGAGAAGAACCGTCTCCGTCGATGGACCAGCGTCGCGAACTCGGTCTAAATGCTTGTGATTCCGTTGATTCATTATTCTGGGTATTGCTCGAGAATGGGGGGGGGGGGGGGGGTTGTGGTTGGTTGTAGAGTTGTGTTTCTCTTCCCTCTGTCTTGTTCCCCTTCGCAGAGCTCTTTTCTCTCGTTATCCCCTCCTTGTTAAGTGTTTTTATTGTTCCTGCGGATTGATTGTTCCGCCTTCTAAGGCAATACCGGAGTCATTACTTGGTTAATTATTTTATTGCTGTACTTTAACTAGTACAGGCCTGTTCCTTTAGGATGGGTATCTTTTTAATAGGGGGGGGGGGGGGGGTGATGTAATGACATGATGACACCTGCTGGCTGGGAAAGGAAAGCATGGGTACGGGCACGGTTAAGATCCAATCAGAGAGGGAGAGGTATCTAGGGCAAAGGTAAGAGGTGGGGTTGGCCGAGATGCTCTGGGAACCTGCTTGAAAGTTCCACGAGAAGGCGTGGCCGGAGGCGGGGCCTAGCCACGCCTGGGGAGATATAAAGGTGAGCGGACCCGGGGCTCGGGGTTCGTGTGTGGATTCTTGGGTCTGGACTGCGTCGCTGCTCGCTGCCATCTCTCTCCATCGTCCGGCCACGTGGAAGATCTGCTGCAGGGTTTCCATCGCCATCCTCGTCATCCCGCCAGCCAGCGGCGTAGCCGAGTGAGGGCGGTAGGACCACGCCGAGTGATCAGCTGTGTGTATAGCCAGTAGAGCCGTTAATATCTCAAAGTGTTGTGCCCGTGTGAGAAATAAAAGACGTACCCTCTACACGATGTGTCGTGGAAGTCGCTCATTACATTAGTATAGGAATACTACACTTAATCACGTCCTTGTTCCCCATGACTCGTATTGTCCATGGCAAAATAAAAGTGCGCATTCACCCCTGTTGAGATTTGAGTGAGGTGTGTGTGAGTGAATAAGATAAATTTGTGTTCGTGAGAGGGGCGTATGTGTAGTGTAGCTGTTAGCACGCTACGCTACAAACCCGGCCACCTGGGTTCAATTCCCGCTCACGGCCAACACCAGTGACGATTATCTGAACTGGTACTGGGCCTCCCCTAGGTCAACTCAGCCTCAAATGAGTACCTGGTGCGATGTATAAACATCACCACTGGGGAGACAAAGGCGGCCGGGCATGGTGTTGGCCACCCACCCCCTCGTGTGCCGTTCCGGCCTTCGTAGGTGCTCACGGACAGTACTTGCCCCAATAGTCTGTTAAGACTATATGGGGGATCTTTGTATTTGGTGTGTTAGTAGTGAGTGTGTTTTTTTATGTGAGTGATGTGCGTGTGTGTGCGCAAGAGGTGCGTGATGAGCATGTGTGTACGTGCGTGAGAGAGATGTATGTGTGTGCATTTTTATCCCCGGGGTTGTGACCGGGCCATCAATGCTGGTTGGCGCGACCAGATTGATCTGGATCTGTCCAGGTCACTACCGCCAGCATGTGATGTGCTCAAGTGATTCCTCCACGTCAGAGCCCAGGGTGCAGTTCACACGGGGCCTATGGTATTCTCATCATGCTTGTCATTGCTGTGATTAATTTACTTTTGTTTCGTATGTTATGGGGGAGGAGGGGGGTGTGTGAAGCAACAGTTTGTATCGATGTCACAATTGAACGTTATGGTCCTTCAAAGCAATCCAAGGCGGCAGTAGACGCTGTACGAATTGCGGCGATACCGCCAGGGTGTGCGGCGTGGATGGCGCACACGTGTGGTGCCACAACAGCGAAGACGCTCCGTCGAAACCGGGGCCGTCGCTGTGCTGGTGCGACCAAGAAGCCACCCGGCTCCCGTCACAGCACTTTCCCCGCCACCCCCCCCCCCTAAACACACACACACTCTCAAGTAGGGCCTCGTGGGGAGGGGGGGGCACCTGCCCTGAGTTTTTACCCGAGAGGCCCCCTCGTGGGGGTGCTCCACGGTTTCTCAGGGTCAGGGAATTGGCAGGCACCCCCCCCCGCCCCCCCCCAAGGCCAAATGGCACTGCGGCGCCGTGGCTTAACTTAGAATTAAATGACCACGGCGAACTCACTGAGAACCGCAGTGAGGAAATGCCCAAGACACACACGGACCAGCAGACAGGTGGGGAGCGGGGCAGCACGGGTTAAGCGTCTCTACCCATGGTGCACCGCGGGTTAGCGTCTCTACCCATGATGCACCGCGGATTAACGGCTCTACCCGTGATGCACCGCAGATTGGTGGCGCGAGGGCTTTGAAGGGAGCATAAAAAGGGACGCTTTGGGGAAGCACAGGGCCATTTTTCGCTGGAGATCAACAGGAGGGAGGGATCGAGGAGCCGTCACCTCACTGTTACTCGCACGTCCGTGAGACGGGGCAGAGAACAGCCAGATTCTGCTTACAGCATCATCTTGCCGCGACCTCCATCGCTGCGAGGTCGAACCGTAAGTACAAGGGAGAGAGGTAAGACAAAGGGGCGAAATTCGGAGAGAAAATAGAGAGCGGACAGGTCGATTAAGTATCAGGCAGTAGAGAGATAGGTTAGACCTGTCCTGCTGGTCCGTACTGACACGCACAGTCTAGTTCGTTTATTCGTGGAGAATAAATCGTCCGTAGGGTATAAACCGTGTCATGTTCTAGATTTGAAGGTTTCGTGACTGCAAGGATCCATACTCTTTGGTTCTATTCGGTAAAGTCACGTAGGTAAAAATAAAATAACAAAAATCACGACGTTTCGGCCACAACACAAGTGGCCTTCATCAGGTGAAGGGACCGGGCTGTCCAGAGGACAGCGTTGGAGTGAAAACAGCCAAGCCCAGGTCGCGTCCTTTAAGCTGTGTTTTTTGTTTCCTCCCACACAGCTTAAAGGACACGACCTGGGCTTGGCTGTCTTCATTCCAACGCTGTCCTCTGGACAGCCCGGTCCCTTCACCTGATGAAGGCCACTTGTGTTGTGGCCGAAACGTCGTGATTTTTGTTATTTTATTTTTACCTACGTGACTTTACCGAATAGAACCAAAGAGTATCTGTGTCGTGTTGTCTCTGTGAGTATGAAGGGGCGGTGCGTGGTGTGGCGAGCCTGCACGCTGTGATTCCTTTGTTTGCGCACGAGACGGGGTTTCACTCCGCAGGCACCCTCATCGTAGCACGTCCGCCCCTGAGCCCGCGTAGTGCGTCGTAGGCGTAAAGCGGTCAGTTCTACTGATTGAATCATGAATACGCGGGCAGCAGCGAAGTCGGGGGTACAGGGGAGCGAGGAATTGGGGGGTGGTAGCCCGCACCCGACAGAGCAGTCGGGGAGCAGTTGCTCGATCACGACGGAGGAGTCGGGGAGTAGCGGTCCCGACACACTCCACAAATCTCTGGCTCTCACCTGATGATGCTGCTTGTTGTTGTTGTGGTTGTTGTAATTACCGGCAAAATGTCACGGTATTCAAATTAGAAATGTTGTAGTGGGTTTACTCTCTAACGCACAACCGGTTAGTGCTGTACTAGTGTAGTGTACTAATTCACAGACACTAGTAGGAGATACTCTCTCTCTCTTTTATTCCGGCCTTCATAGCCTTAGGGGATAACCACATACCGGGTCGGGACAGCCAACATGCTGCCAGACCCACAGCTTGAAGAGGGCGAAGATCACAACGACGACGGCACAACGAGTTCCATTCCAGATCGCAGCAGCCCCAACTGTCAGTCGGAGTTCGCCTTATATCCTGCCCAGCGTGGCCAGGCTCCACCCTCTGTCCCGCACCCCTCTGGATCCCCCAGAGGGATCCGTGCCTTGCCAACAGGTCCACCTGGTAGAACGGGCTGTTACCCCTAATTCTATTGTCTACCAATCTCCCAGTGGCACGTGCTACAGCGACTCATTCAATGTCACTACACTTATTGGCTGTGTCGGGTGGTGGTGGGTTTAATGACACATTTATATGTACGCGATCTAACCCAAAAAGCCTCTATCATGGATGAATTTACACTTTTCAAACAAAAGAGTGCGTTAGAGAAGCCTGACATCTGCTCTGTGGCCGCACTCGGGGCTGACATCGGAAGTGGCGGCACTCTAAGATCACGTTGGGTCACTACAAACTTTGAGGCGTCAGCCTGTCGTGACTCAGCAGTCTTAAGCAATGTTTCAGAATGTGCTGGCTCTGCTAGAATAACAGTTTGCAATTTGTGAGGCGCATTCCACAGGTCACATCAGCCACACTGCTACCACTATCAACACGGACTCGACGGCGATGAGGGCAGTGAATTTGGTGACACCGCAGAATCAGACACTGCTTTTGTCTTTAATCGAGAATTCTATCAGAGCGTTGAAAGAAATGCTCTCATGAGATGGCTTCCTCCAGGTCGCGCGTGAAAGCTGCCGCTCTAGTCTTTGCTTCACGGCCACTGCCTGAAATCCACTTCACCCACCCAAGAGCTGTCATCGCCTGTATTTTTTATTTTGTTTTACGAGGTAATGCCCCAGTGAGCTGTGTAGCTATTTTTAAGAAGCGACCTGGCTAACACAAATCACAGCCCAACGAAGCGGTTCATCACGTGGAAATTTGCAACCGCCATATACTGATTCTGATTGTCAAATATCCTGCTGATCTTGCAGTTTTGTGTGCCTTGTGAGGTCACCTCTGCATGTGATCGACCTGCATTGCTCTCATTTAAACTGATGGTAGCCAATGTGAGCTTATGCTGGAGTAGGAAGGTGGCATAGGCGGAACATATCCTAAGAGGGTTTGCCGATTATATGGTGAAGATGATTCTATAAAGAGACGTGGAAGGAAATGGGAAGGAAACAATAGTTGGTGGGGCAATATGAGCCATTGGGATGGGACTCTTTATGACTTTCATTAAGGGGCCACGTGCTCACACACAAACAGGTGGAGACCCCACTGCAACAGTCCCGAGTCTCCCGTGCATCTTCCTTATATACGGCTCGAGGCCACGCCTCAATTCCTGAACCTTCTCGCTGGTTCTAGATGCTCTACCAGCAGACTCCACTGTCCTCCTTCGTCACCTGGCCACGCTCCTATTCTCGATCATTCCCGCAGCCACCAGTCCACTCGAACTGCAAGCTGTCTCCCCTGTCATTACCTTCCGTGGTCACTAGTCCACTCACACCGTAGATTGACTCTACTGTCAAAACACGTGGAAAAGATCACACCTTAGTTACGTGGGTGATTTTGGTGGTGAGATGTTATCTCCCTCGCTCGGTATGCGGGAGATCGTGGATTCGATCCCAACCATGATGCCTGTGTAGAGGTGTTAACTACTCACTGTTTGGTAACCTGCATTGCCACTAGGTATCAAAGGGGCAGTGCAGCATTACCTCTGTGTACATAACGGTTGGGGTAAGACGAGGTGAAGTGGATCATAGCCACAGTTTGGTAAGAACCAATCAGACAGTTCCACGTGTTAATGTGGGATTGGTTAGACCTGGCCACAAACGGGTATAAGAAGGGTTACCGCGCAGAGCGCGGGGAGTTCTCTCCCTACACGAAGACCGAAGCCCGGGCTGAAGATAGCCAGGACCCTGGACCCAGCCTTCCAGCCCTTCTGAGGGCTAAGGCTCGGCGTATCCAGTGGTCAAGACCCGCCGGGCCAGCGGTGGGTCAGATAGCCTCCCCTAGGTCCCAGCCGGAGGACTCTAGGATAGCGGTAGACGTGTGAGTAAGTCCCGTCAAGATAGGAGGCTGTACCTCCTTAGGTTAGGAAGAGACCTGTGTGTAGGTCACGCTAAGTCCGGTGGCTGTACCTTCTTAGGGTATCGGGTGAGGGGATCATATACCCCTCTGTGTGTGAAGGACTGTGTAAGAGAAGTATTACAATAAACAGAGTGTGCCTCATAAGAAGTGTATTCGTCGTTATAAACACTACACCTGTATATTTGAAGTTCACGTGATCTCTCCTCGTAGGTCACATGGACCTTTCTCCAGGCCTTCCGGTTTTGCCCTCCACAAGAAACATGCGTTTTGATTATTTAGCCACTATAAATTCCCACTGTCTCTTTTAACCACGGTTCTTCCTCCCCCTCTCAGTTGGCATCCCCCAGGGTTCTTTACTTGGTCCGCTACTGGTACACGTCCCCCCTCGAGCCCATCTTTTCTTCTTTCACTCTCTCATATCGCAAATTCACCAACAACACTCAAATCTTTTATTCATTTCAGGCTCTTACCCCTGACCTTTCTGACATCTCAACCTGCCTAACAGCCATCCAAGCGTGGATGACACAACATATCCTTTCCCTTAAGCCTTCTAAAACCACGGTCCTCTCCATATCTCTACCCCTGCTCAGTCTCACTCCGATCGTTTCCATCCAAATTCTTGGCGTCACCTTTGATTCCTTCACGTTCCACATCGCCAACGCCACTCGCACGTTGCCGCTTCCATCTTTTCAACATCAGGAATATTTGCCTCCCTCATCATCGCTGCCAAACTCCGTGTGCACTGCCCTTAGTCGTCGTTTGTCTGGATCATTGCACTCGCTCCTGGTTGGTCTTCCTACCTACGCCATCGCCCTTGCCCCTCTACTACAAATTAAAAACTCAGCTGCATGCACCCCACCATCTTGAACCTCCCCTTCACCTCTCATTGCTCCCCCCCTCCTTCAACAACTTCACCGGCTACCTATCAATCACCGCTGCATCTTTAAATTGCTCACCTTAGTTTTCCAAGCTTACCTCTCGTCTCTCATTTCCTTTTATGTCCCATCACGCCTGCTCCGGTCAGAAGCTGCCCATCTTCTTGCTGTCCCTCCTCCACCCTGCGCCCAATCTCGCTTTCGCTCCTTCTGTCTGCTTGCCCCCTTCCACTGGAACAAACTCCCTCTCCACATCTGCCTCTCCCCTTTGCTTTCCTCTTTTTGCACTGCCCTCAGGTCCTATCTGTTTTCTCTACTTCCTTTTCCTGTCCGATTCCGCCACCCCAACCAGCACCACCTAATGCCCCTAACCCCTCCGCAGACTCCACCTTGCTCCCTCTACCCTAGTCACTACCCCATCCCCATCTCTTAATTTGCCATTTTGTGCCGTAGTCAGTAAGCATTGTTAGGCGTCTTGGTGAAAGGCGCTTTATAAATCCAAAATAGAATAGAATATAAGCCACTTCAATGAACTGTAGTGTGTGTCCAGGTCAACTCTGAAAAAAGCCTAATAGCTCAGTGGGCTTTACCCCGTAAATGAAATGGTTTTGTTAAGCTGATGGACCTTACAGTTGCTTATAGGATTGTTAACGATTAGCGCATGGGTACAAGGGCCATGGCTCTACGTAAAATATTGCTCAGTCACACTTTGCAAGAGTCTCCATTATGACGCGGGAGGTAACTCAAACGTTTGTGATGAAAATGGCCTTTTTTTCATTCGAGTAACTTAGTTTTTTTCCAATAGCATTGTGATTGTAACTGTCATTGAACTGTGTCCATTACGTGTAGCTTATTTCCCATGAACACCCCATTCGCTACTTCCTAAATAGATGTGTTTGATATAGAATACAGAAAGTATACAGGGACTTAGCCAGTGTGTATGTCCTGTTGCTTGTTTGGACCGAGAGTTGTTAGTTCATCCGCCGAGCAGTAAGCATGGGTATTTGGTGGTAGATCAGCGGTACAGTGGCTTGCATATCGCGCTATGAACCTGGTGACCTGAGTTGGATTCTGAACCACAACTGTCATCGGTGTGCGAGTGATATCTGAACCAACCCAGGGCCGATACTCCCAACCGAAACCCCAGCCAGTGTGAAGTGCGGACAAACAACAGTCTTCACTGACGTGGTGTGAGCGTGGCATCATACAGCAGTGCATTTGTAGTGACTTCATAGGTGTCACCATGTTGTGGGTGGAGTGCCGGCCCTAGGGGGGCACGGCGTGCGGGTAATGACATCAATGGATGTCACCAGGCTGTAAGGACAGTACCGGCCCTAGCGGGCAGGGTGTGTGCTGACCCGAAGGGAAGGTCGGGTAAGGCCATGACAGTCTAGTTGACTCGGGTGGACACGTGACCAGTTAAGGTAACAGAGGGGTCCCCAAGGAGGGGGCTGTAAGGGTCACGTGATGGAACCGAGGTTCTTCGTGAAGGTTCTGGAAAGGAGGCGAGGTCACGGATGGAGCCGGCCGAGAGAATATAAGCTGAATCCCAAGAGGGCTCTGGGCTGTCCATCCCGGGGAAGAAACCCTTCGTCCACATTATACGGTTCGCGTGTCTTCAAGCACGTGGTCCGGGCAGTATGCTGTTAGCCCCGGCCCACGTTAGCAGTTGTTACGTAATTAGCCAGGGTGGTCGCCACCCGAGATCGTTGTGTTAAAGTTCTCCTGCTGTGTTTAAGAATAAAATACGCTGCCTCCGAGTTGAAGAGCACGTCTCAGTTGAACCCACTACACATTGACAGAAAAAGTTATACATTTAATCGATGCTATTGATTGATATATCAAATCTGTATGCACTTAAACGTGGCACGGATTTGAACAAATGAAGTTGTACAGGAGAGTCTTGAATATCCGCGGGTGGTTACGTTCTTAGAAAGTGCCGCGAAAGCCAAAACCGCGATATTCAAAACTTAAGCCTTACTTAAATAATGAGGTTAGCTACATGGCAACCAAAGATCGACATTACAAATGAAATAAGTACCGTACTGTATGCCAAATAAACTAAAAACAAAACAATGGAAATAAATATTTTAAAATCGATTCAAAAACATTCCTAGACAATAAGTTGTAGTATACATACTGAATAAATATTGTGCTTACCGATGATGATGATCCGAAAGCGTCTGTGTGCCTATCTTTGTCCGCCAGTGGGGGAGCGGTGATGCTACGGTTAGCACGCTACAAACCCGGCGACCCGAGTTCGATTCCCGCTCATGGCCAACACCGGTGACGATTATCTGAACTGGTCCTGGGCCTCCCTTACGTCGACTCAGCCTCAAATGAGTACCTGCTGCGGTGTGTAAATGTCACCACTAGGGAAACAAAGGTGGCCAGGCGTGGTGCCGGCCGCCTTTGGATAGGTTGAAACATTACAGTAAGATTTGGTACAGTACACAAAATTCAAAACCGAGTCTCTTGCACTAAAGACGAATTACCTAAATTATCAAAAGAAGGTGTATATCGGATTAACTGTTTATGTGGCAGATGCTATATTGGACAGACGGGACCAGGGGCGGAGCCAGGGGTGGGTGACAGGGGTGACATTCTGCGTATAAGTGTACGACACTCGGTCTGGCGGACTCCGTGCAACTGCATTGTCAGAGTGTGTCGCCAACCGATGGCGTCTAGTTCAACAGCCTGACTCTCTAATCATTCTTGAAATTAAACTTTGTTGAATGTCACCCCAGCCTGAAATCCTGGCTTCGCCACTGGACGGGACGTAACATCAACATAAGACTAAAAGAACACCAAAGAAATATTAAATTATCTCAAACACAACTGTTGGCAGTGGCAGAACATGCTTGTCAACAAGGACACTCAATTGATTTTGATAAAGTTTGAAGTGTTGCGTAAAACGAATTATTACTGGCAAAGACTAATTAGAGAATCCATTGAAATTGAGAGAAATAGAAATAACTTTAATCGCTCTGACAGCTACAGGCTTAGTGCGGCTTGGAAGCGGATTATTAAATAATACATACTACAATTCCTTATAGGGGAAACATACTAATTAACGGATTACTAACGTAGCATATAATCACAATAACACACATTACAACTAATTACTAATCTACAACTCATTACTAATCATAACCATTGACTGATTACCAATCGATTATATAATTACAATACCCCCCCTCCACCTCAAATCACTGCACCTGAAATGAGTTAAATGATGACATCACCCTGCTGCTCTATTTAAAACCGGGAGCAAGTGAGGGCTTTACCATTCTGGCGAATTTCCCGATGATGCTGGATGTAATTACCAGCGAAATGTCGTACTCAAATTTTAAATGATGTTGATTCACTCTTCAACACACCGGTGGGCTAAAGTAGTGAACTATTTGTCCTTTGTAAACGTGACACTTTTTTTACTGTTTGGCCGTGTCGGGTGGTGGAGGGTTACGACACATTTATAAATAACGCGATCTAACCCAAAAATCTTTATTATGAATAGACCTGCCCTGCTGACTCAAACTGACTCGGATAATTTAGCCTCGGACTCGCTGAGAATAAACTGTTGGTGATCAATACACCTTGTCGTGTGGTTTCTGCGAGGGTGGAACGGACGCATGGTGGTGTGCGTCGTTGTGCCCTGTGTTTGTGCGCGAGTGTGTATTTACCCACGTGTTTGTGCTCGCCCATGCGTGTAGCTCGTGGTTAGCATGTGCGTGTGGTGAGCGGCGGCGGACTCGTGCAGGGGCACGTGAGCTTACTCCTACGCCCTTGTGTTTAGCGTGTGCGTGAGGCTAACGGGCGGCGTACACGCGAGATTATTCGTGCGGCCTTTGTTTAGCGTGTGCGTGAGGCGAACGGGCGGCGTACCCGTGAGATTGTTCATACAGCCCTTTAAATAAATCTCTGAGGCAACCCCCCAATCGGCTGCGCGTGTGCGAGTGACGTCCCTGCCCTCTGACCCACGACCCCTAATCCCGCGCGCGCGATTGGTACGCGGCACGGGAGAGGAGCGACGTCGGATTTCGAGTGAGTGGGTGTGAGTGAGTGTGCGCAGAGATTGTGTAAATTGACCCCAGGTGGCTAAGCGCCAGCCGCGAATCATGCCCCGAGGGGCCGCGGCGAAGGGGGGGGGGGAGTCGGTGAGCAGTAACTCTCCCCAGGACACGGAAGAGGGGAGCAGCGGATCCCACGTGAGTGAGGAGCCGGGGGGCAGCCGCCCCGACATCAGCCTCCCTGACACACCCATTGCTCACGACGGGCGGAATCGATATTTGGCCCGCTGCTATCTATAAGAACTATAAACTGTTTTGGCGTAACATGTAGTAGGCAATTCGCGACCAATATCCATAATTATAGTTTATTGGGTTAGATCGCCTAAATATAAATGCAAGGCCGTTGCCATGGAGTTAACATTGGGGGGGACCAAATCTTCCAGGGGGTTTAGGGGTCCCCCCCCATAAAAAATCTAAATTTGAAAACTAATTTCCTGCCTAAATTTTTTTTAAATCCACTAACACGTGGGATAGACTTTTGTTTTTACAATAATGTCTACTAGTGTATTGTATTACATTACTCTGTTTTTCCTTTTTTACCCTTTCTTGTTTCATTGTAGGTAATGGCAGAGATTATGGATTAATAAAGTACAACCATAACCACAATCATATAAACAGAAATTTATGCATTGATTTATATGAAGACAAGTCCAGATATTGTGGCCAAGGTTTAGCAAATTGTTGTTAACATAGCATAGCAATGATTATTTTAAAATATTTTTTATCGCAATATATTGGGGGGGGGGGGACATTTTGAGCATATTTGAATATTGGGGGGGAGTGTCCCCCCCAATATTTATTATAATTACGGCCTTGTATAAATTTGTCGGTAAATCCGCCACCACCCGACACAGCCAATTAGTGAAGGTTTGTCCCGTAAACAGAACATGCAAATTCGTTACTAGTACAGCACACCGGTGTGTTGGAGAGTAAACCAACAACATGTACAATTCGAGTACTAGAAATTTTCTATTTTACTCGGCAAGACCGACTGAGCTATATAGTTCGTTTCCAGAAGCGACCTGGCTATCACAAATTATAGCTCAACGGAATGTCTCGTCATCATCATCATCACGGTGGACATTTATAGCAGGAGCCAAATACTCTGAAACACGTCACGTTGTTTCTACAACGTGGAGGGAACAACAAGCGTCAGGACCCGGACCAAAACAATCCACGCCACCATCATCATCACTTGTGCTCGCTCTTGGCGGTTTGCAGCTGCTACTGCTGCTGCTGCGGATGATGGTCAAAGCGACTGTCCCGCACGAAGATGGTATTTATTGTTTAGGGTGTAATCGCGTGCGTGCGTGTGGTGTTTGGGCTTTTCTAAAGAGTAATAATATATTTTAAAAAACTTTTTTCAAAACACGCTTTTATGCAATGTACTAAGAAGTTAAACATTATTTTTTTTCTGCTCAAGTACTTTGCATTTTATATGTTTAATATACTGTTGTAGAGATTCATAGCAGCCATCCAGCAGTAGATCGATCGTCACATCGTAAACATGAATGAAGAACTCCACAACTCCAGGAAGTGGCCCCGAAGCTTGCCATAACGTAACGGACCGTGGTCATTAGCAGCCAACGTCAGTTGACCGTGTACAATTAGACCCAAGGCGAAATATAAGATTTCCAAGTTTATGTTTAAAATGATTTTTATAGTAATAGGTTTTACCCTTTTAACTGGCACAAAAAACTGACACCTTTATTCAAGGCATCATGTCTGGAATAACCACAACACAAGCAGTCAAAATGCAAACAAAAAGACAACTCTGATAATAATATGCACTGTCCTTGAATTTGATTGGTCCACACCCGAGACGGCTTTCTTTAGAGCCTAGTCTCCACTGGTGTTATTGCAGACATGATGCCTTGATTAAAGGTGTCAGTTTTTTGTGCCAGTTGAAAGGGTAAAACCTATTACTATATCTTGTTACTGGCAAAGGAGGTCTCATAATGTAAATGTGTTTTTTTATTTTTTATGATAGAATATAGTATTGTCATCAGCATGACACAAGTATACCAAGTTAGCAGTCGATACCACATTGGGAAGTGGGTTAAAATTGAGTTACAAGATTTGAGAATACAACAACGATAACAGACAGAGTTAAATGAAAAAGCGTGTAATAATAAAGTAAATAGCACACTCCATTCGCCTCTCTGTGGCCTATGACCAAATCGCCTGGCGCGCACGCAGTCTCTGCACATCTAGAGCAGACTTGAGCCTCGATATTATTTCGATTGGCAGCTACCCGTGCATACACAACAGCGTTGCTTGTGGGCTGCTGAAGGGAATTGAGGCGTTCTGGCGGTACACCGGTGCAGCATAATAACACACACCGGTCCTCATTAAACAGTCTAAAATATTCATCTAAATTTTAACTGACGTTCGTCTTCCGACTGCTTAGACATCACGAAAACTGATTTTGGCGAACCAGCACCACCCCGCAAGATCTTCTCACCGGGGGTTTTGCGAATCGCGGGACAATAAATATTTTTTTTAAATGTTTTAGCTTTTTCTATACCGCACACCACCGGTGTACCGCCGATACGTTCATAAACACATTCCTGCGGAGGGAGCTGGTATAGAACGTTGGGTTGCTCGGTCAATGGCCAGGGTCAACGCCGGCGTGGTGTATTCCGCAAATATGCCCGACTGTGAGTAAGTCAAACGTTGAGTTTTATAAGGGCACCACGGGGTGACCCGCCCCTCCCCACCCAGCCCCACCCCTCCCACCCCCCACCCAGCCCCACCCTCCCCACCCAGCCCCTCCCTCCCCTCTCCACCCAGCCCCACCCCTGCCATTTTGGATGAACGGACACAAGAATCCCCTGTGGGCTGGTGTAGTAACCAGGAGGTTCCTACCAGTATAAAGCGACATACATCGTTGTTATACTGTTCTCTCTATGATCCCAGCTTTCACCACTCGCTCTTCCCGGCGTGTTGAGGTTGAGTCAAACAACTCCCCCTTCACCTCCCCCCCATCATCCACATGGTATGTAGAGGCCTTCACCCAGCGATGTACACGTCTCACTGTGAGTCAGTCACACCGCTTTCTATATACCAGTAATTTTTACACACTGCCCTGTTGTCTGTTTATATACTGTCAAATCGTTGACGAATATCTTCGGTTCTACGCAGCCGAACGAGCTGAGATTTTCTGCACAGACTCGTCATCGCCGTCGTTTTGGCGTGGCAATTCAAGATTTCATTCAAAGAACCGGTCCAGGTCCCGCCGATCCTGGGCGTCTTCGTGTTTTTGTCATTTAATTTGTGTCCTTCATGCAGTCGAGAAAGTGCTCATTCTGAAAGAAGCAATGGACCCCCTCATGGGTTTGACGAATATCGACATATGACCCTAAATGATCTTTGAGCCAGAACAAAAAAAATCCAACCGAAAAACGTCACCACAGTTTAATGGATACATTATTTTATAATCATTGCACTGATATCTTAAACGCTTTTGGAATTTTTTTTTTACAAAACGTGCCGTGGACATATGGCTCTTTTGGAGGGGACTGAAATTTCACGGATATTTTACGGTGTTATTAATTCAGGAAGTGTTTTACGGCATCATTCATTCATATAGCCAGTCGTCGGAACTCGGCTGGATGGCTTGTGATTGAGAGAGGTCGTGGTCATCGTAGAATCGCTGGAATGTGGTTCAATGTTTAAAGGGCAAAATTAAATGGGGGCATGGGAGTGGGTGATGGGGTGCGAGTGGCACTGTGGCTGACAATTTGGCCTGGCGGCAAAAAACGCAGCGAGTTGACACGGTGGGGAGCACAGGCGTTGCAGTCATCTCTGCTAGTCATCTCTGGCCAGCTAGTCCACGACACCTTGGTCTGCCCTATGACCTCTCGAGCGAGCCTTTGACGCTTCACGTGGCCTCAAAGCGCACCTAACCTGGCACAAGCGCTGCGGTGACGTCGCCGTCATTTCGTGCTGTTGTCGGACAGTTAAAGGAGTTGCAGTGGGTGGCGTTGACCAATGTTTGAAAGTCACGTGCTTGGAATATAAGCAGATTTTCAGTCTGATAAAAAAATAAGTGCAACTTTATGGGAAGCCAAATATAATTAACTGTGGGTTATCTTTGAGCAGCGTATCCAGGTTGTGAAATAACCGTGTTTGTGAAAATGTTGATGTAATCCTGCTGATACGAGCTTCTACCATTAGCTGCTTTTAACTCACGACTCTATTACTTTAAGAGTCGTAAAAACACAAAACATTCTGTGTCTACACAACCATTCTATGTACGTACACAATAACACGTGTTTTTAAAATTTAACACGTAGGCTTTCGCCACAAATATTATCCATAGGAGCTTTTTGGGTTACATTGCGTACATATAAATGCGTCGTTTAACCCTCCACCACCCGACACGGTCAATTAGTAAACAAAACGAGCGTGGCAATTCGTTAATAGCACATTGGCATGTTTTCTTTACGTGACAAAACTTACTAATTGGCTGTGTCGGGTGGTGGCGGGTTTAACGACACATTTATATTTACGCGATCTAACCCAAAAACCTCCATTATGGACAACACTTTTTATCACATTTTTTGTATTTATCGGCAACAAAAATCAACGTGACTACCACGGTGAGAGAGAGAAGACACACGCGGACTTGTCGGAGTCGGGATGGAACTCACGCCCTCCAGCGTACCAGATGACATCTCGAGATATCATCTCGCCACCACCTGATACCCGTGAAGTTGAAGCCAAGGACTCACTCGGGGGCCTTTTTAAAACAACTTTATTTTTTTCCTAAAGATGTCAGGCACACAGCGTGTGTATGTGCAACTCGACAAACACACTTGTCAGGACAGCACCATGGATAGCACGTGGATATAGTATACAACACATCATGGAAATCTCAATCTTACACATGTATTTTCTCTATCGTGCTCACAGGCTATAGATGTGTGTAATGTGGATCACAGCATTGATTAAAGGGCCTACCTTTAATTGCAATAGGTTGTTTGTAATCACAGTACAGACAGGGCCCCGCAGTAGAGACAGGGCCCCGCAGTACAGACATGGCCCCGCAGTAGAGACAGGGCCCCACAGTAGAGACGGGGCCCCGCAGTACAGACAGGGCCCCGCAGTACAGACGGGGCCCCACAGTAGAGACATGGCCCCACAGTACAGACGGGGCCCCGCAGTACAGACGGGGCCCCGCAGTAGAGACAGGGCCCCACAGTAGAGACGGGGCCCCGCAGTACAGACAGGGCCCCGCAGTACAGACAGGGCCCCGCAGTAGAGACAGGGCCCCACAATACAGACATGGCCCCGCAGTACAGACGGGGCCCTGCAGTACAGACATGGCACCGCACCAGAGACAGGGCCCCGCAGTAGAAGCAAGGCCCCACAGTACAGACAGGGCCCCGCAGTAGAGACGGGGCCCCGCAGTACAGACAGAGACCCACAGTAGAGACAGCGCCCCGCAGTACAGACAGGGCCCCGCAGTACAGACAGGGCCCCGCAGTATAGACAGGGACCCACAGTAGAGACAGGGCCCCGCAGTAGAGACGGGGCCCCGCAGTACAGACAGGGCCCCGCAGTAGAGACGGGGCCCCGCAGTACAGACAGGGCCCCGCAGTACAGACGGGGCCCCGCAGTAGAGACAGGGCCCCGCAGTAGAGACAGGGCCCCGCAGTACAGACAGGGACCCCGCAGTAGAGACGGGGCCCCACAGTAGAGACGGGGCCCCCCAGTACAGACGGGGCCCCGCAGTACAGACGGGGCCCCACAGTAGAGACAGGGCCCCGCAGTACAGACAGGGCCCCGCAGTACAGACAGGGACCCACAGTAGAGACGGGGCCCCGCAGTACAGACAGGGACCCACAGCAGAGACACCGCCCCGCAGTACAGATAGGGCCCCCACAGTACAGACAGGGCCCCGCAGTACAGACGGGGCCCCGCAGTACAGACAGGGACCCACAGTAGAGACAGCGGCCCGCAGTACAGACAGGGCCCCACAGTACAGACGAGTTCATTTCACATTGATTCAGGATTTTTCTTGAATTGCAGGAATGTATTTGTAGGCCTTTCATCTGCCAGGCCAAACCTCAATGCTCCTGCACTTGGCAGCGACAACACTGGAACGTCAGAGGGGCTTGTCAAACCCATTAGAGAGTTTACATCGCCCCTTAAGTCGTCGAGCTGCCTCCATTGCAGAGACAGCCTCTTGTTCCTGGTTACAAAAGTCGGCATTTCACCATTTAATAAAGTGACATTACATTGTACAATCATTTTCTATCCACCGCTGGCTCAAGGCCTCCCCCCCCCCATAATGCATCACTCACGAGGGGTTTTTTGACCATGCTTCACCATTCTGGTCGGTGGTGGGGGGGGTGATGCTCAGGACCGGGTTCAGATATTCCACCCACCAACTGACATTAGCCACGGCTGGCAATCGAACTTTGCGAGCTTTGTCAGGTTTGTTGTCGGGTTTAGATGGCGAGATGCGCCAATAACTGCTCCAACCGCCTCGCTCCATGATCGTTGGCCGGAAGAGTTTTTGAGAACACTCAGTGGCGATTGCAAAAGAGGTGCTGGTTGGATGCAGCAGGCGCCAAATTCATTGCCTGCGTACGAGCAAGCGAGCGATCCTACGGGCTAAGCGTGACCGGCGTTTTGCTTGAACGCCGTCAACGCCGAGTGACGTCGCCGCGCGAGGCTCCGCTGCCTCGTGGCCCCCAGCGGTTACACCGCACCGCGTGGCACAGAAGTTACCCGCCTCTACTGAACGTCTATGGAAAAAGAGCTTTAGAGCTCATCGGATTTTTTCAGTATAAATACAGATTCTGATGCTGATTCTGGAAGTCGCTTGCTTTGTTTTGTGATCAGCAAGGAGGGGGGGGGCGGCGAGGGGGGGGGGCTCGTGCCTGAAATACTTTAACAATTGTAGCTGAACTCAGGAAGGGTCATACTTTATTGAACAATAGTAGCTACGGTATTTCAATTAGAAGTGGCCATCGAATTGGTCCAAAGCCATCCGGTCGAAATCGTCGCCTTGCACTACAAGTGTGGGATTGCTTTTTTTTGTTTTAAAATCGGTGCGATTGCCTCGCACGTCATTACCCTTGGCACAAAACTGGAACCCACAGATCTGCCAAGTCAAGAGAAGAAACAAGAACAAAGCCCCCTCCTGCGTCGAAGCTGTGGCGGCGTGCCGCTGGGTTCGGCGCCGCCGCATTCAGATCTGGTAGACGACCTCGGGGGCCTGGTCCTGCGACGTCTGCGAGTTTGAGCGCCGGTTGCGGAACACGGTTTCTCGCAGGATCTGCCAGCCGCGGCCTGACGAGCGGCCGGCGAAGATGGAGGGCGGCACCATCAGCAGCTGCAGCTGCTGCGGCTCCTGCTTGGCGGGGGTGTACGTGTAGTTGTCGCTCCCGTACTCCTCCTCGGGCCCCTCCGCCTCCGCGGCGCCTTTGCCGCCCTTTGGCTTCGATTTTGGCTTGCGGTTCGTGTAGCTCTTGATGTTGTGCATGGCGTTGTCGCTGCATTCTTCTATCCTGTGAACGGACAACACACCGGTTAGCTCCGCCACGGAGCCAGATTCGCGCGTCTGCCGCGGGCCGGTGAAGGTCCACGGCAGCTTTGCTTTGGCTCTTCGCGTACGCTCCTCTCCATGGCACTTGTGCGAAAAAGACTTCGCGGAACGAAGCAGCCGCGGCACTTGGCGTGACACGGAAGTATGTGAGAACATTGGTCATTGCGCACTATTATGACTAGTCCAGTCCATCGCGAATGTGCATCGATCGCACATTGAAGTAGGCTCTCTGAAACAACAGCGCCGTTTTGAGTCCGTTGCAGAATTGGCTCAGACTCGGCGATGGATCTGGAACGTGAGCTCGGTAGCGGTGTTCTAGGCCTTTGGGCCGGAGACCCCCGAAACCGCGCCGGCCGTATCGCGCGCGAGGTTTACATGCGGCGGTCGCAGCGGCAAGTCGCCGCGAGCCGCGGATCGTAGTCGGAGTCGATTTGGGACGGAGCAGCAAACGGCAAAAAATTTCATTGTACGGGTCAAAATTGCGTGTGCGTGGGTGCCGTCGATGTGCGGCAGTGTGGTGGACCCGGTGAGGGGTGAGGGTGTCGCACCTGAGGAACCAGCGCTTATCCAGGTCGTAGCCTCCTCCAAACCAGCCGATTCGGGGCCACAGAGCGCGAGGCATTCGCCTCTCCAGCAGGATCGTGCTGGCCGCCACCTGTTGTCATTGTCGTACCAAAAACAAAAACCTTACATGAGCCAATGCTCCGGATGGGAGAGCAAGCACAGCCAATGAAAATCCCCTCTGCATACCTTACACCCAAAGCTCATTCCCCCATATGAGCTCTATTTCAAGGTCCCCCCCCCCATACCACTCCACCCTTCTCACTCCGAAGACCACGGCCCTATGGAGCACGTGTAACAATCTGCTCATCACACCCAGAACCAGGCTGAGCGGAGTCTCTCCGTAGCTGCACCGGCAGCTGTCTGGAACCCTCTCCCACTACTGCACATGTGTAGTATCCAAGCACCGTCATCCTAAACGTAACAAACTTTAAATGTTTTATATTTTACCAGGTAAGGCCCCACTGAGCTGTGTAGCTCTTTTTCAGAAGCGACCTGGCCATCACAAATGACAGCTCAACGAAAGTGGCTCATCGCGTGGACATTTATAGCAGCCACATACTTTCAACGCGTGTTTCTAAATGTGGAGGGAAACACCGGAGCACCTGGAGAAATATCCACGTGACCACCGGTAGAACATGCAAGCTCTAAATATAAAGCAGGCGTTAGGGTCGGGATCTAAAACCATGACCTCATGTATACCAGGCGAGGTAGTTAATATCTCGCCACCGTGGCGCCCCATATTCAAGCAGCAGTTCAAGACTTTCACTTATACAGGCTCAGCTGTTCAGGCTCGCTCCATGCCTCCTGAGTTCTCGATTGAACAATGCGCACGATTTGCGAAATATACACGCGTTGTAAATTGTGTTTGTTATATTGTGCAGGCTGTTGAGGCGTATGCACACGTGTGTGTGTGTGCGTGTTAAACGCAGCTTGTGGTGGAGTGGCGGTACAAGTGGTTCACACACTGTGCTACGAACCCAACCGCCTGAGTTCGGTCCCTGGCCACGTCAAACATCAGTGGCGATTATCTGAACTATTTATGGCCCTCCTCGAGATAAACTGAGCCTCGAATGCATACCTGGTGGGAAGTTCAGAAATCTCCGTACTGGGCAGGCAAAATTCGACTGTGCGCGGGGCTGCGCGCCGCCCTTTCACGCTCCACCAATACCTTTTACCTGTGCTCGCCAACAGCACTTTCCCATCAGAATGTAGCTATAATGGGGGGGACCTTTGTATTTTCCACGTGCGTGCGCGTGCACCGCGTGTTTGTGTGGACGCGTGTGTGTGTGGACGCGTGGGCGCGCGCGTGTTTGACCTGCGTGCGCCACAGCTCGTCGCGCTCCTGTGCCACTCGCCAGTGGGTGTCTCCCATGGACGCGATGAGCAGGTTGATCATGAGCAGAAAGGCAAAAATCATGTAGAAGACGTAAAGGATTTTGATGATCTCGGGCGTGTTGAGCTCGTAGTTGATTGGAATGTCGAGCAGGCCGAGAAAGAGCTGGAACATGGTGAACCACACGCTGACGAAGCTCTGCCACTGTGGCCAATTATCAGGATTCATCGTCTGAAAGGTCAGGTGGAATGCTGTGGGGACAAGGGGGTGAGGGGGTGTCAGGCAGGGAGAGGGTGGCATAGCACGATGTCACACTTTTGTGTGGTTTGTCAGAGACGTGAATGGAGGCCCTCTGTTTTGATTTTCGCAAATAGATGAAAATTGCACACACACACACACGGCATGCTCTGACTCGTCACGGAGAAGTATGCATTGTAGTGCCGGTTCGTATTGACACTCCCAACAGGAACAAAATCCCAAGGCTACCGACACAAAAAAACTAAATCTGCAAAGTGAAGGGAATCTCAAGGCCAACTAAAATCTGCATCCATGAGGCATTGGTGATGGTAGTTCTATTCTATGTATATAAATTCAAGATAAAGACAAGACAAATATCCCCCGTAAAGCCTTAACAGACTGTTGGGGAAAGTGCTGTTAGCAAGCACCTATGAAGGCCGGTACTTTGACACACGAGGGGGTGGGTGGCCAGCACCACACCCGACCGCCTTTGTTTCCCGAGTGGCGATGTTTACGCACCACACCAGGTACTCATTTGTGGCTGAGTTCGATTGGAAGAAATATACTGGGAGCAGAAATTAACTTGCTGAGAAGGCTCCTGGGAGCATCTACACAAGCTAAGAAAATGAGACCGTAGGATAAAGCTAAGTCAGCAGGAAAACTTTAGATTAAACAAAAGGTACAAAGACGCATACTTCGCTGGGTTTGTGGGGGTTACACGAAAGCCCTTCGGAGGCCAATGCATTCCACTCGGTGATCTTTGCGCTCACGCGCAAAAGGATCAGAAAGTAGAGAGGCCGTTCACACAACAAGTTTGATTGGTGGCACGAAGGAGAACTCGAGGTGGACTCGAGGGGAAAAAAAACCCAGAAAAGCTCCCACAGATATAACTTTGATTGTCCCGAGCTCTAAGCACATGCCGATACTTGCATTGTCTTTGTGCTGTTTGCCTTTTGGCGTTGTCCTCCGGTCTAAACACCGCTGGCGAGACTTAGGCCCTAAAGAAGGCTGTTTCTGGTGTAGGGAAATCGGTTTCAAAGACAATGCATACATAAAGGGTTTGGGACACATTCCTGCAGACGTGGCAAGATCGGAAATGGCTGCAATCCTCAAAAACGTGAAGACACCTGTTAGCAACATCAGCAAGGATGATCCCCTTGAGCTTTATCAACTAAAAAAAGGAGAGATGACATCGTCATCCTCTCAGCCGACAAGGGCAATGCCACTGTCATCATGGACAAAACCACATACAATAACAAAATTCAAGACCTACTTAATGATGGCAGCTATACCAAATTCAATAGAGATCCTACCAACTGCCTGGTTACGAAAACCAACATCATCATCATTGATTCGACATCTTTAATCGAACCAAACAAGCGGCTTTCCTTAAAACCCTCTGCTGCTAGACCACCCAGATTTTATGGCTTGCCAAAAATCCATAAAGAAGTTGTACACCGCTTTGTCCTATCATCTCCACCATTAGCTACAAACTGGCCCGATTTCTGTCTGAGACCTTGCAACCATTCACTGGTAAGACCGCCTCAACTGTACTTAACTCAGCTCACTTGATATCTTCAATTAAAGACATCTCACTATCTCCAGGTGATTTGCTTGTCAGTTTCGATGTGGTATCTTTGTTTACCAAAGTTCCTGTGGCTTACACCATTGCAATAATTGAAGATTTGGTACAACAAGGACTGAATGCTGATGTACTGGCCCTGGTGAGACACTGCCTCAACAACACTTACTTCACCTGCAATGGAACATTCTACAAACAAGTTGAAGGCACCCCAATGGGTTCTCCCTTGTCTCCAGTTGTAGCCAATGTTTTCATGGAGAAATTTGAGACAGATGCCATCCAGGCATCCACCCTACGTCCTTTCTTGTGGAAGAGATACATAGATGACACGTTCGTCATCTGGCCACATGGCCTACCAGCTCTGGACCAATTCTTAAACCACATCAATTCCATACACCCAGCCATCAAATTCACCATGGAAGTGGAAAAGGATGGCAAGTTACCATTCTTGGATGTTTTAATCGAAAAGAGACCAGATGGCTCAATGGGACACTGTCTACAGGAAAGCCACCCATATGGGTGCCTACCTAAAACCTGACTCCCACCACCATCTATCCCAGAAGAATTCCCTCATCAAAACTCTACACCATAGAGCTCGGTGTATTTCCGACCATCACCACCTAGCCAGTGAACTGGACCATGTACACCAAGCCCTCAAGAAGAATGGGTATTCAGACTACACAATCCGTAAATCTATCACCCCAACCGTTGGGAAAGAACCATCTGAGAACCCAATCAAAACCATCACCTTGCCATACATAGTAGGGGTCACCAAAAAGATTTTCAAAATCATGAGCAAACACAAGATCCGGGTACGATTCAAAAAAAGTACATAGAATTCGTGATCTGATCCCATCTGTGAAGAATGTGATCCCTGACATGCAATACCCCGGTGTCTACAAACTAAGCTGTGTCTGCGGCAGCTATTAAATTGTGGAAACTAAGCAACATGTCTCGGACCGGGTTCATGAACATAAGGCAGATCTGAAACACGGTAGGATCAATACCTCAGCCGTGGCTGATCATTATTTTAACGCTGTGGGCAGACACGACATTTATTTTTCCAAGACGAGGGTACTCTGCAAGCCCACTGGCTATCAGCAATGATTCGTGCATGAAGCCATCTATATATACAGACACAATTTCAACCGAGAAGATGGGTACAAACTGAGCAATCATTTGAAGGACGTTATTAACCAGTTTAGGTCATAACTGGCTGTGATGTTCCCTCCCGACCTACCTATGTTAGCAGTTATTTTCGACTCTCTGAGTTACATTCACTACCACAGCCACCGTTAGCTGCATTAGTGAATGGAGGCTTGCCATCCTTGTCCACCTCCATGTGGCAATGGCTCCTTCCGAGCTCTCTCCGAGCTTACATTTACAAGCAAGTTTCTTACATTGACATGCTAATCTCTCACAATACAATGGCCACCCCCACAGCTTCGTTTGTCAAGATTTACCCGATCTTACATTAACATGCAAATTTCATCTATAGCCCCTCCCACTGACCCTTGGGCTACACCCATCGCACACCTTTATAACTCCTTACTTTAGCAGCGCTCCCACCATATATTCTCAGCAGCTCTCCTGCGATATTTCTTACCTGATGACGATTGCTTGTGTTGCGATCGAAATGTCGTGATATTGTTATTATTTAACATTTTTTATTGTTTGATCTATCTACGTGGCTTTACCGAAAGACCCAAGAATAGAAAAATGCATACATTATTATTAGATCATGTTTGTCTGCATGTTCACCACAAGTCTGTGTGGTGCATGCAGACTTGATGGTGTTTGAACATCCTGACACCTGTTTGATTGCCAGAAAGAGTAAAACCTATTCTTATTTTCTCCTCATTAACTTGGTCTGGGCTGGGGCTAGGTTTTTATTTCCGTGGCTGTGTCGCCCGTGAGGTCTCCCAAGAGAGTTAAAGACGACGTCTTTACCGCAGGTGAAGCCCATAAGCACCATGAACATGAGCCAGCACACCCGGAACACGTCCCCGAATAGCATCTGTACGAGAGGGGGTAGCGACACACACACACACATGCGGAATCCTTCACTGATTGTAGAAATGAAGTCAAACTTTCCGGCATGAGTGAGAAGTTTGTTAAAAATATATACTTTGAAGATTATGGCCAACAGACCAAATCATCGTAAATCCAAAGTCGGATCCGTCATACATGGGACCATATTTTCCCCATAGGCAACTGTCAAAACGTATTCAAGAGGGTTTAGGGGGAGAAAATCCACAGGAAAAAACACTCACGAATAACAAAAGCTCAACACCAGAACACATCCGAAACCAGAGCCGAATCCGTTCGAATGAGTTCGGAGTCGTTGTCGGATGATGCGTCGTGAGTCAAGTTTCTGAGTCGTAAATTGATCCTCGGTGGCATTATACAAACGCCTTGAAACGTGGACCGTCGTGAAACCGGAGACCTCCTGTGATTATGTCATTCATATTTTTCTCATGGCCACCAATTGGGCTTTTGCAGGCCAAAGTGGTCAAGTGACCGGTCACTACCCCCACCTGCCAAAGTGCCTTGCCTTATGGGCAGGGCTCGGCAACCTAAACGTAACAATAAGAGCCATTTTTTTAAATTCGATAACCCCCCCCCCCCCCCCCAATATTTGAAGAGCCCCAATGCACGCGGCGAACATGAGAAGGTAGTGGTGTTAAATTAAACAGTCCTTAGTGAGCCGCAGGTTGCCGACCACTGCCCATGGTAAACTGGACTCCCATGGTAAACTGGACTCCCATTGTAAACTGGACTCCCATGGTGAACTGGACTCCCATGGAAAACTGGACTCCCATGGTAAACTGGACTCCCGTGGTAAACTGGACTCCCATGGTAAACTGGATTCCCGTGGTAAACTGGACTCCCATGGTCAGGGGTCGACAATCAAAAGAAGACGAGCAGCCAATTTTTATTTTCGAATTTCAAAGAGCCGCACGGCAAGCCCCTTAATGAGCCGTCCGTGGCTCCGGAGCCGCAGGCTGCCGGCCTCTGGCTATGGCGGACGATGACACAGGGCTCGTTGGCAACGTACGGCTTGAGAAGTTACGTGGAATACATTTGTGGTGCCGTTACCGGAACCGCTACCGATTATAATCATTCAAATCGACCGCCCATAAATGGGATTGGCCAAACGCGACTTTTGAACGCAGCAACCCCGAAGAAGGTCTGAAGACTCACCGAGGGCTTTCCTGTCCTTCGATTGGAACGGTTGGCTACGTACGGTGCGAAATACGTTCAACATACACTGTTATTATTTATATGCAACAAAAACATACAAATTAACCCAATCAACAAGTTTGTTTTGATTTGTGCCTTGAAAATCAGGGGTCGGAAACCTTCAGCCCACGTTCATGATTAAGCCTGTGAATTAATTTCATACATTCCACAAGCTTGGCCACTTCTGTCGCTGCAAAAGGCCTCTCTCTCTTGGAGTGACAGAAGTGACTGAGGTCTCTGTGTAATGTAGCGACCCGAGTTCGATTCCCGCTCAAGGCCAACACCAGTGACGATTATCTGAGCCGGTCCTGGGCCTCTCCTAGGTCAACTCAGCCTCATTTGAGTACCTGGTGTGGTGTGTAAACATGGCCACTAGGGAGACAAGGATGGCCGGGTGTGGTGCTGGCCACCCACCCCCTCGTGTACCGTGCTGGCCTTCATAGGTGTTCGCTAACAGCACTTTCTCCAACAGTCTGTGAAAGGCCATACGGGGGATGTTTATCTTTGCTAATATATCGACTGCCAAAGATATTTGAAAGTCCGATTCAGCCTTCAGTGTTGAATAGTTTCCCCACCTCTGCTATTGGACATCGGTGAAAAAAAGCTTCATAGCTCTGATTCTGATTAAATGCACAAAGCGAGCAAGCGGAATATTGGCACATCCCGTCGGGGATTCACGTCGCACCTTCTGTATCATGACGGTGAACGAGCCCAGCATCTCGATCCCGCGAGCGAAGAACAGCGTGTAGCACCAGCCGAGCACCAGCGCCAGCGACATGGGCACGGACTCCCCCTGGGCGCCCGAGAGCCTCATGACGAAGAGCAGTCCCACGAGGCACGCGTAGCACACCCTGGGGGGTCCACGCGGCACCACCGTCGTCACGGAGCAGCGGTGGCGGCGGTACAACACCGCGACGCACAGCTTGTGGGTGCCACCCAATAGACTGTCGAGCCCGCCCATTCCCTGTTGCCATTTGAAAACGAATTTCCTTAGAACCGCTTTTCGTGAGTTTCATTTGTCGTCCTCCCCCCACCCCCCGTTGCCCGCAACTCTGATTCAGCGCGGTTGGCTACGTACGGCGCGAAAGAAGTTTAACATACGTAGATAGAGTACGTATTAACTCTAGATTGATAGTGACTTGATGGTGACGTGATGGTGACGTGATATTTCCCTCGTGATATTCCCTCTCACGTATTTGCCCACTGCCGTGGGGGGTGTCTGCCGCCTTTGTCAAACTTCTCCACTCATTCCTAGGTGCCATCTTCACGTACTCCGCACAGTCCCTCATATTCCAGCTCACCACTTGGAGCCCCCTGTCTACAAAACCGGCTTCTCTACGCGGTCGGCGGGGAGGCGGGGGTGGCAGGTGCCTGCGCACAGCGCGGCGCTCGTGGCGCGAGCGCGGAAGGAGACGTCGCGCTGCAGACGTGTGACCCAGTCTGCATGCCGGCTGGTGGCCGAGAGCAGGTTGAGCGTGAACACGACGCCATCCCAAGAGGCGGTTTTGCACTGGCACTGCCTCCTCCGCTTGGAATTGATTCCGGGAGAGCGAAGGCTGCATTTGTGGGCCGCCTCCGAGAATGAAAACGAATGCAGTTTTGTTTTTAAATCTCCCGCCGACGGCGTCCGAAGAAGACCTCTGCGAAAATTTGTCCAGCGCCGGTCTCGTGTCCGGCGACTCACGCCCAAATGAAAAACAAATCTGCCGTGTCACAGCAACGCGGGCCGCTCGAGGGGCAGAAAAGTGCAAAGGGCGGGAGGGGATGAGGGGGGTTGAAATGCACCGGAGGGCCATCGCCCCCTCTCCCCCCACGGGATTTTATGCGTGTCTTTTGTGTGAGTGTGAGACGCGTGAAGGTGCCGGGGGGGGGGGTCTCACATGATGATGTGGAAAGGCCCTCCGGTCACAATGTTTCCGAAGTAGCGCGAGAACCCGATACGGATCATGTCCGGGATCTAAGTGAGGGGACAGGAAACACGCACAGCCATAACAGTTCATAAAAAAAACACAAGTTTGGGGGGGAAAAAATCACACACCTGCCCACGGATGTCGTACCAACGCGGCAACATGCGTTCACTCCTCTGAAGTATCTCATTGACAGCATGTCAGCTGACAGGTTAGCTGTCAAGGCTGGTTTTTATTTATATATGTATTTATACATGCGGCAACCATTCATTCAACTGAGCCGGCATTGAACTGGCTATAAGTTCCTCAAAGCAATGAAACTTTACACTGCAGGTTCATTGACATTTTCACGAGAGTTATGGTGACTCTCCTGTTACAGACGGATGGACAAGAGAGCTGCGCTCTAAATGTTTTCAACCTGAGTTGTAAAGCTTTAAAATACACTCGATATGACATGGGCCTGCATTGATGCTTGTGTGTGTGTATATGAACCATACTTCGCAATGGTTAGTGCAAACCCGGCAACCCGAGTTCGATTACCGCTCACGGCCAACACCGGTGACGATTATCTGAACCGGTCATGGGCCTCCCCTATGTCGACTCAGCCTCAAATGAGTACCTGGTGCGGTGCGTAAAAACATCGCGACTGGGGAGACAAAGGCGGCTGGGCGTGGTGCTGGCCACCCACCCCCTTCATAGGTGCTCGCTAACAGCACTTACCTCAACAGTCTGTTACAGACTATAAGGGGGATCTTTGTTTTGTTGTTTTGTGAACCGTAGATGTACGATGTAGATATGCAAAACCCTGTGTATACTCTCGTGTGTAAATTATGCATAGAAATCGCGAGATAAGCCACATTTCTTTATGCAATTCGTGCAGCATCTGAGCCGGCGAGAGATGTCATCGGTGTAAGGCAACAGTTCGGTCCGGAAATTAAGGGAAGTAAAAAGGAGGGGGGGGGCTAGGGGGGGGCTATCGTGGGCAGCTGCGTTGGCTGTCTCTCCGTCACTGTTGGCAGAGAGACGGAGGTCGGTTTTTTTCGCTTGCAACAACGACAAAAGCAGTCGGTTCATGCTTTTTTGTTGTAGTTGTTTACAGTTCACGTGCCGGTCGATTCCACGCGCGGAGAGACATATACACGCGAACCCCCGTTCCGCCGCCGCGATTGTGGAGTCGGCCAAAGTGGAGAGAGGCTTTTTTTCTGGGTGGCGTGGGGGGGGGGTTGCAGGGTGAGAGGACGTGGCTAATGATGGCAGCAAGCTTATGAAAAAAATTACAATGGATGCTGGGATAGATGCACGCCTCCCACTTCACCCTCCCCCCGGGATCAAGCCCAGCTGCGCCTTTATCTGAAGTGTTCTCGTGTCAGGGGTTGTCACTCGGCGCAATGGCCGTCCACGCAAGCAGGGTCTGACTGGCGGCATGCGCGTGGGTCTACGGGAGAGAGCGATCACCGTGGCCAGCAAAAAACAAGAATAAGCCGCGGAATGAGACAGCGCAGCCTCGTCATCGGCCACGGCGCGACGACTGACGGAAGGGAACGGGAGTGGGGGGGAGCGTTCTGCACGCGTTTAGAAGTAAACATGCTTACTGAATTTCGATTTAAAGCTTTCGTGACTGCAAGGATTCATCTTCTTTGGTTTTTTCGGTAAAGTCACGTGACTACCGAAATAACCAAAGAAGATGCTTACTGAACTAAACTAAAAACTCAACATTTTTTTATTTCACCAGGCAAGGCCCACTGAGCCCTGTAGCTCATTTTCAGAAGCAACCCGGCCACGGATGACGGCTCAACGAAGTGGCTCACCGCATGTAAATGTATCGCAGCCAAATACTCTAAACGCGTGGTGATGTTCATTCTAAATGTGGAGAGAAAAACCGGAGGACCCGGAGAAAAATCCACGCGACCACGGGGAGAAGCAAACTCCAAATCAACATCAGGCGTCAGGGTTTGGATTGAACCCACAACCTCCTGTACGCCCGGCGAGGTAGCTAACGTCTACCGAGCCACCGTGGAAGCTGACCTGCTGCACGCTCCTCTCGTTGCGTTTCGCCGCAACCCAAGTGCAGCGTTTGCCGCTCAGCAAAGAGAGAGAGAGAGGGTGGGGTGAGAGGTGGAGGGGGGGCCCTCGTTCCCCCCTTCCTTTGCGAGCGATAAAGAGAGACCCAAAACCCACGACCTCCAGGCGAGGTAGTTGACGCATCACCACCACGGTGCGCTGAGCAACTTATACAACGATACGGAGATACTCGGGAGTACAGACGCGTGCGTGACACCGGACGGGCTGGACACAGAGCGGACGCGGCGGCCGCAGGGTCCCTCTCACCTCCAGCAGGAGGATGGTGATGGCCCCCAGGATGCTTATGATCTCGCCCCCGAGACGCACAAAATCCAGATGTGTTTTGTAGCTCTCCTGCATGGCCAGGCACACAGGTGGGGGGGGGGGAGGGCATGGTCCGTCTATCAATCAAAACGATCGGGGCAATGTCGCTCACCAATATCATTCGCTCACTTGCCAAGGTAGCCACGGCTTCACTTGGTCTTGTGTACAATGTCCAGGCAACATCTGAGACCCGAGCTTGCCCCACACACAAAGCGGATGACAGGAGTGGCCTGCTGCTGCTGCTGCTCCGCGTGTAGGTGTGGTGCAACCACACAGCTGGCGCATCGGCCAGTCACCTCGGTCAGTCAACCCACGGCACCTGGATCTGTCCCGCGACCTCCGAGCTTTCGACACTTCACGTGGCCTTAAGCTGCGCATAGCCTGGCGCAAGCTCCGTGGGGACGTCACCTCCACTTAGTGGCGAATGGCGGTTGTTGTTTGTGCGACTGCACTTGGGAAAATGGACCAAGGGACACGTGGTGCTGGGCTATGGAGAGGGGAGTGAGGTGCGAGGTGAGGAGTGAATGCTGCGAGTTGGCTGGGGTCTCTGTTCGCGCCGCGTTTAGACGTTCAGCGACGTGGGGGGGCTCTTGCCGGTGGCAGTGGCAGATTGTCGATAGGTGCTGAAGGTCGCCAACGGTGGGACAAAAACCTCTGTCGTGATACGAGAATGACGCGGGGTAGATTCGCTCCGTCCCGCTGCACTGCAGTTTATCGTCGCCTATTTGTCCGCGTCGCGCACCTCGTTTTTGATAATGTTCAATATTGAATGGTTTCTATCTTCTAACTCTTTTACTTGTCATCTGTACCCGAGAGGCAGTTTCCCAGCTCGTCGCGTCGCTCAGATGGCACGGGCTCTGCTGCACGGAACGGAGTAAGAAATCCGCCTTGGTCCAATCCCCCCCCCGCCGCCCACGACCTCTTCACAACCCGGCACCTCGAGCACCACCAGCCGACGGACCCTGCCGGGAGTTGCCACCGCCTGGCACCCTGGATGGCTATGCCCACCCCCAGGTACCAGCGTGATGGCTGCGTTAAAGGCACGATGCGCTTCGCGGGGGGCGGGGGGGGGGGGGTCTGTGACTAAGCCGGGCAGCACCCGCCGCCACCTGGAGACTTCGCGTGCCGTAGCAGCCAGACGCCCGGCACGTCGGAGCCAATCCGCCCCCCACCTTCGCCTCGCTTCCTCCCTCTAAAGTCACGGCGACGCCTCCCTTCAAAGAATGTCGTGAAGCACGCTATTTGGTGCTGGAGATAACCACCGCGTTTGCAAAATGCGATTTGTGAATTTCATGTCTTGCCCGTGCAGCATCGATTGTTCAATTTTTTGACGTGCACATTTTTATCTAGTTACCGTGTGTTGTCTATTGCTTTGCTGCCTTGCCCGAGATTGGTAATCGGTGTAATTACGCACGATAAACGTATATACTTTCATCTATTTGAGGTATTTATGTTTAGTGACTTGCTCACCTGTCCTGTACTTTGCACTCCGATCGTTTTTTTTGCATCGTTCGTTGTTGCAACTTTCTGACCCCGCGCCCCTCTAATTGAACATCTCACTGGGGAAAAAAGAGCTTCATAGCTTATCGGATTTCTCCAGGGATAAGTTAGATTCTGATTTATAACTGCGACTTGTCCAAAAACTACAACCACAGTAGTTTACCGAGGACTTATTAACATCATAGAGTAGAAGCCCTCTTAACACTACTATACACTACACTATACACCACACTACACTATACACTACACTACTATACAATACACACTACACTCTTATACACTACACTATACACTACACTACTATAGTATACACTACACATTGGGCTCTATGGAGGCCCGTCGTGAAGCGATGTAGTCGTTACGAGGGGTTCTGCTGTGCTCTGTATTTTTGGCCTCGTTCACCAACAAGAGAGGCAACAACACAACAACACCATTTGCCGTCTTTGTCGTGGGAAAAAAAAATAATGCTTTGCAAAATGTTTTGCAAGTGTCGCGCGTTGTGTGTCAGGTCAGGGGCGTAACAGGCGTGAACGTTGCGTCAGGAGGACCTGCCGTCCGTAACCGGTTTGGGCCACCGTGCGGAGTTGTCAGCCAAAGAACTCCAAAGACAAGAAAAAAAAAAGTCAACCGACCAACCCCCAATGACGTGCCAGCAGAGCACGAAAACGCGCGGCTAAGAAACCGGTTGCAAAAAACTCACCCCGGTGGGTTTTTTTTTCTTCCCCCCGACCACCTGTCAAGAGTCCACGGAAACCCTCGAGCAGAGAGAGCGAGAGCGCTTTTCACAACAGCTCAAACGGGAGCCAAAAATGCAAAGGCAGCCGACAGCCGAAACCGTGGCGATGGTATCGGCTGGCATCCGCCGTACAAACCGGCTTGATACAAACTACTGCCTGAGATAACAAATCGTGGGACCTCTGCATGAACCTTCCCCCCCCCCCGCCCCCCCCCCCCCCCCATTGCAAGAGCTGCAGCTTTACGGTGTCGAGAGTGGAACAGACTCAGTGGGGCTCAAAATAGGGATGACTGCAAAATGCAGCTTAAGTGACCCCCCCCCCTCCCCCGCCCCAAAGCGATGGGAGAAGTTGGCACGCACGGACAGGGGTTTCTGGACGAGGATGACGTCGTCGCGTGGGTCCGTGGCGTTGTCCGTGCGCATCATTAGGGGCCGGTAGATGCAGGCGAGCGAGAAGCTGGTGATGTAGACCATGTAGAGCATGGTCCACATGCGGAAGTAGCGCCGCCCGTACCGCTTCCACTTGATGTTGATCAGCTCCTTCACGGGGGTCACCTCCAGGATCTGGCGAGCCTGAGGGGTGGCAAAGCATTTCGGCCCCGTCGTCAGCAAGTTGCCGGCGTTGTTGGACGTCTAGCCCAGCGCCGGCTCAGAAGCTCTATTTAGACTGGAAGAATCCCATGAGCTGTGAAGCTCGTTTTGTCCAGGAGGGGCGGGTCAGAGAGTTTCAGCATGAAACGATACAAAAACCGATAGAACTGCAAAGTATGGGGAAGCCAAGCAAGTCACTCAAAAATAATAAATGTAAATAAAGTATAAAAGTACAAATTGCACAAACACATCACGTGAGCACGTGGCGGTCGGTGCCCCTCTGAGAAAGAAGCACAGTGGTGGCGGTGGTGGTGCAAGGTGGTGGTGCAAGGTGATGGTGGCGGTGCAAGGTGGTGGTGCAAGGTGGTGGTGCAAGGTCGTGGTGGTGCAAGGTGGTAGTGGTGGTGGTGATGCAAGGTGGTGGTGGTGCAAGGTGGTGGCGGCGGTGGTGGTGCAAGGTGGCGGTGGTGGTGGTGCAAGGTGGTGGTGGTGCAAGGTGGTGGTGGTGGTGCAAGGTGGTGGTGGTGGTGGTGCAAGGTGGTGGTGGTGCACGGTGGTGGTGGCGCAAGGCGGCGCGCTCCGTCAGACCTCGCGCTTGTGGCTCGTGGTGATGATCTCCAGCACCGAGCGATCGTCCTCCCATGAGTCGATCTCGCTGAGGTCATACAGGGTGGACGTCACGGTGCCCAGCGACCACTGCACCACTCTGCGACGCTTCACCAGGTGCTGGAACATCTGTCAACATCGGGCGTGGGACGTCTCCGGTCAAAGCCGCCGGAACTGAAGACCGTACAGCGGAGAGACGCCGCCCGCCGTCCAAGTGCGAGACTCACCACCACGTTGCCCTTGGCCGCGGCGAGCTTGAGGGGGGTGTAGCCGCGGTGGTTGAGAATCGACTCCGGGCAAACATCGCCCTCGCCCCACTGCGTGCTCGCCAGGATGAAGTCGTACACCTGGCAAGCGATGATGCGGTTCGTCTGGAGCACCAGCGTGTGGAGGACCGTGTTGCCTGCGTGCCGGGGGAGCGCAACATTTGGTTGGGGTGGGGGGTGGCGGTGAGGCGCCGAGAGGCTGCTCGTCTCTCGCACACCGAGGGCACGCGGCTCCCGACGATTCGCGATGCGGCGAGACTGCCAAAGGGCAGCAAGGCGGCGGGACGGGAAAGAGGACAGCGCGTGGGGGCGAGTGCTGCGGCCGCCTTCACCTGGCCCGCGTGCGGCGAGAAAGTACGCGTTGTGCGACCGAGCGATCGAGGAGGTGCGGCGCTCACCGCGGGAGTCCTGCGCGCTGACCCTGGCCCCGTGCTGCAGGAGCAGTCGCACCAGCTCCAGGTTCCCCGTGCTCGCGGCGAACGACAGCACGTACTCGCCTGGGGGGCCCGGCGGGCGGGGGGGGGGAGTGGGGGGCGCACAGCACGCGCAGCGCACACCATGCACTCGCCCCCACTCCTCACGTGCGCTATCTATCCTTGCACTTTTTTACATCAAAAGTTTACATTTTCACCAACAAAAAATGTCCCCCCTTCCACGTGCCCGATCAGCGTGGCTGAGATACATTTTAGGGTGGTGGGGGAACGTCGGTTGTGGGCTGTTTCAAGGCAGTAGGCCTCGTGTGGCCCCAGGGCGTGTATGACATTAAGTCCGAACTAAACTGTAAAACTAAAAATATGTTTTCTTTTACCAGGTAAGGCTCCACTGAGCTGTTTAGCTCGTTTTAAGAAGCGACCTGGCCATCACAAACGACAGCTCGACGAAGTGGCCTATTGTCGTGTGGGCATTCATTGCAGCCAAATACTCTGAACGCGTGTTTCTGAACGTGAAGGGAAACACCGGACGACCCCGAGAATAACTCGCGCGACCACCACAGGGAAAAAGAGAGACACGGCAAGCTCCAAATACACAGCAGCAGGCGTCAGGGTCGGGATCGAAACCACGACCTCCTGTACACCAGGCGAGGTAGTTAACATCTCTTAGCCACCGTGATGATGATGATAATGATGAGAGAGAGACACCGCGAACTCCAAATATACAGCAGCAGGCGTCAAGGTCGGGATCGAACCCACGACCTCCTGTATACCAGGCGAGGTAGTTAACATCTCCGAGCCACCGTGATGATGATGATAATGATGAGAGAGAGACACCGCGAACTCCAAATATACAGCAGCAGGCGTCAAGGTCGGGATCGAACCCACGACCTCCTGTATACCAGGCGAGGTAGTTAACATCTCCGAGCCACCGTGATGATGATGATAATAATGAGAGAGAGACACCGCAAACTCCAAATATACAGCAGCAGGCGTCCGGGTCGGGATGGAACCCACGACCTCCTGTACACCAGGCGAGGTAGTTAACATCTCCTAGGCACCGTGGCGCCCAAGTCTATGGCCCCTGGCCTATAGGTAGCCCACCCCTGTTTTTATTTCTCTTTGGCCAATCTCCTCTCTATCAGGGCAGGGTAAAAAGTGTCGGACGAAACCGCAGTGAGCACGGGAGTCTGCTGACCCCATGCTTTGCGTTGCTCCCAAAAATAGCCTCAGCCATGGCCCCAACGATGTCAAAACTCAGCACTGCTGCTCGAGAGAGCAGGTTTTTCTGTGCCGACGGGCTCACTTTAGTCGAGAACAGTGCCGGGTGGTGTTATCGATCTTATTTTTTGACGTCGTTGTTTAAGGCATTATTGTTTTCAAATTTTGTTGTAAGTTCATGGCACCGGGATTTCACCTCAGCCGGCACGTCTCTGCAGATAGGACCGTGTGCTCGTTAGCGTTCCTCAGAGCAGAGTACTCCGATCCGTATAGAATCATTGGGGTCACCGTGATCTCACGTACTGTGAGTTCATACTTTGAGTATTTCAGATCTTAATGAGCTTTGCAACTGATGCCGCGTCTAGTCAAGTTCACTTCCATGGAAACGCGACCTGAACCCCAAGTACTCTGGCGTCACTACCCCTCTCTCGGTACCTCGGCATCAACGCAGCCGTGACCAACCCGCTGTCGTGCGGCCACAGCGTCGCCGGACCGTGCCGCCACCATCGTCGCGCCGCGGTGCCGTCGTTGGCACGGCGTACTGCGGCTGTACCGTAATGAGTGTGCTTGCGGTGTTTGCCGGTGAAGTAGGAGCCGGTGGTGCGCGATGACTCCGCGTCCGCCCCGCGTAGCAGCAGCTCCTGCACCAGGTTCACGTTCTGGTTGAGCACCGCGATGTGCAGCGCCGTCTGACCTGCACGGATGGTTGGGCGGGAGAGGCGACGTTGACCGATAGTCACACGGCTGCCGGCTTCACGGCTGTGTGCGGGCCAGTGTGGCTACGCCGGGGCCCCTGGGCTAAAGGGGCTCAGGAACCAGGCCACAACGGAGCGGGGTATATGGCAGGGGGCACCCCCCGTTTACTTGCGTGCACCGGCGCCCATGCCCGCCGCCCGCGCGATCCCGCTCCCTAGCTGCTTTTCCCAGCTTCCGTTCCGCGCTTCTTCCTTTCGGCGCTCCGATCCCCGCTTCCCGCTTCGGCTTCGTCATTCGGTGCGGCTCTCGCCCAACGCCGACGCACCGTCATTTGTCATGCAGGCCGCGGCCGCTGAGCGTGGTACACGCGCAAGGCTCGCCGGAACAAAGGGGTTCGCGAGATAACAGCGGTCAGGATGTCCTGCCACATCCTCTGGAGCTTTCTGCACCTCCTTCCGGCACCATGCGTGCCAGCCCATCGCACCACTCACCCTTTGTCGCTCATCCGTGTAGTGTTGTTGTCGCGTTTGTCCCGTGATTATTTCTGAAAGTGTTTTTTTTATTGTTCTCCAATTCCCGCAGCGCTGACGCACGCACGGCACGGCAAACGCGCGTTACGAAATTGCCTGTGGTGGGATGTCCAGCAGCGACCGCTTCCCCTGATAAACTAAGAATATGAATTACTGCAGTCACGAAAGCTTTAAATCAAAATTTAAACTATTTCTATAGACTATTTTGTATTCTACCATGTAAGGCCCACTGAGCTATATGGCTCTTTTTCAGAAGCGACCTGGCTATCGCAATGACAGCTCAACGAAGTGGCTCGTCATCACGTGGAAATGTATAGCAGTCAAATACTCTAAACGCGTGATGTTCACTCTAGATGTGGAGGGGAAAAACGGGGACAGAGAGAGAGAGAGACGCAAACTCCAAATATACAGCAGCCGTCAGGGTCGGGATTGAACCAACAACCCCCTGTATACCCGGCGAGGTAGTTAACATCTCCGAGCCACCGTGACTGCTGACCTACTGCACATTCCTCTCGTTGCGTTCCGCTGCAACCCAAGTGCAGCGTTTGCCGAAGGCAAAGAGAGAGAGAAGGTGGGGTGGTGGGTGTCCTGGGGGGGAGGGAGGTGGTGGGTGTCCTGGGGGGGAGGTGGTGGGTGCCCTGAGGGGCGGGGTGGTGGGTGCCCTGAGGGGGGGGGGTGGTGGGTGCCCTGGGGGGTGGGGGTGCCCTGGGGGGGGGGGGTGACCTGGGGGGGGGGTGCCCTGGGGGGAGGGGGGGAGGGGGTGCCCTCATTCTTCCCTTCCTTGACGAGTGATAGAGAGACCCACAACGCGTGACTGCCATGCGCTGGGCTGACAATCAGGGGCAGGATTCAGATTTTGTAGGCCCCCGGGCTACAGGTACTGTGAGGCCCCCAGTAATATTTTCCAAAGGAAAACAAAGTTAAAGAAAAATAAAATTTATTTTTTTACAAGGCTAACAACAAATAAAATTCAGCATTCACAAAGTGAAACAACTTTTCACTTCATCTCTGGAGGCCCTCCAGCTGCCTGAGGCCCCTGGCCTGCAGCCCCTAAAGCCCCGTGCCTTGATCTGGCCCTGCTGACAATAAACCGACGGCAGGGGGAGAAATCGTCCCAAGTGCTCCCTCCCTCCCTCGGTTTCGCCACTTTCGCTCAGCTGCGCGCAAAATAAAATAAAAACCGGCATTCACTCCCCCCCCCCCCTTCATCTCGCCGGCCAGCGCCACTTTTTAGGCGATTTAATTTGAGCGTCACAGGCGGCCGCGTGCTTCCAGGCACGCCCGCCGCGTTCATCGAAGAGCTCCATCTCGGCCATCTGGCAGTGCGCGTAATCCGAGCCACTACGGCTTCCTGCTGGCCACGACCTAACAATGTTGTTTGTAGCCAGGCTAGATAGTGGTCCAGAGTGGTGTCGCGTGATTGACCATGAACCCCCCCCCCCACCACCATGTCCAGATCGCCACCCCCCTCCACCCCTCTTCATAGTAGCTCTGTGTGTGGGCCCCTGTGGTACTGCCTGGACCCCTGTGGCACTGCCTAGACCCCTGTGGTACTGTCTAGACCCCTGTGGTACTGACTGGACCCCTGTGGCACTGTCTAGACCCCTGTGGTACTGTCTAGACCCCTGTAGCACTGCCTGGACCCCTGTGGCACTGTCTAGACCCCTGTGGTACTGTCTAGACCCCTGTAGCACTGCCTGGACCCCTGTGGCACTGTCTAGACCCCTGTGGTACTGCCTAGACCCCTGTGGTACTGCCTGGGCCCCTGTGGTACTGCCTGGACCCCTGTGGCACTGCCTAGACCCCTGTGATACTGCCTGGACCCCTGTGGCACTGTCTAGACCCCTGAGGTACTGCCTAGACTCCTGTGGCACTGTCTAGACCCCTGTGGTAGTCTAGACCCCTGTGGTACTGCCTAGACCCCTGTGACACTGTCTGGACCCCTGTGGCACTGCCTAGACCCCTGTGATACTGTCTAGACCCCTGTGGTACTGCCTAGACCCTTGTGGCACTGCCTAGACCCCTGTGGCAACATCAACCGCTACTCGCCACTAAGTGGCGGTGACGTCACCAACGCGGCTTGTGCCAGGCTACGTGCAGGTTGAGGCCACGTGAAGTGTCGAATACCCGCCAGCAGAAGGTCACGGGGCAGACCCAGCAGGTTCCACGGGTCGACTGATTGAGACGACTGGCCGATGCACCGCCTGTGCCCCCTACTTTGCCAACTTGCTACATTTTAGCCGCCCGGCGCTCCGCTCGTTGTTGTGAGCGTCGCTCCTCTTGCCCTCCGTTGTTGCCGGAGGGCGACTGCCCCCAACTGCCCAGTAGCACCATCGTCCTTCACGAGCCTCCTCCACACACTGCCCCGGGCACGTGCGGCACCGCATCACCAATGCCCGTGTAAGCCCGGGGGCTCTTCTCGCGTGCGCGGCAGAGCCCGCGCTCGCTCGCATACCGGGGAGCTCGTCCGTTACCCCCTCGTCGTGGAGGGTGGAGGGTCACGCGTGGCGACCGCGTTACCCTGCGCGCGACCCGGACGCCGGTGTCGTCTCACTGCACGCAGCGCGCGCGTTACCCTGGTAGAGGTCGGAGATCATGGACTCGTTGATGAGCGTGGGCTCCGCGTCCAGGAGGGCGAGCGCCGCTCCCAGGTTCTCGCACTGCACGGCCACGTGGAGGGCCGTCTCTCCCAGCACCCCTACACCGTACCACACCGCACGTTACACCACGCGTTACACCACACCGCAGCACACTGCACCACACAGCACCACGCGTTACACTAAAGCACGCCACACAGCACCGAGCGTTACACCACACGCACCACACCGCAGCACACCACGCGTTACACCACATTAAGCAACATTGCTCACAGCGCACAAAAGACAAAGACCCCCCATGAAGCCTACAACAGGCTGTTTGGGGCAAGTGCTGTCAGCGAGTAGCACCTATGGAGGCCGGCACGGCACACGAGGAGGTGGGTGGCCAGCACCACGCCCGGCCGCCCGCTTTTGTCTCCACAGTGCTGATGTTTACACACGCCACCAGGTACTCATTTATGGCTCAGCCGACCCAGGGGAGGCACAGGACCGGTTCAGATTATCGTCACGTTCGTTGGCATACCTGTCAAACCCTTATCAGTGCCCTACCGTATTATAGACCAATTAACACCTTAGTGGTCACCCCGTGCCCATTATAAATCTCAACGTTCATCCTACAAAGTCCCATCACAAGGGAGCAACACAAATAGGCAACAATTTGTTGTCGATGTTGCCCGTAATGAAACGGCTCTACGCCGTGTGGACCTAAGAAAACTCAATTTCCCTGTACAAGAATACGGGGTAAACCGTGTGGGTTAACACGGTATGCGTTGGCCATGAGCGGGAATCGAACTCGGGCCGCCAGGTTCGTAGCGCATTGCACTCCCCCACTGCACTGCTGCGCCCATCACAAACCACACACGTGGCACCGTCGCATCACGTGACGCCACACTGTGTCACACTGCACACCACGTGGCACCGTGCAAACACAGCACAGTACACACAGCACACCGCACGGCACACACCACAACACACAGCACACCGCACGGCACACTACACGGGACACAGCACACCGCACAACAAACACAGCACACCACACGGCAACACAGCACGCACCAAATCACACAGTACATCACACAGCACACCGCACGTCACACACAACAGACAACACAGCACACACAGCAAACGAATCTAATTCACTTGTCTTTGTGATTCATAATAAAAGTTTTTGGGTTCGATCGCGTAAGTATAAATGTGTCGTAACCCTCCACACCACCCGACACAGCCAGGAAGGTTTGCCACGTAAACAACGCGCCAATTAGTTTACTACTTCAGCCCACCGGTGTGTTGGAGACAAACCTTCCTGGCTGTGTCGGGTGGTGGAGAGTTACGACACATGTATACTCACGCGATGGAACCGAAAAACCTCTTATGCATAACATTGGTCTTTGTGAATCCACCGCTGGATTAATGTCACTGACACCATGTCGGTCGTGGAGGTCCTGTCACCCCGGTGGTGCAGCGCAGCGCGCGTTGCCCTATGAACCGGGTGAACCCGAGTTCGATTCCCGCTCAGGGCCAACATCGGTCGGGTCTGGTACCGGCCACCCAAACCCCACCTTGTGTGCCGCGGTGGCCTTCTTAAAGTTTGCTGCTCGCTAACAGCATTTGCCCCCCAACTGTCTGTTTTAAAGGCCACGTGGGAGGATATGTTTTTGTCTGTGTTACCGTGCGTCGCGCTGGGTCAGAGCGAGCTGGAGCCGGCTCAGATGTCGGTGTCCCGAGTGAAGGCTGCTACCCGAACCGGTTGAGATTATCACGCGGCCCGCTCAATATCGGCTGTGGCCGGGACTGGAACTCGGGGGTCGCCGGGTTCGCGGTGCACTGCGCGAACCGCTTTGCCACCGCTCCCTCTCCACGCATTGTATTCCGGTGAGCTTGTTATACAATGCAGTGCATACTACGTGGCATGGTTTGGTGCGTTCAATATTCGTGGTTACGAGTGAATGACTCGACACATTCTCATTCAATGAATGTAACGCGTAATGTTTCTGCTGATTTTAAAATGTACTTTCATCAGTTCGGTGGGATATGCTTATACGCGGTGCTCGCAGATTTGGCCCTGGATTCAGAACATCGCAGAGTTGTGTTTCTATCTAGTGGTCGAAAGCTTCTCTTGTCGCTGTGCCTAACCCACCCCAACTCTGACCAACTAAATGGCGGGGAGACACCGCCACGGCGCTTGTGCCAGGCACGGTGCACCTCCCGCCCTTCATTCTGTTCTATTCTTGCGCACAACGGCAGCAGCAGATGTTGCGGTCACGACGAGAGAGAGAGAGAGCGAGCGCAGACTACCGCAGTGACTTCATTATATGGTCCATAGACTTAACGTTGTTTATAGAATTGGCATTGTCCATAGACTAACTTTACCCATAGAGTTTACATTCCCCATATTTACATTACCCATAGAGTTGACATTGTCCATAGACTTAACATTGCCCATAGATTTAAATTACGCATATACTTCAAATTGTCCATAGATTAACATTACCAATAGACTTGACATTACCCATAGACTTAACACTGCCCATAGATTTACATTACCCATATACTTAACATTGCCCATATACTTAACATTGCCCATAGACTTAACATTACCTATAAACTTAACACTGCCCATAGACTTAACATTGCCCATAGACTTAACATTGCCCATAGACTTAACATTGCCCATAGAATTAACATTGCCCATAGACTTGTTTGTAGAATGTTTCATTGAAGATTTGGTCCAACAAGCACTCAATGCTGATGTCTCATCAACACTTACTTCACCTGGTGCCTGATTAACACTTACTTCACCTGGAATGGAACATTCTAAAAACAAGTTGAAGGTATCCCGATGGGTTCTCCCTTATCTCCAGTTGTACCCAATGTTTTCATGGAAAAAATTGAGACAGATGCCATCCAGGCATCCACTCTACGTCCGTCCTTTTGGAAGAGGTACGTAGATGACACGTTCGTCATCTGGCCACATGGCCGACCAGCTCTGAACCAATTCCTCAACCACATCAATTCCATACACCCAGCCATCAAATTCACCATGGAAGTGGAAAAGGATGGCTACCATTCTTGGATGTTTTAATTGAAAAGAGAACAGATGGCTCAATGGGACACTGTCTACAGGAAAGCCACCCATATGGATGCCTACATAAAATCTGACTCCCACCACCATCCATCTCAGAAGAATTCCCTCATCAATACTCTACACCATAGAGCTCGATGTATTTCGAACCATCATCACCTAGCCAGTGAACTGGAACACGTACACCAAGCTCTCAAGATGAATGGATATTCAGACTACGCAATCCGTAAAGCTATCACCCCAACCGTTGGGAAAGAACCATCTGAGGACCCAATGTAGACCATCACCTTGCCATACATAGCAGGGGTCACCAAATTTTTTTTCCCAAATCATAAACAAAGATCCAGGTTCGATTGAACACAATACGTAAAATTCGTGATCTGATCCCATCTGTGAAGGATGTGATCCCTGACATACAAACTAAGCTGTGTCTGCAGCAGTAGTTACATTGGGGAAACTAAGCGACATGTCTCAGACCGTGTTCGTGAACATAAGGCAGATCTGAAACACTGTAGGACAAATACCTCGGCCGTGGCTGATCATTGTTTTAATGCGGTTGGCTCACACGAAATTGATTTCTCTAAGACGAAGGTACTTTGCAAACCCACTGACTATCAACAAAGATTCGTTCATGAAGCCATCCATATATATAGATACAGACACAATTTCAACCGAGAAGATGGGTACAAACTTAGCAATCACTGGAAGGACGTTATCAACCAGTTTAAGTCATAACTGGCTGTGATATTCCCTTTCCTGCCACCTTCCGATGTATATTTTTTTATTTTTTCCCCGTGGCTTCGGCTCTCCGATATTATATTAGCAGGTTGAATTTCTCGCGCCAATGTGGCCACCTACGGACGCCGACCCCTGCGTTGCGGTGGCTCTGTGATCTTACATAAACATTATGCTAATCTCTCACATTAACATTACTAGCCCCGCCCACTTCGTTTATGACCCTAGGACTCCAACCTATAGAACAGTCTGGATTCAGCAGCTTTCCTCCTCTTTCCTCCTGATGACGATCGCTTGTGTTGTGATCGAAACGTCGTAGTTTTTTGTAATTTTCTTTTAACCATCTACTTGACTTTACCGAAAGACCCAAAGAACATGAATTCCTGCAGTCACGAAAGCTTTAAGTCAAGAATTACCCATATACTTCAGATTGTCCATAGACTAACATTACCCATAGACTAACACTGCCCCACAGACCAACACTTCCCATAGACCAACACTGCCCATAGACGAACACTCCCCATAGACTAACACTGCCTATAGACTAACACTCCCCCATAGACTAACACTGCCCCACAGACCAACACTGCCCCACAGACCAACACTGCCCATAGACCAACACTGCCCAAGACGAACACTCCCCATAGACTAACACTGCCTATAGACTATTCTTGAACATGGCAATACGTTTAGGAATTAAATGCCAGCGTGGAGGTATTGCTGCTGCTACCACGGCAAGAGAGAGAGAGAGGTTCAGCAGAGAGAGAGAGAGCGTCATGTCGCTGTTCCTCTTTCGTTAAAGGAACGCAGACTACCACAGTGGCGAACACCAGCAACGATTATCTGAACCGGTCCTGAGCCTCCCCTAGGTCGACTCAGCCTCAAATGGGTACCTGATGCGGTGTGTAAACATCACCACTGGGGAGACAAAGGTGGCTGAGCGTGGTGCCACCCAACCACCCCCTGGTGTACCGTACCGGCCTTCATAGGTGCTCGCTAACAGCACTTGGCCCCAACAGTCCGTTAAAGGCTACACGGAGGGCATCTCTGTGTCTTTGTCTCGAGAAGATGATTGCTGGGCCGTGCCACGGCGCACAAAACGGTGACTTGGACCCAAAATAAACGCGCACAGAGCTTTGCTAATGGGCCGGCGTACGTGAGGTGGTTTAAAGTGTCGGACCCAACGTCACGTGCAGACGCCCGTTCACTCGTCAGGGTCGGACATGCATCGTTGTAACGCGGTGAAGGGCACGAAGACAGGCAGCTCCGAGGAAAATACTGTGTAACATCGCGATGATGATAATTGATTGACTGTAAATGGCAGCGTGGGCCAAGACGGGGAGCCGATGTAAGATTCTCCGGTGGAAGAGTTCTCCAAGACAAATGTGCGTGCTCTAATTAGCACACCAACGGCCATGTTCATCATTCGTTTATTTGATTCGTAATCCTCAAGCACCCGGCGACAGAGCCAATCAAATCAAGTTGTCACGCCCTGGGCAAATGTGCCGATTGGATGTGGTGTATCAGCAAAAACAGCGGGTAGTTAGCAGGGTTAGGGTTAAACATCGGTGCTTGACCTCGGTGATGATTCCACTCACAGGAAGCTATTTACAAGTCATAACATCGGTCGTGAAAGCCCACGTGCCGTGTTTTCCCCGTGGTTGCGTGGATTTTTTTTTCCTCCGGGTCTTCCGGTTTTTCCCTCCACATTTAGAAACGTGCGTCTAGACTACGTAGATTATTTTGCTCCTATAAATGTCCCAATGATGGGCCACTTTGTTGAGCTGTCATTTGTGGTGGCCAGGTCGATTCTGAAGAAGAAGTTAATACCTCAGTGGGCTTTGCCTTGTAGCAAGGGGATGGTTTAGTTGTTGTATTTGTTTGTGTTTGGCTGATTTGTTGACCTTTCTTGTACTTTGCACCACCATCGTGTTTTTGTAACAGTTTATTGTTGTAACTTTCTTACCTCCCCCCCCCAATCTGTGAAAACGAGCTTTATAGCTCATCGGATTCCTCCTGCAGTATAAATACAGATTCTGATTCTGAACTGAGAGCGTCGTGGAGACGTCGAAGGCTACGTCAGTGCGGCTGTGCATCGCTGCCGCACTTCCCAATGCCAAGCACCACATTTGAAAGTTGAGCGAACATGGCCCAACCATTCCCAATGCCAAGCGCCGCATTGGGAAGTTGAGCTAACATGGTCCAACCATCCCCAATGCCAAGCGCCGCAGGAATACAGGCCGATGAACCGGTGAGCAAAGCGGCTCACACGGAGGACTCGCGATCATTTTGAAACCTGCGTGGCTCAGGGCAAATCAATGAGATCTCCCGGGCTCTTCACAAATCAACATCACAATTGGGTTTTCATTATTTTTTTTTTAGCTAACAACGTGATGATGATACTAATTAATTTCATTCTTAATGGATGGTTTAAAAGTTGTATTTGAGAATGATAATTCATGTACGGGTGCCTTGTTTGAAGAAAGTCGCCTGTCAACAAATAAAAGTTTGAATCTATAACCTCTTACCCACAATAAATCCATGCAATTCGACCAATATTTCATAAAAAAGTCCCCACTACTGTTGTGCAGTAGACTCGCGTGGAGACGAGGAATACTATAAGGGCTGTTGCCGTTTATTAAACCACTGTTACGCTCGACATCCTACACTCACACCAGTGTAGGTGCACTCTATCTCGGTCCTAGGCCCCGGACACTGAATACTATTTGGGTCCTACCCGAGGCTACCCTTTGGGCTCTCTCATTCGTCTGCCCGAAGCGGGGGTTCAGCCAACACGGCTCCACGACGAGGAGAGAGAGAGACCCTCTTCCAGCCGGTCCTTACCCTGGCTCCCCACGACGATCCCTCTTTCGTCACGGGGTCCCCCTTAAGAACCGCTTGGGCGGCTCCTCCCCCCCCTTACGCAACCCGTGACGTTGCGTCATCTTTGACTGTCAATCCGCTCGCACCTCCTTCTGTTTGCCCCCTCATCTGTTACTCACAATACTCCTCTACACTGCCAAACCATCCCTCCACTTCACTTAGAATTAAAGCCAGTGTCTCAATGGCGACCGTAGAGGGAGCAGAGGAGGCAGGGCAGTGGCACGGCACTTCGCACAAAACACTACGAACCCGACAACCTGAGTTGGCCACAGAGAATATCATTGGCGAGTGATGTCAGTGCGATGCCGAGGCTTGAAAATGTTCCAGGTTGTACATCGCAAATCTCTTGCTGTCGTGGTTTTGAATCTGCTGAACCGTGTTCAGAAGCAGCTTGCCTCATGGTGCTCACCTCTCCACATTTCGCCACAGGGCCGGATTAAGGTTCTTTTAGGCCCTAGGCACTTCTGTTTCGTTGGTACTGCTCCTGCCTATGTTACTACTCTCGCCGCTGTCACTCCGCTTGTTTCATGCCTACTTCGCCCAGCCACTGGACAGATGTTATTACCGATACATTCATTATTTAGTCTGTGCCCTCATTCGATAGGAGCATGCTGTGTGACCCAGATTTAATTGGAAATGAAAAAAAAACAAGGTAAGCCTAAAGATATTATAAGCGAAAATTTCTTCAACAATGTTTTACTCTGATTATCAATTCGGATGACGCAGCCTGAAAAGGATGCCGTTAATTTTCATCGATAACAAGTTCAATATTCTGGCAAGACGACCATGTGGTGAGCGCCATGTTGCTTTACCTTCGTTGAAGCTTAAATATTTGTCTGACTGTGATTTTAGGTGTAATATGCTTCACTTGCTATGTAAATATATTTTAAAGAAGATATCTCGGTAAAAAAAAATGTTTAATCATATAACAACAATAACAAGAAACCTGGTAAAAATGTTTTTTTCATAGGCCCTTTAGTTTTCGTAGACTCTAGGCACAGTACCTGCTTCGTCACAAGCCGTCTTCATTTGCAAAAGATCAGCGAAGCCACGAAGGGTTCCGGTGACATCGAAGCCTCACGCGCTGCGGTCGAGCTGCCTCATGGCTAATTTCAGACAAATTGGAAACGCAATTATCGGCCGCAGACTCCTGACTTTAGAGCAGACGTGGGCAAAGTACGGCCCCCCGGGCCGTATACAGCCCGTTGGGCTTTTTAATCTGGCCTGCCGAACTTGTCCAAATAATATTATTAAATTAAATTTTACCTTTCTCCTGTAATGCCCCCATTTCCCCATTAGATGGCGCACTTTGACCGGGAGTGTGGTGTATAGGGCTCGAAAGGGCACATGATCTCGCAATGCATTGTGGGCCGTCAGCGCCATTTTTAGGGTTTGTTTACATTGCTGAGTTAGATACGATGCTCCCTTCACTTTTTCGCTTTGCCCTGTGAGCCCTTCTGTAAAATGAGCGGATCAAGGAAAAAGAAAAGTGGACAATGAGTGCCGAGTGTTTAACATGGAGTGGACAACAAGATACTTTTTCACTGAAGTTCAATCGAAGGCTGTATGCCTGATATGCCGAGAAACTGTCACAGTTTTCAAGGAGTACAACATCATCCGTCACTTTGCTACGAAACATGCTAACTACGCTAGCAAGCAGTCAACGCAAGAACGGGCGGTTGCGGCTCAGAGGTTGGCGGATAATTTACAGACTCAGCAACATTTTTTTCACCGACAAACTGCAATTCAAGAGTCAACTACCAAGGCAAGTTTTTTGGTGGCATTCGAAATAGCAAAGGCTAGCAAGCATTTCTCCGAAGGCGAGTTTGTAAAAGAATGCATGGTACAGACAGCTGACATTTTGTGTCCGGAGATCAAAAGCAAAATTGAAAAAGTCAGTTTATCACGTAGGACTGTGACTCGCCGTGTGGAACTTATTGATGAAAATATAGCCAGCCAATTAAACAAAAAGTCTGATTCCTTTGAGTTATATTCACTAGCGCTGGATGAAAGTACGGACGTAAAAGACACTGCTCAGCTCCTCATTTTTATCTGAGGCATTGACGACAGTTTTGCGATAACAGAGGAGTTTTTGACCATGGAGTCCCTGAAAGGAACAACGCGGGGAGAGGACTTGTATAAACAGGTGTCTGCTGTCATCGAAAGAATGAAGCTACCTTGGAGTAAACTTGTCAATGTCACAACGGATGGATCGCCAAATTTAACTGGAAAAAATATTGGGCTGCTGAAAAGAATCCAGAATAAAGTGAAAGAGGAAAACCCTGACCAGGATCTTATTTTCCTTCACTGCATCATCCATCAGGAATCCCTGTGCAAGTCTGTATTGCAACTTAATCATGTCGTGAATCCAGCCGTGAAACTTGTTAACTTTATACGAGCAAGGGAACTTCAGCAACGTCAGTTTATTACGTTCCTGGAGGAAACTGATGCGGATCATCAGGACTTGCTGTACCACTCTCGTGTCCGCTGGTTAAGTTTGGGGAAAGTGTTACAACGAGTGTGGGAGCTGAAAGAGGACATCATCGCATTTTTGGAGTTGATGGGGAAATCTGACGAATTTCCTGAGCTAAGCAACAAGAACTGGCTTAGTGACTTTGCGTTTGCTGTGGACATTTCCACACATGAATGAGCTGAATGTGAAGCTGCAGGGGAAAGATCAGTTTGTTCACGACATGTACAAACATGTGAAAGCCTTCAAATCCAAGCTCACTTTGTTCTCCAGACAAATTGCGAACAAATCTTTCACTCATTTCCCCCACACTTGCCATGCAAGAAGAGGCACCGCGAAACGCAAAAAAAATACAGCAAATCACTTGAGGACCTGCACGGAGAATTCTGGCGTAGGTTCTCTGATTTCGAAAACATTGAACAGTCACTTCAGCTGGTGTCCTGTCCCCTGTCACAAGACTCTGAAACAGCACCACAGGAGCTGCAGTTGGAACTGATAGATCTTCAGTCTGACTCCGTCCTAAAGGAGAAGTTCAACTCTGTTAAACTGAATGACTTTTATGCTTCACTTAACAGAGCCACGTTTCCAAACCTCCGGAGGACTGCACAGAAGATGCTGACTTTGTTTGGCTCGACTTATGTGTGTGAGCAGACATTCAGCGTCATGAACGCCAACAAAGCCCGTCACAGATCAAAGTTAACGGATCAGCACCTCAGATCTATCCTGAGAAATGCCACAACCAAAATAACTCCAGACTTGGATGCACTGGCAAAATGGGAGATCAAAAACACTATTCCCACTGAAACTGAAAGTGATGATGTGTTGCTGCAGCGAGGTTGGGGAGCCAAATCTCCGACACACAGCCTGCGTGGCTGCTCTGACCTATTAATGTAGATAATAAAGAAGTTCAAGTGAGGTCATTGGTTTGGGCGCAGGCCTCAGATGTTTTCATGATGTTTGATCAGTCACGTTACGACATGTTTTAGCATTGTTCATGTTCGTGCAATTTGTTAAATTGCCTTGCAAATAAATGCTTTGCTACCTGTCAAAGGCCAAATCCTTTCATGTAATGATTTTTACATGCCATTTATATTAGTTCACACAAACACTCCATCCATCTGTTCCTGGCCCGGCCCCTCAGTCAAAAAATTTGCCCACCCCTGCTTTAGAGCGATGTTCTTCACTCATTTTCAGAGGGTGGCGGGGCGGGGTGGCACTGTCGCTGGGAAGACATCGTCGGCGTGAGCGTCGCCACTTACACTATTTGAATCCATTGGGGTTTGACAGCAGCACGATGATGATGGGGTGTGTTGTCTCGTTGTGTAATGTCGGGGGGTGGCGCACATTACAGGGCCGCACTAAAGGCCACCAAGGGCCACCAGTGACCCGCAGGGCCTTGCAATGAAGACCGCTTTCTATAGAGTGTGCAGGATGTGCAGATGCACTGGGGTCCATGGGCAGGAGGGGTTCAGATGCTAGGCAACGAAGAGGTGGGGGGGGCAAGGAGTTATTGGCCAGGGGGTTCACCAGAGCTCATGCCAACCACCACGCTACCCCACCGATTTAGTTCACGCCTCTCGATCGGACAACGCTGCTCCCTGCATTGCTCTTGTTTGTTTCCAGCCTGCGGACTTTCCTGTCCGGTGGGTTTCTCCATCATTCTTAAGAAAGTGTTCAAATGATCCATTAGCATCGCACAGAAGTTTACCATGGGAGGCCAGTGGCATGAATTGGTTTGCCAGCAGCCTTGTTGGGCCCAGCTGTTCCGAGTCCAAAACTGAATACAAAGATCTCCTTCCACCCACCACCCCCACCACCCCTCTACAGCCATGTAGACTGATAGGGCAAGTGCTGTTAGCAAGAACATATTAAGGCCGGCACAGCGCATGCAGGACCAGTTCAAAAATCCCTCACTGACGTGAGCCACGGCCGGAAATCGAACTCAGGTCACCGGGGTCACAGTATAGTGGGCCAACCACCAAAGCGACCGCTCCACCTACCACTACCACCACCACACATGCATACACCACGTGACACTGCACTGCGCCAGGGCACAAGCCACACGTGTGGTCACAACGCCACTGCCCTCGCGGCCGTTGTCTCCACGTGGGTCTTGCCACTCACCACGCTGCAGAAGGTTAATGTCCCCCTGTGTGTACTTATTGCTGTATATCTCATGCCTCTTCCCTGTCCCTCCCACGTCTCTGTGTCTCTCTGTCTTCCCGTGTCGTCCCTATTGTTCTCTTTGCCCCTCCTCGTGTGCCACTCACCGCGCTGCAGGAGGTCCGTGTTGCCCTGCTTGTGCAGCATCTGGATGGCCTCCACGTCATTGTTCTTGGCGGCCGTGAACAGCGGGGTCTCTCGGATCCTGCGAGACGGAGCCGTAGGGAGCCACAGGAAGGGCATGGGGGCGGCGGCAAAGGGGGAATGGGAGGAACTTTTAATGATGCTCATGGAAATGTTCCACCAGGACAGATCGATCAAGACAACCGGAGAGGCATAGATACGGCATGGGTCTGCATGGAAGCGTGAGGGTGCCGCGAACTTTATATTGGAACCTGAGACCCCGTTACGCTCACCCTGCTATCCGTGTGGCCTGTCCTTGCAACTCCACCAAGTGGGGGTCACCTCTTGTACTCGAGCCAAGTGGTGGGTCGACCTAAACTTGTAGTTCTGGATCAGGTGACCTGTAGGATTCTCGTCGAGTGCCGGACCAGGTGATGGGTAGGACTCGCCTCGGGTATTGAATCAGACGACTGATAGGACCAATTTCTAGTGCGGGACCCTGGGGCCCGAGTACAGAAAAAATAAAACTCTAAACATATTGTCTGGCAGGTGAATAATTGTAATGCGATCGTATATTTAATATGTATGCTTTTACGACCAATATTCATGATTCATGTTTAGTTTTTTTGTTGGGTTAGAGTGTGTAGGGGATTTTTTTAAAAAAATCTATAACCCTCCACCACCCGACAGAGCCAATGATTATATAATTACGATTATACATGTGTCTTAAGAGAAAGGGGATCCCAAGTCAAGGTAAACGACAGTCGATCATCGATTATCATCGATTATCCGGCGGCTTCGGGGGAGAGGCGAGTGCCGGATGTTCAAAAACGCCGGCTAATCACTAATCATTTATATTTAACATAGCGTATTTTAGCACATTCTTGTATGACATTGTCTTTGTATGTGTTGTTATATGTGTTTTTTTGTGTTTGAAATGTGTTATCTATATGAAATCGGCATAAACAAACATACAAATAGACTAAAAATGTAATAATAGGGGTTTCCCCTTTTTTCTGGCAACAAAACTGAAACCTTTTTACAAGGATTCATGTCTGCATTAACTACAATACCTGCAGTTAATGCAGACATGAATCCTTGTAAAAAAAGGTTTCAGTTTAGTTGCCAGAAAAAAGGAGAAAAACCCTATTATTACATTTTGGCACTGGCAAAGGAGGTCTAATGATGAAAAAGACTAAACATAAATACAGGGTAGTCCTCTATTTACGATGGAGATGCGTTACGACAACCCCATCGTAAAATTTCGATTTAAAGCTTTCGTGACTGCAATGATTCATCTTCTTTGGTTCTTTCGGTAAAGTCACGTAGAATGAGAATAAAATAATAAATAACACAATATTATTGTGTTATATTTTATTTTATCAAATAACACAATAACACAATATTATTGTGTTATTTTATTTTATCAATTTATTATTTTATTGGTTCTTTCGGTAAAGTCACGTAGAATGAGAATAAAATAATAAATTGATAAAATAAAATAACACAATAATATTGTGTTATAATAACACAGAATAAAAAATAAAATAACACAATATCATTGTGTTATTATAACACAATATTATTGTGTTACGTAGAATGAGAATAAAATAATAAATTGATAAAATAAAATAACACAATAATATTGTGTTATAATAACACATTGTGTTATAATATTGTGTTATAATAACACATTGTGTTATAATAACACAATGATATTGTGTTATTTTATTTTATCAATTTATTATTTTATTCTCATTCTACGTGACTTTACCGAAAGAACCAAAGAAGATGAACCCCATCGTAAGTCAAAGATATCGTAAGTCGAAGGTGGCCTAGCCTATTATTAATTATAATACTGCATTGCACAGTAAAATGTAAAGTAAAAAAACAAGGTCAATTCTTAGCCTACCTATATGAACTGCTATTTATTAGAAAGTTTTTTTCAGGAAACAATCCTATCTGCTATATATTAAAAAAAAAAAACTTTTAACATACGTACATCCCGGCAGCATCCCAACGTACAAGTATCGTACCTCGTACGCTGCTGCGTTTGCCTGCCGCGCGAAATGTAAAATATTTAACAATTTTGTCGTATCGCTATCGCCATCGTAAGATCGAAATAACGTAAGTCGGGGACTATATGTACCCTACCTTAAAAAAAGTTGCTGTATTTACAGCACCGTACTTATTACTCCAATTTCGAAGACTCGGCATTGACTAATGGAATCACGTGCAGAATGTTCAATGTTAACGTTGTATGTAGTATATAATGTCCCGTACATAATATGATACACTGAAATCAAGCATAGCAACTCTTTTTTTTGTCACGCACATAGTGCCGATTGCCAGACTGGGTTACAGTCTTTTGAGCAGTTTTGTCGGTTTTTCTGGATCGGCCTGGGACCGCCGGATAATGTTTGAAGCAGCCAGATAATCGCGCAGTGCCGGATAATCGACAATCAACTGTAGTTTTAGTTTTAAATGGGGGGGGGGGGGGGGGGTCGTATTGAGATTTAAACTCTTGCGAGCGTAAAGGTGATTGCTAGGGTGAAACGTCATCACTCGCACTGCACCAGCCAATCACCTAGCCGGAAGACAAAACGAGTGCCGCTCCAGGATGGCCAGTGTGATGTCATCACTCCGGGTGCGTTCATGTTGACGTGTGTGTGATGTTGATTCTATTCATGACGTTTGAATCGTCGATGTTGGGGTTAGTATGCGCATTGCGTTTAATTCCGTTATTAATTATGTTAGCAGTTTTCAGTGACAATGAACTGGAGATTGGTCACCAACCGCTCAGAAGATCTCTCGTCGCTTTATGAACGCCTGTTATCCCAGCGTCCCTATTTGCCCAGAATTTCGAGAAATCGCATCTTTCGCCAAACTTACAACGTGGCTGCGACGTCGTATCGCGTTCTGTACTCTGGCTCCCTGTGGCAGGGCTCACATCTAGCACCGGGATAGACTATGACAGGACCTGCATCTAGCACTGGACTAGATGATGGGTAGGACTCAGCCCTAATACTTGACCATGTGCCAATTAAGGGCTCGCTTCTGATACTCAGACCAGGTGACGATTAGCATTCCCTTCCAGTATCAAATCAAGTGACCGTTAGGACTCACTTCTATTAGTTGACTGGGTTGTAATATTACAGTTAGGACTCACTTCTATTAGTTGACTGGGTTGTAATATCACAGTTAGGACTCGCTTCTATTAGTTGACTGGGTTGTAATATCACAGGTAGGTCTCACTTCTATTAGTTGACTGGGTTGTAATATCACAGTTAGGACTCGCTTCTATTAGTTGACTGGGTTGTAATATCACAGGTAAGTCTCACTTCTATTAGTTGACTAGGTTGTAATATCACAGGTAGGTGTCACTTCTATTAGTTGACTGGGTTGTAATATCACAGGTAGGTGTCACTTCTATTAGTTGACTGGGTTGTAATATCACAGGTAGGTGTCACTTCTATTAGTTGACTGGGTTGTAATATCACAGGTAGGTGTCACTTCTATTAGTTGACTGGGTTGTAATATCACAGGTAGGTGTCACTTCTATTAGTTGACTGGGTTGTAATATCATAGGTAGGTGTCACTTCTATTAGTTGACTGGGTTGTAATATCACAGGTAGGTCTTACTTCTATTAGTTGACTGGGTTGTAATATCACAGGTAGGACTCACTTCTATTAGTTGACTGGGTTGTAATATCACAGGTAGATGTCACTTCTATTAGTTGACTGGGTTGTAATATCACAGGTAGGTCTCACTTCTATTAGTTGACTGGGTTGTAATATCACAGGTAGGACTCACTTCTATTAGTTGACTGGGTTGTAATATCACAGGTAGGTGTCACTTCTCTTAGTTGACTGGGTTGTAATATCACAGGTAGGTGTCACTTCTATTAGTTGACTGGGTTGTAATATCACAGGTGGGTCTCACTTATATTAGTTGACTGGGTTGTAATATCACAGGTAGGTCTCACTTCTATTAGTTGACTGGGTTGTCATATCACAGGTAGGTCTCACTTCTATTAGTTGACTGGGTTGTAATATCACAGGTAGGTCTCACTTCTATTAGTTGACTGGGTTGTAATATCACAGGTAGGTGTCACTTCTATTAGTTGACTGGGTTGTAATATCACAGGTAGGTCTCACTTATATTAGTTGATGGGGCCGTAACATCGCAGGTAGGTCTCACTTCTATTAGTTGACTGGGTTGTAATATCACAGGTAGGTGTCACTTCTATTAGTTGACTGGGTTGTAATATCACAGGTAGGTTTGACTTCTATTAGTTGACTGGGTTGTAATATCACAGGTAGGTGTCACTTCTATTAGTTGACTGGGTTGTAATATCACAGGTAGGTCTCACTTCTATTAGTTGACTGGGTTGTAATATCACAGGTAGGTGTCACTTCTATTAGTTGACTGGGTTGTAATATCACAGGTAGGTCTCACTTATATTAGTTGATGGGGCCGTAACATCGCAGGAAGGACTCACCTCTTGTGTTGCAGCAGGTAAAGTTCGTCTTCGACAGCCGCTGCATTCTGCTGCTGTGCATTCGTAAGCCAGCTCAGGAGCCGACCCACGACTCCGCGCTCGAACATCGCGGGCAATGGGGGCTGCGACCTCCCTCCGTCTGCTCTCCCCTCCGTCTGCTCTCCCCTCGTGTCCTTCCTGCCTCGTCCACACAGGAGGCTGCCGATCTCTTTGTGGATCCGACGCAGCGAGAACCGCACCAAGCCCCGACGGTCTAAGAGGGGGGAGAGAGACAGGAGACTTGGGGGAGGAGATGCGGTTGGAGGAGGAGCGAGGAGGGCGAGGAAGGAGGAGCCGTGTACCGAGGAGTTATGCGTGCCACCTTTGGGCACTGGCGTCCCGACACTCGGTTCACGATTGTGTTGGTGAAGATGCTCACTGCTGTCCAGCTGCCTCAGGAATGCGACCACACTGGTCCAGCCGGTGGTGTCACCGGCTTCCACATTGCCCTCGGGGCTTCTTAGGGGGCTGCGGGCATGGAGGGATTGGCCGTGGAACACGGAGAGAGAGAGAGAGAAAAAGAGAGCGGAGAATAGAGAACAATGGGATATTAGGGGTTAGGAGGGACATGTGCCCGTGCGACCACGTGATGGAGCGCGGAGCAAGAAGCAGGGGCACATGCAGCAGGAAAAAGAGTGGAGTATGGGGAGGAGGGTTGATGGGACAGGGAGAAGGGCATTGGATCAGGGGGCATTAACAAAGGGGCATGAAATGGGCAGGGCAGGAGGCAAGAGAGCACGGACAGGAAACGCGATTGAGTAACGGAAAAGGTGGCGATGAAACAAGACGAAACCCCCTTTGACAAATAAAATAGGCCACACACACACCGAAATATCGATAACCAGGTGAGCGACTTGATTGTGAAGATGTATTGCGGAAAAGTGAGTGTAAAAAAAAACATTGCGTCTCGAGAACCGCCTGGGAGATAATGATTGAGGTGGCACGAGTGGGTCAGAGAGGTAAGAGCGCCCCGCGATCAATCTGGCTTGCCAAGGGTAGCGAGCTGATGGTTCTAGCTCGGTCACCAAGAACCGCGTCGAACAATATTGGGCGGATGAATGCTTTGTTATTCTTGGTTCTTTCGGTAAAGTCACGTAGAAGGGAAATAATGAAATAATAAAAATAAAACAAATAAAATTCTCACGACGTTTCTGCCACAACACAAGCAGCCGTCCTCAGGTGAATAACAGAGCTGTCGGAAAGCCAGCGTCCCAAATGTTCTTCACCTGAGGATGGCTGCTTGTGTTGTGGCCGAAACGTCGTGAGAATTGTATTTTATTATGTTATATTTCTATTATTTTATTATTTCCCTTCTACGTGACTTTACCGAAAGAACCAAGAATATGAATCCCTGCAGTCACGAAAGCTTAAATTCGAAAAATAATGCTTTGTTTTTGTGCTTAATTGTGGCGAAATTCCAGTTGTGAGAATACAAATTGGATCTCACTTTTACTGTGGAACAATGCTCTCAGTGGCAACGTGGGTGGCCAAGTGCTGCCCTCCCCCCCCCCCCCCACTCTGTGTGCCAACCGGGCCACTGGACTACATCTCAGAAGTAGCTGCACCTACGGGAGAGGGGTCGGGAAACTTGCGGCTCCAGAGCCGTGCACGCGCGCCTCTTCGTGGACCGCCTCGTAACGTTATTTATTAAACTAACATTACCCTCCTCTTGTTATTTGTGGTTGCCTGACACTCTGGCGTCCTGCATCCACGAGGTTTTTCTCCACTGCGGTGGTGAGGACAAACGTTGAACTATTCGTCTTATAAACGACTAGCTTTAACTACCCGGCTTCGCCCGGGACTTGGATTCACCGCGCCCGGCCGCCTTTGTCTCCCCAGTGGCGATGTTCACACAGCAGAGCAGTTACTCGTTTGAGGCTGAGTCGACCTAGGGGAGGCCCAGGACCGGTTCAAATAATCGTCACCGGTGGTGGCCGTGAGCGGGAATCGAACTCGGCTCGCCGGGTTCGTAGCGCGGCGCGCTACCCGCTACACTACAATGCGTTACGCTTCCACGTGCGCGGGTCACGTGACAGATTTGACGTCACAGCTCACTTGCCGTGCAAGAAATATGCATTATTGCGCCCCCCCCCCCCCCCCCTAAAAAATATACAAAAGTATATTTTAATAATGTTTACATGGCGTACAGTCTGGAAAGTACGCACATGGCAAATTTTAAGTTTGTTGCATGTCGGGAAGTACGCTAAACATTTTGAACAGACACACATTCACAACTGTGCCTTTTATATATACATATGGAGATAGGTAAACTACAAACTATTTATTGACTTAAAGCTTTCGTGACTTTACCGAATGACCCAAAGAATACAAACTATTAAAAAAATAACTTTAATATGTAAGGCCCACTGAGAGGCTTTTTCAGAAGCATGAGCTGACTGGGCCATCACAAATGATTTCTCGACGAAATGGCTCATCACGTGGGAATTTGTACAGCAGCCAAAAACTCTCTCGACGCGTGACGTTGAGTCTAAATGTGGAGGGGAAAACCGGAGGGGCCGCATAAATCTCGCGACCACGGGGAGAGAGACGCAAACTCCAAATATACAGCAGCAGCAGGCGTCAGGGTCGGGATCGTACCCACGACGTCCTGTGTACCAGGCGAGGTCGTTAACATCTCATAGCCACCGTGGCGACAGCACTCGTGGAACGGCTCGGTGGGGGGTGGGGGGCGACGGTGGTTGGTTGCGCCGCTTCCCTGCTGCACGTGGCGGCTGCACTGTCACACGCGGCGCTGTGGAGGTGCGGTGGCAGCAGCAGCAGCAGCGAGGGTTGGGGTGGAATCACCGCATGCGCAGCACACGGAATGTTGTTGTCGTTGTTGTTGTGAGATTCCCTTGGCGTGGGACGTGGAGGAGGGTGCGCTACGCGTGCTCGCCAGGGGAAGGCAAGTTCGACCTGCACGGGGATTGCAAGAGTGTCGGCCCACACTATTGCGCCCGTTGGGTTTTCTTTCCACGTAAATTCAATCAATCAATTTTGGTTAAAATAAATAAATATAATACACGCTCGTAAATTGCCTAAAACTTCTTCAAATAAAGAAAAAAATCCAGGATAATTTCCGAAAAAAAGTCAGTCCTGCGGCTTCGTGTGCCTTCCTGGATAATTCAGTACAAACGATCACGTTACGACCAGCTTCATCAGGCACAATTGTGCCAACTTCATGGGGATGCTCGTTGTCACTGTGGCGTTGCTGCTGCAGTAACAACGTAACGCATGAGCCACATTTGTTGACCTGTCAACTTTATGAATTGGCCCTGTCGGGTGAATGAGGGATGTGTTTATACGACACGACGTTTTAATTCCCGAATGGCCGTAAAAGCCAAACTACGTTTTTTGTGTGTGTGTGTGTGCAAGTGCATCGATTACTTGAATAATCTGTGTCTTGAGCCCCATTCTACGCAAGTTAAACGGACATTTTTTTGTATAAGTTGCATGTATGTCATGCAACATGCGTGTTGGTGATTTTACCCACGCCACCGATCTCACCAACATGAATAATAATTGAGATTTATAAAGCGCCCTTAAACAATCGTTCTTAGGGCGCGATAACATTAACCCTACACACAGACAGATACCCCAAAGTGAATTGTTATACAAATAGATTTGACCATCTGCACCTAACGCCTGAGACTATAACGCCGTCTATCTAACGCCGTCCGTGTAACGTTGTCCGTGTAAGGCCATCCGAGTAACGCCGTCCGTGTAAGGCCGTCCGTGTAACGTTGTCCGTGTAACGTCCGTGTAACGCCGTCCGTGTAACGTTGTCCGTATAACGCCGTCCGTGTAACGCCGTGTAAGGCCATCCGTGTAACGCCGTCCGTGTAAGGCCGTCCGTGTAACGTTGTCCGTGTAACGCCGTCCGTGTAACGCCGTGTAAGGCCATCCGTGTAACGTTGTCCGTGTAACGCCGTCCGTGTAACGTTGTCCGTGTAACGCCGTCCGTGTAACGTTGTCCGTGTAACGCCGTCCGTGTAACGTTGTTCGTGTAACGCCGTCCGTGTAACGCCGTCCGTCTAACGCTGTGTAACGCCGTCTGTGTAACGTGGCTAGGCGACGTGGCTCCGAGCGACGTTACAAATTCGTACCCAGTAGACTTTATTAGCACCACGCTTCTCACACCACCATGTGGGAATGTCACCTCGTGAGTTGGGTTTTGAAAAGGGGAAGCATTGCGATAGTCGATTTTAAATCTCAACCACATTAAAAAGGGGGAATGGTGTTGAATGGCACACGCGGTTCCGGCGACTTCGTGAACAATGCACCGTAAATTTCGATTTAAAGCTTTCGTGACTGCAATGATTCATCTTCTTTGGTTCTTTCGGTAAAGTCACGTAGAATGATAATAAAATAATAAATTGATAAAATAAAATAACACAATAATATTCTCACGACGTTTCGGCCACAACACAAGCGGCCTTCATCAGGTGAAGGGGGCGAGACTGTCTGGTAGGACAGCGCTGGAGTGAAAGAGCCACGTTCAGATACGGCCTTTAAGCTGCTGCAGAAATAGAGCTTGTACCTGCCTCAAATCCGTGGTGCTGAAATTTGAGGCAGGTACAAGCTCTATTTCTGCAGCAGCTTAAAGGCCGTATCTGAACGTGGCTCTTTCACTCCAGCGCTGTCCTACCAGACAGTCTCGCCCCCTTCACCTGATGAAGGCCGCTTGTGTTGTGGCCGAAACGTCGTGAGAATATTGTGTTATTTTATTTTATCAATTTATTATTTTATTATCATTCTACGTGACTTTACCGAAAGAACCAAAGAAAATGCACCGTAACTTTGTCGGGCCTGAAATCATTTCAGAATCCAATCGCGGAGATGTTGTCTTCAAACCCAGAATTGATCTTCCACCGGCTGATGTGAATCTACCAGTTATTTTAAAGCGAAGACGGGGACACACGTTTTCAGTGTGTTGGACTTCGTCTCAGCGAACCTGTTTTTCAACTTTTGGGCGATGGCCGTCAATTTACAACAGATGTGACCTGCAGGGAGAAATGTTAGATTGAATAAATTCGATACAATCTTCATTAATTTTTTTTTTCATGAACCCGTTATATTACGGGGAATTGAACTCGTTATACAATGACACGAAATTAATAATTGGCGATTACCAATTCCCGACTCTCAATACCAATAATCGATTCAGACCCTCCACGTAAAACAAGATGTATTTATGTTCCTAGTTCATATGCATCAGCCCACACGGCATTCCTTTCTGGGATCGTATTTTGTTTGTGTGTGTAAAAATAAATAATCAAGCAACCTTGCTCTCATATTTTCTACACGGGAGGGACGTTTTAACGTGGGGAAGGAGACCGTGCGTATTAGCTGCTCACTTGTTGACTTAAGAGCCCAGCTGTGCATACGACAGCCCACGGGGTGTGTAGTGGAGACGTGGAACCCATGGGCTGCGATGATTTGACGCAGCGATGCGAGCAGACGTCGCGGGGTTGTGGGGAGCGGTGGCGGAGCGGTTAGCGCGCTGAGCTACGAACCTGGCGACCCGGGTTCGATTCCCGCTCACGGCCAACACCGGTGACGCTTTTTTGAACCGGTCCTGGGCCTTCACCTAGTTCGACTCGTCCTCAAATGAGTACCCGGTGCGATGTGTAAACATCGCCACTGGGGAGACAAAGGCGGTCGGGCGTGGTGTTGGCCACCCACCCCCTCGTGTGCCGTGCCGGCCATAGGTGCTACTCGCTAACAGCACTTGCCCCTACAGTCTGTTACAGGCTACACGGGGGATCTTTGTCTTTGTGTGCCAACACGGGACACAACCCAAGCCGATGGCGAAAATGAACAACGCCGCTCGCCCGGCTCCTTGAGCCGCTTCTGCTGGGGCGACACTGCCACCTTCAGATGAGAGCGAGGCATCCAGAAACCTCCTGGCTCAGGCTCAGGACGGGGGGAGTTGGTCGGCAATCAAAATAACAAGGAGAGCCGCTTTTTGTTTTCGAATTCGGTTAAAAACAACACACACCAACAAATTTTGAATTAAAGCTTTCGTGACTGCAGGGATTCATATTCTTGGATCTTTCGGTAAAGTCACGTAGATGGGAAACAATATTTGTTTCATATTTTTATTATTTTATTGTTTCCTTTCTACGTTACTTTACCGAAAGAACCAAGAATACACATCAACAAATCAATATTTCAAAGCGCCGCGCAATGACACGTGGTATTATACGAGATTGGTGGTGGTCCTGAATAAATAATGTCACGAAGCAGTCCTTTATAGAGCCACATGCTACTCCGGAGCCGTCGGTTGCCGACTCCTGCCCATTGTGAACTGGACTCCCATGGTGAACTGGACTCTCATGGTAAACTGGACTCCCATGGTGAACTGGACTCTCATGGTAAACTAGACTCCATTGGTGAACTGGACTCCCATAGTGAACTGGACTCTCATGGTAAACTGGACTCCCATGGTAAACTGGACTCCCATGGTAAACTTGACTCCCATAGTGAACTGGACTCTCATGGTAAACTGGACTCCCATAGTGAACTGGACTCTCATGGTAAACTGGACTCCCATAGTGAACTGGACTCCCATGGTAAACTAGACTCCATTGGTGAACTGGACTCTGATGGTGAACTGGACTCTCATGGTGAACTGGACTCCCATGGTGAACTGGACTCCCATGGTAAACTGTACTCCAATGGTGAACTGGACTCCCATGGTGAACTGGACTCCCATGGTGAACTTGACATCAATGTTCAGGGGTCGGCAACCAAAATAACAATAAGATCCATTTATGTAGAATTCGGTAACCCCCCCCACCCCTCAATATTTAAAGAGCCGCAACGCCGTCTTTAAAGAGCCGCATGCGGTTCCGGAGCCACCGGCTTGCTGACCCCTGACCCCAGCTCTGGCTGTTCACCATGACCATCACAGCCTCACCATAACCCTCACCGACTCGCAGGCTTGCTGACCCCAGGTCTGGCTGCTCACCATGACCATCACAGCCTCACCATAACCCTCACCGACTCGCAGGCTTGCTGACCCCAGGTCTGGCTGCTCACCATGACCATCACAGCCTCACCATAACCCTCACCGACTCGCAGGCTTGCTGACACCAGGTCTGGCTGCTCACCATGACCATCACAGCCTTACCATAACCCTCACCGACTCGCCAAAAATACTCTCACCGCTTCGCCACGATCATCACTAAATCCATGAGATCCTTACAGTAACTCTTCCTGCCTTACTAACATCCTCACCATCATCACATCCTCACTATCACCCTCCATTTCTTACCGCAGCCTCACCGAAAACCTCATATTCCCCACCAGCCCCTGGGGCCGCGTGATGGAGTTGAGTCATTAAATTGGTGAGCAATTTAGTGAGCCGTCATTGAGTGAGTGATATCATGGTTGAGTCGGCGAATGACTGAGCGATTGAATACGTGAGTGAATGAAGTACGTCGGTGAGTGAGCAATTGAGTGATAGAGTGAAAGAGTGAGCAATTGAGTAAGCGAGTGAATAAGTCAGTGAGCGAGTGAGTGATTGAGTATTTAAGTGGGTGATACGGTAACTGAGGCAGTGAATGAGTTAGCGATTGAATAAGCAAGATAATACGTCGGTGTGCGAGTGAGTGAATCATTGAGTGAGTGATTGAGGCAGTGAGTCATTGAGTAGGCGAGTGAATAGGTTAGCGAGTGAGTCATTGAGTGAGTGATAGAGTGATTGAGGCATTGAAAGAGTGAGCAATTGAGTAAGCGAGTGAATAAGTCGGCGTGCGAGTGAGTGATTGAGCCAGTGAGTGAGTGATTGAGGAGGCGAGTGAATAAGTTAGCGAGTGAGTGACTCATTGAGTGAGTGATTGAGGCAGTGAGTGAGTGAGCCAGTGAGTGAGTGATTGAGTAGGCCAGTGAATAAGTGAGTGAGTCATTGAGTGATACAGTGATTGAGGCAGTGAGTCATTGAGTAGGTGAGTGAATAAGTTAGCGAGGGAGTCATTGAGTGAGTGATAGAGTGATTGAGGCAGTGAGTGAGTGAGTGAGTCATTGAGTGAGTGATAGAGTGATTGAGGCAGTGAGTGAGGGAGCGATTGGATACGCGAGTGAATAATTCGGCGAGCGAGTCACTGTGTGTGGCAGTGATTGAGGCAGTGAGTGATTGAGTAGGCCAGTGAATAAGTGAGCGAGTGAGTGAGTCATTGAGTGAGTGATTGAGTGATTAATTGGTTGAGTGATCGAGTGATTGATTGAGTGATCCATTGATTGAGTGATCGAGTGATTGAGTGTGTAATTGATTGAGTGATCGAGTGATTAATTGATCCATTTATTGAGTGATCGAGTGATTGAGTGAGTAATTGATTGATCGAGTGATTGAATGATTAATTGATTGAGTGATCGAGTGATTGAGTGATTAATTTATTGAGTGATCATTTGATTGAGTGATCGAGTGATTAATTGGTTGAGTGATCGAGTGATTGATTGAGTGATCCATTGATTGCGTGATCGAGTGATTGAGTGAGTAATTGATTGAGTGATCGAGTGATTAATTGATCCATTGATTGAGTGATCGAGTGATTGAGTAATTTATTGCGTGATCGAGTGATTGAGTGAGTAATTGATTGAGTGATCGAGTGATTGAGTGAGTAATTGATTGAGTGATCGATTGATTAATTGATCCATTAATTGAGTGATCGAGTGATTGAGTAATTGAATGAGAGATCGAATAATTAATTGATCCATTGATTGAGTGATCGAGTGATTAAGTGATCGATTGATTGAGTGATTAAGTGATCGAGTTATTGAGTGATCGAGTGATTAAGTGATCGATTGATTGAGTGATTAAGTGATCGAGTTATTGAGTGATCGAGTGCGACCGCCTCTCTCCCGACGCCACCCATCGCGTGGTAAGAGTGGAGGAGGCCTACGGAGTTCACCATCCCCGCGGCTCCCACTCGCGCTGCCCATCCCCTCGCTCCGTGTGAGCTGCCCCAGCCCGAGCGCTTGCTCGGGGTCTGACGCGTGCGTGCAAGAGATAAAGTTGGTGGTGGTTGGTGGTGGTGGTGGTGGTTGGTGGTGGTGGTGGTGTTTGGTGGTGGTGGTGGTGGTTGGTGGTGGTTGTTGTTGGTGGTTGGTGGTGGTGGTTGGTGGTGGTGGTTGGTGGTGGTGATTGGTGGTGGTTGGTGGTGGTGGTTGGTGGTGGTGGTTGTTGTTGGTGGTGGTGGTTGGTGGTGGTTGGTGGTGGTGGTGGTTGGAGGTGGTGGTGGTTGTTGGTGGTGGTTGGTGGTGGTGGTTGGTGGTGGTGGTTGGTGGTGGTTGTTGGAGGTGGTGGTGGTTGGTGGTGGTGGTTGGTGGTGGTTGTTGGAGGTGGTGGTGGTTGTTGGAGGTGGTGGTTGTTGGAGGTGGTTGGTGGTGGTGGTTGGTGGTGGTTGGGGGTAGTGGTGGTTGGTGGTGGTGGTTGGTGGTGGTTGTTGGAGGTGGTTGTTGGAGGAGGTGGTGGTTGTTGGATGTGGTGGTGGTTGGTGGTGGTTGGTGGTGGTGGTTGTTGGTGGTGGTGGTTGGTGGTGGTGGTTGGTGGTGGTTGTTGGAGGTGGTGGTGGTTGGTGGTGGTGGTTGTTGGTTGGTGGTGGTTGGTGGTGGTGGTTGGTGGTGGTTGTTGGAGGTGGTGGTGGTTGGTGGTGGTTGTTGGAGGTGGTGGTTGGTGGTGGTGGTTGGTGGTGGTGGTTGGTGGTGGTTGTTGGAGGTGGTGGTGGTTGTTGGTGGTGGTTGGTGGAGGTAGTGGTGGTTGGAGGTGGTTGGTGGTGGTTGTTGGAGGTGGTGATGGTTGTTGGAGGAGGTGGTGGTTGTTGGAGGTGGTGGTTGTTGGAGGTAGTTGTTGGAGAAGGTGGTGGTTGTTGGAGGTGGTGGTGGTTGTTGGTGGTGGTTGTTGGAGGTGGTGGTGGTTGTTGGAGGTGGTGGTTGGAGGTGGTGGTGGTTGTTGGAGGTGGTGGTGGTTGTTGGAGGTGGTTGTTGGAGGTGGTTGTTGGAGGAGGTGGTGGTTGTTGGAGGTGGTGGTTGTTGGAGGTGGTGGTGGTTGTTGGAGGTGGTGGTGGTTGTTGGAGGTGGTGGTGGTTGTTGGAGGAGGTGGTGGTTGTTGGAGGTTGTTGTTGGAGGAGGTGGTGGTTGTTGGAAGAGGTGGTGGTTGTTGGAGGTGGTTGTTGGAGGTGGTGGTGGTTGTTGGTGGTTGTTGGAGGTGGTGGTGGTTGTTGGAGGTGGTGGTTGTTGGATGTGGTGGTGGTTGGTGGTGGTTGTTGGAGGTGGTGGTGGTTGTTGGAGGAGGTGGTGGTTGTTGGAGGTTGTTGTTGGAGGAGGTGGTGGTTGTTGGAGGAGGTGGTGGTTGTTGGAGGTGGTTGTTGGAGGTGGTGGTGGTTGTTGGTCGTTGTTGGAGGTGGTGGTGGTTGTTGGAGGTGGTGGTGGTTGTTGGAGGAGGTGGTGGTTGTTGGAGGTTGTTGTTGGAGGAGGTGGTGGTTGTTGGAGGAGGTGGTTGTTGGAGGTGGTGGTGGTTGTTGGTGGTTGTTGGAGGTGGTGGTGGTTGTTGTTGTTGTTGTTGGAGGAGGTGGTGGTGGTTGTTGGAGGTAGTGGTTGTTGGAGGTGGTGGTGGTTGGTGGTGGTTGTTGGAGGTGGTTGGTGGTGGTTGTTGGAGGTGTGGTGGTTGGTGGTGGTTGTTGGAGGTGGTTGTTGGAGGTTGTTGTTGGAGGAGGTGGTGGTTGTTGGAGGAGGTGGTTTTTGGAGGTGGTTGGTGGTGGTTGTTGGAGGAGGTGGTGGTTGTTGGAGGTTGTTGTTGGAGGAGGTGGTGGTTGTTGGAGGAGGTGGTGGTTGTTGGAGGTGGTTGTTGGAGGTGGTGGTGGTTGTTGGAGGTGGTGGTGGTTGTTGGAGGTGGTGGTGGTTGTTGGAGGAGGTGGTGGTTGTTGGAGGTTGTTGTTGGAGGAGGTGGTGGTTGTTGGAGGAGGTGGTTGTTGGAGGTGGTGGTGGTTGGTGGTGGTTGTTGGAGGTGGTGGTGGTTGTTGGTGGTGGTGGTTGTTGGAGGAGGTGGTAGTTGTTGGAGGTTGTTGTTGGAGGAGGTGGTGGTTGTTGGAGGAGGTGGTTGTTGGAGGTGGTGGTGGTTGTTGGTGGTTGTTGGAGGTGGTGGTGGTTGTTGTTGTTGTTGTTGGAGGAGGTGGTGGTGGTTGTTGGAGGTAGTGGTTGTTGGAGGTGGTGGTGGTTGGTGGTGGTTGTTGGAGGTGTGGTGGTTGGTGGTGGTTGTTGGAGGTGGTTGTTGGAGGTTGTTGTTGGAGGAGGTGGTGGTTGTTGGAGGAGGTGGTTTTTGGAGGTGGTGGTGGTTGGTGGTGGTTGTTTGAGGAGGTGGTGGTTGTTGGAGGTTGTTGTTGGAGGAGGTGGTGGTTGTTGGAGGAGGTGGTGGTTGTTGGAGGTGGTGGTGGTTGTTGGTGGTTGTTGGAGGTGGTGTTGGTTGTTGTTGTTGTTGGAGGAGGTGGTGGTGGTTGTTGGAGGTAGTGGTTGTTGGAGGTGGTGGTGGTTGGTGGTGGTTGTTGGAGGTGGTGGTGGTTGGTGGTCGTTGTTGGAGGTGGTTGGTGGTGGTTGTTGGAGGTGGTTGGTGGTGGTTGTTGGAGGTGTGGTGGTTGGTGGTGGTTGTTGGAGGAGGTGGTGGTTGTTGGAGGTGGTGGTGGTTGGAGGGGGGGAAGAGTGACAGGAGGAGGATGGTGGTGGGGGGGAGCAGTGGGGAGGGAGCGAGCGAGCGAGTGGGGGGCTAAAACAGTGACCCAGCAGTAGCAGCAAGCAGCATCAAGAACCAGCAGCAGCAGCAGCAACAGAAGCGAGCAGCGGCAACAACAGCGGCAACAACAGCAGCAGCAGCAACAGCAGCAGCAGCAACAGCAGCGAGCAGCAGCAACAGCAGCAGCATCAGGAAGCCAGCAACAGCAGCAGGCGGCTGTGGCGATTTCGGCGGCGCTCCGGGACCCCCGCCCGCCACGAACACCCCTCCGCCGCTGTGGTGGTGGTAGTAGTGGTGGTAGTGGTGGTGGTGGTAGTAGTGGTAGTAGTAGTAGTGGTGGTAGTGGTAGTAGTGGTGGTGGTGGTGGCCACAACCCCCGTGGCGAGATGAGCACTCACGCCCTGCGCGCCATCAACAACAACGTGAGGAGGTGGAGGGAGGAAGAGGAGGGAATGGGTGGTGGTGGTGGTGTGGTGGTGGTGGGGTGGTGGTGTGGTGGTGGTGGGGTGGTGGTGGTGGTGTGGGGGTGGTGGTGGGGTGGTGGTGGTGTGGGGGTGGTGGTGGTGGTGTGGTGGTGGGGTGGTGGTGGGGTGGTTGTGGTGGTGGGGTGGTGGTGGTGGTGTGGTGGTGGTGGGGTGGTGGTGGTGGGGTGGTGGTGGTGGTGGTGGGGTGGTGGTGGTGGTGGGGTGGTGGTGGTGGTGGTGGGGTGGTGGTGGGGTGGTGGTGGTGGGGTGGTGGTAGTGGTGTGGTGGTGGTGGTGGGGTGGTGGTGGTGGGGTGGTGGTGGTGGGGTGGTGGTGGTGGTGGGGTGGTGGTGGTGGGGTGGTGGGGTGGTGGTGGGGTGGTGGTGGTGGTGGGGTGGTGGTGGGGTGGTGGTGGGGTGGTGGTGGTGGGGTGGAGAAGATAACGGCGCGGCCTGCGCTGTCAGTGTCTGTGATATCCGGCGCTCTGGACTTTGTTGTTGACGATGGGCGGACACGTGCGCGGCTGATGATGATGATGATCATCATCATCAGTAAGCAGCAGCGCCATCAGCAACAGTAGCAGCAGCGGTGTCATAGCCACCAGCAAGCAGCAACAGCAGCAGAATCAGCGGTAATATCAGTGATAAAATCAGCAGTAGCATCAGCGGGAGTATCAGTGATAAAATCAGCAGTAGCATCAGCGGTAATATCAGTGATAAAATCAGCAGTAGCATCAGCGGTAATATCAGTGATAAAATCGGGTAGCATCAGCGGTAATATCAGTGATAAAATCAGCAGTAGCACCAGCGGTAGTATCAGTGATAAAATCAGCGGTAGCATCAGCGGTAGTATCAGTGATAAAATCAGCAGTAGCATCAGCGGTAGTATCAGTGATAAAATCAGCGGTAGCATCAGCGGTAGTATCAGTGATAAAATCAGCAGTAGCATCAGCGGTAGTATCAGTGATAACATCAGCGGTAGCATCAGCGGTAATATCAGTGATAAAATCAGGGGTAGCATCAGCGGGAGTATCAGTGATAAAATCAGCAGTAGCATCAGCGGTAGTATCAGTGATAAAATCAGCGGTAGCATCAGCGGTAGTATCAGTGATAAAATCAGCGGTAGTATCAGCGGTAGTATCAGTGATAAAATCAGCGGTAGCATCAACATTAACAAGGAGTACCACCATCATTATCAGCATCTTTACCAGCAGTAGTATCAGTAATACAATCAGCAAGCAGCAGTATGATCAGCAGTAGTATCAGCATTACTAGGAGCAGCACCACCACCATATCGTCAGCACAATCATAAACAGCAGCGTAACCATCACTACCAATGGCGATGTTCTCAGGCAGTATGGTGGGCATGAGTAGTCATTATAATTAGTGGTGGTGGTGTTCTCAGGCAGTATGGTGGGCATGAGTAGTCATTATAATTAGTGGTGGTGGTGTTCTCAGGCAGTGTGGTGGGCATGAGTAGTCATTATAATTAGTGGTGGTGGTGTTCTCAGGCAGTATGGTGGGCATGAGTAGTCATTATAATTAGTGGTGGTGGTGTTCTTAGGCAGTGTGGTGGGCATGAGTAGTCATAATTAGTGGTGGTGGTGTTCTCAGGCAGTGTGGTGGGCATGAGTAGTCATTATAATTAGTGGTGGTGGTGTTCTCAGGCATTGTGGTGGGCATGAGTAGTCATTATAATTAGTGGTGGTGATGTTCTCAGGCAGTGTGGTGGGCATGAGTAGTCATTATAATTAGTGGTGGTGATGTTCTCAGGCAGTGTGGTGGGCATGAGTAGTCATTATAATTAGTGGTGGTGATGTTCTCAGGCAGTGTGGTGGGCATGAGTAGTCATTATAATTAGTGGTGATGTTCTCAGGCAGTGCAGTGGGCATGAGTAGTCATTATAATTAGTGGTGGTGTTCTCAGGCAGTGCAGTGGGCATGAGTAGTCATTATAATTAGTGGTGGTGGTGTTCTCAGGCAGTGCAGTGGGCATGAGTAGTCATTATAATTAGTGGTGGTGGTGTTCTCAGGCAGTGCAGTGGGCATGAGTAGTCATTATAATTAGTGGTGGTGGTGTTCTCATGCAGTGTGGTGGGCATGAGTAGTCATTATAATTAGTGGTGGTGTTCTCAGGCAGTGCGGTGGGCATGAGTAGTCATTATAATTAGTGTTGGTGGTGTTCTCAGGCAGTGTGGTGGGCATGAGTAGTCATTATAATTAGTGGTGGTGTTCTCAGGCAGTATGGTGGGCATGAGTAGTCATTATAATTAGTGGTGGTGGTGTTCTCAGGCATTGTGGTGGGCATGAGTAGTCATTATAATTAGTGGTGGTGGTGTTCTCAGGCAGTATGGTGGGCATGAGTAGTCATTATAATTAGTGGTGGTGGTGTTCTCAGGCAGTGTGGTGGGCATGAGTAGTCATTATGATTAGTGGTGGTGGTGTTCTCAGGCCTCGCCACGATCGCCCTGGTTGCCACAGGCACGGAGGCTGTGAGTATCGAGATCACAAACGTGTAGTGTAAGCCGCGTGTAAGGGGTGTGTAGTGTAAGCCGCGTGTAAGGGGTGTGTAGTGTAAGGGGTGTGTAGTGTAAGGGGTGTGTAGTGTAAGGGGTGTGTAGTGTAAGGGGTGTGTAGTGTAAGGGGTGTGTAGTGTAAGCCGCGTATAAGGGGTGTGTAGTGTAAGGGGTGTGTAGTGTAAGCCGCGTGTAAGGGGTGTGTAGTGTAAGCCGCGTGTAAGGGGTGTGTAGTGTAAGCCGCGTGTAAGGGGTGTGTAGTGTAAGGAGTGTGTAGTGTAAGCCGCGTGTAAGGGGTGTGTAGTGTAAGCCGCGTGTAAGTGGTGTGTAGTGTAAGGGGTGTGTAGTGTAAGCCGCGTGTAAGGGGTGTGTAGTGTAAGCCGCGTGTAAGCGGTGTGTAGTGTAAGCCGCGTGTAAGGGGTGTGTAGTGTAAGCCGCGTGTAAGGGGTGTGTAGTGTAAGGGGTGTGTAGTGTAAGGAGGGTGTAGTGTAAGCCGCGTGTAAGGGGTATGTAGTGTAAGCCGCGTGTAAGGGGTGTGTAGTGTAAGCCGCGTGTAAGGGGTGTGTAGTGGAAGCCGCGTGTAAGGGGTGTGTAGTGTAAGGGGTGTGTAGTGTAAGGAGTGTGTAGTGTAAGCCGCGTGTAAGGGGTGTGTAGTGTAAGCCACGTGTCAGGGGTGTGTAGTGTAAGGAGTGTGTAGTGTAAGCCGCGTGTAAGGGGTGTGTAGTGTAAGCCACGTGTCAGGGGTGTGTAGTGTATGGAGTGTGTAGTGTAAGCCGTGTGTAAGGGGTGTGTAGTGTAAGCCACGTGTAAGGAGTGCATAGTGTAAGCCACGTGTAAGGAGTGTAGTGTAAGCCGCGTGTAAGGGGTGTGTAGTGTAAGCCGCGTGTAAGGGGTGTGTAGTGTAAGCCGCGTGTAAGGGGTGTGTAGTGTAAGCCGCGTGTAAGGAGTGTGTAGTGTAAGCCACGTGTAAGGAGTGGAGTGTGTAGTGTAAGCCGCGTGTAAGGAGTATGTAGTGTAAGCCGCGTGTCAGGGGTGTGTAGTGTAAGCCGCGTGTAAGGAGTGTGTAGTGTAAGCCGCGTGTAAGGAGTGTGTAGTGTAAGCCGCGTGTAAGGAGTATGTAGTGTAAGCCGCGTGTAAGGGGTGTGTAGTGTAAGCCGCGTGTAAAGGGTGTGTAGTGTAAGCCGCGTGTAAGGAGTGTGTAGTGTAAGCCGCGTGTAAGGAGTGGAGTGTGTAGTGTAAGCCGCGTGTAAGGAGTATGTAGTGTAAGCCGCGTGTCAGGGGTGTGTAGTGTAAGCCGCGTGTAAGGAGTGTGTAGTGTAAGCCGCGCGTAAGGAGTGTGTGGTGTAAGCCGCGTGTAAGGGGTGTGTAGTGTAAGCCGCGTGTAAGGGGTGTGTAGAGTAAGCTGCGTGTAAGGGGTGTGTAGTGTAAGCCGCGTGTAAGGGGTGTGTAGTGTAAGCCGCGTGTAAGGAGTGTGTAGTGTAAGCCACGTGTAAGGAGTGGAGTGTGTAGTGTAAGCCGCGTGTAAGGAGTATGTAGTGTAAGCCGCGTGTCAGGGGTGTGTAGTGTAAGCCGCGTGTAAGGAGTGTGTAGTGTAAGCCGCGTGTAAGGAGTGTGTAGTGTAAGCCGCGTGTAAGGAGTATGTAGTGTAAGCCGCGTGTAAGGGGTGTGTAGTGTAAGCCGCGTGTAAGGGGTGTGTAGTGTAAGCCGCGTGTAAGGAGTGTGTAGTGTAAGCCGCGTGTAAGGAGTGGAGTGTGTAGTGTAAGCCGCGTGTAAGGAGTATGTAGTGTAAGCCGCGTGTCAGGGGTGTGTAGTGTAAGCCGCGTGTAAGGAGTGTGTAGTGTAAGCCGCGCGTAAGGAGTGTGTGGTGTAAGCCGCGTGTAAGGGGTGTGTAGTGTAAGCCGCGTGTAAGGGGTGTGTAGAGTAAGCCGCGTGTAAGGGGTGTGTAGTGTAAGCCGCGTGTAAGGAGTGTGTAGTGTAAGCCGCGTGTAAGGAGTGTGTAGTGTAAGCCGCATGTCAGGGGTGTGTAGTGTAAGCCGCGTGTCAGGGGTGTGTAGTGTAAGCCGCGTGTAAGGAGTGTGTAGTGTAAGCCACGTGTAAGGGGTGTGGAGTGTAAGCCGCGTCTAAGGGGTGTGTAGTGTAAGCCGCGTGTAAGGAGTGTGTAGTGTAAGCCACGTGTAAGGGGTGTGGAGTGTAAGCCGCGTCTAAGGGGTGTGTAGTGTAAGCCACGTGTAAGGGGTGTGGAGTGTAAGCCGCGTCTAAGGGGTGTGTAGTGTAAGCCGCGTGTAAGGGGTGTGTAGTGTAAGCCGCGTGTAAGGAGTGTGTAGTGTAAGCCGCGTGTAAGGAGTGGAGTGTGTAGTGTAAGCCGCGTGTAAGGAGTATGTAGTGTAAGCCGCGTGTCAGGGGTGTGTAGTGTAAGCCGCGTGTAAGGAGTGTGTAGTGTAAGCCGCGCGTAAGGAGTGTGTGGTGTAAGCCGCGTGTAAGGGGTGTGTAGTGTAAGCCGCGTGTAAGGGGTGTGTAGAGTAAGCCGCGTGTAAGGGGTGTGTAGTGTAAGCCGCGTGTAAGGAGTGTGTAGTGTAAGCCGCGTGTCAGGGGTGTGTAGTGTAAGCCGCGTGTCAGGGGTGTGTAGTGTAAGCTGCGTGTAAGGAGTGTGTAGTGTAAGCCACGTGTAAGGGGTGTGGAGTGTAAGCCGCGTCTAAGGGGTGTGTAGTGTAAGCCGCGTGTAAGGAGTGTGTAGTGTAAGCCACGTGTAAGGGGTGTGGAGTGTAAGCCGCGTCTAAGGGGTGTGTAGTGTAAGCCACGTGTAAGGGGTGTGGAGTGTAAGCCGCGTCTAAGGGGTGTGTAGTGTAAGCCGCGTGTAAGGGGTGTGTAGTGTAAGCCACGTGTAAGGAGTGCGTAGTGTAAGCCACGTGTATGGGGTGTGTAGTGTAAGCCGCGTGTAAGGGGTGTGTAGTGTAAGCCGCGTGTAAGGAGTCTGTAGTGGAAGCCGCGTGTAAGGGGTGTGTAGTGTAAGCCGCGTGTAAGGAGTGTGTAGTGTAAGCCGCATGTAAGGAGTGTGTAGTGTAAGGAGTGTGTAGTGTAAGCCGCGTGTAAGGGGTGTGTAGTGTAACCCGCGTGTAAGGAGTGTGTAGTGTAAGCCACGTGTAAGGAGTGTGTAGTGTAAGCTGCGTGTAAGGGGTTTGTAGTGTAATCCGCGTGTAAGGAGTGTGTATTGTAAGCTGTGTGTAAGGGGTGTGTTGTGTAAGCCGTGTGTAGAGTAAGCCGTGTGTAAGGAGTGTAGTGTAAGCCGTGTGTAAGGGGTGTGCTGTGTAAGCCGTGTATAATGAGTGTGTAAGACATCTGTAGTGTAATCCGTAAGGAACATATGACCGTATGTAAGGTGTGTGTAAGGCGCGTGAAGTGTAAGCCGTGTGTAAGTAGTGTGTAAGGCTGGTGGCGCGTAAGAGTGTGTAAGCCGTGTAAGGTATGTGCAGTGTAAGTGTGGTGTAAGCCGTGTGTGGTGTAGTGTAAGCCGTGTGTAGTGTAAGCCGTGTAAGGCATGTGCAGTGTAAGTGTGGTGTAAGCGGTGTAAGGTACGTGCAGTGTAAGCCGTGTGTAAGTGTGGTGTAAGCCGTGTAAGGTATGTGCAGTGTAAGCCGTGTGTAAGTGTGGTGTAAGCCGTGCAAGGTATGTGCAGTGTAAGCCGTGTGTAAGTGTGGTGTAAGCCGTGTAAGGTATGTGCAGTGTAAGGTACGTGCAGTGTAAGCCGTGTGTAAGTGTGGTGTAAGGCACTGTAGGCTGTGTGAGGAATATTAGTTGTGTGTAAGGCGCGCTATAGGGATAGGGCATATGTCAGTCGTTATGGTAAGGGTGGTGTAAGTAAGGCTTGTGTAATCTGCGCAAATCGTGTAAGGTGTGCAAGGCGTGTGTGTGTTAATTGGTGGAAGGCGTGCAAAGCTTGTCTCTCCTATCAGGCTCCAACACACGTCAACCCATCACACCCCTACCCATCACACCCCTACCTCCCATCACACCCATCATACCCCTACCCATCACACCCCCAACCCTATCACACCCATACCTCCCATCACACCCCTACCCATCACAACCCCAACCCTATCACACCCCGCCCCTACCTCCCATCACACCCTTACCCATCACACCCCTACCCATCGCACCCCTACCTCCCATCACACCCCCAACCCTATCACACCCCCAACCCTATCACACCCCTACCTCTACCTCCCATCACACCCCTACCCATCACACCCTTACCCATCACACCCCCAACCCTATCACACCCCTACCTCTACCTCCCATCACACCCCTACCCATCACACCCTTACCCATCACACCCCCAACCCTATCACATCCCTACCGCCCATCACACCCCTACCCATCACACCCCTACCCATCACACCCCCAACCCTATCACACCCCGACCCCTATCACACCCCTACCCCTACCTCCCATCACACTCATCACACCCTTACCCATCACACCCCAACCCTATCACACCCCAACCCTATCACACCCCTACCCTATCACACTCATCACACCCTTACCCATCACACCCCAACCCCTATCTCCCATCACACTCATCACACCCCTACCCATCACACCCCCAACCCTATCACACCCCGACCCCTATCACACTCATCACACCCAAACTCCCAGCACCAACAATACCCATCACACCCCCAACCCTATCACACCCCTACCCTATCACACTCATCACACCCTTACCCATCACACCCCAACCCCTACCTCCCATCACACTCATCACACCCCTACCCATCACACCCCCAACCCTATCACACCCCGACCCCTATCACACCCAAACTCCCAGCACCAACAATACCCATCACACCCCCAACCCTATCACACCCCCAACCCTATCACACTCATTACACCCAAACTCCCAGCACCAACAATACCCATCACACCCCCAACCCTATCACACCCCGACCCCTATTACACTCATCACACCCTTACCCATCACACCCCCAACCCTATCACACTCATCACACCCAAACTCCCAGCACCAACAATACCCATCACACCCCCAACCCTATCACACCCCGACCCCTATCACACTCATCACACCCTTACCCATCACACCCCCAACCCTATCACACTCATCACACCCAAACTCCCAGCACCAACAATACCCATCACACCCCCAACCCTATCACACTCATCACACCCAAACTCCCAGCACCAACAATACCCATCACACCCCCAACCCTATCACACCCCTACCCCTACCTCCCATCACACTCATCACACCCTTACCCATCACACCCCCAACCCTATCACACTCATCACACCCAAACTCCCAGCACCAACAATACCCATCACACCCCCAACCCTATCACACTCATCACACCCAAACTCCCAGCACCAACAATACCCATCACACCCCCAACCCTATCACACTCATCACACCCAAACTCCCAGAACCAACAATTCCCATCACACCCCCAACCCTATCACACTCATCACACCCAAACTCCCAGCACCAACAATACCCATCACACCCCCAACCCTATCACACTCATCACACCCAAACTCCCAGCACCAACAATTCCCATCACACCCCCAACCCTATCACACTCATCACACCCAAACTCCCAGCACCAACAATACCCATCACACCCCCAACCCTATCACACTCATCACACCCAAACTCCCAGCACCAACAATACCCATCACACCCCCAACCCTATCACACCCCAACCCTATCACACTCATCACACCCAAACTCCCAGCACCAACAATACCCATCACACCCCCAACCCTATCACACCCCCAACCCTATCACACTCATCACACCCAAACTCCCAGCACCAACAATACCCATCACACCCCCAACCCTATCACACCCCCAACCCTATCACACTCATCACACCCAAACTCCCAGCACCAACAATACCCATCACACCCCCAACCCTATCACACCCCGACCCCTATCACACTCATCTCACCCTTACCCACCACACCCCCAACCCTATCACACCCCGACCCCTATCACACTCATCACACCCTTACCCATCACACCCCCAACCCTATCACACTCATCACACCCAAACTCCCAGCACCAACAATACCCATCACACCCCCAACCCTATCACACCCCCAACCCTATCACACTCAACACACCCAAACTCCCAGCACCAACAATACCCATCACACCCCCAACCCTATCACACTCATCACACCGAAACTCCCAGCACCAACAATTCCCATCACACCCCCAACCCTATCACACCCCCAACCCTATCACACTCATCACACCCAAACTCCCAGCACCAACAATACCCATCACACCCCCAACCCTATCACACCCCCAACCCTATCACACTCATCACACCCAAACTCCCAGCACCAACAATACCCATCACACCCCCAACCCTATCACACCCCCAACCCTATCACACTCATCTCACCCAAACTCCCAGCACCAACAATACCCATCACACCCCCAACCCTATCACACCCCGACCCCTATCACACTCATCTCACCCTTACCCATTACACCCCCAACCCTATCACACCCCAACCCTATCACACTCATCACACCCAAACTCCCAGCACCAACAATACCCATCACACCCCCAACCCTATCACACCCCCAACCCTATCACACTCATCACACCCAAACTCCCAGCACCAACAATACCCATCACACCCCCAACCCTATCACACTCATCACACCCAAACTCCCAGCGCCAACAATATCCATCACACCCCCAACCCTATCACACTCATCACACCCAAACTCCCAGCACCAACAATTCCCATCACACCCCCAACCCTATCACACCCCCAACCCTATCACACTCATCACACCCAAACTCCCAGCACCAACAATTCCCATCACACCCCCAACCCTATCACACTCATCACACCCAAACTCCCAGCGCCAACAATACCCATCACACCCCCAACCCTATCACACTCATCACACCCAAACTCCCAGCACCAACAATACCCATCACACCCCCAACCCTATCACACCCCTACCCTATCACACTCATCACACCCTTACCCATCACACCCCAACCCCTACCTCCCATCACACTCATCACACCCCTACCCATCACACCCCCAACCCTATCACACCCCGACCCCTATCACACCCAAACTCCCAGCACCAACAATACCCATCACACCCCCAACCCTATCACACCCCCAACCCTATCACACTCATTACACCCAAACTCCCAGCACCAACAATACCCATCACACCCCCAACCCTATCACACCCCGACCCCTATTACACTCATCACACCCTTACCCATCACACCCCCAACCCTATCACACTCATCACACCCAAACTCCCAGCACCAACAATACCCATCACACCCCCAACCCTATCACACCCCGACCCCTATCACACTCATCACACCCTTACCCATCACACCCCCAACCCTATCACACTCATCACACCCAAACTCCCAGCACCAACAATACCCATCACACCCCCAACCCTATCACACTCATCACACCCAAACTCCCAGCACCAACAATACCCATCACACCCCCAACCCTATCACACCCCTACCCCTACCTCCCATCACACTCATCACACCCTTACCCATCACACCCCCAACCCTATCACACTCATCACACCCAAACTCCCAGCACCAACAATACCCATCACACCCCCAACCCTATCACACTCATCACACCCAAACTCCCAGCACCAACAATACCCATCACACCCCCAACCCTATCACACTCATCACACCCAAACTCCCAGAACCAACAATTCCCATCACACCCCCAACCCTATCACACTCATCACACCCAAACTCCCAGCACCAACAATACCCATCACACCCCCAACCCTATCACACTCATCACACCCAAACTCCCAGCACCAACAATTCCCATCACACCCCCAACCCTATCACACTCATCACACCCAAACTCCCAGCACCAACAATACCCATCACACCCCCAACCCTATCACACCCCAACCCTATCACACTCATCACACCCAAACTCCCAGCACCAACAATACCCATCACACCCCCAACCCTATCACACCCCCAACCCTATCACACTCATCACACCCAAACTCCCAGCACCAACAATACCCATCACACCCCCAACCCTATCACACCCCCAACCCTATCACACTCATCACACCCAAACTCCCAGCACCAACAATACCCATCACACCCCCAACCCTATCACACCCCGACCCCTATCACACTCATCTCACCCTTACCCACCACACCCCCAACCCTATCACACCCCGACCCCTATCACACTCATCACACCCTTACCCATCACACCCCCAACCCTATCACACTCATCACACCCAAACTCCCAGCACCAACAATACCCATCACACCCCCAACCCTATCACACCCCCAACCCTATCACACTCAACACACCCAAACTCCCAGCACCAACAATACCCATCACACCCCCAACCCTATCACACTCATCACACCGAAACTCCCAGCACCAACAATTCCCATCACACCCCCAACCCTATCACACCCCCAACCCTATCACACTCATCACACCCAAACTCCCAGCACCAACAATACCCATCACACCCCCAACCCTATCACACCCCCAACCCTATCACACTCATCACACCCAAACTCCCAGCACCAACAATACCCATCACACCCCCAACCCTATCACACCCCCAACCCTATCACACTCATCTCACCCAAACTCCCAGCACCAACAATACCCATCACACCCCCAACCCTATCACACCCCGACCCCTATCACACTCATCTCACCCTTACCCATTACACCCCCAACCCTATCACACCCCAACCCTATCACACTCATCACACCCAAACTCCCAGCACCAACAATACCCATCACACCCCCAACCCTATCACACCCCCAACCCTATCACACTCATCACACCCAAACTCCCAGCACCAACAATACCCATCACACCCCCAACCCTATCACACTCATCACACCCAAACTCCCAGCGCCAACAATATCCATCACACCCCCAACCCTATCACACTCATCACACCCAAACTCCCAGCACCAACAATTCCCATCACACCCCCAACCCTATCACACCCCCAACCCTATCACACTCATCACACCCAAACTCCCAGCACCAACAATTCCCATCACACCCCCAACCCTATCACACTCATCACACCCAAACTCCCAGCGCCAACAATACCCATCACACCCCCTTCTTCTCGCATTGCACCCTTGCCCCCCCCTATCACAGCCCTACACCCATCACACTCCCTCACTCTCGTTGTTCTAATTGCATCTGCTGGACACCGCTGCTCATTGAATTAAGAGCCGGGTTCTGGCTGCGCCTGTGTTTGACACGAGATGCTAATGCCTCGGATGTGATCCTTCAGTTGCCCGCATCTCGCGACCGTTGAGACACGCGTTACTCAACCCCGCGCCCTGGCTAAGGGGGGGCGCGCGTGGCGTCGGGCAATAGTGGACGGGGTGGTGGGGGGGTGGGCTGCCTGGATGGGTGAGGGAACCGGAGGGGAGGCAGTGGGAGAAAGGTGAGGGGAGGTGAGTGTGGTGAGTGAGGGGAATGGTGAGATAGTGGTGGTGAAATGGGGAGAGGTGAGTGAGGGGAGGGCTGAGGGAGGGGTGGTGAGTGAGGGGTGAGGGAGGGGTGGTGAGTGAGGGGAGGGGTGAGGGAGGGTTTGTGAGTGAGGGGTGAGGGAGGGGTGGTGAGTGAGGGGTGTTGAGTGAGGGGAGGGCTGAGGAAGGGGTGGTGAGTGAGGAAGGGGTGGTGAGTGAGGGGTGAGGGAAGGGTGGTGAGTGAGGGGAGGGGTGAGGAAGGGGTGGTGAGGGGTAAGGGGTGAGGAAGGGGTGGTGAGGGGTAAGGGACGGGTGAGGAAGGGGTGGTGAGGGAGGGGTGATGAGTGAGGAGGGGTGAGGAAGGGGTGGTGAATGATGGGAGGGGTGAGGAAGGGGTAGTGAGAGAGTGAGGGGTAAGGGAGAGATGGTGAGTGAGGGGGGGGGTGGTGATGGAGGGGTGGTGCATGAGGGGAGTGGAAGTGCTTCCGGGTCCCGCCCGCTGTTTCCGGGTCACGTGTTGTTGGTGTTGCTGCTGATCGCCGCGCGCTGAGGTGCGGACCGCGACCCCTGACCCCCTGACCCAGCGCCGTGACCCCGTGCTGGGATCGTGGTTGTTGTTGTTGTGATTGTTGTTGTTCTTTGCTGCTGGTGAAATCTGCCGACGTCGCGCGGTACCGCCTCAGCTGCCACTGTTGAGCCACGAGCGACTCTCCCACCGCCGCGACCCCTTCCCCGCCACCTTCCACGGCCGCTCTCCCTCCACGCGCCCATCGCCCCCTGCCAGCGACCCCCCCCACCCGGCATCCCACTCATCCCACTCTTCTTCCACCCCCAGCTCCTCATTCCCAGCGCTCGTGGCACTCCTCCCTCTCACGTCGCAGCCTCCCCCCGGTCTCCACGCGCTCTCACACCCCGACCCATCACACCACACCACCTACCCCTATCATACCCCTACCCATCACACCACCTACCCCTATCATACCCCTACCCATCACACCCCTACCCATCACACCCCTACCCATCACACCCCTACCCATCACACCCTTACCCATCACACCACCTACCCCTATCACACCCCTATCCATCACACCCCTACCCATCACACCACCTACCCCTATCACACCCCTACCCATCACACCACCTACCCCTATCACTACCCTACCCATCACACCACCTACCCCTATCACACCCCTACCCATCACACCACCTACCCCTATCACACCCCTACCCATCACACCCTTACCCATTACACCACCTACCCCTATCATACTCCTACCCATCACACCCCTACCCCTATCACATCCCTACCCATCACACCACCTACCCCATCACACCCCTACCCATCACACCACCTACCCCTATCATACCCCTACCCATCACACCCCTATCCATCGCACCACCTACCCCTATCATACCCCTACCCATCACACCCCTATCCATCGCACCACCTACCCCTATCATACCCCTACCCATCACTCCCCTACCCATCACACCCTTACCCATCACACCACCTACCCCTATCACACCCCTATCCATCACACCCCTACCCATCACACCACCTACCCCTATCACACCCCTACCCATCACACCACCTACCCCTATCACTACCCTACCCATCACACCACCTACCCCTATCACACCCCTACCCATCACACCACCTACCCCTATCACACCCCTACCCATCACACCCTTACCCATTACACCACCTACCCCTATCATACTCCTACCCATCACACCCCTACCCCTATCACATCCCTACCCATCACACCCCTACCCATCACACCACCTACCCCTATCATACCCCTACCCATCACACCCCTACCCCTATCACATCCCTACCCATCACACCACCTACCCCTATCACACCCCTACCCCATCACACCCCTACCCATCACACCACCTACCCCTATCATACCCCTACCCCATCACACCCCTACCCATCACACCACCTACCCCTATCATACCCCTACCCATCACACCACCTACCCCTATCACACCCTTACCCATCACACCCCTACCGCTATCACACCCCTACCCATCACCCCACCTACCCCTATCATACCCCTACCCATCACACCACCTACCCCTATCACACCCTTACCCATCACACCCCTACCGCTATCACACCCCTTCCCATCACACCACCTACCCCTATCACACCACCTACCCCTATCACACCCCTACCCATCACACCACCTACCCCTATCACACCCCTACCCATCACACCACCTACCCCTATCATACCCCTATCCATCACACCACCTACCCCTATCACACCACCTACCCCTATCACACCCCTACCCATCACACCTCCTACCCCTATCACACCCCTACCCATCACACCACCTACCCCTATCATACCCCTACCCATCACACCCCTATCCATCGCACCACCTACCCCTATCATACCCCTACCCATCACACCCCTATCCATCGCACCACCTACCCCTATCATACCCCTACCCATCACTCCCCTACCCATCACACCCTTACCCATCACACCACCTACCCCTATCACACCCCTATCCATCACACCCCTACCCATCACACCACCTACCCCTATCACACCCCTACCCATCACACCACCTACCCCTATCACTACCCTACCCATCACACCACCTACCCCTATCACACCCCTACCCATCACACCACCTACCCCTATCACACCCCTACCCATCACACCCTTACCCATTACACCACCTACCCCTATCATACTCCTACCCATCACACCCCTACCCCTATCACATCCCTACCCATCACACCACCTACCCCATCACACCCCTACCCATCACACCACCTACCCCTATCATACCCCTACCCATCACACCCCTACCCCTATCACATCCCTACCCATCACACCACCTACCCCTATCACACCCCTACCCCATCACACCCCTACCCATCACACCACCTACCCCTATCATACCCCTACCCCATCACACCCCTACCCATCACACCACCTACCCCTATCATACCCCTACCCATCACACCACCTACCCCTATCACACCCTTACCCATCACACCCCTACCGCTATCACACCCCTACCCATCACCCCACCTACCCCTATCATACCCCTACCCATCACACCACCTACCCCTATCACACCCTTACCCATCACACCCCTACCGCTATCACACCCCTTCCCATCACACCACCTACCCCTATCACACCACCTACCCCTATCACACCCCTACCCATCACACCACCTACCCCTATCACACCCCTACCCATCACACCACCTACCCCTATCATACCCCTATCCATCACACCACCTACCCCTATCACACCACCTACCCCTATCACACCCCTACCCATCACACCACCTACCCCTATCACACCCCTACCCATCACACCACCTACCCCTATCACACCCCTACCCATCACACCACCTACCCCTATCACACCCCTACCCATAACACCACCTACCCCTATCACACCCTTATCTATCACACCACCTACCCCTATCACACCCCTACCCATCACATCACCTACCCCTATCACACCCGTACCCATCACACCACCTACCCCTATCACACCCCTACCCATCACACCACCTACTCCTATCACACTCCTACCCATCACACCACCTACTCCTATCACACTTTTACCCATCACACCCCCTACCCCTATCACACCCCTACCCATCACACCACCTACTCCTATCACACTCCTACCCATCACACCACCTACTCCTATCACACTTTTACCCATCACACCCCCTACCCCTATCACACCCCTACCCATAACACTACCTACCCCTATCACCCCTACCTCCCATCACACTCATCACACCCTTACCCATCCCCGCTCCCCTCGGCACCGCACATCCCTTGCGCCCCCAGAATCCCCGTCCCCAGCTCCCCTCCACTCAAAGATCCTCTCTCCTTTCTTACACCTCGCCGGCCTCTCCACCGCTCTCTTGTCTCGCGTCACCTCCAGTCTCTCAACTTCCCTGTCTCCATCTCTCCCAGTTCCTCCCTCTCCGATCTGTAACTTCCTCTTCACCCCCCACCCCCACTTCCCCCCCGGCCTTCACCACCCCTCTTATCACCCTGCTCCCCATGTCTCAGCACGCCGCCACTGCTTTATCTCTTGTGTGGCCTCCGCTGTGCTGATGACGCCTCACGTTCATCATCAACATCACCACCCCCCTCTACGTCACGTCTCACGGTCACCATCTCAAGGTCCAGACACGGCGGCGCAGGACGTTTTTGCGTCCCTGGATTCGTGAGAGCGAGCGAGGGGACATCGCCGAGCGGCAGCGCGTTCGCAACTCGTTGCAGGCGCTCGTGGTTCGAGCTCAACGGGCCTCCCTGGTTAATGCTGCACGTCTTGTTTTGTTACACATCGTGGTCGACCAACCGAGCGCTTATCCAGCCTCAACCCCGCTCAGCTTCCGATACTCGGATAGATTATCGGGCGCATTCCGGCTGATTTGGGCATTGCCATTTGCCCATCAGCCGTGCGGTTTTTGTCAAACGTTGCGCTTTCTTAAACAACAATTCCCTCTCGCCCCACCCGACTTCGGCTGCCGTGTCTGCAGATGTCAAATTACAAGCGCACAAGCTTCGACGATGAGGAGGGGACCGACGTGGTGATAGAGGAAGGTGTGGCCGACCACCCTCCACAGGTCAGCACTCACCCCAACCACCTAGAGACACCGGTCACACGGAGACACAGGTCACGGGAGAACATCGGTCACACGGAGACAAAGGTCACTGGGAGAACATCGGTCACACGGAGACACCGGTCAGACTGGCACTTGAGAGACGCTGGTCTCACCGTCTGTTGTGCTGTTTGGTGACACACTGGTCACGCTGCCTGTGTGCTGTGGGTGAGAGTAGGTGCGCTTTGGGTACAGCCGCCTGACAGGATGGGCTCCCGGCCTGCTGAGGAGACGAACTCGTCTGGAGCTGCTGCTGCTCACGCTCACGCCCGTCATGGCTGTCGCCCTTGCGTCCTGTCTCATCTTCATCACCATCACCAGCAACGGTAGGTGATGCCGTCACCACCATCACATCACCATCACGTCCCTATCACCAGCAACGGCTAATGGTGTCGTCATTGCCATCACACCACCATCACCAGCAATGGTAGGTGGTGTCATCACCACCATCACATCATCAGCTAGGGTAGGTGGTGCTGTCATCTCCATCCCATCACCAGCAACGTAACCGTCAAATCGTTATGAAATCATTCCATTTCCACATTTGGTATTTGCGCCATTGTTAAAGCACAAGGCAGTCACGAAGGCGCTACGCTTCGCCAACAAATTCTGCAGCAGCTTCACACGGGCGTAGCAGTTTTGGTTTGTGATTTTTACTCCGTCAGGTAATTTGCAAGTGCCCTCTACATGCAAATCCTTAATCCTCGAGCGGGGCAGTCACCCTTCCCCGCACCACCAATTAGCACGTTTGGCTACATACGGTGCGAAAGAAGTTCAACATACATACACACAGGCGCCACGTGCGACCAAGCAATCAACCATGCCTGATGTAACACCAGGCAACCACCGCCTTCCCCCCCCCCATCTCCGCACCCCCCCTCCACTGCCCCCCCCCCCCCCAGACCCGTCGCGTTCAGTGTGCCTGTCCGAGTCGTGCGTGGGGGTGGCGGCGCGCATCCTCGCCTCCATGGACCGTTCCGTGAGCCCGTGCCAGGACTTCTTCACGTACGCGTGCGGCGGGTGGGCTCGCAGGAACCCCCTGCCGGAGGGCCGCTCGCGCTGGAACACCTTCAACAACCTGTGGGAGCAGAACCAGGGGGTGATGCGCGGACTGCTCGGTGAGTGACGCTAACGACGTTCGGGGTACGCGCGTGCGCGCGTGCTCGCTCGCGCGCGGCGTTCTTGCCGCCGCCGCCGCCGCCGCCGCGCCTGCATGGCGGCGTGGCGTGATTGGTGATACGAAGGGGTGGCCCCCCCGCGACCGGTTCGGACGTCGCTCGCCACCGACGTTAGCCGCGGTCGTGGATTGATGTCAACTCCCTCGCCTGATGTGCAGGAGGTCGTGGGTTCGATCCCGACTCTGATGCCTGCTTTATATTTGTAGTTTGCAGTGTCTCTCTCCCTGCGTGGTCACGTGGATTTTTCTGCTGGTCCACCGGTTATTCACTCCACATCTATAATAAACATGCATTTGGACTATTTGGCTGCTTTAAAATGTCCACGTGATAAGCCACTTCGTTGAGCTATCATTTCTGACCAGGTCGCTTCTGCACAAGAGCTATACAGCTATTCAGCTTAGTGTGGTAAAATAATTAGTTTCTTTTAATCTTGATTTGAAGCTTTCGTGACTGCAGGAATCCATACTCTTTGGTTCTTTCGTCAAAGTCACGTAGGTAGAAAAATAAAACAAAAAATAATATATCACGACGTTTCGATCGCAACACAAGCGGTCGTCCTCAGGTGGAAAAGAAAAATCCAAGAAAAATTCCAGCAGTGGAACTTGCTGGATTTTTTTTTCCCACCTGAGGACGACCGCTTGTGTTGCGATCGAAACGTGATATATTATTTTTTGTTTTATTTTTCTACCTACGTGACTTCACCTAAAGAACCAAAGAGTATAGTTTTAGTTTTAATTATTTTAATTTAGAACCCGAGTTCAGAGTGCAGTGCGCTTACAACTGCACCACCGCTTCTCCTGACGAGTGTGTTGATTTTCTGCTTTAACCCTCATGGGACGTTTTACTTTGAGGTTGTGCTCTCCGATTGAGTCCTTACTTCCACCTCTTGTAATCGTGCGCTGTAATACGATGTAATCGTGCGCTGTAATACGATAAAATCGTACACGCAACGAAATCAACGATCAGACATTTGACCATATATGGAAGAAAGTAGGCGTGGCATTGGCCGAATGGGGGCGTGTCTTTTCCCATATATGGTCATTGCGGATCGTGAATCCAGGCCAATTGTATCGATTCCGCTCAGTCAATCCGTCGGCCGGCTCAAAGTCGATCGGGCAGCCATCTTGAAAATGTCCGTTTTTGATCTTAAATAAAATTCTGCGGTTTACAGATCTTACAAAATAACGACATTGATGTGCGATTTTTACGTAATTCATTGAATAAAGTTTAGTGTAAAAACGGGCAGAAGCATATAATAAGGAAACAACAAAAATACCGAGTTAATCATTATTTGCGGGTTAATCTCTGTGTGGATTCATTGCCAGTTGCTATCCATCGAGTAATCATGTGACGTGCCCCACTTTTTTTAACTGGCTAACTAATATCTGCAAGATGAGTGATACCGTCACAGTCCGCTTCTATTGCACCACATCGCCACCCCGTCGGCAGCTATTCATGAGAGCGACGTTGGGGAACCTCTTACTGGGGGTCGAAGAAGACTTTCAAAAAACATCTCGTGGGCGACCCAACACTCACGCTCACACAAGGCTCTGTCACTTCTGTCACTGCAAGAGTCTCTTGCAGTGACAGAACTGAGTGAGTGCGGGGCTTGCCTTAGATTCGCGGTTTTTGCCAGGCCAAACATATTCTCCTCCAGTATGTGATTAGTGCAGCTAGGATGCTTGCAGTGACGGGTAAATATCATTTTTCTGGCCGTTTCGAAGTGGTGGCTTTGCATTAGAGGGTGATGTTTCTGATCGATAATTGCTTTTTTCCATTAGCGCGGTCTTTCCTCGTTAGTGGACTCTTTCCAACCGAGGTTGAAAGTGTTTATGCATTAGCTCTGTCCGTCCATCTGTCCACGACGGGGAGGCACTATAACTCATGTAAAGATGATCGAATCTCTCGTATAATGTGTTATTGCTGTTTGGCACTAACTGGCCAGATTGATCAAAGGGTTTCCCGAAGCCTTGAGACACAATCCCGATAAAAAAATATCGTTTTGTAATTATCCAAAACCAATTTAGTCATGGTAGCTACCCATCAGCTTCCGTACTGCCAGTTAAAAACTTGTTATTAAAGTCAAGCTACAGTAGTGCGATTGTGGCCATGCAACCCAAACTATGGGTCATATAGTAAACCCATAGACATACATAGAGAGCTATAGAGATACATAGAGGTACATTAAGGACAAGCCACGGTAGTGCCCGACTCTGGCCGTACATCCCAAACTATGAACTACGTAGTAAGGAGGAAGAAAAAGAGCAAAACTCCACGAACGCTCTCCTGAAGCCCTCTCGTCGTGGCCATTAGACCTCAATATTGGCATCTAGCTCCTGAACATACATGATACTTTTGAAGTATTATGTATGTTTTACCTCCTATGTACGGAGCGAAAGAAGTAAAAAATACAGGTAGTCCCCGAGTTACGATGGTCCGACTTAACGATATTTCGATCTTACGATAGCGATATGACAAAATTGCCATCAACAACCTAACATCGTTCAAGTATGCAGACGACGGACAGAATCTTGGTGAGTACAGTACAGTATGATACGTTTCGATACGTTCAATGCATGTATGATACGTAGCTTTAGCGATTTCATTTTAGTGTTACCACGACACGATACGTTCAATGCATGTTAAAAGTTTTTCTGAAAAAACTTTCTATTAAATTGCAGTTCATATAGGTAGGCTACGAATTTACCTTTTTTTACTTTACATTTTACAATGCAATACGGTATTGTAATTAATAAATAGATACAGTATATAGTTTATACAGTACGGTACTGTAAATTGCTCTGTTTTGCTAAATTATCACCATTCTTTAAGACTCCTGGGTAGGCTCAACCATCTTCGACTTACGATATTTTTGACTTATGATGGGGTCGTCATAACACATCTCCATCGTAAGTAGAGGACTACCTGTACGCCACATACAAACTCACAGAAACTGTCAACAGAAATCCAGCATCGTGCACGCACGCGGTTTTCCCCGTTCATCTTTTGCCCCGTTGCCTCTGCGCCCCCCCCCCCCCCCCCCCGCGTGTCGGCGGCGGCATCGTCGTCGTGAAGAGAACAGCACGGCAAACGTGAGCTCGAGCGAGGCGGAGCGGAAGGCTCACCGCTACTACCAGTCCTGCATGAACGAGGCCCACATCGAGGAGCTGGGCGCCCAGCCCCTCGTCGACCTCATCGACAAGGTGACCTCTCTCTCTCTCCCCATTATAAAGATTCCCCCCGCCACCCTGTGTAGCCTTAACAGACCTTTTGGGGGCAAGTGCTGTTAGCGAGCAGCGCCTGTGAAGGCCGACACGGCGCACCAAGGGGTTGGGTGGGCACCCACCATGGCCGGAGGCTTTTGTCTCCCCCGTAGCAATGTTCATAGCGCAGCTTGCTGACCGTCACACTACCGCTCCGTTACACACACACACACACAAATATCCAAAAACAGCTGTACAAAATACAAGGCTGATAATAATAATTCAATTTTTACAGCGCTTATCACCAAGGATCTCAAAGCGCCGTACAGGACAGAGCAGCAACAGACACTCAGCAGAAACACAATTATATTATAAATACATTTTAAGAATCCATTTACTGAGTGAACTAAAAGTTTAACAAGCAGAAGCGTATATAAATAGGTTTTAAGAACACATCTATTTCCAGTAACACGCATTTATAACTTAAAAGTCTGCAAAGCAGAGCGATCGGACAAGGATGGTGGGGTTTTGATCCCAGAGATTAGGTGTGGGGGTGGGGAGAGGAGAAAGCAGGAGCAGGGAGGCTCTTCTAGGATTACGATAATTTACGTCGCGGTGGCTTTAAACGTCAAGGTCGCGGGAGGCGACGTTCAAATGATCCCGACTTCGACAAACCCCCCCCCCCCCCTCCGCGCCAGCCGAGGCCAGAATCCGCTCGCTCTTCGTCAGAAAAGAGCCTTTGGCGTCGGTTACCGGCGTTGCAAACGACCTCGGCCAATATTGCTCGGTTCTGCTTCCCAAGGAGACTCGGCCTGCGGCATTGACGATGGCCTGCCCGTCAGCACTAGGGCTGACGTGCATGCGTCCGTCCGTGTGTGCGTGCGTGCACGCGTCCGTGTGTGCGTGTGGTCTCGTCCGCGAGCAGGTTGGCGGCTGGAACGTGACCGGCGCTTGGGACAAGGATTCCTTCCAGGATGTGCTCCAGTTGGTGTCGGCGATGGTGCGCGCCACGCCCTTCTTCTCCGTCTACGTGGGGCCCGACTCCAAGAACTCCAACTCCAATGTCATCCAGGCACGTGCGCACGTCCTGGCTCACAGCTGGCTGCTGATGTGGTTTGGTCTGTGTGTGCACGTATGTGTGCGTGTGTGTGCGTGTGTCAGAGCACTGCGCTCCGAACATGGCGACCGAGTTCCATTCCCGCTCAACGGCCAACATTAGTGAAGATAATCTGAATCGGTCCTGGGCCTCCCCTAGGTCGACTCGGCCTAAAATGAGTACCCGATAAACATCGCCACTGGGGAGACAAAGGCAGCCGGGCGTGGTGGTGGCCACCCACCCCCTCGTGTGCTGTGCCGGCCTTCATAGGTGCTTGCTAACAACACTTGCTCCAACAGTCTTTTAAAGCTATACTGGGGGGGGGGGGGGCAGGCAATCTTTGTATCTGTGTATGCTTATGAGCGATGCCACCTGATCTTAGCATGCACCTAGCCTGGCATACTCACTGTGGTGACGTCATTTATTGGCGAGTGTTTTGTGTGCATTTTTGCATGCTTTTTGTTTGTGTGTGTGTGTGTAAGTTTGCGCGCACTCGTACGTGTGGTTAATGCAGGTGGACCAACCAAACCTTGGCTTGCCGTCTCGTGATTACTACCTCAACAAGACGGCCAACGAGAAGGTGTGCTGCTCCCCTTGGCTCGCGATGAACCTTTGACACGCGCCCCTTGACCTGAGCTGCGTGTGGTGGGTGCGTGGTAGCGCAGGTTTGACCGTAGTTTGCCGGTCCTGTGCGCGTTGTGTGTGTGTGGTGTGTGTGTACCTGTGTGTGTATCTGTGTGTGGTGTGTGTACCTGTGTGTGTGTCTGTGTGTGGTGTGTGTGTACCTGTGTGTGTGTGTATCTGTGTGTGTGTATCTCTGTGTGTGGTGTGTATCTGTGTGTGTGTGTGTGTATCTGTGTGTGTGTGTGTATCTGTGTGTGTGTGTATCTGTGTGTGTGTATCTGTGTGTGTGTGTATCTGTGTGTGTGGTGTGTGTGTATCTGTGTGTGTGTCTGGTGTATCTGTGTGTGTGTGTGGTGTGTGTGGTGTATCTGTGTGTGTGTGTGTGTGGTGTGTGTGTACCTGTGTGTGTGTGTTGTGTGTATCTGTGTGTGTGTATCTGTGTGTGTGGTGTGTGTGTCTATGTGTGTGTACCTGTGTGTGTGTGGTGTGTGTGTACCTGTGTGTGTATCTGTGTGTGTGTGTGGTGTGTATCTGTGTGTGTGTGTGGTGTGTACCTGTGTGTGTGTGTGGTGTGTACCTGTGTGTGTGTGGTGTGTGTGTACCTATGTGTGTATATGTGTGTGTGTGTATCTGTGTGTGTTTGTATCTGTGTGTGTGTGGTGTGTATCGCGGTAGTGTAGCGGTTAGCGCGCTGCCTTACGAACCCGGTCACACGAGTTCGATTCCTGCTCACGGCCAACACCAGTGGCGATTATCCGAACCGTACCTGGTGCGATGTGTAAATATCACCACGAGGAAGACAAAGACGGCCGGCGTGTTGCTGGCCACCAACCCCCTCGTGTGCCGTGTCAGCCTTGAAAAGTGCTCGCTAACAGCACTTTCCCCAACAGTCTCTTACAGGCTATACGGAGGGCCTATGTCTTTGTGCATCGCTCACGACCAACACCAGTGCCGATTATTTTAATCGCTCCTGGGCCTGCCTGACCCAGGTTCAAATGAATACCTGGTATGGTGTGTAAACATCATCACTGGCGAGACAAAGGTGGTCGGGTGTGGTGGCGGTGTCCATCCATCCTCCTCGTGTGCCGTGCCGGCAGCTTTCATGGGTGTTCGCTAACAGCACTTGCCCCAGCAGTCTGATAATGCCCTGTGTGTGTGTGTGTGTATCACAGGTGCTGACGGCGTACCTGGGCTACATGGTGGAGGTGTGCGTGCTGCTGGGCGGGGAGCCCAACGCGACGCGGGCGCTCCTGGAGCGCGTGCTCCACCTGGAGACGGAGATCGCGAACCTGACGACGCCGCAGGAGGAGCGGCGCGACGAGGAGGACATCTACCACAAGATGAGCATCGCGCAGCTGCAGGTGCCGCTGCCGCGTCGCCGGAGGAGCAGGGGGCGGGGGGGGGGGGTCTCCCAACTCTGTTCTTCCTCCATTCCGAATCAAAACGGCTACTTGCAGACGGAGCGGCGGAGAGATTTGGTTTTTTGAGATGGGACCAAATGCAAAACAATTACGGAGGCCCGGGGTGAAGGGATGGACTCTGGACACGAGACCACCTCTGTTAACACACGGTAGTTTGTCACCGCTCTCGGAGCAAACAAGAATGCCTAACTTGGGCATCATGTTGATGTTATTGTATTTGTACCTAAAAAAAGGTACAAATTGACATCTGGCCATTCACCGACGCTGGCCGCTCTGGCGCCGCCGTTCAGCCTTGTTGATGGGTGGGGCGGTAGCAGCAGCAGCAGCAGCAGGTGACCGTACAGACCACCAACCCGAACTCTCCAGTGTTGCCGCTTGTTCGAAGTGGAGAGACCAAGTACTACGAAAGCCAGCCCAGGCCCTCCCAGCATACTGTGGCTGGCTTCTCATTATTGCTGGGGATGTCGAATTGAATCCAGGCCCGTTTTTGCCTTGTGGCGGCTGCGGCAAGAACGTCAATGCAAATTCTATCCAATGCAACGGTTGTAAAGCTTGGTAACCACAAACGCTGTGATACTTTAGCCCGCATCCCCAGTTCAAATTCCGGCCCGTTCTGCAAATATTGTACATCGTCTACTCCAACAATTCCACCTTGCACAACCACACTAGCACCACCACCTCATCCATCGCAACCACCGTTTCAACCACAACAAAACGTCCACAACAAAAACGACCTAAAAATCCTTCAACTTAACATCAACGGCATCAACAACAAATCTCTTGAACTCAGCACCTTCCTACAACAAAACTCCATTAATATAGCCGCCATCCAAGAAACAAAATAAAAATCCACTTCTCGCCCGCCCAACTTTCAAAATTTCACTTTCCTCTGTCGAGACCGACCAACAGCTGGTGGCGGTCTAGCTTTCCTCATCAGTTTGAAGAAATTCAAATCCCAATGCCTCCTTCTGATATCACCACAGAAGTCTTAAGTGTCCGTATCAAATCCCATCTAGGCCTACTCACTGTAATCAACGCCTACATCCCACCGACCAGTTCTTGCCCTCGCAACTATCAGTTCAATATAAATCGACTTTTACCAAACAACAACTCAATTGTTATTGGAGATTTCAACGCCCACAACAAACTTTGGCACTCTTCCCTTGCAGATGCACGTGGCGACCTCATTGCCGACATCTTGAACGGCTCCCCCTGTGGGGTACTCAATGAAAAGAATAAAACCAGAGTTCCGTCATCTGGCCCTTCATCCTCACCAGATATCTCAATAGCGTCAGGAAACCTCCTTTCAAGTCTTTACAGCCCTTGGATCCGACCCTTAATGCCGCCAAGCCTTCACAAGCTCCTAAAAACCGCTTGTATTACAACTTTTAAAAAGCCAACTGGCCACTTTTTACTTCGGGATCGGAAGCATTATTTGCCGACAACATCAACCATATCAACACATAATTCTGAAAAGATTTTTAGAACATCGCAACTACGACCAAACACACCATCCCGGCGGGTTGCTACAAGCAACAACTTCCCTGCCTCGCTAAAGAAGCCTCAACGCAAATAAACCAACGAAACACTATTAGAACTAAAAAGCCTACATCACCACAAATCCCAGCCTTCAATATTGAAATCACATAGCTAATCAATTAAGCCAAAACAGAACGCTGGCATGAGTTTGTTGAATCTTTTGACCGCCGCCAAAACTCATCAAAACTTTGGAAGACCATCAAAGCCTTACTTAGACGGACACTCCAAACCGCCACCCATCAAAAAATCCGTCAAATCAAGGAACTACCCCTAAACGACGCCCCCCAGTTTATCCTTGAAGAGGTGAAACTAGCTGTTAAAAAAGCCAAAAATTATTCCGCAGTTGGCCCTGATGGCATAGGTATTCCCCACCTCAAACACCTCGGCCCCCTTGGCATAAAGTTTCTCGCCTCCACCATTAATGCCTCACTCCAGTGCAACCTCATTCCGGCCATCTGGAAATCATCGACAATCATCCCACTTCCAAAACCCGGCAAAGACCTAAATCAAGCAACGTCCTACAGGGCGATTTCCCTACTTTGCCCATCAATCAAGATTTTAGAGGCCCTCATCCTTCCAATCATCACCACCAACTTACCTCCATCATCTCACCAACATGGCTTTCGCCCTGCACACTCAACAACAACAGCTCTTCTCAACCCAACCACCCCAATTGCAAACGGTTTCGATGAGAAAAAGCCCCCATCCTGCACTATCGTCGCTTCCCTTGACCAAGGCTTTCGACACTGTTAACCACCTCACGCTCATCAACATCATCCAGGGTTCTACGCTACCATCAGGCCTTGTTTGCTGGCTTACAAATTTACCTAAGGGGCCGCCAATCACGCACTCTCTTTCGTGATATTCAATCCTCCTCACGAAACATTCATGCAGGAGTACCACAAGGTTCCATAATATCCCCAGCGCTGTTGAATGCCTACCTCCACGATCTACCAACTCCTCCAAAAGGAGTACAAGTAGTCAGCTATGCCAACGACATCACAGTTTATACTTCTAATTAAAATATACCCAAAATGGAAAACTCCATCAACTCCTATCTAAAACGGCTAAGCACTTTCCGAGGCAATAGATCGCTTCAACTCTCAACATCCAAATCAACAGTCACCCTTTTCACACCTGATCCTCATCATGCCAACTTACATCCCAACGTCATAATAAACAACCAACGCCTCCCACAAGCAAAAACCCCAAAAATTCTAGTTGTGTAACCTTTGACACCATGTTCAGCTTTGCTCAACACGGCAGAAACGTCCATGCAAAAGTTAACAAACGAAATACAATCTTACGAGCTTTAGCCGGCACATCTTGGGGTCAACAAAAGGAGACTACTCCTAACCTACAAAGCCATTGGATGTCCCATCATAAATTATGCCGGTCCCATTTGGTGCCCAAACTTCTCCTCTGCAGGTTACCAAAAGCTCCAAACCGCCCAAAACCAAGCACTTGGCCTCGCCACAGGATGCCACCTCATGGCGCCCACCAAGAAACCAAAGTTCTTCCGATTCAAGAACACTGAAAGCTTCTCACCGACAACGCATCCTCGCACAAAGATAATCAAAGCCCCTGCACCTGCTAGGAAAATGAAATCCACCTTGCTTTCCTTCAGCTCTGCTAACGTGCAATCTACTTTAAATGCTCTTCCACAAAATAGCACCACCAAATCAATTTTGAACCACTTGTACACCGCTGCCGCCATGCACTGCCTGAACGACAAAAAATCCCTGACCCGGGCAACTCAGACAAAACTGGCTCAACTCCGTTCAGGTTACTGCTCCATGCTAGCTGATTACCAAAATCGAATCGAGCCAAACTGCTGCCCTTTGTGCCAAGCAACGCCAGAAGACGTCTCCCATTTTCTCAGTTGCCCAAAACGCAGACCAAAAATTTAATCGATTGATCTCTGACTAAACCCTTCCAAGGTGGCGACACAACGCCACCTATCAACAGAAAGTGCGAATTAAACATCAACTAACCCGTGCCACTCCACAGTTGCAGCTGGAACTAGTTCTGTTCAATTGAAACGAGGATTCCTTCCATGCCCGTTACGTCATGCTGCGCCACCGTCCCATATCCCGTTTTGCCTTCGCGATCGTTTACCCCCCCGTGCACGACCATGGTGGCGGTGTAACGTGGCCGGCACATCTTCAAAGAGGAGTTGGTGGGGATGCGGGGGTTGGAAGGGGAGTTGCCAGGGCCCAATATATAACGCTCGTAACGACGATCCGATACGCACGCGTGCGAGGTGCGACGCTGCCATCTCTACCCCCCTGCTGCGTTGTTTATCGCAGGAGCTGGCACCCGCTGTGGAGTGGCTGCCGTTCCTGAACGCCGTGTTCCACCCGCTGGTGCTCAACGGCACGGAGCCCGTGGTGGTGTACGCCACCGACTACCTGCGCAAGGTTTCCCAGCTCCTCAGCGGCGCCGACAAAACGTAGCGCACGCCGTCACCGCACTGCGTCGCTCGGTTGTTGCACACTGACACACGCACGCGTACACACACACAACAATAAACAACCGCTGTTCACCACTGAGTGGCGGTGATGTCACCATGGCGCTTGTTCCAGGCTAGATGTACCTCGAGGTTGTCATGTGAAGTGTCGCAGGCTCGCTGATAGGAGCTCACCGGACAGACCCAGGTGCTTATTAATTCATTGACTGAGACGACTGGCAGATGCACACAAAGACTAAGATCCTCCGTATAGCCTGCAGAGGCTGCTGGGGCAAGTGGTGTTTGCGAGTAGCACCTATGAAGGCCGGCACGACACACGAGGGGATGGGTGGCCAGCACCACGCCGGTCACCTTTGTCTCCCCAGTGGCGATGTTTACACATTGCACCCGGGTGCTCATTTGAGGCTGAGTCGACTTAGTAGGAAGGCCCAGCACCAGTTGACATCATCGTCACTGGTGTTGGCCATGAGCGGGAATTGAACTCGGGTCGCTGGGTGTGTAGCACAATGCACTAACCGCTCGCTACACCACTGCTCCCCACACACCTCCGGACTAAGATAGAGATCCCCCTTTTAGAATCTTAACATACTTTTAGGCCAATTTCTGTTAGCGAGTAGCGCCTATGAAGGCCAATACGGTACACGAAGTGTTGGGTGGCCAGCACCACGCCCGGCCGCCTTCATCTCGCCAGTGGCGGTGTTTACACAGTGTCCCAGGCATTCATTTGAGGCTGAGTTGACCCAAGCAAGGCCCAGGACCGGTTCAGATGATCGTCACTGGTGTTGGCTGTGAGCGAGAATCAAACTCGGGTCACCGGGTTCGTAGCGCAGCGCGATAACTGCTACACTACCACTCCCTATTAGGACTATTTTGACTTTATCAGGTGAGCGATATAGCTCTTATTCAGAAGTGACCTGGCCACAAATGATAGCCCAATGAAGTGGCTTATCGTGTGGAAATGTATGGCCGCTAAATCATTGAAATGCATGTTGATTCTAAGTCTGGAGAGAAATATACAGGCGTAAGGGTCAGGTTCGAACCCCTCGATCTCCTGCCTACTTGGCAAGGGAGATATCATCTCGCCACCGCGGCACGTACAAAGTTTCCCCGTATAGCCTCAACAGACTGTTGGGGCAAGTGCTGTTAGTGAGCACCGATGAAGGCCGGCAGGGCACACGAGGGGGTGGATGGTCAGAACTATGCCCTATATCGTCTTATATTATCTATATGGTCCATATATGATATCATATATGGACCATATAGTGAAGCACCATAGTCCGTGCTGCTTCGACGGTGGATGAGGAACAACAAAACGACACGAACTCCCACTCCTGAAGGCCAGCAGCAGAACTCCACATTGGCGTCTCGCTCTTGAACACATTTCACATCGCCACGCGCAATAAAAGAGTCGTCTGTTGGGGAATACCAGGCGAGGGAGTTTGCAGCTTGCCACCGTGGCGCCCCCAAACATTTCACATGGAGTACTCCGGGCGCTCCAATTCTCTTCTCGCACTCATTCATGGAGTTGGCCAAAAAATTCAATACGAGACCGCAGAGCTTGGGTTAATATTGGCACCAGTGTTTTTGTGTTTGTTGCGGTTGCACCCGATTCAAGAGCCGAATGGCTCACAGGGCTATACCAAATAAATGGAACCATGGAACTATGCAAACCGATAATTGATGTGCTTTGTTGAGAAGGACCCTTGCCTGAAATGTTGCTGATTATTTTTTCTTCCTTCATATTGTTCTCATTTAATAAGGCAGTGTTGTTGACAAGTGTGTTTTAATTTTTGTTTTTAACAATCGGTTGAGTAACCGATTTCTTTAATAACGAGCACTGCTTTACGCATTTGCAAGGCACCCATGGCCGGGGTGTATCTGTACGTATGTATGTATGTACGTCAGTGTGTTGAACTTCTTTCACACCGTACGTAGTCAACCGAGCTCATCGGAGGTGCGGGGGAAGGACAGCAAACTACTAAACACAAAAAGTTGTTCTTAAAGAAATTCGTTTTCAATCGAGGGTGGAAGGTGGGTGGGTGGGTTGGCGGTGTTCTGTCATCGGCGCGACAGAAGAGCCAGCCAGTAAAACTAGTGTTTCTTCTCAATGATACCGTAGTATGATGTTATAGCCCAGCCCTTGGTTCCGCAGGGCAGAGCCCAGCTTGACGCGAGCGGCGGGTGACACGATGCTGGTGTTCCCCCCCCCCCCCCGTGCGTCGGCGTGCAGGCTGCTCAACACCTACATGGTGTGGAGCCTCGCCAAGAGGATGGCCTCCAACCTCGACCAGCGCTTTGAGGACGCCGAGCAGAAGTACCTGGAGGTCATCTACGGTACCAAGAAGGTGCGCAGGAGTGGCACGGGGCCGGGGGGGGGGGGTTGAGTGGAGGTGTCCCTCTTGGCAGGGACCCCCCCCCACCCATGTCAGCTCAAATTGAGATTTTTATAACTGTTTTATGAGGACCGGTGTGTTATGCTGTACCGGTGTATATACTGTACACTGTATATACTATATACCGTGTATATGCTGTATACTGTGTATATGCTGTATACTGTGTATATACTGTATACTGGGTGTGTATATACTGTATACTGTATACTGTATATACTGTATACTGGGTGTGTATTTACTGTATTCTGTGTATATACTGTATACTGAGTGTGTATACTGAGTGTATATACTGTATACTGAGTGTGTTTACTGAGTGTGTATATACTGTATACTGGGTGTGTATACTGGGTATATACTGTGTGTATACTGTGTACTGTGTGTGTATATACTGGATGCTGTATATACTGTATACTGCATATACTGTAAACGGTGTATATACTGTATACGGTATATATACTGTATATACTGTGTATACTGTACACTGTATATACTGTGTGTATATACTGTATACTGTGTTCATACTGTATACTGTGTTTTTATACTGTATATACTGTATACTGTGGAAATATTGTATACTGTGTGTTATACTGTATACTATGTGTATACTGGATGTATATACTGCATGCTGTGTATATACTGTATACTGTGAATACACAGACCACACTGTATATACTGTACACCGTATTCACGGTATACTGTATATACACTGCACCGTGTATACTGTATACTGTACATACTGCGTACTGTATACACACTGCATACTGCATAAACTGTATACTGTACAAACTGTGAACTGTATATACTGTATACACAGTGTACAGTATGTAGATGCCCAGTATACAGTATATGTGTATACTGTATACGGTACGTACACTGTGTATACTGTATACGCCACATGCTGTATACTCCGTATATACTGTATACGGGGGGGTGTCTGTATACTGTACACTGTGTATACTGTACACCGTGTGTACACTGTATATTGTGTATACACTGTATACTGTACATACGGTGCAAATACTGTGCATATACTGTATATATGCTGTATACCGCACATATACTATATAAGGTTTATATACTGCATACTGTATATATGCTGTATACTGTATATATGGTGTATAATGTATATACTGTATACCGTGTATATACTGTATACCGTGTATATACTGTATACCGTGTATATACTGTATACTGTGTGTATACTGTATACTGTGTATATACTGTATACTGTGTGTATACTGTATGTATGTATATACTGTATACTGGATTCATACTCTGGTTTTTTCGGTAAAGTCACGTAGGTAAAATAAAATAAAAGAAAACAACTCAATTAAATCACGACGTTTTAATTCAGGTGAATTAAAACATGTAAATCTGGCCCTCAAGATGAACGGATACTCTGACCGTACTATCCGCCAAGCTGTTTCTCCCACCATACAGAAACAACCACCTGATACTCCGATCAAAATCATCACGTTACCATACATAGCAGACGTTACCAAAAAGATTTCCAACATTCTAAACAAACACAAGATCCAGGTCCGGTTCAATAAAGTACACAAAATCCGTGATCTGATCCCATCCGTAAAGGATGTAATTCCTGACTTACAGTACCCCGGTGTTTACAAATTGAGTTGTACCTGTGGTGACTGCTATATCGGGGAGATGAAACGACATATTTCTGACCGAATCCGCGAGCACAAATCAGATTTGAAACACGGCAGAACGAATTCTTCGGCCGTGGCCGATCATTGTTTCAACACAGCGGGTTCTCATGACATTGTTTTCTCTGATACCAAAGTTCTCTGCAAACCTCCCGGTTATTACCAAAGATTTGTCCATGAAGCCACCCAGATATACAAACATAGACACAACTTCAACCGAGAAGATGGTTTCAAATTGAGCAACCATTGGAAAGATGTTATAAACCAAGTCAAACGTTAGCTGCCTTATAATTGTACAGCCATTTCCATTGCTTTCTAACAAAAATGGGGTTGTACTCGCCCCCGTGTAGCACGTCATCGCTCCCCCCGAACCCCCTGCAGCATAACAAAAGGCGGCTTAACTTAGCCCTCCCCCCCACCCATGTCCCTTTCTGGCTCCTCCCCCCCTCTTAACGTGTATATAATCCCGGTCGTCTCAAGAGCTCCCCACTTGGCACAGCTATTCTGCTGTGACTGTTCCACCTGAAGACGGAAGCTTGTTGCCTCCGAAACATCGTGATTTAATTTAGTTTTATTTTATTTCACCTATGTGACTTTACCGAAAAAAACAAAGAGTATGAATCCTTGCAGTCACGAAAGCTTCAAATCTAGAACATATACTGGATGTGTATATACTGTATACTGGGTGTGTATATACTGTATACGGTGTATATACTGTATACTGGGTGTGTATATACTGTATACTGGGTGTGTATACACTGTATACTGGGTGTGTATATACTGTATACTGGGTGTGTATACTATGTGTGCATACTGTATATACTGTATATGGTGTATATACTGTATACTGTATATACTGCATACCGTGTGTATATACTGTATACTGTGTATATACTGTATACTGTGTGCATGTAGACTGTATACTGTGTGCATGTAGACTGTATACTGTGTGCATGTATACTGTATACTGTGTGCATGTATACTGTATACTGTGTGCATATATACTGTATACTGTGCGCATGTATACTGTGCGCGTATATACTGTATACTGTGTGCGTATTATTCTGTATACTGGGTGTGTATACACTGTATACTGGGTGTGTTTATACTGTATACTGTGTATATACTGTATAGTGTGTGCGTATATACTTTATACTGTGTGCGTATATACTGTATACCGTGTATATACTCTGTATATACTGTATACTGTGTGCATATTTTGTATACTGTATATATATACTGTATACTGTGTATATACTGTATACTGTGTGCGTATATACTGTATACTGTGTATATACTGTATACTGTATATATACTGTATACTGTGCGCATGTATACTGTGCGCGTATATATTGTATACTGTGTGCGTATTCTGTATACTGGGTGTGTATACACTGTATACTGGGTGTGTATACACTGTATGCTTGGTGTGTATACACTGTATACTGGGTGTGTATACACTGTATACTGTGTATATACTGTATACTGTGTATATATACTGTATACTGTGTGTATACACTGTATACTGTGTGCATATATACTGTACTTGGTGCGTATATACTGTATACTGGGTGTATATACTGTACACTGGATGTGTGTGTACTGTGCATTATAATTACGCTGTATGTACTGTGTGTGTGGGTATACACTGTGTGTGCCCTATGTATGTGTCCACTGTTAAATCATTGTGTGCATTTCCTGCCACTCTGTGTGCTCACGGTGTGCCGCTTGCCTGTGTGTGCGTACTCTGTGTGTTGTACATGATCTTGTGTGTGTGCGCGTGTGCGCGCGTGTTCCCTGCCACGCGTGCGTGTTGTGTTCCCTGCCACGCGTGCGTGTTGATCGCGAGCAGTCGTGCACGCCACGCTGGCAGGACTGCATGGAGGACACGGACAACACGCTGGGGTTTGCGCTCGGTGCCATGTTCGTGCGCGCCACCTTCGACCAGAGCAGCAAATCCGTGGTGAGTGCGACGGCCGGTCTCGGGCGCCCCCGCAACCCGACCCTCGGCGACCGGGTCGCTCGGCACGGCACGAGCTCCGGCACCCGCTTGTGCACCTGCGGCACGGTTGTGGCAGCGCGGCGGTGACATTTGTACCTCGCGCCAAGAAGGGCCCGGGTTCGATTCCCAACTCGGGTCGCCCCGAGTCGGGAATCGAATCCGTGTGCGAGTCCCGTGTGTTGTTGCCGCTTCTCGCTGTGCAGGCCGAGGGCACGGTCGCGAAGATCCATGTGTTAATCCACGTGTTATTTTGTGCGTTATTCCGTGTGTTATTCCGTGTGGTATTCCTCGTGTTATTACGTGTATAAATCCGTGTGGTATTCCGCCTGCTGTCCCGTGCATTATCCCGCGCGTTATTCAGCCCGTTATCCCGCGCGGCATTCCGTGTGTCAACCGGCGCGCTGGTGCCGCGTCTCGCTGCGCAGGCCGAGGGCATGATCACGGAGATCCGCTCGGCGTTCGAGGCCGGGCTCGGCAAGCTCACGTGGATGGACCCCGAAACGATCGAGGCGGCCAAAGAGAAGGTGCCCACTGGGCCGCGGCACCGCCAGCGACCGAGATTCGGCAACACTGCTAACGGCCGCTTTCGCCCGCACAAGCCTCGCCGAGTCTCACGACTCTTTATCGGGAGGGTCCTGCTACGTTTTAGCAGTAAGGGGAGGTGGGGGGGGCAGGCGATGATTTGCTACGTATATATTTTCTAATGGAGCAATTTACGGATACGTTTCTTTCAGTTTGACAAATTTGCGTCTCGTGCATATCGGGGGGGGCCGTGGAGAGGGGGTGGCCGTGGCTTGACATGGACTTCACATGTCCCCCCAACGTCTCCCACTTAGCCCCATCGCTCCAGCTGATGGGGTTTCCACCCCTATCTGATGTAGACCCCCACAGCCTCTCCCACCTGGTCCCCACAGGCCCCTTCCCCTGGTCCACACACTTGGATACTGGTCACACTATAACACCTGTACCTGACACACTGGTCACACTCAGACACTGCTCACACTCGGACACTGGTCAGTCACACTGCTCACACCCGCCACTGTGCTGCCGTGTGGGCTAGGCGGATGCCATATACGACATGATCGGCTTCCCGGATTTCATCCTGAAGCCAGAGGAGCTGGACAAGGTGTTCACGCAGGTAGGGAGGGAGCTGGGCGCCGGCTGAGCTGCCGGCCGGCGGCCTTCACCACGCACCAAGGGAACGGCTACGCCGCGTGTCCTCGCCACTTCGGTGCGCCCGCTCGCGTTCATTGGAAGGGCGTCATCGTGAACTGTGCGCGAGCAGGGGTGGCTTGCAACAACGTTGGGGCCAGTGTCCCCCCACCCCCCTCTGTATTTGTGAGGTGGTCGACCTTGTGGATTTACCGAGTTCTGGGCACATGGTCAGCTGTGTGCTTCGTGTGTCTCTGCGTGTCGCGGTTATCGCGCTGTGCTACGAATCTGACGACCCGGGTTCGATTCCCACTCACGGTCGACACCAGTAAAGATTATTCTGCACCGGTGTTGGTCCTCCCCTAGGTCGACCCAGCCTCTAATGAGAACCTGGTACAGTGTGTAAACATCCCCGCTAGGGAGACAAAGGCGGCCGGGTGTGGTGTTGGCCACCCACTCCCTCGTGTACCATGCTGGCCTTCATAGGTGCTCGCTAACAGCACTTGCCCCAATCGTCTGTTGAAGATTATACGTGAGATCTTGGTCAAAGTGTGTGTCCGTGGGGAGTGGTAGTGTGGTGGTTGGCGCTCTGTGCTACGAACCCCGGAGACAAGAGTTCGATTCCCACTCGTGGCCAACACCAGTGACGATTATCTGAACTGGTCTTGGGCCTCGCGTAGGTCAACCCAGCCTCAAATGAGTACCTGGTACAGTGTGTAAACATCGCCGTTCGGGAGACAAATGCGGCCGGGCGGCCTTCATAGGTGATCGCTAACAGCTCTTGCCCTAGTAGTATGTTGAAGGCTATACAGGAGATCTTTGTCTTTGTGTGTGTGTCCCAGTATGAGGTTGTAGAGGAAGATTACTTCCAAAACGTTCTCAACTACTACAACTTCTCTTCGCGCATGTCATCAGAGCAGCTCCGCAAGCCGCCCAGCCGTGACCAGTGACTACCGCTCGCCACTCGCTCGCCACTCGCTCGCCACTCGCTCACCACTCCGTCGCCACACGCTCCCCACTCGCTCCTCACTCGCTCGCCACTCGCTCGCCACCCGCTCACCACTCGCTCCCCACTCACTCCCCACTCGCTCACCACTCCGTCACCACACGCTCCCCACTCGCTTGGCACTCGCTCGCCACACGCTCCCCACTCGCTTGGCACTCGCTCGCCACACGCTCGCCACTCGCTCGCCACTCGCCCCCACATGCTGCTCGCCACACGCTTGGCACTCGCTCACCACACGCTCGCCAATCGCTCCCAACTCGCTCGCCACACGCTCGCCACTCGCTCCCCACTCGCTCACCACTCGCTCGCCACTCGCTCGCCACACGCTCGCCACTCGCTCGCCACTCGCTCGCCACCCGCTCACCACTCGCTCCCCACTCACTCCCCACTCGCTCACCACTCGCTCGCCACTCGCTCCCCACTCGCTCCCCACTCACTCCCCACTCGCTCGCCACTCGCTCACCACTCGCTCCCCACTCGCTCGCCACACGCTCGCCACACGCTCCCCACTCGCTCACCACTCGCTCGCCACTCGCTCGCCACTCGCTCCCCACTCGCTCCCCACTCGCTCGCCACTCGCTCCCCACTCGCTCGCCACACGCTCGCCACACGCTCGCCACTCGCTCGGCACTCGCTCCCCACTCGCTCGGCACTCGCTCACCACACGCTCGCCACTCGCTCCCCACTCTCTCGTCACTCGCTCCCCACTCGCTCGCCATTCGCTCCCCACTCGCTCCCCACTCGCTCGCCACTCGCTCCCCACTCGCTCGCCACACGCTCCCCACTCGCTCGCCACTCGCTCCCCACTCGCTCCCCACTCGCTCGCCACTCGCTTCCCACTCTCTCGCCACTCGCTCGCCACTCGCTCGCCACTCGCTTTCCACTCGCTCCCCACTCGCTCGCCACACGCTCCCCACTCGCTCACCACTCGCTCCCCACTCGCTCGCCACTCGCTCCCCACTCGCTCCCCACTCGCTCGCCACTCGCTCCCCACTCTCTCGCCACACGCTCCCCACTCGCTCGGCACTCGCTCGGCACACGCTCGCCACACGCTCGGCACTCACCAATCACAAACCAATCGCATAAACCAATCACTCGCCACTCGCGTAACCAGACACATAACTCGCGTGGACCTATAGCAAGACGCGAGCATGCTACTCACCACTCACGCAAACACTCGTATTGCAATCAACCACCACTCACACCGAGGCTATAACCACCACTCACACCGCCCGCATCACTCGCATCGCTCATCACTCACACCCTCCAAAACCTCCCACCACACGCACCACTCGCACCACCGCTCATCAGCCCGCTCACATCACGCAAGCATTCGCATCTCTCGCCAACGAGACAATTTAGCTGCGTTGTTTTGCCTCTGTGGGCCGTGTAACTCTTAGCCAGCGTCTTCTGCTGCTGGTGTAGCACTGACCTTAGCTGCCGTGTGTACACACACACGCGCGGGTGCATGGTGGGGTTCGGTGGCACAGTGGTTAGCGCAGTGTGCTCAGAACCGGGCACACCCGAGTTCCATTTTCCGCTCAAGGCCAGCATCAGTGACGAATGCATGAACCGGTGCTGGGCCTCCTCTAGATCGACTCGGCTTTAAATGAGCGCACGCATGGTGCAGCGCGTGCTTTCGTCGGCACTCGGGAGACCAAGGCGGCCTCGCGAGGATTTGGCCAGCCGCCCCGTCGTGTGCCGTGCCTGCCTTAATAGGCGCTGGCGAACAGCACTTGCCGCACCGGACTGTTAATAGGCTACCCGGATGGGTGAATCTCTGTCTTTGTGAACAGGTGGAGCATGACTCCGCCCACCGTCAACGCCTACTACTCCCCCTCCAAGAACGAGATTGTCTTCCCCGCGGGGATTCTGCAAGCGCCGTTCTACGCCCGCAACTACCCCAAGTAACGCCGCGCAATTCGCGTGCGCCCTCGCACCCTCGCGCGTTCACCCGGAGAGTACAAGCCGCGCCGCTGTCGGGTACTCGCTGCGTTGAATGTCGGCGTGCGGTGGAGAACAATGGCTGCGCCTCGCCCGCGATCGAAGTGTGTGCCGCTGCTGCTGCCGCTGCTGCTGCTGCTGCTGCTGCCACGTGTGCCGCTGCCGCTGCTGCTGCTGCTGCCACGTGTGCCGCTGCTGCTGCTGCTGCTGCTGCTGCCACGTGTGCCGCTGCTGCTGCTGCTGCTGCTGCCACGTGTGCCGCTGCTGCTGCTGCTGCCACGTGTGCCGCTGCTGCCGCTGTGAAGCTGTGAAGCCAACGACCCGAGTTTGGTTCCCGCTTGCGGCCAACACCGGTGACGATTGTCTGAACCGGTCATGGACCTCCCCTAGGTCCGCCCAGCCTCAAATGAGTACCTGCTGCGGCGTGTAAACATCGCCGCTGGGGAGACACAAAGCGGCCCGGGTGTGGTGCTGGCCCCACCCCTACCCGCTCGTGCGCCGTGTCGGCCTTTAGGTGCTACTCGCTCACGGCACTTTGCCCCAACAGTATGTTGAAGCTGTACGGGAGATCTTTGTCTTTGCTGCTGCTGCTGCTGTGCGTAGGTCACTGAACTTTGGTGGGATCGGCGTGGTGATGGGGCACGAGCTGACGCACGCGTTCGATGACCAAGGTACGCCCCCCCCCCCACCCCCCCGTGAGTCCGCACCCCGTGTATTGCTGCGCGTTTGCAACGCCCATGCACTTCGCTGTCAGGGGGGTCTCTCCAGTTGGTTTGTTGTCGCCCCTTGGGCAGGGCCAAACTGACCCCAACAGCGACCAGGAACGGCTTGTCCACACGCAGCCCCTGAGGCCCAGGGCGGCAGTACGCAAAGATGGCGCTGCACTGCACTGCTGATTCCTAGCAATGACGAGACCGGTGTAATTTGCCTCATCATCATTTTGCTGCTGTTGAAAACAAAATGGCCACAATTTGGGCTCTTGGTTTTGCTCGGTGACGCCATCGGCATCATCGGCATCGGTGGTGGTTGAGTGAGCGAGTGTGCGAGTGGGCGAGTGGATGGGTGAGTGGGCGAGTGGGTGGGTGAGTGAGTGCGTTGTATTGTTAGCTGCATTACGGTGGTGGTGGTGGTGGAACACCGTCCAGGCGAGACGAAACGGTCGTGCGAAAACGCCGCTCCGCCCTCCCCCTCCTCTCCCCGCTCCACGCCGCGCCCCTCGCCAGGCCGTGAGTACGACAAGGACGGGAACCTGCGGCCCTGGTGGAAGAACTCGTCGGTAGAGGCGTTCAAGCGGCAGACGGCGTGCATGCGCGAGCAGTACGCCGCCTACGCCCTCTCCGGGGAGCACCTCAACGGCAAGCAGACGCTCGGGGAGAACATCGCCGACAACGGCGGCCTCAAGGCGGCCTACAACGTGAGGCTCTCTGCTCCGCGGAGGATTCCACGTCGACCGTTTTGTCTCTTGCCCCCCCCCCCCCCCCCCCCCCCCCCCACCTTCCACCCTGCACCCGCCGCTGTGTTCCGGTCACCCACCACTTACATTTGTGTCACCTGACCTCGCTTTCCCCCCCTGGAATGACCCCGCCGAGGAGCCGGTTTGAATCGCGAGCGGACGCCTGAATTCGGAAGCACGAGGCTCGTTGATCTGACCTCCGAACCACAAACTCGGCACACCCAGGAACCCGGATCGGCGTCGTTTTACCGTGTTCGTTAACTCGACCGAGGGAATCCGCTGGACTAAAACTCGACGAAAGCCCACGGGTTCTTCTCGGCTGCCGACTTCGGCTCGCAGGAAGAATGGCGACTGCACAAACTGCCGGCGTGTGCGCGAGTCCGCGTTGGGGGAAGAATGCCGCTCGTGCGCGCGCGTCTGTGTGTGTGTGTGTGCGCGTCGCTGCACGGGAACGGTGGTGTAGCGGTTAGTGTTTCGCTACGCCACAAACCCGACGACCCGAGTTCGATTCCCGCTCACGGCCCACACCGGTGACGATTATTACCTGAACCGGTACCTGGGCCTCCCTTAGTTCGGCTCGGCCTCAAATGAGTACCTGGTGCGGTGTGTAAACATCGCCACTGGGGAGAAAAAGGCGACCGGACGTGGTGCTGGCCACCCACCCCCCTTGCGTGCCGTGCCGGTATTCATAGGTGCTGCTCGCCAATGGCGCTTGTCCCAAAGAAGCCTCTTAAGCGTATACGGGGGGATCGTTATCTTTGTGTGTCCGCTGCGCAGGCGTACGAGGCGTGGGTGAGCCACGCGGGGGAGGAGCCGCCCCTCCCTGCCCTTGACCTCTCCAGCCGACAGCTCTTCTTCGTGGGCTTCGCCCAGGTGCGCCGTTGTCCCTCCCGTCCCTACCGCGCCGCACTCACTGGCTCCCGCGTTTGCCCCGGCGTTAAAACACGCGCCGAGCGATTGTGAACACAGGACACGTGGATTACAGTTTCACGGAGTAACGTGAGCCGTGGCGGGTTTTACACTCTGCAGACGCAGGGGAGTGCACTTTGATGCCGGGCATTAATGTCAGTGACTCATTGCTGCCAAATGTATTTAATCACGACGTCAGACACACAGATGTGCAACAGGTATGTTGCTGCCTCCGGGGGCATGTGCCATGTGTTGTGAGGTGCGGTGCAGGTTCGTTGCGTGTGTTGAGGAACGTGCGTGTGGCAGTTAGCGCTACGCTTCGCTGCGAACACGTCGACCCGAGTTCGAGTCCCGCTCACGGCCAACACCGGTGACGATTATCTGAACCGCTCTTGGGCCACCCCTAGGTCGACTCGGCCTCAAATCAGTACCTGGTGCGGTGTGTAAACATCGCCACTGGGGAGACAAAGGCGGCTGGGCATCGTGCTGGCCACCCATCCCCTCGTGTGCCGTGCCGGCCTTTATAGGTGCTCGCTAACAGCACTTGCCCCAGGTCTGTTCAGGCCATGCGGGGGATCTTGGGTGCAGGCGTTGTGAGCCTGGTGAGTGTTTCGGAAAGTGGCGAATTTTGTTGAGCTCGTACTGTGGTGACTGCGCCACGTGCCACGGAATGTGTGGCACAGGTGTCTGGTGAGTGCGTTGAGCATGTGGCGTATGTGTGCCTTGTATTGGCGCGTGTGGCGAGGATGCTACGTGCGTTACAGGGTGCCGCGTTGAAGGTGCCGGCGCGGGCCGAGTGTGCCGAGCTCGCCCTAAGGGCACGCGCCGCGGCCGCGTCGAGCGTTTTGCCGTGCGCGTCGCTGTGTGTGCATCGCCGTGTGCGGTGCGGCGCAGGTGTGGTGCTCGGTGCGCACGGTGGAGAGCACGCACGAGGGGCTCGTCACGGACCCGCACAGCCCCGCGCAGTACCGCGTCATCGGCACCGTCGCCAACTCCCCCGAGTTCGCGCAGCACTTCAACTGCCCCCCCGACACGCCCATGAACCCCGCGAAGAAGTGCGAGGTCTGGTGAGGAGGAGGGATGAGGAGCGGGAGGAGCGGGAGGAGCGGGAGGAGCGGGAGGAGCGTGGAGCCACGTGCACAGCGCGCCGCTGTGGGTGGGTCGGCGCCTACAGGGACGTGCGTGCGTGCGCGCGCGCGTGCGCGTTGCTTGCGATTGCGTGAGACTGGCCGCTGGTAGACTGGAGCATGTGGTACGGCACGTGGCCACGTGCGTAGCCACGGCCGTAGCGAGCGGTATACTTGATGTGGCGTGCCGGGTCCGTAGATATATTTCCGGTCGCCGACTTCCGACAGAACCGGCTGACATTTGAAATTAAGCCCTGGAGATGTCCCTCTGAGATCAGCGTTTGACTCTACAGAACTGTGTGCCTGCGTGCATGTGAGTGTGCGCGCGTGTGCGTGTCTACTACACTGGACGCTGTCTCGTCCGAGGCGGCGCAACCCCCGGGCCAGTAGAGACGCCGGTGGCAGTGGTCGCTTCGTACGTACGTACGTACGTGTGCGCGTGCGTGTGGCTTGTTTTATTTTGGCAGTCATCGCAAGTAACAACCAAAAGTGAACACCTTCACTGGAGTCGCCTTAAATCGGAGGGACGGGCCGAAGGGCAAAGCCGTGTGACGAGGTGTCGCTGCGCGGTGACACGCGGTGACACGCAGACGCGTCATCCAGTGCCAACCGGCAAAGTACCCGCTCGCTCGCTCACCTGCCCACCGGTCCTGCCTGTCTTGCAAGCGGCCCCGCGAAGGCGCTGCCGGTGGGGGGGGGGGTGGCCTTCTCACGGCGGTGTGAACTTGCTCGCGGAGATGTGGAACGACATCCAGCTCGCTCGTGAATCGCACGCGTGCGCACACACACACACACAAGTAATTTGGTTGCGTTCGTCAATCGTAGTTTGCGTCCAAACCGCTCGTGACGCGGCTCATTGGAAGCTGCGTTAGATTTCCTCCCCGGCAATGCCGCCGCCGCCGCTGCTGCGGTGGCGGTGCCGGTGGCGTGGTGGTCGGCTCACTTGGACATTCGGTTTCTCGGCGCGGCAGTTGAAAAACTGTGGGCGAGTTTCCCAATTCCCTCCACACATCCGTCCACCCCAGCAGTATGAACGGGTGCACCTCAGTCAAGTCGATCGGCAGATCGCATGTGGTGGGGTTAAGCGCGGCTGTTCCAAAGTCATCCGGGCAGTGTTGGAAGAGTAGGCCAAATACCATCGGTGGGGGGGGGGGCTCTCCAGAGCTCACTTTAGGAGAGGCCCTTCCCCGCCAACGATCGGGGCGAGCAATGCAATTTGCAGGGCTTGCCCCTCTACCTTTGCACGTGCCCTGCGGTAGTTTGTGAGCTGACCGTATTTTCCCCATCTCTGCTTGAAGCGAGGTGCGCCCTAGCAGCTGGAGGCCCCCGCCCGCGGCTCGCCGTGGCGGACGCGGTCGGGACGGGCCGCACCGCCGGTACGTTACCCCCGATGGCGCCGTCCCGCCGGCCGGGGAGAGCGTGGCGGGGGGGGGGGAGCGCCGCTCCGCTCCGCGTTGCACGGCGACCGCCCATTTACCATCGCGCGGTTTCTTTTGCGCGTTGAATGCGCTCTCTTGGGTTGTGCTCGCTTGCGTCGGCGGTGATGCCCCGCCACTGAGTGGGGGCCTTCTCCCGGGAAGGATAGCTGCTGCAGGTTTGCCAAAGAGCCCCGCCCCCCCCCCCCACCCCCCACAACCACTTCCTCCCACACAACCCAAGCTCGCCGCTGCACTTAACGCACGTTTTTCCTTTTTACGTCTTCGTATTTAAGTGTTTATTGTTTAACTGCCATGGTTTATTTATTGACATCTGTAAAAGGGAAGGTGGAATCCAGGTCCCCGGAATGTGAATGGACGGGTCCGTGGCCAGGGGTCCCTGGAATGTGAATGAACGGGTCAGGGGTCCCTGGAATGTGAATGAACGGGTCAGTAGCCAGGGGTCCCTGGAATGTGAATGAAGGGGTCAGGGGTCCCTGGAATGTGAATGAACGGGTCAGTAGCCAGGGGTCCCTGGAATGTGAATGAAGGGGTCAGGGGTCCCTGGAATGTGAATGAACGGGTCAGTAGCCAGGGGTACCTGGAATATGAATGAACGGGTCAGTGGCCAGGGGTCCCTGGAATGTGAATGAACGGGTCCGTGGCCAGGGGTCCCTGGAATATGAATGAACGGGTCAGTGGCCAGGGGTCCCTGGAATGTGAATGAACGGGTCAGTGGCCATGGGTCCCTGGAATATGAATGAACGGGTCAGTGGCCAGGGGTCCCTGGAATATGAATGAACGGGTCAGTGGCCAGGGCTCCCTGGAATGTGAATGAACGGGTCAGTGGCCATGGGTCCCTGGAATATGAATGAACGGGTCAGTGGCCAGGGGTCCCTGGAATATGAATGAACGGGTCAGTGGCCAAGGGTCCCTGGAATGTGAATGAACGGGTCAGTGGCCAGGGGTGGACAGAGCAGTTGGCGCGCGACGATTTCTGAGAGCGATTTTGGTCGCCGAATGGACCGCTCTTTGGCGGCCGAGGCAACTTGACCGTGGCACGCTGTCGTACTCGGGGGACCTTCATCCGCCGCCGGGTTTTCCACGCCGCTGGATCAAGGTTGAGGGGAGGGTGCACTGTGGGCCATGGCGCAGGCCCCAGCGCCACGAGCGGTTCGAGCGGCAGCAGCAGCCACGGAACAGCGGACAGGGGTGACGGATCGCGATGAGGGAGCGTTGCCGTGCCGTGCCGGTTTTTGAACCCTTTGACAGCATACCGATTTTTTTTCAAAGCTGCATCATATCGCTTCATGAAACAATCTAAATGCCGCTTGTTTACGCGTTAGCATTTTTTGTTCCATTTAGAAATCGGTACGCAGGCGAGAGGGTTTGATTGTCGGCAGCTTTCCCCGTTTCAATCGGTCACGCGCGGTCGGGTTCGCACCGCGGTACTTCGCTCGGCACTGTGGTGACGGGGGAGGGAGGCGAGGGAGCCCCCGGACATCGTGCCCAACCGCACGAGCCGAAAGGGCCGTACGGCGGGCACGACCGCGAGACCCTACGCAGCGCCAAGCTTCTGCGTGCGCCTGAAATGGGCGGGGGGGGGGGTAGGTGGGGGGCGGTAGGGGGGGCGGCGTTTTCAGCGGGGGCTTTCGCGGCGAGCGTCAGAAGGCAGCGGGGAGGTTAGAGGGTCCGCCGGGCTCCAGCCGCGGATGCGTAACCCCGTTGGTAGCGTGGACTCGGCCAGTGACGTACGTCACGATACGTACTCACCAGCAGGGCAGCACGGTAGTCGACCCCCCCCTCGTGAATGTGTCTGCGGACGTGCCGACGGATCGAGCCCGGTCGACACTGGCCATCGTCTTCTTCTAGGCCAGAGGTCCCATTCCAGCGGCGTTCTCCACTAATTTTCAGATGGGGGCTTCCACTTTCGCCGGTAAGACATCATCAGTGTAAGGGCCTGCCACACACATTATTTGAAACCATTTGGGGTTTGACAGCAGCACGATGATGATGATGATGGTGGGGAGGTGTTACCACTCTTTGTGTTTTGTCGGGGGGGGGGGGGCCCGCACGTCAGGGGCCCCACTAAAGGCCACCAGGGGCCGCCAGTGGCCCGCGGGCCTTGCTATGAAGAACGTTGCGCTACAGGTTCCTCTTCGCTCTATGCGGGTTCGGTTTGTGTGTGTTACTCGGCAGGCAGCTGTCTCACACACAGATGCATACAGTGTGTGTAGTGTGCGTGTACTGTGCGCTAATCAGCAGGCAGCTATCTCCTCGTGCGATTTCACTTTATGCGCCCCTTTTTATTTTGAATGCATATAATAATAATAATTATTTACGTTTATTATTATAAATTACATTCTAATAATTAACAATTATGCGTAAGGCACCTTCCAGTAATCTCTTAAGGCGCTACGCAGAGCGAGGGATGCCTGTAGTGTGTGGGATTGGCTGCTCTAACTTTATTTCCCCATGTGGTCACATGCACTACCTTTATACAGACCTCCATACAGACCCGTAGACTCACACTTACATGGTCCATAGACCTGTACACAGAACCATAGACTCACACAAACCACACAGTCCGTATAATTACGTCAAGACCCATACTTGCGCATATGCTTACACGATTCACAGACTCATATACAAACGCGCGTACATGCGTATGATCCATAGATTGCATAGGGAAGGAACATAGACTGGCATATCGATATATACAGTGAGGGAAAAAAGTATTTGATCCCCTGCTGATTTTGTACGTTTGCCCACTGACAAAGAAATGATCAGTCTATAATTTTAATGGTAGGTTTATTTGAACAGTGAGAGACAGAATAACAACAACAAAATCCAGAAAAAACGCATGTCAAAAATGTTATAAATTTATTTGCATTTTAATGAGGGAAATAAGTATTTGACCCCTCTGCAAAACATGACTTAGTACTTGGTGGCAAAACCCTTGTTGGTAATCACAGAGGTCAGACGTTTCTTGTAGTTGGCCACCAGGTTTGCACACATCTCAGGAGGGTTTTGTCCCACTCCTCTTTGCAGATCTTCTCCAAGTCATTAAGGTTTCGAGGCTGACGTTTGGCAACTCGAACCTTCAGCTCCCTCCACAGATTTTCTATGGTATTAAGGTCTGGAGACTGGCTAGGCCACTCCAGGACCTTAATGTGCTTCTTCTTGAGCCACTCCTTTGTTGCCTTGGCCGTGTGTTTTGGGTCATTGTCATGCTGGAATACCCATCCACGACCCATTTTCAATGCCCTGGCTGAGGGAAGGAGGTTCTCAACCAAGATTTGACGGTACATGACCCCGTCCATCGTCCCTTTGATGCGGTGAAGTTGTCCTGTCCCCTTAGCAGAAAAACACCCCCAAAGCATAATGTTTCCACCTCCATGTTTGACGGTGGGGATGGTGTTCTTGGGGTCATAGGCAGCATTCCTCCTCCTCCAAACACGGCGAGTTGAGTTGATGTGATAGAGCTCCATTTTGGTCTCATCTGACCACAACACTTTCACTCAGTTGTCCTCTTGAATCATTCAGATGTTCATTGGCAAACTTCAGACGGGCATGTATGTGCTTTCTTGAGCAGGGGGACCTTGCGGGCGCTGCAGGATTTCAGTCCTTCACGGCGTAGCGTGTTACCAATTGTTTTATTGGTGACTATGGTCCCAGCTGCCTTGAGATCATTGACAAGATCTTCCCGTGTAGTTCTGGGCTGATTCCTCACCGTTCTCATGATCATTGTAACTCCACGAGGTGAGATCTTGCATGGAGCCCCAGGCCGAGGGAGATTGACAGTTCTTTTGTGTTTATTCCATTTGCGAATAATCGCACCAACTGTTGTCACCTTCTCATCAAGCTGCTTGGCAATGGTCTTGTAGCCCATTCCAGCCTTGTGTAGGTCTACAGTCTTGTCATTGACATCCTTGGAGAGCTCTTTGGTCTTGGCCATGGTGGAGAGTTTGGAATTTGATTGATTCATTGCTTCTGTGGACAGGTGTCTTTTATACAGGTAACAAGCTGAGATTAGGAGCACTCCCTTTAAGAGTGTGCTCCTAATCTCAGCTCGTTACCTGTATAAAAGACACCTGGGAGCCAGAAATCTTTCTGATTGAGAGGGGGTCAAATACTTATTTCCCTCATTAAAATGCAAATCAATTGATAACATTTTTGACATGTGTTTTTCTGGATTGTGTTGTTATTCTGTCACTCACTGTTCAAATAAACCTACCATTAAAATTATAGACTGATAATTTCTTTGTCAGTGGGCAAACGTACAAAATCAGCAGGGGATCAAATACTTTTTTCCCTCACTGTACGGTGACGCACAATTACAGACAGAGGCCCACCCACACGCTTACACAGGAACTCAACACGTCCGTCAATGAACCCTGCCTTAAAAGTAGACGTAGAATAGCCGTCGTTTCGGGCACTGGCCCTTCACGGCGAATAGGGAGGCCACGGTGGAAGCATAGACTTGCACCACCTTCTCGGCCAAACGTTCCGTTATTATTGCCCAGCGTCGGCTGATCGTGTTTTCCTTCTCCATGGCCTCCTATCCTCTGTCACTCTTCGTCTGCAGACATCCGTCGCCCTCGAATCATGCCGCATCGGCAGCTTCTTACCCCACACCTCTTCGCTTTCACAACACGATTCTTCTCCCCCCCCTCCCCCCCGTAGATCCCAACCCCTCCACCGTCATCCATGGTCCAGTTCTGAGGCTTGGAGTTTTTCCCGGTCGCAGTGGTGGAACCGTGTTTGTGTATCTTTATTGAACTTCTTTCGTACCGTATGTAGCCAACCGTGCTAATCGGAGGTGCCGGTGGAGGGGGACAAGAAACTAAACCCACACAAAAAGCAGTTTGAAAGAATTGAGTTCTCCATCTATAAGAATAGGTTTTACCCTTTCTGGCAATGAAACAGGTGTTAAGATGTTAAAACACCAAACTGAAACCTTTTGCAAATGTAGTGTAGTGACCGGAGACGAGGTTTGTAGAGGCACCTTCTTTATTAACACGCACGATCTCGCCTGGACACACTCTGTACTCGCTAGCCTATGACACAACACGAGCCGTCTTGCGTCAGATCGTCTCGTCTCGTCGCCATCGTCGCTGCCGACGATGGCGACGATGGCGATCCAATCCCAAACCGTCTTGTCTTATGCTAGCAGCACGGCCTGGCTCCGCCCTGGCCGTGCCTCCCTTCTCGAACCCACTAGCAGGTTCCAGGGGCTTCCAGATGGGGCCCTCCATGACCCTTGCCCCAGTTCCTCTTCCCTGCCGACACACACACCGTGTATATGCTCACCGGCGCGTGTACTGTTTGTTCACCGCAGTTGCCGCTGCTGGTCACCAGCCGGCGCTATTACACTACACAAGTAATCATGTCTGCATTAACCACATATACTTGTGGTGAGCATGCAAACAAAAAACATGCTCTGGCAGTATTATACATTGTCTTTGAACATGATTCCTTGCCAAAGTTTTCAGTATGGTGTTTAATCATGTTAACACCTGTTTTATTGCCATATAGGTTGAAACCTATACTTTTTATTTTGATATTCGCAAGGGAGGTACCCATGAAGTTCTCGATCGAGATTACTTTACACAGCTCTCAGTGACTTCCTAATGTCGGAAGGAAGAGCGTTCCAGGCGGCCGCGGAAGCGCGCCTGAAAGCGCCGCGATGCGAGTGACCGCCTTCCGTTCGGTGGACCCACGCTCACACCCGGCCTCCGCTGTGGGCTTCCCCCCGCGCAAAACTCGCCCCCCCGTGAGATTTTTCTACGTCAAAGCGAGCTGCGCTGTCGTTTTCAACGTCGAGATAATCTGCCAATAATCGAGGTTTTTGGGCTAGAGCGTGTAAATACAGATGTTGTGTTGTCAGAACCGCCACCCACCCGACACGGTCAATTAGTTTTGATTCGTCACGTAAGCAAAACGTGCCAATTCGTGACTAGTTCACACCTCTGGCTGTCCGCCTGATGATGCCGGTTGTTGTAGTTACTGGTGAAACGTCACAGTACTCGTATTGTAAATGTTGTCATGGGTTTACTCTCCAACACACCGGTGTGCTGAACTAGTAACGAATCGGCACGTTTTGTTTAGCGTGACAAACCTTTACTAATTGGCTGTGTCGGTGGTGGCGGGTTTAACGACACATTTATATTTACGCGATCCAACCCAAAAAAACTGTTATGGATATTGGTCGCGAAAGCCTACGTGTTAAACTGAGATTATCCGTGTTTGTAAAATCTACGATTTGGCTGTCGGTCCGAGCGTGACAGTCAACTCTCGTTCCTGCTCGCATTGGATCGTGTCCCGGGCTGCGGATCGGCCGTGCGCGCGGGAAAAAAATCATTGGATCAAAATATATATGTTTTCTTTGGTTCTTTCGGTAAAGTCACGTAGAATGAGAATAAAATAATAAAAATAACACAATAAAATTCTCACGACGTTTCGGCCACAACGCAAGCGGCCGAAACGTCGTGAGAATTTTATTGTGTTATTTTATTATTACTTTATTCTCATTCCACGTGACTTTACCGAAAGAACGAAAGAAGATGAATCCTTGCAGTCACGAAAGCTTTAAATCGAAATATATATTTTATACGCGCGTGCGACGCACGCACGCCCGCACGCCCGCGCTGGTTTGGTTATTGAGCTGCTCCTCACCCGTCGGGGGGTCACTGGCTCGGTGTCCGGGTGAGCGCAAACGCGTCGCCAAGTTGGACCGCTTACAGCTGCTGGACATCTGTGGAAAAGAGCCTCATAGCCCATTTGATTTCTGCAGGATGAATAAAGATTCCGATTCCGATCGGTACTCTGTTAAACGGTGACGGACGACGATCCTCTCCCCATCCCCCCCCCCCCAACTGTACGTCGTCTCCCTTTGCCAAACTTCTTCCAACCTTGCTCAATTCCGGAGGCGCCGTAATAAACCCTTAAAACGTGTACGTGTTGGCATCAGCGGTGCACGTATTAAACCTTAAAAAATGGGGCTGTTTGTTGCTGGCCGCTTGACGTATTGGGGCCTTTGGGGGGCTCCTGCGAAACAGATTTTTCTTAAAAGCAAAAACCTAGCGAAGCAATAAATGCGACGCTTAGCCTGATGTACACATTTGCATTAAACGATATTTTTTGGGGGGAAAATCCAAGCCACCCCTTTAGTCCCCCACCGTTCCTGCGGATAACCGGGAGTTGACCGCGGCACGTGGAGGCAGCGAGCCGCTGCAGTCGAGGTGATGCGGTGCAAACCGCACGGCAAGCCACTGCAGTCGAGGCGACGTGACGAGCCCGCTGCAGTTGTGATGCCTTGCCGTTCGGGGCAGCCCGACCGTGCCAGTAGGAGGGGTAGGGGAGCGATTATCTCGGACGGGCGGCAGCGTGGCCGAGGCCTTTGTCGAGAGGCAATCGAATCGTTGCCTCGTCGGTCGCGGTTTTGCAAGCGGTGGACTGTGGCAGAGGATTGTGTCCTTGTGCCATGAACCGGCGTGCTTTGCTAGGCGCGGCGGTCTTTATCCACATTCGATGGTCATCATGGGTAATGACGGTGAAGTAGGCTGATTTATTGCAGCGAAGAGGAAAGTAGCTGCTTCACCAAGCGACGATCAGTTTTTGTTGTTCCGCGGCCTTGAACCGAAACGATTGCAAATGTTTACACACACGATGGAAGCGTACATGGCCTTTGCGGGGGCACAGACGTTCGCAGTTCACCCTGCCATTGTAGCAGCGTCCCCAACGCGTTGCGCGCTTTTGTTTCCTGTTGTTGCGCGTTTTCGATTTTCCGCGCTGCCGCTTTGTGCCGAGACCCCGGGTGGAGAGGAAGGTTCCCCCCCCCCCCCCCCACAGCTCCTGTGTGTTGCCTCGATTCTTTCCCGAAAACGTGGTTTGGACAATTCCCAGGGAAGTCGCAACCCCCTCCCTCCCCCCAACCGGTGGCCATTGGTGCGGTTGGCACGACCATTCTGGCGAAAGGACGTTTCACGGCAGTTTGGGATGACCGAGAATTACCGAGGATTTCGTCGAGTGGCCTGCCTCAGCGTCACCTTTTGCAGGCGTGGGGATACAGTATAGGCTGGCGGTGGTCCCGCCGCTACCTTTGGCGTGCGGCAGGTAATCTTGTACATCTTTTCCACTGCGCAACCCGAGCCCGTGCCGAGCCACCCCAGCCCGGCGCGGCTCCGGATTGTTTTCCCACCGCAGAAGCCGGACCCGTGTCGCCGTAGTCGGGCAACCGAGTCGTTGGTGCGGCCGTGTCGTCACCGCACGGCGACGAACGTCGCACGCAACCGGTGCGCCGTTCGTGCCGCTCCCGGCCCTCCTGCCCCCCCCCAAGTCAGATGCCTCCTTGTGATGCCAGCAGCGTAGCACGATTTGCTTGGTTCTGGCTGAGCATATCGGGGCCCCGGATATGCCAGTGAAAACGGGAGTATCATCATGATGACGATAATTATTATTCTCACGATGGCCTACCTACAGCCATGTGCAGCGATGGGAGAATCGTGTCACGACCGTTCCTTCCGGCAACCCCCCCTTCCCCCCTGTGCCCAATGTAACAACAGCCTCTCTCGGTAACGTACCTCGATTTTGTGTTTATCAAGGGAGTCGCGTTTGTGTATCGTCCGGACGTGCCGCCCGCCCGCCCGCCCGCCGTGCGTGCACTGCCGTCTTCATGTCGCCGTGCTTTGCGTCGTGCCGCTTGGCTTCGTTCGAGGCCGTGGATCTCTCGCGGATCGGTCGCTGTCGGTCGCCTTTAACTGCCATGGTCATTTCGCCAACGCGTTGATTTTTCCGACATGATTTTTACTATGGATGTATTTATTAATAGATATGAATCACTTTTATCACCAGTAAAATTATATATTCATCATCATGATTATACATCTCCGTCATCGAATCGGCGTCATCATCGTCTGAAACCTGTGTAACTGCAAGAAGTCATCGTTTGAGGTGTTATCTTGTCACGTGTTTGTGTAACATATATACATTGTAATGCGGTGTTGTCAAAATTTACAAGAATAAAAGTTTTACTGCAAAGCGTAATCGGCACGGGCCAGCCCGACGAGACTGTGACCCCCCCCCCCCCCCGCGTCTCCCCCGCCCACAACTGCAGGGTAGCCACAGGCCGTAGCAAAGAGGTGACGGTGTATACTGGATGTGGTGTGCCGGTGCGGATGTTTTCCGGGTTGTTGATTTGGGACAGGCCTGGCTGAAATTAACCCTCCCCCCCCTGAGCTTTACTCGAAGCAAAATGTCATTTAAAACAATGGCATCCTCCTGGCATCGTAGCGGCATCGTCTGGCATTGTCCGATCGCAGGCAATGTCTTGCCAAAAGCCTCACCTCGTCTTCCTCAGCGACACAGTCACCACCACACCACACTCAAAGACGTAAAGATCCTCTGTATAGTCTGAACACACTGTTGGGGCAGGTGCTTGTTAGTGAGTACCTATTAGAGCCTAGCACGGCACACGAGGGGAAAGGTTGGCCCGCACCGTGCCCGACCGCCTTTGTCTCCCCAGTGGCGATGTTTACACACCGCGCCAGGTACTCATTTGAGACCGCCGCTCCCCACACCGCCCGACACCACAACCACCATCAGCACCGCACGCAGCAGAAGCACAACCACCAGAAGTCGTCCCGTGTCTCGTTTATTTATTCAGAGGGACACGGGCACGTTACAAGTGGTCAATTCATGCGAGACCACAGCAGCCGTTGCGACGTTGGCTGCGCGGGAGAGTTTGTTACGGACCGACGGCGGCTCTCTGCGTCGAGCGGCCTCCCCCCCCCCTTCCGCGTCACAGGAAGGGCTCCAGCGAGATCTCGAGGGCGGCGCACGGCAGCGGGAGGTCGAAATGCGCGAGCACGCCCGGGTGCAGCACGCCGAGTCGGCCCACGGGCGCGGAGCCCACGCGCACGCACGCACACCGCCCTGGGAAGAACGTGGGGTCTGCGCGGTGGCACGCACATAAACCAACGCGCGCACACACACACACACACAGGTGAGGCTTCGACAACAACAACCGCCGTTCGCCACTAAAGTGACGGTGGTGTCACCACGGGGCTTGTGCCATGTTAGGTGCACTTCGAGGCCACGTGAAGTGTTAAAGGATCCATACTCTTTGGTTCTATTCGGTAAAGTCACGTAAAAAAACAACAAAAAATAAAAAAAATCAGCGACGTTTCGGCCGCAACACAAGTGGCCTTCATCAGGTGAAGGGACGAGACTGTCTAGAGGACAGCGCTGGAGTGAACACAGCCAAGCTCAGACCGCGACCTTTAAGCTGTGTGAGAGGAAGCAGAGCGCCTTGACAAAGGAATTAGCATAAAATTAGCATTTAATTGGCGGATTTAGCATGATGAACGATGTACAGGGGGGGAGCATGTGCAGACCGGCGAGGGGGGGAGGGGGAGTTTACATATTGATGGTGTGAAAAGGGAATTTAAGCAGCTGCGAAAGTTTGGAATACCACTACTTGAAAAAATATACTATACCATTGAAAATTAGTTTAATGTTTGGTTTGATTCAGAACATCTTTCCAATGGTTGTTTAATTTGAAACCATCCTCTCGGTTGAAATTGTGTCTGTGTTTGTAAATCTGAATTGCCTCGTGAACAAATCTCTGATAAAAACCCGTGGGTTTGCAAAGAACCTTGGTATCGGAGAAAATTATATCGTGATCACCCACAGTGTTGTAACAGTGATCAGCTACGGCAGAAGAATTCGTTCTGCCGTGTTTCAAATCTGATTTGTGCTCGCGAATTCGGTCAGAGACATGTCGTTTCGTCTCCCCAATATAGCAGTCACCACAGGTGCAGATCAATTTGTAAACTCCGGGGTACTGTAAGTCAGGAATGACATCCTTCACGGAAGGGATCAGGTCACGGATTTTGTGTACTGTATTGAACCGGACCAAGATCTTGTGTTTGTTTAGAATTTTGGAGATCTTTTTTAGTAACGCCTGCTATACATGGTAGTGCGATGGTTTTGATCGGAGTATCAAGTGTTTGTTTCTGTATGGAGGGAGAAACAGCTTGGCGGACACTCCGATCAAAACCATCACACTACCATATATAGCAGGCGTGCGTGTCGGTGTTCGTGGCGCGTGATTCGGCGCGCGCTACCCTGGTCTGCCGCGATGTGGTAGGCCTTGTCGTTGCCCTGCGCCGAGCTCCGGCTCGCGACCGCCAGCAGCTGCATGACGCGGTCGAGGAGGCCGTGGATCACCTCGAAGCCCGGGGCCTTGTTGTAGTAGACGGCGCAGAGACGGCGCTCGTTACGCGTGCCCACGTCTGCAGGGTCACGCACGCGCACGCACGCACGCGCACACACGTGAATCCACGAACGCACACGCACGCGGACTAACGCACGGACGCACGCGCTCACACGTGAGACAAAGACCCCGCACCCCGTGTGTCCTTAACAGACTGCTGGAGCAAGTGCTGTTCGCTAGTAGCAGCACCGATTCATGGGTGTATGTTGAACTTCTTTCGCACCGTACGTAGCGAACCGCGCTCATCGGAGGTGTGGGGGAAGGACAACAAACTTCTAAACGCAAAAACTGCACACAAGTAGCACTTATGAAGGCTGGCACGGCACGTGAGTTTGTTGGGTCGTCAGCAGGACGGACATTCTCACCTGCGTCCCACTCCTCCTCACCTGTGTCTCACGCTCACCTGCGCGTCCCACGCTCACCTGTACGTCCCACGCTCACCTGTGCGTCACCACCATCCCTCACCTGTGCGTCACCACTCTACCTCACCTGTGCCTCCCACTCTCCCTCACCTGTGCGTCCCACTCTACCTCACCTGTACGTCACCACCATCCCTCACCTGTGCGTCACCACCCTCCCTCACCTGTGCCTCCCACTCTACCTCACCTGTGCCTCCCACTCTCCCTCACCTGTGCGTCACCACCCTCCCTCACCTGTGCCTCCCACTCTCCCTCACCTGTGCGTCCCACTCTACCTCACCTGTGCCTCCTACTCTCCCTCTCCTGTGCGTCACCACCCTCCCTCACGTGTGCATCACCACCATCCCTCACCTGTGCCTCCCACTCTACCTCACCTGTACGTCACCACTCTCCCTCACCTGTGCGTCACCACTCTCCCTCACCTGTGCGTCCCACTCTACCTCACCTGTACGTCACCACCCTCCCTCACCTGTGCGTCACCACTCTCCCTCACCTGTACGTCACCACTCTCCCTCACCTGTGCCTCCCACTCTACCTCACCTGTGCGTCACCACTCTCCCTCACCTGTGCATCACCACTCTCCCTCACCTGTGCCTCCCACTCTACCTCACCTGTACGTCACCACCCTCCCTCACCTGTGCGTCACCACTCTCCCTCACCTGTACGTCACCACTCTCCCTCACCTGTGCGTCACCACTCTCCCTCACCTGTGCGTCACCACTCTCCCTCACCTGTGCGTCACCACTCTCCCTCACCTGTGCGTCACCACTCTCCCTCACCTGTGCGTCACCACTCTCCCTCACCTGTGCGTCACCACTCTCCCTCACCTGTGCGTCCCACTCTACCTCACCTGTACGTCACCACTCTCCCTCAACTGTGCGTCACCACCCTCCCTCACCTGTGCGTCACCACTCTCCCTCATCTGTGCCTCCCACTCTCCCTCACCTGTACGTCACCACCATCCCTCACCTGTGCCTCCCACTCTACCTCACCTGTGCGTCACCACCCTCCCTCACCTGTGCCTCCCACTCTCCCTCACCTGTACGTCACCACCCTCCCTCACCTGTGCATCACCACCCTCCCTCACCTGTACGTCACCACCCTACCTCACCTCTACGTCACCACCCTCCCTCACCTGTACGTCACCACCCTCCCTCACCTGTGCGTCACCACCCTCCCTCACCTGTGTGTCACCACCATCCCTCACCTATAAGTCACCACCCTCCCTCACCTGTGCATCACCACCATCCCTCACCTGTGTGTCACCACTCTCCCTCACCTGTGCGTCACCACCATCCCTCACCTGTGCATCACCACCATCCCTCACCTGTACGTCACCACTCTCCCTCACCTGTGTGTCACCACCATCCCTCACCTGTGCGTCACCACTCTCCCTCACCTGTGCGTCACCACTCTCCCTCACCTGTGCGTCACCACTCTCCCTCACCTGTGCGTCACCACTCTCCCTCACCTGTGCGTCACCACTCTCCCTCACCTGTGCGTCACCACCCTCCCTCACCTGTGCTCGAGTCCTGCAGCACGACGTCCGAGATCTCAAAGAGTTTGAGAGGCAGCGCCATATTGCGGTTTGCGGCGAGCGTCTTGAGGAGGCCGGGAAGCAGAGTGGTGCGCGCCACCTGGGCATGCCACCACACATGCCACCACACACACGCCACCACACACACGCCACCACACACGCCACCCCACACGCCACCCCACACGCCACCCCACACGCCACCCCACACGCCACCCCACACGCCACCCCACACGCCACCACACACGCCACCACACACGCGCCACCACACACGTGTCACCACACACGCCACCCCACGCGCCACCACACGCGCCACCACACGCGCCACCACACGCGCCACCACACACACGCCACCACACACACGCCACCACACACACGCCACCACACACACGCCACCACACACACGCCACCCCACACACGCCACCACACACGCCACCACACACACGCCACCACACACGCCAGCACACACACGCCACCCCACACGCCACCACACACACGCCACCACACACGCCACCACACACGCGCCACCACACACGCGCCACCACACACACGCCACCACACACGCGCCACCACACACGCGCCACCACACACGCGCCACCACACACGCGCCACCTCACATGCCACCACACACACGCCACCACACACACGCCACCACACACGCCACCACACACACGCCACCACACACACGCCACCACACACACGCCACCACACACACAACGCGCCAATCAAACACAAAGATCCCCCTCCTGTAGCCTGTAACAGACTGTCGGGGCAAGTGCTCTTAGCGACCAGCAGCGCCTACGAAGGCCGGCACGGTGGAACGCCAGGGGGTGGGGTGGCCAGCCCCACGCTCGGCCGCCTTTGTCTCCCTCGTGGCGATGTTTTTACACTCGGCCTCGTTCGAGGCCGAGTCGACCTAGGGGAGGCCTAGGACGGGTTCAGGTAATCGTCACTGGTGTCGGTGGCCGTGAGCGGGATTCGAACCCGGCTCACCGGTGTCGCGGCGTGGCTACCCGCTACACTACGACCGCTCCCCGCACGCTATCACCACCCGCGTCGCCGTGACGACCGCGGCCGTGCAGGTGCTGTGTGCGGAGCAGGGGGAGTGTGGGCGCGAGGGTGGGGGCATAGGGGAGTGTGGGGGGGGGGGGGGCAGGGGGAGTGTGGGGGGGAGGGCAGGGGGAGTGTGGGGGGGGGGGCAGGGGGAGTGTGGGGGGGGGGCAGGGGGAGTGTGGGGGGGGGCAGGGGGAGTGTGGGCGCGAGGGTGGGGGTGTAGGGGAGTGTGGGGGGGGGTGTAGGGGAGTGTGGGGGGGGGCAGGGGGAGTGTGGGCGCGTAGGGGAGTGTGGGGGGGGGGGCAGGGGGAGTGTGGGGGGGGGGCAGGGGGAGTGTGGGGGGAGGCAGGGGGAGTGTGGGGGGGGGCAGGGGGAGTGTGGGGGGGGGCAGGGGGAGTGTGGGGGGGGGCAGGGGGAGTGTGGGGGGGGGCAAGGGGAGTGTGGGGGGGGGGCAGGGGGAGTGTGGGGGGGGGGGCAGGGGGAGTGTGGGGGGGGGGGCAGGGGGAGTGTGGGGGGGGGGGCAGGGGGAGTGTGGGGGGGGGGGCAGGGGGAGTGTGGGCGCGAGGGTGGGGGTGTAGGGGAGTGTGGGGGGAGTGTGGGGGGGGGCGGGGGGAGTGTGGGGGGGCAGGGGGAGTGTGGGCGCGTAGGGGAGTGTGGGGGGGGGGGCAGGGGGAGTGTGGGGGGGGGGCAGGGGGAGTGTGGGGGGAGGCAGGGGGAGTGTGGGGGGGGGGGCAGGGGGAGTGTGGGCGCGAGGGTGGGGGTGTAGGGGAGTGTGGGGGGGGCGTGAGGCAACCTGGAAGTCGGCGCTCTTGGGGTTGGCTATGAGCACGGCTCGCGTGCTGCTCACGTCCCGCAGCAGCTTCTCCGTCACGTCCTCGTGGGAGCACTGCGAGAGAGAGAGAGGGCAGCACTCGCGGTCCACACCAAAGACAAAGATCCCCCGGGTTGAAGCCTTCAGCGGGCTGTCTGGGACGAGTGCTGTCCGTGAGCACGGCGCACCAAGGGGTGGGTCGCCGGCACCGACGGCCAGCCGCCTTCGTCTCCCCAGCGCTGATGTTTCCACACGGCGCAGGATGCTCAATCGAGGCGGAGACAAAACCAGAGGAGGCCCAGGGGTGGCTCCGATATCCGTCACCGACGTTGCCTGCGAGCGGAATTGAACTCGGGCTGCCGGGTTCGTGGCGCAGCACGCGAACCGCCACACGCGACCGCTGCCCACTAGTCCCCACACACACGCACTCCCACGCTATCCCCCACACTCGCAAAACGACAACCACTTGCACACTCGCACTCATTCCTATGTCTACACTCTCGCCGCACTCGCCCGGCCACTCGCGTCCCAAGCAACCTCGCGGCAACCGCCGTTCCCGCGAGCCGCGGACGCCCAACCCTCAAGGCGAGCGGCGTGGCGGCAGGCCCCGCGGTAGCGGCGGTCGTGCGATGGGGTTGAGCGGACACGGGAGAAGCGAGTCGGCCCCGACCCCCTCCCTCGTACCAGCGCGAAGGTGAGCGCCTCCGTGAACCCCGCGGCTGCCACGTCCACCCGCAGGAGGTCCGTCAGCTTGTTGAGAGGAAACTGCACACGCAGGCAAAGCCAAAGATCCCCCCCCCCCCGCAAAGACTTAACAGACTGTTGGGGCAAGTGCTGTTAGCGAGGAGCGCCTATTAAGTCCGGCACGGCACACGAGGGGGTGGGTGGCCAGCACCGTGCCCGACCCAGGACCGGTTCAGACGTTTGTCACCAATGTTGGCCGTGAGCGGGAATCGAACTCGGGTCGCCGGGTTCGTAGCACACACGCCGCACACACGCACGCACGCACGCAAGGCGAACACGGGGGAGTGACGGCACCATTGCCGCGTCCCCGGCACGGCGCAGCTGGCCGCCGCTACCGCCAGCTTCAGCGCTTTCCCGAATGGAAGCGGACGCAGCACGCGCATGGTGCACGATTAGCACGTTGGGCCACGTACGTACCGTGCGAAAGAAGCTCAACGTACGTACAGTTGCAAGCGCGAAGCGCGGGAAATCCCGCCTCCTCCGAAGCACGGAGGAGAATCGCCGCCAGCCTTCGAAATGAGCGGCCTCCACCCCCCCCCCCCCCCCCGGTGAGTTCTTAACATCGCCCGTACTCAGCAAGCGGCGACGCGAATTGAAATGGGCGCGGCGCTCACCTGGTGGGCGATGGTGAGGGTGGCCGGGATGGTGCGGGCGATGTTGTTGAAGCCGTAGGCGATGGCGGCGTCCTCCATGATGTCGCAGGCGTGGATGATGTCGGAGCGGATCGGCGGGACCTCCACGCGGATCTGGGAGCCGTCGGCGGCCACCTCTGACTTGAGGCACATGCGCGTGAGCAGGCGCGCCAGACGCTCCGGGGACTCGCTGGCCCGCGGCGCCGGGGGAGACGGGGGTGGCACGAGGGGTCAGCAGCGACTCGTGGCACAGCACGGACACTGAACTCTTTAAACAATTATTGTCATATTCATATTCTTAGCTCTTTCGGTAAAGTCACGTTGAAGGGAAACAATAAAATAATAAAATATATATTTTATTGTTTGCCTTCAACGTGACTTTACCGAAAGAGCTAAGAATATCAATTACTGCAGTCACGAAAGCTTTAAATCAAAATTATTATATTTGTTCAGACCAGGTAAGGCCCACTGAGCCATACAGAGCTCTTTTTCAGAAGCGACCCGTCCACAACTGATAGCCCAACGAAGTGGCTTTTCGTCACGTGGATATTTATAGTAGCAGCCAAATACTCTAAATGCGTGATGTCGATTCTAAACGTGGAGGGTAAAACTGGAGGACCTGGGGGGAAAATCCACGCGACCACAGGGAGAACAAGCAAACTCCAAATATACAGGCATCAGGGTCGGGATCGGACCCACAACTTCCTGCATACTTGGCGAGGGAGATAACATCTCGCCGCGTACAAAGTTTCCCCGTATAGCCTCAACAGACTGTTGGGGCAAGTGCTGTTAGCGAGCACCGATGAAGGCCCTGCGGCAGGGCACACGAGGGGGTGGATGGTCAGAACTATGCCCTATATGGTCCATATTATATATTATATGATATCATATATGGACCATACAGTAGAGCACCATAGTCCGCGCTCCTTCGACGGTGGATAAGGAACAACAAAACGACACGAACTCCCACTCCTGAAGGCCAGCAGCAGAACTCCACATTGGCGTCTCGCTCTTGAACACATCGCACATCGCCACACGCAATAACAGAGTCGTCTGTTGGGGAATGTTAAGTCTATGGGAAATGTTAAGTCTGTTGGGGAATGTTAAGTCTATGGGCAGTGTTAAGTCTATGGGCAGTGTTAAGTCTATGGGCAATGTTAAGTCTATGGGCAATGTTAAGTCTATGGGCAATGTTAAGTCTATGGGTAATGTTAAGTCTATGGGCAATGTTAAGTCTATGGGCAATGTTAAGTCCATGGGCAATGTTAAGTCCATGGGTAATGTTAAGTCTATGGGCAATGTTAAGTCTATGGGCAATGTTAAGTCTATGGGCAATGTTAAGTCTATGGGCAATGTTAATTCTACGGGCAATGGTAAGTCTACGGGCAATGTTAAGTCTACGAGCAATGTTAGTTGATGAGCGATGTCAAGTCTCTTGAATAGAATACGCCCACACCATATACACACGGCCATACAAAAACACGACGTACGCCGTGCAGCACGCACGCACGCCACAGCGAGAGGGTGGCTGATCTGATTGATGATCAGGCCACGGCTGCACGGTTCCACTGGGGGAGGGGGCTCTCACCGAATGCCAACGCGAGAGTTGATGTACTCGGCACTCAGCACCTCTGTCCTGTACGGCAGCTCCTGTGAGCGGACAAAGATCCCCCGTAAAGTCTTCACAGGCTGTAGGGGCAAGTGCTGTTAGCGAGCGGCACCTATGAAGTCCGGCACGGCGCACGAAGGGGTGGGTGGCCAGCACCGCGCCCGGCCTCCTTTGTCTCCACAGTGGCGATGTTTATTACACACCGCACCAGGTACTCATTTTAGGCTCAGTCTACCTCGGGGAGGCCAAGGACCGGTTCAGATATTTCTCACTGGTGTTGGCCGTGCGTGAGAATCGAACTCAGGTCGCCAGGTTCATAGCGCAGCACGTTAACTGCTACATCACCGCTCCCCACTGTACATAGACACAAAGACAATGATCCCCCCCCCCCCCCTTATAGCCTTAACAGACTGTTGGGGCAAGGGCTGTTAGCGCATCCACGCGCATGCAATCGCACGAGCACTGGCAGCAAGCCCTCTGCTGGCCCGTGTCCATCATCATCATCATCATCCTCCGCCAATCCACTGCCGGATGAAGGCCTCCCGAAGGCCGACGGCGTCTCTCGCGATCGTGCAGCGTGACGACGGGAGGCCCGTTGTAAATGAGCGAGAGGAAGGGAGCGGGGGGGGGGGGGGGCTGGGGGGGTACGCACCGGGAACAGGGTCGTCTGTCCGTCGGGGCTCACCACCTCCACCGCCTCCACCCTGCAAGAAGAGGCCGGCGTCACAACAGCGGCGGCGACACCGCGGCCTTCGACAGCGCGCAGCGGACGACTCGCGCCACGTGCGGCGCGTACACATCGCTCACAATCGACGGGAGCACTGGCTGACCCGGTAGAGGATCCATGAGCTAGTGTAGGTATGATCACCGCATCAGTTTAACATGTAGTAGGCTTTCGCGACCAATATCCGTAATATTGTTTGTTGTTGGTTATATCGCGTAAATATATAAATGTGTGTCGTTAAACCCGCCACCGCCCGACACAGCCACTTAGTAAGGTTTGTCACGTTAACAGATCCGGCTGTCGCCTGGTGAAGCTAGTTGTAATTACTGGCGAAACGTCGTACTCAGATTGTAAATGTTGTGGCTTTGCTCTCCAACACACCGGTGTGCTGTACTAGTGACGAATTGGCACGCTCCGTTTACGTGACAAAGCTTACTAGTTGCCTGTGTCGGGTGGTGGCAGGTTTCATGACACATTTATACATTTACGCGATCTAGCCCACAAAAAACACCCCTCTATTATATTATGGCTGTTAAACATCGTTCGTGAAACTCTGCGCTTTTCGTTAAAACGCCGCCACGTTTAGGCGGACGCAGGTTCTGGGAGGAACCCGTGCCCTCGCCGAGGATTTCCAAATACCGGGCACGGGCGCACTCGCGAGGGTGCACACTCACAGCCCGGTTCACTCCCGGCTGTGAGTGTGCACTGCGAGAGGACTCGCTGAGCGCGGCGCTGAACGGAGAAAAATCCACGTCGCTGCCGCAACGGTGCAGAATATTCCCCCTGTAGCACCGTGGAACGTCCCGGCATTCACGCGCCCGACGACACTCAGTTGTGCATTCGAGCTGACGAAGAGGTCGGTGATGTATGCGCGTTCAACTTCTTTTGCACCGTACATTAGCCAACGGTGCTCATCGGAGGTGCGGGGGGAAAGACAACAAACTACAAAGCACAAAAAGCAGTTCTCGTATCGGAAGAGCGTTCCAGACGGCCGCGGAGAATAGCGTGCGCACACAAACAATGAAGGGCGATTGAATGTACAGATTTTTTGCAAGATGACGTTCCCCCCCCCCCCCACCCCCGAGGAGTTACTGAACAAATGCGTATAATGTTTACTTGTGAAGAGTTCTGTGAAGGGTGCGACATTAAATAACGTTCGATTCATGGATTGCACAGTTGCTCGACTGGTGCGGTGGCCAGTGATGGGTCAATGTTTGCAGGCCGTTTAAAAGCGGTCGCGGGCACGAGGCACCACTCCACAACCTGCTTTGGGCTATCCCAAGGGGGGGGGGGGGGGGTGGGGTCGTCGACCAAAACAACAACAAGAGACATTTTTGTCGAATTCGGTTAAAAATAAAACCCCGCAAATATTTCAAGAGCCGCAATGCCACGCGGAGGATACGGGACGGTGGTGAGTCCTGAATGAATGACGGTGACGAGACGGCCCTTGAAGAGCAGCGCTCATCTCCGGAGACGCAGGCTGCCCACCCCTGCCCATGGTGAACTGGACTTCCATGGTGAACTGGACTTCCATGTTAAACTGGACTTCCATGGTGAACTGGACTTCCATGTTAAACTGGACTTCCATGGTGAACTGGACTTCCATGTTAAACTGGACTTCCATGGTAAACTGGACTTCCATGTTAAACTGGACTTCCATGGTGAACTGGACTTCCATGTTAAACTGCACTTCCATGGTGAACTGGACTTCCATGTTAAACTGGACTTCCATGGTAAACTGGACTTCCATGGTAAACTGAACTTCCATGGTAAACTGGATTTCCATGGTGAACTGGACTTCCATGGTAAACTGGGCTTCCATGGTGAACTGGACTTCCATGGTAAACTGAATTTCCATGGTAAACTGGAATTCCATGGTAAACTGGATTTCCATGGTGAACTGGACTCTCATGGTAAAACTGGACATCCATGGTAAACTGGACTTCCATGATGAACTGGACTCCCAGGGTAAACTGGACTCCTTTGGTAAACTGGACTTCAATGGTCAGGGGTCGGCAAGCAAAATAACAAGAAGAGCCATTTATTTCGAATTTCAAAGAACCGCAGGTTGACCGACCCCCAGGGCGAGCCGTACGAATGTGACGGGAATCAACGGGCTCCCCGGTCACTCGCAACGGAACGAGAGCCGGCGGGCCCTCTCTCTCTCTCGCTGTCGGCCAGAGGCTTTGGTCGCCGCAGACGTCCGGGCCGAGCGGCGGCTACTCACGTGAAGGGCTCCGCGCAGTACTCGCTGAACATGGCCACCAACGTGTCCAGCACGACCTTGGCCTAGGGCGGACAAAGGGAGCAGCAGACGGTGAACGCTTCTCCACACGGACGGCGGCGCTGGCGGCTAACAGCTGTGACGACTGCGCTACCGACTTATGGGTTCAGTTGCTATGCGTGTAGAGTGTGTGAGTGTTGGAGTAGTGTGTGTGAGTGTTGGTGTAGTGTGTGTGAGTGTTGGAGTAGTGTGTTGAGTGTTGGTGTGTGTGAGTGTTGGTGTAGTGTGTGTGAGTGTTGGAGTAGTGTGTTGAGTGTTGGTGTGTGTGAGTGTTGGTGTAGTGTGTGTGAGTGTTGGTGTAGTGTGTGTGAGTGTTGGTGTAGTGTGTGAGTGTTGGTGTAGTGTGTGTGTGTTGGTGTAGTGTGTGTGTTGGTGTAGTGTGTGTGAGTGTTGGTGTAGTGTGTGTGAGTGTTGGTGTAGTGTGTGTGTTAGTGTAGTGTGTGTGTGTTGGTGTAGTGTGTGTGAGTGTTGGTGTAGTGTGTGTGAGTGTTGGAGTAGTGTGTGTGAGTGTTGGTGTAGTGTGTGTGAGTGTTGGAGTAGTGTGTTGAGTGTTGGTGTGTGTGAGTGTTGAGTGTTGGTGTGTGTGAGTGTTGGTGTAGTGTGTGTGAGTGTTGGTGTAGTGTGTGTGAGTGTTGGTGTAGTGTGTGTGTGTTGGTGTAGTGTGAGTGTTGGTGTAGTGTGTGTGAGTGTTGGTGTAGTGTGTGAGTGTTGGTGTAGTGTGTGTGAGTGTTGGTGTAGTGTGTGATTGTTGGTGTAGTGTGTGTGTGTTGGTGTAGTGTGTGTGTGTTGGTGTAGTGTGTGTGAGTGTTGGTGTAGTGTGTGTGTGTTGGTGTAGTGTGTGTGTGTTGGTGTAGTGTGTGTGAGTGTTGGTGTAGTGTGTGTGAGTGTTGGTGTAGTGTGTGTGAATGTTGGTGTAGTGTGAGTGTTGGTGTAGTGTGTGAGTGTTGGTGTAGTGTGTGTGAGTGTTGGTGTAGTGTGTGTGAGTGTTGGTGTAGTGTGAGTGTTGGTGTAGTGTGTGTGAGTGTTGGTGTAGTGTGTGAGTGTTGGTGTAGTGTGTGTGTGTTGGTGTAGTGTGTGTGAGTGTTGGAGTAGTGTGTGTGAGTGTTGGTGTGTGTGAGTGTTGGTGTAGTGTGTGTGAGTGTTGGTGTAGTGTGTGTGAGTGTTGGTGTAGTGTGTGTGTGTTGGTGTAGTGTGAGTGTTGGTGTAGTGTGTGTGAGTGTTGGTGTAGTGTGAGTGTTGGTGTAGTGTGTGAGTGTTGGTGTAGTGTGTGATTGTTGGTGTAGTGTGTGTGTGTTGGTGTAGTGTGTGTGTGTTGGTGTAGTGTGTGTGAGTGTTGGTGTAGTGTGTGTGTGTTGGTGTAGTGTGTGTGTGTTGGTGTAGTGTGTGTGAGTGTTGGTGTAGTGTGTGTGAATGTTGGTGTAGTGTGAGTGTTGGTGTAGTGTGTGAGTGTTGGTGTAGTGTGTGTGAGTGTTGGTGTAGTGTGTGTGAGTGTTGGTGTAGTGTGAGTGTTGGTGTAGTGTGTGTGAGTGTTGGTGTAGTGTGTGAGTGTTGGTGTAGTGTGTGTGTGTTGGTGTAGTGTGTGTGAGTGTTGGTGTAGTGTGTGTGAGTGTTGGTGTAGTGTGTGTGTTAGTGTAGTGTGTGTTGGTGTAGTGTGTGTGTGTTGGTGTAGTGTGTGTGAGTTGGTGTAGTGTGTGTGAGTGTTGGTGTAGTGTGTGTGAGTGTTGGTGTAGTGTGAGTGTTGGTGTGTGTGTGTGTTGGTGTAGTGTGTGTGAGTGTTGGTGTAGTGTGTGTGTGTGTTGGTGTAGTGTGTGATTGTTGGTGTAGTGTGTGTGATTGTTGGTGTAGTGTGTGTGAGTGTTGGTGTAGTGTGTGTGTGGGGAGCGATAGTGCAGCGGTTAGCGCTACGCTGCGCTCCGAACCCGGCGTCCCGCATTCGATTCTCGCTCACAGTCACTGCCAGTGACGATTATCTGAACCGGTCCTGGGCCTCCCGTATGTCGACTCAGTCTCAAATGAGTACCTGGTGCAGTGTGTAAACATCGCCACTAGGGAGAGAAAAGGCGGCCAGGCGTGGTGCTGGCCACCCACCCCCTCGTGCGCCGTGTCGGCCTTCATAGGTGCTACTCGCGAACAGCGTTAAGGCCACGGAGGGGGTGATATTCTGTCCGGCTGGAGTGAGCGTGTCCACATCAGAGCGTGAAACTGCCGGCTGTCACCTTGTAGGGGTCGGTGGCCGTGCACTCGATGAAGACGTTCCTCGTCGACAGCGTGATCTTCGAGTGGTTCCCTGCACGAGCGAGCAGAGCTCACGAAACGACGCGAACCAGGCGGGGAGAACGAGCCACGGACAAACCGATCAGCGACCGCCATGAGTCAAGACGATTCATCCGATGATGATGCTGGTTGTAAATTACTGGTAAAACGTCGTACTCAAGATTGCAAATGTTGTGAATTTGCTGTACTAGTAACGAATTGGCACGTTCTGTTAACGTGACAAACCTTCGCTCATTGGCTGTGTCGGGTGGCGCCGGGTACCGACGACACGTTGACATATTTACGCGATCTAACCCAACAACGCTGTAATATGGAAGGTGGGCCTGTTAAGACGCCCAAGCCCAGTGGCGTGGCCGTGGTGCACGCGGGCCCTGCTGTTCAGAATTAAATGCGGCCCCCCCCCCTTTCCTATGACTGCCCCCCCCCCCCGCCTCCTGCCTGGCATCTCCGCGTTTCACTCGCGCGTGCGGCACTCCCCAACGGCGTAGGCCGGGTTCTCTCGGCGTCGTCACGCGAGCAGACCATGTGACGCACACCGACCAATAACAGAGCCGCCCCACCGCAGGCACTGACGCTGCCGCCCCTGGCCGAGGCTCGGCCATCTGCCGTGCGGGCCGAGGCAGACGCCACCGTTGCCGACGCGGCCTCAAGCCGGCACTGCCAGGGGCCCTCCCATCCAGGCCGACAGCGCTTGCCCCGACTCCCCCTCCTCCCCACCCCCCCCACCACCTTCCTACCCTTCTTGTGTAACCTGGCACCAGAGCCCCTCCAGCACCATGGGAATCCCAAGCGCAGTTACACCGCCTGCACACCCTACGGCAGTGTTCTTCGTTGCAAGGCCCGCGGGCCACTAGCGGCTCCTGGCGGCCTTTAGTGCGGCACCTGAAGTGTGGCCCCCCGACACTACACAAAGAGTGAAAACACCTCCCCACCATCGTCATCATCGTGCTGCTGCCAAACCCACCATGGTTTCAAATGTGTGGCGGGCCCCTCACACCGATGATGTCTCATCGCCGAAAGCGGCCCTCCCCCTCGGCAAGCGAGCGAAGAACGCGGCCCTACGGCAACGCCACGGCGCCTACCGTTGATGATGGGCGGCATGGAGAGCACGACTCCGCGAGCGTCCACGATGACGGGGTACAGGGGGCGGCCGTCCAGGATGTGCAGGTAGTGACGGAGGTGGCTGTCGGTCTGCGGAGGAGAAAACGACCGCTCCGTGAGCCGGGAGGTTCCACGATCGGCCCGCACCGATCGGCGGGGGTTCAACTCGGAGGGGCGCAGGTCCTCCGGCTCGCGGGCGGAAGGCGACCCACGACTTGAGCTTCGCGCGAGCCACGGCCGTGCAATCTTCGCCTCGCCCACCGGCTACCGGAAGGGAATGTTTCTGACCGTGGGAACACCGGGTACGGGTACGGTGCGCGCGGGCGTGGGCGGCGATTGCGGCGATTGCGACGGGAGCACTGGCTGACCCGGTAGAGGATCCATGAGCTCGTGTGGGTATGATCACCGCATGAATAACCCAACCGGTAACGGATATACATTGTAGTTTATATGCACACATGAACTCGCCCCCCCCCCCCCCCCCCCCATCTGGGCTTCACACCCGGTTGGCTCACAAGTGGTGGCATCTATCCCCCTCTATTTAAGACCGAAACAGGAAGATTTCTCCACGACTCTGGCTGTCGCCTGATGATGCTGCTTGTTGTTGTAATTACTGGCGAAACTTCACAGTACTCGAATTGTAAATGTTGTAGAGGGTTTTACTCTCCAACACACAAACGGTTAGTGCTGTACTAGTAACGAATCGGCACGTTTTGTTTACGTGACAAACCTTACTGATTGGCCGTGTCGGGTGGTGGCGGGTTTAACGACGCATTTATATTCACGCGCTCTAACCCACAACAACAACATATTTGCCGCGTGTTAAACTGGTCTGGGCACGGTGCGCGTGAACGAGCGAGCGGGCGGGCGGGCGTGCGTGTGCGACGATTGCAGCGATGGCCGCGGGAGCGCCGGCTGACCCGGTAGAGCTCCATGAGCTCGCAGGCCGTGTGCTCGCGGCTGCCGTTGAGCGGCGTGAACTTGATCTCGGCCGGGGGTCTCGCCGTGTACACGAACGGGCCCGACACCGTGTCCAGGTCGTGCGTGCCGATCGCCACCAGCGTGCGCTTCCTGGTGCACACCGAACACCGTCGTCATCATCATCACCACCACCACCAGCATCGCCCGTAGCCACCACCACCACCGTCATCCTCGTCGTCATCATCGCTATCGCCATCATCATCACCATCATCATTACCATCACCACCACCATCGCCCATAGCCACAAGCATCGTCATCATCATCGACATCACCACCACAATCATCGCCACCACCACAATCATCACCACCACCACAATCATCACCACCACCATCACCATCGTAACCACTACCAACATCATAACCACCACTATCGTCCATCACACTACCATCGTCATCATCATCAACATCACCACCACCATCATCACCACTATCACCATCATCATCACCACCACCAACATCATTCCTACCACCATCATCCATCGCCACAGCCATCATCATGGCCAATGGTCCGAGAAAACCTCCACCACCATCACCACAATCGTCACCACCACCATCACCACAATCGTCACCACCACCATCACCACAGTCGTCATCACCACCACCACCATCACCATTTGGCAGAGCCATCACGACTACTACCAAACAACTAAAGGCGATTTGCTGTGCTTAACAATGACCAAACCACGAATCTGGCTCGGGGCCAAGCAGGGCCAGGCGCGGGGCTAACTAGACGTTCAATGCACCTGGCGGCAGTCCGTGCACAACGCACACACGCGGCTCGCGACGCCTGTCAGTACACTGTGAAGGGCGCGGTGAGTACACGCGTCTCAACGCAGCGTGGCGTAGGGGCTCCGGCACAGCTCGGATGTGCCAGTAAGAAAATGGCATTCGCCTGGCTCTAAGAGACACGGCGATTTACACCGGGCCCAGCGCTCCAACGTGGTTGGCATGCGCCAGGCCACCCCCCCCCCCTCCCCCTGCCGGCTCTTCAGAGCCCGTCGCCTGGGACGCTCCGGTCCCGTGGGTCTCTCCGGTGAAGTTGCACGGCCTGCGTCCCGGGCGGTCTCCCCACGCACCGGCAAACGTTCTGGTGCAGCTTCTCCTGCAGCTCAATGAAGCTGTCGTAGCGCTCCTTGTCGAGAGAGATGTTCCTCAGCACCGCGGCCACGGCGTACGGGCGCACGGACGCCGTCTATCGCGTACACACGGACGCACGGACACGTCCAACATGGACACCTCCAAGACGGACACACGGACACCTCCAACACGGACACACGGACACGTCCAACATGGACACACGGACACCTCTAACACGGACACGTCCAACACGGACACACGGACACCTCCAAGACAGACACACGGACACGTCCAACACGGACACCTCTAACACGGACACGTCCAACACGGACGCACGGACACCTCCAAGACGGACACACAGACACCTCCAACACGGACACCTCTAACACGGACACGTCCAACACGGACGCACGGACACGGTATGTAGACACGGACTGTCGAGGCAGCGCTCACACAGACACGTCTACCATGAAGCACACACGGACACGCATGTATGCATGTATGTTGACGTTGTTTCGCACCGTACGTAGCCAATCGTGCTAATTGGAGGTGCGGGGGGAAGGACAACAAACTAAACACAAAAAGCAGTTCTCACGAATGAGTTTGTTAATCTAGATCAGGGGTGGGGAACGTCCGGACCGCGGGCCGTACCGCGAAATCGTTTAGTCCGGCCCTGCCAAGGCAACCGCACGACTCGAAATTCAATAAGTCTAGGCGCTTTTTTCAAAGCAACATAAATGTAATTTTGTATGGCCCGCGAATGATGTTATAAATATCCAAATGGCCCTTGGCAGAAAAAAGCTTCCCCACCCCTGATTCTAGATGATGATTTTTTAAACGGTGCATAGCTCCAGTGGCTTGCTCATAACGGAAGGGGAAGAGCGTTCCAGACGGCCGCAGAAGCGCATCTGAAAGCGCCGCGCGATGCGGCGACCGCCGTCTTTGTTCGATTTGTTCGCCAGAAGCCGCTGGTGCGAGGATGACCGGAGGTTGCGTGATGGTTCATGCTCCTTGACGAGACACGTCTAAACACAAAGCGCACTGGGCACGTCTAATATGACACGGTTTGAAATTATACAGCACAGTGCACTTTGTGCGCGTGTGGTGACGTTAATGGTGGCGGCCGTGCTAACGCCATGTCTGCGGCAATGCTGATGTCGTGCGTGCCGTCACGTGGGAGTGTGTGTGTGTGTGTGGCAACGCACCTCTGGTGAGATGACCAGACGCTGCATCTTGCCATCGGCTGGCTCCACGCGGCGATACACTGGGGCCTCACACCTGTGAGCGAAGCCATAGGCAAACCGTACAACCCCCTTCCTTACGGAGGGCCGGATATGACTGCCAAATGCTGCTGGGCGGGCAACCACAACGTGAACACCTCGCTTCGTGACTTGCAGGAGTGAGAGAAGTGAGCGAGCGCTCCGCTTCAATGGGACGCCGTGGCGTTGCCAGGTGGGAAAATATTTCCCTCCGGTGCCCGATCAGAGCAGGTAAGATGCTCGCAGTAACGGACACATATCGGGCGCACTGCGAAGCGGCAGGCCTCGTGTGGCCATGGACAGTAGGTTCCCCACCACTGCCCTACACCCTGCACAGAGACAAACATCCCTCCCCTATAGCTTGGAACAAACTGCTAGGGCAAGTGCTGTGAGCGAGTAGCACCTATGAAGGCCGGCACTGCGCGAGAGGGGCCAGCACCACGCCCGGCCGCCTCTGTCTCCCCAGTGGCGATGTTTACACACCGCGCCGGGAACTCATTTGAGGCTGAGTCGACCTAGGGGAAGCCCATGAGCGTGTCGCCGGGTTCAGAGCGCAGCGCGCTAACCTGTGCGCCACCGTTCCCTACACCCTTGCACACACACGCACGCACGCACCCTACACCCTGCACACACACACTCCCTACACCCTACACACACACGCACGCACCCTACACCCTACACACACACGCACGCACCCTACACCCTACACACACACGCACGCATGCACCCTACACCCTTGCACACACACGCACGCACGCACCCTACAAGCTACACACACACACACCCTACACCCTGTACACACACACACACCCTACACCCTGCACACACACACACGCACACTCCCTACACCTTGCACACATGCGCGCACACATGCACGCGCACACGCTCCCTGCACCAGCTACCTCCTTTCCTGGGCCTTGCCCGGCCGCACACACCTCTCCTTGAAGACCTGCAGGCCGCGCGCCAGCCCCTCCACGCACAGCAGGTCGTAGCGGTTGGCCGGCACGTCGATCTTGTAGATGACATCTTCGGAGGCTCCCACGGCGCGCTCCTTGCCCTGCTCGCGGCTCACCTGCTCCTTCTCCGACGTCTTCGGAGGCGGGAGCACAAAAAAAAACAAAGACAAAGGTCCCCCCCGTGTAGCCTTGAACAGACTGTAGGGGCAAGTGCCGTTCGCGAGCACCTATGAAGGCCGGGACGGCACACGATGGGGTGGGTGGCCAGCACCACGCCCGACCGCCTTTGTCTCGCCAGTGGCGATGTTTACACACCGCATCAAGTACTCATTTGAGGCTGAGTCGACCTAGGAGAGGCCCAGGACCGGTTCAGATAATCGTCACTGGTGTTGACTGTGAGCGAGAATCGAACCCGGGTCACCGGGTTCGCAGCGCAGCGTAGCGCTAACCGCTACACTATCACTCCCCACTGCGCACACAAAGATCCCCCATATAGCCTGTAACAGACTGTAGGGGCAAGTGCTGTTAGCGAGCACCTATGAAGGCCGGAACGGTACACGAGGGGGTGGGTGGCCAGCACCACACCCGACCGCCTTTGTCTCCCTAGTAGGCGATGTTTACACACTGCACCAGGTACTCATTTGAGGCTGAGTCGACCTAGGGGAGGCCCGGGACCGGTTCAGATAATCGTCACTGGTGTTGGCCGTGAGCGGGAATCGAACCCGGGTCGCCAGGTTCATAGCGCAGCGCGCTAACCGCTACACTACCGCTCCCCACTGCGCACACACACAATGACACACACACACAATGACACACACACACACACAATGACACACACACAATGACACACACACAATGACACACACACAATGACACACACACACACACAATGACACACACACAATGACACACACACACAATGACACACACACACAATGACACACACACCTTAACCCACGGACACACGCACGCACAGCGGAGTCGCATGGTAGCAACAGCGTCGGATCGCACAGCTCACATTAACACACACGCATAGGTTAAGTACACGTAACCGCACACACAGTTCACACAGTCACAGGTGCGTGCGGGCAGGGTCACACGTGCTGGTGTGTGGAGAGTCACACGGGATGGTGAGTGGAGGGTCACACGTGCTGGTGTGTGGAGAGTCACACGGGCTGGTGAGTGGAGGGTCACACGGGATGGTGAGTGGAGGGTCACACGTGCTGGTGAGTGGAGGGTCACACGTGCTGGTGTGTGGAGAGTCACACGGGTTGGTGAGTGCAGTGTCACACGGGCTGGTGAGTGGAGAGTCACACGTGCTGGTGAGCGGAGGGTCACACGTGCTGGTGTGTGGAGAGTCACACGGGTTGGTGAGTGGAGGGTCACACGGGCTGGTGAGTGGAGGGTCACACGTGCTGGTGTGTGGAGAGTCACACGGGTTGGTGTGTGGAGAGTCACACGGGCTGGTGAGTGGAGAGTCACACGGGTTGGCGAGTGGAGGGTCACACGGGCTGGTGAGTGGAGGGTCACACGGGATGGTGAGTGGAGGGTCACACGGGATGGTGAGTGGAGGGTCACACGGGATGGTGAGTGGAGGGTCACACGGGATGGTGAGTGGAGGGTCACACGGGATGGTGAGTGGAGGGTCACACGGGCTGGTGAGTGGAGGGTCACACGGGCTGGTGAGTGGAGAGTCACACGTGCTGGTGAGTGGAGGGTCATACGGTATGGTGAGCGGAGGCGTGGGACTCACCACTTCATCCAACTCTAAACCAAACTCAAAGCACAGCTCGTCAAACTCCTCGTCAGCTGTCAACAGAGACACGCACAGACAAAGATCCCCCGTATAGCCTTAACATAATGTAGGGGCAAGTGCTGTTAGCGAGCACCTATAAAGGCCGGCACGGCACACAAGGGGGTGAGTGGCCAACACCACGCCCGGCCGCCTTTGTCTCCCCAGTGGCGATGTTTACACATTGCACCAGAGGAAGCCCAAGACCGGTTCAGATAATCGTCACTGGTGTTTGCCATGAGCGGGATTCGAACCCGGGTCACCAGATTCGTAGCGCAGCGCGCTAACCGCTACACTACCGCACAGACACACTGACGCACAGACGCACACACACAAAGACATACACACACAGACAGACACACACACAGACAGACACACACAGACAGACACACACACAGACAGACACACACAGACAGACACACACACACAAAGACACACACACACACACACGCAGACACACGCACGCAGACACACGCACACAGACACACACGCAGACACACAAACAGACACACACACAGACACACACACACAGACACACACACACAGACACACACACACACACAGACACACACACACAGACACACACACACAGACACACACAAACAGACACACACACACAGACACACACACAGACACGCACACACACACACAGACACACACAAACAGACACACAAACAGACACACACACAGACACACACACAGACACACACACAGACACACACAAACAGACACACACACACGCAGACACACAGGCCGCCTCGTTAAATAGATACACTGCAAGTGCGGCTAGCGAGCACCACGCCCGGCAACCCGGCGTGGTGCCGCACCACCAACCACGTGGCATCACAATCTGTTTCAGCTATCACGCAATATCCTGCCCCGCCCCCGCCCGGTCTCTACACTGCCCCTGCCCTGCCCTTACACTGCCCCTAACCAGTCTCTACACTGCCCCCTACCCAGTCTATACACTGCCCCTACCCAGTCTATACACTGCCCCTACCCTGTCTATACACTGCCCCTACCCTGTCTCTACACTGCCCCTACCCGGTCTCTACACTGCCCCTACCCAGTCTCTACACTGCCCCTGCCCAGTCTCTACACTGCCCCCTGCCTCTACACTGCCCCCTACCCAGTCTCTACACTGCCCCCTGCCCGGTCTCTACACTGCCCCTACCCAGTCTCTACACTGCCCCCTACCCAGTCTATACACTGCCCCTACCCAGTCTCTACACTGCCCCTACCCAGTCTCTACACTGCCCCCTGCCTCTACACTGCCCCCTACCCAGTCTCTACACTGCCCCCTACCCGGTCTCTACACTGCCCCTGCCCAGTCTCTACACTGCCCCCTACCCAGTCTCTACCCTGCCCCTACCCAGTCTCTACACTGCCCCTACCCAGTCTCTACACTGCCCCCTGCCCTGCCCTTACACTGCCCCGACAGTGACAGACACGGCCACGTGGATGACAGCGAATGGGGATGCCGTTGATGCCTGCGATGTGATGACTCTCACGCTGTCGATGATGTTGTTGATGATGTTGCTGTTGGTGATGATGTAGTTGATGTTGGTGATGATGTTGGTGATGATGGTGATGATGTTGGTGATGATGTAGTTGATGATGTAGGTGATGATATAGGTGATGATGTAGTTGATGTTGGTGATGATGTAGTTGATGTAGTTGATGATGTTGGTGATGATGTAGTTGATGTTGGTGATGATGTAGTTGATGTAGTTGATGATGTTGGTGATGATGTTGGTGGAGTTGATGTCCTCACTGTAGACGCGCCCCAGGGCCTTGAGCAGCGCCTCGCGTTTCACTTCCACAGTCGGCATCGCGTCCCGCACGCCTCGCTCGCTCTACCGCGTGTTCGAGTCGCCTTCCCGGTGGAGTCTTCGTCGTCTTCCTCCTCTGCCGGAAGATTGTGTTCCTGTGCCGGGAGAGGCTTCCTCCAGCTGAAGATTGTCAGGCCGCATCCGTAGAGAGAGACAGAGAGAGAGTCAACGACAGATTCTTGGGTCTTTCGGTAAAGTCACTGAGATAAGGTTCAAAGGAAATAACAAAACAATAACGAGAACAACTGCCGACGTTTCGATCGCGACGCAAGCGGTGGTCTTTTTGTTGTTGTTGCTGAAAACGACCGCTCGTGTTGCGATCGAAACGTTATATTTTTTTTGTTATTTTTTTGTTATATATCCTGCAGTCACGAAAGCTTTAAGTCAAGTGATAAAACGACGTTTCGGTGGGGTCCACCTTTCCTCCGGAAGACCCTTCCTGTTCCGGAAGGGCAGTGAAGGGCTCCCAGACTCTCGTGTTCATTCTGGAAGTGCACACACGTGCCAGTAGGGGCAGGCCACGAATCGTTACAACAACAACAAACACAATACACATTACCGACGTTTCGATTGCAACACAAGCAATCATCATCATCATCAGTTGTGCAAACCACAGCAATCGAAACGTCGTGAGAATTTTTTTTATTTTATTACTTCCCTTCCACGTGGTGACTTTACCGAAAGAAACCAAGAATATGGAATCCCTGCATTCACGAAAGCTTTAAATCGAAATTTTACCGAGTTATATTTGCACAAGCGTGCTGGTACACACACACACGAGTGATAGTTCCATAGCTGTCAGCGAATTTGAGTTTTCAGATCCATTCGTCGTACGCCTTGGTTTTCTCGTATTTGACAATGGGGTTAATGAATTCGCGAAGTATTATGGGGCCGTCCATAAATGACGTCACGCACCTAGGGGTGGAGTCAGACATTTGTGACGATGTGTGACGATGGGGGGGTTTGAGAAATGTGACGTCACATCAAAATGCGCAACTTTAAATAAATATAGACAACACGTTCTACTTAATTAAATAGACTTTTTAATAAATGTTTTCTCCCTACAACATCAGAGTGCAGCGGCACATTAAGTACGCACTACAATGTCAATAGTTTAAAGCGATTTGAAGCATGTTTTATATTTTTTTTGGGGGGGGCAGAGCTTTGTGACGTTATATTTGAGGGGGGGGTCTGACTGTGACGCCGTGTGACGAGGGGGGGGGGTCAAAAATCGCGTGACGTCATTTATGGACGACCCCTATGCAGATTTGCCAATAAGGTTTTCATGGCTGAACAGGGCCCCATGTGGAATTCTTCTTGCATCAAATGATGTGAGACTGGATTTTAAGTCGAGGTCACGATGGTAGGTGCTGTACTGTACAGAGCAAATCGAAGAACAATGATAAAGTGGGTTTAGTCTAAACCTTGACTTATAGCTTTCGTGACTGCAGGAATTCAGATTCTTTGGGACTTTCGGTAAAGCCACGTGGACAGAAAAATAATGAAAAATAAAAATATCACGACGTTTCGATCGCAACACAAGCCATCGTCATCAGGTGAAAAAATTAAGCGGGAGAGCTTCTGAGGCAGGAAAATATATAAGCTCAGTAGCTCTCCCGCTGTATTTTTTTCACCTGATGACGATTGTTTGTGTTGCGATCGAAACGTCGTGATATTTTTACTTTTCATTATTTTTCTATCTACGTGGCTTTACCGAAAGACCCAAAGAATATGGGTTTAGTCTCTTTAGAGATTCATTAGTAGCTGACCTGTAAGCAGCATCACTGCAGCCAAACTGTGGTAGAATGATAGCTTCATTAATTTTCTGGTGTAATCGAATGGGAAAATAATGTTTCTATATAAAAAGCCTATTTTTTATTTTTTATTCGTCGAGATGTGATTAATATGGGGCTGGAATCTAACTTTTTAATCAATTAGTAACCCCAGGTATTTAAAGCACTCCGTTTGTGCAATGATGTTGTGTCTCACATCAGTGATAGGAGAGAAGGAAACTGAATTTTTGCTTTAGGAAAATACCATGAACTTCGGGGTTTTTGTAAGATTCAGGAGAAATTTTAGCGATTAAAATTGACGTTTAATTAAATCGATATCGTGTGGGAGATTCTGTTTTGACTTCGATTGGAGATTTACCCGATACCAGCATGACAGCATCATCGGCAAAGGGATTTAACTCCGAGTGATTGAAGTTTAGGCCAAGATTTTGTAAATATAATGAAAACAGAATTGGACCCAGCATGGAACCTTACGAAACACCCTTTGTTATTTTAATATTTATGGATGAGATAATTTTGATTTAAAGCTTTCGTGACTGCAAGGATTCATATTCTTGGTTCTTTCGGTAAAGTCACGTAGAAGGGAAACAATAAAATAATAAAAATATAAAACAATAAAATTCTCACGACGTTTCGACTGCAACACAAGCAATCATCATCAGGTGTGAAAACCACAACAAGAAAATTTGGAGAAAAAAACCAACACATTTTTTTTTGTTTCCGTTCTATGTGACTTTACCGAAAGAACCAAGAATAAGGATGAGATAATATCACCATGTCCCCTTTGAGAACGGTCTGAGAGGAAGCTCTTAAACCATTTTATTTCACTACCTGTAATGTTTAGTTGACCAAGTCTTCTGGGTAAGAATATCATGGTCAACAGTGCCAAAGGCTTTTGACAAGTTAAGGAAAAGTGAAAACCAGTAGTGGCCTTTATCCAGGTTACTGAAGAGAAAGTGTAATGACATCCAACTTTGCTGTGGTGGTGCAGTGATCCTCTCGAAAACCAGACAGTGGTCTGTGAAGGAGATTGTCACTTTTGTTGTAGCAGTTTATTTGTGATTTAAGTATATTTTTTTTCGAATATTTTAGCAACTGGTGAAAGAATAGAGCATCGGTCTATAATTATTAGGGTAAAGTCAAGTAGAAATAAAATAAAATAAATAATAAACAACGACGTTTCCGTGTCTGTGTTTTGTCTCTCTCTCAATTTTAGTTCTACCTGATGACGGTTGCTTGTGTTGCAATCGAAACGTCGTACTCTATTATTTAATTGATTTTCTTTCTACGTGACCTTACCAAAAGAACCAAAGTGAAATTCTAGATTTGAAGTTTTCGCGACCGCAAGGATTCATACTCTTTCGTTTTTTCGGTAAAGTCACGTAGGTAAAATAAAATAAATGAAAACAACTAAATTAAATCACGACGTTTCGGGCACAACACAAGCGTCCTTCTTCAGGTGGGGACAACGTAGCGAAAGCACAAATGCTAGTTTACCGAAAAAAACAGTGTATGAACCAAAGTGTAAGTCCTGCAGTCACGAAAGCTCCAAATCAAGTTTAAATTATTAGGGTATTTTTTGGAGCTCGCTGGAAGCTTCTTCTTCCGGAAAGAATATTAATCTTCACGAAGATTCGTCTACTTCTTCTTGGTTCTTTCGGTAAAGTCACGTAGAAGGGAAATGATAAAATAAAAAAACAGAATAAAATATTATTTGATTTGATTATGTTTTTTTTATTTTTATGAAGAATCGTCCAGAACATCGAAATTATGCCAAAATAAGAACTTCCAGAAGTAGGCGAATTTTGATTGAAAGCTTTCGTGACTGCATGGATTCATCTTCTTTGTTCTTTCGGTAAAGTCACGTAGACGGGAAATAATAAAAAAAATACAAATAAAACTGAATAAAATATTAAATATTATTTTATTATGTTTGATTTTTATTATATATTATTTTAGTTTAGTTTTTTTTTATTGTTTTATATATATTATTATTTTATTGTTTCCCTTCAACGTGACTTTACCGAAAGAGCTAAGAATATGAATTACTGCAGTCACGAAAGATTTAAATCAAAATTTATTTTAGATGTTTTCTTTTTATTTCATCAGGTGAAGGGACCGGACTGTCCGGAGGACAGCATTGGAGTGAAAACAGCCAAGCCCAGGTCGCGTCCTTTAAGCTATGTGGGAGGAAACAGAAGCGCCTTGACAAAGGAATTAGCATAAAAAGATGATGTATAGGACCGGCACAGGGAGGGGGGGAGGGGAGTTTACATAATGTTGGTGTGAAGGGAAATAAGCTGCTGTGAAAGTTTGGGATACCACAACTTGAAAAAATATACTGTACCATTGAAAATTAGTTTAATGTTTGGTTTGATTTAGAACATCTTTCCAATGATTGCTTAATTTGAAACCATCCTCTCGGTTGAAATTGTGTCTGTGTTTGTAAATCTGAATTGCCTTGTGGACAAATCTCTGATAAAACCCCGTGGGTTTGCAGAGAACCTTGGTATCGGAGAAAACTATATCGTGATCACGCACAGCGTTGTAACAGTGATCAGCCACGGCAGAAGAATTCGTTCTGCCGTGTTTCAAATCTGATTTGTGTTCGCGAATTCGGTCAGAGACATGTCGCTTCATCTCCCCGATATAGCAGTCACCACAGGTGTAGCTCAATTTGTAAACCCCGGGGTACTGTAAGTCAGGAATGACATCCTTCACGGATGGGATCAGGTCACGGATTTTCTGTACTTTATTGAACCGGACCAGGATCTTGTGTTTGTTTAGAATTTGGGTTTCCTGTAGACAGAATGTCCCAATGAGCCATCAGGTCTCCTCTCAAACAGAACATCTTGGATGAATCAGGTTTCAAGTAGGAATCTGTGTGGGTTGGTTTCCTGTAGACAAAATGTCCCAATGAGCCATCAGGTCTCCTCTCAAACAGAACATCCAAGATGTTCTGTCTCCTCTCAAACATGGCTCATTGGGACATTCTGTCTACAGGAAACCCACCCACACAGATTCCTACTTGAAACCTGATTCCCACCACCACCCAACTCAAAATAATTCTCTCATGAAAACGTTATACCACAGGGCTCATTGCATTTCGGACCAACACCACCTGACCAGTGAATTAAAACATGTACATCTGGCCCTCAAGAGGAACGGATACCCTGACCGTACCTTCCGCCAAGCTGTTTCTCCCTCCATACAGAAACAACCACTTGATACTCCGATCAAAACCATCACACTACCATATATAGCAGGCGTTACTAAAAAAGATCTCCAAAATTCTAAACAAACACAAGATCCTGGTCCGGTTCACTACAGTACACAAAATCCGTGACCTGATCCCATCCGTGAAGGATGTCATTCCTGACTTACAGTACCCCGGGGTTTACAAATTGAGCTGCACCTGTGGTGAATGCTATATTGGGGAGACGAAGCGACATGCCTATGACCGAATTCGCGAACACAAATCAGATTTGAAACACGGCAGAACGAATTCTTCTGCCGTGGCTGGTCACTGTTACAACGCTGTGGGTGATCACGATATAGTTTTCTCCGATACCAATGTTCTCTGCAAACCCACGGGTTTTTATCAGAGATTTGTCCACGAGGCAATTCAGATTTACAAACACAGACACAATTTCAACCGAGAGGATGGTTTCAAATTAAGCAATCATTGGAAAGATGTTCTAAATCAAACCAAACATTAAACTAATTTTCAATGGTACAGTATATTTTTTCAAGTTGTGGTATCCCAAACTTTCACAGCAGCTTATTTCCCTTCACACCAGCATTATGTAAATTCCCCCCCCCCCCTCCCTGCGCCAGTCCTATACATCATCTCTTTTATGCTAATTCCTTTGTCAATGCGCTTCTGTTTCCTCCCACACAGCTTAAAGGACGCGACCTGGGCTTGGCTGTTTTCACTCCAACGCTGTCCTCTGGACAATCCGGTCCTTTCACCTGATGGAGGCCACTTGTGTTGTGGCCGAAACGTCGTGATTTTTTGTTATTTTTTTTTACCTACATGACTTTACCGAATAGAACCAAAGAGTATGGATCCTTGTAGTCACGAAAGCTTCAAATCTAGAATTTCTTTTTATTATTTTATTATTTCCCTTCTACGTGACTTTACCGAAAAAAACAAGAAGATGAATCCCTGCAGTCACGAAAGCTTTAAATCAAAATTCGTCTACTTCTGGAAGTTATAATTTTGGCATAATTTCGATGTTCTGGAAGATTCTTCAAATTTTGAAGGCGTCTTCAACTTCTGGAAGAATCTTTATTTTGACTTAAAACTATCGTGACTGCAGTAATTCATATTCTTGGTTCTTTCGGTGAAGTCACGTAAATATAATTAAATAAAAATGATAATAAAAGCTATTCTTTTAATTTCAATTTATTTATTTTTATTTTCTATCTACGATACTTTACCGAAATCACCAAGAATAAGAATCTTTATATTTTGTGTTTGTTACACGGATGGATGATCCCGTTCAGCCACCTACACGGCTGTCTTGACAGGAGAGATGCGTGGTGCGTGAGAGAACAGTAACAGAGCTTAGACAGAAACATCACAGGGAACGAACAGAGTCAAGGGCCCTTGAGGAATATTGCACAACTAACAGGCGAGGTATGTAAGGGTCGTAAATGAAACCCGAATTAAAAAAAAACAGTACAAGTTTAACATGGCAAGGTAGGTGCAGGCGCACGTAAAGTCACGTAGATAGAAAAATAAGAATAAAACTTAAAAATAATAAAATGAAAACAAAAACCACGACGTTTGATCGCAACACAAGCAGTCGTCATCAAGAAAAAAGGGGGGGGGGGGGGTTCGCCTCTAAAGGCAAACAGTTTATAAAGGTTTAGAGATGGGCGTAGCCCAAGTGTGTCAGCAGCATGGGTGGGGCAGTTAATGTTAATGTGGGCCGGCAGTGGGTCTCCAACCTCCACCGTCAGCAGTGTGGGTGTGTAGAGCGAGGTGCAATTTTTGCCTGGAGGCCCTTTTGGTGGAGACCCACTGTCTAACACAAAGCAGTAACGGCCCCGTACACCCGATACACTGAGGAGGTAGTCCCTCCGAACTAATACGCCTCTCACTGGCTAATCTAACCCTTCTTGAGTGAAGCTTGGTCTTCACTGGTTTATAAGCTGGAGCCTACCCTTGCCACGGGTACGGCTCTGCCCATTGGGTTCTTCTCTTCAGGAGGCTTCTTGGTCTTTGGGTGGACGACGAATGCCGGGACCGTTCAGAGGTCCGGCTTTTATACAGGTCCGTGGCTCGCTCCGCCCCGGCCACGCCTTCCTTCCAGAATCTTCCACCAGGTCCTGGGAGGGTGACATCATCCCCCAGCCCCCTCCTGGGGTCTGGGGTCCGCGTCACTGGATCCGCTATCCCATGGGGCAGGGGTGGGGAATCTTTTTTCTGCCAAGGGCCATTTGGATATTTATATAACATCATTTCGTGGGCCATACAAAATTATCAACTTAAAAATTAGCCTGTTATATTTGGTCAAACATTTAATTAACTCGCCCCTAATGCGATGGCTGAAACTGCTTCTCTTTGGCGAGGTGTGTGATGATGTTAGCTGGTATTTACGATGTTGCTACTCGCGATTGCTTTTCCAGGTTTGCTCCTAGATTTATTGAATTTCGAGTCCCGCCTGTGGTTTCCTTGGCAGGGCCAGAGACTAAATGATTTTGTGGGCCTTATACGGCCCGCGGGCCGGACGTTCCCCACCCCTGCCATAGTCCTTCGAAACTGGGCTCAGTCATTCTTCCGCCACCCATTGACACGTGTGGGATACTACCAGCTGACAGGATGGGAAGTGCACAATAACACCTCGACACGTGGACGCCTGGGGAGTAACGTGGCGATGTCCCAGGGGGGTCACGTGAGGTGATTTATAAACGCGTGAAATCACAATACCTGAGAGTCATTGGGTGAATAATCACGTTGTATGAATCTGCGAAAATAAAATAACTACGATGACATTTGATTCCACGCGGTCACCAAGAACAATATAAAAGACAAAGAGGCCGATATAAAAGACGTTTATAAACTCACCGATCATAATACAATGCGGGTACGAATGACGCCACGCCTACACAGAGCATCCGCTAAAATTTGTTTGAATTCTCCCAAAGTTGACTCGCTCGTTAGGATGACGATACCTTACAAAATGGACAATTGCTTCAAATGTTGACGATTATTGTCCATGCCTACGTGTGTTTCCTCAGAACCATGTTGGATCAGGCATAGTCACTTTAAGATCTTCTTTGGTTCTTTCGGTAAAGTCACGTAGAATGAGAATAAAATAATAAATTGATAAAATAAAATAACGCAATAATATTCTCACTCAGAATATTATTGTGTTATTTTATTTTATCTATTTATTCTTTTATTTCTATTTATTATTATTTATTCTATTTATTATTTTATTCTCATTCTACGTGACTTTACCGAAAGAACCAAAGAAGATGAATCCTTGCAGTCACGAAAGCTTTAAATCGAAATTTCACTTTAAGATGTTTTCTTGTTAATGTTTTTTGTTTGTTGCGGTTGCACCCGATTCAAGAACCGAATGGCTCACAGGGCTATACCAAATAAATGAAACTGAAAGGGAGGTGGGGTGGAGTTACTTGGTTTAAACAAAATTCAACACGGTAGCCAAGCAAGGTTCGGGACAACTGATGTGGTAATACATGCAGACGCTGTCCAGGCTCAACAGCTGCTGAGCTTCCGATCTGTCGGTATTCGGGCACGTTCTTCCTTCAACATATCTCCAACACACCGCTGTGTTGGAGAGCAAATACACAACGTACTCGGATTGTAAATGTTGTGGATTTGCTCTCCAACATACAACCGGTGTGCTGTACTCGTAACGAATTGGCACGTTCCGTTTACAAACCTTACTAATTGACTGTTTCCGGTGGTGGCGGATTTGACGACACATTTCTATTTACGCGATCTAACCCAACAAAAAAAACCTACATCATGGATTTATCCAGTTTATCATCATCGATTTTCCGGCTGCTGCTTCCAATGTTATCCACCAGGTCTGGGGCCGATTCGGCGAAATCGGTAAATTCGAAATCGGCAAATCCGTTCCAAAGGTGATTGCCACTTTGTGCGTGTGGCAAAACAAAGGTAGCTCCACTTGATTTCAGTGTTCAATAGATACGGTACATTATACACGACATGCAACTACTTAAACAATGAACATACTGCATGTATATACATCAGCCCATGCATGAGTCTTTGAGATTGGAGTTGTAAGTTCGGTACAGTGATAATAGGGTTTTCCCCTTTTTTCTGGAAGCAAAACTGAAACCTTTTTACGAGGATTCATGTCTGCATTAACCACAATACTTTCAGACAAAATGTAGTGTTCGATTTCACTCGGACAACTTTTGTCTTTCTTTGAACACCGCTTTATTTACAACTCTTGGCATGTCCTCAATACTTCACAGTATCCATGTTGCCACGGCTCGCTCGCCGTGCTTCACTCGACTCGCTCGCCACCTTTGTCTCTCCACTCCCCACGATTACTTCGCTTACTCTGCCGCTAACTTCTTCGTTTCCGCTCTTCGCTATCACCGCCGCTATGCTCTCTCCACTGCTAACTGCTTCGTGTCTGCTCTCCGCTATCACCGTCACTATGCTCTCTCCACTGCTAACTGCTTCGTCTCTGTTCGCCGCTATTACTGTCACTATGCTCTCTCCACTGCTAACTGCTTCGTCTCTGTTCAGCTCCGCTATCGCTACGCTCTCTCCACTGCTGGCTGCTTCTCTTCTTCAGCTCCGCTATCGCTGCGCTGTTTCCAAGCTCCGTCTCCAACTCTGTCTCCCCGCAACTCTGTCACTCCAACTCTCTGTCTCCAAGCTCTCCACACTTGAATTCCCCGCTGTTGACTCCAACTTCAATTTCCCCCACTGTTCACTCCAAGCTCTCCAACTTCAACTCCCCGCTTCAATTGCTGACCCCCCCAATTTATCCCCGCTCTCATTACTCCCCAATTAATTAACCTGCGTCCCAACGGCACTCCGCGTGACCGTACACCTGTTCCTCGCCAGACTTCAAGATGCCCCTCCAGCCTTGGCAATAGCACCAACCAATCACAGCCGTCCTTGGCTTTCCCAGCTTAATTGCCCTCACATAACCTGTACTGTATTTGCCTTCGCTACAGGCTGACCCAACATAACCCGTACTGTCTGTGTTATGTAATCACGCTGTTTCCACTACGCACCTTCCTATTCCACTACAAAAATGCAAACAAAAACATACTATAATATATGCATTGTCCTTGAAACTGATTGGTCCACACCAGAGACGGCTTTCTTTTGAGCCTCGACCCAATTGGTGCTCGACCAGAGGACATCAAAAGGCGTACAGATCAAAGGCAATGCACTATCAAAGTAATGAGGGCTCGGGGTGAGCATCTACATACGGTACAGTGATTACAGTAACTTTTTAAAGTAGGATATTTCTGCATGTTTATTTATGCCAATTTCATACAGTAATCCCTAATAGAGGTTTTGTTTGGGTTAGATAGCGTTAATATAAATGTGTTGTTAAACCCGCCACCAACAAATTAAAACTCTAAAAATAACACATATAACAACACCGAACAATGTCCTACAAAATGTGCAAAAACAAGCTATTTTAAATAATACTCTCTGATTCTTTCGGTAAAGTCACGTAGATAGAAAAAACAATAAAAGAAAACACGACGTTTCGGTCGCAACACAAGTGTCCGTCTTCAGGTGAGAAACGTCTTCAAGGAATTTTAAATAATGATGGGAATGATGAGTCATGATTATCCGGCGTTTTTAAAAATCCGGCTCCCTTGAAACCGCCGTTTAATCGATGATCGACTTTAAGTCTGTATGTCTGTATGACGATGTCTCTATGATTGCATGTCTGTATGACGATGTCTCTATGATTGTATTGTATGTCTGTATGACTGGATGTCTGTGCCTCCACATCAATGTTTTGACAGAAAGAGGTGAATTATCTATGGGACCTTTTTTGCCAGTGTTAAAAAATGATGAAAAACAAGAATAGGTTTTATCCTTTCTCGCAACAACACCGGAGTTGTGTTAAGACGTTCAAACACCAAATAGAAACCTTTTGCAGGGAATCAAGTACAGTACTGCATTAACCACACACAGTACTTGTGACAAAACCTACAAACATGCTCTGATAGTATATGTGTAGTGACTAACTCGGAGTCGATAAGACTTGGAGGCACTTCTTTATTCACGAGCACCATCGGGATCAACACACTTAATATTTAGTCCGTCCCGTTATCCGCGACGCTACTCAGCCAGGACAGCTGGTGGGCTGCCTGACTAGCGGTGCCCCGAGGTGGTAGAGACGGAGAAGACAACAAGAATAATAATGGCGACGATGGACTTGGGCAGCACGACGGGGATCCCACTCCAACGACAGCCTCGAGGCCCCCACGGGGGCCCCCCCTTATATACTCCCAGCGTGGCCTCGCCCCGCCCCCGGTCACGCCCCCTTTCTGGAACCTACCAGCGGGTTCTTGGTGTGCCCCTTCCGTGACCTTTCCCCTAGATCCCCTTCTCGTGTCTATCACGTGGCCTGCTGACGTCAGAGCTGCCGTACGCCGCCGATGCCCTGTTCTGCCAGCAGCCAGCGTTATGCCACTACATTTGTATGCATTGTCTTCTAAAACTGATTGGCCTACACCGAAGAGAGACATCTTTATGGCCTTGTCTCACCAGCGGTGTTAGGCCAGAGAACGCCAAAAGACGAAGGCTACAAAGACAATACAAGTATCAGGGCACGTCTAGCTCGCGTCGAGCAGTTAGTTATACCTGTGGCACTTTTAGAGGTGAATTGTCTGCTTAATATTGTCTTAATTATCTTCTCCGCAGAGACGAGAGTGGTGATTCTGTGTTGAGTATTGTATCTGAGTTTTGTGTCGGACTAGGACCCATATATTGCCTACAACAACATCTGAAAGGTCACCAGCATTGGTTCCAGCAAGGCTGACTCTGCTGATGAGACACCGAATGTCGAAACCGAGCCCTTGCCTGAAACAACATCTGAAAGTTCACCAGCATTGGTTCAAGCAAGGCTGACCCTGCTGATGAGACACCGAATGTCTAAACCGAGCCCTTGCCTGAAACAACATCTGAAAGTTCACCAGTATTGGTTCAAGGCAAGCTCACTCAGAATCACAATCATTATTTAGACTGGAGGAATACGATGAGCTATGAAGCTTTTTGAAATAATTTATTCCAATAGGACATCTGCTGATGAGAGTGTCGAAACCGCGCCAGACTTTCGCTTGTGTTGAACCAATGCTGCTGAAAGTGTGCACTCACAGAAGTCAGTGTGGCTGATGGGATGGGTAAACAAAATGTGGAAAGAGTTCTGCTTAGGAGGTTTGTTAAACGAGTTGCTCCTTGATTTGGCCTGCAGGTGGCGCTATGGCATCTTGGCTGGAGACTGCCCAGACTCAACTGCTGACACCCAAGGTAACACCGGTGCCCCCCATGTCTCCTGCTGCCCCCTATTCCCCAGGTCTCCTGCTGCCCCCTACACCCCATGTCCCCTGCTGTCCCCTACTCCCCAGGCCTCCTGCTGCCCCCTACACCCCAGGTCTCCTGCTGCCCCCTACTCCCCATGTCTCCTGCTGCCCCCTACTCCCCAGGTCTCCTGCTGCCCCCTACTCCCCATGTCTCCTGCTGCCCCCTACTCCCCAGGTCTCCTGCTGCCCCCTACTCCCAAGGCCTCCTGCTGCCCCCTACTCCCTAGAACTCCTGCTGCCCCCTACTCCCCAGGTCTCCTGCTGCCCCCTACTCCCCAGGACTCCTGCTGCCCCCTACACCCCATGTCTCCTGCTGCCCCCTATTCTCCAGGTCTCCTGCTGCCCCCTCAGCACACCTGGCTGAAAGACGGTCGCGTGGGCACAAAGACAGACAGGTGGTTAGGTATGTAGAAGGATACTATATATACAGGCCGTCCATAAATGACGTCACGCGATTTTGGACGATTTTTGACGCCCCCCTCGTCACACGGCGTCACAAAAAGTCAGACCCCCCTTCAAATATGACGTCACAAAGCTCTGCCCCCCCCCCCCAAAAAACATGCTTCAAATCGCTTTAAACTATTGTCATTGTAGTGCGTATTTAATGTGGCGCTGCACTCTGATGTTGTAGGAGGAAAATATTTATTAGAAAGTATATTTAATTAAGTAGAAGGTGTTGTCTATATTTATTTAAAGTTGCGCATTTTGATGTGACGTCACATTTCTCCCCCCCCTCCCCCCTTGTCACACATCGTCACAAATGTCTGATCCTCTCCGAGGTGCGTGACGTCATTTATGGACGGCCCTATAGGAAGGTAGATGCAATACACCACTAGGTAGGTAGAAATTTTAGTATACAAGTGGGTGGAGCGGTGGCGCAGTGATTAGGTCATTGCACCACGACCCTGACGATCTGAGTTTGAATCCCGGACACGGCTAACATCAGTGGCGAGTGATATCTGAAGCGGTCCCGGGCCACCTCACCAATTCGCATACGTGACGAGCCTCGCACTTTCAAGGGCCCCGAGCCAAATGCTTTCAAGAAAATCAATTCGGGTTCAGTGATTCTGCACTTGCTCTATTACTATAGTACTATACCGCCTTCAACTTTTACGAACGACTGGGTGTTTCAGGTTAGCGATTTGTCGTGTTATCTGGCCGTATAGCAAATGAAAACATTCAATTACTTAACTATGCGAGTTAAACAGGTGTATTTTTAAAAATAAAAATATAGGGCCCCTTTATACCATACGCTACAGGCCCCCGCGCTAGCTTCATGCGGCACTGTGTGCTGAGCCTGCCAGCGATATCCCTCGACACGGGGGTGGGGGGGTGGAGCGCGTGGAGTGAGCGCGGCAGAGGAGTGAGCGCGGCAGAGGAGCCGCGCTCACTCCGCTCCGAGTTCCAGTGGCTCCACGCCGCGGTTTGCTCCTCGCTGGGGACGAAGGTCGAGTTCCTGCTCCACTCCCTCTCTCTTCCTGCCCCACTCCCTCTCTCACTCTCCCTTAACTCTCCCGTCACTCAGCACAGCTACAGGATTCACTCTCTCTTAACTCTCCCCAAGCAAACTCTCCCCTCACTCAGCACAGCGCCAGGATTCACTCTCCCCGAACTCTCCCCAGCAAACTCTCCCGTCACTCAGCACAGCCCCAGGATTCACTCTCCCCAAACTCTCCTCAGCAAACTCTCCCCAAGCAAACTCTCCCGTCACTCAGCACAGCCCCAGGATTCACTCTCCCCAAACTCTCCCCAAACTCTCCCCAGCAAACTCTCCCGTCACTCAGCACAGCTACAGGATTCACTCTCCCCAAACTCTCCTCAGCAAACGCTCCCGTCACTCAGCACAGCCCCAGGATTCACTCTCCCCAAACTCTCCTCAGCAAACTCTCCCGTCACTCAGCACAGCTACAGGATTCACTCTCCCCGAACTCTCCCCAGCAAACTCTCCCGTCACTCAGCACAGCCCCAGGATTCACTCTCCCCAAACTCTCCCCAGCAAAACTCTCCCGTCACTCAGCACAGCTACAGGATTCACTCTCCCCAAACTCTCCCCAAGAAAACTCTCCCGTCACTCAGCACAGCTACAGGATTCACTCTCCCCAAACTCTCCCCGAACTCTCCCGTCACTCAGCACAGCCCCAGGATTCACTCTCCCCAAACTCTCCCCGAACTCTCCCGTCACTCAGCACAGCTACAGGATTCACTCTCCCCAAACTCTCCCCGAACTCTCCCGTCACTCAGCACAGCCCCAGGATTCACTCTCCCCAAACTCTCCCCAGCAAACTCTCCCGTCACTCACCACAGTCCCAGGATTCACTCTCCCTTAACTCTCCCCAAGCAAACTCTCCCCTCACTCAGCACAGCTACAGGATTCACTCTCCCCAAACTCTCCCTTAACTCTCCCGCCACTCAGCACAGCCCCAGGATTCACTCTCCCGAGCTCTCCCGTCACAGCCCCGGGGGTTCCCTCTCCCCTCCCTCTCGCCAAACTCTCCCCTCACCCGGCACAGCTCCGCTGCTCCGTACTCCCCCTCCCTCTCATCTCCGCTCCCTCTCTACTCCCTCTCTCCTCCCTCTCCCCCTCCTTCTCATCTCCCCTCCCTCTCCCCTCCCTCTCTCCCTCCCTCTCATCTCCCCTCCCTCTCCCCCTCCCTCTCATCTCCCCTCCCTCTCCCCCTCTCATCTCCCTCTCCCCTCCCTCTCCCCCTCCCTCTCATCTCCGTCTCCCCGCCCCTGCGAGAGCGAGCTGGTGGAGGGAAGAGAGTCTCAGTGCAGCGCGGAGAGAGACGGCGGAGACAGAGAGAGAGAGACTCGGGCAGAGTGAGAGAGAGACACAGGAGGAGGAGGAGGAGAGAGAGACAGGAGGAGGAGGAGGAGGTGGGGGAGAGACAGGAGGAGGAGGGGGGAGAGACAGGAGGAGGAGGGGGGAGAGACAGGAGGAGGAGAGAGACACAGGAGGAGGAGGAGGGGGGAGAGACAGGAGGAGGAGGTGGGGGAGAGACAGGAGGAGGAGGAGGTTCTGAGACGCAGGGGAAACGTCAAGGATCGTGGAGCAAAACGTTGGATTTGTCAACTCGGAGCGCATCTCCTCGACAGAGGCTGCAACGTCTCTCCGCCACCCACCGCCCTCACCTCCTCACCCACCGCGCTCACCTCCTCACTCCTCGCCCTCACCTGTGCGGTTCTCCTGCCACACGCCGGGATGCGGCGCGGGTCCTTGCTCCTCGGCTTGGCCGTCGGACTCCTCGCCGCTGCCGCCGTGAGTACAGGGGGCGTCTGGGCGGTCACGGGGTTGTCTGTGATGTCTGAGTGAGCGGAGTAGTCACTAGTGGGTTGTCTGTGATGTCTGAGTGAGCGGGTGGAGTAGTCACTAGTGGATGTCTGTGATGTCTGAGTGAGTGGGTGGAGTAGTCACTAGTGGATGTCTGTGATGTCTGAGTGAGTGGGTGGAGTAGTCACTAGTGGGTTGTCTGTGATGTCTCAGTGAGCGGGTGGAGTAGTCACTAGTGGATGTCTGTGATGTCTGAGTGAGTGGGTGGAGTAGTCACTAGTGGGTTGTCTGTGATGTCTGAGTGAGCGGGTGGAGTAGTCACTAGTGGGTTGTCTGTGATGTCTGAGTGGGTGGAGTAGTCACTAGTGGATGTCTGTGATGTCTGAGAGAGTGGGTGGAGTAGTCACTAGTGGGTTGTCTATGATGTCTGAGTGAGCGGGTGGAGTAGTCACTAGTGGTATCTGTGATGTCTGAGTGAGCGGGTGGAGTAGTCACTAGTTGGTTGTCTGTGATGTCTGAGTGGGTGGAGTAGTCACTAGTGGATGTCTGTGATGTTTGAGTGAGTAGGTGGAGTAGTCAATAGTGGATGTCTGTGATGTCTGAGTGAGTGGGTGGAGTAGTCACAACTGGGTTGTCTGTGATGTCTGAGTGAGTGGGTGGGGTAGTCACTAGTGGGTGTCTGTGATGTCTGAGTGAGCGGGTGGAGTAGTCACTAGTGGGTTGTCTGTGATGTCTGAGTGGGTGGAGTAGGCACTAGTGGGTGTCTGTGATGTCTGAGTGAGTGGGTGGAGTAGTCACTAGTGGGTGTCTGTGATGTCTGAGTGAGCGGGTGGAGTAGTCACTAGTGGGTTGTCTGTGATGTCTGAGTGAGTGGGTGGGGTAGTCACTAGTGGGTGTCTGTGATGTCTGAGTGAGCGGGTGGAGTAGTCACTAGTGGGTTGTCTGTGATGTCTGAGTGAGTGGGTGGGGTAGTCACTAGTGGGTGTCTGTGATGTCTGAGTGAGTGGGTGGAGTAGTCACTAGTGGTGTCTGTGATGTCTGAGTGGGTGGAGTAGTCACTAGTGGGTTGTCTGTGATGTCTGAGTGAGTGGGTGGAGTAGTCACTAGTGGTGTCTGTGATGTCTGAGTGAGTGGGTGGAGTAGTCACTAGTGGTGTCTGTGATGTCTGAGTGGGTGAAGTCGTCACTAGTGGGTTGTCTGTGATGTCTGAGTGAGTGGGTGGAGTAGTCACTAGTGGATGTCTGTGATGTCTGAGTGAGTGGGTGGAGTAGTCAATAGTGGATGTCTGTGATGTCTGAGTGGGTGGAGTAGTCACTAGTGGGTTGTCTGTGATGTCTGAGTGAGCGGGTGGAGTAGTCACTAGTGGTTGTCTGTGATGTCTGAGTGAGCGGGTGGAGTAGTCACTAGTGGTGTCTGTGATGTCTGAGTGAGCGGGTGGAGTAGTCACTAGTGGGTTGTCTGTGATGTCTGAGTGAGTGGGTGGAGTAGTCACTAGTGGGTTGTCTGTGATGTCTGAGTGAGCGGGTGGAGTAGTCACTAGTGGGTTGTCTGTGATGTCTGAGTGAGCGGGTGGAGTAGTCACTAGTGGATGTCTGTGATGTCTGAGTGGGTGGAGTAGTCACTACTGGGTTGTCTGTGATGTCTGAGTGAGCGGGTGGAGTAGTCACTAGTGGGTTGTCTGTGATGTCTGAGTGAGCGGGTGGAGTAGTCACTAGTGGATGTCTGTGATGTCTGAGTGAGCGGGTGGAGTAGCCACTAGTGGGTTGTCTGTGATGTCTGAGTGAGTGGGTGGAGTAGTCACTAGTGGGTTGTCTGTGATGTCTGAGTGAGCGGGTGGAGTAGTCACTAGTGGTTGTCTGTGATGTCTGAGTGAGCGGGTGGAGTAGTCACTAGTGGATGTCTGTGATGTCTGAGTGAGCGGGTGGCGTAGTCACTAGTGGTTGTCTGTGATGTCTGAGTAAGCGGGTGGAGTAGTCACTAGTGGATGTCTGTGATGTCTGAGTGAGCGGGTGGAGTAGCCACTAGTGGGTTGTCTGTGATGTCTGAGTGAGTGGGTGGAGTAGTCACTAGTGGGTTGTCTGTGATGTCTGAGTGAGCGGGTGGAGTAATCACTAGTGGTTGTCTGTGATGTCTGAGTGAGCGGGTGGAGTAGTCACTAGTGGATGTCTGTGATGTCTGAGTGAGTGGGTGGAGTAGTCACTAGTGGGTTGTCTGTGATGTCTGAGTGAGCGGGTGGAGTAGTCACTAGTGGTTGTCTGTGATGTCTGAGTGAGCGGGTGGAGTAGTCACTAGTGGGTTGTCTGTGATGTAGTCATGAGGTGGTCCCGGGATGTTTGTTGGGAGCAGTCGGCGTGCAGTCACGGGATCGTCTCTGCTGGTTGTGCAGTCACGGATGGATGTTTGGGGGGTTGTCCAGTCACGAGAGGGGGGTGCAGCAGTCACGGGGGACGCGGGGGGGGGGGTACCTGGTGGTGTACATCACGCGTGTGTGGTCACGGTGGGGGGGGGGGGGGCTCTGTCTACACGGGGGTGCACTCACGGAGGGCTATGGGGGGCACGAGTGAGTGTGTGTCCGTGTGTCTATATGCGGCAGTGTAGCGGTTTGCGCGCTGCGCTACGAATCATGCGACCCGGGTTTCGATTCCAGCTCAAGGCCAACACCAGTGACGATTATCTGAACCGGTCCTGGGCCACCCCCCTAGGTCGACTCAGCCTCAAACTGAGTACCTGGTACGACGTGAAAAACATCGCCACTATGGAGACAAAGGCGGCCGGGCGTGGTGCTGGCCACCCAAACCCCCTCGTGTGCCGTGCCAGTCTTCATAGCTGCTCGCTAACAACAGCACTTGCCCCAAAAGTCTCTGTAGACTATACGGAGCGTCTTTGTCTTCGTGCGTGCACATGTGTCTCTGCGTGTGTATGTGAGAGGGGGGGGAGTGGTGGTGCAGTGGTTAGCGCGCAGCGCTACGAACCCGGCGACTCGAGGTCGATTCCCGCTCACGGCCATCAACACTGGTGACGATTACTGTATCTGAACCCGGTGCTGTGTGTGCAATCATCGCCACTGGGGAGACAAAGGCGGCCTGGGCGTGGTGCTGGCCACCCATCCCCCCACCCCCCCTCGTGTGCCACAGTGCCGGCCTTCATTGGTGCTCGCGAAACAGCACTTGCCCCAAAACGTCTATGAAGGCTATACGGGGGATCTGTGTTGTCTCTGTGTGCGTGTCTGTGTGTGTGTTTGTGTCGCGATTGGAGGTCACGCTCTCGAAGCAATCGGGAAGCCGTGGGTGGTGGTGGTGAGCGTGGTGGTGAGCGTGGTGGTGAGCGTGGTGCTGAGCGTGGTGGTGAGCGTGGTGCTGAGCGTGGTGGTGAGCGTGGTGGTGAGCGCTCGCCAGATGCCACCGAGCGCTGTTGCCAGCTCAGTCTTCTCATCTGGGGCCAACTTCACCCGCGCCCTTTTTAAATATAGCAGCGTGTGGCCTTCTCTGTGTTCGCGTGTACAAAGACCCCCCACCCCCCTCGCTCCGTGTAGCCGTGTAGTCTTTAACAGAATCTTGGGCAGGGGGCGGGGGGTGTTGTTAGCGAGCACCATTGGGCCAGGATGTGCCAGGGCCATACAAAATATTGTTTTAAGTTGTGTGAACACACGCCCTGGGGAGCCGAGGAGGGAGGGAGGTTATCCTGCAGAATTGTCTCACTTTGCACACACGCGCACACGCGCACACACACGCGCACAACGCACACACACACACGCGCGCACACGCGCTAAGACAAAGATCCCCCCGTGTAGCCTGTAACAGACTGTAGGGGCAAGGGCTGTTCGCGAGTAGCAGCACCTATGAAGGCCGGCACGGCACACGAGGGGGTGGGTGGCCAGCACCACGCCCGACCGCCTTTGTCTCCCCAGTGACGATGTTTACACATCGCACCAGGTACCCATTTGAGGCTGAGCCGACCTTGGGGAGGCCCGGGATCGGTTCAGATAGTCGTCACCGGTGTTGGCCGTGAATGGGGATCGAACTCGGGTCGCCGGGTTCGTAGCGCTAACCGCTACACCACCGCTCCCCACTACTACACACACACATCTACACACACGCACATACACACACCTACACACACGCACAAACGCACATACACACAGCTAAACACGCACACACACACAGCTACACACACACACAGCTACACACACAGCTACACACACAGCTACACACACACACACAGCTACACACGCACACACAGCTACACACGCACACACAGCTACACACGCACACACAGCTACACACACAGCTACACACACGCAGTGGCTCGCAAGCAGCAGCAGCTGGCACCACGTGGAGAGAGACAAGGCTGCTCCTCCTCCTGTCTCTCTCTCACTTGTCCCGAGTCTTTCTGTCTCCGTGTCTCCTGTTCCCCGTCTCTCTCCGCGCTACACTGAGACTCCCTCCCTCTCACCCTCCCTCCGAGTGGTCATGTTTTTATTTTGACCAAAGAAGAGCAACTACTGCCAATTCGGCTCGAAGTGATGAAGCCATCCAGTTGTTGAGGTTTGGTGAATCGTAGCCAGAGTGCCACCCACCCACTCACCCTCACGTGTATATTTGGAGCAGTGCAGAGTTACTCGCTCCACGGTTTGGAGTTGTTCGTGGCCTCAGTTGCACGCATAAGAGAGAGAGGGGGAGAGAGCGCGTAGTCTCTGATTCTCCACTTATGCTACGAGAGCATCTTCCGGCACGACGGGGATCATGGTGACGTTGACGATGGTCGTCGTGTAAGCCCCAGTCAATGTACGTATGTCGAACTTCTTTCGCACCGTACGTAGCCGATCGTGCGAATCGGAGGGTGCTGGGGAAAGGACACCAAAGCAAGCACAAGGAGCAGTTCTCAAGTCATTCGTTTCCGATCGAGACGATTTAGGCCTGCGCAGCTCCAGCGTGGCTTCCGAAATGTCCGAAAGCGCGCCGATGATTACGGCACGAACCTGTTCAAGACGGCACGACACCTCCTCTTATGTTATATTATAAGACAGGGTGCATTACGATATGATATATTATATTACACCCCTCTCTTATATAATAACGGCACGGCGTGTCCAAGACGCTTTGTCCGAGTCCGCGTTCGTGGAGGGACAGGGCAGCCCTGCCACGGCGTGGGTCTGCGGCCTCGCCCGTGCCGGCGGCCGCTCTCTCCCTGCACGTTCGGCACGGACCGACGGCGCGCGCGCGGTGGAGGCCACCGGTGCCAGAAGGCCGCGCGGCCTGCGCCGGGACGCCCCGTGGAGGGCGGCCATCGGGCGCCGCGGCGTCATCTCACCTGGGGGGACGGCCTCGCCGAGTCTCGAGGAGGCTCGAATCTGTTGCGAAAGGGCCCGGGCCCCGCGCTCCACTTTCCATCCGCGAGTGTCGTTTTGGGGGCTCTGCTTTTCGATTTTGTTTGACCCCCGGGATAGGAGTCACCCGGCGCGGGGGCCGGGAGGGGAGCTCACCAAAAATGGCAAAAGCAAAGCGAATATGTTACAGCGAAGAAGCAATTAGAAATTGGGTTACAAAAACAACAACAAATACGGCCACGGGGTCTTGGTTGGTGGCGGTGGTGGCGGTGCAGCGTGGCCCGGTTGGCATGCGTAGCTCGGTCAACGAATTCAACGCGGTGCCCAATTACTCGCCCTCGTCGTGGCCCTGCGGCGCCGGCACCCCTCTGAGTCGTGGGGGCCGCTTGCTGCAGTTGCACCGCCTTCACACTCGACAGCCGCGCCCACTCGCTGGAGACCCCGGAGAAGAGCCACCGCCACATATATAGGAGGGCCTAATGGACGGCAGCTCCACGCAGACCGTTTCAATAATCTATCCTTGTGGCGACCTCTCAGCTCAGGCCTACCACATCTGAATAATTCACAAGTGTCCGTCAGTCACGCTGCGGTGCCTTGCATCTCAGTTCCAACCAGGCTCAAGCCCCGCTTAGCTTCTGAGGTCCGATAAGACCAAGGTGCCTTGCCGGGCGATTTTGCCACGACTTACCGTGAATCCCAGACCGTACTTGGACTTGTGCCGAGCTCGCCGTGAATACCCCGGCTCAGACAAGAGGCCCAATCCACCCTCGTCCCCCTTGAACGCGGAGCGTAGGTTGGCCCGCTGCTCCTCTTCAGCCTAAACCGATGAAACGTCCTGGACAGGCCCAGCGGTGTGGCTTCCCTGCAAGGCTCGTGAGAACATCTGGAAATTGTCGTGGGTTCAAATAAAATTTTGACTTCCACGTTCAATTCATGCTGCAGGCAAAGTGGCGGGGCTTCCTGAGCAGTGGGCGGGGCCACCTGAGCAGTGGGCGGGGCTACATGAGCATTGGACGGGGGCAACCTTAGCAGTGGGCGTGAATACTTGACCAGTGGGCGTGGTTACCTGAGCAGTGGCGTGGCAACTTGAGCAGTAGGCGCGGGTGCCTTAGCAGTGGGCGTGGCTGCATGAGCAGTGGGCAGGGCCAACTTGAGCAGTGGGACAGAGCTGGGGAGGAAACCACTGTCACTGCGTTGGGGCGGTGCTGGTGGTTGAGTGGGCGTGGCTATGCAAAAGTAGGCGGGGCCGCAGGAGGCAGGGGCTGCGAGCTCAGGCATGGGCTGTCCCGGTTCCTGGAGACGTTCCCAATAAGCGGCATAGCTCACCGAGTGTGCAGGCAGTGAAACTGCACTTGGGGGGGGGGGGGGTCGTGAGGCGGAGGGGCCCAGGCGCTGGAATTGGCCAGGGGGGCACTGATTTATTCCCCGCACCAAGGCCGATGCTGACCACGTCACGCCACTGGTGGGTGAATTATGGATATACTTTTTCTATTGATTACTTGACAATTTTTTGAGTCGCTCAGAACTCAGGAGGCCTGAAAGGGCAGACCTTCATTTTAACTGGGCACACCACGTCCTGTATGCCTCTCGCTCTGCCTGCGACTACGAGTCGCGTGGCGCCTACTCACGGTGGTGAGAAATTTACTACCTTGCCTGGTACGCAGGAGGTCGTGGGTTCGATCCCGACCCTGATGCCTGCTGCTGTATATTTGGAGTTTGCGTGTCTCTCTCTCTCTCATCATCATCACCGTGGCTATGAGACGTTAACTACCTCGCCTGGTACGCAGGAGGTCGTGGGTTCGATACCGACCCTGATGCCTGCTGCTGTATATTTGGAGTTTGCGGTGTCTCTCTCTCATCATCATCATCATTACGGTGGCTAGGAGATGTTAACTACCTCGTCTGGTATGCAGGAGGTCGTGGGTTCGATCCCGACCCTGATGCCTGCTGCTGTATATTTGGAGTTTGCGGTGTGTCTCTCTCCTCGTGGTCGCATGGATCTTTTTCCGGGTCCTCCGGTTTTTCCCTCCACATTTAGAATCAACGTGCATTTAGAGAATTTGCCTGCCATACATTTCGACGTGATAAGCCACTTTGTTGAGCTATCATTTGTGGCCAGGTCGCTTCTGACAAAAGAGCCATGCAGCTCAGTGGGCCTTACCTGATAAAATAAAAAAAATAGTTCAGTTGAGAAGTTTCTACTCCAGTCTACCAGCGATCCGGATAATATTCAGTGAAGCCCTGCTTGAGAGTGATTTGCTATCAAAGTGTGCAGACGGTGCAACTGCCCTGGGGCGGTGCTGAGTAATGTGCACAGCGGTACCCGAGCCTCCGAGCTACAACAAAGCCAGGACGCATCGGGGGGAGGAGGATATCGCAACGATTCCGGGGGAGGGGAGGACTACGCAGGACTGTGATGTCTCGAGTGAGTGGTGAATTATTATGATTGCGCCTCTGACAGAAAGCAGAGTCTTCAGCGTCCCGGGAAGACTTGCAGACTTCACAAGGCACCAGCTGCCTCCTCCTCCTCCTCTTCCTCCTCCTCCTCCTCCTCAGAGGACGATGATGGGAAAAGCAGAATAGATCACGCCTCCTTCCCATGTCTCCACGTGCTTTATTTTTCTTGCTATTTTAATTCTCACATAACATCAGCCGCACGGCGACGCTGGGAGTGCATGTTATTACTATTATTTTTTATCTTTGTCATCAAGATGCATTCGGTTACAATGCAAGCAAAACTCTGGACTGGTTTCTACTTTCAGTGTCTCATCGGCAGTCGCTTGAGCCGACCAACTCTGGTAAACTGGGTAACTCGGACAGGTGGCAACAGCGGGCAGCAGGGCCTGGCACTGGGCAGTGGCAGACTGCAGTTTAAACAACAACAACAACAAAGACACAATCGCTGAACCCTGGCCCAAAACGTCAAGCGGGCAGCGATCAAAACAACGCCGTTACCAAAGTTGTGAACGGGCAAGGGGCCACGGAGCGCAAAACGCGCTTCCAGAGACACCCCGAACACGGTTTGCTGCTCGTGAGCAGCCAGAGCTCTGGAGGAACACGAGAGGCGACTGGCGTGCGAGAGGGGCAGAGGGAGGGGTCGGTGGTGCGGTGGCTTCCCGGTGCGACCGGGCGGCATTCGATGCCGGCGAATCCGAGACGTCCCGCATTCTGGGAAGGCAACGCGCGCGAGCGCGGTGCACAGGAAGTATTGAGATACTGCGTGCCCGCAAAACCGGGCAGAGCCTCACTCTGGATACGCGTTCCCATAAAGGGGGCAGGGTGCGTGGGAATACATTGACTGGGGGGACTCATTAATGCAACTCCCCCCCCCCACCCCCCCAACATCTCACCCCTCTACTAGATCCGGACCATACCAACTACACCTGAGTGCAAAGTGGGGGGGGGGGGAGGGGGTCGATCACGAGCATTGACTCGTAAATGAGCATCGCTTTGCCTGTTGGGCCTCTCGGTAAAGTCACGTTGATAGGCTCACATTGACGCAAATAAAATAAGCAAAAAACGACGACGTTTCGATCACAACACAAGCGATCGTCATCAGGAGGCAGACAGAGGGGGAAAACTGCTCAAAGTGGACTGTGTTAAAGGTGGCCCCTGGAGGCCTTTAGTTCGGGCCGCTAACGTGCGCCCCCCCCCCCCACGACGAGTGAAAACAGCCCCCCATCGCAGGCGATGTGGCGGCCCTCGCACCGATGACGTCTCATCGCCGTACGTGCCCCCCCCCCCCCCCCTTAAAAGATGAGTGTTAAACAGCGATACACGCAGACTACGCGCCGCGGTAAAACATGTCCGTGGTTTTTACCGGGAACGACGGAAGTCCGGTTCAGATTTTTTTCTCTCCCACCTGGGGTTGGTTCCTCCGGCCCAATTCCACTCCTGGGGTATTGGCTCGGATCTGTGCAGCAGATGCGGAGCATTGGCGCTGCCCGGTGCTGCCCGGCGCTGCCCGGCGCCGCCATTCCTCAAACAGTGAAGGTCAAGAGGTCGTTCACGGGCCAATGCTGTTGATGTCACTGCCGCTCGACGTCGCCGTTTGTTGAATAATGATCACGGTCGTTGTGACCGTCGCTGTTTGGTGCTGAACAGCGTCAGTCGTGCACACCGTGTCTCACACCGTGTCTCTCACCGTGTCTCTCACCATGTTTCTCTCACCGTGTCTCACACCCCGTCTCTCTCACCGCGTGTCTCTCACCGCGTCTCTCACTGTGTCTCTCACCGCGTCTCTCTCACCGCGTCTCTCACACTGCGTCTCACACCGCATCTCTCACCGCGTCTCGCACCGCGTCTCGCACCGCGTCTCTCACACCGTGTCTCTCACACCGCGTCTCACACCGCGTCACACCACCGCGTCTCGCACCGTGTTTCTCACACCATGTCTCTCACACCGCGTCTCACACCACCGTGTCTCGCACCGTGTCTCTCACATCGTGTCTCTCACACCGTGTCTCTCACACCGCGTCTCACACACCGTATCTCACACCGTGTCTCTCACACCGTCTCTCACACCGCGTCTCACACCGTGTCTCACCGCGTCTCTCACCGTGTCTCTCACCGCGTCTCACACCACGCGCTACACTGGTTCACAAACACACGGAGGGACGCACACAGGACTCGGGTGTTTTTCAGCCGTATTCATGACCGATTACACGCGTGGGAGGAAACCGGAGTGCCCGGAGAAAACCCAGCCCGTACAGAGGGAACGGCTGTAGGTGAGTCCACGCTTTGCCTGACCGCCTTCTTGCGGCGAGCCAGGGGGTGCGGCTGCTTCTCGACGGCCCACCCAAGGAAGGGAGTTTCACAGCATTCGTGCGGCGATTCACCAACGCTCGCTGCTGCCCCCACAGTACTCGGTTACATGCAGCCACGTGCGGCGTGGCCATTGCCACCGCCACCACCACCACCGCCACCACCGCTGCCACCACCGCTGCCACCACCGCCACCACCACCGCCACTGCCACCACTGCCACCACCGCGACCACCGCCACCACCACCGTAGCCTCCACCACCACCACCGCCGCCACCGCCACCACCGCCAACACCACCACCGCCACCACCGCCACTACCACCACCGTCACCACGGCCACCACCGCCGCCGCCACCACCGCCACCACTGCCACCACCGCCGCCACCAACACTGCCACCACCGCCGCCACTACCACCGCCACTGCCACCACCACCGAGACCGTCACCGCCGCCACCACCGCCGCCACCGCCGCCACCGCCACCACCGCCACCACCACCACCACCACCGTTGCCACCACTGCCGCCACCGCCCGTCCGGTTTCCTTCCTCCTCCGCGAGGCTGCGGTTTCCTGATTGTTTCGTTTCGGTGGCGGTTTTGTTTTGCTCCGCCCCGCCGGGAGGTTTCGGATTTAGCGCGTCGAGCGAAACGTCGGACGTCGGACGCCGCGGTACGACCCAAACGCGCACGGCGGTTATGCCGCTAAGTAGCAGGCCGCCAACAGCGACCCTGCAGGAGGTCCGGAAGCTGTTGCGGGATTGACGCCCGGCTTCTAAGGACCGAACAATCTCAGAGTCCCCGATCTGACAGCCACACCACCACCAACCAACGTGGCTTTGGGAATTACCCTTGCGACGCAGTCAACACGTCCATGAAGGACCACTCTTCGAAGGTCACCACTGTCCTCCGTGGCTTTAAGGCCTCTTGTAATGTGTTTTGCATGACCTTCAAGGACCGCGGTCGCAATCTCGCCACCACTCCCATCGTTATTACCACCACCGCCATGATCACCTTCATAATCATCGCCACCACTGTCATCACGAACACCAACAGCATCACCACCACCATCATCACCATCATCATCACCACCATCATCACCACCACCACCACCACCATCATCACCACCATCATCATCATCATCACCATCATCATCATCACCAACACCATCATCACTAACACCACCACCATCATCACCAACACCACCATCATCACCAACACCACCATCATCACCAACACCACCATCATCACCAACACCACCATCATCACCAACACCATCACCAACACCACCACCACCAACACCACCAACACCACCACCACCATCATCACCAACACCACCATCATCATCACCACCACCACCATCAGTTCTTAAAAAATGACCACCCCCTACACCCTGCACTCACGTCCCCCACCCATCAAGACCCCCTCCTCCCGCTCCTCCCCCTCCTCCACGTCCTGCTTACATCTCCTGCGCTTTCTTGTCGCATTAACTTGTGAACCTTCAGCTTTGTTTACCCGCTCCTGTCACGAGCTTTCTACGCGTTCCGCGGGCCACGCGCGTACGCACGCACACAAAGATAACAAAAGACAAAGATCCCCCGTGTAGCCTGTAACAGACTGTAGGGGCAAGTGCTGTTAGCGAGTAGCACCTGTGAAGGCCGGCACGGCACACGAAAGGGTGGGTGGCCAGCAACTACGCTCCTGCGCTCACAAGGACCCTTCTCTCGTCCTGTGTCCCTTCTCTCGTGGTCCTGGAGCCATGCGGTAACGCAGAGATTCCCTCGCATGTCCTCTAATTTACCCTCCACCACCACCACCACCGCTGCTGCCCCCGCAGCATTTAGACAAATCCGCTTTGTCAGTGACGGGCGATGCCGCCGTGAGATGCGAGAACTCTCTCTCTCTCAAAAGGGCTGATTCACACACAGATCGGCGGGGGGTGTGTGTGGGGAGTCTTTGCAGCTGTGCTTGCTGGAATTGTGTATGTGGTTGGCCGAGGGGGGGTTGCGGAGGGGGGCGGTAGACGTGGGCAGGCATTCCTACACAGCTGGAGCGATGGCTTGTAGCGTCTTGGAGGGTTACAGTGTCACTTCTGGTCCCCGAGTAAAATGGTCACATTGTTACCGCACGGGGGGGGGGGGGGTGATGCGCGGGGCGTGGGTATGGATGGTGATGCGGTGGAGCTCTGCCGGATAATTCTGGCGTTGGTGAATGTGGTGGCGGTGATGGGTGGTAGTGGGGAGGATGAGGTGGTGATGGGGAGGAGGAGGAGGAGGTGGTGGTGATGGAGAGATCAAGGCAGCAGCCAGGACGTGGTGTTGACCACCCCCCACCTTGTGTACAATGTCGGCCTTCGTAGTTGCTCGCTAACAGCGCTTGCCCCAAAAGTCTATTGAAGGCTCTTTGTAGTGGGGCGGCGGGGGGGGGGGGTCTTAGTCTTTGATGTGTGGTGGTGGGCATGGGAATTGTGGTGATGGTGCGCAGGAGTATATTGGAGGTGGTGGTTTCTGTGGTGCGTGATGGACTCGTGGTTGTGGCGCTGGCGTGGGTGGGGCTCGGTGTTGGAGAGCGGCAGTGGTGCTGTCTCGTGGTGGCGGTGCAGGCTGTGATGTGCGCGTCTGACTGGTGCAAGTGGTGTGCGTGGGACAGGTGGTGGTGTGCGTGGGTCAGGTGGTGGCGTGCGTGGGACAGGTGGTGGTGTGTGTGGGACAGGTGGTGGTGTGTGTGGGGCAGGTGGTGGTGTGCGTGGGACAGGTGGTGGTGTGCGTGGGACAGGTGGTGGTGTGCGTGGGACAGGTGGTGGTGTGCGTGGGACAGGTGGTGGTGTGCGTGGGGCAGGTGGTGGTGTGCGTGGGGCAGGTGGTGGCGTGCGTGGGGCAGGTGGTGGTGTGTGTGGGGCAGGTGGTGGTGTGCGTGGGGCAGGTGGTGGTGTGCGTGGGACAGGTGGTGGTGTGTGTGGGGCAGGTGGTGGTGTGCGTGGGGCAGGTGGTGGTGTGCGTGGGACAGGTGGTGGTGTGCGTGGGGCAGGTGGTGGTGTGCGTGGGGCAGGTGGTGGTGTGTGTGGGGCAGGTGGTGGTGTGCGTGGGGCAGGTGGTGGTGTGCGTGGGGCAGGTGGTGGTGTGCGTGGGGCAGGTGGTGGTGTGTGTGGGGCAGGTGGTATTGTAGTGGTTAGCGCTACGCTGCGCTATGAACCTGGCGACCCGGGTTCGATTCTCGCTCACGGTCAACACCGGTGACGATTATCTGAACCGGTCCCGGGCCTCCCCTGGGTCGACTCAGCCTAAAATGAGTACCTGGTGCGGTGTGTAGTAATCATCGTCACTGGGGAGACAAAGGCGGTCGGGCGCGGTGCCGGCCACCCATCCCCTCGTGTACCGTTCTGGTCTTCATAGGCACTCACTAACAGCACTCTCCCCTACAGTCTATTAAGGCTACACGGGGGATCTTTGTCTTTTCGGTGTGCGGTGATAGTGGTGGGGTGTGAGGCTTCCGTCGGCGGTGGTGGCGGTCGGCCAGAGGCTACGGCCGCCGTTCACGCCGCGGCGGCTGATTTACGTTCGCCGGCGCGCATTCCTGGAAAACATTGCCCCGACTTTATTTGGCCACGGCAGCGAGGGGATGCAACGCGCGGCACGCCGATCGCCGCGTGTATTTATTCAGCGAGAGCCGCCGCTTCTGAGCACGCGGCGGGCGGAACCGCGTCGCGTGCGCCGACGTTTCGCGGGACCCCGAGGGCTCCGTGCGGCCACGACCGCCGAGCGGAGGACCGCGGTCGCTCGCCGCGATGGGGCACGCCCCCCCCCCCCCCTTCCCATCGAGCGACGCCCCCTCTTGACCGGGGCGGCCGAGCGAGGTGAACCGCGTCGACGCGATTTTGCCGGAGTCGCCGGCGGAATCCCGGACGAGAGTTTGGCCCGAAGGGCCGCGTGGGAAATCGGGGGGAGGCGGGGGGGGGGGGGTCCGACGGCCCCCCCCCCCCCCTCGGAAAGCAGCGGTGGCGGCGATGTGAGGATTTGGCGATCAAGTGCGGGCCGAAAGGTTCCAGACTTTGTGTGTTTTTAAAGGAGGGTTGAAAAATAATAATAATAATACTAATAATTAAATAAAGGTTGCTGAATGTCTATTCCTGAAAGAGAGAGGGGCCCTTCCCTGGACTCGGCCTCAAAGCCACAAATAGCGACTCTGCTGAGGTGACTGACATCACCGCATTCCTGCTCCAAGCTCGGCCCTCTGCTGCCTGCCACCCAACACGGCCAATCTGTCCCCAAGTTAGAAACAGCTCCCTGCTGCACTCCCAGCACACACATACACACACCCAGCACACACACACACACACCCAGCACACACACACACCCAGCACACACATACACACACCCAACACACACATACACACACCCAGCACACACCCAGCACACACACACACTCAGCACTCACACACCCAGCACACACATACACCCAGCACACACATACACACACCCAGCACACACATACACACACCCAGCACACACATACACACACCCAGCACACACATACACACACCCAGCACACACATACACACACCCAGCACACACACACCCAGCACTCACATACACACACCCAGCACACACCCACCCAGCACACACATACACACACACACAGCACACACATACACACCCAGCACACACACACCCAGCACACACATGCACACACCCAGCACACACAAACACCCAGCCAACACATACACACACCCAGCACACACCCAGCACACACATACACACACCCAGCACACACACATCCAGCACTCACATACACACACCCAGCACACACACACCCAGCACACACATACACACCCAGCACACACATACACACCCAGCACACACCCAGCACACACACACCCAGCACATACACACACCCAGCACACACATACACACACCCAGCACACACACAAACACCCAGCCAACACATACACACACCCAGCACACACACACCCAGCACTCACACACACCCAGCACACACATACACACACCCAGCACACACACACCCAGCACACACACACACCCAGCACACACACACACACACCCAACACACACACCCAGCACACACACCCAGCATATACATACAACCAGCACTCACACACACTCAGCACACACCCAGCACTCACATACAACCAGCACTCACACTCAGCACACACGCACACAACCAGCACACATACAACCAGCACTCACACACACATACAACCAGCACACACACACCCAGCACACACATACAACCAGCACTCACACACACATACAACCAGCACACACACACCCAGCACACACACACACACACCCAGCACACACATACACCCAGCACACACACACACACACCCAGCACACACACACCCAGCACACACACACACACACCCAGCACACACACACACACACCCAGCACACACCCAACACAAACACACACATCCAGCACACACACCCAGCACACACACCCAGCACCCACACACACCCAGCACACACACACACCCAGCACACACACACACTCAGCACTCACACACCCAGCACACACACACACCCAACACACACATACACCCAGCACACACATACACCCAGCGCACACACATACCCAGCATTCACACACACCCAGCACACACACACATCTAGCACACACACACATCCAGCACACACACACCCAGCACACACACACACCCAGCACACACACACACACACATCCAGCACACACACACACACCCAGCACTCACACACACACCCAGCACTCACACACACACACCCAGCACTCACACACACACCCAGCACACACACACCCAGCACACACACACATCCAGCACTCACACACACCCAGCACACACACACACACACCCAGCACACACCCAGCACACACACACACACCCAGCACACACACACACACCCAGCACTCACACACACCCAGCACACACACACGCACACCCACCCAGCACACACACACACCCAGCACACACACACCCAGCACACACACACATCCAGCACTTACACACCCAGCACACACACACCCAGCACACACACTCCCACCACACACACACACACTCCCACCACACACACACTCCTACCACACACACACACACTCCCACCACACACACACACTCCCACCATACACACACACTTCCACCACACACACACACACTCCCACCACACACACACTCCCACCACACACACACTCCCACCACACACTCCCACCACACACACACACTCCCACCAAACAAGCACACACTCCAACCACACACACTCCCACCACACACACACGCTCCCACCACACACACACACACTCCCACCACACACACACACACTCCCACCACACACACACACTCCCACCACACACACACACACTCCCACCACACACACACACTCCCACCATACACACACACACTCCCACCACACACACACACTCCCACCACACACACATACACACTCCCACCACACACACACACACTCCCACCACACACACTCCCACCACACACACTCACACCCTACACCATGCGTCCACTCGGCACCCCATCCAAGGCGTTACCTGGACCCAGTGTAACCAACGCTTACACAGAGCCAACCAGACGTCCTGGTTTGGCTACGAGGGTTTATGTGATTTCACAATGTCTGGTATGTATGCATGTTGAGCTTCTGAGAGCTTTTCTGAGAAAATCGGGAACTGTTTTGCCAGTTTTCAAAAGTTCGACTGCCGCGCAATCGATGGCAGTGGTGGCATCAACATCTGCAGAACGTGAAGAACCAGTGGCATCTACATCTACAGGAGATTATACAACGTGTAAAGCCATTTCCCGTATTTAGTGTAGATACCGTAACAACATGTTTGGAATCAACAGAAGTAAAGTTGGACTTACGAACAGACCTCTGGAACCTAGCTCGTTCGTAAGTAGAGGAATCCCTGTATCGGTTGGTTGAGCCTCCCAGAAAAATTGGTTACCGTTATATACTGACACCACCAGCACTACACCGAAGACAAAGATCCCCTGTGTAACTTTAACAGACTGTTTGGTTAGGTTGATGTTTCCACACCTCACCCCGAAACCAATTTAAAAAGGCTGAGTTGACCGAGGGCGGGTCCAGGATCGGTTCTGATGATGTTGGCCATTTGAAAGTCGAGCCCGGATCGCCGCATCCGTAATGAAGTGTGCTAACTACTGCACCACTCCTACACTCACTCGAACGCACAAAGACATAGCTCCCCCCATATAGCTTCTTAGCAGATTCTTGGGGCAAGTGCTGTTGGAGACCCCCTATGAAAGCTGGCACGGCGCATGCGGAGGTGGGTGGCTAACACCACGCCCGACCGCCTTTGTCTCCGCAGTACTGATGTTCCCACACCAGGTACTTATTTAAGGCTGCGTTAACCTAGGGAAGGCCCAGGGCCAGCTCCATTTTTTTCCCCCACTGTTATTGGTACGCGAGCAGCAATCGAACTCGGGTCGCCGGGTTCATATCACAGTGCACCAACCACTGCGCTACGCACACCGCATCCTCTGTTCAGTGCAGTCAGTCTGCAAAGTGAGCTGTCAGATGTGGTTGGGGCTGAGGTGGAATTGGGTAGGGAGGAGAGAGGGGGGGCATTAAGATGGAGGGGAGGAAAGCGATGTGGCATGGACATGTTTGCATAGAACCCGACAACCCGACACATGTACGGGGTTTGTTAAAGGGTGGCTGGAATGCCCACCCGCCCGCCCGCTTGCTCACTCGCTCATCCGCCCGTTCACTCTGTTGACTCTTGGAAACTGCACAAGGGACAAGGGACCCCTGTGTGTGTGTGGGAGGCACCGGAAAGCTGGCATCGCCCGTGCTAGCACGCACGTAGCCCACGCACGTAGCCCACGCACGTATCCCACGCACATACCCCATGTATGTAGCCCACGCACGTACCCCACGCACGTAGCCCACGCACGTACCCCACGCACGTAGCCCACGCACGTACCCCACGCACGTAGCCCACGCACGTAGCCCACGCACGTACCCCACGCACGTACCCCATGCACGTACCCCACGCACGTACCCCATGCACATACCCCACGTATGTAGCCCACCACACGTATGTAGCCCACCACATACCCCACGTATGTAGCCCACCACATACCCCACGCACTGCAGCCGCACCAGCGGGGCCAAGCGACCCCCACATCGGCCGCCGCACCACCTGGCCGTGTTGCACGGTCACCCCGCTGGGGGCAGAACTCGGCCGCACCGATCGACCGCGCCGCACCAGGACCCGTGCCACCACACCACCGCCGGGACCCATAGACCCACACATGCCGGGGCTTCATGGAGCCATCACAATCCCCAATCAGCCATCGCAATCCCTGATCTCCCATCACAATCCCCGATCACCCATCACAATCCCTGATCTCCCATCGCAATCCCCGATCACCCATAGCAATCCCTGATCTCCCATCACAATCCCCGATCACCCATCACATTCCCTGATCTCCCATCACAATCCCCGATCACCCATAGCAATCCCTGATCTCCCATCACAATCCCCGATCACCCATCACAATCCCTGATCTCTCATCACAATCCCCGATCACCCATCACAATCCCTGATCTCCCATCACAATCCCTGATCTCCCATCACAATCCCTGATCTCCCATCACAATCCCGGATCACCCATAGCAATGCCTGATCTCCCATCACAATCCCCGATCACTCATCACAATCCCTGATCTCCCATCACAATCCCCGATCACCCATAGCAATCCCTGATCTCCCATCACAATCCCCGAACACTCATCACAATCCCTGATCTCCCATCACAATCCCCGATCACCCATAGCAATCCCTGATCTCCCATCACAATCCCCGATCACCCATCACAATCCCTGATCTCCCATCACAATCCCCGATCACCCATCACAATCCCTGATCTTCCATCACAATCCCTGATCTCCCATCACAATCCCGGATCACCCATAGCAATCCCTGATCTCCCATCACAAACCCCGATCACCCATAGCAATCCCTGATCTCCCATCACAATCCCCGATCACCTATAGCAATCCCTGATCTCCCATCACAATCCCCGATCACCCATAGCAATCCCTGATCTCCCATCACAATCCCTGATCTCCCATCACAATCCCTGATCTCCCATCACAATCCCCGATCACCCATCACAATCCCTGATCTCCCATCACAATCCCTGATCTCCCATCACAATCCCCGATCACCCATCGAAAATCCCCAAACTCCCATCACAATCCCTGGTCGCTATCGCGGTCCCTAATCGCTCGGTCGACTCGGCTTCAAACGTGGTACCCGGTGCCGAGTATGACCATCGACACTGGGGAGACAAAGCCGGCCGGCCGGCCGGCCGGGCGGGCGTGGCTCTGGCCACACCACCACATCGCGCGCTGTGTCGCCCTTAATAGGTGCCCCGCCAGCAGCACGTGCGCCGTCGAAGTCTACACGGTGGGGTGGGATGGTGGTGGGGGGGGGTCTCTGTCTGGTTGCGTGCGCCGCTCTCCGCCGTTGGCGAGTCAGCTGTCCCCCACCCTTAATCCCCGTGAGGACGCCGCTGTATAAGCAGCGGCGGCGGCGGCAGCAGCAGCAGCAGCCTTACTGCGCGTAGTCGGTGGCGGCAGCTGATGCATCGCTGCCCGCTGCCGGCCACCTTAATCCCTGGGGACAATCGGCGCCGGCGCTGGGAAGAGAGAGGGAGGGAGGGACCACCCCGGGGCGGTTTGTGCCGTGGGACGCGCCGGGAGGTCGCCGCTCGGTCGATCTTCGCGCAGGAATGCCGCGGTGGCCGCTGGCGCGCGGCGGTGGCGGTGGTGGCGGTCGACGGCGCGAGAATGCGCAGGCGGTGCGACTGCGCCAAGCAGCCCCCGGGCGCGCTGAGGTTAACGGCACGAGGCTGGGGCACATTGGACGGAGCGGTGTCCTCCACGCAGCCATCCCTTGCGCCGGGGTCTGCGGCAATCCACGCGATGCGGCTGAGAGCCATCGGCGTAGATGGCGCGACGGTGGCCAGATGTTCACTCCCTCTCCTGGTGTGCAGGGGGTCGTGGGTGCGATCCGGACCCTCACGCCTGCTGCTGTATATTTGGAATTTGCCTGTCTCTTTGCACGTGTTTTAAACAAGCGTTTAGAGTATTTGGCAGCTGTAAATTCCCACATGATAAGCCACTAAATTGAGCTTTAATTTGTGGCCAGGTCGCTTCTGAAAAATAGCTATATGGCTCGGCCGGTCTTACCTGTTAAAATAGAAAGTTTAATAGTTTAAATAGATTGAGATCCATAGGCTCACATATTTACCCATATACTTATGCAGAAGCCTTTAAAGTACGACCTATAGACGAACAAAGGACCCATAGACTAATATAGCACCCAGAGACTCACATTGTACCCATCCACTGACGCAGTCTTATGTTGTGGGTTCTTGGCAAAAGGCATTTCACCGTTGGAACCCTATCGTGCCTGAGTCTGGCTCTGGGATCCTTTGGCAATAACCCTACAAATTCTAATGGTGTCTTAGTCTAACCGCTGCATTATTGCATCAGGCGGAGTGTATGTGTGTGCCCGTGTGTGTATTTACGAATACACAATGTATTTACGAATATATGCAAGGTCGATTTATCCTTAAACGAGTACCTGGTGTGGTGTGTATAACACATCAAAGGCGGCCTGGCGTGGCGCTGGTCACACTAACCGCTCGTGTGCTGTGCCAGCCTTCATAGTCGCTCGCTTAACAGCAATTGCCCTAGCAGCCTGTTGAAGGCTCCACGGGGGATCTACGACTACGTACGAGTGGTGACGGCTGTGCCTTGTCACGCAGGCGTGCTCGTCTGTGCATGTATGGAATATAAATATGATTTGCGTCACGGGAGCTGTCGGCTCTCTCGCGACGGACACGACGAGTTAATATAGACGATGTTTATATGGAGCTATCGGGTCATGCGGGGGGCGTCTGTGGAAGCCCTGGAGTCACGGCCGCCTGCGTGTGAGTGACTCAGTGAGTGCGAAGTGACGGACAAATTTCAAGGCCCGTTGGCTTTCTCCCCGCGCCATTACTCTGGCAATTCATAGGCAATTTCTGGAACCGTTCCTGGGCCATTTCTGGAACCATTCTCCCCGGGCCATTTCTGGAACCATTCTCCCCGGGCCATTCTTGCATAGACGTTTGTGGAACCAATCCTGGGACATTCCTGGTCCACTTCTGGACCATTCCTGGGCTATTTCCACAGCCATTCCAGGGCCCTTCCAGATACATTTTGAAGCCAATCCTGGGCCATTTCTGGGGCCGTTCCTGGACCAAATCCGGGCCTGCAGAACCTTATTTCGCAGTGGTAAAAGCAATGTACGAGTGTTGCGTATGGCCGTCTGTCCAGCTGAATTATTTAATTATCGAAGCGTTCCAATACGCGACCGATTATCGGTTCGATCGCTCGACTCGTGAGATCACACGCGATCGGTACCTATGTGGTGCAGGCTGGCACGGCTGGTGACGTACACGCGGTGTGCGTTGCGTGTGTCTGAGTCTTATGCGAGGCAGCGGTAGCGTAGCGGTTAGCATGCTGTGCCATGCACCCGGCCATCCGAGTTCAATTCCTGCTCACGGACAGCACCAGTGACGGTTATATGAACTGGTCCTGGGCCGCCACTTGGTCAGCTGTTGCAGACTAAACACAGACAGCGATTGTACGGCACTGTCCTGCGCACGCCTGCACTGCAGGTGGAGCAAACAAAGACAAAGACCCCCCGGAGAGTCTGAACAGTCTTTTGGGGCAAGTGCTGGCCACCCACCTCCTTGGCATACGAGTGGGTGGGTGGCCAGCACCATGCCTGGCCGCCTTTGTCTCCCCGGTGGCGATGTTTACACACCACACCAGGTAATAATTTGAGGCTGAGTCGACCTAGGACAGGCCCCGGATCGTTTCAAGTAATCGTCACTGGTGATTATTTGAACGCACACACACACGCACGCACACAGCAGTTGACATCCCTTCCCTGGGCAGTGCCATCCCTCACCAAAAATTAAATGGTGACCAACCCCCAGCCCAGAGTTAACGCAGCACGAGGCTCCCAAGCAGAGAGCACAGCCGCTCGCCACGAGCGTGGGCTACCCGCAAAAGCTCAGGGCAGCAGCGGAGAAGGCCCTGGCGGCTACAGCCTTCCCAGTGCAGCTACCCGGTGTGCAGGCGGTGCAACTTCCCACGAGGTTGGAGAGGCCCTGGCTCCTGGCTACGGAGAGTTGAGCGTGGTGGCATTTTATTATTTGCACCAGGAGGCCCTTGCCAACCTATGCGCCATACCCAGCAAGCGCTAAGTACAGCGGGGGTCTGACCAGCGGGGGTCTGACCACCAGGGTCACCAGGGTCACCAGGGTCAGACCCCCGCTGACTCAAACAATTATGCGTCCACACCCGGCGCACCACATCCAGTATCAAACCCTCGCTGCTATGGCTGTGGCTGCTAGACACGGCGTCGCATACTCCAGTCTATACCAGCGATCCGGTAAAAAAAAAAAGAAATATTCAACGAGGAATGCAGCCCTGGCTTACACCGCTAACCTCCAGCCCTCTACAAGCGGGGGGGGGGGGGGTCTCCCGAATGCTCACGGTGGCCGACCATCGCAGACGTGGGGCTCGGCGCACGACAGAGAGGTTCCCGGTTAGGCCGCGCAGCGGTGGAACGCGAGATGAACGAGAGGCGGTCATAAACGCCGTCTCGGTAGCCGCGCGGCTGACTCACGGCCACGCGCGCCGCACTCGCTCGCCCCGACCCGGAATAACCGCCGGCCCCTCGGGGGTGTTGCCATCATCGCCACAGGAAACGGCGCGGGCAGCTCGGTTGGCACGGGGCACTGCGGGGCGCAGAATAAAAAGGACACCCCCGCCACCCCCCCCCCCCCCCCCCGTTCAATGTCTCACCCCCGATCCTCTTCACAGCTCGGAGCCTTGGCGCTCCGCCGCCACCTCCCTCCCTGCTGGTGCAGTTGCACCGCCTGCGCTACCCCATTGCTACACCGCTGGTCGTGAAGCTGGACCGGGGGGGGGGGGGGGGGCCTCGCCCAGCAGCGTGCGAAGTGGGCGGTGGGAAGCGCGCGGGCAACCCGAGTTCGATTCCCGCTCGCCACCAATAACACCGCCGGCGACTATGTGAACCGGTCTCGGTCCTGGGCCTCCCATAGGTCGACTCAGCCGCAAAAAAAACGAGTACCTCTGATACGGTGTGCATGAAAGAAAAACCCCCCCGTCAATACTGGGGAGACAAAGACGGCCGGGCGTGGTCCAGGCCACACCACCTCATCGTGTACCATTCCATCCTTCAGAACCGCTCGCACTTGCCCCAGCGGTATGTTGAGTCTATATGGGGCCGGGGGGAGCTTTGCCTTTGTTTTGTGCCTTTAAAACTGCTTTTTGTGTTTAGTTTGCTGACCTTCCCTTGCACCTCCGATCATCACGGCTGGCTAAGTGCGGTGCGAAAGAAGTTCAACAAACATACATTGCGTACGCATACGTGTCGTGAGCGATAAAATGACCGAAGGATCTCGAGTGATCTTGAGCAACGCGGCTGACGTGTTGGCAATCACCTACGGGGCACCACCGTGGCTATGAGATGTTAACTACCTCGCCTGGTACACAGGAGGTCGTGGGTTCGATCCTGGCCCTGACGCCTGCTGCTGTATATTTGGAGTTTGCGGTGTCTCTCTCTCATCATCATCACGGTGGCTATGAGATGTTAACTACCTCGCCTGGTACACAGGAGGTCGTGGGTTCGATCCAGGCCCTGACGCCTGCTGCTGTATATTTAGAGTTCGCGGTGTCTCTCTCTCTCTCTCCATCATCATCACGGTGGTCAGGAGATGTTAACTACCTCGCCTGGTGTACAGGAGGTCGTGGGCTCCATCCTGATCCTGACGCCTGCTGCTGTATATTTGGAGTTTGCGGTGTCTCTCTCTCTCATCATCATCACGGTGGCTAGATGTTAACTACCTCGCCTGGTATACAAGAGGTCGTGGCTTCGATCCCGACCCTGATGCCTGCTGCTGCTGTATATTTGGAGTTTGCGGTGTCTCTCTCTCTCATCATCATCATCATCACGGTGGCTAGGAGATGTTAACTACATCGCCTGGTATACAGGAGGTCGTGGGTTCGATCCCGGCCCTGACGCCTGCTGCTGTATATTTGGAGTTTGCGGTGTCTCTCTCTCATCATCATCACGGTGGCTAGGAGATGTTAACTACTTCGCGTGGTATACAGGAGGTTGTGGGTTCGATCCTGACCCTGACGCCTGCTGTATATTTGGAGTTTGCGGTGTCTCTCTCTCATCATCATCACGGTGGCTAGGAGATGTTAACTACCTCGCCTGGTATACAGGAGGTCGTGGGTTCGATCCCGACCCTGACGCCTGCTGCTGTATATTTGGAGTTTGCGGTGTCTCTCTTCCCACGGTCGCGAGGATTTTTCTCCACGCCCTGCGGTTTGTTCCTCCACATTCTAGAATCAACATCGCGTGTTTTAGAGTATTTGGCTGCTATATATTTCCACACGACGATGATGATCCACTTCGTCGGGGCTATCATTTGTGATGGCCAAGTTCCCTTCTGAAAAACAGCTGCGTAGTTCAGTGGCGGGGCCTTACCTGGTAAAATAAAAATACAAAAAAAAACAGTTTAGACTCTCCCGAACGTCCGCACGAGAGCGAAGTGCGTGTGGCGGAGTGGCGGTTACGGAGGGACAGCTGGACACGTGGCTGTTCCAAATGTCTCTCCTCCGCGATCGCCATCATCCCCTGCCGATTGAAGCCGTGGGGCAACAACACGAGATCGCGAAAACCTGCCCCCCTCCCACTTGCCCCTCCCAAGCCTCGTGTCCACGTGACAGCAAGAAAGATAGAGGCGCAGCTTCCTGGGGACTGCCTCGCTCACGCCACAGCTTTCAGGAGAGGTGGCCTCCCTCCCCAGCTCGTTGGGCAGCTTCTGGAAGAGTTGCGTCTTGCAAGACGTCTTGCCACCCACACTTTACCCCACCGCACGCTACGCGTCGCAGATGAACTACAACAACAACGACGACGACGACGATGATGATGATGCAATTTGTAACGCTCGCAAATTTTTGCGGACAGAACGGCCGTGACTCGGGAGGCGCGGAGCCAAGCTCAGGGTCGCTCGAAAGTCGGGTCGCAGAGGTGACCTTTTAAGTGTCTCTTGAAGGAGACGATGGAGGCGATGCTGCGAATGTGCAGAGGGGATGGACGGCGTTCCGGACTATGGGGTGGGCAGCCACCGGGGAGCGGCGTGTAGCCGCGACCGTCCTGGATCTTGGTATCGAGGGGTGGTCGCGAGTCTCACAGCGAAGCCACCTGCCGTGTGCTGCACTGCAAGTCGTCAATACTGAAGAGAGGTGACGGGGGGGGCAGAGCCCGGTCCACGTACTGCTGGGGGGTGGAAGGGGCCTTAAGAAGCTGTACCATTATTTTAACTTCAAACGATGTCGTAAACATATTTTGAACGTTATGAATGGGCCTCGAGCCATTCCAGCAATAATACCGGAGGTGGTTACGATGCGCAAACACGACACGGACAACTATTGCAAAAGGTATAATAAAGTCTGCTTTGTCCTCGAAGCTGATTGGCCTCCACAGGAGCTGCGAGCCTCACTGAAGGTCTCGTCTCGCCACGCCAGCGGTGAGACCATGCAGAGAACGGCCACGAGGCGAACAGCAACAAGGACAATGAAAAGTGGCACGGCATTCCGAGTTTCGGGTTGAGCAATTCGTCGTCTTGATGCCGGCAACAAAAAGGCTGGTCCCGTCGATGTCTTCTCGACAATTTGTGTTGCGATGTGGTGTGAACGTGACGGGTGGGGGGGTAGACACAGGTGAGACAGTCGTACAGTCGGCGGTACTGTCGGCGCATGCGATATCACGGGCGACTTGCAGCGCACCACGTGGCAAGGTATTAACAAACTCGCCTGGTGTACAGGAGGTCGTGGGTTCGATCCCAACCCTGACACATGCTGCTGTGTATTTATAGTTTGCGTGTCTCTCTCTCGTCATCATCACGGTGGCTAGGAGATGTTAACTACCTCGCCTGGTATACAGGAGGTCGTGGGTTCGATCCCAACCCTGACAGCTGCTGCTGTATATTTGGAGTTTGCGTGTTTCTCTCTCGTCATCATCACAGTGGTATAGGAGATGTTAACTACCTCGCCTGGTGTGCAGGAGGTCGTGGGTTTTTCTCCGGTCCCTCCGATTTTTCTGCCCCCATCCCCCTCCTCCACATTCAGAAATGAACGTCACACGCGTTTCGAGTATTTGCCTGCCTGCCGCTACACATTTCCCCACGATGACGAGAAGCCCACTCCGTCGTGCTGCGATTATTTGGGATGGCCAGGTCGCTTCTGAGTGTGCAGCTCAGTGGGCCTTACCTAGTAAAAAAAAAAATTGTTTAAAAGTTTTACGTGCGTCCAGGGTTCTGGTTGTTCCAAGTTGAAACCAAGGTTATAAATTCTTCTTCTTCGAGAGAGGCCTCCTTGCAAAGGATCACAATCTGTATAGTACAGGGGGAATCCGATGAGTTATGCAGCTCTTTTTCACAGATGTGCAGTAGGGGCACGGGGTAAGAGCGTTACAACAAACACGACAGGAGTGCAAAGTGCAAGAAAGGTAAACAAATCACTCAAACACAAACACAACAACAAACCATCCCCATCCCACCAGACAAAGCCAACTGAGGTGTTAACTTATTGTTCAAAAGCGGCCTGGCCACAAATGATAGCTCAACAAAGTGGCCTTATCATTTGGACATGTATAGCAGCAAAATCATCTAAATACTCTAAACGCGTGTTTTCTGAATGTGGAGGGAAAACCCGGAGGACCCAGAGAAAAAATCCACGCAATCACGAGGAGAGAGAGAGAGAGAGACACCGCAAACTCAAAATATACAGCAGCAGCAGGCGTCGGGGTCGGGATCGAACCCACGACCTCCTGCATACCAGGCGAGGTGGTTAACATCACACGACCGGGTTCGATCCCCGCTCACGGCCAACGACAGTGACGATTATCTGAAATGGTCTTGGGCCTCCTCGAGGTCAACTCAGCCTCAAACGAGTACCTGGTTCGATGTATAAGCATTGCCACTGGGGAGACAAAGGCGGTCGGGCTTGATGCTGGCCACCCACCCCTCGTGTACCGTTCCTTATATGTGGTCGGTAACGGCACTTGCCCCAACAGTCTGTTAAATGCGAAACGGGGGATATTCGCCTGTGGTTGTATTTGTGATCTCACAGACCCCTTGGCATGTCACTGCTGCTACGTGTATGATGCTGCAATGATGGATGTTATTATCTCTGTGGATACCACGTGGTTGATATTCCTGTGACACGCGGCCGTTTTGTGGAAACGACTTTACAATGGCCAGCCCAGAGAGGACAGACCCGGGCCGTTTATCTAAGCCAGTGCGTGTGTGTTACGGTGTGTGTCACTGTGTGTGTCACGGTGTGTGTCACTGTGTGTGTCACGGTGTGTGTCACGGTAGTGTAGCGGTTAGCGCGCTGCGCTACGAACCTTGCACTCCCGAGTTCGAGTCCGGCTCACGGCCAACACCGGTGACAATTATCCGAACCGGTGCTGGGCCTCCCCTAGGTCGGCCCAGCCTAAAATGAGTATCCGGTGCGGTGTGCAAACATCGTCACTGGGGAGACAAAGGCGGTCGGGCGTGGTGCTGACCACCCACCCCTCGCGTGCCGTGTCGGCCTTCATAGCTGCTGCTACTCGCGGACAGCAACTTGCCCCAAAAGCCTGTTAAAGGCTACACGGTGTGTCTGTGTCTTTGCGCTTGTGTGCGTGTGTGCGCTTGTGTGCGTGTGTGCGCGGATGCGTGCGTGTGTGCGCGGATGCGTGCGTGTGTGCGCGTGCGCGTGTGTGCGTGTGCGTGGATGCGGGTGTGCGTGTGCGTGCGTGTGCGTGTGCGCGTGCGCGTGTGTGTGTGCCCGTGCGTGGGTGCGTGTGTGTGTATGTGCGTGCGTGTGTGTGGGGGTGTGGGTGCGTGCGTGGGTGTGCGTGAGTGTGTGTGTACGTGTGCGTGTGTGCAAAAGTGAGACACTTCTGCAGGATCACCTCGCTCCCTCCCTCCCTGCCCGCCTCCCCAGGGCGCGCGTGTTCACGACTCTTCTTCTCTATAAATATAAAAGATGGCCCTGGCACATCCTGGCCCATGCACGGCCTTGTAGGGGGGCGGCGTGGGGGAGGGGGGTGGGAAGAGGAGGAGGAAAAGGGTGGCTAGGGATAAGGGGGGGGGGGATAAGGGGGGGGGGTGTTGACCCGTGTGTAGCCTGCCTCTCATAATAGCCCCCCCCCCCAATCCCTCCCTTCACCACCCCCGCTGGGTTGGCGGCTGGTGAGTAGGTGGGGGTGAGTAGGTGGGGGTGAGTAGGGGGCTGGTGAGTAGGTGGGGGTGAGTAGGTGGAGGTGAGTAGGTGGAGGTGAGTAGGTGGAGGTGAGTAGGGGTCTGGTGAGTAGGGGGCTGGTGAGTAGGTGGGGGTGAGTAGGTGGGGGTGAGTAGGGGGCTGGTGAGTAGGTGGGGGTGAGTAGGGGGCTGGTGAGTAGGTGGAGGTGAGTAGGGGGCTGGTGAGTAGGTGGGGGTGAGTAGGGGGCTGGTGAGTAGGTGGGGGTGAGTAGGTGGGGGTGAGTAGGTGGAGGTGAGTAGGGGTCTGGTGAGTAGGGGGCTGGTGAGTAGGTGGGGGTGAGTAGGGGGCTGGTGAGTAGGTGGGGGTGAGTAGGGGGCTGGTGAGTAGGTGGGGTTGAGTAGGTGGGGGTGAGTAGGCCGGGGTGAGTAGGCGGGGGTGAGTAGGGGGCTGGTGAGTAGGTGGGGGTGAGTAGGTGGGGGTGAGTAGGGGGCTGGTGAGTAGGTGGGGTTGAGTAGGTGGGGGTGAGTAGGCGGGGGTGGGGGTGAGTAGGTGGGGGTGAGTAGGGGGCTGGTGAGTAGGTGGGGGTGAGTAGGTGGGGGTGAGTAGGGGTCTGGTGAGTAGGTGGGGGTGAGTAGGGGGCTGGTGAGTAGGTGGGGGTGAGTAGGTGGGGGTGAGTAGGTGGGGGTGAGTAGGTGGGGGTGGGGGCACCCCGCTGTTTCTTCCTCTCGAGAGTCCCCGACCGTGCCTCGGTGGTGGTGTGAGTGTAGTGTGTGTGTAGTGTGTGTGTAGGGTGTGTGTAGGGTGTGAGTGTGTGTAGGGTGTGTGTAGGGAGTGTGTAGGGTGTGTGTGTAGGGTGTGAGTGTGTGTGTAGGGTGTGTGTAGGGTGTGTGTAGGGTGTGAGTGTGTGTAGGGTGTGAGTGTGTCTGTGTAGGGTGTGTGTAGGGTGTGTGTGAGTGTGTGTGTGTAGTGTGTGTGTGAGTGTGTGTGTAGGGTGTGTGTAGTGTGTGTAGGGTGTGTGTGTAGTGTGTGTGTGTGTAGGGTGTGTGTGTGTAGGGTGTGTGTGTGTGTGTGTAGGGTGTGTGTGTCTGTAGGGTGTGTGTGTAGGGTGTGAGTGTGTGTGTAGGGTGTGTGTGTGTAGGGTGTGTGTGTAGGGTGTGTGTGTAGGGTCTGTGTCGTGTGTGTAGGGTGTGTGTAGGGTGTGTGTAGGGTGTGAGTGTGTGTGTAGGGTGTGTGTGTGTGTAGGGTGTGTGTAGGGTGTGTGTGTGTGTAGGGTGTGTGTAGGGTGTGTGTAGGGTGTGAGTGTGTGTAGGGTGTGTGTAGGGTGTGAGTGTGTGTGTAGGGTGTGTGTAGGGTGTGAGTGTGTGTAGGGTGTGAGTGTGTGTAGGGTGTGTGTAGGGTGTGAGTGTGTGTAGGGTGTGAGTGTGTGTAGGGTGTGAGTGTGTGTAGGGTGTGTGTGTGTAGGGTGTGAGTGTGTGTAGGGTGTGAGTGTGTGTAGGGTGTGAGTGTGTGTAGGGTGTGTGTGTGTGTAGGGTATGTGTGTAGAGTGTGTGTGTGTAGGGTGTGAGTGTGTGTGTAGGGTGTGTGTAGGGTGTGAGTGTGTGTGTAGGGTGTGTGTGTGTGTGTAGGGTGTGAGTGTGTGTGTAGGGTGTGTGTAGAGTGTGTGTGTGTAGGGTGTGAGTGTGTACGTGGTGTGTGTCCAGTGAAGGCTGCCGTCTCCCACCCAACTCAAACCCTGCACCGCTGTGGTGGTCCACACTCCTTCAACGGATGAGAAAGAGCGACGCGACACGAACTCTCTCTCTGCTGAAGTCCTTCTCTCTCTCTCTGTTCAAGTCCCTCTCTCTCTCTCTGTTCAAGTCCTTCTCTCTCTCTCTGCTGAAGTCCTTCTCTCTGCTGAAGTCCTTCTCTCTCTCTCTGTTCAAGTCCTTCTCTCTCTCTCTGTTCAAGTCCTTCTCTCTCTCTCTGTTCAAGTCCCTCTCTCTCTCTCTGCTGAAGTCATTCTCTCTCTCTCTCGTTACCAGACCTCCGCATTAGAGGCCGACCGAAAATGAATTTCTCGTTTCGGCCGAAAACTAAACCAGACCGAAAGTAAAAAATTGATTTTCGGCCCAAACCGAAAGTTAAAAATCTAGTTTCGGCCGAAAAGTGAACTTTTTGGCTTCGGCCGAAACAGAAACTATGCCCAACGAGGCCATTTGCCAACTTTCGGCGCCGAAACCGAATTTTGGTCGGCCTCTACTCCACATTGCCGTCAAGCTCCTGAACCACAACATCGCTGCTGCTGCTGCTGCTATCATCGTCGAATAGATTCACAGCCCTCATCACCGTCACCGCAGTGTCCGGAGTGTTTCAGTGAATGTTGCCTAACCGCGTTGGAGAACTCCCAGAGAGAGAACCAGGAGAGAGTCTCCTTTGCTCAGGGTGACCCGAGGTCACCGAGCGGGCGACAAGAGGCGAAGCAAATGAGAGACAAGCAATGAAGCAACGATACATCGGCGCAAAGTCATCATCATCATGATCACCAAAGTCATCATCATCATGATCAACAAAGTCACCATCATCATAATCACTAAAGTCATCATCATCATAACCACTAAAGTCATCATCATCATGATCACCAAAGTCATCATCATCATAATCACTAAAGTCATCATCATCATCATCATCGTAATCACCAAAGTCATCATCATCATGATCACCAAAGTCATCATCATCATAATCACTAAAGTCATCATCATAATCACTAAAGTCATCATCATCATCGTAATCACCAAAGTCATCATCATGATCACCAAAGTCATCATCAGCATGATCACCAAAGTCACCATTATCATCATAATCACTAAAGTCATCATCATCATCGTAATCACCAAAGTGATCATCATCATCATCGTAATCGCCAAAGTCATCAGAAAGCCACACAGCCCTCATTTCCCACGGTCGTGAGTGTGGGAGAGAGAGGAGCGTGGGTGGGGGGGATCAGCTGAGAGTAGAAGGAGGACGTGGGGTGGTGGTTGTGGTAGTGGTTGTGACAGTGGTGGTTGTGGTGGTGGTTGTGGTGGTTGTGGTGGTGGTTGTGGCGGTAGTGGTGGTTGCGGCGGTGGTTGTGGTGGTTGCGGCGGTGGTGGTGGTTGTGGTGGTTGCGGCGGTGGTGGTGGTTGTGGCGGTGGTGGTGGTTGTGGTAGTGGTTGTGACGGTGGTGGTTGTGGTGGTGGTGGTTGTGGCGGTGGGGTGGTGGTTGCGGCGGTGGTGGTGGTTGTGGTGGTTGCGGCGGCGGTGGTGGTGGTTGTGGTGGTTGCGGCGGTGGTGGTGGTTGTGGCGGTGTTGGTGGTTGTGGTGGTTGCGGCGGTGGTTGTGCCGGTGGTTGTGGCGGTGGTGGTGGTGGTTGTGGCGGTGGTTGTGGCGGGGGTGGTGGTGGTGGTTGTGGCGGTGGTGGTGGTGGTTGTGGCGGTGGTTGTGGGGGTGGTAGTGGTGGTTGTGGCGGTGGTGGTGGTGGTTGTGGCGGTGGTGGTGGTGGTGGTGGTTGTGGCGGTGGTTGTGGCGGCTGTCGCCACCGGTACGAGCCTGGGGGTTAATGATGACGCTGGGATTGTTGTGGGAGGCTCCCGGGGACATCCCCGGCCGCACCACCGCCACGCCCTCAGCGCCCCGGGCAGCCGCGAGCTGTTACCCCGAATCCTCTCCGCGCATTATCCTGGCTGCTGCATCCCCACTCACACCGTCACATCTCCGACATCTGTGTGTCAATCCCAGTCGAGTGATTTTGCGATGTCATTTTTTTTTTAATTTTGGCAAATTGTGGACCCGTGAGGCCCGTGGCGCAATGTGGCCCACCTCCTCTCGCGAATGGCGTCACGGGATCCTTCACGTCCACTGCGGGTGAAGCAGGCTCGAGTTGTCCGCACGGTTATTAGGTTACCACGCCCGCAGTGATAGTCGCCCCAAACCCCTTCGCCACCAGCCACTCGCCGATTCACGCACCACCTCCTCCTCGGCTCTCCAACCTCCTCCGTCGTCACGAGGTCTTTCATCCGGCAGCGGATGGAGACTGGCCGCGACGAACCTCCGTGGGCGGCTGCGTTTACTTGCGTGACACTTTGCCCCCAACAGTCTGTTGAGGCTATACGGGGGATCTTTGTCTTTTGCGTGGCACTTTGCCCCCAACAGTCTGTTGAGGCTATACGGGGGATCTTTGTCTTTTGTGTGATTTTCCACGGCACTCCCCCCGCGGGAAGTGGGCCTGGGCCTGCCCGCTCGGGTCTCGTGGCCCTGCCCGGCCGCGGGACCCCTCCCTGGGTCCCCTGTCAGTGGGGGATCGCTCGCGGCACGTGGGGGTGGGTGGTGGGGGGCAGCATGACCACTACTGCCCTGGCTGGGTGCGGTGTGAGGGCAGCAGCATCAGGAGTCGCCCTCGTGCTGCCCCTTTGCTCGGGTCAAGCCGTCCTGGTGGAGGTTGTGGTGGTGGTCGTTGTCGAGTGTCCGTTCCGGTTTCTGAAACGCGACTTGCACCCCGGCAGGGTTTTAATGCCGCTCGCTTCCTCTAACGGGCACGCGGGACACGCGTCTACAGTAACGGCGATGACACGGAACACCAGGAGGGGATGGAGCCACTCGCACGCACACTCCACTCACACCAAGGCCGTAATTATAATATATATTTGGGAAGACACATCCCCCCCCCCATATTCAAATATGCTCAAAATGTCCCCCCCCAATATATTGCTATAAAAATTAATTGCTATGCGATGTAAATAAAAACAACAATTTGCTAAACCTTGGCCACAATATCTGGACTTGTCTTCAAATAAATCAATGCATAGATTTCTGTTTATATGATTGTAGTTATGGTTGTACTTTATTAATCCCTAATCTCTGCCATTACATACAATGAAACAAGAAAATGGTAAAAAAAGTAAAAACAGAGCAATGTAATACAATACACTAGTAGACATTGTAAAAAATAAAGAATCCATCCCATGTGTTAGTGATTTTTTTTATATTTTAGGCAGGAAATTAGTTTTCAAATTTAGATATTTTTCTGGGTTGGGACCCCCAGACACCCTGCAAGATTTGGTCCCCCCCAATGTTGACTCCATGGCTACGGCCTTAATTCACACGTTCATTGCACTCACACGTACACTCCACTCACACATACACTGCACTCACACGTACACTCCACTCACACGTACACTCCACTCACACGTACATTGCACTCACACGTACATTGCACTCACACATACACTCCACTCACACATACACTCCACTCACACGTACACTCCACTCAAACGTACACTCCACTCACACGTACACTAGACCCACACGCCCACACGACCCAGAACTTCACACGACCTCCACCTTCACACCACACGCATCTTAACACCACGACCCACATTATCACACGACCCACATCTGTTCACACCACCCGCATCTCTTACTCCGACTCGTATCTTCACACCATCTGCAGCTGCTCACCCCACTCACACAACCCACATCTGTTAATCTGACCCAGTCCTTGACACCAGCCACACCTATCTGCCCACACCTGTCCACACCACCGACACCTGTTCACACTAACCAACCTCTCCACCCCACCCACACCTGTCCACACCACCAACACCTGTTCACACTAACCAACCTCTCCACCCCACCCACACCTGTCCACACCACCCACACCTGTCCACACCACCCACACCTGTCCACACCACCCACACCTGTCCGCACCACCCACACCTGTCCACACCACCCACACCTGTCCACACTAACCACACCTGTCCAGACCACCCACACCTGTCCACACTAACCACACCTGTCCACACCACCCACACCTGTCCACACCACCCACACCTGTCCAGACCACCCACACCTGTCCACACTACCCACACCTGTCCACCACAACCACACCTGTCCACCACAACCACACCTGTCCACACTACCCACACCTGTTCACACTACCCACACCTGTTCACACTATCCACACCTGTTCACACCACCCACACCTGTCCACACTAACCACACCTGTTCACACCACCCACACCTGTCCACACTAACCACACCTGTCCACACTATCCACACCTGTCCACCCCACCCACACCTGTCCACACCACCCACACCTGTCCACACTAACCACACCTGTTCACACCACAGTCACGCCTAACACATCTGTCAATCTGACCAATTCCTTCACCTCGCACAAACAGCTGTTCGCCCCACCCACGCCTGACCAGGCCTCACCCCAGGGTGTGGGCGTGAGTGAGAGTGTGTGAGAGAGAGTGCGAGAGACTTTTTTTTCAAACTCTTAAACCACTTTTACTGCTGCCAGCAGCAAAAAGCACTGGAGCCGATTTCGATACAAGACACATCGAGTAACAGTGTCACGTCACAACGCGCTGCACCGCGTGTGGCACGTGGCGCCGCACACGTCACGTGCCACGTGGCGTGCGTCGTCACGCACGCCACGCTCGACAAATACGCCCGTTAGAGAGAGTGAAATGCAGAATGCCGGTGGCAGAGGGCTTCACCCGGCCCCCCACCCCCACAGCAAACAAAGGGCACGCGCTCGTCACCGGCACTGGAGCGGCACGCTTCGTGCTCCAGCCAGAGCAGCGCCTCGAGCCGCGGGCCACTGCACAGAGCAGCCGTCGGTGTCGCCTTGCAGCGTCTTTGTTTTGTCTCCACGGTCTTGTGAATTGCCATCTCTGCTTGGGCACAGACGAAGTTTGCAAGATCGTGACGCTAATTAGCCAGGTAAGGCACCCCCTACCGCCCCCCCCCCCCATATATGAAACTGCTTTTGTAAAAAGGCATCTCAAGTTTCCTGAGAATGGACCCCAAAAGCCGGAACATTGGGTTGAGGCGCGGACACCCCACGTGCTGGTGTGAGAGTGCGGGAGTGTGAGAGAGAGAGAGAGAGTAGGAGAGGGTGAGAGAGAGAGTGGGAGAGGGTGAGAGAGTGCGAGAGAGAGAGAGTGTGAGAGAAAGAGTGAGGAGAGAGTGGGAGAGGGTGAGAGAGTGAGAGAGAGAGAGAGGGTGAGAGAGAGTGTGAGAGAGAGAGAGTGGGAGAGGGTGAGAGAGAGTGGGAGAGGGTGAGAGAGTGAGAGAGAGAGGGTGAGAGAGAGTGTGTGAGAGTGAGAGGGTGTGAGAGAGAGTGTGTGAGAGAGAGTGGGAGAGAGAGAGTGGGAGAGGGTGAGAGAGTGCGAGAGAGAGTGCGAGGTAGTGCGAGTGTGTGAGAGAGAGTGGGAGAGAGAGAGAGTGTGAGAGAGAGAGTGTGAGAGAGAGTGTGTGTGAGAGAGTGAGTGTGTGAGAGAGTGTGAGAGAGAGAGTGTGAGAGAGTGTGAGAGAGAGAGAGTGTGAGAGAGAGAGAGTGTGAGAGAGTGAGAGTGTGAGAGAGTGTGAGAGAGAGTGAGGGAGGGTGGGAGAGGGTGAGAGAGTGCCAGACAGTGCGAGAGAGAGTGGGAGAGGGTGAGAGCGAGAGTGGGGCCGGGTGAGGTCGGGTGAGACACTGTGAGAAACAGAGGGAGGTGAAACCCGCATGGTAGGGGAACATGGAGTGTTGGGGGAACTCAATGACCTCCCTACCCCCCCGAGCAGAGACAGAGCTCACCACACCACACCCCATAGACTCACACAGGCCCATAGACTCACACAGACACCCATAGACTCACACAGAGACCCATAGACTCACACAGAGACCCATAGACTCACACAAACACCCATAGACTCACAGAGGCCCATAGACTCACACAGAGGCCCATAGACTCACACAGACACCCATAGACTCACACAGAGACCCATAGACTCACACAGAGACCCATAGACTCACACAGAGGCCCATAGACTCACACAGAGGCCCATAGACTCACACAGATACCCATAGACTCACACAGAGACCCATAGACTCACACAGAGACCCATAGACTCACACAGAGACCCATAGACTCACACAGAGACCCATAGACTCACACAAACACCCATAGACTCACAGAGGCCCATAGACTCACACAGAGGCCCATAGACTCACACAGAGACCCATAGACTCACACAGACACCCATAGATTCACTCAGAGACCCATAGACTCACACAAACACCCATAGACTCACACAGAGGCCCATAGTCTCACACAGACACCCATAGACTCACACAGAGACCCATAGACTCACACAGAGACCCATAGACTCACACAGAGGCCCATAGACTCACACAGAGGCCCATAGACTCACACAGCGACCCATAGACTCACACAGAGACCCATAGACTCACACAGAGACCCATAGACTCACACAGAGGCCCATAGACTCACACAGAGGCCCATAGACTCACACAGATACCCATAGACTCACACAGAGACCCATAGACTCACACAGGCCCATATACTCACACAAAGACCCATAGACTCACACAGAGGCCCATAGACTCACACAGAGGCCCATAGACTCACACAGACACCCATAGACTCACACAGAGGCCCATAGACTCACACAGAGACCCATAGACTCACACAGAGGCCCATAGACTCACACAGACACCCATAGACTCACACATAGACCCATAGACTCACACAGAGACCCATAGACTCACACAGAGACCTATAGACTCACACAGAGGCCCATACTCACACAGAGACCCATAGACTCACACAGAGACCCATAGACTCACACAGAGACCCATAGACTCACACAGAGACCCATAGGCTCACACAGAAACCCATAGACTCACACAGAGACCTATAGACTCACACAGAGGCCCATAGACTCACACAGAGGCCCATAGACTCACATAGAGGCCCATAGACTCACACAGACACCCATAGACTCACACACAGAGGCCCATAGACTCACACAGACACCAATAGACTCACACAGAGACCCATAGACTCACACAGAGACCCATAGACACACACACCGACCCATAGACTCACACAGAGACCCATAGACTCACACAGAGGCCCATAGACTCACGTAAAGACCCATAGACTCACGTAAAGACCCATAGAGTCACGTATAGACCCATAGACTCACACAAAGACCCACCGACTCACACAGAGACCCACAGACCCTTTCACACGGCATGGTGCAGGAATAATACACTTTTGGCACGGCAACGTGAAAGTAACAAATCGGCATGTCTACTTTGGCCCTTCATCAGCGCTGGCTGTGCCCTGTCTATGGGCGGACAGCAGCACCAGCAGTAGCAACAGCACCAGCATTTAATAATAGGGTTTTTTCCCTTTTTCTGGCAACAAAACTGAAACCTTTTTACAAGGATTCATGTCTGTATTAACCACAATACCTGCAGTTAAAATGCAAACAAAAAAACACACTATGATAATATATGATGCATTGTCCTTGAAACCGATTGGTCCACACCAAGGACGGCTTTCTTTTGAGCCTTGACCCAATTGGTGCTCGACCAGAGGACACCAAAAGGCGTCACACAGCTCAAAGACAATGCACTATCAAAGTAATGAGGGCTCGGGGTGAGCATCTACATCATTAGACCTCCTTTGCCAGTACCAAAATGCAATAATGTTTTTTCCCCTTTTTTCTGGCAACAAAAGTGAAACCTTTTTACGAGGATTCATGTCTGCATTAACCACAATACCTGCAGTCAAAATGCAAACAAAAAACTTACTATGCATTTTGACTGCAGGTATTGTGGTTAATGCAGACATGAATCCTCGTAAAAAGGTTTCAGTTTTTTTTGCCAGAAAAAAAGGGGTAAAACCCTATTATTACATTTTGGTACTGGCAAAGGAGGTCTAATGAAGCACCAGCATTAGCAACAGCAGCTGCAGCTACGAGACTCCCTTCCCCGTGGGCAACGAGGATGTTGTCATGATACCCCGGCTCGCCAGCAGATGCGGTACAGCAAAGCGGGGACCGATATCAACTGACCCTGGGCATCGAGCGTTGCTCCCTCGCACGCGTGGACCCTCTCTCCAGGCGCTGCGGTTTCCTCGCCCACTCGTAGGGTGAACGCCAATGTGGCTGAAAGCATCTCGAATCTGAAACGAGAACCGCAGGGCGCTCGTTTGGAGCGCCGGTTCACTGCCTGGCGTGAACCTTGCAGCTCGTGTCTGCGGTTCCTCCTGGGAGATTGAGCGCGCGAGATGCAATTTCCGTGAAGGGTTCTGTGATACAAACAGAAACGAATCGTGAGATGATATGAGACCACAAAAAATGTACCTAAACATCTGCGCTTTTATTATTATTATTTTTGTACTTTGCAGCCTGCAGCGAGTTTTTTTTCTCTTTCCCCAAACCGCCCGAGGTTTGCTCACCGCTTGCACAAAAAAATCCCTCCCGATTGTTTTTGCTCTCTCGATGGAAAAGTTTGCGCAGCCCCTAGCGTGCGGAGCAAAGCGGCCTGGCACAGCGATGGGGGACGGGGGGGGGTGGTGGTTCGGGGGGAGGGGGGTGCTGGTGGAGGACTGGGGGGGTGTGCTGGTGGAGGGCGGTGGCCGTCGCTTGCCGTCGCTTCCCGTGCGAGGGAGCGCGACGAGCGACAACATTCTCAGCGCTCGCCGTAACGGGGACAATCGCTCCGCGCCCTGCCGGTCGTGGCATTCGTTTGACCATACTTCGTTTGTCCATACTTCCCTGCGCTGGCTTGCGTGGCCCGGGGCAGGCGGGCGGAGGGGGGGGTTCGTTACAACACATTCACACTCTCTCTCTCTCTCGAGTACAGCAAGCGTATAAATATTTGCCAAGTTTTTAACTTTTATTGGCCGTATAATGAATGGCACTGGTGCCACCGGATAAATATTTGAACGGGCGGCGGGATCGTCTGTCTCGCCAGCCACCGCCGTCGCAGCCGTCCAGGCGAGGAAGCAGTGGGGGAGCGCGTCCCTGGCAGCGGTGGCCCCGTGGCCTCGGGGCGGCCCCGTGGCCCCGTGGCCTCGGGGCGGCCCCGTGGCCCCGTGGCCTCGGGGCGGCCCCGTGGCCTCGTGGCCTTGCAGCGGCCCCGTGGCCTCGGGCGGCCCCGTGGCCTCGCGGCGGCCCCGTGGCCTCCGGGCGGCCCCGTGGCCCCGTGGCCTCGTGGCCTCGCGGCGGCCCCGTGATTGCCAGACGACGTTTGTCTCGACGAGGAGCCTCTGGCCACATGGGCCACACAGAGCCAATGATGCGCCGCCTCCTGCAAACGGGCAACCGCAGTGCTGATGAGATTTAGAAAGTCTACTGACACTAAACCACTACTATTATACACTGACACTACCACCACCACTACAATACACTGACACCACCACCACCACCACTACTATACACTGACACTAAACCACTACTATTATACACTGACACTACCACCACCACTACAATACACTGACACTACCACCACCACTACAATACACTGACACTACCACCACCACTACTATACACTGACACTACCACCACCACTACTATACACTGACACTACCACCACCACTACAATACACTGACACTACCACCACCACTACAATACACTGACACTACCACCACCCCTACAATATACTGATACTAAACCACTACTATTATACACTGACACTACCACCACCACTACTATACACTGACACTACCACCACCACTACTATGCACTGACACTACCACCACCACTACTATACACTGACACTACCACCACCACTACAATACACTGACACTACCACCACCACCACCACTACAATACACTGACACTACCACCACTACTACTATACACTGACACTACCACCACCACTACAATACACTGACACTACCACCACCACTACTATACACTGACACTACCACCACCACTACTATACACTGACACTACCACCACCACTACAATACACTGACACTACCACCACCCCTACAATACACTGATACTAAACCACTACTATTATACACTGACACTACCACCACCACTACTATACACTGACACTACCACCACCACTACTATACACTGACACTACCACCACCACTACTATACACTGACACTACCACCACCACTACTATACACTGACACTACCACCACCACTATTATACACTGACACTACCACCACCACCACTACTATACACTGACACTACCACCACCACTACAATACACTGACACTACCACCACCACTACTATACACTGACACTACCACCACTACTATTATACACTGACACTACCACCACCACTACTATACACTGACACTACCACCACCACTACTATACACTGACACTACCACCACCACTATTATACACTGACACTACCACCACCACTACTATACACTGACACTACCACCACCACTACAATACACTGACACTACCACCACCACTACAATACACTGACACTACCACCACCACTACTATGCACTGACACTACCACCACCACTATTATACACTGACACTACCACCACCACTACTATACACTGACACTACCACCACCACTACAATACACTGACACTACCACCACCACTACTATACACTGACACTACCACCACCACTACAATACACTGACACTACCACCACCACTACTATACACTGACACTACCACCACCACTATTATACACTGACACTACCACCACTACTACTATACACTGACACTACCACCACCACTACAATACACTGACACCACCACTACTATACACTGACACTACCACCACCACTATTATACACTGACACTACCACCACCACTACAAAACACTGACACTACCACCACCACTACTATACACTGCCACCATTACTACTATACACTACACTGACACTACCACCACCACTACTATACACTACACTGACACTACCGCTATTATACACTGACACTACACCACGACTATACACTGACACTACCACCACTATGATATACTGACACTACACCACCACCACTACTCTCCACTACACTACCACTACTACACACTGACACTACACCACCACCACTACTATACACTACTACTACTACACACTGACACTACACCACCACCACTACTCTCCACTACACCACCACCACTACTCTCCACTACACCACCACCACTCTCTCCACTACACTACTACTACACACTGACACTACACCACCACCACTACTCTCCACTACACTATTACTACGCACTGACACTACACCACCACCACTACTCTCCACTACACCACCACCACGACTCTCCACTACACTACTACTACACACTGACACTACACCACCACCACTACCCTCCACTACACTACTTCTACTACACACTGACACTACACCACCACTACTCTCCACTACACTACTACTACACAGTGACACTACACCACCACTGCACTGGCATTCATCCTCTCAGTTATCCCTACGGCCATTCTCCCCCTCCTTGGGAAGTGCACAGAGAGAAGTGAAATCTGCACATTCGGCCGGTTCGCACTGCCAGACTCGGCGTGGTCTCTGGCACAGGGACGGGGTGGAGGGAGTGGGAGAGAAGTGATTAGGAAGAGGAGGAGGAGGAGTGAGTAAGTGCCACGAGTATGATGGAGAAAGGGAGTGGAGTCAGGGAGAGTGGGAACAGGAGAAATGGAGTGGAGTCAGACCTCCCCCCCCCCATCACACCTCCACCCCCTACGCTGTCTATCGGGGTCACGTGGAGGAGGAGAGAGTGGGATGAGTAGGAGGGAGAAAGGGAGTGGAGTCAGACCCCCCCCCCCATCACACCTCCACCCCCTAGGCTGTCTATCGGAGTCACGTGGAGGAGGAGAGAGTGGGATGAGTAGGAGGGAGAAAGGGAGTGGAGTCAGACCCCCCCCGTCACACCTCCACCCCCTACGCTATCGGGGTCACAGGGGCGAGGAGGAGTGGGGGGCAGGGGTGGGTGGGGGAGAGCTTGGCAGGTGTGAGCAGAGGCCAGGATCCCACGAGCCGCATCTCGTGGGAGGTGCTGGAGGTATCCTGTCACGGGATGACGCAGTACAGGGGCATGTGTGTTGTGTTCTGTATGGTACTGTGTACAACACTGTGGTGTTCTGTATGGTACTGTGTACAAGACGGTGGTGTTCTGTATGGTACTGTGTACAAGACTGTTGTGTTCTGTATGGTACTGTGTATAAGTGTGTAGTGTTCTGTATGGTACTGTGTACAACACTGTGGTGTTCTGTATGGTACTGTGTACAAGACGGTGGTGTTCTGTATGGTACTGTGTATGTGTGTTGTGTTCTGTATGGTACTGTGTAAAGACTGTAGTGTTCTGTATGGTACTGTGTACAACACTGTGGTGTTCTGTATGGTACTGTGTAAAGACTGTTGTGTTCTGTATGGTACTGTGTACAAGACTGTTGTGTTCTGTATGGTACTGTGTACAACACTGTGGTGTTCTGTATGGTACTGTGTATAAGTTTGTTGTGTTCTGTATGGTACTGTGTATAAGACGGTGGTGTTCTGTATGGTACTGTGTACAAGACAGTGGTGTTATGTATGGTACTGTGTACAAGACTGTGGTGTTCTGTATGGTACTGTGTATGTGTGTGGTGTTCTGTATGGTACTGTGTATGTGTGTGGTGTTCTGTATGGTACTGTGTACAACACTGTGGTGTTCTGTATGGTACTGTGTACAAGACTGTTGTGTTCTGTATGGTACTGTGTATAAGACTGTGGTGTTCTGTATGGTACTGTGTATAAGACTGTGGTGTTCTGTATGGTACTGTGTATAAGACTGTGGTGTTCTGTATGGTACTGTGTACACCACTGTGGTGTTCTGTATGGTACTGTGTATAAGTGTGTGGTGTTCTGTATGGTACTGTGTACAAGACTGTTGTGTTCTGTATGGCACTGTGTACAACACTGTGGTGTTCTGTATGGTACTGTGTATAAGACTGTGGTGTTCTGTATGGTACTGTGTACACCACTGTGGTGTTCTGTATGGTACTGTGTATAAGTGTGTGGTGTTCTGTATGGTACTGTGTACAAGACTGTTGTGTTCTGTATGGCACTGTGTACAACACTGTGGTGTTCTGTATGGTACTGTGTACAACACTGTGGTGTTCTGTATGGTACTGTGTACAAGACTGGTGTTCTGTATGGTACTGTGTACAAGACTGGTGTTCTGTATGGTACTGTGTACAAGACTGTGGTGTTCTGTATGGTACTGTGTATGTGTGTGGTGTTCTGTATGATACTGTGTACAAGACTGTTGTGTTCTGTATGGTACTGTGTACAAGACTGTTGTGTTCTGTATGGTACTGTGTACAAGACTGTTGTGTTCTGTATGGTACTGTGTACAAGACTGTTGTGTTCTGTATGGTACTGTGTACAAGACTGTTGTGTTCTGTATGGTACTGTGTACAAGACTGTTGTGTTCTGTATGGTACTGTGTATAAGTGAGTGGTGTTCTATATGGTACTGTGTATAAGTGCGTGGTGTTCTATATGGTACTGTGTACAAGACAGTGGTGTTCTGTATGGTACTGTGTATAAGCGTGTGGTGTTCTATATGGTACTGTGTATAAGTGTGTGGTGTTCTATATGGTACTGTGTATAAGTGCGTGGTGTTCTATATGGTACTGTGTATAAGTGTGTGGTGTTCTATATGGTACTGTGTATAAGTGCGTGGTGTTCTATATGGTACTGTGTATAAGTGTGTGGTGTTCTATATGGTACTGTGTACAAGACAGTGGTGTTCTGTCTCACGGCACCGTACAGAATACGTGAAACTCCTCCGCCGGTGTGCAGTGAATGGGCACAGCAGGTCACGTTAACGTATACATCAGGGGTGAGGAATATTTCCTTTACTGAGTGAAGTGTGAAGTGAAGTTGTGGGGAGAGTGAAGTGAAGTCATTGGCCAGGTGAAGTTAAGTCACGAGGAGAGTGAAGTGAAGTCGTGGGGCGAGTGAAATTAAATCGTGTACCGCGTGAAGTGAAGTCATTGGCCAGGTGAAGTGAAGACGTGGACCATGCGAACTGAAGTCATGGGGCGAGTGAAGTGAAGTCATGGGCCATGTGAAGTGAAGTTGCGGGCCGCGTGCAGCCCAGGGGTCGTAGGGTCCCCACCCCCCCCACCCCCCCCCCCCCCCCCCCCGGTCTACGTGCAAGGAAACTCGGGGATCGCACGTTCACACAAAACACGCGCGGCGAGTTTTTTTGTCCCGTCGCTAACGCCAGCATCAGCTGTTTTGTCCGCGGGTTGGAGGACGAACGAGCCGGCTAAGGCCCCTTTTCATGGGAGTGTGCACGCTGTGGAAATTGAGCGATGTGAAAGAGAATGGCCAACAGCCCCGCGTTTCCTCCCAGGGCACTGCGACCTCTATCGCCGCCCCGAGACACCGCCTGCACCTCTGTGGCCGAGCGCAGGAGGCCGTGTTACGATTCCGCGGGCTTAGAGCCGCTTTTATTTAACCCTCTCTGTTTGTTGTATCCTCAACTCGGTCTGTTGTATCCGCAAATCTTGTAACTCAATTTTAACCCACTTTCCGATGTCGTATCGACTGCAAACTTGGTATGCGTATGTCATACTGAAGACGATACTATATTCTATCATTAAAAAAAGCAATCTTTTTTTTTAAATCTTATGTTTCGGCTTGGGTCTTAATTGTCCACGGTCAACTCACGTTGGCTGTAAATCACCACGGTCCCCTTACGTTGTGGCAAGCTTCGGGGTCACTCCCTGGAGTCGTGGAGTTCTGCCATTACTCGTACGGTACATTTAATTAAAGCGTGTTTTTGAAAAAAGTATTTTAAAATATTACTTATTCCCCGCAGAAGCAGACATTGGGTCGCGTCTTCTCAGTAGGCACCGGGGGGCCTCTAAAAACCACGCGCTCCACTGTGAACGCGGTCGTTCAGCACAACGCTGGCGCCGGATCTCGGTTTGGGTTCCTGCCACCCAAACACAGATCATGGCAAATTCCCGGACAGGTGGTGTGTGTGTGTCAGCGTGTGTGTGTGTCTGCGTGTGTTTGTGTGTGCGCGTGTGTCTGCGTATGTGTGTCTGCGTGTGTGTGTGTCTGCGTGTGTGTGTGTCTGCGTGTGTGTGTGCGTGTGTGAGATAATAATAGATAATAATAGCTGCTCAGTCAGAGGAGGAGTTGGGGACGCTGCTGCTGAGACTGGAGCGTGCCACTAAGAGGTGGGGCCTTACCATCAGCCCCACCAAAACTAAGCACCTGCCTGGGTATTTTGTACCATCGGACACTCCACCCCCACAACTCCCAATCGGTGATGGGGCAGTTGTGGAGAGAGTGGAGAGTTTCCCATACCTGGGCAGTGTGCTTATGACTGGCTCCAGTTTAACAGCAGAGGTCTCACTCCGAATCAGTCGAGCGGCAATATCTTTTCATCGGTTGCGTAACGCTGTGTGGAAGCTACCTGGTCTGTCGCTCCGCACTAAGCTTTTAGGTCTTCTCGGCCACGGTCATTCCCTCCCTTCTCTACGCTTGCGAAACGTGGACCCCCCTAATGGAACATCTTCGCCGGTTAGAAACATTTAGGCTGGCCTGCCTACGATCCATCCTGGGTTTAACCAGACTGGATTGTGTGAGGAGCTCACAAATCCTTGAAAGATCTGGGCAAGGTCACATCGGTGAGCTCCTCCGGCAGGCAAGGCTGCGATGGCTGGGTCATGAAGCCCGCATGCCCAGCCACCGCATGCCGAAACAGCTTTTGTTCGGCCGATTGAGGGGGCTAAGCGGGCGCGGCACGGGCTAGAGAAGAGATGGAGTGATGTGGTACAGGAGGACGTGGAGCTGAGTGGACTTGCCGATAACCGGTACCAGCGGTGTCAAGATCGGCCTCTGTGGAGGAGGCTCGTGAAGGATGCTACTGGGCAGTTGGAAGTAGTCGCCCTCCAGCAACAACGGAGGGCGGAGGAGCGACGCTTAGAACAACGAGCGGAGCGCCGGGTGGCTAAAGCACAGCAGGTTGGCACAGTAGGGGGCACAGGTGGTGCATCAGCCAGTCATCTCAGTCAGTCGACCCGTGGCACCTGGGTCTGCCCCGTGACCTCCTGCCAGCGGGCGTTCGACACTTCACGTGGCCTCAGGGTGCACATAGCCTGGCACAAGCGTCGTGGTGACGTCACCGCCACTTAGTGGCGAATGGCGGTTGTTGTTGTTGTGTGAGAGTTACGAAAGTGACTTGGAACATTTAATGAGTGAATGCATTGAGTTAATGGCTGAGCGGGTAAGTTGATGTGTGGATGATAGAGTGGGGAGCGGTTAGCGCTACGCTGCCCTCTGAACGCAGCGACCTGGGCTCGAGTCCCGCTCACGGCCAACACCGGCGACGATTATCTGAACCGGTCCTGGGCCTCCCCTAGGTCGACTCAGCCTCAAATGAGTACCTGGTGCAGCATGTAAACATCGCCACTGGGGAGACAGAGGCGGCAGGGCGTGGTACTGGCCACCCACCCCCTCGTGTGCCGTGCCGACCTTCATGGATGCTCGCTCACAGCTCTTGAGACAGTCTGTTGAGGCTATACGGGGGATCTTTGTCTTTGCTGTGAGCGAGGTGTAGGGTTTGCCAACTTTTAGTCACAACCGGATGCGAGAATCCTCCTCAGTCAGGACCCGGATTACGAATGCCACGCAGTTTACTGTGACGAGATAGAACGCAAAACCGGTGTCAAAATCTCGGGTCACAAATCAAATTCCCGGCACCCGGGAGGGACGAATGCCAGTTTGGGGACTGTGCCAAGTCAAACGCGGGCAGGGCCCAGGGCCCCCTCCTCGACCACCCGCCACACCCCCACTGGCTCAATGCATCGTCGCGAGTAACCGCCCTCGTTCGTGTAGTTTCTTCTCCACGTTCCGACCACGCGAGGATGGAAAGCTTTGGGGCCGTCCACAAATGACGTCACGCACCTGGGGGCGGGCAGACATTTGTGACGATGTGTGACGAGAGGGGGAAGGGGGTTGTTGAGAAATGTGACGTCACATCAAAATGCGCGCAACTTTAAATAGAAATAGACAACACGGTTCTACTTGATTAAGTAGACTTTTTAATAAATGTTTTCTCCTTCAACATCAAAGTGCATGCAGCGCCACATTAAATACGCACTACAAAGCGATTTGAAGCATGTTTTATTTGGGGGGGGGGAGGAGTCAGAGCTTTGTGACGTCATATTTTAGGGGGGGTTCTGACTTTGTATGACGCCGTGTGACGAGGTGGTGGTGGGGGGGTGTGAGTCAAAAATCGTGTGACGTCATTTATGGACGGCCCCTTTGCCGCGGACGGTTGTGCGTTCAGCGCCAGTCCGCCTGCAGTCTGGGCTGACGATGGCTCGCCGTGCTCGTGGGCAACACGTGGACGCGTTGTCATCGCGAAGACAAAGCTGCCCCGTGTCGCCTCTTGACGTGCTGTAGGGGCGAGTGCCGCGAGCGTAGTGCCCGGCAAAGGACGCTCCGGAAATAGGCACACGAAGTGGTGGGGTGGTTCAGCACCACCACCACCACCACCACCACGCCGGGCCGCCTTTGTCTCCCCCAGTGACGATGTTTACCCACACCGCAACCAGGTACCTCGTTCTCAAGAGGGAAGTTGTCAGGACCGGCTCGGATAAATTTGCCACCGACGTTGACCGTGAGCGGGAACGCATCTGAACAAGAGCTCAGTGGGCCTTACCTGGTAAAGTAAAACATTAAAGCTTTCGTGACTGCAGGGATTCATATTATTGATTCTTTTGGTAAAGTCACGTAGAAGGGAAACAATAAAATAATAAAAAATATAAAACAATAAAATTCTCACGACGTTTCGACTGCAACACAAGCAATCATCATCAGGTGTGAAAACCACAGCAAGAAAATTTGAACAAAAGTGGCGGGTCTTTTTTTTCTTGCTGTGGTTTTCACACCTGATGACGATTGCTTGTGTTGCAGTCGAAACGTCGTGAGAATGTTATTGTTTTATATTTTTATTATTTTAATGTTTCCCTTCTACGTGACTTTACCCGAAAAAGCCCAAAATATAAAACATTTTTGCTTGATAGTTTTAGTTTACTTCGAGGGATATCCCGCTAGAGGTGTGCGGGGGTGTGGGGCGGGAGAACGCTTTGCAAGAAAGAGTCCGCAACGAGGGCAATGGGCGCTCGTCTGTGGACGGGTGCCTTGCGTGATGCTGACGAACCCGCACGTGGCGAGGTGGAATGCCGCTCTCGTTCCACGCTGCCGCGAGGTGCCGAGAAAATGACGGAGGATCGAGGGCCGGGGGGGGTTGGGGGGGGGGTGTCAGGAACATTTTTCTTTTTCACCGAGGGCCAAATGAAACAACAACAACAACAACAACAAAGGAACTTTCACATTCACCTTGGGGGCGGGCCGAGCGCCACGCTCGCCGCGCTCGCAGGTTGGAGGCAGAGCAGCGGCGACGACGATCTCGCGCCTCGCAGCTCGAAGGGCCTCGGTTTGATTCCCGACTCGGGCGCCTTCCTGTGTGGAGTTTGTATGCCCTCCCCCCCCCCCGTTTTTGGCGTCCTCTGCTCGACCAGAGGATGCCAAAAGGCTCAAAAGAAAGCCGTCCCTTGGTGTGGACCAATCAGTTTCAAGAACAATGCATCATGTTTTCATAGTGTGTTTTTTGTTTGCATTTGACTGCAAGTATCGTGGTTAACGCAGACATGAATCCTTGTAAAAAGGTTTCAGTTTTGTTGCCAGAAAAAAGGGGAAAACCCTATTATTATATGTTGGTACTGGCAAAGGAGGTCTAATGGCGTAAATAGATACTCTTTGGTTCTATAGGTAAAGTCCACGTAACGGGAAAAATAATAGATCACGACGTTTCGTACGCAACACAAGCAATCGTCATCAGGTGGGACAACCACAGCAAGAAAAAACTGCTGAAGTAAGCCTACTTCGGCAGTTTTTTTATGGATTCCTGCAGTCACGAAAGCTTCAAATCAAAACTAAATGGAATGAACTTGACTCAAGAAGATGTGTTTTCAGACGAGACTTAAAGGTGTCTACATTACCGGATAAACGAATTTTCCAGCGGCAGGGAATTCCTCAACCGTGGCGCAGACATCGGCAAATTCCCGCTTACCCCAGGAATGCAGCCGGGATCGAGGTGCACGCATAATGGCAGAGTCTGCAGATCTTAACGACCTTGAGGGGGTTACGGATGAATTTACTCGTGAACATGTGGGTGGTGCCAGCCCGTGCGAGGCTTTACAAACTAGTAGAAAGCTCTTGAGCTCCTCGACTCGTTTCCAGACCGGAATCCAGTGTCATGATAAGAGAACCGGAGGAATGTGGTGTCACGTAATGGGGTTCGGGTGAGAATCCTGACTGCCGCATTCGGACTAGGGCTGTCTCTCGTGTCTCATACGCGGTGCGGACGTTCCACGTACCGAGTCTTTTCTTGGCTTTAGGACCCAGTTGGCTCTCCTTCACACTCCTGACTTCCAACGGGCTTTCATCAGCAGTGGGTCATGCTGCCCGTAGGTTGGTCTGAGCCTACTGTGGTGGCCCTAGTGTTGTCTCTCTTTCTCATTTTGGTTTTCGTAACAGACAGTTAGCGCTACGGCTAACCAACCCCCCCCTTCACCCTGGGAACCTGGAGGTTGCCATTACTCTGTCGCTTGTCAGGCCCCCTCGCCTGACACCAGCCGGGAGGGTTAAACCTGCCGGGAGTCACAAACCCTCGCCGGCATAACTCCTCAGGGTCTTCGAAGCGCGCGAGCCTCGCCTCCACGTAAACGTAGGCAAGAGGAATAATAACAATGACATTAAAACAACAATGTGCAGGTTTTTTTGGGGGGGTTAGAACACGTAGATGTAAATGCGTCGTTACATCCGCCACCACGCAACATAGCCAATTAGTGAAGGTTTGTCACGCAAACCGAACATGCCAATTTGTTACTAGTACAGCACACCGGTGTGTTGGAGAGTAAATCCACAACATTTACAATCTGAGTACGATCTAACCCAATAAAAACTGTATTCTGGATGACATTGGTCGTGTAAACCTACCACGTGTTAAACTAATGTCCGATTCTTCGGCTCACCATGCACACACCAGATGATGGGGAAACGTGAGCATCGATCATTTCACGTTTGAAGCCGACCGTGTGTCCGTGTATCCCTCGTGTTCCGTGCCGCTCAGCGTGGTTCTCTGAAGGAGGTGGGGGGTACCCAGGACAGGTTCAGATATCCTTTGCCAACGGTGTGGCTTGTGAAGCCGCGGTGGCTGGGAGATGTTAACTCCCTCGCCTGGTATACAGGATGGTCGTAGGTTCAATCCCGACCCTGACGCCTGCTGCTGCTGTATATTTGGCTTTTTTGAACGTTTTCCCCGTGGTAGTGTGGATTTTTCTCCGTCTCCTCCCTCCACATTTAGAATCAACATCACGCCATTCGAGTGATTTGGCTGCTCTACATTTCTACGCGACAAGCCACTTCCTTGGGCTATCATGTGTGACGAGGTCGCTTCTGAAAAAGAGCTATACAGCTCAGTGGGCCTTACCTAGTAAAAATTAAAAAAAAAATTTTTGTGGGGAGCGGTAGTGCAGCTGCGCTACGAAGCCGGCGACACGAGTTCGATTCCCGCTCAAGGCCAACACCGGTGACGATTATGTAAACTGGTCCTGGGCCTCCCCGAGGTCGACTGAGCCTCAAATGAGTACCCGGAGCGGTGTGTGAACATCGCTACGAGGCAGACAAAGGTTACCGGACACCAACTCTCCTCGTGTGCCGTGCCGGCCTTCATCGGTGCGAACTCGCTAACCGCAATTGCCCCAAAAATCTGTTAAGTCTATACGGGGGATCTTTGTCTTTGGTGGTTATTATTATTTATTTTGATGCTTATTCAACTGGGAAAGCCTCAATGAGTCTGAAGACGTATTTATTTGCAGAAGTTTGTACTGCCAAGTTGGCGGTGATGTTGCCGCTGTGTGCGATTCCGAATGAGCCACGTGCAGTAAGTAACGTGGGACGGGTTGTTGAGGCCAATTGCGGTCACATTGCGTGGGGTTGGGGTTTTGTTTGATAGCTTTGGGAGGAGGAAATCCAGAGAGAATAGAGAGACTCCACGCAGACACACGCCCGGGTCGGGGAGCGAACCCAAACACATGTTTTTGTTCACCTGGGAAAGCATCGGTGGCTGGGAGATGTTAACTACCTCGCCTGGTATACAGGAGGTCGTGGGTCCGATCCCGACCCTGAGGCTTGCTGTATATTTGGAGTTTGCGGTGTCTCTCTCTCTTTCATCATCATCACGGTGGCTAGGAGATGTTAACTACCTTGCCTGGTATACAGGAGGTCGTAGGTCCGATCCTGACCCTGACGCCTGCTGTATATTTAGAGTTTGCAGTGTCTCTCTCTCTCTCCGTGGTCGCGTGGATTTTTCTCCGCGTCCTCCGGGTTTTCCCTTCACATTTAGAATCAACGTCACCCGTTTAGAGTATTTGGCTGCATCACATTTCCACGTGACGATAAGCCACTTCGTTGAGCTGTCATTTGTGGTTAGGTCGCTTCTGAAAAATAGCTGTATAGCTCAGTGGGCCTTGCCCTGGTTAAAATATTTTAAAATATTGTTTCAATAGAGCCTCAAGACTCGTTTTTTTTTTTCAGGAGAGTACTGCCATGTTTTTTGCAGGGGTTGGAGGGGAGTGTGCATCCCCGTTCCCCTGCGTCTGATCGCCTCTCTCCGTCTCTCTCTCTCTTCGACTCTTCCATTTGTCAGTTGCTGGGCATCGCTAGCTTTCACTCCGTCTCCGTGTTTCACTCTGTTTCCACGTCTCTCTCTCTCTCGTTCTCTGTGTATCTCTGCGCCCGTCCCTGCTTCTGAATGGGCGATGATGGCCGCGACACGCGATTACAACCGAGCGATGTGCTCGGGGTAGCTTTTGAAATTCGGGGAAAGTCTTGCGCCGCGAGCGGCATCACGGGGGAGGAGGGGGGGGGGCTCTTTAGTGTCCACTGTCAGCGAGGCGGACGCTTTTACGATTCGTAAACGCGGCGTTCCAGATGCGCCCCCTGCGTCCGTCTGGAACGCTCTTCCTGCCGATAATAGGAGGCCGCTGGAGCTATGGCACTTTGAAATAATCTAGATTGAAACGCATTTCTTTAGAACTACTCGTTGATGTTGTGTTTAGTTTGTTGTCCTTTCTCCCGCACATCCGATTAGCACGGTTGGCGACGTTACGGTGCGAAAGAAGTTCAGCATACATAGACTCACACAGAGACCCATAGACTCACACAGAGACCCATAGACTCACACAGAGACCCATAGACTCACACAGAGACCCATAGATTCATCAGAGACTCACACAGAGACCCATAGCCTCACACAGAGACCTATAGACTCACACAGAGACCCATAGACTCACACAGAGACCCATAGACTCACACAGAGACCCATAGATTCATCAGAGACTCACACAGAGACCCATAGCCTCACGCAGAGACCTATAGATTCATCACACAGAGACCCATATATTAATCACACAGAGACCCATAGACTCACACAGAGACCCATAGACTCACACAGAGACCCATAGACTCACACAGAGACCCATAGATTCATCACACAGAGACCCATAGACTCACACAGATACCCACAGACTCACACAGAGACCCATAGATTCATCACACAGAGACCCATAGACTCACACAGAGACCCAAAGACTCACACAGAGACCCATAGACTCACACGGATACCCATATACTCACACAGAGACCCATATATTAATCAGAGACCCATAGACTCCTACAGAGACCCATAGATTCATCACACAGAGACCCATAGACTCACACACAGACCCATAGATTCATCAGGGACCCACAGACTCACACAGAGACCCATAGACTCACATAGAGTCCCATAGACTCACACAGAGACACATAGACTCACACAGAGACCCAAAGACTCACACAGAGACCCATAGATTAATCAGAGACCCATATACTCCCACAGAGACCCATTGATTCATCACAAAGACCCATAGACTCACACACAAACCCATAGATTAATCACAGAGACGCATAAACTCACAGAGACCCATATATTAATCACACAGAGACCCATAGACTCACACAGAGACCCACAGACTCACACAGAAACCCATAGATTCATCAGAGACCCATAGACTTACACAGAGACCCACAGACTCACACAGAGACCCACAGACTCACACATAGACCCATAGATTAATCAGAGACCCATAGACTCCCACAGAGACCCATAGATTCATCACACAGAGACCCATAGACTCACACACAGACCCATAGATTAATCACAGAGACGCATAAACTCACAGAGACCCATATATTAATCACACAGAGACCCATAGACTCACACAGAGACCCACAGACTCACACAGAAACCCATAGATTCATCAGAGACCCATAGACTTACACAGAGACCCACAGACTCACACAGAGACCCACAGACTCACACATAGACCCATAGATTAATCAGAGACCCATATACTCCCACAGAGACCCATTGATTCATCACAAAGACCCATAGACTCACACACAAACCCATAGATTAATCACAGAGACGCATAAACTCACAGAGACCCATATATTAATCACACAGAGACCCATAGACTCACACAGACCCACAGACTCACACAGAAACCCATAGATTCATCAGAGACCCATAGACTCACACAGAGAACCATAGACTCACACAAAGACCCATAGTTTGTTGTTCTTACCCCGCACCTTCGATTAGCACGGTTGGCTACGTGCTGTGTGAAAGAAGTTGAACATACATACATACGTACGCCGTGCGGTATTAATCAGAGCGGCGGGCGGATTCGAACCGCCGCCAGGGGCCCCTTGACCGGCGGTGCTGAAATCCCCTCGCCCCGTGCACCTCGTCGGCACGCGGAGGAATGTAAACAGGCGCTGCGGTGGGAACTCCGCCGATAAGCCGCCGTGGCCTCGCCTCTCAACGTCCAGAGAGAGAGAGAGATAGGAGACTGACAGACGGACAGAGGTAGGTGAGGAGGAGTGTTTGGTCTGTGTGTGTGTCTGTGACTGGGCCAGAAAATCCGGTTCTCTCTTGCAGCTGCCGCGAATCTGTGCCATGCCATCGTGCGCGCCCTGGGGTCGTGGGGGGGGCACCGTAGTCAACAGCGCCGCGGGCATCGTTTTGAAGTTTGTGAATGAATCCCGGGCCGCGCGGTCCCGGGAACGGTGACGCGCCGACCGCGTGCTCGGAGATCGAACGGCGGCGTGGTTCTTGTTTTGGGTTTTAGCCGCCCCGCCCCTATCCTCCCCCCCTGCCCCCCCTCGTCGCGGACAAAACATTCACTCGAAACACGAGGGCAGACCGCGCGTGGTCGTGAGAGCGCGCGGGACGCACGGACGGGCGGCCCTGGCGGGTTTATTCACACGATCTCGAGCACGTGCCGTGCGTGCCGTGCCGTGCCGTTTCGTGCCGTGCCGTTAAGTCGACATTATTGCGCACCGCACGTAAGCCACCCGTGCCCATCGGAGGCGGGAAATGACGCCGGTGCGCGTGCGTCGGGTTGCCGGGCGGCTGTAACGCCCGAGGGATGCGATTGCCCCCTCGCAACAACGGAGGCTGCGGAGTCGGTGAGGGGGGGGCTCAAGATGAGCGCCTGTGCCTGCACGCGCCGATGTGGGGACGCTGCGCGGCACGTGTTCGCTGAACGAGATGAGCGACGTCCTCTCTTGGAATGTCCCGACCAGAAAGCGCAACGGGTGAATGTGGTGTCCAAGCGCGTTGCCCAACGTTGGCCCAACGTTGCCCCAACGTTGCGTGCCTTTTGGGTTCGTGGTGCCCGCGGATTTTACGTCTGTCCCTTCAGTGCGGGATAGAGGGTTGCCCCCTCGCACTCGTGGGTTTTCGCCGGGAAGCTCTGGTTTCCTCACACTTGTATGAACGCGCATTCAGTTGGGTGAAAACATCCGGAGAAAACGTCAACGCGTTCTTCAATCACGCTGCCTTGAAATGGCCCTCCTGCATTGAAACTACAACTCTAAACGGAACAATTTTAGTTATTTTATTTTACCAGATAAGGCCCGCTGAGCTACGTAGCTCTTTTTTTTTTAAAGAAGCGACCTGGCCACAAATGATAGCCCAACGAAGTGGCTTATCATCACGTGGGAATGAACAGCACCAAAATGCGCTAAACGCGTGATTCTACGTGTGGAAGGAAACGCCGGAGGACCCGGAGAAAAATCCACCGCGACCACAGGGAAAACACGCAAACTCCAAATATACAGATGCCAGAATCGGGATCAAACCCACGAACTCCTGTACACCAGGCGAGGTAGTTAACATCTCCTAGCCACCGTGATGATGATGAGAGAGAGAGAGACACGCAAACTCCAAATATACAGCAGCAGGCGTCAGGGTCGGGATCGACCCCACGACCTCCTGTACACCAGGCGAGGTAGTTAACATCTCCTAGCCACCGTGATAATGATGAGAGAGAGACACGCAAACTCCAAATATACAGCAGCAGGCGTCAGGGTCGAGATCGACCCCATGACCTCCTGTATACCAGTGCTCAGCGACGCATCCTTTGCATCGCTGAGCACTGGTGATGATGCCATGCTGAAGAGTCCTGATTCGGACTAAACCAGTTCCACCACAGTTGTCTAACACGCCATCGCTGCTGTCACCGCGAGTCGGTTACATTCGCTCAAAGTGTTAGTCTATGGGGCAGTGTTAGTCTACGGGCAACGTTAAGTCTACGGACCATACAGTAAACCACCGTGGGTGTCTGCACTCCTGTAACGGATGAGAAGGAACAGCGGACACGACACACGACCTCTCTTACTGCTGAAGCCCTCTCTCTCGTCGTGGCAGACTTTTTTTGGCTTTTAAACAACTTTTATTGCCGCCAGCAGCAACAGCACTGGAGACGATTCCGATATGAAATACACAAAGTCACCAGCAACACAAATAATCAAACGCTATAAATCCACGCGCAGTGGTGGCAGAAGCAGCACCAGGATCTCCACCGTTGGGTAAAGTCACGTAGGTGAAAATAAAATAACAAAAAATCACGACGTTTCGGCCACAACACAAGCGGCCTTCATCAGGTGAAGGGACGAGACTGTCTGGAGGACAGCTGTGACTTTAACCAATAGAACCAAAGAGTATGGATCCTAGCAGTCACGAAAGCTTTAAATCTAGAATCTCCACCGTTGCCATCCAGCTACTGCACCACATCACTGCTGCCGCCCGCTGTCCCCCACCCTCCCAGACCAGTGTCGCATTGTCAAGTTTTACCAATTGCGGTTATGCACGAATACAAAGATTCATTAGAATGTGTGCGGCTCACAAACTGGAGGTCGGGGAGCTTCCGTCGGATGTCAATCTCGCGATTGTAGATAACGCTTGCCGAGGCTGAGGGCCGTGGTGGTGCCACAGTGGTGGTGGTCGCACACACACACAGAGACAAAGATCCCCCGTGTAGCCTTCACAGACCGTCAGGGGCAAGTGCTGTTAGCGGGCAGCACCTACGAAGACCGTTACGGCACACGAGGGGGTGGGTGGCCAGCACCACGCCCGGCCGCCTTTGTCTCCCCAGTGGCGATGTTTACACACTCGTACGTGCACACGCATGCACGTACGAGTGAGTGTCTCTATGTCATCATCATAATCACGATCCATGGGCAGCTAGCCCGTAGCAGGTGTCCACTGCACTTTTCGACATTTGTTGTTTCCAAATTTCCTCCGTCTTGTGCCAATATCCTCATGCAGTGGCCTCATTTTTATGGTGCCGATCTCTCACGACGTCGTCGTCATTATACCTCCTTTGCCAGTACCAGGTGACGCCAAAAGACGTCATCTGGTCGAGCACCAATTGAGACGAGGCTCAAAAGAAAGCTGTCTCTGGTGTGGACCAATCAGTTTCAAGGACAATGCATATATTATCAGTGTGTTCTTTTGTTTGCATTTTGACTGCAAGTATTGTGGTCAATGCAGACATTCATCCTCGTAAAAAGGTTTCAGTTTTGTTGCCAGAAAAAGGGGGAAAATCCTGTTATTATTATTATCATTGTCGTAGTCGTCGTGAAGGCGTTCTCTGTGAGGTCTCCCTTTCTTTCCGGCTCCTTCCATATTTCCAGAACAACAGCACCACGTTTAATGTGCCTGTTGCTGTCCGCCCTACTACTTCGTGCGTCCAAAGAGTGCCCAGTTTCCTTCTCGTCACTGCCTGCATCACCATCACCGGGTCGTCTTCTTCTCTGGTGCAACCCTCTCCATAACGTCTACGTGGGTCACCGTTTGGGTTCAGCTGAGATGCAGTGATCCCTTTGTGTCTGTGTGGGTTCAGCTGAGTGTAGTGATCTCTTTGTGTCTGTGTGGGTTCAGCTGAGTGTAGTGATCTCTTTGTGTCTGTGTGGGTTCAGCTGAGTGTAGTGATCTCTTTGTGTCTGTGTGGGTTCAGCTGAGTTTTGTCTCTGTGTGGGTTCAGCTGAGTGTAGTGATCTCTTTGTGTCTGTGTGGGTTCAGCTGAGTGTAGTGATCTCTTTATCTCTGTGTGGGTTCAGCTGAGTGTAGTGATCTCTTTGTCTCTGTGTGGGTTCAGCTGAGTGCAGTGATCCCTTTATGTCTGTGTGGGTTCAGCTAAGTGCAGTGATCTCTTTGTGTCTGTGTGTGTTCAGCTGAGTTTTGTCTCTGTGTGGGTTCAGCTGAGTGTAGTGATCTCTTTGTGTCTGTGTGGGTTCAGCTGAGTGCAGTGATCCCTTTGTGTCTGTGTGGGTTCAGCTGAGTGTAGTGATCTCTTTGTCTCTGTGTGGGTTCAGCTGAGTGTAGTGATCTCTTTGTGTCTGTGTGGGTTCAGCTGAGTGTAGTGATCTGTTTGTGTCTGTGTGGGTTCAGCTGAGTGTAGTGATCTCTTTGTGTCTGTGTGGGTTCAGCTGAGTGTAGTGATCTCTTTGTGTCTGTGTGGGTTCAGCTGAGTGTAGTGATCTCTTTGTCTCTGTGTGGGTTCAGCTGAGTGCAGTGATCCCTTTGTGTCTGTGTGGGTTCAGCTGAGTGTAGTGATCTCTTTGTGTCTGTGTGGGTTCAGCTAAGTGTAGTGATCTCTTTGTGTCTGTGTGGGTTCAGCTGAGTGTAGTGATCTCTTTATCTCTGTGTGGGTTCAGCTGAGTGTAGTGATCCCTTTGTGTCTGTGTGGGTTCAGCTAAGTGTAGTGATCTCTTTGTGTCTGTGTGGGTTCAGCTAAGTGTAGTGATCTCTTTGTGTCTGTGTGGGTTCAGCTGAGTGTAGTGATCTCTTTGTGTCTGTGTGGGAGGGACGAACGAATGGCGGCAGAGATAGCCCCGAATGAGTGACAAGAGATCGTGGTGGAACCTCCTCACCCCCCCCCCTCACCGCTAGTCACTCACCCACTCATCTCTTCACCCCCCCCCTCACCGCTAGTCACTCACCCACTCATCTCCTCACCCCCCCTAGTCACTCACCCACTCATCTCCTCACCCCCCCCCCCCCAGTCACTCACCCACTCATCTCCTCACCCCCCCTCACCACTAGTCACTCACCCACTCATCTCCTCACCCCCCCCCTAGTCACTCACCCACTCATCTCCTCACCCCCCCCCCCCACCGCTAGTCACTCACCCACTCATCTCCTCACCCCCCCCCCCTCACCACTAGTCACCCACTCATCTCCTCACCCCCCACCGCTAGTCATTCACCCACTCATCTCCTCACCCCCTCACCGCTAGTCATTCACCCACTCATCTCCTCACACCCCCCCCTCACCACTAGTCACCCACTCATCTCCTCACCCCCCACCGCTAGTCATTCACCCACTCATCTCCTCACCCCCTCACCGCTAGTCATTCACCCACTCATCTCCTCACACCCCCCCCTCACCACTAGTCACCCACTCATCTCCTCACCCCCCACCGCTAGTCATTCACCCACTCATCTCCTCACCCCCTCACCGCTAGTCATTCACCCACTCATCTCCTCACACCCCCCCCTCACCACTAGTCACCCACTCATCTCCTCACCCCCCACCGCTAGTCATTCACCCACTCATCTCCTCACCCCCCCCCCCTCACCACTAGTCACCCACTCATCTCCTCACCCCCCACCGCTAGTCATTCACCCACTCATCTCCTCACCCCCTCACCGCTAGTCATTCACCCACTCATCTCCTCACACCCCCCCCTCACTGCTAGTTACTCACCCACTCATCTCCTCACCCCCCCCCCCTCGCCCCTAGTCACTCACCCACTCATCTCCTCACCCCCCCCCGTCACCGCTAGTCACTCACCCACTCATGTCCTCACCCCCCCCCATCACTCACCCACTCATCTCCTCACCTCCCCCTCACCACTAGTCACTCACCCACTCATCTCCTCACCCCCCCCCCCCATCACTCACCCACTCATCTCCTCACCCCCCCCTCACCACTAGTCACTCACCCACTCATCTCCTCACCCCCCCCCCCCCATCACTCACCCACTCATCTCCTCACCCCCCCCTCACCACTAGTCACTCACCCACTCATCTCCTCACCCCCCCCCTAGTCACTCACCCACTCATCTCCTCACGACCCCCCCCCCCCAGTCACTCGTCCACTCATCTCCTCACCCCCCCCCCGTCACCGCTAGTCACTCACCCACTCATCTCCTCATCCCCCCGTCACCGGTAGTCACTCACCCACTCATCTCCTCTCGCCCTCTCACTCCTCACCCTTCACTGCTCAGCACGTAATTTGCTCACCGCTTACCACTCACCCGTTCATCGCCGCTCACCACCCCCCTCACCGCTCACCCCCTCACCGCCGCTGCGTCTCTGGGACATTCCAAGGCGTCCTGTTACAGTGGGAGGAGCGGGAGAGGGACAGTGGCAGAAGAGTGGGAGTGTGTGTGTGTGTGATGTGTGTGTGATGTGTGTGTGTGTGAGTGTGTGTGTGATGTGTGTGTGAGTGTGTGTGTGTGATGTGTGTGTGTGATGTGTGTGTGTGTGATGTGTGTGTGTGTGATGTGTGTGTGTGATGTGTGTGTGTGTGATGTGTGTGTGTGTGCAGCAGGGAGCTGTGTGTGTGAAGAGTGGGATTGTGAGTGTGATGTGTGTGAGTGTGATGAGTGTGTGTGTGATGTGTGTGTGTGTGTTTGTGATGTGTGTGTGATGAGTGTGTGTGTGTGTTTGTGATGTGTGTGTGTTTGTGATGTGTGTGTGTGTGTGATGAGTGTGTGTGTGAGTGTGTGATGTGTGTGTGTGATGAGTGTGTGTGTGAGTGTGTGATGTGTGTGTGTGATGAGTGTGTGTGTGAGTGTGTGCAGCAGGGAGCTGTGTGTGTGAAGAGTGGGAGTGTGTGTGTGTGATGTGTGTGTGTGTGAGTGTGTGTGTGATGAGTGTGTGTGTGTGATGTGTGTGTGTGAGTGTGTGTGTGCAGCAGGGAGCTAGTTGTGTGTGAGTGTGTGTGAGTGTATGTGCAGCAGGGAGCTTTGTATGTGTGAAGAGTGGGAGTGTGTGTGTGTGAAGAGTGGGAGTGTGTTTGTGCAGCAGGGATCTGTGTGTGTGAAGAGTGGGAGTGTGTGTGTGTGTGCAGCAGGGAGCTGTGTGTGTATGTGAAGAGTGGGAGTGTGTGTGTGTGTGCAGCAGGGAGCTAGTTGTGTGTTGGTGCAGCAGCAGGGAACTGTGTGTATCAGGCAGCTACGTGTATACAGCAGTGCAGTGCGTGAATATGTGCAGCAGGTGCAATTCGTGCATCAGGCTGACGTGTGTAAGGGCAGCGTTAACGTAGCATTTGCAACTTGAATCATCAACGTCGTGTCCTCCAAGGCAGGCCGTGGGGCTGTAGGGACCCCGCTTACTCGTCCATAAATGACGTCACGCACCTAGGGGGGGGGGGGGGCAGACATTTGTGACGATGTGTGACGAGGGGGGGGGGGGTTTGAGAAATGTGACATCACATCAAAATTCGCAACTTTAAATAAATATAGACAACACGTTCTGCTTAATTAAATAGACTTTTTAATAAATATTTTTTTCCTACAACATCAGAGTGCAGCGCCACATTAAATACGCACTACAATAACAATAGTTTAAAGCGAGATTTGAAGCATGTTTCATATATATTTTTGGGGGGGGGCAGAGCTTTGTGACGTCATATTTGAGGGGGGTGGGGGGTCTGACTTTTTGTGACGCCGTGTGACGAGCGGGCGGGCGGCGGGGGGTTAAAAAAAATCGTCCAAAATCACGTGACGTCATTTATGGACGGCCCCTTAACGAACCCATTTTCATACGAGACGTGGCCACGTTAAATCGAGCAAAATGCGAGCAATGTTCGTCCGTGAGCCAATGGCCACAGTTGGGTAATTTAAGATGTTGGTCATCGTGGTGGGGGGTTCTCATCGGGTTCCCACCGTGGTGTCATGGGCAGTGCTGTCACCAACTAGACTACGCTGGCCTCTCTCTCCGTGCACGATGAAGAAGAAGCCCCATTGCCCGAAACGTCACCAATTCATGTTTTTTTGTTCCGTTTAAGGCAGAAAAATAGCCACGCTGCTGTTGTTGACGAATGCTTGTTGTCGTTGTTGTTGTTGTTTGTGTACCACTTGGCAACGCGGAATAATAATTCGTCACAGTCGGAGGCTCTTGGCGCAGTGACCGAGTGAGGTGTGTACCGCGTGTGTGTGTGTGACGATTATCTCAGCCATATCCCCGGCCTCCTCTGGGTCGACTCAGCCTCAAATGGGTACCCGGTGCGATGTGTAAACATCGCCGCCGATGGGAGACAAAGACGGTCGGGCGTGTTGCTGGCCCCCCACACCCCCTCGTGTACCGTAACGTGCCTTTCGTTAGGTGCTGCTCGCTAACAGCACTTGCCCCATCAGTCCGCTAAGGCTATGTGGCAGGGGGCGGGAACTTTGCCTTTGTGCGTTCTGGCAAACTTATTTTATAGTCCATCGGCCCCACCCCTCCACAAGCCCCAGTGCTGAAATGTTGGTGAGCGCCGTTAGTCTCGCGTGACTGGGTGCAGAGCCGGGGATTTAACCGGCGCGACCGAAACACAACTGCCGTGGAGCCCCGGTGCCGGCTCGCGAGCCTCTCCCTCCTCCTCCTCCTCCCCTCCGTTCCTCGTTCGCTCTCTGGCTCACTCGCTCGCTCTGCCCCCCCCCCCCCCATCAGTAGCATGGCAAAGTAACGACAGCGCGTGGCCACCCGGGTTTTCCGTGTCCGCCGCCAAGAGGCAAGCGGCTGGCTAATTGGACCGATCGTCAAACACGAAAAAAATAAACTTCGTGCGGTCCGTGGACTTGACCGGTGATCGGGTGGTGTGGTAGCCCCCTGGAGTAGTTTGGCCACAGGGATGAGCAGCCACAGCCAACGAGAGGCGATGGTGGTGATGTGGTGCGCCGTGCGTGGGAACGATTGTGGGTTTTTTTCTCTCTCTCTCTCGGACAGGCCCGGCTGAAACGAAGACCCCTTTTTGACGGGGAGCGCTTTGTCGCCAGATGAGGCCACGCTCGCAGTGGATCACTGGAAGGCTTCAGGCCTGTTATCAACGGCTCTGAGACCACCCATCGTAGCGCGCGGAAACATTGGGGACAAACGAGACGTACTCAAGGACGAGGCTTTTAGCCTCGACGCAAATAATTACTGGTTTCATTATAACAGCAGAGGCAGGACTATAAGATCCTGCTGCTGACCTATAAGGCACTCAATCAAGGAGCGCCCCATCCGCTGCTGGTCTCTTAAACAAGGCCAAGGACTTACACTGACTTTAACATTTTATCTACAAAATGACACCTTGCCAATATTAACTATATTACCCTATTTGTATATTTTTTTATTTTTAGATTGTATCTTATAGCTATTTTATATTCGATATTTATTCAATTTTATATGCTTTAGCCCCTTGGTGTTAGTTAGACTTTGAACCCTTATTACAGTAAGACTTGTTTACCACTTATTTAAGATTTTAGATTCCTATATGTTGAATGTATGCACCATCCTGCCAAAGTAAATTCCGTGTCTGTGTGAACTTTCATGGCGAATAAAACCCTTTCTGATTCTGAAAACCCCTTTCTGGCGAAATGTTAACTCCCTCGCCCGGTATACAGGAGGTTGTGGGTTCAATTGTGACCCTGACACCTGCTGCTGTATATTTGGAGTTTGTGTGTTCTCCACGTGGTCGCGTGGTGGAATTTTCTCCGGTTCCTTCGATTTTTTCCTCCACATTTAGAGACATACACTTTAGAGTATTTGACTGCTACGAATGTACACATAATGATAAGCCGCTTCGCTCAGCTCTCATTTGTGGCCAGGTCGCTTCTGATAAAAAAAACAGCCATACAGCTCAGTGGGCCTTACCTGGTAAAATAAAATTAAAAGTTTAATGATTTGCATCGTTTTTAGTTGTTTTTTTCCCAAGGACTCTGAGGTCAAGGCTCATACCCTGGGGCGATTGGGCTCGTGCTACTGCACAGCTCCCAAGCTTTGCGACGCTTTGACTTGGCTCATTAGACAATCAGAGTCGTTCGACATCGTTGCGTATGTCTTGAACACTCACATCTTTAAACTGGCCTTTGCCTTGCTTAACATATTGGTTGGGATCTACGGATCAAACGAGCATCATTATCGATGCAAATACTTATGATCTTCAGCACATACTCGGTACTGTTAAATACATTCCCTGGGTGATGACTTGGCCCGGCGATAGTGCGCACTCATCGCTCGCTGTGAAAGGTTCGCGGTTCGAATCGGGCAAGGCTGCCCTGGTTAATACGGTGGTGCGCGTTTTCACCGTAACGTGCGCCACGCGCCATCTGCTCGACGGTGGCGTCGTTCACACAAAGTGGGCCACTGCGTGCCGGCACCGGTGGCACCGCCGCGGTACGGGATGTAAAACGTTAAACCGTGAATGTTGCAGTTGGGATCGCCACGGTGGCAAGGAAATGTTAACTCCCTCGCCTGGCATGCAGGAGGTCATGGGTTCAATCCTGACCCTGTCGCCTGCTGTGTATTTGGAGTTTGTAGTGTTTCCCTCTCATAATTATAATCATCACGGTGGCTAGGAGATGTTAACTCCCTCGCCTGGCAGGCAGGAGGTCATGGGTTCAATCCTGACCCTGTCCCCTGCTGTGTATTTGGAGTTTGTAGTGTTTCTCTCTCATTATAATCATCACGGTGGTTAGGAGATGTTAACTCCCTCGTCTGGTATACAGGAGGTCGTGGGTTCGATCCCGACCCTGTCCCCTGCTGTATATTTGGAGTTTGCGGTGTCTCTCTTCCGGTGGTCGCGTGGATTTTTCTCCGGGATCCTCCGTTTCTTCCCTCCACATTTAGAATCGACATCGCGCATTTATCGTGCCTGGCCGCTATAAATGCCCACGTGATGATAGGCCACCTCGTTGAGCTACGACTAGCGGCGTAGTGACGATGATGCTCGGCGGTCGCGTGCGCCGCCGATTGTGCCGTGACGTGTTCGTGATTCTTTCTGGTAAAGTCAACGTAGATAGAAAACAAAAAGCGAAATTAAAAGCAAAAAAAACCCCCACGACGTTTCGATCGAAACGTCGTGGGGGTTTTTGCATTTAATTTCGATTTTTTTTAAAATAGATTTTTGTTTTCTATCTACGCGACTTTACCGAAAGAACCAAGAATATCAATTCCTGCGGGCACGAAAGTTTCAAGTCAAAATTTCGTGCCGTGACGGTTCGCCCGCTGTGTCCGTGCCGCGCAGTGCCTGTGCGGCGGTGCGTCCCTGGAGGAGACGGAGCGGGCGCGAGCGCGATGGCGGCGGGAGGAACGCGACACGCTGCAGGACGATGAGGACATGCTCATGGACGCCTCCGGAGACGGTGAGGGGGTGGGGGCGAGGAGGGTGAGCGGAGTAAGGAGGACGAGGTGGGCGATGGGGGCGGGGGAGGCTATCGGACGCGCAGGCGGTGCGACTGCACCGGAAGGGCCCACGGGTCGAAGGAGCGCCAGGCGCCGAGATGTCAAGGAGGGCCCATTCTGATGGCCTGCACCAAGGCCCCTGCCAATCCCACGACCCCACTGTGACCCACAGACTCACACTCACATGGACACCCACAGACTCGCATAGAACAAATAGACTTTCCACAGGACCGATAGACTAACAGAGCGACCCATAGACTTACATAGTTAGGATCTACAGACTAACGTAGGACCCAGTGGTGCAGATATAAAGTGTGCAGGCGGTGTAACTGCATCGGGACCTCGTGGGCCGGATGGGCCCAAGTGTTGGGATTGGTGGGTGCTTGGACGATTTCAATGGTTGCGCCGGTGGCCCATGCCAACCACACTCGGGAGTTAGGGGGCATGGGTTGAACGAGGGGGGGGGGGCAAAGGGGAGAGATTGGGACGTGCTCACACGGACGCAACGCACGAACCGAACACAAAGCACGGGCACGGTTTGACAGGGGTGGCGCCGATGTTGACGCCTGTGCCACATAGCAGGCAAGGGCCCGGGTTCGCTCCCCGACTCGGGTGCCTGCGTGGGCTTCCTCCCGGTTCTCCGGTTCCCTCCTCCCACAATGCAATGGCTACTGGCCGTGACGGCATCCCATCGTTACGACACGCGACTCGTTTGGGAACACCACACAGCCAACATCGCTCCCCTACCCCACCCGACTCTGAAAACTTGGCAGGACAACTCCCTTGAGACTCGGTGAGGCTTTCGTGGGTAAACGGGCGTAACGTTAGCAGCAACACCAGCAGCAGCACAAGGGCCAGACACGCGCGACGCAGGGCCTCACTCACAGACGCAGTCAGGATGGCCAGCAGCCACCTCTGTCAGACATAAGCACGCGCACAGACACGGCACACGCAAACCCCTGCTGGTACACGCACAATGACAACAAAGATCCCCCCCGCCCGTGTAGCCTTAACAGACCGTGAGGGCAAGTGCTGTTAGCGAGCAGCCAGCAGGGCACACGAGAGGGTGGGTGGTGAGCATCATGCCTGGCTGCCTTTGTCTCTCCAGTAGCGATGTTTACACATCGCACCGGGTACTCGATTAATGTTGAGCCGACCTAGGGGAGGCCCAGGACTAGTTCAGATGATCGTCGCTGGTGTTGGTGGCCTTGAGCTGAAATCGCAACTTGGGTCGGCAGGTTCCCAGCGCAGTGCGCTAACCACTCCACTGCCGCTCCCCACTCACACACATTCACTATTAGCACAGTTGGCTACGTACGGTGCGAAAGAAGTTCAACATACTTACATACATCCACGTACACACACACACACGCTCGTACACGCACATGGTGCTGAATCCAGCAAACACGCACACACACACGTTACAAATTCACGGGAAACTGATATCGTGAACATCGTCTTATTGTGAAAATTGATATCGCAGCCTCCTTAGTTCACACACACACGCACAAACGCAGACGTTCCCATGCTACGGGATCCATCTGTGCAGCAGCTGGCCACACACGGCCCCTGTGTGTTTGGCTCAACACACAGCTCAAGCTACAAATAATTGAATGGGTCCCACTGGGCCCTCCACTCCTGTCCAATTTCCTCCTCTTCGGAGCCCCTTTGGTTGCTGAAGTTGCGTTGCGCGCACACTCGATATGTTAGTCTATGGGTTTCTATGCTACTCCGTGGGTTCCTGTGATAATTATCTACGGCTCCTATGCTCGTCTATACGTCTCCGTGTTAATTTTTAGCGGGCCCATAGGTCGTACGTTAAAGTAGTCTGTGGGTCTCAGTGTGAGTCTCTGGATCTCAGTGTGACTCTATCGGTCTCAGTCTGAGTCATTGGGCTGAGTGTGAGTCTGTGGGTCTCTGTGTAAGTCTATGGGTCTCGGTGTGAGTCTGTGAGTCTCAGCGTGAGTCTATAGGTCTCAGTCTTAGGCTTTGGGTCTCATGTGAGTCTATGGCTGTCAGTGTGAGTCAATGGTCTCTTTGTTAATCTATGTGTCTCATTGTGAGTCTATGGGTATCATTGTGAGTCTATGGGTCTCATTGTGAGTCTATGGGTCTCATTGTGAGTCTATGAGTCCCATTGTGAGTCTATGGGTCTTATTGTGAGTCTATGGGTCTCATTGTGAGTCTATGGGTCTCATTGTGAGTCTATGGGTCTCATTGTGAGTTTATGGGTCTCATTATTAGTCTATGGGTCTCATTGTGAGTCTATGGTTCTCATTGTGAGTCTATGGGTCTCATTGTGAGTCTATGGGTCTCATTGTGAGTTTATGGGTCTCATTGTGAGTCTATGGGTCTCATTGTGAGTCTATGGGTCTCATTGTGAGTCTATGGGTCTCATTGTGAGTTTATGGGTCTCATTATTAGTCTATGGGTCTCATTGTGAGTCTATGGTTCTCATTGTGAGTCTATGGGTCTTATTGTGAGACTATGGGTCTCATTGTGAGTCTATGGGTCTCATTGTGAGTCTATGGGTCTCATTGTGAGTCTATGAGTCTCATTGTGAGTCTATGGGTCTCATTGTGAGTCTATGGGTCTCATTGTGAGTCTATGGGTCTCATTGTGAGTCTATGGGTCTCATTGTGAGTCTATGGGTCTCATTGTGAGTCTATGGGTCTCATTGTGAGTCTATGGGTCTCATTGTGAGTCTATGGGTCTCATTGTTAGTCTATGGGTCCCATTGTGAGTCTATGGGTCTCATTATGAGTCTATGGGCCTCATTGTGAGTCTATGGGTCTCATTGTGAGTTTATGGGTCTCATTATTAGTCTATGGGTCTCATTGTGAGTCTATGGTTCTCATTGTGAGTCTATGGGTCTTATTGTGAGTCTATGGGTCTCATTGTGAGTCTATGGGTCTCATTGTGAGTCTATGGGTCTCATTGTGAGTCTATGGGTCTCATTGTGAGTCTATGGGTCTTATTGTGAGTCTATGGGTCTCATTGTGAGTCTATGGGTCTCATTGTGAGTCTATGGGTCTCATTGTGAGTCTATGGGTCTCATTGTGAGTCTATGGGTCCCATTGTGAGTCTATGGGTCTCATTGTGAGTCTATGGGTCCCATTGTGAGTCTATGGGTCTCATTGTGAGTCTATGGGTCTCATTGTGAGTCTATGGGTCTCATTGTGAGTCTATGGGTCTCATTGTGAGTCTATGGGTCTCATTGTGAGTCTATGGGTCTCATTGTTAGTCTATGGGTCCCATTGTGAGTCTATGGGTCTCATTATGAGTCTATGGGCCTCATTGTAAGTCTATGGGTCCCATTGTGAGTCTATGGGTCTCATTGTGAGTCTACGGGTCTCGGTGTGAGTCATTGGGCTGAGTGTGAGTCTGTGGGTCTCAGTGTAAGTCTATGGGTCTCAGTGTGAGTCTGTGAGTCTCAGCGTGAGTCTATGGGTCTCAGTCTTAGGCTTTGGGTCTCATGTGAGTCTATGGCTGTCAGTGTGAGTCAAGGGTCTCTTTGTTAATCCATGGGTCTCATTGTGAGTCTATGGGTATCATTGTGAGTCTATGGGTCTTATTGTGAGTCTATGGGTCTCATTGTGAGTCTATGGGTCTCATTGTGAGTCTATGAGTCTCATTGTGAGTCTATGGGTCTCATTGTGACTCTATGGGTCTCATTGTGAGTTTATGGGTCTCATTGTGAGTCTATGGGTCTCATTGTGACTCTATGGGTCTCATTATGAGTCTATCGGTCTCATTGTGAGTCTATGGGTCTCATTGTGACTCTATGGGTCTCATTATGAGTCTATGGGTCCCATTGTTAGTCTATGGGTCTCATTGTGAGTCTATGCGTCTCATTGTGAGTCTACGGGTCTCATTGTGAGTCTATGGGTCTCATTGTGAGTTTATCGGTCTCATTGTGAGTCTATGGGTCTCATTGTGAGTCTATGAGTCTCATTGTGAGTCTATGGGTCTCATTGTGAGTCTATGGGTCTCATTGTGAGTCTATGGGTCTCATTGTGAGTCTATGGGTCTCATTGTTAGTCTACGGGTCCCATTGTGAGTCTACGGCTCTCGGTGTGAGTCATTGGGCTGAGTGTGAGTCTGTGGGTCTCAGTGTAAGTCTATGGGTCTCGGTGTGAGTCTGTGAGTCTCAGCGTGAGTCTATGGGTCTCAGTCTTAGGCTTTGGGTCTCATGTGAGTCTATGGCTGTCAGTGTGAGTCAATGGTCTCTTTGTTAATCTATGGGTATCATTGTGAGTCTATGGGTCTCATTGTGAGTCTATGGGTCTCATTGTGAGTCTATGGGTCTCATTGTGAGTATATCGGTCTCATTGTGAGTCTATGCGTCTCATTGTGAGTCTATGGGTCTCATTGTGAGTCTACGGATCTCATTGTGAGTCTACGGATCTCATTATGAGTCTATGAGTCTCATTGTGAGTCTATGGGTACCATTGTTAGTCTATGGGTCTTATTGTGAGTCTATGGGTCTCATTGTGAGTCTATGGGTCTTATTGTGAGTCTATGGGTCTCGTTGTCAGTCAATGGGTCTCATTGTGAGTCTATGGGTCTTATTGTGAGTCTATGGGTCTCATTGTGAGTCTATGGGTCTCATTGTGATTCTATGGGTCTCATTGTGAGTCTATGGGTCTCATTGTGAGTCTATGGGTCTCATTGTGAGTCTATGGGTCTCATTGTGATTCTATGGGTCTCATTGTGAGTCTATGGGTCTTATTGTGAGTCTATGGGTCCCATTGTTAGTCTATGGGTCTCATTGTGAGTCTATGGGTTGTTGCAGCGCCTGCACTCTCAAACAGCCACGCCACTGGCTGGGTCTGCGGGCAGGACAAGGATGGGTGGCTGGCTCAGGGACACGGGGAGATTAATCGCACATGGAGTGGGTTATGGGTTCATGTGTTGTGCATTTGTGTGTTTAACGACTCGGACTTAATGAGTTGTTGTTTATGTGTGTGTACGCGTGTGTGTCTTTATTGTGTCTGTGTGTGTGTCTGCGTCTGCGCGTGTGTGTATATATGTGCGTCCGTCTGTGTGTGTGTCTGTGTACGTGTCTGTGTGTCCTTGTGTCCGTGTGTGCCTGCGCGTGTGTCTGTGTGCGCAGACTCGAGTGGGGAAGGAAGTGGTGACGAAAAGACATCAATGCCAGGTTCACGCGATGCACACAGATACTCAGTTGCCAGACACACACAAAGACAAAGATCCTCCGTATAGCCTTTAACGGACTATTGGGGCAAGTGCTGTTAGCGAGCACCTATCAAGGCTAACACGACGCACAAAGAGGCGAGTAGGCAATAACATCCCCGGTCGCCTTTGTTTCCCCAGTGGCGATGGTTACACACCACACCAGGTTCTAATTAAAAGGCTGAGGAAGCCCATTACCGGTTCAAATATCAGCCACTGCAATTGGTCGTGAGCATGAACGAAACTCTGGATACCGGGTTAGCAGCGCAGCGCGCCAACCACTGCGCCACCGCTCTCTTTGTCCCTGACGTACCCACACTTGAGCCCGGTTCACGAGCAGACGTTGAGCCCGGAGAGTGATCCCACGGGTGACCACCACGCATCGCGGCTGTTACAGGCGGAGGCCGTCGCCAGTTGTGGCGTGACGCGCGTGGCTGTGATTCACCGCTCACGACCAATGTAGCGGCGGAGAATATTCCAACCGGTCATTGGGCCTCCCCTAGGTAGGCTCGGCCTCAAATGACCAGCGGGTGCAGCGGTGCTGGGAAACCACCCCCTCGTGTGCCGTGACGGCCTCCCATAGTAGGTTCTACTTGCTAACAGCACTTGCCCCATCAGCCCGTTGACGGCTATACGGGAGATCTTTTGTCTGTGTGCTTGCCACACGTTTGGTGAGTCCTGCTGGGGCGGTTGGCACCTCGGTGCCACTCCTCGAGTGTGAGTGTGAAAGAGAGTGTGAAAGTGAGAGAGTGTGAAAGTGAGGGAGAGTGTGAGCGTGGGGGAGAGTGTGAACGTGAGAGAGAGTGAGAGAGTGTGAAAGTGAGAGAGTGTGAAAGTGAGAGAGTGTGAGCGTGAGGGAGAGTGTGAGCGTGGGGGAGAGAGAGAGTGTGAGCGTGAGAGAGTGTGAGCGTGGGGAGAGAGAGTTTGAAAGTGAGAGAGTGTGAGCGTGAGGGAGAGTGTGAGCGTGGAGGAGAGAGAGAGTGTGAGCGTGGAGGAGAGAGAGTGTGAAAGTGAGAGAGTGTGAGCGTGAGGGAGAGTGTGAGGGAGAGAGTGAGAGTGTGAGGGAGAGTGTGAGGTAGAGAGAGAGTGTGAAAGTGAGAGAGTGTGAGCGTGAGGGAGAGTGTGAGGGAGAGTGTGAGGGAGAGTGTGAGGGTGAGGGAGAGAGTGAGGGAGAGTGTGAGGGAGAGTGTGAGGGAGAGTGTGAGGGTGAGTGTGAGTGTGAGGGAGAGAGAGAGTGTGAAAGTGAGAGAGTGTGAGCGTGAGGGAGAGTGTGAGGGAGAGTGTGAGTGTGAGGGAGAGTGTGAAGGAGAGTGTGAGGGCGAGTGAGAGGGTGAGGGAGAGTGAGAGTGAGAGGGAGAGTGTGAGGGAGAGGGAGAGTGTGAGTGTAATGGAGAGTGTGAGGAAGAGTGTGAGGGAGAGAGTGTGAGGGAGAGTGTGAGGGAGAGTGGGGGAGAGAGTGAGGGAGAGAGAGAGTGTGAGGGAGAGTGTAATGGAGAGCGTGAGGGAGAGTGTGAGGGAGAGAGTGAGGGAGAGTGTGAGGGAGAGTGTGAGAGAGAGTGTGAGCACGCTCAGCGTTAACCCGCCACCCCCCCCCCCCCCACTCACGACACCACGGGGGGCGTAGGTGCTACAGAGTTCTGTGCACGTACGTACATTTAACTTATTTCGCACCGTACGTAGCCAACCGTGCTAATCGGAGGTTGCGGGGTGGGGGAGGCGAGGAAGCACAACAAACACTTCTCAATGCACGGGTCTTCAATGTGGACGATTTCAAGGTGCGTAGCTCCAGTGGCTTCCGAACAGCGGACGGGAGAGCGTTCCCGACGGCCGCAGAAGCGCATGCGAAAGCTCGCGACGTCGTGACCCGCCGCCTCTTACTCGACGGCGAGCGGGAAGCCGCCGCTGCGAGGGCGACCCGGAGCTCGCGTGGCGATGGCGGTCGCCGTTCCCCGACGAGATCGTCGGCAACACATCGCGATGAGGCGCGGCGCGGCGAGCGCCGCACCTCATCGCGAAACTCCTTCGGCAACCGAACCGGAAGCCGATGCCGCTCGGCGAGCACCGGACGGACGCGGCCTGGACCTTGGGCGGTAGCCGCGAGGCCCCGCGAACACGGAGGGCGCCCGGCGGGGTGTGCCACCGCAGGCAGGCAGGCGGCGGCAGGACCTGCGGTCGCGCTAGTGGGGGGCCGGGGCGAGAGAGGTCTCGGGTCGTCGAGGATTTGTAATTTGGGTGACCCAGGCAGGTCGCGGCGATCACCATGGAGGGTAGGATTGTGGAGGAGGCTCGGTTTGGTGTCTGCGAGCCCGACCAGATGCCCGGCTCACCGAAATGACTTTGCTGTGCGCTCCACCGTAGCACGGTGCAAGTTGAGGGGTCTGGAGAGCTGGGGCACAAAGCAGAAGCAGCAGCAGCAGCAGCAGCAGGGATCTCGGGATCGTCACTGGGAGGGCGTCGTGGCCACCGCTGTTCCACGTCGATTCAGATCCAACACGCTGTCCGTAAACGATGAGAACACCTACCACCATCATCACACTGGCAACGAGGGAGTGCGTAGTGCCGGCTTGGAAGCCAGACAGAGTTAACAACACGCAAAGGTGTGGGCGGGCGGGTGGGTGAGTGGGTGAGTGGGTAGGTGAGTGGGCGAGTGGGTGAGTGGGTGAGAGGGTGAGAGGGTGAGTGAGAGGGTCGGCGAGAGGGTGGGTAAGAGAGTGACTCGGGTGAGTGAGAGCGTGGGTAGGTGAGTGGGTGAGTGGGAGTGAGAGAGTGGGTGGGAGTGAGTGAGTGGGTGGGTGGGAGAGAGTTGGGTGAGTGGGTGGGAGTGAGTGGGTGAGTGAGTAGGTGAGTGGGTGAGTGGGTGAGTGAGTGGGTGAGTTGGTGAGTGGGTGAGTGAGTAGGTGAGTGGGTGAGTGAGTAGGTGAGTGGGTGGGTGGGAGTGAGTGGGTGGGAGTGAGGTGTGTGGGTGCGTGGGAGTGAGAGAGTGGGTGGGTGGGAGTGAGTGGGCGGGTGAGTGGGTGGGTGGGTGGGAGTGAGTGAGTGGGTGAGTGGGTAGGTGGGTGGTAGTGAGTGAGGGGGTGAGTGTGTGGGTGGGAGTGAGATGAGTGGGTGAGTGGGTGGGAGTGAGTGAGTGGATGGGAGTGAGTGAGTGGGTGGAAGTGAGTGGGTGGTTGGGAGAGAGTTGGGTGAGTGCGTGGGAGTGAGTGGGCGGGTGAGTGGGTGAGTGGGTGGGTGGGAGTGAGTGAGTGGGTGAGTGGGTAGGTGGGTGGTAGTGAGTGAGGGGGTGAGTGTGTGGGTGGAAGTGAGATGAGTAGGTGAGTAGGTGGGAGTGAGTGAGTGGGTGGGTGGGAGAGAGGTGGGTGAGTGGGTGGGAGTGAGTGGGTGAGTGGGTAAGTGAGTATGTGAGTGGGTGAGTGAGTAGGTGAGTGGGTGGGTGAGTGAGTGTGTGAGTGGGAGTGAGAGAGTGGGTGAGTGGGTGGGAGTGAGTGGGTGAGAGGGTGAGTGAGTAGGTGAGTGGGTGAGTGAGTAGGTGAGTGGGTGAGTGGGTAGGTGGGTGGTAGTGAGTGAGGGATGCGTGTGTGGGTGGGAGTGAGATGAGTGAGTGAATGGGTGGGTAGGAGTGAGAGAGTTGGGTGAGTGGGTGGGAGTGAGTGGGTGGGAGTGAGAGAGTGGGTGAGTGGGTGGGAGTGAGTGGGTGGGAGTGAGAGAGTGGGTGAGTGGGTGGGAGTGAGTGAGTGGGTGGGAGTGAGAGAGTGGGTGAGTGGGTGGGAGTGAGTGGGTGGGAGTGAGTGGGTGGGAGTGAGTGGGTGGGAGTGAGTGGGTGGGAGTGAGTGGGTGGGAGTGAGAGAGTGGGTGAGTGGGTGGGAGTGAGTGAGTGGGTGGGAGAGTGGGTGAGTGGGTGGGAGTGAGTGGGTGGGAGTGAGAGAGTGGGTGAATGGGTGGGAGTGAGTGGGTGGGAGTGAGTGGGTGGGAGTGAGAGAGTGGGTGAATGGGTGGGAGTGAGTGGGTGGGAGTGAGTGGGTGAGAGTGAGTGGGTGAGAGTGAGTGGGTGAGAGTAAGTGGGTGGGCGTGAGAGAGTGGGTGGGTGGGAGTGAGAGAGTGGGTGAGTGGGTGGGAGTGAGTGAGTGGGTGGGAGTGAGAGAGTGGGTGAATGGGTGGGTGAATGAGCAAGGGGGATGAACGACCAGAAACTTGAGACCCGCGCCCTCCCTCCCCCGTGCACCGAGCTCAGCGACACGGGGGCCTCGTTCGATCGGCCGTCAGCCAGGGGGCAATTAACGCGGCCGCGTGCCACCGCCGTGCGTGGGAGCCAATCGCGATCAGGGCCTGAGATCGACTCCTGGTCAAGGGTCGTCTGAGCTCAATATCATCATCATCACGATCATCATCATCACGATCATCATCACGATCATGATCATCATCACCACGCCATAATCGTCATTTCATAATAAAAGTTTTTGGGTTAGATCGCGTTATTTATAAATGTGTCGTAACCCTCCACCACCCGACATGGCCAATCAGCAAAAAAAGTGTCACGTTGACAAAAGACAAATAATTCACTACTTTAGCCCACCGGTGTGTTGAAGAGTGAATCCACAACATTTACAGTTTGAGTACGACGTTTCGCTGGATGTATTTACCAGCGAAACGTCGTACTCAAACTGTAAATGTTGTGGATTCACTCTTCAACACACCGGTGGGCTAAAGTAGTGAACTAATTGTCTTTTGTCAACGTGACACTTTTTTTGCTGATTGGCCGTGTCGGGTGGTGGAGGGTTACGACACATTTATAAATAACGCGATCTAACCCAAAAACTTTTATTATGAATAATATTGGTCGCGAAAGCCTACGTGTTATAATCGTCATTGATTAAAAGCTGTCCGATGCGTTTTCGCGTTGAACAGCGCATTGTTTGGCGACGGTGTGTCCAACGTTTTGGCACAACCCGAAAACATCGGCGAGCTGAACAGCATACCAGCGATAACCTCCGCAGTAGTGACATCATAATCATCACCCAGCGCTGCCATCATCACCATCTCTGGACTCGACACATGTAGTGCTGCTCAGTGTAAAGTTAACCGTGATTTGGCTTTTGGGCAGATTGCTTCTGGCCATGAGAGTGTGGAGTTTCCAGCGATGAATCAGGACATCGCCGAATGCTCGTGAGGCCGTCCGCGCTGGCAGGGCGGGCGAGAGGGGCATCGGAGTGTCGGCGGTGATGAAATGTGTGTTACATTTCCACAGGAGTGAGCCAGTTGTTTTTAATAGGGGGGGGGGGGGGGGGGCTCTTACCATAGCATGCCACTGTGCTGACTGCCCTGTCCACAGGAATGCCCCAAAGCGCAGCCGTGCAAATGTGCTCTGCACATTTGCACGGCGTTGCAGAGGGTGGTGCCTCTTTGAGAGACGGGGAGGGCGGCCACTGACGAGGGAGACCCAGGACAGACTCCCCGTGATGGTGCCAGTCGCTCCTCATTGTCCGTGTACGGCCGATGAAGAGACGACTGTTCGTGATTCCATTCTGAGTGACATCGCCAACCAATGGCTTCGTCTGAGAGTTGCTGAATTGCAGATACACCCACCCGCTTACCAGCTCACCCATTCACTCATCCATTCACCCACTCACGTACCCGCTCACCCACCCACACACTAATCTGCTCACCCACACACCCACTCACTCACTTATTGCATCCACCCACTCATCCATTCACCCACCCGCCTACCCACTCGGTCACCCACACCCTCACTCACTGACTCATTCACCCACCCACTCACCTATCCACTTACTCATCCATTCACCAACCCACTCACCAACCCACTCACCCACTCACTCACTTACTCACCCACTCACTCACCCACCCGCCCACTCGCTCACTCATCGACTCACCCACCACATTCTTCTGTATTTGGGGTAGTGCACAGTTACATGGTCCATGGTTTGGAGGTCGTAGCTACAGTCGCACACAAAGAGAGAGTCTTGGATTCTCCACTTGTGCATCGGGTATCCAGGTACCTAGTGGCAGAGAAGCGCAGAGGTAGCACCTGTGCCTCACAGCAAAAATAACCTGGGTTCAATTCCCAACTCGTGTGCCTTTCCGCGTGGAGTTTTGCGTGTTCTCCCCCTGTCCTGTATGGGTTTCCTCCGGATTCTCCGGTTTCCGCCCCGAACCAAATCCATCCAGTCAATCTGGTATTGGCCGAAACACTCCAATGCTGAGAATCACACCACAAATTACTCAATTGGGACAAACGCATAGCAGCAACAAAATCATTGTTCCCTACTACTGCTACGAATGCACAAACTGAAACTAAACTATTTTTTATTTTACCAGGTGAGGCCCACTGACCTATATCACTCTTTTTCAGAAGCAACCTGGCCACAAATGATATCTAAATGAAGTGGCTTATCACGTGGACATTTACAGCAGCCAAAGACTCTAAACGCAAGTTTATAAATGTGGGGGGGGGAAACCAGAGGTCCCGGACAAAAATCCACACGACCATGGGGATAGAGAGACACCGCAAACTCTAAATATACAGCAAGCATCAGGGTCGGGATCGAACTCAGGACCTCCTGTAGACCAGGCGAGGTGGTTAACATCTCCTAGCCACCGTGGTGATGATGATGATGATGAGACAGAGAGACACGCAAACTCCAAATATACAGCAAGCATCAGGGTCGGGATCGAACTCAGTACCTCCTGTAGACCAGGCGAGGTGGTTAACATCTCCTAGCCACCGTGGTGATGATGATAATGATGATGAGACAGAGAGACACGCAAACTCCAAATATACAGCAGGCATCAGGGTCGGGATCGAACTCAGGACCTCCTGTGTACCAGGCGAGGTGGTTAACATCTCCTAGCCACCGTGGTGATGATGATGATGATGAGACAGAGAGACACGCAAACTCCAAATATACAGCAGGCATCGGGGTCGGGATCGAACTCAGGATCTCCTGTGTACCAGGCGAGGGAGTTAACATCTCGCCACCATGGCAGATCCGTCTTGTAAAAAAAGAGTCTTGAGACTCAATGAGGCGTTCCTGGGTAAACAAGCACAACGTCAATATCCATAATACAGGGTTTCTTTGTGTTATATCGCGTAAATATATAAACGGATGATATTGGTCGCGAAATCCTACGTGTTACAAAATCAATTATGTTAAAAATAATCCATGCATCGCGCGTATCCGGTTCAGCGCTGCCTAATTGTCTCCACGGCAGCTGGAAGCCGTGCGGTGTGGTGACGGTGGTGCTGGTGGTGGTGGTGCCGGCTCTGGTTTGACACCAGAGGGCTCACTTCGAATCAGTGGAGCGGCATCTTTTCATCAGTTGCGTAACGCTGCTGTATGGAAGCTACCTGGTCTGTCGCTCCGCACGAAGCTTCGGGTCTACTCGGCCACGGTCATTCCCTCCCTTCTCTACGCTTGCGAAGCATGGACCCCCTAATGGAACATCTTCGCCAGTTAGAAACATTGAGGCTGGAATGCCTACGATCCAGGCTGAATTGTGTGAGGAGCTCACAAATCTTTGAAAGAACTGGACAAAGTCCTATCGGTGAGTTCCTCCAGCAGGCAAGGCTGCGTTGGCTGGGTCATGTAGCCCGCATTCCCAGCCACCGCATGCCCAGCCACCGCATGCCTAAATAGCTTTTGTTTGGCTAGATAGAGGGTGCTAAACGGGAACGGCGTGGGCTAGAGAAGAGATGGAGTGATGTGGTACAGGAGGACGTGAAGCTGAGTGGACTTGCCGATGACTGGTACCAGTGGTGTCAAGATCGGCCTCTGTGGAGGAGGCTCGTGAAGGACACTGCTACTGGGCAGTTGGAGGCATTCGCCCTCCAACTACAACGGAGGGCGGAGGAGCAACGCTCATAACAACGAGCAAAGCGCCAGGTGGCTAAAGCACAGCAAGTTGGCACAGTAGGGGGTACAGGTGGTGCATCAGCCAGTCATCTCATTCATCTCAATCAGTCGACCCGTGGCACCTGGGTCTTCCCCGTGACCTCCTGCCGGCGGGCGTTCGACACTTCACGTGGCCTCAACGTGCACAGAGCCGGGCACAAGCGCCATGGTGACGTCACCGCTACGTAGTGTGGAATGGCGGATGTTGTTGGTGGTGGCACTGGTGGCGCTGGTGGCGGTAGTGCTGGTGGCAGTGTCACAGGTCTGGTCTTGATCGTGGCGAAAGTCCATTTGGTGAGGGCGGAGGGGGGGGGCCTGAGCAAAACTAACAGCCACGGCACATCAATGCCGTGGCAATCTCAGCAGCCGTGCGAAGGCAATTTAAGCTGGCAGACCAATTAGATACCACTTTGCGGATGCGGGCCGCCGAGCCAAACCCCCGTTGATCCAACATTTCCATCACGTTCCACCTCGCGGGTTAATATTTAATTTGAAGTTTGTCCAACGTTTTCTGTTGTCGTGTGTAAGGCTTCCCCGTACCGCGCCCAGCCCGGCGAACCCCGTTAAACAAAGGTCACGATACAAAGGTCACGCCGTGGGACACGGGACCCCCCCCGCCCCTGGTCGAATTTAATTGTTTAACGTGCCCCCCCCCCTTTCCCCGTGGGTGCGCAGCAAAAAGCAAATCGGGGGGGGGGGGAGTTGGGGGGGCGAATAAAAATAAATGTATCTTCTTGTGCCGCCCGGGGAGTTTGCGTGACCTTTGAAGAATGCGCAACGGTTAACGTGGGGTGGTAAAGGCTGCGGTAAAGTTGCGGAAAAGGTGAGGTAAAGCTGCGAAGTTGAGGTAAAGTTGAGGTAAAGTTGCGGTAAAGTTGAGGTAAAGTTGCGGTAAAGTTGCGGTGACGTTGAGGTAAAGTTGAGGTAAAGTTGCGGTAAAGTTGAGGTAAAGTTGCTGTAAAGTTGCGGTGACGTCGAGGTAAAGTTGAGGTAAATATGCGGTAATTTTGAGGTAGAGCTGCGGTAAAGTTGAGGTAAAGTTGCGGTAAAGTTGAGGTAAAGTTGCGGTAAAGTTGAGGTAAAGTTGAGGTAAAGTTGCGGTAAAGTTGAGGTAAAGTTGAGGTAAAGTTGCGGTAATGTTGCGGTGACATTGAGGTAAAGTTGCGGGAAAGTTGAGGTAGAGCTGCAGTAAAGTTGAGGTAAAGTTGCGGTAAAGTTTAGGTAAAGTTCTTATTGTACGTACGAGTCTTTCACATTCTTGGTTCTCTCGGTAAAGTCACGTAGATAGAAGAATTTTTTTTTTTTATAAAATATAAGTAAAAAAACCACGACGTTTCGATCGCAACACAAGCGGTCTTCATCAGGCGGAGAGAAAAGAGGGCAAACCTGCAAATGCAACTCCTTAAAAGGGTTTCCAAAGTGAGTGGGCGGGGGACGAGAGTTGGGGGGAGGAGGGCTTGTGCAGTGTGAACAGCATGGGCGGGGCAACCACTCAGACAATGGGGTGAGGGGGGGTAAAGATAGGGGGAGAGAGAGGGGGGGCAGAGGTAAGGGGAGAGAGTGGGGGTAGAGTAGACAATGGGGGAGTTGGGAGGAGGACTGTGCGTACACAGCATGGGTGGGCAGACAATGGGTGGAGGGGGGGGGTAGAGATAGGGGGGAGAGAGAGAGGGGGTAGAGATGGAGGGGGGGGGGCATTGCACCTCGCTACACACATCCACACTGCTGACGGTCGAGGTTGACAAGAAAACACAAATCAAGTCATGACCCAAAGTGGTTGATGACATCTTTCCAATTATTGCTGAGTTTAAAACTGTCGTCTGTATATATGGATGGCTTCGTGAACAAATATTTGTTGATAGCCAGTCGGCTTGCAAAGTACCATCGTCTTAGAGAAATCAATTTCATGTGAGCCAACCGCATTAAAGTAATGATCAGCCACGGCAGAAGTATTGGTCCTGCCGTGTTTCAGATCTGCCTTATGTTCACGAACACGGTCCGAGACATGTCGTTTAGTTTCCACAATGCAACTGCTGCCGCAGGTACAGCTTAGTTTGTAGATGCCGGGATATTGCATGTTCAGAATCTTGTCCTTCACAGATGGAATTAGGTCACGAATTTTATGCACTGTGTTAAATCGGACCTGGATCTTGTGTTTGTTCAGGATTTTGGAAATATTTTTGGTTATTCCTGCTATGTAAGGCAAGGTGATGGTTTTTATTGGATCTTCATATGGCTCCTTCCTCACGGTTGGGGTGATGGCCTTGCGGATTGTGTAGTCAGAATATCTATTCCCTTTGAGAGCCTGGTGTACGTGTTTGAGTTCACTGGTCAGGTGTTCATGGTCGGAGATACAGTGAGCTCTATGGTGTAGCGTTTTGACGAGGGAATTCTTCTGGGATGGATGGTGGTGGGAATCAGGTTTTAGGTAGGCGTCAGTATGGGTTACTTTCATGTCGACAGAGTAGCTCATTGAACCATCTGGTCTCTTTTTGATTAGGACATCCAAGAAAGGTAGCATGCCATCCTTTTCTACCTCCATGGTGAATTTGATGGCTGGGTGTATGGAATTGATGTGGTTGAAGAATTGTTTCAGAGCTGGTCGGCCATGTGGCCAGATGACGAACGTGTCATCTACATACCTCTTCCACAAGGACGGGCGTAGAGTGGATGCCTGGATGGTGCCCGTCTCAAATTTTTTCGTATCTCTCTTATTGCCACGTGTATCTCTCTTATTGTCACGTGTGTGCATGTGCGAGTCTGGCTTCAGTTTCCTCCACGGGTGTCTGCCAGCGTTTGATTTTCTCCGGCCTCCTCGCCGCACGTGGAGACATCTCAGCGGATTGAGTGTTGTCTTCTCTGCTTGGATAGTGTCCCGCACCGCCCAGAGAGCGGATACCACAAGGCCAGCCCAAAGAGCCATAGGCAGCCACGTCCGGCCCACGTGCTCGGTGCTGAGTCAACGTACTCTCTCTGGGCCCCGTGGTCTGTCTCTGCTTTATACGCTGTGTAAGCGTGCTGTGTGTGTGTGGTGCGTCTGGCCTGTGCGCTCTGTGCTGTGTCCGAGGGCTGTGTGTTGTGTCTGGTCTTCGTCGTGTGCCTGGTCTGTACGTTGTGTCAGCGTGCTGTATCTGCGCGCCGCGTCTGTGCACCGCATATTTCCGCTGCGCCTGTTCGCTGCGTCTCTGCGCTCTGCCAGTGCACTGCTTCGGCGCGCTGCTCCGGCGCGCTGCTCCGGCGCGCTGCGCCGGTGCGCTGCGTCCGTGCGCTGCGCTGGTGCGCTGCGTCTCATGAGTGGGTGAGTGGGTACTTGAGTGAGCGTTCGGTAACCCTGCAAGCCCCCCCCCCTCCTCCCCGCAGCGTTACGTAACTCCGCGAGATGAACGCTCGCGAGCGTCCGGGCAGAGTGGCAGCGGTGGCGGTGATCGCTCGGCTGTGAGCGATGGGCGGCGTCTCCACCCCGACACGCCGCCAGAGGGGACGCAGTCTTCTTTCTTCCTTCCCTTTTGTTGCTTTCAATCTCGCCAGCGTTCATCCCAGCGGCTACCGCCACAGCGGAGGGCGTAACGGTCAGCAGCACTACTGGACTTACGGTCCAGAGGTCGCCCGCCAGTTCGATTCCACCTCCCGGCGCAGGAGTTTGAACACTCGTCTTATTTTTACACGTGCTTTATGTAGCGTCTGGACGGAGAACGCTTTACAGAGGATTAAGAATGGTACGTATGAATGGATATGGTGGAGAGGAGGTGAAAAAATTAGATGGGAGGATGTTAATGCACGTTGATTCTAAAATCTGAACTGAAAAACCAGAAGAACCCAGAGAAATATCCACAGGACTGCGGCGTGAGAGACACCGCAAACTCCAAATACACAGCAGGCATCAGGGTCGGGATCGAACCCATGCACTCCTCTATACCAGGCGAGGTAGTTAACATCTCCTAGCCACCGTGGCGAGATTTGCTCTACCGCCTTCTGGCGAGCCAGCGTATGGCCGGCACCTCGATGCCCGCGCGAGAAGGAAATGCCACAGAATTTCTCTGATCCACCAACCCTTAAAAGCCTACAGCGTGGCCTCGGTGCAGTTGCACCGCCTGCACCACCCGACAGCTACCCCACTGGGCGCTTGCGGCGCCGCGCAGCTGTGTGGCGTTAAGCAGCCGTGCCTCTCCGCCACAACCGGAACCCGCGGTGGGGGGGTGGAGGGTGGATTGGGGGGGGGCGAAAGAGGGTGGGGGGGGGGGCACGGGGGGGGGGGTGGCTGGGAGGGGGCCGCACGTTGGCCTGGGCCCGGCTCATCGTGGGAAGAGGAGTTCCAGGGACGAGGCTCACCGCTGCCGCTGCCGTCTCCTGTTACTGCCACCCCAGCGTTTCTCACAAGCTCCCCTCTGCTCATTGGCTCTGTGCCTTGCGGGCCACCGCTTTTGCCCCGCCCCCGGCCACGCCCCCAAGTCCCCCACTCCCGGATCGTTCGGCGAACTCGGCAGCTGCGGCGAGTGCGCGGGATAAACGAGGGTCAGGAGGGTAACGGTGTTAACGGGGGTCACGGTGTTAACGGGGGTCACGAGGGTAACGGTGTTAACGGGGGTCACGGTGTTAACGGGGGTCACGAAGGTAACGGTGTTAACGGGGGTCAGGAGGGTAACGGTGTTAACGGGGGTCACGGTGTTAACGGGGGTCACGAGGGTAACGGTGTTAACGGGGGTCAGGAGGGTAACGGTGTTAACGGGGGTCACGAGGGTAACGGTGTTAACGGGGGTCACGAGGGTAACGGTGTTAACGAGGGTCACGAGGGTAACGGTGTTAACGGGGGTCACGAGGGTAACGGTGTTAACGAGGGTCACGAGGGTAACGGTGTTAACGGGGGTCACGAGGGTAACGGTGTTAACGAGGGTCACGAGGGTAACGGTGTTAACGGGGGTCACGAGGGTAACGGTGTTAACGGGGGTCACGAGGGTAACGGTGTTAACGGGGGTCACGAGGGTAACGGTGTTAACGAGGGTCACGAGGGTAACGGTGTTAACGGGGGTCACGAGGGTAACGGTGTTAACGAGGGTCACGAGGGTAACGGTGTTAACGGGGGTCACGAGGGTAACGGTGTTAACGGGGGTCACGAGGGTAACGGTGTTAACGGGGGTCACGAGGGTAACGGTGTTAACGGGGGTCACGAGGGTAACGGTGTTAACGGGGGTCAGGAGAGTAACGGTGTTAACGAGGGTAACGGTGTTAACGGGGGTAACGGGGGTAACATGGGTAACGATGGAGGTCCGCGTACCCAGGGGCGGCCCTAGACTCGCTGCTGCCAGCAACTGGGCCCCCCACGCGAATCACACAATCGGCGCCCACACCCCCAAACCCCAAGGGCGGATCTCGGCTGAGGTTTTTTTTTTGGTAAACTGGGAGACTTTTGTCCCCTATTTTCCATTTGATATTTTGTAAGCGGGTTTTTTGTTTTTTAAACAGAGGCATAATTATTTGGTCTGTACGTCCGTCGGTCCGTCGGTCCGTCCAACCAATACATTCTCGGAAATGTTGATAAATTTATTGTAATTCAAATTCCCTCCGTACGCGCACGGGAATTGAAAGAATGACATCCTCGTAATGTTATTAGTATTTTATTTGACATTTGTTTTCCTCGACTTTGGCGCCATAGTTCACCTCCACGGACGTAACCCCCCCCCCCCCCTCGTTGAGAACCACTGCTCAAGAGCACGGGAAGCGGCGGGGGTGAGGGGGGCCCTTCGGGGTACAACCCGGCCCCCTCCAAGTCACAGGGCCCGTCACGTGGCGTGGCCCCTCACGTGTCCGTGGCCTAACCGCCCAGCAAACAAACAAAAATATGCCAGTGGCTGCAACCGGCATTCTAGCCAGCAACTGATGGAGTCCGAGAGGGGATTTTTTTTTGTTTTACCCGAGTCGCGTGCCTCACTTGGGAACCGCCACGCCAGTCCCCCCCCCTCCCCAGACCCCCCTAGCCCCCCCCAGCCCCCCCCCCAGGGCCTCACCCCCCCCTCCCCTGGTGCACCTCGCCAGTTGCGCGAGGCGATTGTACAATCGGGCGGTCGTTATTTTCCTCGCGCGATGATTGCGCAACGCGATGATTGCGCAACGCGGCGTGTGCGTCAATGTGGATCGTTGAATACAATGTGTGCGACCGATGTATTGGAAAGTCCGGTTCAGCCGCCAGTGCAGCGGAGAGATTCCTCACAGCCCCATGCGGGGGGGCGCCTCCCTACGTCTCCGTGTTTCACCACGCCACGGTGGCTAGGAGATGTTAACTACCTCGCCTGGTCTACAGGAGGTCGTGGGTTCGATCCCGACCATAACGACTGCTGTATATTTGGAGTTTGTGGTGTCTCTCTCTCTCTCATCATCAGGGTGGCTAGGAGATGGTAACTACCTCGCCTGGTATACAGGAGGTCGTGGGTTTGATCGCGACCCTGACGCCTGCTGCTGCTGTATATTTGGAGTTTGCGGTGTCTCTCTCTTATCATCATCACGGTGGCTAGGACATGTTAACTACCTCGCCTGATACGCAGGAGGTCGTGGGTTTGATCGCGACCATGACGCCTGCTGCTGCTGTATATTTGGAGTTTGTGGTGTCTCTCTCTCTCATCATCATCACGGTGGTTAGGAGATGTTAACTACCTCGCCTGGTGTACAGGAGGTCGTGGGTTCGATCGCGACCCTAACGCCTGCTGCTGTATATTTGGAGTTTGTGGTGTCTCTCTCTCTCTCATCATCATCACGGTGGTTAGGATATGTTAACTACCTCGCCTGGTATGGAGGAGGTTGTGGGTTCAATCGCGATCATGACGCCTGCTGCTGCTGTATATTTGGAGTTTGTGGTGTCTCTCTCTTCCCGTGGCTGCGTGGATTTTTCTCCGGATCCTCAGGGTTACTCCTTCCGCATTTGTAAACACGCCTTTAAAGTATCTGGCTCCGATACATGTCCACGTGACAAGCCACTTCGTTGAGCTATCATATGTGGCCAGGTCGCTTCTAAAACATTGCTGTAGATAGCTGAGTGGGCCTTACCTGATCAAATAAAACATCGCTATTTTCAGTGTCTCTCTCTCTCAGTATGTTTACAACTGCATGGATTTAGATCGGTTTCCTGGTTCCTATGTTGTGATTGTTTCTCTGTTACTCGTACTTTCTAGGCGTGATCTCTCTCTCTACGTCTGTCTGTGTTTCTCTGTGTCTCGCTATGTTTCTCTCTGTCTGTATCTCCGTGCATTTGAAGATGTTTAATTTTCTCCGTAAATGTCCCTCGAGGTCTCTGTGATTCTCTGTCGCTCCCCCTCTCTCTGCGTGTCCCTGTGGTTCCTCTGTTGTTCTTCTGCATGTCTCCGTGTACAAGTCTCCTCTGCATCTCGTCTATCTCGCTGTATCCTCAGTGTCTCTACCCCCCCCTCTCTCTCATGTTCCGCTCTCGGTAAAAACAAAGGAGACGTCCCCCTCCCCCCACCCCACTCTCTAAGAGCTGAGATCATTAAAACAAAAAAATCTCTCTCCAAATCTGGTCACGCCGAGACTCGGGCAAATTATTGGGATATTCCTCCCTTGTCAGGAGAGGGAGGACGGGCGGGGGAGGGACGGGGGATGGAGGGGGGAGCGAGGGAGCGAGCGGGGGGGGGAGCGAGGGAGCGAGCAGGGCGAGGGGGGAGCGAGGGAGGAGTGAGCGGGGAGCGAGGGGGGAGGAGGGCGAGGGAGGGAGCGGGGGGGGGGGGGCGAGCGGGGGGGGGGAGCGAGCGGGGGGGGGGGAGTTGGGGCAGCTAGCTGGAGGTGGCGCGTTCCACTCATAGCTGCGTGGCGAGGAGGAGAGAGCCCCCCCCCCCTCTCTCGCTGTCGCCACGCACCTGACAGTCGCTCACAGTCCCAGCCTGCAGGAATGTGCGCCAGCCTCCCTCCCCCTCTCTCACCTGACCGCCCAAACCCCCACCCCCACACCCCACACCCCCCACACCCCCCACACCCCCCACCTCCCACACCCCCCACCTCCCACACCCCCCACCTCCCACACCCCCCACCCCCACACCCCCCACCCCCACCCCCCCACACCCCCACCCCCACACCCCCACACCCCCCACCCCCCCCACCCCCACACCCCCACACCCCCACCCCCCACCCTTTCTTTTTCACCTCCGCACCCTCCTCCGAGAATCCCGGTTGCCGAGCGAGGCCAAACCTTGCATGCCAAGCGGCCTGCAACAAACAGCACCGTTTTGAGTTGTATCTAGATGAGGGGTGCTGAAACAATGGCGACATCGGCTCCGTGCGCCGCTGCTGCTGCCGCCGGACGGATCTTCGTCTGCGTGGCGACGGCTTGGTGAGGCCATCATCCAGCAGTGGATTGACCATGGCTGAATGTGATGGTGAAACTGATGATGGTGATGTTTATGAGAGCTGGGCAACAGAGATGATGGGAGTGAACTCAACAGTGGATACGCGCGGAGGAGAGAAGCAGAAAGGGAATCGTTGTGGCCCGCATTGCTGTGGTGGTTGGACACAGCGAGTGAGTGGGTGAGTGAGTGGGTGGGTGAGCGAGTGGGTGAGTGGGTGAGTGAGTGGGTGGGTGAGCGAGTGGGTGAGTGGGTGTGGGGGTGAGTGAGTGAGTGAGTGGGTGAGCGAGTGGGTGAGTGTGTTGTTCTGACCTGCAGTGTGGTGGTGGTGAAGATGACACAGTGAGTGAGTGGGTGAGCGAGTGGGTGAGTGGGTGTGCGAGTGGGTGTGCGAGTGTGTGGGTGAGTGAGTGGGTGAGCGAGTGGGTGAGTGTGTTGTTGTGACCAGCAGTGTGGTGGTGAAGACGACACAGTGAGTGAGTGGGTGAGCGAGTGGGTGAGTGTGTTGTTATGACCTGCAGTGTGGTGGTGGTGAAGATGACAGTGAGTGAGTGGGTGAGTGTGTTGTTGTGACCTGCAGTGTGGTGGTGGTGAAGATGACACAGTGAGTGGGTGAGCGAGTGGGTGAGTGTGTTGTTGTGACCTGCAGTGTGGTGGTGGTGAAGATGACACAGTGAGTGAGTGGGTGAGCGAGTGGGTGAGTGTGTTGTTCTGACCTGCAGTGTGATGGTGGTGAAGATGACACAGTGAGTGAGTGGGTGAGCGAGTGGGTGAGTGTGTTGTTCTGACCTGCAGTGTGATGGTGGTGAAGATGACACAGTGAGTGGGTGAGCGAGTGGGTGAGTGTGTTGTTCTGACCTGCAGTGTGATGGTGGTGAAGATGACACAGTGAGTGGGTGAGCGAGTGGGTGAGTGTGTTGTTGTGACCTGCAGTGTGGTGGTGGTGGTGAAGACGACACAGTGAGTGAGTGGGTGAGCGAGTGGGTGAGTGTGTTGTTGTGACCTGCAGTGTGGTGGTGGTGGTGAAGACGACACAGTGAGTGAGTGGGTGAGCGAGTGGGTGAGTGGGTGTGCGAGTGTGTGGGTGAGTGAGTGAGTGGGTGAGCGAGTGGGTGAGTGTGTTGTTGTGACCTGCAGTGTGGTGGTGGTGAAGACGACACAGTGAGTGAGTGGGTGAGCGAGTGGGTGAGTGTGTTGTTATGACCAGCAGTGTGGTGGTGGTGTAGACGACACAGTGAGTGAGTGGGTGAGCGAGTGGGTGAGTGTGTTGTGACCAGCAGTGTGGTGGTGGTGGAGACGACACAGTGAGTGGATGAGCGAGCGGGTGAGTGTGTGGGTGAGCGAGTGGGTGAGTGGGTGTGTGAGTGTGTGGATGAGCGAGTGGGTGAGTGGGTGTGTGAGTGTGTGGGTGAGCGAGTGGGTGAGTGGGTGTGTGAGTGTGTGGGTGAGCGAGTGGGTGAGTGGGTGTGTGAGTGTGTGGGTGAGCGAGCGGGCGTATCTACAGTTCACCAACTCTCAGACGAAGCCACTGATTGACCACATCACTCAGAATCTCTAACAATGGGCGAGCGAATGTGTTGTTGTGGCCATCGGTGTGGTGGCTGAGATGAAACAGTCGATGTCTGGCACCCACATTGACCGTGGCGGTAGTGATAGAAGGGCGACGAGGAGGCGACTGACCGCCGGCGAGCGAGTGACTGTAGTTCGTCAGCGATTTCTGGATCATCCGTCACCCCGACTGCCTTACGGTGAATGCTACCAGTTAGATGGGGGCTTGGTGCACCACCCCTGAGAGCGAGGCAGGGAGGCAGGGAGCACGCCGGCATGTGACAGCACGCACGGCCGCCCCCACCGTGCAGCACCCGGGTTCATTTCCCCTCGGGGAGGGAGTGGAGTTCAGGGGGGGGGGGGGGTTATAAGGTCGCGGATGAAGCGTGTTCTCTCTGGCTCGTGATGGAGCAACAATAGACCCCTCTGTCTGTCTCCCTCTCCGTGCGTCCGTGCGTCCGTCACGATGACCACTCCCGTCGCGCGACACCCTCCCGTGCCCTCTGTCCACGCGACAATGCCAGCGAAGCGGCGGCGCTAACGAGCTCCTCGTGCGCTCCGTTCCTGGGCCGTGCGAGGCGGCGCGCTCCGTTGGGCCGGGCAGGGAGAACGTCGCTCAAGGCACTTGGCCCCGTGGCCCCGTGGCCCCGTGGCGCGGTGCGTGCGGACGCTCTCTCATCTCTCTCATCTCTCCGCTCTCTCCTCTCTCGTGCTGTGACAGCGCCAGCACCACCCAGGCTCGGGTTAACGGCAGTGCTGGAGTAGCGGCGGCTGTTTGGGCCCTCGGTGTAAGGGATTAAGTAATAATAATAACTTAATAATAGTAAATAATATTCGTAAGGCTTCTTTTACGTCCGTAGATGCCACCAATGCGTGCCGTGTTATGGGAAGCCAGGAAACGAACAGAACCGGCCGGGTCGACGGCCAGAACTCGGCGGCGGGGTGAAGGCCAGTTTACAGAGGTGAGAGATTTCAAGACAGGCTTCACTCCGACTCCGAATGTCTTAATCGGTAAAGGCAAAAGCGTTGTTCCATCGTCTGGGAGCTGCACGGTGGAAAAAGCCACGACGATCACTCCAGGAACAGAGTCCATCGAGGGAGGCGGTGCGCAGATCCCGGGGACCTCGTTGGAGAGTGAACACGGATCACAGCTCCTGCAGATACCATGGGGCTAGGCCAAGGAGAGCCTTCATATTAACCGGGCACTTCTACTGAAGTGCCGGATGATCACAAGGGGCTGTGCAAAACAAAGACAGAGATCCCCTGTAGAGCCTGAACAGATTTTGAGGTTAAGTCGACCTCGGGGATGCCCAGGACCGGCTCCAATAACCGCAATTGCTGTTGTGGTGGGCGTGAGCTGGAATCGAACTCGGGTCACCGGCGCACTAACCACTGTACAAAAACCCAGGCAGACTCACACCAATACAATCCAACCCCAATACAAACGATTCGATAAACACAATGTCCCCCTCCTTCACCTCCTTTCATTGCTCTCTTGATCGCCTCTTCTCCATTGCCCATTCTCTTCCTCTTCCCTCCTCTCGCCCCTCCACTCCTTCACGTCCCTCTCCTATAGCCCTTTCGTGATCCCCAAATACCCCGTCTATAACTGTCACTCATTGCTCAATGCCTTGCAGCATAACCCCCCCTCCCACCCCTCAACTGCATCACTCCATTCCGTGTCACCGTTGTATAAGCGACGTCCTAGAACACCTTGAGTGACGGCGTTACATAAACATATACATTGGATGAGATCAGTGTTCTTCATTGTAAGGCCCGCGGGCCACTGACGCCCACTGACATGCGGCTCTCCCGACACTACACAAATTGTGAAAACACCCCACCACCACCATCATCATCATCGTGCTGCTGTCAAACCACCCCAATGGTTTCAAACAATGTGTGGCTGCCCTCGGCGCTGATGATGTCTTGTTCCTCACCCCAACCCCCCTCTGAAAATTAGCGGAGAACACTGGATTAGATAAAAAACAAACAGGTTGCGTCTTAAGGTGTGATTTGAATAAAATATAAGGGGGGGGGGGGTGGGGCTTTGCTGAGAAAACATCCAGTGTCCGTATGAACTTCTTCTGCACCGTACGTAGCCCACCGTGATAATTGGATAACACTATGTAACACGATTTTTGTCCCTGGGTAGTAAGTGTTATTTTTAAATTGCTTATGCCTAATACGTATCGAAAATGGCTATTATTCCCCACTAACTTTGCTTTTGTGACCCCTGCCACTTCTGCATACACGAGGACATCGGCGTTTTAAACAGTGTCCCCTTAATATGCCAGGTTTAACCCGCCACCACCCGACAGCCAATTAGTAAGGGTTGTCACATAAACAGAACGTGGCCAGTTTGTTACTACTACCGGCTTCAGGCCGCAGGCAGATTTGAATATTTAGCCAGCTAACACTGCGCTGTCACCACCTTGTCCATTGAACGAAGGAGTTCTGCCGATGTGTGGCTGTATTTTTTTAAAATATTTTTATTTTTTTATTGTTTCCCTTCTACGTGACTTTACCGAAAGAACCAAGAATATGAATCCCTGCAGTCACGAAAGCTTTAAATCAAAATGTATTTATTTTGTTACGCATTGTGCTCATTTGTACGTGGCAGAGCCTGTTGCACTATGGGTCTTAAATTAGACATCAGGTTGCGAACTTGACAGCCCATAAAGTCTTGGTGGCTTTGATACCCGTGGTTTGAGCAGGTATTGCGCTTCCTTTGGAATTGACAACTACAATGATTGTAGTAACCTTACGTTCCAAGGTATTATTTGGGTCTCGTTTAATTCATACAGTACATCTCAGATTTTATTATCGTAATCCTCACGAGGCATCAGTTGATCGGCCCTTAGCAGCAAGAATTGAGTTTTTATTTTATTTTTTGCTCTCAATTCTCTTAAGGCTTCAGCCTCCAGCCTGGAGCCTGCCGTCCACTGGGTTTAGGAAACTGCCCTGGGATGCAAGCGAGTTGTCGAAGGCTTTGCCCGCGAGGTGGCCAGGAGATGAATGTACGGCATTGGATTCTTGAATCCATCTGTGCGGAGCTTTGCATGCCACTCGTGTGCGTGGGTTTTCACCGGCTCCTCCGTTTCCCTACAACGTGAAGTGGAACACCCACTCATGCTACTTTTAGCGTGGCCGTCCGGATACTGGCTATCGAGTGTACGGGCAGTGCGCCGGTTAGAAGGGCCCAGGTTGTGGCCTCTGTGAATGAGGGGTGGGGGGGTGGTGGGAGAGAAGCATTTAATTCCTTCTACCGGGGCCCATGCCAACCGTACTACACTACCGGAGATGCAGACTCAGGAGACCCATAGACTTTATGTACAAAGAGACAATTACCGCTTGGGGGATGCCCGACCCAGGGGCGGGTGCCCGCCTCGACCGCTCAGTGCCGCTTTCCGCGAGCAGTCGTTTGTTGTTATTGTTCGGTTCTTGGTCAACGGAGCCGAGTGGACTCGACATGAAAACACGGTTTTGTTCAGCAGCCTTACGGACATTGCTGAGAGATGAACCTGACGCAGCAGGAGTTGCGGAAGAAACGGGAATGTGCCGAGCGACAGGCAGAACGAGAACAAGCCGAAAGGGAGCAGCAGATGTTGTAGTTAGGCCTTGTTACTTTGCCCCTAAAATTAACTTTTACCACGCCCTATTTCAAGGAAGCGGGGTTCAACTTCACAGCTCTTGCCGCGGTGTCGTTTCTGCATCCTTGATGCTGCACACGTTGGCGTGCTGCTACTGGAGTGCGACCCTTTCCTGGGCTAGTTTCTCCCTCCCGCTCGACTTCTGTTCACAGCCCACTTTAAATACTTATTGACACAATAAGTGCCACAACTGGACCTACACCAGAACCTGCTAGTCAGCCTAAATTGGTCGCCACCTGCTGTGAATTTGCTACTTCCTCCCAATTAACTCACCAACACAGGAGACTACCATTTAACCCGTAATAGACTTACAAAGAGACCGATAGACTCACAGAGAACCAAAGACTCACATAGAGAACCAAAGACTCGCACAAAGACCTGTGGACTCACGCGGAGACCCGCGGACTCGCGTGGAGACTCAGTAACTACTGAGTGTACAGGCTGCACGACTGCGCGATGGTCCACCGGGAGGGCGCAGGCACTGGGCTGCAAAGGGTGGGCGGAGGGGGTGGGGGGCAGATGGGGCTGGGCCCCCCATTTCATTCCTCCCACCAGGGCCCATCCCAACCCACATTACGCCACTGAGACGGCTCAGCGAGGCGTTCCTCTGGCGAATAAAGAGCGAGATTATTATTATCATCAACCCTCGTTGTCACCGTTACTCGGCAGGCACAATGGGACTTTGAGACTTCCAAGAGCTGCGGGCACCGTGGAGGAGCTGTGCGGGGGCCGACGCTGGCCATCGGGGGCCACGACCGGGGCCACCCTTGATTGAGGCCGTGAGAGAGACAGAGAGGGGGGCGGGTGGAAGCCCCCCCCCCATACCCCCCGCGGCGGCTGCGCGGCGATGAATGGGGCCGCCTGTTGTTACGGCGTGAGCCGCTCGTGGTGGCGGTGGGTGAAGGGGGCCTTTGATGCCGGGCATGGGGACGTGATCGGCACGGGGGGGGGGGGGTGGAGGGGTGGGCCGTGGTAGGCGCGGGGGCCGTGGCGGCCGCACCCGCACAGCGTGGGCCTTGTCTCGCTGAGTAATAATAATTAATAGCAGCGGCGTTAATCATAATGGGAGGGGAGGTCTCCCTCCTCCGCCTCCGCCCCCGATTCGGGAATAATCAACCCCAATGTGTGTCTGCCACAAGGTTGGGGCGGCCGCGGTGTGGGGCGGCCGCGGTGTGGTGCGGCTGCGGTGTGGGGCGGTCGCGGTGTGGGGCGGCCGCGGTGTGGGGCGGCCGCGGTGTGGGGCGGCCGCGGTGTGGGGCGGCCGCGGTGTGGGGCGGCCGCGGTGTGGGGCGGCCGCGGTGTGGGGCGGCCGCGGTGTGGGGCGGCCGCGGTGTGGGGCGGCCTTGTCTCTCTGGCAGTGGCGCCGCCGCCGCCGCTGCTGCTTGCGAGCCACTGCGTTACGGCCTTCGTGTGCGCGCGTGTGTGTGTACGTGTCTTTGTGTGTGTGTACGTGTTTGTCTAAGCCATTCCCTGTTCACCTTGGGGTGCGACAGGGATGACCTCTGGCTCCCACATTATTTCACATCTTTTTCGACCACGTAGCTCGTGAAGTCTTTGACGGCTGTACCAGAGGAATTTCCATCTGGTACAGATACAATGGGAGGCTGATCGATGCCCGGGTGTGGTCAAGGGATGGCTCCCTATTGGTCAACCATGTTATGTATGCCGATGATCTGGTGATTGCTGCTCACTCAGAGGAGGAATTGGAGGCGCTGCTGCTGAACCTGGAGCTTGCCACTAAGAGGTGGGGCGTTACCATCAGCCCCACCAAAACTAAGCACCTGCCTGGGTATTTTATACCATCAGGCACTCCACCCCCACAACTTCCAATTGGTGATGGGGCAGTTGTGGAGAGAGTGGAGAGTTTCCCATACCTGGGCAGTGTGCTCATGACCGGCTCCGGTTTGACAGCAGAGGTCTCACTCTGAATCAGTCGAGTGGCATTATATTTTCATTGGTCGCTTAATGCTGTGTGGAAGCTACCTGGTCTGTCGCTTCGGACGAAGCTTCAAGTCTTCTCGGCCACGGTCATGCCCTCCCTTCTCTACGCTTGCGAAACGTGGACCCTCCTAATGGAGCATCTTCGCCGATTAGAAACATTTAGGCTGGCCTGCCTACGATCCATCCTGTGTTTAACCAGGCTGGATTGTGTGAGGAGCTCACAAATCCTTGAAAGATCTGGGCAAAGTCCCATCGGTGAGCTCCTCCGGCAGGCAAGGCTGCATTGGCTGGGCCATGTCGCCCGCATGCCCAGTCACCACATGCCTAAACAGCTTTTGTTCGGCCGGATCGAGGGGGTTAAACGGGCGCGGCACGGGCTAGAGAAGAGATGGAGTGATGTGGTACAGGAGGACGTGGAGCTGAATGGACTTGCCGATGACTGGTACCAGCGGTGTCAAGATCGGCCTCTGTGGAGGAGGCTCGTGAAGGACGCTACTGGGCAGTTGGAGGTAGTCGCCCTCCAACAACAATGGAGGGCGGAGAAGCGACGCTCACAACAACAAGCGGAGCGCCGGGTGGCTGAAGCACAGCGGGTTGGCACAGTAGGGGGCACAGGTGGTACATCAGCCAGTCATCTCAGTCAGTCGACCCGTGGCACCTGGGTCGGCCCCGTGACCTCCTGCCAGCGGGCGTTCGACACTTCACGTAGCCCCAGGGTGCACATAGCCTGGCACAAGCGTCGTGGTGACGTCCCCGCCACTTAGTGGCGAATGGCGGTTGTTGTTGTGTGGTAGTGGGAAGTGGTAGGGCAGCGGTTAACGCTATGCTGCGCTACGAACCCGGCCGACCCAGGTTCGATTCCCGCTCACGGCCAACACCACCAAACCGGTCCTGGGCCTCCCCTAGGTGGACTCAGCCTCCAATGAGTACCCGGTGCGGTCTGTAAACTTCTCCACTCGGGAGACAAAGGCGGCCGGGCGTGGTTGCTGACCACAAACCCCCTCGTGTGCCTTGCATGCCTTCAAAGGTGCTCGTGAACAGCACTTGCCCTAACGGTCTGTTGAAGGCTATCCGGGGGATCTTCGTCTCTGGTGGTTAAAATCCATTGTGCTTTTACCGGTTAAACGTTTAACGGTGAGCCGCGCTGGAGAATTGTCCACGCCAATGGGCGGCCTCACGTGGGGCTCGCAAACCCAGAGGTGTGGAGGAATCTGCCGTGGGGGAATGATGATCGTGTTGGACTCAACTCACTACCCTCACTCACCGCTACACTCACCACCTTCACTCGCTCAGCCCTACACTCACCACCCTCACTCACAACTACACTGACCACCCTCACTCACAACTACACTCACCACCCTCACTCACTGCTACACTCACCACCTTCACTCACTCACCCCTATATTTATCACCCTCACTCACAACTACACTCACCACCCTCACTCACAACTACACTCACCACCCTCACTCACTGCTACACTCACCACCTTCACTCGCTCACCCCTACACTCACCACCCTCACTCACAACTACACTCACCACCCTCACTCACAACTACACTCACCACCCTCACTCACTGCTACACTCACCACCTTCACTCGCTCACCCCTACACTCACCACCCTCACTCACAACTACACTCACCACTCTCACATCTGCACTCACCACCCTCACTCACTGCTACACTCACCACCCTCACTCACACACCTCTAAACTCACCACCCTCACTCACCTCTACACTCACCACCCTCACACACTCACCCCTACACTCACCACCCTCACTCACAACTACACTCACCACCCTCACAATATCACACGCAAAGGTAACCATCCCCTGTATAGCCTTAACAGACTGTCGGGGCAAGTGCTGTTAGCGAGCACCTATGAAGGCCGGAACGGTACACGAGGGGGTGGGTGGCCAGCACCACGCCCAACCACCTTTGTCTACCTAGTGGCGATGTTTACACACCGCACCAGGTACTAATTTGAGGCTGAGTCGACCTAGGGGAGGCCCAGGACCGATTCAAATAATCGTCACCGGTTTTGGCTGTGAGCTGGAATTGAACTCGGGTCGCCTGGTTCATAGCGCAGCGTAGCGCTAACCGCTACACTACCGCTCCCCACAAGGACAAAGATCCCCCGTGAAGCCTCAGACTTTTGGGGAAAGTGCTGTTAGCGAGCACCATACACACACACACACGCGCGCGCGCACGCATTCTGGGTGGTGGAATCCTGCCTGGCGTCCCCTAATCCCGAGGCTGAACACCCCCCGTCGGCGTTCAGCGTTCCGCGTGCCCAGAGACGGATGCCGTTCCGTAGGTACGGGCGGCACACAGTGGCCGCCCGCCCGCCCGCTCGCTCGCCCGGCCCGGCCGACGGAGCGCGCCAGACCGCAGCTGGACGGCGCTGGCGATCGACGCCAAACCAATGCGCTCGGCGCACTCCGTATCGGCGACGTTTCGAGCAAATGGCCCTTCGTCACGGCTGCCTGAGAGCCGTTGCCTCAAACGTCCCCCCCCCCCCCCAGTGATAGGCGACTTGTTCTCTTTGAGGCCGGAGAGATGTGCCTCTCTGGCGCCTTGCATGCTTATGTGGCTGTAGGGCTGTAGGGGAGTGTGGCTGTCTGTGTGGCTGTCGGGCTGTAGGGGAGCGTGGCTGTCTGTGTGGCTGTAGGGCTGTAGGGGAGTGTGGCTGTCTGTGTTGCTGTAGGGCTGTAGGGTAGTGCGGCTGTCTGTGTGGCTGTAGGGTTGTAGGGGAGTGTGGCTGTCTGTGTGGCTGTAGGGCTGTAGGGGAGTGTGGCTGTCTGTGTGGCTGTAGGGCTGTAGGGGAGTGTGGCTGTAGGGCTGTAGGGTAGTGCGGCTGTCTGTGTGGCTGTAGGGCTGTAGGGCTGTAGGGTAGTGCGGCTGTCTGTGTGACTGTAGGGCTGTGCGCCTGTATGGCTATTCGGCTGTACGTGTGGCTGCAGTGCTATGTGGCTGTAGGGCTGTAGGGCGGTGTGGCTGTCTCTATGGCTATTTGCTTGTCTCTGTGGCTTTGGGGCTGTCTGTGCAGCTGTGTGATTGTAGGGTTAGGTGGGTCTAGGGCTGTGTGGCTGTAGGGCTGTACAGCTGTCTGTGTGGCTGTAGGGCTGTCTGCCTGTACACGCTGTTTGTTTGTTGGCACAAGTGTCACTGTCCCTCAACCAGGTTTCCTTAAATACACATTTTATAAATAAAGCTGGTGGAGAGGGGGGGTGCTGGCCGTATACAAATCCTGCGGCAGATCCGCTTCACCCGGACCCGGATCGTTCTTGGCCATTCATTGGCATGGCCCCGGGCAGTGGAAGCGTCGTGGGGGGCCCCCGCTGTGGGGCCCCAGTGCCCGCGACACCCCCCCCCCCTCCCCAATCCTGGCCCCCTGGGTCGGGTCGCACACCGAACCACGGCGACCCAGGGTCTGCTCGTACTCCGCTCCAGATTGAGGAGGGCTCTGTGGAGTCCACCCTGGGGTTTTCTGGGCTCGGGTTTCGCGAATGCCGTTGCAGGTGGCTTCGTTGAACGTCTGGAATGCAACATAGCAAGGGCCATTGGTAAATCGCGACTGGCCAGGAACCCATAGACTCGCGCAGAGACTCATAGACTCGTATAGAGACCCATAGACTCGTATAGAGACCCATAGACTCGTGCAGAGACTCATAGACTCGTAGAAAGACCCATAGACTCGCGCAGATACCCAAAGATTCGTGGAGAGACCCATTGACTCGTATAGAGACCGGTAGCCTCACACAGACACCCATAGACTTACAGCGGAGACCCGTTGACTCACAACAGAGACCCATAAACTCACACGCAGACCCAGAGACTCTTATAATAACAATGCAATGTCTCTGTGTCCGCTGTGTGTCCTTCTGCCCCCTCCACCATATCCCCTGGACCGTGTCCCTGCGTGCCCTCCGTGTGCCCGTGCAGTTGTGTACCGCGTGAACATCAACTTCACGAGCTCGATTGCGTATGACGAGCGCATGGAGAACTACGAGTCGGAGGAGTTCCAGGAGGTGTCCCGGGCCGTCATCGACGCCGTGAGTTCCGCTCACCCTCACGCTCGCTGACCATCGCGCTCACTCACCCTTGCAGCCCCTTCTTCACTCACTTTCATGGTGGGGGGGTGTGCGGCTGTGTGGGGCGGGGGGGGGGCGCTAGGGAAGAGCGAGGGGGGAGAGCGGCCTGGACTGTGGGGGGTGTGGGTGGGGAGGGGTGGGGGCCCCTCTGTGCTGCCTTGCGGTTAATTTTGCGGTAAAGGAGACCCTCGAATACCGCGGGGTTCATCGTCCGCGGTGTCGACCTATCGCGGGCAACCATTTTGAGTATCAATTTAGCTATCGCGGTGGTTAATTGTGGCCTTTCACGGCTAGACTGTGCCCGAAAGTACTGCATCATTGTCTATTACGGACCGTCTCATCGGCTGGCACCGTGGTGTGGGGCGGGGGAGGCACGGGAGGCAGTCGGTGGCACCTCAACCCCACAGCCGTGCGAGCATCTCGCGGGCAAAGACAAAGATCCCCCGTGTAGCCTGTCAACAGACTGCTGGGGGGCAAGTGCTGTTAGCGAGCAGCACCGACGAAGGCCGGCACGGCACACGAGGGCGGCAGGCGGCCGGCACCGCGCCCGGCCGCCTTTGTCTCCCTAGCGGTGACATTTACACACCGCACCAGGTACTCATTTGAGGCTGAGTCGACGTAGGGAAGGCCCAGGACCGACTCGGATAATCGTCACTTGGTGTTGGCCGTGAGCGGGAATCGAACTCGGGTCGCTGGGTTCATAGCGTGCTAACCGTAGCACCACCGCTCCCCCACTCGCAGACAAAGACAGGCACACAGACGCTTTTGGATCATCATCATCATCGGTAAGCAGTGTTTACTCAGTATGTATGCGACTATTTATTGTCTAGGAATGTTTTTTTTGTATTGCGTTTTAAAGCATTTATTTAAATTAATTAGTTTTTTGGCATACAGTACGGCACTTATTTCACTTGTGATGGTGTCTATTTTTGGTTTTCCGTGTAGCTTACCCCATTAAATTTCGATTTACCCCATTACTTTGGTAAGTGCTTAAGTTTCGATGATCGTGGTTTTGGAACGTAGCCACCCGCGGATATATTCACGGCTTCCCCTGTACAACTTTGCGGTGATTAGTCAGACCCCCCCCCTCCCTCTATTTCCACCATCCGTCCCATTCTTAATCCCCACTGGCACGGAGACTTCGCGCGGCCCCTTGCGTCGGACTTCGGGTTTGTGTTAACACTGCCGCTTCTGCGTGACCCTTGACCCCCCCACCCCACCTCTCCTCCTCAGCTGGAGTCCGAGTTTGCGAACGTTGCGGGGGAGCAAATCGTGACGGTCGTGCTCATCCGGTAACGACACACGCGCACGGCAACATCCGCGCAACCGCACACACGTGCACAAAGACAAAGGTTCTCCCTCCTCCCCCCCGGCGTAGCCCGCGCAGACCGTCGGGGCAAGTGCTGTCAGCGAGTCTGCGCGGCGCCACGAATGGGTTGGTGGCGGCCGGCCGACCACGCACGGCCCAGTCCTGGCGCTGTTGACACACACGCGTGCGTGCGTGCGTGCCTGCATGCGCGCGGGCACGTACACACACACGGCACCAGGCACTCAACTAAGGCTGAGTCGACATAGGGGAGGGCCCAGGCGGCAATGGAGCTCCCGTAGCGCGGTGGCGCTAACCGCCGCGCCACCGCTCCCCACAGCACACGCGCGCTGTTTGCTGTGTGTCGGCGTTGCTCACGCGAGCGGGCCCTCCCCCCCTCTCTGTCCCCCCCCCGCCCCTCCCAGGCTGGTGTTTGGTCACGTGATGGTGGATGTGGACGTGCAGTCGGAGGGCAACGCGGACGAGGCGCAGGTGGCGGCCGTGCTGTGGCGCGCCGTGCGTGCCGGCGACGTCGCCAACTACCGCGTCTCCACGCAGGGCTACAGCTTCCGGCGCATCGGTCATGGTACGGCACACGAGGGTCGCTCGCCACGGCACGCTCACCAACCACGCCACGCTCACCAACCGCGGCAGGCTCACCAACCACGGCACATTTCACCCTCACCATGGGACACTTACCACGGCGTACTTACCATGGCAGATGAGATGATGATGGAGTCTCCTTGTCGTTGCGTGCGTGATCGTCGCTGCGTGATCGTCACTGTGCGTGATCGTCACTGCGTGTGTGCGGTGCGCGTGTGAAGACGACGAACCGACCCTGCCTCCGTCCGACACCCCGTGGAGTAAGTGCGCGCCGCTGTGCACGCGCGCGTAGCGGCGTGTGCGCTCGTGTGCCGTGGTATGCAGTGGCCCGCTGGCGTGCTCACTGCGTTGCGCAACTCGCGTCCCCTCGCCCCCGTGGGTTTGGTGTGCCGTCGCCTTCTCCCTGTCAATGTTCCCGCACGCGCGTGGTCTCTGCCCTCTCCGTCCTCCTACGCCTGCTCCCATGCTGGGCCTCAGCACAGCGGAGGGATTTGAGGCAAGGTGGCGGCCGTCCATCCGAGCGGTCTTCTTCTCAAAGATGTTCAGGAAGCTGGACGCCAATGTGGAGGTCCTCCTCCTGCAAGCCACGTTTGAAGAAGTGTGTTGCTGTGCGGCCCACCGTTTGGGTTTCATGGCCACAGATCTTCTCCGGCATTTTCTCAGGAGCCCCATTTGTGCGAGGTGGCCATTGAAAATGGCCCACGCGTACGGGCGAGCGCTTATCCAGGCTCGAAAATCCTGCCCAGCCTCCCGCGATCTCACCGGAGATCGGGGGCACCTTCACGGGCGGTTTGCCCGTAAGCTGCTCCTGCTGCTGCTGAGATCTTCGGATCACCTTCTTCTAAAGGACTCTGAGGTCGAGGCGATTAATATGAAGGCTCTCAGTGGCCTAGCCCCACGGTATGTGCAGGAACTGATCCGTGTTCACTCTCCACCGAGGTCCCCGGGATCTTCGCACCCCCTCCCTCGGTGGACTCTGCCTCCTGGAGTGATCGTCGTGGCTTTTCCCACCGTGCAGCTCCCAGACGATGGAACAACGCTTTTGCCTTTCCTGTCTAACGATAGTCGGAGCCGTTCGATATAGTTAGATCTGTCTTGGAATCTCTCACCTCTGTAAACAGGCCCGAGCCCCGTTGCCGAGTTTCGGCGGTTTTCCCAGCAGGATCTGTTTATTTCCCGGATTTCCCTGCGCGGCACGCATTGGCGGGACCCACGGATGAAATGCGCCTTCGCGGATCATAGATTTACGATTGTTCAGGGGAAGATACGCTGAGAGTCCAGCTGTGCAAATTCATCCGACGGGGGGGCCTTGAATCGGCGCCTTCTCCGAGGGCTGCCCAGCGGTATTTGATACGTGGGTGGCATGCCAGGGCCCCCGGGCGCAGGCTGGGCGCCGTGTTTGCCCCTCGTGGTAGCCTGTTAAAAGCTGTCCAACGAGTGGAAGGGGGGAGGGTAAATCTTTGTGCGTACAGTTCACGTGTTGGCAAGGTGCACGTGCGTGCATGTGTCTGCGAGGAACCGGTGGTGCAGCGGTTAGCGCACTGCGTGATGAACCCCGGCCACCCGAGTTTGATTCCCGCTCGCGGCCAACACCGGTGACGATAATCTGAACCACTCCTGGATCTTCCCTAGGTCGACTCAGCGACGAATGAGTACCTGGTGCGGTGTAAACATCGCCACTGTGGAGACGAAGGCGGCTGGGTGTGGTGCTGGTCACCGCACCCACCCCGTCGTGTCACGGTGCTGGCCTTCAGGTTGACTCGGCGTGGAATGAGTACCCGGTGCGGTGTGTACACATCGCCAGTAGGAAGACAAAGGCGGCCGGGCGTGGTGCTGGCTACCCACCTCCTGATGTGCTGTGCCGGCCTTCATAGTTGCTCACTAACAACGATTGCCCCAACAGTCTGTTCAGGCTATACGGGGGATCTTTGTCTTTGTGTGTAGTTGGTGCGTAGTGGTCGTGTAGCGGTGAGCGCGCTGCGCGCCGAACTCGGCGACCCAAGTTCGATTCCCGCTCACGGCCAAAAGCAGTGACGATTATCTGAACCAGTCCCAGGCCTCCCTTTAAGTCGCCTCAGCCATAAATGAGTAACACCGACGCGGTGCGTAAGGCAGCAGCGCTCACATGAGCACCTGGAGCGGTTGTGTTAGCATCGCCACCATGCCGTCCTTCGTAGGTGCTCGCTAAAAGGGCTTGCCCCAATGGCCTGTTACGGCTGGGGATGTGTGTCTGCTTGAACAGTGCTGTATGTGTTCATGCATGCGTGTGTGTGTGTGTTGATGCATGCTTGTTTGTGTTAGTAAAGCCTAATACGATCGTCTGCGTCGTGCGCATGCATGCACGTGCGTGTACCTCGGGGAGCGGTGGCGCAGTGGTTAGCGCACTGCACTGCGAACTCCGCAAACCGTGTTGGGTTCCCACTCATGGGCAACATCGGTGGCGTTCATTTGAACCAGAGCCTGGGCTTCCACTAGATCGACTCAGCCTTAAACACCGGTGCGGTGTGTAAAACAGCAGCACTGGGGAGATAGAGGCTGCTGGGCATGGTGCTGGCCACAACACCCCTCCATAGGCACGCCGTTCCGGCATTCATAGGTGCTGCTCACTAACAGCACTTGCCCGAATAGGCTGTCAAAGGCTATATGGCGAGGGGTGGAAAAATTTGTCTTTGTTTGTACACGTGTTAATAAAGTACGTGTGTGTGCCTGTGTGTACATGCGTGTGTACGTGTGTGCACTTGTGCGCGTGTTCGTTTTGTGTGTGTGCGCGTGTATGCGCGTGTGTACGCGCGTGTGCGTTGCAGCCCCCACGGAGGCCCCGCGTGCGTGTGGGCCGGAGGAGTTTGCATGCGGCTCGGGTGAGTGCATCCCCCTCGACTACGCGTGTGACCGCCGCATGGACTGCGAGGATGACTCGGACGAGAGCAACTGTGGTGCGTAGTCACTCGCTCGCCCGCCCGCCCGTGTCTCCCTGTGTGTCCCTGTGTGCCCCTGTCTGTCCCAGTGTGCCCGCGTCTGCCCCTTTGTATCCCAGTGTGTCCCTTTGAGTGTCTGGTGTGTCCCTGTGAGTGTCTGTGCGTGTCTTTGTGTCCCTGTGTGTCCCTGTGTCTGCGTGCGTGCGTCTTTGTTGTGTCTTTGTGTTGTTGTGCGGGTCTCTGCGTGCCCCCTGCGCGTGTGTCCGTGTGCACCCCTGCGCGTGCCCCTCTGCACGTGCCCCTGCGTACCCGTCGCTGTGGACGTACCGTGTGCGTGACCCCGTGTCTAACCGGGAGCACGTGTCTCTGCGCGCTGTCTCTTATTCTGCCTGCCGCCGTCCCGGAGACAGCGCCAAGGTAAGAGACCCGAGCACCGCCACTCAGACACTCCCAGCGCACCGCACGGTGCACCATGCTTCCTGGGGTCTCCTCCTCATTCTGACGAGGAGCGGATCCTCGGGGAGGAGGGGTGGGCAGGGGGGGTGAATGGTGGCGCCCCCCCCCCGCCCCCCGCCCCCCAAATAATCAATATTTCTTGATTGATATTTACTGGAGAAAATAAATACATTGATTGTTTGTATGAATGTCGTGCCCTGTTTGATAAGTTTGACATTTCAGGACAGCCGCCACCCACCCCCATCACCCCCCTTTCCTCCCCCCCCCCCAGAAAAAAAAATCCGCCTCTGCCCGCTCATGTAGAGTTCATCTCACGTCGTGATGAATATGTTCCGGGCTGTGCAGAGCGGCCCCGATCGTGCCTCAGGGTGCCGCGGTGGCGAGATGTTAACTACCTCGCCTGGTATACAGGGGGTCGTGGGTAGATCCCGACCCTGACGCCTGTATATGTGGAGTTTGCACGTTCGCATGGACTTAACTTCGGGTCTTCCGCTTTTTCCCTACACATTTAGAATCATCATGCGTTTACAATAGTTGCCTACTATAAATGTCCACATTATGATAAGCCACTTCGTTGAGCTATGATTTGTGGCCAGGTCGCTTCTGAAATGGAGCTGCATAGCTCAGTTGGGCCTTACCCAGTAAATAAACAAATAGTTCCGTGGTTTTAGTCACGCTCCCGCGAACCCGACGGCTCGTTTCAGATTCCCGAACCTCTCTCGGCACCCACTCACGAGTCGATCCGACATTCTGGCAAGCCGGCTGACCAGACACCGAATGTCGGTTGCGTCAACTCCAGAGTTTTGTTTGCGTAGCACCGACGCTGCACCCGGCAGGAGGCCGTCCATCTCTTTTAGTTTGACGTGGCGGAGTGGAGGGACACGCGTGTGGCAAGGAGACGAACCGTCCGCTTCACGAACTCATCGCGCTCCCATCGAGCCATTCCGGATTCCGACGAGTCGTGCGGATTCCGCGGGAGCCCCTTTCCGCATCTTGCCAAGCCGTCGTCCCAGACCCCCCCCCCCTCACGCCGAGTCGTTCATGGCCGCCGTCTCCCCCCCCACCCCCCCCCCCCCACCGCAGCCATCACGGCAGAGCCCACCCCCCCTCCCGCCGTCGTGCTGCCCCCGGCTGTTGTACCCGGCCTTCCCGAGCACCCTCCTAGCCGGCCCGTCGTCAGGCCCGTCGTCACGCCCCCTCCGCCGCCGTCGCCGCCGACGCCGCCGCCTCCGCCGCCGCCGCCGCTGACGCCTCCACCGCCTCCGCCGCCGACGCGCCCCCAGGTCCCCCACACCGCGGCACCCGTGCCGCCCCCCTCGGTCGCTCGCCCGTGCCGCGTCGAGGAGGCGGTTTGCGGCAATGGGCAGTGCGTTCCGCGGGACTACCTGTGCGACGGGGAGAAGGACTGCACCGACGGGAGCGACGAGATGGCCTGCGGTGAGGGCGACGGCCCCCCCCCCCCCCCCCCACCCCCGGCCGTCGTAAGGCCTTGCCGAGGCTGTTGGGGCAAGGTTAGCGTGCGGCACCTTCGAAGGCCGGCGCGGCGCGCCAGGCGAGCCGGTGGTGTAGCCGTGAAAAAAAAAGAACTCCGCTCCAGCCGCCGCCACCCCAGTTCCGACGCTTACACACGCCGCACGTCGGTACGCAATTAAGGCCAAGTTGACCTAGGGGAGGCCCAGGACCGGTTCGGATGTTCGGCACCGGCGGTGGCCGTGAGCGTGATTGGAACTCGGGACGCTGTATGTGAACAACTGCAGTTTCCACTCCCCTTAACACATGGACACACAAAGATTCCTCATGTAGTCAGACTGTTGGGGCAAGTGCTGTTAGCGAGCAGCTATGAAGGCCGGACGGCACACGAGGGGGTGGGTGGCCAGCATCACGCCCGACCGCCTTTGTCTTCCCAGTGGCGATGTTTACACACCGCACCAGGTACTCATTCGAGGCTGAGTCGACCTAGGGGAGGCCCAGGACCAGTTTAGAGAAACGTCGCCGGTAATGGCCGTGAGCGGGAATCGAACCCGGGTTGCCGTGTTCGTAGCGCAGCGCGCTAACCGCTACACGAACGCTAACACACAGACAGACATGTGTGCACGGACGCTCTGGTGTTGCTTACGTGCTCACAAGCCGCGTGCGTTGCCCGCAGCCACCGCCTCCCCGTGCGAACCCAACGAGTTCCGGTGCCAGAACGGACGCTGCGCGCTCAAGCTGTGGCGCTGCGACGGAGACAACGACTGTGGGGACAACTCGGACGAGGACGTCTGCCGTGAGGGTCGCACTGGGGACACGCGGGGGGACGCGGGGCGACGCGGGGGGGAGACGCGGGGGGGAGATGCGGGGACACACGGGGGGACGCGAGGGGGGCTGCGAAGGAACACGCTGTTACGGACACGCCGGGACTCACGGGACGCCACGGGTGGATGCACGAGGAACTTGTGTGTGTGTGTGTGTGCCTGTGTGCGTGTGCAGCGACGCGGGGCCCGTACGACCGCTGTGCCCCGGAGCAGTTCTCGTGCGCGTCGCGCGACCAGTGCATCCCGGCGAGCTACCAGTGCGACGAGGAGCGCGACTGCCGCGACGGCTCCGACGAGAACGACTGCCGTGAGTGACGATGCTCACGCGCGCGCGTTTCACTGAGCACGTGGCACGCACGAGTCCACGCAGACGCGCGCGCGCGCTCACCCACACACACACACACACACGTTGAAACCTGCACATCCGGACCGCCACGCTGCCTGGTGCCGGCACGCCGGAGCACGCGTGAAGAGCGTCCACGCCGCGTCGGTGAAATGGCCGATCTGTTCCAGCGCCCGCACCAACTGCGATGTGCGGCAAGCAAGGGGGCTTTGAGACGCACCCCGTAGCGAGCGTGCGGGAAGCGGGAGCGGGGACGGTTCGCACCCCGCGCCGCGTGGCCCCGGCTGCGGGGAGTCAAAACGCGGCCGGGCGCGGCTGCCGCTCCCTCGCGGCACTCGCCCCCGACGGTCCGTCGAAGGCCACCCGGGGGATCTTTGTCTTCTCGCTCAGGCCCCCCGCAGGTGGTGACGCCGCCGGCGGACATGGTGATGGTGTCGCGGGGGGACTCGGTGACGCTCACCTGCGAGGCCGTGGGGGTGCCCACGCCGCTCATCACCTGGAGGCTCAACTGGGGGCACGTGCCCGCCAGCAGCCGGTACGTGGCGGGTTGCGGTACGCGCGGACGGGTACGTGCGGACGGTTACGCGCAGACGGGTACGTGCGGATGGGTACGCGCGGACGGGTACGTGCGGACGGGTACGCGCGGACGGGTGCGCACAGTTGGATCCGAGCGACTCGCTATACGGAGATGAGTTTCCAGACTCACATGTTCGCAATCGGGGCAATGTTGTTTGCAGCTGATCTTGTTTGGCCAATACCAGTTACGTATTTATTTTTAATTTGTATTTTACCAGTTAAGGCCCACTGAGTTACGTAGCTCTTTCTCAGGAGCGACCTGGCCACAAGCGATAGCCCAACGAGGCGGCCTATCGTGTAGCAGCCAAATATTCTAAACGCGTGATGTTGTTGATTCTAAATGTGGAGGGAAAAACCGGAGGGGCCGCAGAAAAATCCACGCGACCACGGGGAGCAAACTCCAAATATACAGCAGCAGCAGGCGTCAGGGTCGGGATCGAACCCACGACCTCCTGTATACCAGGCGAGGTAGTTAACATCTCATAGCCACGGTGATGATGATGAGAGAGAGAGACACGCAAACTCCAAATATACAGCAGCAGCAGGCGTCAGGGTCGGGATCGAACCCACGACCTCCTGTACACCAGGCGAGGTAGTTAACATCTCCTAGCCACCGTGATGATGAGAGAGAGAGAGAGACACGCAAACTCCAAATATACAGCAGCAGGGCGTCAGAGTTGGGATTGAACCCACGACCTCCTGTATACCAGGCGAGGTAGTTAACATCTCCTAGCCACCGCGGCGCCCCCACACACTCAGCCACACTCGCTCGCACACAACAACGACCGCCGTTCGCCACTAGGAGGTGACGTCACCACCAGGCTAGGTGCAACTTGAGGCCACGTGAAGTGTCGAAGGCTCACTGCCGGCAGGAGGTTTTGCACGCTCGCACTCCGCAGCAGAACAGCGGGAGAACAACCACTCCACACAGGAAGGCGCCCGGGTCGGGATTCAAATCACGACACCTCGCTGTGACGCACGGAGCGTCGCCACCGTGCCACCGTCACCCTGCCGCCCGTGTGAACATGCGCGTGTGTTGCGTGCATGTGCGCGTGCGCGCTTGTGTGCATGCGTGCGTGCGTGTGCATGCGTGGCGGGTTTAACGGAACATTGATATCCACGCGATCTAACCCAAAAACACCTCTACTGTGTGGATGCGTGTGTTGCGTACGTGTTCGTGTGTGCGCACGTGTCTACGTGTGTGCGTGCGTGCGCGTCTGTACGTGTGTGGACGCGTGTGCGTGTGCACGCGTGTGCGCGTGTACGTGCGCGTGTGTACGTGTGTGCGTGCACGTGTGGGCGTTTGTGCAGGGTGTCGATGAGCTCGGAGAACGGGCAGGGCGTGCTGGTGCTGCGTGACGTCAAGGACTCGGACCAGGGCGCCTACACGTGCGAGGCCATCAACGCCAAGGGCATGATCTTCGGCATCCCCGACGCCGTGCTCGTCGTCAAGGGCGACACCGGTGCCTCCTCCTCACACCTCCTCCTCAAACCTCATCCTCCTCCCTCCTCCTCCTCGCTCCTCAAACCTCCTCCTCACACCTTCTTTCTCCTCCTCCTTGTGTCGAGGTGTGGGAGCTGTGTGTGTGTGTCGAGGTGTGGGAGCTGTGTGTGTGTGTCGCGGTGTGGGAGCTGTGTGTGTGTGTGTCGAGGTGTGGGAGCTGTGTGTGTGTGTCGAGGTGTGTGTGGAGGTGTGGGAGCCGTGTGTGTGTGTCGAGGTGTGTGTGTGTCGAGGTGTGTGTGTGTGTGTGTCGAGGTGTGTGTGTGTGTGTGTCGAGGTGTGGGAGCCGAGTGTGTGTGTGTCGAGGTGTGGGAGACGTGTGTGTGTGTGTGTGTCGAGGTGTGGGAGCCGTGTGTGTGTGTGTGTCGAGGTGTGTGTGTGTGTGTGTGTCGAGGTGTGTGTGTGTGTGTCGAGGTGTGTGTGTGTGGAGGTGTGTGTGTGTGTGTCGAGGTGTGTGTGTGTGTGTGTCGAGGTGTGTGTGTGTGTCGAGGTGTGTGTGTGTGTGTGTCGAGGTGTCTGTGTGTGTGTGTGTCGAGGTGTGTGTGTGTGTGTCGAGGTGTGTGTGTGTGTGTCGAGGTGTGTGTGTGTGTGTCGAGGTGTGTGTGTGTGTGTGTGTCGAGGTGTGTGTGTGTGTGTGTCCGTGCGCCCCAGGCCCGTGCGGGGAGGGCCAGTACAACTCGGTGGCGAGGGAGCGTGCCGAGTGTCTCCGCTGCTTCTGCTTCGGCGTCACCAACGCCTGCGAGAGCACGCGGCGCCACCGCTCGCAGATCACGCTGCGCTTCACCGAGCCCGACGACCAGAAGGGTGAGGGGCGCCGCGCCGCGTGCATGCGCGCCGTGCCACCGCCGCGGGCGCATGTGCCGTCGAGACGCGCACTGCCCACGAAGCTTGGCGGTGTTTGTCTTTTTTTTCGGTGAGTGAGTGGGTTATCGAGTGAGTGGGTGAGTGTGTAAGTGAGTGGGTGAGTGAGTGGGTAGGTGAGTGAGTGGGTGGGTGAGGGGAGTGAGTGAGTTGGTTAGTGTGTAAGTGAGTGGGTGAGTGGATGGGTAGGTGAGTGAGTGGGTAGGTGAGTGAATGGGTTATCGAGTGAGTTGGTGAGTGTGTAAGTGAGTGGGTGAGTGAGTGGGTAGGTGAGTGAGTGGGTGGGTGAGGGGAGTGAGTGAGTTGGTTAGTGTGTAAGTGAGTGGGTGAGTGGATGGGTAGGTGAGTGAGTGAGTGGGTGAGTGAGTGAGTGGGTGAGTGAGTGGGTGGGTGAGCAAGTGGGTGAGTGAGTGAGTGAGTGGGTGAGTGAGTGGGTAGGTGAGTGAGTGAGTAGGTGAGTGAGTGGGTGAGTGAGTGGGTAGGTGAGTGAGTGAGTAGGTGAGTGGGTGGGTGGGAGTGAGTGGGTGGGAGAGTGTGTCATTGGGTTATGGGGAGCGGTGGTGCAGCGGTTATTGTGCCGCGCTACGAATCCGGCGACCCAAGTTCGATTCCCACTCACGGCCACCACCAGTGGCGAATATCAGAACTGATCCCCTAGATCGACTCAGCCTAAAATAAGCACCTGGTGCGGTGTGTAAACATCGCCACTGGGGAGACAAAGGCGGTCAAGCGTGGTGCTGGCCACCCACCCCCCCGTGTGCCGTACCGGCCTTCATAGGTGCTCACTAACATCACTTGCCCCAATAGTCTGTTCAAGCTATAGGGGGGATCTTTGTCTTTTTGACTGGGTGAGTAGGTGAGTAAGTAAGTGGGTGAGTGAGAGAGTGAGTGAGAGGGTGAGTGAGTAGGTGAGTAAGTAAGTGGGTGAGTGAGAGGGTGAGTGAGTGGGTGAGTGAGAGGGTGATTGGGTAAGTAAGTGGGTGAGTGAGAGGTTGAGTGAGTAGGTGAGTAAGTGGGTGAGTGAGAGGGTGAGTGAGTAGGTGAGTGAGTAGGTGAGTAAGTAAGTGGGGAGTGAGAGGGTGAGTGAGTAGGTGGGTGAGTAAGTGGTTGAGTGAAAGGGTGAGTGAGAGGGTGATTGAGTAAGTAAGTGGGTGAGTGAGTAGGTGAGTGAGTAGGTGAGTAAGTAAGAGGGTGAGTGAGTAGGTGAGTGAGTAAGTGGGTGAGTGAGAGGGTGAGTGAGAGGGTGAGTGAGTAGGTGAGTAAGTAAGTGGGTGAGTGAGAGGGTGAGTGAGAGGGTGAGTGAGTGAGAGCGTGAGTGAGAGGGTGAGAGGGTGAGTGAGAGGGTGAGTGAGTAGGTGAGTAAGTAAGTGGATGAGTGAGGGGGTGAGTGAGTAGGTGAGTGAGTAGGTGAGTGAGTAAGTGGATAAGTGAGAGGGTGAGTGAGTAGGTGAGTGAGTAGGTGAGTGAGTAAGTGGGTGAGTGAGAGGGTGAATGAGTAGGTGAGTGAGTAGGTGAGTAAGTAAGTGGGTGAGTGAGTAGGTGAGTGAGTAGATGAGTGAGTAAGTGGGTGTGTGAGAGGTTGAGAGGGTGATTGAGCGAGCGAGCGGTTTCACGACTTGCCAACGAGTGCTGCATCCGCCGGCCATCTCGGTCAATCGACCCATAATGCCTGGAGTCTGTCCCGTGGCCTCCTGTCAGCACGTGGCGGCCTCAAAGTGCACCTAGCCTGGCACAAGCTAACGCGGGGGCATCTGTTGTTGTTGTCATCATCGTGCGCCGCGGCAGGGGTGAACGTGACGATGCGGAGCTCCATGTCCCAGCCGCTGCTCGCCGCCACGCAGATCATGGTGGACGGAGAGAGCGGCTACTTCCAGCTCGTCGACCTCTCTCGACATTTCCGCACCGTCGAGTCCTTCTGGGAGCTGCCCGGCCAGTTCCTGGGCAACAAGGTGACCGTCCGAGGGAGACCCACAAGGCCACTCTTGCCCCGCCCTCGCCCCGCCCATACCCCACCCTCGCCCCGCCCATACCCCACCCTCGCCTCGCCCATACCCCACCCCAAGCCATGCCCCACCGAAACCCCACCCACGCCCCGCCCCCCCCCATCCTCGCCCCACCCCCCGCCCACGCCCCGCCCACGCCCCGCCCACGCCCCGCCCACGCCCCGCCCACGCCCCGCCCACGCCCCGCCCACGCGCGTGAGTGTGTGTGTGTGTTCGGTGGGGAGCGCTAAGAACCCAGCGACCCGAGTTCGACTCCTGCTCACGGCCACCAGCACCAGTGACGATTATCCGAACCGTTCCTGGGCCTCCCCTGGGTCGACTTAGCCGCAAAAGAGTGCCTGGTGTGGTGTGTTAACATCGCCGCTGGAGAGACAAAGGCGGCCCGGAGTTGGTGCCGGCCGCCCACCCCCACGTGTGCCGCCCCTCATTCACAGGTGCTGCCCGCAGGCTGTTGAAGGCTATGCGGTGGATTTTTGTCTTTCGCGCGCATGCAGATTGGCTCGTACGGCGGCTCCCTGCGCTTCAAGATCCGCTACAGCGTGGGGCGCGTGAACCAGCTGAGCGTGCCGTTGCGGCCCGACGTGCTTCTCAAGGGGGGCGGCCGCACGCTCGCGTACCGCCCCCGCAGCGCCACGCAGGCGGGGGCCCACAACGACCTCTCCATCCTCTTCATCGAGGTGCCGCTCGGCCCCCGCGCGATCACGACGACGACGACGACGGGGGTGGGGGGGGGGGGGGTGGGGTGGTGGTTTCAGCTGCGTGTAAATCCCGATTGAGTTGCGGTTTGTGGTAAATTTTCGAATTTGGACCCTGACGCCGGGGGGCAACTCTCGCGAATGGCGAAGTGGGTGACGCCTCGTCGTCGTCGTCGTCGTCGTCACAGCGGCAGTAGCCATCGGCGTTACGCACGGTACATGAACGCAGTATTAACCGGGGCGGCCGCCGCTGGATTCGAACCGTGAACCTCGGCGGCAGGGAGGCGCGGTGGTCACGCCCGCGCCTCGCAGCTAGAAGGGCCTGGGTTCCAATCCCCACTCGGGCGCCTTCCCGTGCGGGGTTTGTCTGCGTTGACGCGTGTCGGTGTCGACTTTTCTCGACGTGTGCGGGTGTCTCTTGTCTGCTCATGTTTGTCGACGTGCTGCTGATGTGTGTTGGCCTCTCGATGTCTCTCGATGTTTGTCAGTGTCTCATGTGTGTCGACACGTGTCTCGATGTCGACTCGTGTCTTGGTGTCTGTGTGTCACGGTGTCTCTGTGTCTCGGTGTGTGGCTTGGTGTCGTGGTGTCTCGGTGTCTCGATGCGTGTCTTGGTGTCTGGGTGTCTCTGTGTCTCGATGCGTGTCTTGGTATCTGTGTGTCTCGGTGTCTGGGTGTCTCGATGCGTGTCTTGGTGTCTGGGTGTCTCTGTGTCTCGATGCGTGTCTTGGTGTCTGTGTGTCTCGGTGTCTGTGTCTAGATGCGTGTCTTGGTGTCTGCATGTCGTGGTGTCTGGGTGTCTCAATGCGTCAGGGTGTCGCGGTGTCTCTGTGTCTCGATGCGTGTCTTGGTGTCTGCATGTCGTGGTGTCTGGGTGTCTAGATGCGTGTCGATGCGTCTGGGTGTCTCTGTGTCTCGATGCGTGTCGATGCGTCTGGGTGTCTCTGTGTCTCGATCCGTGTCTTGGTGTCTTGGTGTCTGCGTGTCTGGGTGTCTCTGTGTCTCGATGCGTGTCGATGCGTCTGGGTGTCTGCGCCGCGTGCCGACGTCTCTCGGTGTCGTGCGCTGGCGCAGGAGAACTGGCAGCACGAGGGCAGCGGTCGCGCCGTCACGCGGGAGGAGCTGCTCATGACGCTCGTGAACCTGGAGGGGATCCTCATCAAGACCGTGTACGATGACAAGATGGTGAGCGTGGGCCTGGCCGACATCGCCATGGACACGGCCATCACCACCACCACGAGCCTGGGCCCCGCATACGCCGTCGAGGAGTGCAGGTGGAGCATGCCAGACACAGCACGGACACAGCACGGACACAGCACTGACACAGCACGGACACAGCACGGACACAGCACTGACACAGTACGGACGCAGCACGGACACAGCACGGACACAGCACGGACACAGCACGGACAAAGCACTGACACAGCACGGACACCGCACGGACACCGCACGGACACCGCACGGACACAGCACAGACACAGCACAGACACAGCCCGGACACAGCACGGACACAGCACGGACACCGCACGGACACCGCACGGACACCGCACGGACACAGCACGGACACAGCACGGATACAGCACGGACACAGCACGGACACAGCACGGACACCGCACGGACACCGCACGGACACCGCACGGACACCGCACGGACACAGCACGGATACAGCACGGACACCGCACGGACACCGCACGGACACCGCACGGATACAGCACGGATACAGCACGGATACAGCACGGACACAGCACGGACACCGCACGGACACCGCACGGATACAGCACGGACACCGCACGGACACCGCACGGATACAGCACGGACACCGCACGGACACCGCACGGACACAGCACGGATACAGCACGGACACAGCACGGACACCGCACGGACACAGCACTGACAAAGCACTGACACAGCACGGACACAGCACGGATACAGCACGGACACCGCACGGACACCGCACGGACACAGCACTGACAAAGCACTGACACAGCACGGACACCGCACGGACACCGCACGGACACCGCACGGACACAGCACGGACACAGCACGGATACAGCACGGACACAGCACGGACACAGTACGGACACAGCACGGATACAGCACGGATACAGCACGGATACAGCACGGATACTGAACGGACACCGCACGGACACAGCACAGACAGAGCACGGACACAGCACGGACACAGCACGGACACCGCACGGATACTGCACGGACACCATAGAAACCACAACTCGGCATTAAACGAGTACCTGGTGCTGTGCGTAAACATCAGCAACTGGGGATACAAAGGTGGCCGGGTGTCGTGCTGCCCACACAACCTCTCTGCCAGAGGTGCTCGCTAGCAGCACTTGTTGATGTATGTTACTCAGGAAAGAGAGAGGACAGACTGTACACAGAGAGACGCCCACAGTCGGGGGGAGCGAACCCAGACGCGTTTGTTTGTTCACCCGGAAACCTCGCCGAGTCTCAAGGCTCCCTCTCAGGAGGGTCCTGCTAGATTTCCAGCCAGTAGTGGGCTTGGGGGGGGGAGCGATGTTGCCGTCGTGTGGCCCCTTACAGCCTTTACAGCCTGTTCAGGCTATACGGGGGATCACTGCCTCTGTACACGTGTGTAAACGCGTTTGTTTGTTCACCCGGAAACCTCGCCGAGTCTCAAGGCTCCCTCTCAGGAGGGTCCTGCTAGATTTCCAGCCAGTAGTGGGCTTGGGGGGGGGGAGCGATGTTGGCGTCGTGTGGCCCCTTACAGCCTTTACAGCCTGTTCAGGCTATACGGGGGATCACTGCCTCTGTACACGTGTGTAAACGCGTGTACGTGTGTGTGTGTACGTGTGGGAGCGGTGGTGTAGTGGTTAGCGCTATGCTGCGCTATAAACCCGGCGACCCGTGTTCGATTCCCGCTCACGGCCAACACCAGTGACGATTATCTGAACCGGTCCCGGGCCTCCCCTAGGTCGACTCAGCCTCAAATGAGTACTTGATGCGGTGTGTAAACATCGCCACTGGGGAGACAAAGGCGGTCGGCCGTAGTGCTGGCCACCCACCCCCTCGTGTGCCGTTCCAGCTTTCATAGGTGCTCGCTAACAGCACTTGCCCCTACAGTCTGTTAAGGCTATACGGGGGATCTTTGTCTTTGTACACGTGTGTAAACACGTGTGTGTACGTGTGTGTGTGTACATGTGTGTGTGTACATGTGTGTGTGTACGTGTGTGTGTGTGTGTGTACGTGTGTGTGCGTGTACATGTGTGTGTGTACGTGTGTGTGTGTGTGTACGTGTGTGTGTGTGTACGTGTGTGTGCAGGTGCCCCCCGGGCTACACGGGCCTATCGTGCGAGCAGTGCGCTCCGGGATTTTCGCGGGTCCACTCCGGCCTTTACCTGGGAACCTGCGCCGGGTGCAGCTGCCACGGCCACGCGACCGCGTGTGACGAGCGCACGGGCGAGTGTCTGGTGAGCGGCACCCGGCGGCACGCTCGCTCGCACACACACACACGCTCGCTCGCACACACACACACATTCGCTCGTACACACACACGTTCGCACACACACACACATTCGCACACACACACACACGCTCGCTCGCACACACACACACACGCTCGCTCGTACACACACACACGTTCGCTCACACACACACGCTCGCTCGTACACACACACACACGCTCGCTCGTACACACACGCTCGCTCATACACACACACACACACGCTCGCTCATACACACACACGCTCGCTCGTACACACACACGCTCGCTCATACACACACACACGCTCGCTCGTACACACACACACACACGCTCGTACACACACACACACGCTCGCTCATACACACAGGCAGGTTCAATAGACTCCTGCGCGGACACAAGGTCGCTTGTCCACCCGCTGACACACATACACACAAAGTGTACGCTCCCCCGTAGAGCCCTTAACAGACTCTTGGAGCAAGTGTTGGCGAGCACCCGTTAAGGCCGCCACAGAGCACGAAGGGGCCGTGAGTCCACAAGGTCACTCGCACGCTCACGCCCCTCCCCCGTGTCTCCCCCCCCGTGCCCCCCGGTAGAGCTGCCAGCACAACACGGAGGGGGCGCGCTGCGATCGTTGCCGGGCGGGCTTCGTGGGGGACCCCACGCGCGGGACCCCCACCGACTGCCAGCCGTGCCCCTGCCCCTTCACGGGGCCCCCCAACCGGTGCGCGAATGCACGCACGCACGCACGTGCATGCGTGCGTGCGTGTGCATCCACACACACGCATGCACGCACGCACGCACACACGTGCGCGCACACAAGCGTGTACACAATGACTCACACGCACACTCACGTGACAAAGATCCCCCCGTATGAAAGTATGTATGTTGAACTTCGTGGTGGAGCGCGGCGGAGCGCGGCGGAGCGTGCTGCATTGTGCTGTATCATAGTGGATCGCCGTTGATGGTGGTGGGTCGTGTGGCCCGGTGCAGGTTCTCCCAGACGTGCTTCCTGGACAGCGACGGGCGCCCGACGTGCGACGCCTGCGCCCCGGGATACGTGGGGAGGCGCTGCGACCGGTGCGCGTCGCTCGCTCACGCACGCACGCACAAAGATCCCCGTGCAGCCTCAAGCCGACTGACGGGGCAAGGGCCGTTAGCGAGCACCTCCGAAGGCCGCCACGGCAGACCTACGAGGGGGCAGTGTGGCTCGGCGCCACGTCCGACCGCCTTTGTCCTCCCGGCGCTGACGTTTACACGCCGCGCCGGGTGCTCGTTGAATGCTATTTCGTTATAGGGGAGGCCCAGGACGGGTTTGAGATGATTGCCGCTGATGTCGGCCGACCCGGGACTCGAACAGAGATGGCCGGGTTATTGCAGGGGCGGTGCGCTAACCATTGCGCCGCCCCTCCACGCACGCACCGACGGGGATGTCTGGGGCGCTGTACGGGGCGATGACCCTAACGTGACCCCCCCCCCTCACCTCCTCCCCTCCCCCCTGCTCTAGCTGCGCGCCCGGCTACGAGGGAAACCCGACGTCGCACGGGGGGACCTGCCAGAGTGAGTGACAGCACTGGAGACACGGGGGGCGGGGGTGTATGGGGGGCCTGGGATATATGGGAATGCTGGGACGTGGGGATATGCCTCTTATTTTCTTTGGAACTGCTTTTTGTGTTTAGTTTGTCGTCCTTACCCCCGCACCTCCGGTTAGCGCGGTTGGCTACGTACAGTGCAAAAGAAGTTCAATCAACATATGAAGAGACGGGGACATGGAGATATGATGACATGGTGACATGGGGACGTGGAGACGTGAGGACGTGGGGCCATGATGACGCTGACGCAGGGGTGCGGACGCCAGCCCTCTCACCTCCGTTATCCCCGACGGCTGACGTCAGCCTTCCCCTGAGATCTCTCCAACCTCTTATCTCTGCGTTGCCCCCTGCCCCCTCACCCCTGACCTCTGACCCCTGTTATGTGCCCCCTAGGGGAGGAGGGTCATTGTGACCGCCGGGGCAGCCTCTCTCTGCAGCCCATCGGAGGGCAGTGTCTTTGCAAGGTGAGTCGGTGCTGCAGTCCCTCGGTCCCGTCTCCGCATGGGCGGCGCCATGATGATGACGACGACGATGATTCCAACGATGACGAAGATGATGACGGTGGCGCAACCGCAGCTCCGCCCGTCAGACAATCCGGGGGCTGAGCCTCGCTGGGCACTTCAGCGAGCGTCTCTGCTAGGGAGATAAATAAGCAGCTCCATGCACTGCCGGGACCTCTGGAGAGTTTCGCATCGGCAGAAGCGGTGGCGATCGCACCCAGTGGATTTCGCTTCAGGATCTGGAAGAGTAACTCAGTGCATTGCTAGAACTTGTAGGTAATCGCTCGGTCAGTGCGGCACGGGCTGGCGATCACTCGGTGGGGTTTCTCTTCAGGAGCTAGAGGAGTGACTCGGTGCCTTGCTAGAACTTGTGCATTTCTGTTGATCTCCTCCAATGCAGATTTGGCTGATGACACATCCACAGGCCTAAAGCGGCGCCGATGGTGATGTAAATAAAAGTAAACCATTTTTTGTATTTACCAGCTAAAGCCCACTGAGCTATTTAGCTCTTTTTCATAAGCGGCCTGGCCACAAATGATAGCTCAACGAAGTGGCTTATCATCAACATCATCATGTGGAAATGTATAGCAGCCAAAATCCTATAAACGTGTGATGTTGATTCTAAATGTGGAGGGAAAAACCGGAGGGCCTGGAGAACAATCCACGCAGCCACGGGGAGAGAGACACGCAGACTCCAAATATGCAGGTGTTAGGGTCGGGGTCGAACCCACGACATCCCGCATACCAGGCGAGCTAGTTAACATCTCCTAGCCGCCGATGGTGCGGACCGCAGGGGAGGGGGCGGCGCCGGCCTCTCGGAGCTCCGGACGGAACGGCCGGCCGGCCCTCCGCTGGTGCCGCTCTCTGCGGCCAGGGGGAGAGTCCCGGGACCGTTGTTGCATCGTCAAGGGCGGCGAGCGGCTGGGCGAGCGGGGGCAGTGTCCCAACGACCGTGCCCTGCTCGCCCTGGTCCACGCCAACCTCGGCAACGTCTTCGGGAGCCCGCGCTGAGCGCGCACGTTCAGGATCTGCTTGGCGGTGTCGGGTGGCGAAGGGTTTCGGCGACACAAGTTGGGTCCGATGGTTACGCGGTCTCAGCCAGACGTTCACTACGGAGGAGGCTCTCTTGTCCCGGCTCCGGTGTTTATTGCAGCACCTTCCTCTTTCTACCGCCCCCTGCCTCCCTCCCCCATCCCCCTGTCTGTCCGTGTGTCCCCCCCCCCCCTCCGCCATCCCAGCCGCACGTGGTAGGGTCCCGCTGTGACGAGTGTGAGGCCGGAGCGTTCCATCTGAGCGACACGGGGCCCAACGGCTGCCTCAGCTGCTTCTGCATGGGCCTCACGCGGCAATGCACCAGCTCCTCCTGGAGCCGCGACGTGGTGAGGGCGGGGGGGGGGAACCTTGTCGAGGTCGTGGTGGTGGTGGGGGGGCGGAGGGGTGCGGGGCTGGGGGGAGGGGCGAGTTGCGGGGTGAGCGTGAGGGGGGGGGGGCGGTCAGCGTGCCGCGCTACGAACCCGACGACCGGAGTTCGCTTCCCGCTCACGGCCACCGACACCGGTGGTGGTTGTTTGAACCGGTCCGAGGCTTCCCCTAGGTCGAATCAGCCTCAAACGAGTACCTGTACGTGTGTTGAATTTCTTTCGCACCGTGCTAATCGGAGGTGCGGGAGTCGGACAAGAAACTAAACACAAAAAGCAGTACCTGGTGCGGTGTCTACAAAGGAGGGCAGGCGGGGTGTTGGCCTCCCACCCCCTCGTGTGCCGTGCCAGCCTTCATAGGTGCTACTCGCTAACAGCACTTACCCAAGCGGTTTGTTAGCGCCATATGGGGGACCTATGTCTTTGTTGTCAATGTGTGCCTAGGTTTGCCCAGCGCAACACGTGGTTAGACACCCTAAGGTATGCCCAGGTGTGCCCAGGTGTGGTTAGACACCTTTAGGTATGCCAAGGTGTGGTTAGACATCCTCAGGTGTGCTCAGGTGTGGTTAGACACCCTCAGGTGTGCCCAGGTATGCCCAGGTGTGTCCAGGTATGCCCAGGTGTGGTTAGACATCCTCAGGTGTGCTCAGGTGTGGTTAGACACCCTAAGGTATGCCCAGGTGTGGTTAGACATCCTCAGGTGTGCTCAGGCGTGGTTAGACACCCGCAGGCGTGCCCAGGCGTGCCACTAACTTCCTCTGCCCGCACCCCCTCCCCCCTGGCTGGCAGGTGCGAGCGGACTTCTCGGCGAGGGAGCAGCCCCTGTACCAGCTGACGGAGCTGGCCAGCGGGCGCACCTTCCGCGACGAGCTGGTGTTCCGCGGCGACGCCATCTTCGTCTACAGCTTCAACACGCTGCCCGCGACGCCGCTCTACTGGGCGCTGCCCGACCGCTTCCGCGGGGACAAGGTGTGCGAGGGCAGAGCGAGGGCAGCAGCTGGCACGGGGCCGCTCGCAACCCCACCCCTTCTACGTGGGCAATGGGAGGCCGGGGGGGCGGGGGGGGGGCGGGGGGGCGGCCGCGTGGCCAGCTGTGAGCGTCACAAGCGCACGTGTGTGTGTGTGTCCACGTTTGTGTGCCCACGTGTGTGTGTGTGCCCACGTGTGTGTGTGTGCCCACGTGTGTGTTTGTGTGTGTGTGCGTGCCCACGTGGGGAGCGGTGGTACAGCGCTTAGCGCAACGCGCTACGAACCCGGTGGCCCGGTTTCGATTCCCGCTCATGGCCAACGCCGGTGATGATTATCTGAACCGGTCCTGGGCCTCCCCTAGGTCGGCCCAGTACCCGGCACGGTGCGGGAGACCAAATGCGGCTGCGCGTAGTGCTTGCCACACCACCACCACCACCACCTCGTCGGTGCTCCGTGACGGCCTCCACACTCGTCACTCGCTAGCGGCACTCGGCCCAGCACGGGGGAGGGGGGGGCGGCATCTTCGCCTTTGGTGTCACCGAGCAGCGTCCGCGTGCGTGCGTCTCCCCGCGCCCGCAGGTGACGGCGTACGGAGGGGAGCTGCGCGTCACCGTGCGCTACGAGGCGTCCCCCGGCGCGACGGCGCACGCTGCGCCGTCGCTGGCGGACGTGCTGCTGCAGGGCAACGACATCTCGCTGGAGCACCGCCTCAACGCACCGCCGCAGCCTGGGGCCTCCACGCCGCTACGCATCCCCATGCGGGAGGTAAGGGGGAGCTGTCATACCGTCCCCCACCACCCACAACCCCCCCCCCCCCCCCCGCCACCACCGCCGCCACTGCCGTGGGTTTTCTCCGTTGCGCTTCGGTTTCCTCCTGCTTCTCTGGATGGCAGCAGCTCGTGATACGTAGAGGACGGCAGAGCTTGGGGGTGGGGTCATTGACAGTGACGCTGGATCCTCGCTGTTCGCGGTTCCTCCCCGTGGCGCCTCCGAGTCATCCTCTCTGTCTCGCTGCGAGAGCGAGGAGCAGGCGCCACGTGGATGCGGCACAGCGTTGCAAGCCGACACTATACAGCAAAACCTTGGCTTGCGAGTCACTTGGTCGGCGAGTGTTTTGCAAGACGAGCGTCACGTGATCACAACTGAGTGCTTTGATATACGAGTGCTTTGGATTACAAACACGTTTCCGGAACGAATTATGCTCGCAATCCAAGGTTTTATTGTATATCGTTATCATCATCATTGTTGTTGTTGTAATGCTACCTCGTGCCGTGTGCCCGTTCCCCAGTCATCATGGCGACGGGCGGACGGGCAGCCCTGCTCGCGCGAGCACCTGCTCATGGCGCTCGCAGACGTCGCCGTCCTGCTCGTCCGGGCCACCTACACCGACAACACGCGCCAGGCTAGGTGCACGCCACACCTCCTCACAGCGCATCCACCTCTACTACTCACAGCCCCTGGCTATGCAAGTTTAGGGTCTCTATGCAAGTCATTGGGTCTCTATGTGAGTCTATGGGTCACTACAAGAGTCTATGGATATCTGTTTGAGTCTGTGGGTCTCTGCGTGAGTCTGTGGATCTCTGTGCGAGTCTATGGGTCTCTATATGAGTGTGTGGGTCTCTATGTGAGTCTTTGGGTCTCTGCGTGAGTCTGTGGATCTCTATGTGAGTCTGTGGGTCTCTGTGTTAGTCTACAGATGTTCACCAGGCTACTCCTGTAGCCATCCACTGGCTCAGCCACCAACCTCCACCTGAAAACAGAAACACTACCGATGAACTCACTGTGATCCTCTAACCCCATGACCCCATGACCTTTGCCCCCCATACCGCCCTCCCCCACCCTCCCGTGTGACCGCAGCATCAAGGACATGACCCTGGACGTCGCTGTTCCCATGGAGACGGGGCTGGGCCGTGCCTACGAGGTGGAGGAGTGCATCTGCCCCACCGGCTACCGCGGAACTTCCTGTCAGGTGACTTCCCCTCTGTCTCCATCACGTGATGGTGACTATAGTGGGCGGGGGTGGGGGGGAATGCAGGGGGGGGGGCGTCGGAGGGTGGCGGGGTTGAGAACATCATTCCGGTACATATTTTTCCACTGCCACAACTGAACCGAGCCAGCACGTGGCCCTCATGGCACGGGTTGTTTTCCGCTGGCAATTTGCCAAGCCATGCCGGGAACAAACCGCGCTCCGGGGGCCAAGCAGGGCCAGGGGCGGGGCTAATGACGTGTTTAATGCAACTGGCACCAGTCGTTAACTCTCGCGCGACGTCACCGCGTCACCCGAGCCCGTCTGCGCTCGTTCACCGTGCGCGTGACGTCATCGGCGCGGCTCGGGGCTGTGCTGTGGAAAGACAGCAGCCTTCCGAGCCGCACCTGCGGCCGGTTTTGGCATGGCTCAGGCACGGCTCTGGTTTCGTGGTGGAAAGCTTCCGTGGGTGGCCTCGTGGGAGAGCAACGGGGAGATTCTCGGAGCCGCCCGTCCGGGTGCCGTCGTTGGAGAATGGCCGCTGCCTGGGCCTGCCCTGCCGCTCCCTCTTGACGCTAATTAATCCGTGAACTGTGAGCCGCACGTCACCATGCCGACCGGCGCTGGCCTCCCTAACAGACGCGGCGACGTCGCCACGGCGCCGAGCGCGGTAACAGCGTCTGGCCTGCCGCTCGCGCGTTAACATGTCGGTGTGCGAGTGATGTTCGCATGTCCTAACCTGTGACCCCTAACCTGTGACCCCTCCCCCCTCAGTTGACCTGTGACCCCCCCCTATCCTGACTCCACCAGTTTGCTGCCCATAACCCCCCCACCCACCCCTCCCTCCCCCTCCCTCTCCCTCCTCCTCCCACCCACGGTGCTCTGCGAGTCCGGGTCACGACCCCAGCATAGTCCACTCCACGTCTTTTTTTTTACCCGAACTCCCGGACACCACAGTCCGTGGGCCCAGAGCAGATGTCGAATTTCAGCGACTGCTCCCGAGCCAACAAAACTCCCGACTCTTAACTGGCCGTATAATTTCGAGTTGCGCCGCTGCCACCGCCGTCGCCGAGAGAGGGGACGACTCGGGGGGCCCAACGAGGAGGAACCACGGACGAGCGGGGAGGCATCGGCAGCAGCCACGCTGCGAGCTGGCGCTAACAAATGGCCAAGCCTTGCGGTCCTCTGTATATGTTAAGGTGTTGTCGGCAAGTTAAAGAGCTCTGAGGTTGGCTTATCGTCTCGGCCGGTACCGGTTTATCTTACGGCTCAGGCGCAACCGGTGTAGCCGGCGTTTAGCCGGTGGGGCTGCTGGCTCCACCTGGAAGCAGCAACCGGTAGCGGTGCGGGAGGGGAGGGGGTAGCGTAGCGGAAAAAGAAAACGTGGAGCGGAGCGCGCGTGGGGGTTTCCGGACCGGGGGCCTCGTGGCGCGACCCCTAACAGAGCCTTGCTCCTCCTCACTGCCCACCCCTCCCCCCCTAACCCCGGCTTGCCTCCCTCGCCGCGTGCCGTGGCGCCCGCGGCGCGGGACAGGACTGCGCTTTTGGCTTTACGCGCTCCGAGGTCGGCCTGTACCTGGGCATGTGCGTGCGCTGCGACTGCCAGGGCCACTCCAACGACTGTGACGCGCAGTCTGGCCTCTGCCTGGTACGTACGGGGCCGGGTGGGGCCCACGCGCGGGGGCGGAAATGGGGGGCGGCCTGGTGGGTTCACGATCGTTGTCGGGGTCAGCGTCAGGACAAAGCTCGTGGTCACGGAGGGTTAGGGGAAATCCAGGGGAGGCGGTAGGAACGCGCTCTTTTTACTTGTGAATTATCGATGTCGAACTCGGGCTGAGGATGTCGATGCACCAGCGCTGTCCGTCCGTGCTGTGACGTGGGGGGGGGGGGGGGGGGGTTCACGGTGACTCTCGTAACGACGAACCAATTGGCATGAGGTTCTGTCGTTCGTGGGGAACCTGTCCAGGGGAAGCCAGACCGCGTTGACCGCAGCTCTGCCCAAAACACCCTTGGCCAGACAGCTGCCACGTGTCGCCGGCTGCCGCGCTGCTAAATTCAATTCTGTCGGGGCCCAAAGATGCACCCCGGTCACCGGCTGCAGAATCCGCGCACGAACGTGGTTGTTTCCGACCAGTTTATTTACCCATGGCTTAATATCCCTTTCATCTGTTAATGTCTCCTGGGATGGACAAGCGTGCAGAGAGCCATACCAAGAGGCAGGCAGGCAGGCAGGCATACGGACAGACAGAGGCAGACAGAGGCAGACAAAGATACGCGGACAGACAAATAGACAGGGCCACAGAGAGAGACACGCTTAGCGAGAACGACAAAGGCGGACAGAGGGAGACCTAGAAAGACGGGCAGACAGACAGAGTCAGGGACAGAAACACTTATAGCGAGACAGACACAGATTCACAGAGACAGCCCTTGCAGCATGAGGCCACCCTGCTGGATGGTAATAATATAGAATAATGATAATAATACCAGTTATGGTAGTGATGGTAACCATGGTAATCATGGTAATTCTGGTAAGGATTGTGGTGATAAGTGGTGGCAGTGAAAGTGATGGTGGTGACGATGGTAATGATGGAATGGTGACAGTGATGGTCGTGATTATCGCGATGGTGATGGTAATGATGATGGTGATGGTAGTGGGTATCGTAATAATGGTAATGATGATCGCGATGGTGATGGTAATGATGATGGTAATGGAAGCGATGGTAGTGATTATGATGGTGATCCTATGCGTGTTTTCTCATGTCCCTACGTGTCCCCCACGTGTCCCCCCACGTGTCCCCCCACGTGTCCCCCACGTGTCCCCCACGTGTCCCCCCGCGTGTCCCCCACGTGTCCCCCCACGTGTCTGTCCACGTGTCCCCACGTGTCCCCCCACGTGTCCCCCCACGTGTCTGTCCACGTGTCCCCCCGTATCTCCCCACGCGTGTCCCCGCGTGTCCCTTCCATGTCCCCCTGCATGTCTCCCCCGCCCCCCTCCCCCGACGCGTTCTCACCACTCAGAGCTGCCAGCACAACACTGACGGGCCCCGGTGCGACCGCTGCAAGCCGGGCTTCTACGGAGACCCTTCCACGGGGGGCCCCGACGCCTGCAGACCCTGCCCCTGCCCCCCCATCGGACAGTACGCCCCCCCCCCCACAGCACCTCCCCGTACCCCACCCCCCTCCACCACCCAAGTACGTCACCCAGCGACCCCCCCCCCTGCTCTCCCCCGGCATCGCTCACAACACCCGCCTAGCTCGCGTGGGCGGAGGGTAAAATGCGGAACTCCCCTGTGGCCCCGCGTGCACGCAGGAGCCCGGGGTCGTGCTACCGAGACTCGGACGGGCAGGCAACCTGCACCACTTGCCCACCAGGGCACACCGGCCGCTTCTGTGACAGGTACGACATTTGCCGGTGTATCTCATGCAGGTACCCGCACACCAGCGCTATCTTGTACAGAGACCCACGTACCCCCCCACGTCTGTGCCCCCCCCGCCCCCGCTGCCTTCACCAACCTGGCAGCGATCACTACGCAGGCGCAGGGTCAAACATTCTCAGACCACCATTGTTCAGCACGCAATGACCTCGTGTGCCGTGCCAGCCTTCATAGGTGCCACTCGCTGACAGCACTTGCCCCAACAGTCTGTAAAAGGCTACACGGGGGATCTTTGTCTTTTGTGTCTTATCCACCATCCGGGGAAGCGTCACCGATTCCCGATCCTCCCTTCGTCCGGAAGGGTCCCTGCGGTGGGACGTTTGGGCAGCGGTGCTCGTGGGAAATTTCTGTTGCATTGTGGGAGGAAACTGGAGGAACGCGCGCCGGCTCTAACTGCTGCTTGAAGCTTCATGCCTGGTCCACGCGTAGCGAGTGTTACAGGGCGACGCTGGGGAGGGGGGGGGGCGATGCGGGGGCGACGCTTATCGGGGGGGGGGGGGCGACTTTCGCTCCCAAGCGTCACCCGTTTAAACCGCCGATTTCACTCCGACCATCGCCGACGCGCCCGGAGAAGTCTGCGGAAAACTTTTCCGCGACAGACGGAGCAATGCGTGACGTCGCCTTCTTTGACGTGAGCCGCAATCGACGGGCGCGGAGCTATCGAGCGTGCAGGCGGTGCAACCACAACGGGACGAAGATGGGGGGGTGGGGTGGTGGTGGTGGGAGGAAATTGGACAGGGGCAGCCGCAACAATCTCTCTCATTCCTTGCGCCAGGGCACATTCCAAGGACGGCGCGCCAACGGGCCAGGTACGGTGTCGCGAGGTTTGGCCCGTTGATGGAGGGGATGCCGAGCCATGGCCTTCATGCTCTCTTGGCGCTATCATCGGCAGATTCCTAGTGCGCGGCAGCTTGCCTGCCGATGGGCCCCAGCGGGCGACGGCGATTGGGGGCGAGCCGCTCTGTAAACGTTGCACCGCGCGGACCGGGCCTAACACTCGGGGGGGGGGTCGCGCTGCTCAGCCGTGACTGCCGGCATCCTAGGTGGTGAGACGAGTTTGGGGGGGGGGGGCAGGCAACAGGACAGGAAGTGGGTTGGGGGGGCCAACATACCAAGGTTTCACCCTTCCGGGCTGAGTGAGGACGCCACCGCGGGGGATCTGTACCCCGGAGGTAGCGGCGGCCTACGCAGTCATCGGCCGTGCGCGTGGCTCGGTCCGAGCCTTGGGATTTGGGGGTTGGAAAATGATCGTCGTCGTCGTCGGCCATGGTCAATCAACTGCTGGATGAAGGCCTCCCCGCCGAGCCACCGCCACCCTCTCACGATCCCACGATGTCGTAATAATCCGTCCTGCGCCTGTGCACAGAGCCAAATTCCATCGCTCCGTCACCTCGGAGGACATCCGCTTCGTCGCCCACACGCTGGAGATTAGCGACATCTGGCACCGCGACCCAACGACCAGCCACTCAGACGAGCCTCTCGGTGGAGCGGCTGTGGTCCCGGCCACCTGGGTCGGCAGGTGGAAGTAAAGCCCCAGGGGCTGCTGTGAGGTCTCGCCGGTGAATCACAAACGTGCCCGAGGTCCCACGAATCACCTGGGTTCGGTAGGGCATCCCTGAAGTTCACCCAGGGGAGGCCACGCCGAGGAGGTTTCTAAGAAAGACCCCTGGGATGCCCAGGCCCCCGGACACTAACCCTGCCTCTGCCGATTAATGGCGCTGCCGATTAACCGCGCCGCGGGTTCCCGCGCCCGCCGACCCGGCGGCCGTGGCCGCGGCGCCGTTTGCCTTCCTTGCCTCTCGGCTTCCGCTTCCCGGCGCCGGCTGCGATGGCGGTGTTGTTGATGGCTGACTGTCGTCCCTGCCGGTGAAGAGTGGTGGTGTACGCAGATGACCCTGCGGGCGCGGGCATCACGGGCCCCCCCGGTGACTCCGTCGCGAGCCGATGCCCCGGCAAGCGCCTCCCCTTCCTGCGGTCAGAGCAGCTCATCCCCGTGGGGTGCTCGCTGTGGGCGGGCGGCCCCGCCGTGCCCGTCCGGCCCAGCCTGCTTGACTTCCCGGGCGGAGGGCCGGCGTTCCCCGGCACCGTGCCGGTGGCGGTCGCCGCGTCCCGGAGCGCCCGGCACTGGGAGCACGAGGCCGAAGGCGAGGCCGCGGTGAGCGGCTCCGAGCGGCCCGAGGTGGGGAGCGGCGCCGGAGACGACGCGAAGGAGGCAGAAGCGGCGGCCGCGGCGGCCACGGTGGCGGCGGCGACGCATCCGCCCCCGTCGGCTCGGCGGGGGGGGCGGCGGCGGCCGCCCCTCAACCTTGTCCTGCCGAATCCACGGTCGGGGACACCACGGGGCGCGCCGGACGCAACGGATAGCACCGTCCCCGCTCCCGCAACCTCCGCCCAAAGGGAACTCAGCGACGCGAATACGCCGGACGCATCCACGCGGGACGCGGCCGCCCCCCTCTTGCCGTGGGGCCACCGGGTGGCGACGTTGGAGGGGCTGCTGGGGAGGACAGCGCGGGCCGTGAGCTCGCTGCGGCGCCGGCAGCAGAAGCTGTCGCGGGCGCTGGGAGCCGTGCGGCGCTCTCTGTCCGAGCTGCGCCGCGAGGTCGCCGCCGCGCTCGGCCGCATCGCGGCCTCCGAGCTGCGCGCGGACGGCGCGGAGGCGGAGGCGAGCGCCGCGCGGGGCCGGCTGGAGCACGCCGAGCTGCTCGCCGCGGGCCACGCCGCGCAGATCTCCGAGCTCCGGCAGAGGCTGGGGGACGGCGTGGGCGGGCACGCGGGCGGGCAAGCGGGCAGCGAGGCCACCGTGGGACCTGGGGCCACGCTGGGCAACACACAGACTTGGGAGGACCGGCAAAAGCCACAACAGCAGCAGCAGCAGCCCGGGGAACGCGAGTCAGTGGGGAGCGGAATGGGTGGGACCCTGAGCAAAGCTCCAGGTGGACATTCTGGTGGATACTCGGGTGGACCCCTACGCGTCCGCAGCAGTCGGAGAAACGCCTCCGCGTCGACGCAACCCAGGCTCCCTGGCGACGAAGGGGGCCGCCCCGCGCCAGGCCGGCGCCCCCCCACTGTGCCCGCCCGGCGGCACGACGGCTCCGCCCCGGGCGGCCTGGCGGAGGACGATGCGACATCCGGCGACGGCTCGGCCGCGATGAAACCGCCACCGCCGACGGCCCGGCCGGCTGCCGGCAGCGCGGGCGTCGCCGCCGCCGCCGTCGCGGCGGCGCCTCCCGCGCGGCGCTGCGACGGCGACGAGCCGGAGGTGGCGCCGGGGGGCCCCACCGCCCGCACGACGGCCAGGCCCGTGGGGGGACGTGGTGGCGGCGGCAGCGGCAGTGCGAGGGCCTCCGCGTTGCGTCTGCAGGAAGTGCTCGAGTTTGTGCGTGGGCAGACCGTGGTGGGCGTGGGGGGCAGCAGAGGGCAGCCGGCCTCGGGTGGCGCCGGGCGCGGTGCCGCGGGGGGCCGCGGCCGTGGGCACGGGGGGCTGTACCTGGCGCTGGGCCGCCTCGCCGTCCCGCTGCACGTCATCCCGGACTGACGGGCCCGCGTATTGCCACACGCACGCACGCACAAAGACGAAGGTTCTCCCGTATATAGCCTGAGCAGACTGTTAGGGAAAGTGCACGCACACATACGCACAAACACGCGTGTGTGATACGCGCATGGACCGTGCGTTTGAGTGAACCGTTACTTAGAGGTTTTTCAGATTAAGTGCAAAGTAAAAGGGTTCGTGGGCACATGTCCTTGGTAACCTCACACACACAGCCCCGACGCCCTCACAGACACACACACGCGGCTCTAACACACACACACAGCCCTGACACCCACACACATCCCTGACACACACCCACACACACAGCCCTGACACCCACCCACCCACACACACATCCCTGACACACACACACACATCCCTGACACACACCCACACACACATCCCTGACACACACCCACACACACATCCCTGACACACACCCACACACACATCCCTGACACACACACGCCCCTGACACACGCCCACACACACATCCCTGACACACGCCCACACACACATCCCTGACACACCCACACTGCCCGTGCTGGTGTGTGTCTAAGCCGTCTGTGCTGCTGCAGGCTGAGTTAATAAAAACGCAACGTAGAGGAAAGGACATTGTTGGCATCGGTGCAGAAACAAGCACGAGCCTCGGAGCTCCACGTCATCATCATCGTCATCATCACCATCATCGTCACCATCATCATCATCGTCACCATCGTCACCATCGTCGCCATCATCACCACCATCATCACCACCATCGTCGTCACCATCGTCACCATCATCACCATCGTCATCACCACCACCATCATGATCGTCACCATCGTCATCATCATCATCACCATCATCGTCATCATCACCACCATTGTCATCATCGTCACCATCGTCGTCATCATCGTCGTCATCGTCATGGTCGTCACCACCACCATTCATCGGGACCACCATCATCATCACCACCATCATCATCATCATCACCACCACCACCATCATCATCATCATCACCACCACCACCATCAATGTCGTCATCACCATCATCACCATCATCGTCAGCATTGCCATCGTCAGCATCTTGGAATTCTTAGAATTGCCTCTCCCTCCTCCTTCGTCTTGGCCATGGCACCGCGTTCAGGGGCTCGACGCCAATGTCGAGTTCTGCCAGCCACGAGAGGGCTTTAGGAGAGAGTTCGTGCAGCTCAGATACTCCTCCTCCTTCGTTGAACGAGCCCAGCACGCAGTGGGTTCACTGTGCGCTCCGCAGTTTGGGTTCCATGGCCACAGTGGCTGCGTCTTCCATTTTTTTTCCGCTCATGGAGGAGGTGCGGTGCATCGGCCTGCTGATGTTCCGATGCGGTCGATGGTCACGCCGCCGGCAACCTTCGAGGAGGATTGTCGAAGGAAGGGGGAGGTGCGTTGATGATATTTGGGTCCCAAATGGGGTCTCCTCCCCCGTTCCGAGACGTCTGCAAGTTGCAGGGTGTGGGTGGTATCCCCGTTCACCGACGAATCTCGGAACACGCGAGCGGCTCAGCGTTAATTTTATTTAGAGAGGCGTAGCAGCGCCGCTGTTTTTACAGACATCGTTACTCACCGCAGAGAACTGTAGCGACGTGACCGCCGCCACTCTACGATAGCTGGCGCCAAACTGTGCCACACACAGCCCTCCCGCATGGCCTTCTGGGAGCCTCGGTACCTATAAGGTTATTTTAGTTTTTCTTCCGATTCTGTTACGACGATGCTCCGGTTCCATCTCTGTCGAACGTGCCGTTGCCACGCCGCCGCTCTCCGGTTGCGTCGAGCCACGAGGCCCGGCTGCCATGTGCCAACGGGGATGAGGGGGCGACCGCGCCGATTTGGGGGCGACAGTGCAACATGCCCCTCAAGCGCCCGTGTCCGCGGGGGAGCCGGTAGTGCAGCGGTTAGCGCCGTACTGCGCTACGGGACCTGGCAGAGACCCGAGTTCGATTCCCACATACGGTCACCAACACTGGTGATAGATCATCTGAACCGATCCCTGGGCCCTCCTCTAGGTCGACTGGGCCTCAAAAGAGTGCCCGGTGCGGTAAGCAAACATCGCCAACTGGGGAGACGAAGGCAGCCGGGCGTGGTGCTGGCCACCCATCCCCTATTGTGTCATGCCTGCCTTCATAGGTGCTACTGGCTAACAGCAGTTGCCCCTACAGTCTGTTAAGGCTATACAGGGGCAGGGCTTTGTCTCCGTGTGGGGCATAGTGGCAGACAGCTCGTATCCCTCTCACACTTCACCGAGCCGCACGAGGACCGTGCCGACCCAGCCCCCGGCGACACTTAAAAGGCGCCGGAGCCATTTTTCCACCGCAAAAAACCCGAGCCCTGCCATTGAGCTCACGCGCAGCAAGCGAGTCGAGAAGCACGTGGGTGACGCTGCGTCCTCACCGCGTACCGACTGATGTCATCAGCCCCTCCCCACTCCCCCTGGCCCTGCTTGGCCCCCCCGAGCAAGTTTCAGATGTCTTCTTCTTGTGAAGCCAGCAGCGTAGCACGGTTTGGTTCCCGCTGGGCTCGGCAAATAGCCAGTGGGAAAATCACCCCGTAGTACGCGAGGGCCCTGTGCTGGCTCAGGGGTTATCACAGAGTCACGCTAAGACACACGCAGAGGCGGGCTGGGGAGAGGGTGAATGGAGACTGGGTGAGGCCCCGGGTGAGACTGGGTGAATGGAGATCGGCTGAGGCCCCGGGTTAGACCGGGTGAATGGAGACCGGGTGAGGCCCTGGGTTAGACTGGGTGAATGGAGACTGGGTGAGGCCCTGGGTTAGACTGGGTGAATGGAGACTGGGTGAGACCCTGGGTTAGACTGGGTGAATGGAGACCGGGTGAGGCCCCGGGTGAGACTGGGTGAATGGAGACTGGGTGAGGCCCTGAGTTAGACTGGGTGAATGGAGACTGGGTGAGACCCTGGGTTAGACTGGATGAATAGAGACAGGGTGAGGCCCTGGGTTAGACTGGGTGAATGGAGACTGGGTGAGGCCCTGAGTTAGACTGGGCGAATGGAGACCGGGTGAGTCCCCGGGTGAGGCTGGGTGAATGGAGACCGGCTGAGGTCCCGGGTTAGACTGGGTGAATGGAGACTGGGTGAGGCCCTGAGTTAGACCGGGTGAATGGAGACTGGGTGAGGCCCTGGGTTAGACTGGGTGAATGGAGACTGGGTGAGGCCCTGGGTTAGACTGGGTGAATGGAGACTGGGTGAGACCCTGAGTTAGACCGGGTGAATGGAGACCGGGTGAGGCCCTGAGTTAGACCGGGTGAATGGAGACCGGGTGAGGCCCTGGGTTAGACTGGGTGAATGGAGACTGGGTGAGGCCCTGGGTTAGACTGGGTGAATGGAGACCGGGTGAGGCCCTGAGTTAGACTGGGTGAATGGAGACCGGGTGAGGCCCTGGGTTAGACTGGGTGAATGGAGACTGGGTGAGGCCCTGAGTTAGACCGGGTGAATGGAGACTGGGTGAGGCCCTGGGTTAGACTGGGTGAATGGAGACCGGCTGAGGTCCCGGGTTAGACTGGGTGAATGGAGACTGGGTGAGACCCTGAGTTAGACCGGGTGAATGGAGACCGGGTGAGGCCCAGGGTTAGACTGGGTGAATGGAGACTGGGTGAGGCCCCGGGTAAGACCGGGTGAATGGAGACTGGGTGAGGCCCTGGGTTAGACCGGGTGAATGGAGACTCTCATCCAGGTGAGTAACCTCTTTCTCCCCCCCCCCCCCCCCAGGGCCTTCCTCCTCCCCTCCTTCCATTTCCCCTCAAAGCCGACCCAGTACAGCAGAGGTTCACAATCACAACCGCTAATTGCTGTGCGTGTGTGTGCTCGTGTGCGTGCAGGCGTGCTGCACTAGTGACGAATTGCCATGCTTTGTTTACGTAACAAACCTTGCTAATTGGCTGTGTCGGGTGGTGGCGAGTTTAACGACACATTTATATTGACGCGATCTAACCCAAAAACACCTCTTATGGATAATATTGGTAGCTAAAGCCCTACCACGTGTTAAAATACAGGCCATGCTGGCCTGCATAGGTGCTACTACTCGCTTAACAGCACATGGGGGATCTTTGTGTGTGTGTGCGTGCAGGTGTGCGGAGGGATATTCTGGAAATCCCCAAGCTGGCCAGCCCTGCACAGGTGAGATATGCACAGGTACACAGGTCTGGGTCACCAGTGATGTACACAGGTACGCAGGTGTTTAAGTCACTTGTGATATGCACAGGTACACAGGTGTATGGGTCACCAGTGATATGCACAGGTACACAGGTGTTTAGGTCACTAGTGATATGCACAGGTACACAGGTGTGGGTCGCCCAGGCTAGTGAGTGACGTGCGGGGGTGAGTGACATGCGGGGGTGAGCGACGTGCGGGTGAGTGATGCGCGGGGGTGAGTGACGTGTGTGTGTGTGAGTGACGTGTGTGTGAGTGACTTGTGTGTGTGTGTGAGTGACGTGTGTGTGTGTGAGTGACGTGTGTGTGTGAGTGACGTGTGTGTGTGTGTGTGAGTGACGTGTGTGTGTGACGTGTGTGTGTGTGTGAGTGACGTGTGTGTGTGTGTGAGTGACGTGTGTGTGAGTGACGTGTGTGTGTGTGAGTGACGTGTGTGTGTGAGTGACGTGTGTGTGTGTGTGTGAGGTGTGTGTGTGAGTGACGTGTGTGTGTGTGAGTGACGTGTGTGTGTGAGTGACGTGTGTGAGTGACGTGTGTGTGTGAGTGACGTGTGTGTGTGTGTGACGTGTGTGTGTGAGTGACGTGTGTGTGAGTGACGTCTGTGTGTGTGAGTGACGTGTGTGTGTGAATGACGTGTGTGTGTGAGTGACGTGTGTGTGTGTGAGTGACGTGTGTGTGTGTGAGTGAGTGACGTGTGAGTGACGTGTGTGTGTGTGTGAGTGACGTGTGTGTGTGTGTGAGTGACGTGTGTGTGTGAGTGACGTGTGTGTGTGTGAGTGACGTGTGTGTGTGTGAGTGACGTGTGTGTGTGTGAGTGACGTGTGTGTGTGTGAGTGACGTGTGTGTGTGTGTGAGTGACGTGTGTGTGTGTGAGTGACGTGTGTGTGTGTGAGTGACGTGTGTGTGTGTGACGTGTGTGTGTGTGTGTTGCGCAGAGGGATGCCGCTGCGACCCCCGTGGCAGCGCCGGAGATCAGTGCGACAGCCACAGGGGCTGCCAGTGCAAGGTGAGGTGCGCGCCACGGCGCCGGGTAGTGTGGCGTTGCGTGGTGTGGCGTGGTGTGGTGTGGCGTGGTGTGGTGGTGGTGGTGGTGTGTCTTGCGATGCAGTGTATATGTGTGTAACGTGGTGCGGTGGTATTGTGTGCCGTGGTGCGGCGTGTCTGTGTGTAACGTGGTGTGGTGGTATTGTGTGCCGTGGTGCGGCGCGTCTGTCTGTAATGTGGTGTGGTGGTGTGGTGTGCCGTGGTGCGGCGTGTCTGTGTGTAACGTGGTGTGGTGGTGTGCCGCGCCAGGTGAACGTGGAGGGCCGTACGTGCGACACGTGCCGCCCCGGCACGTTCCACCTCCACGCCGACAACCCCGACGGCTGCCTCGCCTGCTTCTGCATGGGCGTCACTGGGCAGTGCGCCAGCTCCGGCTACTACCGCCACACGGTGGGCACACACACACACACGTGGGCACACACACACGTGGGCACACACACACGTGAGCACACATACACACACGGTGGGCACACATACACACACACGTGGGCACACATACACACACAAAGATAAAAGATCCCCCATATAGCCTGTAACAGACTGTAGGGGTAAGTGCTGTTAGCGAGCACCTTTGAAGGCCGGAACGGTACACGAGGGGGTGGGTGGCCAGCACCACGCCCGACCGCCTTTGTCTCCCTAGTGGCGATGTTTACACACCGCACCAGGTACTCATTTGAGGCTGAGTCGACCTAGGGGAGGCCCGGGACCGGTTCAGATAATCGTCACTGGTGTTGGCCGTGAGTGGGAATCGAACCCGGGTCGCCAGGTTCATAGCGCAGCGCGCTAACCGCTACACTATCTCTCCACACATACACACACACACGTGGGCACACATACACACACACGTGGGCACACATACACACACGTGGGCATACACACACACACACGTGGGCACACATACACACACACGTGGGCACACATACACACACACGTGGGCACACATACACACACACGTGGGCACACACACACGTGGGCACACATACACACACACGTGGGCACACATACACACACACGTGGGCATACACACACACACACGTGGGCACACATACACACACACGTGGGCACACATACACACACACGTGGGCACACATACACACACACGTGGGCATACACACACACACACGTGGGCACACATACACACACACGTGGGCACACACACACACACGTGGACACACATACACACACACACGTGGGCACACATACACACACGGTGGGCGCACCCCACACACGTGGGCACACAAAAGGCCGCACGTGGGCACACAATGCACATGCATGGTAGGCAGACACATGTCTGCACGTAGGCACATGGTGGGCAAATGTGATGATGCTAATGATGCTTCTGATGATGCTGCTGCTGATGGTGATGATGATGCTGATGATGATACTGCTTCTGATGATGCTGCTGCTGCTGATGCTGCTGCTGCTGATGCTGCTGCTGCCGGTGCGCCTGCGTGCAGATCACGATGGGGCTGCAGCCCGGGGGCGAGCACGGCTTTGCGCTGGTGAACCGTGCCCGCACCGCCGTCGTCACCGACGGGCTGCTGCTGGAGCGCGTGGCCCCGGGGCGCGTCACCGCTCCCGCCTTCGGCCAGCTGGCGCCGCACACGCACTACTGGCGGCTGCCGCCCGTCTTCACGTCCGACAAGGTGACGGCGCTCGGACGCTCGCTCGGGCGCGCGCTCGTATGGCCTTGACAGGCTGTTGGGGCAAGTGCTGTCGACGGGCAGCCGTGAAGGCCGACGTTTGCCTCGCGAGTGGCGATGTTCACGCAACGCGCCGGGTACTCGTTTGAGGCGGAGTCGCACGCACGCAGGCGCGCACGGCGTGTTCCGCCCACACCCGATTTCACCTCCTGTCTCCTCATTCGTTCTTCCTTCGTTCTTCCTCCGTGTCTCTCCCGTCTCTTTCTCCGTGTCTCCCCCGTGCCTCGCAACGACGTCCGTAACGTTATCGCTGTCGTCTCCGCGGCGACCGGGTCACCCCCCCCCCCGTGACCCCGGCAGAGGGAGAGAGAGTTTGCCCGCATTCGCCGAGCTCACAAGGTACGCGGCAGGAGCAGCAACGGCGACAACAACAACAACAACTCAATAACAACAACAGCAGCAGCAGCAACTGCGTTGCGGACGTTTGCTGTGACTGAATGCGGTGCCACTGCCCCGCACGTTTCAAATGGCAGAGAAACGGGAAACGTGGGTCAGCCATCCTGCAACAACTAAATAACAACAACAGCAACAACCCAAGAATAACAGCGGCATAACAACTGTGTGTGGACATTCGCTGTAACTAACACCTAAAGTTTACAAACGTCTGGGAGGCTCGACCGGGACACATGGTGATGTGGCAGCCCCTCCCGCCCTCCAGCCCCGCCTACTTTTACATAGCCACGCCCACTCAACCACTTGCATCACCCGCAGAGTTGAGCGACCTCCCTGGCGGTGTCCTGACATTGGTCCCGCCCACTGCTAAGGTAGCCCCGCCCACTGCTAAGGTAGCCCCACCCACTGCTCAGGTAGCTCCGCCCACTGCTTAGGTTTCTTCACCCATTGTTCAGGCCACCCCGCCCTTTGCCCCGATCACGAGGCCATGACGCCTGCCCGTCCACTCGCTCCTTCCTGACATTGCCTCGCCCTCACGAGCGGCCGTGCATGGCGTGGTCACCCTCCTGCCCCTTCCACCTGCATGCTGGCATGCCGCCCTGACCCCGTGACCCCGTGACCCCGGTGACCCCGCGCCCTCGTCCCTGCGTTCCTCGCGAGCGCAGAAGGAGATGGCGACTATGACCGAAGACGAGCTGCGCCGTGACGCCTCCGCGTGGCAGCACCTGGCCTCCTTCGTGGCACCTTCCAGGGTCAAAAGGTCACAGGTAGCGAGCGCCCGCCCTCTGTCTCTCTCCCGCCCTCTCGCCCGTCGCCACCGCGACAGCTCCAGGGCGCTCCTCTCGTTTCACTTCCGCCCTCCTTCTCCACTCCCGCGGCGAGGCTGTAACTGCGAGCGCTGTCCCCCTGCTCCTCCCTGTTCCTCCTGCTCCTCCCTCGCTCCCCCTGTCCTCCTCTCTCCGGCCTTCCTCCCACGACCTCAGGGCTCGGACATGACCGATGAGCAGCTTCGGATCGACTCCGACGTGTGGAGCCTCTTCCCGTCATTCTTCCGGCCGCGCCATCCCGCGTCCGAGAGCCCCCTCCCCGGGGCTCCCGGCCTCGCCAACGCCCTTCCCGAGGCCCTCCCCGACGATGCCAACCCCAACGCGATCCCCAACGAGCCACCCGGCGCTCCCCCGCACCGGCACGCCCAGGGGGGTGGCCGTGGCGGCGGGAAAGGCGGCGGCGGCGGCGGCGACGGCGCCGCATTCGAGGATAATAATTTCCTCGATCTTTTCCCGGTTTTCTCGGACGCCGGCTCCGGTTGGCCGGAGGATTTCCCGGCTCGGCGTGGACGGGAGTCGGGGGGCCGGGCGCCCCCCCCTCCCCCACGCAGGATCCCCCTCATTCTGCCGCCCCCATTTCCGACGCCACCGCCCCCGTGGCGCTCGTCGTGGTCGTCGTCGTCCGGTTCCCCCGTGTCAACCAACAGTCGTCGCACGCAGCTGCAGAGCAAGACGCACGTGGGGCAGGTGAGCCCTCGTGGGAGATAGGGGCAGGTGAGCGCCCACGTGGGCTAGGGGCAGGTGAACACCCACGTGGGTTTGGGACAGGTGAACACCCACGTGGGCTAGGGGCAGGTGAACATCCACGTGGGTTAGGGGCAGGTGAGTACTCGCGTGGGCTAGGGTCAGGTGAACACCCACGTGGGCTAGGGTCAGGTGAACACCCACGTGGGCTAGGGTCAGGTGAACACTCACGTGGGCTAGGGGCAGGTGAGTGCCCGCGTGGGCTAGGGGCAGGTGAGTGCCCACGTGGGCTAGGGGCAGGTGAACACCCACGTGGGCTAGGGGCAGGTGAACACCTACGTGGGCTAGGGGCAGGTGAGTGCCCACGTGGGCTAGGGGCAGGTGAACACCCACGTGGGCTAGGGGCAGGTGAGTGCCCACGTGGGCTAGGGGCAGGTGAGTGCCCGCGTGGGCTAGGGGCAGGTGAACACTCACGTGGGCTAGGGGCAGGTGAACACCCGCGTGGGCTAGGGGCAGGTGAGTGCGCACGTGGGCTAGGGGCAGGTGAGTGCCCACGTGGGCTAGGGGCAGGTGAGTGCCCACGTGGGCTAGGGGCAGGTGAGTGCCCACGTGGGCTAGGGGCAGGTGACACCCACGTGGGCTAGGGGCAGGTGAACACCCACGTGGGCTAGGGGCAGGTGAGTGCCCACGTGGGCTAGGGGCAGGTGAACACCCACGTGGGCTAGGGGCAGGTGAGTGCCCACGTGGGCTAGGGGCAGGTGAACACCCGCGTGGGCTAGGGGCAGGTGAGTCCCCACGTGGGCTAGGGGCAGGTGAACACCCACGTGGGCTAGGGTCAGGTGAACACCCACGTGGGCTAGGGGCAGGTGAACACTCACGTGGGCTAGGGGCAGGTGAACACCCGCGTGGGCTAGGGGCAGGTGAGTGCCCACGTGGGCTAGGGGCAGGTGAACACTCACGTGGGCTAGGGGCAGGTGAACACCCACGTGGGCTAGGGGCAGGTGAGTGCCCACGTGGGCTAGGGGCAGGTGAGTGCCCACGTGGGCTAGGGGCAGGTGACACCCACGTGGGCTAGGGGCAGGTGAGTGCGCACGTGGGATAGGGGCAGGTGAACACCCACGTGGGCTAGGGGCAGGTGAACACCCACGTGGGCTAGGGGCAGGTGAACACCCACGTGGGCTAGGGGCAGGTGACACCCACGTGGGCTAGGGGCAGGTGAGTGCCCACGTGGGCTAGGGGCACAGCACAGCCATCGTGGAGCTGCGAGCTCCCAACCGTTAACGGAGGCATCTGCACCCCACCGCCCCTCCCCCCCAGTTTCCCTCCCTCCTGGAGGCGGCCCCCCACTTCGACCCCCTGACCTCTCGGGGCAACAAGTCGTCCAATGAGATCGCGAGGGTCCACGAGCCCTTGACTCCACGGGGGGCTCGGCCGCACGAGGTGGCAAAGGTAGAGGTGGTGGGGAAGACAAAGGTGGCCGGGCGTGGTGCTTGCATTCGGGAGGGGCGAGCGGGTGGCGTGCGTGCGTGCGTGCCTGTGCATCTGGAGTGTTTGTGTGCCGTGGTGCGTGTGTGTGTGTGCTGAGCGGTCGTGGTGTAGCGATTAGCACTACGCCGCGCTCCGAACCCAGCGATTAGAGTTCAATTCCCGCTGCTCACAACACCGGTGACGATTATCTGAACCGGTCCTGGGCCTCCCCTAGGTCGACTCGGCCTGAAATGATCACCTGGTGCATTGTTTAAACATCGCCCCTGGGGAGACAAAGGCGGCCGCGCGTGGTGCTGGCCACCCACCCCTTCGTGCGCCGTGTAGGCCTTCATAGGTGCTCGCTAACAGCACTTGCCCCAACAGGCTATACGGGGGATCTTTTAAGTTGGTAATTGTGGGGTGTGTGTCTTTTTGTATGCGTGTAAGCAATTGCGGTGTGTGTGCACGCGTGTGTATGGTGTGCATGTGATGACATGTGCATGGTGTGTGTCACGCGTGTGTAGTGTGTGTTACAGCATGCGCTTGCGGTGCGTGCGCACGTGTTCATGCAGACCCACGTGCACCCGTGGGTCTGCATGAACACTAACGTCTCATTGCTCATTTGAGCGGAGTACGCAGTTTACGGCTGTTCAAGTAAGTATCATTAGTTTTATTTTTTTCCCACCGCTTTTACTCTTTCTCTAGGGGGCCCAGCCCCCCCCCCCCCAGTCGCCTAATGAGTGGCCGTCACTGCATGCCTGACCCTGGTCTGACCTCGGCCTCCTGAGACTTTGGCGCGTGCGCGCAAACGCCTCCGCGATTACCAGTTTTTCTCTTTTCTCACTTAATCTTTTCCCCGTTTCCTCTTTGTCTGCGTGCCTCCGGACGTTTCCCACACGACGACCTCGCGTCCACGGCGCGGGCAAAACCGCACCACCATCGTGTGTGCGGACCCGACCACACCCACACTGTCGCTCACCCAACGTCCATTCATGCCAACCACAACCACCGCCGAAACTCCTCCGATGATTCCTCGTACCGATGCGACAACCCGACAACAACAACAACAAATCCTCCACCGTGTCACCATCGACGCAACAACGCGCCATCACACCACCACCGCATCACGTGCGATACGACGCCATCGCACCGCACGCCACCGCCACCACCACCACCACAACCACCACAACCACCACCGCCACATCACATTGCCTCGCCACATGGTGGTGCCCGCACGCACACAGTATGAGTTGGTCTACAGGGACTGGTCGCTGCTGCCTCGAGATGAAGTCTTCTACTGGCGCCTGCCCGACTATATCTGCCCCCAGCAGGTGCGGGGGGATATTCGTTGGCACCCTCTTCTCCATACAACGGGCAGGGTGTGGAGGGTTTGTGGATAATGGGGGGGGGAGGTGGGCGGGGGGTAATGGGGTAATTGGGAGGTCGGGTCGAGACATCCGGGAGATGATGGTGATCCTGGGAGGTGCCGGGGGGATGTGGTGAGATAATTAACGATGTGTCCATGCGTGTGTCTATCTGTGCGCGTATGTGTGTGTGTGCACGTGTCCGCATGTCTGTGCACCCGTGCGCGTACCTGTCTGTGCGTGCGTTTGTCTGTTTGTGTCTGCACGTGTGCGCCCGTCTGTGCGTGCGTGTGTCTGCGCGCGTACGTGTCTGTGCGTGTGTGCGCGCGCGTGTGTGTCTGTGTGCGCATGCGTATGTGCGCGCGTGTGCGTAGGTGACGGCGTACGGAGGGAAGCTCCGTTACACGCTCTCCTACTCCGCCGGACCCCAGGGCTCCCCCATCCCTGATGCTGACCTACACATTATCGTAAGCCTATTGCATCACCATCGTCATCATCATCATCCTCATCATCCGAAGCCCATCTCATCATCAATATAAACTATCACATCATCATCATCATCCTCGTCATCATCACATCATCATTAAGTTTCACGTTTTTACGACCAATAATAGCGGCCGATGGGCGTGCGCTGTGCGACGAGTGGTGATTGGCAGGCGTTGTGGCGCCCGGTGGTTGATGCGGTTGCGCTGCGTTTCGCGGTGCCGCGTGCCGCGGTCCCCCTGCCGTGCGGCGTACGAGCTGAGGGCGTTGCCGCGGCTAACGGCGGTGCGGTGCGTGGGCGCAGGGCAACGACATCACACTGTCGGCGTACCACCAGGAGCAGCTGCAGCCCGGGGAGACGCGCACCTTCGAGATCCCCCTGCGGGAGGTGAGCCGCCCTCGAACGCAGCAAACAAAGACAAAGCTCCCACACCCCCCCCCCCCGTTGTAGCCTACACAGGCTGTCGGGGCAAGTGCTGTTAATGAGCGCCGATGATGGCTGCCATGGCGGTGTTGAGTTGCCATGGCAGCCATCATTGGCTTCCTGGCAACGCAGGGTGACTCCATCTCCCGTCGCCACGACGATGCGGTCCGGCACGATCCTTATCGAGAGCGGAGTCCGGTCTGGTGTCCATACAAAGACAAAGATCCCCCGTGTAGCCCTAACATACCGTTGCGGCAAGTTCTGTTCGCGAGCGTCCGTGCAGGCCGGCACAGCGCGCGAGGGGGTTGGTGGCCAGCACCACGCCCGGCTGCCTTTGTCTCATTTAAGGCTGATTCTGCTTAGGGGAGGCCTGGGGACTGGTTTTGATATTCGTCGCTGATGTTGGCCTTGAGCGGGAACTGAGCTTGGGTTTGTAGCACGGTGCGGCGCGTGCACCACCGCCCCGCACTGTCTGTTAAGGCGCTCGGCACACCACACCACACACACACACACGCGCTCAGCACACAGGCGCTCAGCGCGCACGCACGCACGTGCACTAACTGGCCTTTAACAACGCAGGCCTTCACGGGAGACTATCTTTGGCTCCGCACGCCCGCGCAACCTGCCCCCTCCCCTTGACCCCGCCCCCAACGCAGTCGTACTGGCAGCGGCTGGACGGGCAGCCCGCGACGCGCGAGCACCTGCTGATGGCGCTGGCGGACGTGGACGCGATTCTCGTGCGCGCCTCCTTCTCCACGGACACGACGAGCGCCAGCATCGGCGACGTGTCGCTCGACACGGCGGTGCCGGGCGACACGGGCGGGGCACGCGCGCTCCAGGTGGAGGAGTGCAGCTGCCCCGCCGCCTACACCGGCCTCTCCTGCCAGGTGGGGGCCGTCGCCGACTCCGGCCGCACCGCCGGCTGGCCGGCCGCCGAGCGTGCGGCCGGGCTGGGCCGGAACGCGCGTCCGGGCGCTTCTGCGCAAGGGGGTTCGGGAGATGCGGGAACACGCGGCCGTGGGCGGGGCCGCGACACGCAGACGCACGCGTGACGGGACGGTCGCGCGCGTGTGCATACGCGGGCGTGTGTTAGACGTGGGCGTGTGTTAGGCGTGGGCGTGTGTTAGGCGTGGGCGTGTGTTAGACGTGGGCGTGTGTTAGACGTGGGCGTGTGTTAGACGTGGGCGTGTGTTAGACGTGGGCGTGTGCTAGACGTGGGCGTGTGTTAGACGTGGGCGTGTGTTAGACGTGGGCGTGTGTTAGACGTGGGCGTGTGCTAGACGTGGGCGTGTGCTAGGCGTGGGCGTGTGTTAGGCGTGGGCGTGTGTTAGACGTGGGCGTGTGTTAGACGTGGGCGTGTGTTAGACGTGTGCTAGACGTGGGCGTGTGTTAGACGTGTGTTAGACGTGGGCGTGTGTTAGACGTGTGTTAGACGTGGGCGTGTGTTAGACGTGTGTTAGACGTGTGCTAGACGTGGGCGTGTGTTAGACGTGGGCGTGTGCTAGACGTGTGTTAGACGTGGGCGTGTGCTAGACGCGGGCGTGTGTTAGACGTGTGTTAGACGTGGGCGTGTGTTAGACGTGTGCTAGACGTGGGCGTGTGTTAGACGCGGGCGTGTGCTAGACGTGGGCGTGTGTTAGACGTGTGTTAGACGCGGGCGTGTGTTAGACGTGGGCGTGTGTTAGACGTGTGTTAGACGCGGGCGTGTGTTAGACGCGGGCGTGTGTTAGACGTGGGCGTGTGTTAGACGTGGGCGTGTGTTAGACGTGTGTTAGACGTGGGCTAGACGTGGGCGTGTGTTAGACGTGGGCGTGTGTTAGACGCGGGCGTGTGTTAGACGTGGGCGTGTGTTAGACGTGTGTTAGACGTGTGTTAGACGTGGGCGTGTGTTAGACGTGTGTTAGACGTGTGTTAGACGTGGGCGTGTGTTAGACGTGTGTTAGACGTGTGTTAGACGTGGGCGTGTGTTAGACGTGTGTTAGGCGTGGGCGTGTGTTAGACGTGGGCGTGTGTTAGGCGTGGGCGTGTGTTAGGCGCGGGCGTGTGTTAGACGTGTGTTAGGCGTGGGCGTGTGTTAGGCGTGGGCGTGCACACACGTGCAACGGATGGGCTCGTGCGCACGGCGGTGACGTTGATGGCTTTGTTGCGACGTGATGACGATGTTCGTGGCGATCGTCAAGATGATGATGACGATGATCATGTTGGCGATGACTCGGTATGGGCTCTGTTGAGGGCTACACATCGGCTATGTACGTACATCACGTTGAACTTCTTTCGCACCGTACGTAGCCAACCGTGCTAAACCGGAGGTGCGGAGATGCTGACAGTGATGTGAATGGTGACGGCGGTGGCGTGGGTTGCATTGCAGGACTGCGCTCCGGGCTACACGCGCACGGGCGGAGGCCTCTACCTAGGCCTCTGTGAGATGTGTGACTGCAATGGCCACACGGACAGCTGTGACCCGGAGACGGCGTCATGCTCTGTGAGACAGCGGGACACACGCAGCATCCACTACACACAGCATCCACTACACACAGCATCCACTCCACACAGCATCCACTACACACAGCATCCACTACACACAGCATCCACTACACACAGCATCCACTACACACAGCATCCACTCCACGCATCATCCACTACACGCAGCATCCACTACACGCAGCATCCGTGTGTGTCGATCCACGTGTGTGTACGTGTGTGTGTCTGTAGAGCTGCCAGCACCACACGACGGGCAGCTCGTGCGAGCGTTGCGAGCCCGGTTACTACGGCGACGCCACCCAGGGTACCCCTGAGGACTGCCAACCCTGCGCCTGCCCGCTCAGTAGCCACGGCAACCAGTGGGTTCCACACACACATCCACCCACACACAGTGGGTCCCACACACACATCAACCCACACAAAGCGGGTCCCACACACACATCCACCCACACACAGTGGGTCCCCCACACACATCCACCCACACACAGGTGCACACCGCAACGATGGAGACATGGGCAGCAGGGGTGGAGTAGTGGTGAAATCCAGAGATCCCCTCTATAAGAATTAAGAGGCTGTTGGGGCAAGTGCTGTTGGCGAGGATGTACGAAGGCCGGCACGGCACATGAGGGGGGGGGGGTGGGTGGCTAGCACCACGCCTGACTGCCTCTGTCTCTCCACGGTGGCAATGTTCACACATCCTATCAGGTACTTTTTTTAATGTGAGTCGACCTAGGGGAGGCCCAGGACCAGTTCAGATATTCGCCACTGTTTTTGTCCGTGAGCGGGAATCGAACTCGGCACGCCGGGCACGTAGCGCAGCGAAGCTGACTTCTACACTACCGCTGCATGGACACACACGCAACAACAACAACAACCGCCATTCGCCACTAAGTGGCGGTGACGTCACCACGGCGCTTGTGCCAGGCTGTGTGCACCTTGAGGCCACGTGAAGTGTCGAACGCTCGCTGGCAGGAGGTCACGGGGCAGACCAAGCAGGTGCCACGCACGCGCGCACGCACACACTTGCACACACCCCATGCGTCCACACGACCCACACCCTCTGTGCTCACCGCTAACCTCTGACCCCCACCGCCCTCCCCCAGGTTCTCCCCGAGCTGTGAGGGAACCCCTGACGGGGGCTACCGCTGCACCGCGTGCCAGCCTGGGTACACGGGGCGCTACTGCGATCAGTACGTGGGTCGGGGGTTGGGCCATAACGACTCAAAACCACGCCACCAACACTGCGACACGGCACTACCGGTGCTGCACTACCGCACTACCGATATCGCACCACCATGCCACCAACACTGCGACACAGCACTACCGGCGCTGCACTACCACACTACCGCACTACCGATATCGCACCACCACGCCACCAACACTGCGACACGGCACTGCCGGCGCTGCACTACCGCACTACCGATATCGCACCACCACGCCACCAACACTGCGACACGGCACTACCGGCACTCCCGCGCTACCGCACTACCGCGATGGGACTCACACCGGCGTCCCACCACTTTGCCCATACGATTGAGGGGTGTCGCGCCGTGTCTGTGTGTGGTGATGCAGGTGCGCGCCCGGTTACCTGGGCAACCCCCGAACCCCGGGACAGCGGTGCGTCCTGGCAGGTGAGACCCCCCCCCCCACCTACGTACGTATACATACACATACAACAGTACCCCCCCCCCTCCCCCGTGTAGCCTGCACAGGCTGTTGGGGCAAGCGCTGCAAGTATATATGTGCGTGTGAATGTGTCCATGTGAATGTGCCTGTCTGTGTGTGTGTCTCTGCGTGTGTGCGTGCGTACGGTGTAGCGGTTAGCGCGTTGCTCTACGAACCCGGCGACCCGAGTTCGATTCTCGCTCACGTCCAGCAGCAGTGACGATTATCTGAACCGGTCCTGGGCGTCCCCTAGGTCGACTCAGCCTCAATTGAGTACCTGGTGCGATGTGTAAAAAAAAATGCCACTAGGGAGACAAAGCCGGCCACGTGTGCCGTGCCGGCCTTCATAGGTGTTCGCTAACAGCACTTGCCCCAACAGTCCGTTAAGGCTACCCGGGAGATCTTTGTCTTTGTCTGTGCTTGCATGGGTGAGAATTGGGGGATCGGTGGTGCAGTGGTCAGCACAATGCACTATGAGCCAAGTGACCCAAGTTCGATTCCCACTCACGGAAAATGACAGTGGAGAATATCTGAAGAGGTGCTGGGGCCTCCAATGCATCGACTCAGCCTTAAATGAGTACCCGATGCGATGTGCTGTCAACACCAGCACTGGGGAGACAAAGGCGGCCGGGCGTGGTGCTGGCCACCCACCCCCTTGTGCGTTGTGCCGGCCTGCATGGACGCCCGCAACCAGAGCTTGCCGCAATGGTATGTTAAGGCTACACGGGGGACCTTTGTCTTTGTATGGACACCAGACCGGACTCCGCTCTTGATAAGGATCGTGCCGGATCGCATCGTCGTGGCGACGGGAGATGGAGTCACCCTGCGTTGCCAGGCAACCGGGGCCTCTCCTGTTCGGTACGACTGGGCCCGCGCCGATGGGCAGGCCATCTCTGAAAGGGGGCAGATGCGACTGCAAGGTATGGAACTCGCGCACAAACACAACAACAACAACCGCCATTGGCCACTAAGTGGTGGTGACGTCACCACGGTGCTTGTGCCAGGCTATGTGTACTTTAAGGCCACATGAAGTCTTGAATGCCTGCTGGCAGGAGGTCACGGGAAAGTGCGAGGTGCCATGGGTCGACTGACTGAGACGACTGGCAGATGCACCACCCGTGCCCTGACTGAGACGACTGGCAGATGCACCACCCGTGCCCTGACTGAGACGACTGGCAGATGCACCACCCGTGACCTGACTGAGACGACTGGCAGATGCACCACCCGTGCCCTGACTGAGATGACTGGCAGATGCACCACCCGTGCCCCCTACTGTGTTTTAGCCGCCCGGCGCTCCGCTCGTTGTTGTGAGCGTCGCTCATCTGCCCTCCATTGTTGCTGGAGGGCGAATGCCTCCAACTGCCCAGTAGCAGCATCCTTCATGAGCCTCGTCCATAGAGGCCGATCTTTAAACCGTTGGTACACTCAGCTCCATATCCATTCAGACCACATTCCATTTCTCCACGAGCCCCTTCCGCGCCCTTTAGCCCCCTATATTTGGCCGAACAAAAACTGCTTGAGGAGACTACATACATGACCCAGCCAATGCAGCATTGCCTGCCAGAGGAACTCACCAATGAGACCGTGTACAGATCTTTCAAGGATTTATGAGCTCCTCACACAATCCAGCCTGGTTAAACCCAGGATGGATTATAGCGCAGGCCAGCCTGAATGTTTCTAACTGGTGAAGATGTTCCATTAGAGGGGTCCACATTTCGCAAGCATATGGAATGGAGGGTATGACCTTGGCCGAGAAGATTCGAAGCTTCGTGTGGGGTGATATGCCAGGTTGCTTCCACATAGTAGCGTTACGCAGCTGATGAAAAGATAATGCCGCCCGACTGATTTGGCGTGAGACCTCTGCTGTCAAACCGGAGCTGGTCATAAGCACATTGCTCAACTACAGAAACCTCTCTACTCTCTCCACAACTGCCCCACACGCACATGCACAACAACAACCACCATTCGCCACTAAGTGGCGGTGACATCACCACGACATGCCAGGCCATGTGCACCTTGAGGCCACGTGAAGTGTCGAACGCCCGCTGACAGGAGGTCACGGGGCAGACCCAGGTGCTACGGGTCGACTGAGACGACTGGCTGATGCACCACCTGTGCCCCCTACTGTGCCAACCTGCTGTGCTTTAGCCACCCGGCGCTCCACTCGTTGTTGTGAGCGTCGCTCTTCCGCCCTCCGTTGTTGTTGGAGGGCGGCTGCCTCCAACTGCCCAGTAGCGTTCTTCATGAGCCTCCTCCACAGAGGCCAATCTTGACACTGCTGGTACCAGTCATCGGCAAGTCCACTCAGCTCCACGTCCTCCTGTACCACATCACTCCATCTCTTCTCTAGCACGTGCCGCGCCCGTTTAGCCCCCTCGATCTAGCCGAACAAAAGCTGTTTCGGCATGTGGTGGCTGGGCATGCGGGCTACATGACCCAGCCAACGCAGCCTTGCCTGCCGGGGGAGCTCACCAATGGGACCTTGCCCAGATCTTTCGAGGATTTGTGAGCTCCTCACACAATCCAGCCTGGTTAAACCCAGGATGGATCGTAGGCAGGCTAGCCTAAATGTTTTTAACCGGCAAAGATGTTCCATTAAGGGGGTCCACGTTTCGCAAGCATAGAGAAGGGAGGGAATGACCGTGGCCAAGAAGACCTGAAGCTTAGTGCGGAGCGACAGACCAGGTAGCTTCCACACAGCGTTACGCAACCGATGAAAAGATATTGTCGCTCGACTGATTCGGAATGAGACTTCTGCTGTTAAACTGGACCCGGTCATAAGCACACTGCCCAGGTATGGGAAACTCTCCACTCTCTCCACAACTGCCCCATCACCGATTGGAAGTTGTGGGGGTGGAGTGTCCGATGGTACAAAATACCCAGGCAGGTGCTAGTTTTGGTGGGGCTGATGGTAAGGCCCCATCTCTTAGTGGCACGCTCCAGTCTCAGCAGCAGCGTCTCCAACTCCTCCTCTGAATGAGCAGCTATTACCAAATCATCGGCATACATACCGTGGTTGAGCAATAGGGAGCCATCCCTTGACCGCACCCGGGCATCGATCAGCCTCCCATTATATCTGTACCAAATGGAGATTCCCCCGGTACAGCTATTGAAGGCTTCACGAACTACGTGGTCAAAATAGATGTTAAATAATGTTGGAGCCAGAGTACATCCCTGTCGCACCCCAAGGTGTACAGGGAATGGCTCTGACTCCCGGCCACGTAGTTTTACCCGGGCCTGCTCACCATCATGAAGGTCCTTAATGATTGTGAGCACTGGGTCAGGGACTCCAAAAGCACGAAGAACAACCCAGAGCCCATGCCTACTGATGGTATCATAGGCCTTGACCAGGTCAATATAGCAGAGATGTAGGTCTTGCTGGAATTCCCTACACCTCTGCTGTAGCAGACGGACAGAAAATATGGCATCTGTGCAGGACCGCCCTTTTCTGAAACCGCATTGGGGCTCCACAAGCCTCTCCTCAGCGTGCCTGGCAAGGCGATGTTGAATAATCCTTGCCAGGACCTTCCCCGGCACACTGAGGAGTGAGATGCCCCTGTAGTTGTTACAGTCTGTGCGGTCCCCCTTCTTAAAGAGGGGGACCACTAGGGCATCCTTCCAATTCTGCGGAACCCGTCCAGTAGTCCAGACTGTTGTTATGATATCATATAGGGCAGTCTGTGCACAAACGCCACCCTCCCTCAGCATTTTGCTTGGGAGATCATCTCTGCCCGCTGCCTTTCCTCGTCTCAGACTCCGGATCGCCTTCAGTACTTCCTCAACAGATGGCACCTCAGTCAGCCACTCACAGGGGGTGACTTCTTCCAATATTTGAGGCACCGCAGCCTCAGCAGGGTCATCCCCACTTTGTGCCACGATGTTTTCCTGGCTGAGGGGTTTCCCCTCCCCGAGGACCTCACAGAAATGCTCAGCAAATCTGCAAACCTGTTCCTGGGGGTCGGAGATTGGAACACACACACATACATACACACACGCGCACACACACATATAGTGGCCGAGTGCAGCCCAAAACGTTAAACGACCCCACCCCTCACCTCCCACCCCTCACCCCCTACCCCTTGCCCTTCGACCCCAGGCCAGGAGCTGTCGTTCCAGGACGTGCAGGCGTCGGATGGCGGGGTCTACGTGTGCACGTGCCAGAGCCACACGGGCAGTAACTCCAGCCAGGCCACCATCACCGTCACCGGTGCGTGCGTGTCCGTGTGTGTGTGTCCGTGTGTGTGTGTGTCCGTGTGTGTGTGTGTCCGTGTGTGTCCGTGTGTGTGTATCCGTGTGTGTGTGTGCATGTGTGTGTCCGTGTGTGTGTATCCGTGTGTGTGTGCGTGCGTGTGCGTGGGTGCGTGTGTGTGCGTGTGTGTCCGTGTGTGTGTGTGTCCGTGTGTGTGTATCCGTGTGTGTGTGTCCGTGTGTGTGTGTGTGTCCGTGTGTGTGTATCCGTGTGTGTGTGTGTCCGTGTATGTGTATCCGTGTGTGTGTGTGCGTGATGGGGAGCGGCAGTGTAGCTGTTAGCGGTACGCTGCGCTATGAACCCGGCTGACCCGAGTTCGATTGCCGCTCACGGCCAACACCGGTGACGGTTATCTGAACCGGTCCTGGACCTCCACGTAGTCGACTCAGTCTCAAAATTAGTACCTGGTTGCCATGTGGCAAGATCATAGGCGGCCGGGTGTGGTGCTGTACACCCGCCCTCTTATGTATCGTGCCGGCCTTCACAGGTGCTCGCTAACAGCATTTGCCCCAACAGTCTGTTACTGGCTATACGGGGGATCTTTGTCTTTGTTGGGATGTCGGTGATGATTAATTATCCGTACCGGTCCTGGACCTTCCCGAGGTCGACTCAGCCCTTTAATGAACACCTGGACATGACTAGAGAGACAAAAGCGGCCGGGCGCGGTGCTGCCCCCCCCCCCGAATTGTGCACCGCGCCAGACTTCATAGGTGCTACTCGCTAGACAACACTTGCCCCAACAGTCTGTTGCTTGCTATACAGGGAATCTTTATCTTTGTGTGTGCACCGCACAGCACGCACGCGCCGGCCGATCACGGTGCGAGTGGAGGAGCCGATCGTGCACGTCGTGCGGCCGGGAGGAACGGTCACCTTCATCTGCACGGCCGTGAGCACGGTGAGACCCGGCCACCCCGCTCACCCACTCACCCTCTCACTCTCTCACCCACTCACCCACTCACTCTCTCACCCACTCACCCACTCACTCACTCACTCTTTCACCCTCTCACTCTCTCACCCACTCACCCTCTCACCCACTCACTCTCTCACACACTCACTCTCTCAGTCTCTCACTCTCTCACCCACTCACGCTCTCACCCACTCACTCTCTCACCCACTCACCCTCTCACCCACTCACCCTCTCACTCCCTCACCCACTCACTCTCTCACTCTCTCACCCTCTCACCCTCTCACTCTCTCACCCACTCACCCACTCACCCTCTCACTCTCTCACCCTCTCACCCACTCACTCTCTCACCCTCTCACACTCTCACCCTCTCACTCTCTCACACACTCACTCTCTCACTCTCTCACCCACTCACCCACTCACCCACTCACTCTTTCACCCTCTCACTCTCTCACCCACTCACCCACTCACCCTCTCACTCTCTCACCCTCTCACTCTCTCACCCACTCACTCTCTCACCCACTCACTCTCTCACTGTCTCACCCACTCACTCTCTCACCCACTCACTCTCTCACCCACTCACTCTCTCACTCTCTCACCCACTCACTCTCTCACCCACTCACTCTCTCACCCACTCACTCTCTCACCCACTCACTCTCTCACCCACTCACTCTCTCACCCACTCACTCTCTCACCCTCTCACCCACTCACTCTCTCACCCACTCGCTCTCTTACCCACTTGCTCTCTCACCCACTCACCCTCTCATCCACTCACCTTCTCACCCACTCACCCTCTCACCCACTCACTCTCTCACCCTCTCACTCTCTCACCCACTCACCCTCTCACCCACTCACCCACTCACCCTCTCAACCTCCCTCCCTCTCGAACTCTCAACTTCTCGCCCGTCCGCCCGCTCGCTCCCACCCTTACGCACGCTCACGCGGTCCCTCTGTGCCCGTCCCCCCTGCGGCCCAGCTGCCCGCGTACACGCTGGTATGGACGCGCGATAGCGACGGGATGCTGCCCGCGCACGCCCAGGACTTCAACGGCATCCTCACCATCGTGGGCGCCCGCAGCACCGACGCCGGATCCTACACCTGCACCGGCTCCAACATGCTGGACATGGACACGGGACGCGCGCTGCTGCACGTGGAAGGTGAGGCACGCTCACCCGCCACGCTCACCCGCCACGCTCACCCGCCACGTTCACCCGCCACGCTCACCCACCACGCTCACCCACCACGCTCACCCACCACGCTCACCCACCACGCTCACCCGCCACATTCACCCGCCACGCTCACCCGCCACGTTCACCCGCCCATCACGTCACTCATCACGTCACCCATCACGTCACTCATGACGTCACTCATGACGTCACACACACGTCACCCATCACGTCACTCATCACGTCACTCATCACGTCACCCATCACGTCACCCATCACGTCACCCATTACGTCACTCATGACGTCACCCATCACGTCACCCATCATGTCACCCATCACGTCACTCATCACGTCACCCATTACGTCACTCACGACGTCACCCATCACGTCACCGATCACGTCACCCATCACGTCATTCATCACGTCACTCACGACATCACCCATCATGTCACCCATCACGTCACCCATCGCATCACCCATCACGTCACCCATCACATCAGTCATCACGTCACCCATCACGTCACCCATCACGTCACCCATCACGTCACCTATGACGTCACCCATCGCGTCACTCATCACGTCACCCATCACATCACTCATCACGTCACCCACCACGTCACCCACCACGTCACCCATGACGTCACCCACCACGTCACCCATCACGTCACCCATGACGTCACTCATCACGTCACCCATCGCATCACCCATCGCATAACCCATCACGTCACCCATCACATCAGTAATCACGTCACCCATCACGTCACCCATCGCGTCACCCATCGCGTCACCCATCACGTCACCCATCACGTCACTCATCACGTCACCCACCACGTCACCCATCACGTCACCCATCACGTCACCCATCACGTCACCCATCACGTCATTCATCACGTCACTCAATCACATCACCCATCACGTCACCCATCACGTCACCCATCGCGTCACCCACCACGTCACCCATCGCGTCACCCATCGCGTCACCCATGACGTCACCCACCACGTCACCCATCACGTCACCCATGACGTCACTCATCACGTCACCCATCGCATCACCCATCGCATAACCCATCACGTCACCCATCACATCAGTAATCACGTCACCCATCACGTCACCCATCGCGTCACCCATCGCGTCACCCATCACGTCACCCATCACATCACTCATCACGTCACCCACCACGTCACATCACCCATCACGTCACCCATCACGTCATTCATCACGTCACTCAATCACATCACCCATCACGTCACCCATCACGTCACCCATCGCGTCACCCACCGCGTCACCCATCGCGTCACCCATCGCGTCACCCATCACGTCACCCATCGCGTCACCCATCGCGTCACCCATCGCGTCACCCATCGCATCACCCATCACGTCACCCATCACGTCACTCACGACGTCACCCATCACGTCACCCATCACGTCACCCATCGCGTCACCCATCGCGTCACTCATCACGTTACCCATCACGTCGTAACGATCACCTCAATGCCAACGTTCAGCGTGCCGGGCTAAACAGTAGCGGTGCCAGTGGAGGTGGTGACGACGTGTGGCTGACTGTACTAACACCACGGCTAAGTGCTGTGTTTAACCCGCAATGCGCTTCATTGACACGGGCAGTTGCTGCTTGGCTAACGCGCGGCGTGTGTGTGCGCACGTTTGTGCATGCGTGTGTGCGCGCTTGCGTGCGTTTGTGCGTGCGTCTGTGTGCGAGGTGCGCTCCTGTGCGTGCGTGCGAACGTGCGTGGAGAGCTTCTTTTCTTGCGCGTGCGTCTGCGTGCCTGTTTGCGTCTGTGCTTTGGTGTCCGCGTCTTCTGTGTGTGTGTGTGTGCCCGTGCGTGCGTGCATGCCAGTCGCTACCGGCGGGCCCCACCTCAGAGACCAGGGCGGCCGCGATGCCTCTGAACTAACGCACGACCAAACCGCCGTCCGTCTCAGGCTGAAAACGTGCAGAGAGAACGTGTGACCACGTACCCCGCGTCGCCGTGACCCCGTGACCCCATGCCCCCCGTGACCCCGTGACCCCCTTGTCTCCATGCGCCCGTGACCCTTTGCCCCCGTGACCCCATGCCCTCGTGAATGTGACCGTGGTGCTATGCCAATCATTTGTGATACCAAATGGTGCTAAGGGGGCAACTCCGTGCGCTGCCGCCCCCCCCCCTCGTGTTCGTGACGTCACATGAGCCCCCCCTCGTGTTCGTGACGTCACATAAGCCCCCCCAAACCCTGCGACCCTCGCTGCGCACTCGTGCACACAGACACACGTAGACACACAAACACACTCGTACACACACAGACACACACTCGCTCACTCACCCGCACACCACACACAAACCCTCGCTCGCTCACTCACACACACACACACTCGCTCGCTCCCACAGATACACACAAACACACTCGTACACGCATACACAGCACAGCAAGAACAGCCGCCGCTCGCCACCAAGTGACGGTGACGTCACTACGGCGCCTGTGCCAGGCTAGGTGCACTGTGAGGCGACGTGAAGCGTCGAAGGCTCCTCCGCCGCAGGCAGGAGGTCACGGGACAGACCCTGCAGGTGCCGTGGGTTGACTGACCGAGATGACCGGCAGATGGCACCGCCGCCAGCTGTGCTTCCCCACTGTGGGATAACCAACAAAGCGTGCTCACCCACACACACACAGCAACTTGCTCGCTCACCCGCACACCCGCTGGTGGTACGCACGCGCCCACTCGTGCATTCCCACGCTCGCGCGCTGACAGAGCGCTCGCGGGCCACCGCCTCTCCCGGATTGGACCGTGGCAGAGTCTGGGGAATCGGCGTCTGTCCGGCTGTCGCCTGCAGGGAGGTAGTGATTTGTACCGAGGTCTGGCACCAGTCATTGCTGCGGGGTTGTGACAGATTGAGGCTGACTCGCTCGCTCGCTCGCTTGCTCGCCCACCGCTCGATCATCTTATTCATGCAGTCGTCCTCCAACTCAATCGATCCACCCGACCACAGGAAGAAAAAGCTGGGTTCGATTCCCGACCCACGCGCGTCTTTCTGCGCGGTGTTTGTACGTTCTGTCCCTCTCTGTCCTGCGAGGGTTTCCTCCATGGGCTCTCCAGTTTCCTCTCACAGCCAAACAAAAAATCAAACAAAGACAATGTGACTGGTATTGTCGGTCAAATATGCCGAAGTTACACCGCAAATGACTCTTACTGGGATTACACGCTGCAGCAGCTGCAGCAGCAGCAGCAGAAGCAACAGCAGCAACAGCAGCAACGTCGCCTCCGACTCTGAAAACTTGGCAGGACCCTACTGGAATATCGTCTTGGGTACTCAGCGAGGCTGGGCGATGATGACAATGATGACAATCACCATCCGCACCCACCCCCCCCCCCCCACTCCGGGACCCGGTGCCTTGGAGGAGGCAAGGGTTGGTGGATCGCAAAGAGACGAATACAACTCCCAAGCTTGCCAAGGCGGCGGTGAGTTGGTGGGCACGAGAAGGAGCTACGCGAGCGATGTTGACCCCCTCGTACGAGTTGGGGTTTCTCCCGGCAGCACCGCTCTCTCCTTCTGCACGGAGCCCCACAAGAACTCCGCTTTCCGTATTCAGAGGAATTGGCCGTAGGTCGCACAATGCAGGGGGGGGGGGACCCCCTCCTGAAACAATGCCACTTGGGACTCGGTGAGAATTTCCTGGGTTTGTTTAAAATAAAAAAAAAGATCGTCATCAACGTCACCACCACCATCGCCACCTGCAACCCTTGCGCAGATCGTCACCATCGTCACCATCGTCACCATCGTCACCATCGTGTCCGTCAGCAAAGTCGTCACTGGAGCGTGCGTGCCGCAGTGTACGCATGTGGGTAGCGTGTGGGTAGCGTGTGGGTAAGCGTGTGGGTAGCGTGTGGGTAGCGTGTGGGTAGCGTGTGGGTAAGCGTGTGGGTAGCGTGTGGGTAAGCGTGTGGGTAGCGTGTGGGTAGCGTGTGGGTAGTGTGTGGGTAAGCGTGTGGGTAGCGTGTGGGTAGCGTGTGGGTAGCGTGTGGGTAAGCGTGTGGGTAGCGTGTGGGTAAGCGTGTGGGTAAGCGTGTGGGTAGCGTGTGGGTAGCGTGTGGGTAAGCGTGTGGGTAAGCGTGTGGGTAGCGTGCGTGTGGGTAGCGTGTGGGTAGCGTGTGGGTAAGCGTGTGGGTAGCGTGTGGGTAGCGTGTGGGTAAGCGTGTGGGTAAGCGTGTGGGTAGCGTGTGGGTAAGCGTGTGGGTAAGCGTGTGGGTAAGCGTGTGGGTAGCGTGTGGGTAAGCGTGTGGGTAAGCGTGTGGGTAAGCGTGTGGGTAGCGTGTGGGTAAGCGTGTGGGTAAGCGTGTGGGTAGCGTGTGGGTAAGCGTGTGGGTAAGCGTGTGGGTAGCGTGTGGGTAAGCGTGTGGGTAAGCGTGTGGGTAAGCGTGTGGGTAGCGTGTGGGTAAGCGTGTGGGTAAGCGTGTGGGTAAGCGTGTGGGTAGCGTGTGGGTAAGCGTGTGGGTAAGCGTGTGGGTAGCGTGCGTGTGGGTAGCGTGTGGGTAAGCGTGTGGGTAGCGTGCGTGTGGGTAGCGTGTGGGTAGCGTGTGAGTAAGCGTGTGGGTAGCGTGTGGGTAGCGTGTGGGTAGCGTGTGGGTAAGCGTGTGGGTAGCGTGCGTGTGGGTAGCGTGTGGGTAGCGTGTGAGTAAGCGTGTGGGTAGCGTGTGGGTAGCGTGTGGGTAGCGTGTGGGTAAGCGTGTGGGTAAGCGTGTGGGTAAGCGTGTGGGTAGCGTGTGGGTAGCGTGTGGGTAAGCGTGTGGGTAAGCGTGTGGGTAAGCGTGTGGGTAGCGTGTGGGTAAGCGTGTGGGTAGCGTGTGGGTAGCGTGTGGGTAAGTGTGTGGGTAGCGTGTGGGTAAGCGTGTGGGTAGCGTGCGTGTGGGTAAGCGTGTGGGTAAGCGTGTGGGTAAGCGTGTGGGTAAGCGTGTGGGTAGCGTGTGGGTAAGCGTGTGGGTAAGCGTGTGGGTAGCGTGTGGGTAAGCGTGTGGGTAAGCGTGTGGGTAAGCATGTGGGTAGCGTGTGGGTAAGCGTGTGGGTAGCGTGTGGGTAGCGTGTGGGTAGCGTGTGGGTAAGCGTGTGGGTAAGCGTGTGGGTAAGCGTGTGGGTAGCGTGTGGGTAGCGTGTGGGTAAGCGTGTGGGTAAGCGTGTGGGTAGCGTGTGGGTAAGCGTGTGGGTAAGCGTGTGGGTAGCGTGTGGGTAAGCGTGTGGGTAAGCGTGTGGGTAAGCGTGTGGGTAAGCGTGTGGGTAGCGTGTGGGTAAGCGTGTGGGTAAGCATGTGGGTAGCGTGTGGGTAAGCGTGTGGGTAGTGTGTGCCGCGTGCTGTGTGCGTGGCGAGGCTGGTGTACGCGCGTGTGAGAGATTGTGGGGAGCGGCGGGGCAGCGGTTAGCGCGCCTGCGCTACGAACCCCAGCGACCCGAGTTCAATTCCCGCTGACGGCCAATATCCGTGGCGAATATTTGAACCGGTGCTGGTCTCCCAATAGGTCGACTCAGCCTTAAATGAGTACCTGGCGCGGTGTGCAAACACCGCCACTGGGGAGACAAAGGCGACCACCCAACCCTCTCGTGTGCCGTGCCGGCCTTCATCGGTGCCACTCGCTAACAACGCTTGCCCCAACAGCCTGTTAAAGGCTACACGGGGGAACTCTGTCGTTGCGTGCGAGAGAGATTCACTTGTTACTCTGTGCTGATCAACCGTCGTTAATTGTAAATCGGGGATCGCATGTACTCTGTATTTAAGCGTTCGTCATGTGTCATGAGCTGTGATCGGGGCTGTGCGCGTTACTGCTGTGCTGAGAACCACGTGTCCCATGCTACGTGCCATGCGACGGTTATATTTCGTCACGTCTCAATATAAATTAAAGTCGTCGCTTATACCCGCCACTTAACGGACGCGTGCGTAGGGGGCTGGGTTGTGAGCGGCAAGTGCAGTGGACACCTACTACGGGCTATCTACCCATGGATTGTGATGATGATGATGATGACGATGATGACATAGAGACACTCACTCGTACATGCGTGTGAAAACATCGCCACTAGGGAGACAAAGGCGGCCGGGCGTAGTGCTGGCCATCCACCGACTCGTGTGCCGGGCCGGCCTTCATAGGGGCTCGCTAACAGCACTTGGCCCAATCGCCTGTTACATGCTACACGGGGGGAGCGGTGCCACAGCGATTAGCGCACTTGCGCTACGAACCCGGCGACCCGAGTTGCGTTGCCCGCGCTCACGGTCAACGACGGCGAATATTTGAACCGGTCCTGGGCCTCCCCTAGGTCGACTCAGGCCTAAAGGAGTCCGTGGTGTGGATGTGTAAACATCAGCACAGGGGAGACAAAGGCGGCGGGGCCGTGCGTGGCGCTAGCCACCCACCCCCCTGGCGTGTCGCGCCGGCCTTAATAGTTGCTGCTCTCTAGCAGCACTTGCCCCAGGTCCGTTACAGGCTATACGGGGGATCTCTCTCGGGTGAGTGTGAATGGGTCTGTGTGTCGTGGGGAGCGGTGGTGCAGTGGTTCGCGCACGAACGCTACAAACGGTGAATGATATCCGAACCGGTCCTGGGACTCTCATGAGTCAACCCGGCCTTAAGTGAGTACCTGGTGCGGTGCGGAAATCTCAGCGCTGGGCATGCAGAGGCAGCCTGGGGTGGTGCTGAGCACACCACTCCTCTCCTGTGCCAGGCCTGCCCTGATAGGTACTCGCCAACAGCACTGCACGTGTGTGCCGGTGCACTGCTGGAGCACGCCTGTAGCCCAGCGCTGTGGAGGCAGCAGCGAGGGTTGTAAGATCACCGCACGGACGTTGTTGTGATACTCCCTTCTACCCGTGGGCGTCAAGAAGGCCCATACCTTGGCTCGCCAGAATTTCAGTACAGCAAAAGTGGGATGGAGTGTTTCCCCCTCTCACGCATGGAATATCCCCGGGTGCTCCGGGATCCTCACACATGTAAAGGCTCGTTCGTTGGCCAATGTGACACCTTCATATGTAGAGGACCCTAGAGCTTGGGGGAGAGTTTGGCACCGGCTCGCCTCGTGGCCGTCTTTCCTCCCCGTTGGTTCGTTGTGCCTCTCAGTCGTCCTCTCTCTCTCTCCGAGGGTGCGTAGACTCCTGTGCCGCTTCGCACAGGAGGGCGCCACGGTGGCTAGGAGATGTTAACGACCTCGCCTGGTGTACAGGAGGTCGTGGGTTCGATCCCGACCCTGACGCCTGCTGCTGTATATTTGGAGTTTGCGCGTCTCCCCGTGGTCGTGTGGATTTTTCTCCGGGTCCTCCGCTCTTTCCCTCCACATTTAGAAACACGCGTTAAGAGTGTTTGGCTGCTCTAAATTACCACGCGATAAGCCACTTCGTTGAGCTGTCATCCGTGGCCAAGTCTATATAGCTCAGTGGGCCTCACCTGGTAAAATATAAAACTTTGTTTACTTTAGATCACAAGTTGAAACTAGTATAAGCATTGTTGTGCATGAGCAGGGGTCGGCAAACCGAAATAACAAGAAGATACATTTTTGTTCGAATTCGGCAAATAAATCTCACAGTATCCCAAGAGTCGCAATGCTCGTGGGGATTACGAGACGGTGGTCCTCAATCAATGACGCCACGGATCAGTGCCTTAAGGAGCCGCAGGTCGCCGACCCCTGTGCATGCGATTCAACGGGGACACTTTGTCTGAGTGGGCGAGCGAGCGAGCGAGCAGTCGCGTGGAGTTAAGGAAGGCTCAGGGAGGAGCGTGAGCACTGGGCTTGATTGGATGTAAAGCAGCTACGTTCCTCGGTGCACACACGCGCGGGGACACACGCAGACACACGCGGACACACGCGCGTGCACAAACGCGCACACAAACGCGCACAATCGCGCACAATAATGCACAACCAAAATGACATACCCAGCCACACGACAACAGCCGCAATTTGCCATCAAGTGGCGGTGACGTCACCACAACGCTTGTGCCAGGCTAGGTGCCCCGTTGAGGCCACGTGAAGTGGCGAAGGCTCGCTACTCGCAAGAGGTCAACGGGGCAGACCCAGCAGGTGCCTTGGGTTGACTGACTTTTAAATGACTGGCAGATGCATCAGATGTGCTGCCCACTGTACCAACTTGCTGTGGTTTAGCCACACCGGGGCTCCACCCGTTGTTGTGAGCGTCGCTGCTCCACCCTCCGTTGTTGTTGGAGGGCGACTGCCTCCAACTGCCCAGCAGCGTCCTTCACGAGCCTCCTCCTCAGAGGCCGATATTGACACCGCTGGTACCGGTCATCGGCAAGTCCACTCAGATCCACGTCCTCCTGTACCACATCACTCCATCTCTTCTCTAGCCAGGGCCGTGTCCGTTTAGCCCCTTCTATCCAGCCAAACAAAAGCTGCTTGGGCATGCGGGCTACATGACCCAGCCAACGCAGGCTTGCCTTCCGGAGAAGCTCACTTATTGGGAATGTGCCCAGATTTTCCGAGGACATGTGAGCTCCGGACACAATCCAATCTGGACAAAACCAGGATGAACCGTAGGCAGGCCAGCCGAAATGTTTAATACCGGCGCAGACATTCCTTTAGAGGGGTTCCACGTTTCTCTAAACATGAAGTGGGTTGGAGCATTTCATGGGGCAGAGTACCCAACCAGGCGCTTAGTTTTTGTGGTTCTGATTGGTAAAGTCCCCGCCGTGTTAGTAACACGGCAAACAGGGTTCATCAGCATTGGCTCCAACTGCACCAGGTCATCAGCACACGTGGTACGATGAATCCGTTGGGAGCCGCACCTTGGCCGCAAGCCAGGCATCGATCCGGTTCACCCATTTCCCCCTGGGGTCAGGGGGGGGGGTGATGCCAACCCCAGCTATGGAGCTTTATTAAAATTTCGCTTTCAACTTTTCGACAGCTCAACGAGACCGGGCTACTTGTGGGTTTTGAATGGGGTCCGATAGTGGTAGCTCCCCCGGCAGCAGTGAAATAATGGCAGGCGCGTCTTACAGGTGACAAGCCAGCAGATCAGCGAAGAGTCATCGAGAGTAACATCAAACGACAGGGAGTGGCTCTTCTTCTGAATTAAACAATGCGAAGGACACGGCGGCGCCCAGGTGTGGCAAGGCATGAATCCCCGGGCTCTCGTGGGCTCGCCCCTCCATCAACTCTCACATGCACACAGAACAAACGACAAAGATCGCCCGTGTAGCCTTATCAGACTCTTGGGGCAAGTGCTGTTAGCGAGCACTTATGGAGGCCGGCACGGTACATGGAGGGGGTGGGTGGCCAGCACCACGCCCAACCGCCTTTGTCTCCCCAGTGGCGATGTTTACACACCGCACGATGGACTTGTTTGAGACTGAGTCATCCTAGGGGACGTCCAGGACCGGTTGAGTTAATCGTCGCTGGTGTTGGCCGTGAACGGCAATCGAACTCGGGACGCCAGGTCCGTAGTGCAGCGCGCTAATCACCGCGCCACCGCTTCTAACCAACCTATCACACACATGCACAGCCACCCATCTAACCCAACCTCACACACGGCCACTCATCTAATCCGATCTTACGTACACACAGCCATATACCAAAGACAAGGATCCCCCATATAGCCTTAACAGACTGTTGGGGCAAGTGCTGTCAGCGAGTAGCACCTATGAAGGCCGGCACGGCACACGAGGGGGTGGGTGGCCAGCACCACGGCCTCATTTCCCCAACCTAACACACACAAAGACACGAAACTGAAGAAGTTCTTGGCAAGATCGAAATCTCCTCCCCCTGCGCATCGACATCGAAAATCCCCACCGCCACCATCCCGCCTGGAATCGAGAGGCGTCCGTTGTGGACACACGTCCTGGACTCTCCTGTCGTCCGCCAACGAGGACCCCAGCTCCACCGAGTGGCGTGAGACACGGAGGGGGGGGGGAGTACTACCTCCATGAGCGGAACGATCGGGCGACTCCTCCACCAAACCGCGAATGCGGTCGGGTGCAACCCATCAGGCGTTCATCACTGATGACCGACCGATACAATCACGCGTACCCTGGTGGAACGAGCGGACTACTCCACTCAGCTACACCGATACAATCACGCGTACCCTGGTGGAACGAGCGGACTACTCCACTCAGCTACACCGATACAATCACGCGTACCCTGGTGGAACGAGCGGACTACTCCACTCAGCTACACCGATACAATCACGCGTACCCTGGTGGAACGAGCGGACTACTCCACTCAGCTACACCGATACAATCACGCGTACCCTGGTGGAACGAGCGGACTACTCCACTCAGCTACACCGATACAATCACACGTACCCTGGTGTAACAGCGTCCCCTATATCCCAACCTCACACACACACACCCATATATCTCAACCTCACACACACACACCCCCATATATCCCAACCTCACACACACACCCCCATATATCTCAACATCACACACACACACACCCATATATCTCAACATCACACACACACACACATATATCTCAACATCACACACACACACACACACCCATATATCTCAACATCAAAATCCCATATATCTCAACATCACACACACCCCCCCCCATATATCTCAACATCACACACACACACACCCATATATCTCAACATCACAATCCCATATATCTCAACATCACACACACACACCCCCATATATCTCAACATCACACACACACCCATATATCTCAACATCACACACACACACCCATATATCTCAACATCACACACACACACACCCCCATTTATCTCAACCTCACACACACACACATATATCTCAACCTCACATACACACACCCATATATCTCAACATCACACACACACACCCATATATCTCAACATCACACACACACACCCATATTTCCCAACCTCACACACACACACCCATATATTTCAACCTCACACACACACCCATATATCTCAACATCACACACACACACCCATATATCTCAACATCACACACACACACACCCATATATCTCAACATCACACACACACACCCCATTTATCTCAACATCACACACACCCATATATCTCAACCTCACACACACCCATATATCTCAACATCACACACACACCCATATATCTCAACCTCACACACACACCCATATATCTCAACCTCACACACACACCCATATATCTCAACCTCACACACACACCCCCATATATCTCAACCTCACACACACACCCATATATCTCAACATCACACACACACACCCATATATCTCAACATCACACACACACACCCATATATCTCAACATCACACACACACACCCATATATCTCAACATCACACACACACACCCATATATCTCAACATCACACACACACCCATATATCTCAACCTCACACACACACACACACCCATATATCTCAACCTCACACACACACCCCCATATATCTCAACCTCACACACACACACCCATATATCTCAACATCACACACACACACCCATATATCTCAACATCACACACACACACCCATATATCTCAACATCACACACACACCCATATATCTCAACATCACACACACACACCCATATATCTCAACATCACACACACACACCCCCATTTATCTCAACCTCACACACACACACATATATCTCAACCTCACATACACACACCCATATATCTCAACATCACACACACACACCCATATATCTCAACATCACACACACACACCCATATTTCCCAACCTCACACACACACACACCCATATATTTCAACCTCACACACACACCCATATATCTCAACATCACACACACACACCCATATATCTCAACATCACACACACACACACACCCATATATCTCAACATCACACACACACACCCCCATTTATCTCAACATCACACACACCCATATATCTCAACCTCACACACACCCATATATCTCAACATCACACACACCCATATATCTCAACCTCACACACACACCCATATATCTCAACCTCACACACACACCCATATATCTCAACCTCACACACACACCCCCATATATCTCAACCTCACACACACACACACCCATATATCTCAACATCACACACACACACCCATATATCTCAACATCACACACACACACCCATATATCTCAACATCACACACACACACCCATATATCTCAACATCACACACACACCCATATATCTCAACCTCACACACACACACACACCCATATATCTCAACCTCACACACACACCCCCATATATCTCAACCTCACACACACACACCCATATATCTCAACATCACACACACACACCCATATATCTCAACATCACACACACACCCATATATCTCAACATCACACACACACACCCATATATCTCAACATCACACACACACACCCATATATCTCAACATCACACACACACACACACACCCATATATCTCAACATCACACACACACACCCATATATCTCAACATCACACACACACACCCATATATCTCAACATCACACACACACACCCATATATCTCAACATCACACACACACACCCATATATCTCAACATCACACACACACACACCCATATATCTCAACATCACACACACACACCCATATATCTCAACATCACACACACACACCCATATATCTCAACATCACACACACACACCCATATATCTCAACATCACACACCCATATATCTTAACATCACACACACACACCCATATATCTCAACATCACACACACACCCATATATCTCAACATCACACACACACACACCCATATATCTCAACATCACACACACACCCATATATCTCAACATCACACACACACACCCCCCCCCATATATCTCAACATCACACACACACACCCATATATCTCAACATCACACACACACCCATATATCTCAACATCACACACACACACCCCTATATCCCAACATTACAAAAAGACGAAGACTCCCCGTATCGGCTTTAGCAGACATCTGGGGCAAGTGCTGCACGCACCTATGAATGCCGTGGCACGGCACGCAAAGAGGGCGCTGTAGCCAGCAACTGCGCCCGGCTGCCTTTGTCTCTCTAATGGCGATGTTCACGATGCACCGCACCAGGTACTCATTTTTTAGGCTGAGTAGACCTAGGGGAGGCCCGGGACCGGTTCAGATAATCGTCACTGGTGTTGGCCGCGAGCGGGAATCGAACCCGGGACGCCGGGTTCGTAGTGCAGCGTAGCGCTAACCGCTACACTACCACTCCCCACACACTGACACACACACACTGACACACACACACTGACACACACACACTGACACACACACACTGACACTGACACACAGACAAAGATCCCCCATATAGCCTTAGACTGTAGGGGCAAGTGCTGTTAGCGATCACCTATGAAGGCCGGTAACGGTACACGAGTGGGTGGGTGGCCAGCACCACGCCCGACCGCCTTTGTCTCCATAGTGGCAATGTTTACATACTGCACCAGGTACTCATTTGAGGCTGAGTCGACCTAGGGGAGTCCCGGGACCGGTCAAGATAATCGTCACTGGTGTTGGCCGTGAGCGGGAATCGAACCCGTGTCGCCGGGTTCATAGCACAGCGCGCTAACCGCTACACTATCGCTCCCCACACAGTGACACACACAGTGACACACACACTGACACACACACTGACATACACACACTGACACACACGCGCGCGCTTCCAGTCGCCCGTCTCACCTGAGAGGACCCCCCTCAACTAACCCCGCCCACCCAGGCCCCACCCCGCCACGACACGCCCCCTCGCATGCCCCGCCCCTCCCTCACACCTGCAGCCCGCCTCACCTGATTACCCACAATCCCCCTGGGTGTGACCTCAGGCCCCGAGTGGAGCGGCCCTGGGGCTGCCAGGGTGCGCACAGTCGCCCGGCTACCCCCTGCTCGTACCCGGTGTACACACAGCCACACACAGCCACGCACAGCTACACACAGCCACGCACAGCCACACACAGCCATGCCATGTGTACAACCAGCACATACCCTCGTGGAGTGTGTGGGGTGCGGTAGTGTAGCGGTTAGCGCTACGAACCCCGCGACACGGATGCGATTCCCGCTCACGGCCAACACCAGTGACGATTATCTGAACCGGTCCCGGGCCTCCCCTAGGTCGACTCAGCCTAAAATAAGTACCTAGTGCGGTGTGTAGTAAACATCGCCACTGGGGAGACAAAGGCGGTCGGACGTGGTGCTGGCCACCCACCCCCTCGTGTGCCGATCCGGCCTTTATAGGTGCTCGCTAACAGCACTTGCCCCTACAGTCTGTTACATGCTACACGGGGGATCTTTGTTTTGGAGCGATAGTGGAGTGCGTACCTGTCAACCCCTTAGCAGTGCTTCCTAACTCATTACACACCAATTCAGACCTCATTGGTCACCCCGTGCCCCTTATAAATCTCAATGTTCATCCTACAAAGTCCCACCACAAGGGATAAACACCAACAACACATCGACACAAACTCAATTCCCTGTACAGGAGGAATACGGCTGAGCCGCATGGGGTGACAGTGGTTAGCGCGACCCGGGCTACGAACCCGGCGAACAAAGTTCGATCCCCGCTCACGGCCGGCAACCAGTGACGATTATCTCAGCCTCAAATGAGTACCTGGTGTGGTGTGTACACTGGGGAGACAAAGGCGGCCGGGCGTGGTGTATGCGGGGTGGTGGGGCTCTTTGTAAGCATTGTGTACACGCCCGGAGTGCACACACAGTACAACTTGCACATTCCGCCGGAGTACATTGCTCGGCTCTCTAAGATTCACCTATTCACTTGGAGCGAGGCATTGCCATTTAAACGATGGGGGTCCATGCCGTGTCAACCCACACGGTTTAACCCCTTGCACAGGGAAACTGAGTTTCCAGGTCTATACGGCGTACAGCCGTTTCATTAGGGGAATTAAAAAAAAAAGTATTTTTATTATGAGACCTCCTTTGCCAGAAACAAGATATAGGAATAGGTTTTTTTTGTGCCAGTTAAAAGGGTAAAACCTATTCCTATAGTCTTTTTATGTTTCTCCCTTGTGATGGGACTTTGTAGGGATGAACGTTGAGATTTATAAAGGGCACGGGGTGATCAATAAGGTCTGAATTGGTCTGTATTAAGGTAGGGAACTGATGAAGGAGGTTACAGATATGGGGGTTACAGCTACTCCCGCACCAGACCAAATAATCCCATTAATCTCAGTGGTAATTCCAGCGACTTGTGCAGCTACTTGTTTAGCTACATATGTAGCTACTTGTGCTACTTGTGGAGCTACACAAGTACCACAAGCAGCTACATGTATAGTGCTACTTGTGGAGCTACACAAGTACCACAAGCAGCTACATGTATAGTGCTACTTGTGCAACTATACATGTAGCTACTAGTGCTACTTGTGGAGCTACACAAGTACCACAAGCAGCTACATGTATAGTGCTACTTGTGGAGCTACACAAGTACCACAAGCAGCTACATGTATAGTGCTACTTGTACAGCTACACAAATACCACAAGCAGCTACATATATAGTGCTACTTGTGGAGCTACACAAGTACCACAAGCAGCTACACGTATAGTGCTACTTGTGGAGCTACACAAGTACCACAAGCAGCTACATGTATAGTGCTACTTGTGGAGCGACACAAGTACCACAAGCAGCTACATATATAGTGCTACGTGTGGAGCTACACAAGTACCACAAGCAGCTACATATGTCGTGCTACTTGTGGAGCTACACATGTACCACAAGCAGCTACATATGTAGTGACTTGTGCAACTATACATGTAGCTACTAGTGCTACTTGTGGAGCTACACAAGTACCACAAGCAGCTACATGTATAGTGCTACTTGTGGAGCTAGACAAGTACCACAAGCAGCTACATATATAGTGCTACTTGTACAGCTACACAAGTACCACAAGCAGCTACATATGTAGTGACTTGTGCAACTATACATGTAGCTACTAGTGCTACTTGTGCAACTATACATGTAGCTACTAGTGCTACTTGTGGAGCTACACAAGTACCACAAGCAGCTACATATGTCGTGCTACTTGTGGAGCTACACAAGTACCACAAGCAGCTACATGTATAGTGCTACTTGTGCAGCTACTTGTGCCACGAGGAGGAGAAACCGGCACTGGCAGCCGTGGGAGTCGCCGCGGGGCGAGGCGGCACGGAGGCTTCGCTGTGGACGTTCAGCCAAGCGAAGCGTGGCCGTGCTTGGCGAGGTTCCATTGCGCGTGGTCACTCGCCTCCTCGCCTCCTCCGTGTTTCACTCTGCGCCCTGTGCTCCCCCCCCTCCCCCGCTGTCCGCCCCTCCAACTCGTAACCCGCACCCTGCCTCGACGGGTAACGGGGACCCCAACCCCCTACTCATACCCCTACCCATACCCCTACCCATACCCCTACTCATACCCCTACCCATACCCCTACTCATACCCCTACTCATACCCCTACTCATACCCCTACTCATACCCCTACTCATACCCCCACCCCTACTCATACCCCCACCCCTACTCATACCCCTACTCATACCCCTCCCCCTACCCATACCGCTACCCCTACTCTTACCCTACCCATATCCCTACCCCTACTCATACCCCTACCCATACCCCTACCCCTACTCATACCCCTACCCCTACTCTTACCCCTACTCTTACCCCTACTCATACCCCTACCCATACTCATACCCCTACTCATACCCTTACCCCTACTCATACCCCTACCCCTCCTCATACCCCTACTCATACCCCTACTCTTACCCCCACCCCTACTCATACCCCTACTCTTACACCTACCCCTCCTCTTACCCCTACTCATACCCCTACCCATACTCATACCCCTACTCATACCCCTACCCCTACTCATACCCCTACCCATACCCCTACCCCTACTCATACCCCTACCCCTACTCTTACCCCTACTCTTACCCCTACTCATACCCCTACCCATACTCATACCCCTACTCATACCCTTACCCCTACTCATACCCCTACCCCTCCTCATACCCCTACTCTTACCCCACCCCTACTCATACCCCTACTCTTACACCTACCCCTCCTCTTACCCCTACTCATACCCCTACCCATACTCATACCCATACTCATACCCCTACTCATACCCCTACTCATACCCCTACCCATCCTCATACCCCTACTCATAACCCTACCCATACCGCTACCCCTACTCTTACCCTACTCATACCCTCATCCCTACTCATACCCTTACCCAAAACCTACCCATAACCCTCCTCACAACCATATCCTACCCATAACCCTACTCACAACCATACCCCTAACCCATAACCCTGCCCCTACCCATAACCCTGCCCCTAACCTTTTACTCCCTAACCCTACCCACCTCCGCAACCCTCTATCCCCATATTCCGCTAACCACGACCCCATCATGCCCCCCCCCGACCCCATCATGCCCCCCCCGACCCCAATCCACCCCCGCGTAACCTTTCACCCCCTCCCTGCCTCCCCCTGCGACCGCCATTCCTCCCCATGCCCCCCGTGCACCCCCACGCTCTATGCCCCCCCCCCCCCGGCAGTGAGCGCCGTGTCGCCCCCCCTTGTGGTGGTGGAGCCGGCGTCCCTGACGGTCGGGGTCGGGGAGAAGGCCGAGTTCAGGTGCTCGGCTTCGGGGAACCCGCAGCCCGTCGTGGAGTGGACGGGTGAGACGCACGCACGCACACACCACGTGCACACACACCACGTACACACACACCACGTACACACACACACCACGTACACACACACCACGTCCACACACACACACCACGAGCACACACACACCACGTGCACACACACCACGTACACAAACACACCACGTACACACACACACCACGTACACACACACACACACACCACGTACACACACACCACGTGCACACACACACCACGTGCAGACACACACCACGTACACACACACTACGTACACACACACACCACGTACACACACACACACCACGTGCACACACACACCACGAGCACACACACACACCACGTGCACACACACACCACGTACACACACACACACACCACGTGCACACACACACACCACGTACACACACACACCACGTGCACACACACCACGTACACACACACTACGTATACGCACACACCACGTGCACACACATACACCACGTGCACACACACACCACGTACACACACACACATTACGTACACACACACACACCACGTACACACACACACCACGTACACACACACACACACCACGTACACACACCACGTACACACACACCACGTGCACACACACACCACGTACACACACACCACGTACACACACACCACGTGCACACACACCACGTACACACACACCACGTACACACACACACCACGTACACACACACCACGTACACACACACCACGTACACACACCACGTACACACACACACCACGTACACACACCACGTACACACACACCACGTACACACACACACCACGTGCACACACACCACGTACACAAACACACCACGTACACACACACCACGTACACACACACACACACACCACGTACACACACACCACGTGCACACACACACTACGTGCAGACACACACCACGTACACACACACTACGTACACACACACACCACGTACACACACACACACCACGTGCACACACACACCACGAGCACACACACACACCACGTGCACACACACACCACGTACACACACACACACCACGTGCACACACACACACCACGTACACACACACACCACGTGCACACACACCACGTACACACACACTACGTATACGCACACACCACGTGCACACACATACACCACGTGCACACACACACCACGTACACACACACACACATTACGTACACACACACACACCACGTACACACACACACCACGTACACACACACACACACACCACGTACACACAGCACGTACACACACACCACGTGCACACACACACCACGTACACACACACCACGTACACACACACCACGTGCACACACACCACGTACACACACACCACGTACACACACACACCACGTACACACACACCACGTACACACACACCACGTACACACACCACGTACACACACACACCACGTACACACACCACGTACACACACACCACGTACACACACACACCACGTGCACACACACACCACGAGCACACACACACCACGAGCACACACACACACCACGTACACACACACCACGTACACACACACACCACGTACACACACACACCACGTACACACACACCACGTACACACACACCACGTACACACACACCACGTACACACACACACCACGTGCACACACACACCACGAGCACACCCACACACACCACGTGCACATACACCACGTACACACACACCACGTACACACACACCACGTACACACACACACCACATACACACACACACCACGTGCACACACACACCACGTGCACACACGACGAGCACACACACACACCACGTGCACACACACCACGTACACAAACACACCACGTACACACACACACCACGTACACACACACACACCACGTACACACACACCACGTGCACACACACACCACGTGCACACACACACCACGTGCAGACACACACCACGTACACACACACCACGTACACACACACCACGTACACACACACACCACGTGCACACACACACCACGAGCAAACACACACCACGTGCACACACACACCACGTACACACACACCACGTGCACACACACACACCACGCACACACACACCACGTACACACACACCACGTATACGCACACACCACGTGCACACACATACACCACGTACACACACCACGTGCACACACACACCACGTACACACACATTACGTACACACACACATGCCACGTACACACACACACACACACCACGTACACACACACGCACACACACACCACGTACACACAGCACGTACACACACACACCACGTGCACACACACACCACGTACACACACACCACGTACACACACACCACGTGCACACACACACACCACGTACACACACACCACGTACACACACACACCACGTACACACACACCACGTACACACACACCACGTACACACACCACGTACACACACACACCACGTACACACACACCACGTACACACACACCACGTACACACACACCACGTACACACACACATTACGTACACACACTATGTACACACACACTACGTTAACAGTGATGTTCACAGTGATAATGTTGATGGTTGTGGTGATGATGTTATTGAAGATGATGGTCTTGGTAATAATGTTGACGATGATGTTGATGATACTGACGGTGGTCTTGGCAATGATGATGATGTTGACGGTGATGTTGATGATATTGACGGTGATGTTGTTGACGATGATGATGTTGACGGTGATGTTGATGATATTGACGGTGGTCTTGGCGATGGTGATGTTGATGATTTTGGCGGTTGTCTTGGCGATGGTGATGATGTTAACGGTGATGTTGATGATATTGGCGGTGGTCTTGGCGATGGTGATGATGTTGACGATGATGTTGATGATATTGGCGATGATGATGATGATGATGTTGACGATGATGTTGATGACATTGGCAGTGGTCTTGGCGATGATGATGATGATGATGTTGACGATGATGTTGATGGCATTGGCGGTGGTCTTGGCGATGATGATGATGATGACGTTGACGATGATGTTGTTGTTTACAGGAGGCCCGGGCGGCTCCATGGCGCTGGCCCCCGGGGTACGTGTGCTCGGCCCCATGCTCACGATCCCCGCGGCCCAGCGCGCCCACGAGGCCGAGTACGCGTGCCGCGCGCACAGCGCCGGCGGGCAAGCCGAGGGCCGCGCGGTGCTCTACGTCCGAGGTGGGGGGGGGGGGGGCGGGAGAGGAGTGGGGGGCACGGTGGGGGTGGTGGTGGCGGTGGCGAGGTGGTGGCAAGCGCCGTGGTTCTTTGGCTATCCCCGGGGGGGGGGGGGCGCGGGGGGGCCGGCAACCAAAACAACAACGAGAGAATTTTTTTTAGAATTCGGTTAAAAATAAAACCCCGCAAACATTTCAAGAGCCGCAATGCCACGCGGAGGATACGGGACGGTGGCGAGTCCGTCCTGAATAAATAACGGTGACGAGGCGGCCCTTGAAGAGCAGCGCTCATCTCCGGAGACGCAGGCTGCCCACCCCTGGGCTAGCCGTGAAAGACGGCGGCGGTCACCGCATCGCGCGGCGCTTTCGGATGCGCTTCTGCGGCCGTCTGGAACGCTCTTCCCCTTCCGATATTAGAAAGCCACTGGGAGCTACGCAACTTTGAAAACATCTCGATTGAAAACTCACTTCTTTAGGACTGTTTTTTGTGTTTAGTTTGTTGTGCTTCCCCCGCACCTCCGATTAGCACGGTTGGCTACAGTACGGTGTGCAGAAGAAGTTCAACGTGCATTCGGGTTGGCACGGAGACACGGGGCACGCATGCTTGGGAACACGTGGACGTGGGGGGCGGGGGGGGTTGCACGGGCAGGTAAGGGGACAATGGGAGTCGCGTGGGAGGCTCACGGAGACACGGGAACAGGGAGACGCGGGGGCCCAGGGATCACACGTGGGGAACATGGGTGGTGGTGGTGGTGATGTGTTTCTGCTGGTTGTGGAAGTTGTTGGTGGAGACCTCGGCAGTTATGGGTGGTGTTTTGGTTGCGGTGTTGATGCCTTTGTGGTTGTTGATGGTGGTGGTCGACTCAGCCTGAAATGAGTTCCTAGTGCGGTGTGTAAACATCGCCACCAGCGAGACAAAGGCGGCCGGGCGTGGTGTTCTCCGCCCCAGCAGTGGCGGTGGGATTTTCGATGTCGATATTCAGAGGGAGGAGATTTCGATTTTGCCAAGAACTTCTTAAGTCGAATGTGTGTTCGGTTTGGGGTATACGGGCGTGGTGCTGGCCACCCACCCCCTCATGTGTTATTCTGGCCTAGATAGGTGCTCGCTAACAGCTCTTGCCCCAATAGTCTGTTAAGGCTATATGGGGGATCTTTGTGTGTGTTAGGTGATAAGAGCGGTCGTGCTGCGTTACGAACCCGACGACCCAAATTAAATTCCCGCACACGGCCACCAACAGCAGTGACGGTTATCTGAACTAGTCCCGGGCCTTCCCTATAGGTCAAAGCATCCTCAAATGAGCACCTGGCGCGATGTGTAAACATCGCCGCTGGGGAGACAAAGGCGGCCGGGCAAGGCGCTAGTGGCCACCCGCCCGTTCGTGCGCCGTTCCGGCCTTCATAGGTGCCGCTCGCTAACGGCACTTGCCCCGACAGTCCGCCAAAAGGCTACGTGGGGGATCTTTGTCTTTGTGTGGTAGGCACGGGTAGCCCCCCTGTGGTGGAGGTGCACCCGTCGCACCTGGAGGCCGTCGAGGGAGAGAACGTGAAGCTCTACTGCCGCGCCACCGGGGACCCCAAGCCCACGCTGACCTGGCGCCGGCAGGACGGGGCCCTCCCCGCCGAGGTGAGGCCCCGACCCCGACCATTCATCCCGACCCTTCACCCCGACCTTTAACCCCAAGCCTTTACCCCGACCCTTCACCTTCACACCAAGCCTTCACCCCAACCGCGACCCTTGACCCTGACCCTTCACCCCAACCTTCACCCCAACCTTCACCCCAACCCCTGACCCCGACCCCAACCCTTCACCGTGACCCTTCACCTTGACCCCAAGCCTTCACCCCGACACAAACCCTTCACCCTGACCCTGAACCTTCAGCCCGACCCTTCACCCCGGCTCCGATCCTTCACGCTGGACGTAATCCCAACCTTGATCCCAGCCACATGCTCCAGGGCATTGCGTGAGACCAGATTCCAGCACTAACCTCATCCTGACCCCTGACCCCGAATACTAACCTGGATTTCTTAATAATACTAGTTTTTTGGGTTAGATCGCGTAAATATCTAAATGTGTCATTAAACCCGCCACTACCCGACACAGCCCAGTTTGTAAGATTTGTCACGTAAACAGAACGTGCCAATTCGTCACTAGTACCGCACACTGGTGTGTTAGAGAGCCAAGCCACAACATTTACAATCTGAGTACGACGTTTTGCCAGTAATTACAACTACCTTCATCAGGCGAGAGCCACATTTGTGTAGAAGTCCTCCTGTTTCGTTCCTTATAAAATGTTTTGTTCCTTAAAAATGTAAGGAACGAAACATTGGAACTCCTGTTCCCGTGACAAACCTTGCTAATTGGCTACGCCGGGCGGTGGCGGGGTTAACGACACATTTATATATTTTTATGTGATTTAACCCAAACAAAACTGTATCATGGGTGATATTGGTCATGAAAGCCTACTACGTTTTAAACTGACTAACCTGGATTATAGCCGTGACCTCAAACCCTGACCCAAGTTCTAACCTTAAGCGTCTCCTAACCCCAATCCTCATGCAAACGCTAACCCTGATCAATAATGTAAAACTTAGTCCAAACACTCCTTCTAATTCTGACCCAAACCCTAGTCCTGACTTTAACCCTGATTGTAACACTGACCCTACCTTAACACTACCCTACCCTTACCCTGATTGTAACACTGACCCTACCTTAACACTACCCTACCCTTACCCTGATTGTAACACTGACCCTACCTTAACACTACCCTACCCTTACCCTGATTGTAACACTGACCCTACCTTAACACTACCCTACCCTTACCCTGATTGTAACACTGACCCTACCTTAACACTACCCTACCCTTACTCGATTGTAACAATGACCCTACCTTAACACTGACCCTAACCCCGATCTATCCCTAACCTTCACTCTATGTCTCGTGGTGAAGTCTCATATCTCAAGACACACAGGCACACGGGCACGCGCGCACACACGGACACACACACGCACACTCGTAGACACGGACACACAGGCACAGGGCTTGATATCAGCCGGGTGTGTCCAGGCCAATAACCCAGATAATAGATCACCACCCAGCACAGCACATCCACCATGCCCCTCGCAATGGCTGTGGCTGCTTCTCGTCACGTGCCACCTACCTCTGTTCAGCAGCGACCCGGAGCACTAACGCAGCGAGACATTAACCCCCGCACTGAGCGACACTGCACACTCACCTGTTCCACGAGGACGTCAACAGGTGCGGCGGCAGTGAGAAGCCCCCCCATGCCCCTCCCCCTTTACGCCGCTCCTCCCACAGTAGCCCCCTTGTCCCCATCCCCCTGACCTGACCTTCACGTTCTCACCTGACCTGTTCCCCACTGTCTCACCTGACCTGTCCATCACTGTCTCACCTGACCTGTTCCCCACTGTCTCACCTGTCCTGTCCATCACTGTCTCACCTGTCCTATCCATCACTGTCTCACCTGTCCTATCCATCACTGTCTCACCTGACCTGTTCCCCACTGTCTCAACTGTCCTGTCCATCACTGTCTCACCTGTCCTATCCATCACTGTCTCACCTGTCCTATCCATCACTGTCTCACCTGACCTGTTCCCCACTGTCTCACCTGTCCTATCCATCACTGTCTCACCTGTCCTTTCCATCACTGTCTCACCTGTCCTATCCATCACTGTCTCACCTGTCCTTTCCATCACTGTCTCACCTGTCCATCACTGTCTCACCTGTCCTGTCCATCACTGTCTCACCTGTCCTGTCCATCACTGTCTCACCTGTCCATCACTGTCTCACCTGTCCTGTCCATCACTGTCTCACCTGTCCTGTCCATCACTGTCTCACCTGTCCTATCCATCACTGTCTCACCTGACCTGTCCATCACTGTCTCACCTGTCCTATCCATCACTGTCTCACCTGTCCTGTCCATCACTGTCTCACCTATCCATCACTGTCTCACCTGTCCTGTCCATCACTGTCTCACCTGTCCTGTCCATCACTGTCTCACCTGACCTGTCCATCACTGTCTCACCTGTCCTATCCATCACTGTCTCACCTGTCCTGTCCATCACTGTCTCACCTGTCCTGTCCATCGCTGTCTCACCTGTCCTATCCATCACTGTCTCACCTGTCCTATCCATCACTGTCTCACCTGTCCTGTCCATCACTGTCTCACCTGTCCTATCCATCACTGTCTCACCTGTCCATCACTGTCTCACCTGACCTATCCATCACTGTCTCACCTATCCATCACTGTCTCACCTGTCCATCACTGTCTCACCTGTCCTATCCATCACTGTCTCACCTGACCTGTGTGTGTGTGAAACTGCCCATGCTCTCTGACCCTTTAAAGTCGCTCCGCCGTGAGACTCGCTCCGCCGTGAGAGTCGCTCCGCCGTGAGACTCGCTCCGCCGTGAGACTCGCTCCGCCGTGAGACTCGCTCCGCCGTGAGACTCGCTCCGCCGTGAGAGTCGCTCCGCCGTGAGACTCGCTCCGCCGTGAGACTCGCTCCGCCGTGAGACTCGCTCCGCCGTGAGACTCGCTCCGCCGTGAGACTCGCTCCGCCGTGAGACTCGCTCCGCCGTGAGACTCGCTCCGCCGTGAGACTCGCTCCGCCGTGAGACTCGCTCCGCCGTGAGACTCGCTCCGCTGTGAGACTCGCTCCGCCGTGAGACTCACTCCGCCGTGAGACTCGCTCCGCCGCGAGAGTCGCTCCGCCGCGAGACTCGCTCCGCCGTGAGACTCACTCCGCCATGAGACTCGCTCCGCCGTGAGAGTTCCTCCACCCCTGTGAGTTGCTGCACAGGATGAGGGCACCTCCACTTTCTGGCCCCATCCTCCGGGTTGAGCAACGCCTCCTGCACTCCACTTCACTCTACCAGTTCGACACTAACTCTCTCTCCCTCCAGACCATTGTCCATCACTGTCAACTCTGCCTGTGCTCTCTCCTCCACCCATCTCTCCCCCTTCCTCCTGTGCACTCCTCTACTCCTCCACCGCCCTCTCCCCCGTACCCTGCTGCCCCCTGTACCCCAGGTGCTGCCCTTTAGGGGGTTCATCCCCGTGGGTAGGCGTGACAGTCTAGCTCACGTTCACCTCCTGCACCGTGAGAACCAGGTGCGGGTGAGACCTCGTGGCGGATGGGGCAGGGCAAGGGGGCAAAGGGGCATTTGCGGTGGGGGGGGGGGAGGGTGTTTGGTGGGGGGGTTTTTGCACAATTCCTCCGAAGTCTCGATTACATTGCCGGCACGTGCAGCGGCGAAAAAAACCCAGTGGCTGCCAAACTGGACGGCATGCGGCGGCGCTACACGGCTCCATCTCTCCCTCCCCTCCGCTGTGAATCGGCAGCTGTCTCTCACCGGGCCGCGACTCCGTCCCCGCGACCTCTACGCCGCGCGTTCCGGCGCTCTCGTTGATGCGTCGGTCCCCGTGCGTGCCGGCGCCCGAGGCCGCGCGTCACACGGCGCACGGCGTCGGAGGGGCGACGCCGCGGGGATAGCCGCAAGGAGGTCCGCAGATTAACCGCAGCCCGAGGCGACGGCTCTCCTGCCGTCCGCGCCACGTCAATCCCGCGCCGACGTTCCGGACATCCCGCCGAACGGCGCCGGGTGAAACCCGGAGAGCGGCCGCCGCCGCCTCCGGGTTTTACCGCAACGAGGGGGAGCACGGCCAGGGGTGGAGACTCCGCAGCGGAGGAGGGGGGGGGGGGGCTCGCGGTGTCCGGCCGGCCCCGATGGGCCCGGCACCCCTGCCCGGGGCTCCCAGCCGGACCCCGCCGCCGCCGCTTTGCATGCGGGGGACGGGGTTAGGGCCGCGGGCGCATGCGCCGCACGAGCCGGCAAGCCGCCGTGGCACGGACACCTCGGGCAAGCGTGCGGCGGGCGTGCTCGCTTGCCACGGCGCCGAGGACCCGCGCCCGCGTGGCGCGGGTCCCGTTTGTGCGACGTGGACCCCGCGTGACCCCGCGTGCATCCCCGTGTTGACCCCAGCTGACCCCCGCGTCTCCCCCGCGCCCCTCCCCCCCGCCACCTCCCCCGCGCGACCCCGTGCCGACCTCCCCCCCCCCCCCCCCGTAGGCACTGACGGAGGTGACGGGCGTGGGGACGCTGGTGCTGCCGGCGGTGCGCGCGTCCCACGCCGGCGCGTACGTTTGCGTGGCGTCCAGCGCGGCCGGGGCGGCCGAGGCGAGGATAGAGCTGGCCGTGCGGCCCGGTGAGTGGCCCCCCTACACCCCCCCCAGCGCCCTCCGACGGTGCCGTCGGTGATCCGAGCGGAGGGTATCGTGCTGGTGGCCCTGCGCGCGATGAGTTATTTGCCGGCCATTTTTGAGCATTTGGGGAGGTCGGATTTGTGCCGACACCGGTTCCACTCTGCGTGAACGCTTCGTGGGTTTGTTTGCGAAGCTGCGGGCGGAGGGAACTGCAGGGCCCCCCGGGGAAGCCGACATCGAACAGGGCGAGAGAGAACGGACGGAGGGCCCGACTCAGGGATCGAACCCAGGCGCCTCTTGCTGCGGGGCACGAGTGTCGAACGCGGCACTGATGCCTCCGCGCTGAGCGATCGACGATCGTGATATAGGCTCTCGATGCGCCGTCGCAGGATCGCAGGATCGGGGCACGTGGCATTCGCGAATGTGAACTTCCATCGGAAAAGCTGCGACTTGAATGTGCAGTTGTATTGAGAGGGGCTGTGGCTGTGTGTTGTCTTGGTGTGCTCTGGGGCCGTGTTTTGCCGTTGTTTTGCGGCTATGCCTTCGTGATTTGCTTACCTGCCCTACACTTTGGACTCCTATCGTTGTTTTCTATTCTTTGTTCGTTGTAACTTCCCGACCGAGTCCCTACCGGACATCCGGATCTCATCGGTGATGAAGCATCGACGACCTCTCACTGACCCCCCCCTTCCTCCCGTCCGCCCCCCCCCAACCTCTTCCCCCCCTCCCCCACCCCCCCCTTCTCACCAGGTGGGGCGGTGCCGCTGCTGCCCCCCCCCGGCCCCCCACCCACGACGTCGCCCGGGCGCCGCCTCCCCGTGGTGCAGATCGACCCCCCCTCCGCGACGGTGCCGCTGGGGGGCTCGGTGGCGCTGCGCTGCGCGGCGCACGGGGGCACGGAGGCACGCGTGTCGTGGGAGAGGGCGCACGGCCAGCTAGCCAGCAACCAGCGGGTGGGTGGGTGGGTGAATGAGTCGGTGAGCGGGTGAGTGAGTGGGTGGGTGGGTGAGTGGGTGAGTGAGTGGGTGGGTGAATGAGTAACTGGATGGGTGAGTGAGTGAGTGGGTGGGTGAGTGAGTGGGTGAGTAAGTGAGGGAGTGAGTGAGTGGGTGAGTGAGTGGGTGAGTGAGTGGGTGGGTGAATGAGTAACTGGATGGGTGAGTGAGTGGGTGGGTGAGTGAGTGGGTGAGTAAGTGGGTGGGTAAATGAGTCAGTGAGTGGGTGAGTGAGTGGGTGAGTGAGTGGGTGGGTGAATGAGTAACTGGATGGGTGGGTGAGTGAGTGAGTGAGTGGGTGACGGAGTGGGTGAGTGAATGAGTGAGTGACTGAGTGGGTGAGTGAGTGGGTGAGTGAGTGGGTGGGTGAGTGAGTGGGTGAGTGAGTGGGTGACTGAGTGGGTGGGTGTATGAGTGACTGGGTGAGTGAGTGAGCGGGTGACTGAGTGGGTGAGTGAGTGGGTGAGTAAGTGAGGGAGTGAGTGAGTGGTGCATCTGCCAGTCATCTCATTCAGTAAAACCATGTCAGCGAGCCTCAAAGTGCACCTAGCCTGGTACAAGCACCGTGGCGATGTCACCGCCATTTACTGGTGAATGGCGGTTGTTGTTAGCGATGTGCATTAACGTGCTTGTCTGTGTGTGTGCGTACACGTGCATGTGCGTGTGTGGGCGTGTGCACGTGTGTACACGCGCGTGCGTGCATGTGTGCGCGCATGCACACGCGCGCGTGCAGGTGTCTGGCAGCGTGCTGCACATCGTGGGGGCCTCCGCGGAGGACGCGGGCGACTTCACTTGCACGGCGCTCGACCCCCACGGGCGGCCCCTCGCCTCCTCCACCGTCGCCGTCGCCGTGTCACACACCGGCGGGCCCGGCTCCTCCGTGGAGCAGTCCAGACGTGAGGTCCCCACTCACTCACACTCACACACAAAGACAAGGATCCCCCGTATAGCCTGTAACAGACTGTAGGGGCAAGTGCTGTTAGCGAGCACCTGTGAAGGCCGAAACGGTACACGAGGGGGTGGGTGGCCAGCACCACGCCCGACCGCCTTTGTCTCCCCAGTGGCGATGTTTAACACACCGCACCAGGTACTCATTGGAGGCTGAGTCGACCCAGGGGAGGCCCGGGACCGGTTCAGATAATCGTCACTGGTGTTGGCCGTGAGCGGGAATCGAACTCGGGTCGCCAGATTCATAGCGCAGCATAGCGCTAACTGCTACACACTCACACACTCAACAACAACCGCCATTCGCCACTAAGTGGCGGTGACGTCACCACGACATGCCAGGCCATGTGCACCTTGAGGCCACGTGAAGTGTCGAACGCCCGCTGGCAGGAGGTCACGGGGCAGACCCAGGTGCCACGGGTCGACTGAGTGAGATGACTGTGACAACTTGCTGTGCTTTAGCCACCCGGCGCTCCGCTCGTTGTTGTGAGCGTCGCTCTTCCGCCCTCTGTTGTTGTTGGAGGACGACTGCCTCCAAGTGCCCGGTAGCGTCCTTCACGAGCCTCCTCCACAGAGGCCACTAAACTCGTAGTTTAGTGGTAATTAATTGCAGGTGGAGGGGTCACCAGCCCCTCGCACCCATCCAGAGCCCACATTTGGCCGCTGTGGTGGTTACAGACGCCATGAGGGGAATGGCCAATCTAAATTGGCCCTCCCCCCATGGCACTGCCCACCACAGCGTTGCCGTCCGGCACCACGAGTAGGTAGGGGGTTGTTTTTGCCGGACACTCACATACACACACACACTCACACACACACTCACACACCCTCGTCAGCTACGCCGGTGCCTCCCTCGTGTTATTGATGGTGGTGTTTACATTATGAGACCTCCTTTTCCAATAACAAGATATAGTAATAGGTTTTACCCTTTTAACTGGCACAAAAACTCACACCTTTATTCAAGGCATCATGTTTGCAATAACCACAACACAAGCAGTCAAAATGCAAACAAAAGAGACAACTCTGATAATAATATGCACTGTCCTTGAATTTGATTGGTCCACACCCGAGACAGCTTTTCTTAGAGCCCTTAGTTTCCACTGGTGTTGGCTGCTTGTGTTGTGGTTATTGCAAACATGATGCCTTGAATAAAGGTGTCAGTTTTTGTGCCAATTAAAAGGTTAAAACCTATTACTAGATGGTGGTGTTGTTGGAGGTGTTGTTGGTGTTGTTGGTTGATGGTGGTGTTGTTGGTGTTGTTGGAGGGGAGCGATAGTGTAGCGGTTAGTGCTCTGCGCTATGAACCGGGCGACCCGGGTTCGATTCCTGCTCACGGCCAACACCAGTGACGATTATATGAACCGGTCCCGGGCCTCCCCTATGTCGACTCAGCCTCAAATGAGTACCTGGTGCGGTGTGTAAACATCGCCACTAGGGAGACAAAGGCGGTCGGGCGTGGTGCTGGCCACCCACCCCCTCGTGTACCGTTCCAGCCTTCATAGGTGCTCGCTAACAGCACTTGCCCCTACAGTCTGTTAAGGCTATATGGTGGTGTTGTTGTTGTTGGTGGTGTTGGTCTTGGTGATGGTGTTGGTGGTGGTGGTGCTGGTGGTGTTGTTGGTGGTGTTGTTGGTGGTGTTGGTGGTGGTGTTGTTGGTGGTGATGGTGTTGGTGGTGTTGGTGGTGGTGGTGTTGGTGGTGTTGGTCTTGGTGATGGTGTTGGTGGTGTTGTTGATGGTGGTTGTGTCGGTGCAGGCGAGGAGATCCCGCGGGTGAAGGTGCAGCCTTCGAGCCGCGTCACGGTGCAGCACAACGACAACGTGCAGTTCTCCTGCCAGGTGCAGGGCGGAGCGCAGCCAGTCAGCGTCGAGTGGAGAACGACCAACGAGCAGCCCTTCCCGGGTACCACCACCACCACCTCCTGCTGCACCACAACCACCACCGCAACAACCACCAGCACAACCACCACCACATACATCACAAACACCACCATCAAAACCACCACCACTACAAACACCACCATCACAACCACCACAAACACCACCACCTCCTCCACCACAACCACCATCACAACTGCCACCAGAAACACCACCACCACCACAACCACCACCTCCTCCACCACAACCACCATTACAACCGCCACCAGAAACACCACCACAACCACCACCACCTCCTCTTCCACCACAACCACCACCGCAACCACCATCACAACCACCACCACCACATACATCACTATCACAAACACCATCATCAAAACCACCACCACCACAAACACCACCATCACAACCACCACAAACACCACCATCACAACCACCACAACCACCACCACCACCTCCTCTTCCACCACCTCCTCTTCCACCACCACCGCAACAACCACCATCACAACCACCACCACATACATCACCATCACAAACACCATCATCAAAACCACCACCACCACAAACACCACCATCACAACCACCACAAACACCACCATCACAACCACCACAACCACCACCACCTCCACCACAACCACAACCGCAACAACCACCATCACAACCACCACCACATACATCACCATCACAAACACCACCATCAAAACCCCCACCACAAACACCACCATCACAACCACCACAATCACCACCATAGCCACCTCCACCACAACCACCACTACAGCCACCACAATGACAACCACCAGGGCAACCACCAAAAATTACATTCATATCCACGTGTGATTTGGTTGTGTGTGGTGTGGTTGTTGTGGTGTGTGATGTGGTTGGTAGTTGCGGCGTGTTATGTGGTTGATGTGGTGTGTTGCGTGTGTGATGTGGTTGCCGTGGTTGTTATGGTGTGGTTGATGTGGTTGATGTGGTTGTCGTGGTTATTGCGATGTGGTTGTGGTTGATGTGGTTGTGGTTGATGTGGTTGTGGTTGATGTGGTTGTCGTGGTTGTTGCAGTGTGGTTGATGTGGTTGTCGTGGTTGTTGCGACGTGGTTGTGGTTGACGTGGTTGATGTGGTTGTCGTGGTTGTTGCGACGTGGTTGTGGTTGACGTGTTTGTGGTTGATGTGGTTGTCGTGGTTGTTGCGACGTGGTTGTGGTTGATGTGGTTGTCGTGGTTGTTGCGACGTGGTTGTGGTTGACGTGGTTGATGTGGTGGACGTGGTTGTTGCGACGTGGTTGTGGTTTATGTGGTTGTCGTGGTTGTTGCGACGTGGTTGTGGTTGTGGTTGACGTGGTTGTGGTTGACGTGGTTGATGTGGTTGTTGTGGTTGTCGCGGCGCGCTCAGAGAACGTGCAGGTGAGCGGCTCGGAGCTGCGCGTGGTGCGGGCCCAGCACGCCAACCAGGGCACCTTCCTGTGCCACGCGGCCAACGCCTACGGCGTCACCAGCAGCACCGCCACCCTCGTCGTGCAGGGTGCCCGCACGCACAGCCACACACACGCACGCACACACACAAACACACACAAACACACATGTACACAAACACACACGCACGCACACAAACACACACGCACGCACGCACACAAACACACACACACACACAAACACACATGTACACAAACACACACGCACGCGCACGCACGCGCACACAAACACGCACGCAAACACACACACACACACACAAACACACATGTACACAAACACGCACGCGCGCACAGACACGCACACACACACGCACACACACATGCACACAAACACACGCACACACAAACACACATGTTCACAAACACGCACGTGCGCACAAACACGCACACACACAAACACACGCACACACACGCACACACACATGCACACAAACACACATGCACACAACAACAACAACAGCCATTCGCCACCAAGTGACGGTAACGTCACCACGACGCTTGTGCCAGGCTATGTGCACCTTGAGGCCACGTGAAGTGTCGAACGCCCGCTGGCAGGAGGTCACGGGGCAGACCCAGGTGCCACGGGTCGACTGACTGAGATGACTGAGATGACTGGCTGATGCACCACCTGTGCCCCCTACTGTGCCAACCTGCTGCGCTTTAGCCACCCGGCGCTCCGCTCATTGTTGTGAGTGTCGCTCCTCCGCCCTCCGTTGTTGTTGGAGGGCGACTGCCTCCAACTGCCCAGTAGCGTCCTTCACGAGCCTCCTCCACAGAGGCCGATCTTGACACCGCTGGTACCAGTCATCGGCAAGTCCACTCAGCTCCACGTCCTCCTGTACCACATCACTCCATCTCTTCTCTAGCCCGTGCTGCACCCGATAGCCCCCTCTATCCGGCCGAAGAAAAGCTGTTTAAGCATTCGGTGACTGGGCATGCAGGCTACATGACCCAGCCAACGCAGCCTTGCCTGCCAGAGGAGCTCACCGATGGGACTTTGTCCAGATCTTTCAAGGATTTGTGAGCTCCTCAGGCTGATGGTAAGGCCCCATCTCTTAGTGGCACGCTCCAGGTTCAGCAGCAGCGCCTCCAACTCCTCCTCTGAGTGAGCAGCAATTACCAGATCATCGGCATACATAACGTGATTGACCAATAGGGAGCCATCCCTTCACTGCACCCGGGCATCGATCAGCCTCCCATTATATCTGTACCAGATGGAAATTCCTCCGGTACAGCCATCGAAGGCTTCACGAATGACGTGGTCGAAAAAAATGTTAAAGAATGTGGGAGACAGAGGACATCCCTGTCGCACCCCAAGGTATACAGGAAATGGCTCTGACTCCCGGCCACTTAGTTTTACCCGGACCCGCTCACCATCATGAAGGTCCTTAATGACCGTGAGCAGAGGGTCAGGTACTCCAAAAGCACGAAGAATAACCCAGAGCCCACGCCTACTAATGGTATCATAGGCCTTGACCAGGTCAATAAAGCAGAGATGTAGGTCTTGTTGGAATTCTCTACACCTCTGCTGTAGCAGATGGACAGAAAATATGGCATCTGTGCAGGACCGCCCTTTCCTGAAACCATTGGCGCTCCGCAAGCCTCTCCTCAGCATGCCTGGCAAGGCAATGTTGAATAATCCTTTCCAGAAGCTTTCCCGGCACACTGAGGAGTGAGATGCCCCTGTAGTTGTTACAGTCTATGTGGGCCCCCTTCTTAAAGAGGGGGACCACCAGGGCATCCTTCCAATCCTGCGGAACCCATCCAGTGGTCCAGACTGTTGTTATGATGTCATGTAGGGCAGTCTGTGCACAAACGCCACCTCCCTCAGTATCTCTCTTGGGAGATCATCTCTGCCCGGTGCCTTTCCTACTCTCAGACTCTGGATCGCCTTTAGTACTTCCTCAACAGTTGGCACCTCAGCCAGCCACTCATAGGGGGTGACTTCTTCTTCCAATATTTGATATACCGCAGCCTCAGCAGGGTCATCCCCACTTTGTCCCACGATGTTTTCCATGCCGAGGGATTTCTCCTCCCCCAGGAGTTCACAGAAATGCTCAGCAAATCTGCAAACCTGTTCCTGGGGGTCGGAAATTGGATCACCGTTTTTTCCCCTAATGATGGTAATAGGTGTGGCACTGCAGGTTACTTTTTTGATGCAGTTAAATAGCGGTTTGTGATCGCGGGCCGTTGAGGCAGACTCCATCTCCTCAGCAACCCGCGACCACCACCCATCCTTGCAGCGCCTCACGGCTCTCCGAACCTCCGAGCGAATGCTGCGGTAAGCCTCCTCATTCTCTGACGTGGGATGCTGTAGATGATGAGAGTGGGCTTGTCGCTTTTTCTCAGCCAGCCTGGGGAGGTCTGGAACGTGTACCCAAAGCAGCCATTGCAGCTGCATGAGCCACAGTCCTAAACCTCGCCCATTTACCCTCGACATCTGGAGGAGTTGGGGACGATGCCAACCCCAGCCGCAAGCGATGATGAAATTCTTGCTTGCAACTTTCATCAACTAGACCAGGCCACCTTGGGTTTGAATGGGGTCCTGGGTGTACACCCACCACCGGAGTAGAAGAATGGCAGATGCATCTTACAGATGACAAGTCGATGGTCAGTGGGCAGATCAGCTCCACGGTAGGTCCTGGTGTCAAGGACATGGGCCAGCATCCGCTGTTCCGTCACTATGTAGTCCAGCAGATGTTCTTGCTTTGACCCGGCATTCATCCATGATGTTGTGTGGATGCGCCGATGCCGGAACATCGTGTTGCATATGACAAGCCCATGGGCTGCACAAAAGTCTAGCAGCCTCCTACCGTTGTTATTGAGCTGATCTGGCCCATGCCCTCCAATCACTCCAGACCAGGTGCCAGCATCATGACCAACTCGGGCATTGAAGTCACCCAACAAGATGACTCTATCCCGAGGGGCAGCACCTGTGACAGGAGGTCATAGAAGGCATCTGACTCATCGGCCTTGCCTGCATCCCTCCACGGATATTCGTCTTCGGTAGGGGCATAAGTAACCATGACCACCACTCATCGCCTCCGGTTGATGGGAAGGTGAGCCAAAAGTAGTCTGGAGCTTACAGCTTCCCACACCTCACCGCCACGCTCCCACGCCCCCTTCATTCTTTTGTTCAGAAGAAGAGCCACTCCCCGTTGTTTGGTAGTCTCCTGCCCCGAGTAGAGGACTGTCCACCCCTCATGGTGGCAGGAGCCAGAGCCGGTCCGCCGTACCTCCTGAATACCGCAGTGAGCGTTTGAACATTGCACGTGGCCACCCGCCGTGTTTTTTGTTGTTTCTGGAGGAGCCCCGAGAGTACATATTCAATCTCCTGGCTCCGCCAAATGGGGTTTGGCCAGGAGACGTCAAAGACGCCTATTCCCCCGGGGGCCTCCGGCACACGCACGCACAAACATACGCACGCACAAACACATGCACGCACAAACACACGCACGCACAAACACACGCACACACAAACACACGCGCACAAACACACGCACACACAAACACACGCATACAAACACACACACAAACACACACGCACACACGAACACACAAACACACACACACGCGCACAAACACACACACAAACACACACAAACACACACACACACAAACACACACACACAAACACACACGCAAACACACACACACACACAAACACACACACACAAGCACACACAAACACACGCACACACAAACACACACACAAACACACACACACAAACACACACACAAACACACACAAACACACACACGCACACACAAACACACAAAGACACAAACACACACACACAAACACACACACACAAACACACACAAACACACACACACAAACACACACGCGCCACCAGCGGCCCTCACCGTCCCCGCCGTCCCCAGGTCCCCCGAGCATCGCCATCACCCCCAAGGGTGGTCCGGTGCGCGTGCGCCTGGGCGCCTCGCTCACCCTGGAGTGCTCCGGCATGGGCCACCCGCGGCCCTCCGTGCACTGGAGGGTCGCCGACCTGCGCCCACACGGCCTGCCCCACGCGCCGCCCACGGAGGGCAGCGCCCTGCTGCAGGTGGGCGCCACGGGGGAGGAGGGGGGGGGAGGTGGGCACCAGTAGCAGCAGTAGCAGCAGTGAGCAGCAGCAGTAGCAGCAGTGAGCAGCAGCAGTAGCAGCAGTAAGCAGCAGCAGTAGCAGCAGTGAGCAGCAGCAGTAGCAGCAGTGAGTAGCAACAGCAGTGAGCAGCAGTGAGCAGCAACAGTGGGCACCAGCAGCAGCAGTAGCAGCAGTGAGTAGCAGCAGTGAGCAGCAGTGAGCAGCAGTAGCAGCAGTAGCAGCAGCAGTGAGCAGCAGTAGTAGCAGCAGTGAGCAGCAGTGAGCAGCAGCAGTAGCAGCAGTGAGCAGCAACAGCAGTGAGCAACAGTGAGCAGCAACAGCAGTGAGCAACAGTGAGCAGCAACAGTGGGCAGCAGTAGCAGCAGTGAGCAGCAGCAGTGAGCAGCAGTAGCAGCAGCAGTGAGCAGCAGTAGCAGCAGTGAGCAGCAGTAGCAGCAGCAGTGAGCAGCAGCAGTGAGCAGCAGTGAGTAGCAGCAGTGAGTAGCAGCAGTAGCAGCAGTGAGCAGCAACAGTGAGTAGCAGCAGTGAGCAGCAACAGTGAGCAGCAGTGAGTAGCAGCAGTGAGCAGCAGTAGCAGCAGTAGCAGTGAGCAGCAGCAGTGAGCAACAGCAGTGAGCAGCAGTAGCAGCAGTAGCAGCAGCAGTAGCAGCAGTGAGCAGCAACAGTGAGCAGCAGCAGTGAGCAGCAGTGAGTAGCAGCAGTGAGTAGCAGCAGTGAGCAGCAGTAGCAGCAGTGAGTAGCAGTGAGCAGCAGCAGTGAGCAGCAGTGAGTAGCAGCAGTTAGCAGCAGTGAGTAGCAGCAGTGACAGCAGCAGTAGCAGCAGTGAGTAGCAGTAGTTAGCAGCAGTAGCAGCAGCGCTCAAACCAATATTCCGAACGGCAACACGACTTAGTTAATATCGGACCACCTTTAAACTAAACGTATATATAATTATATATTATTTCAGAGGCGACCCGGCTACGCATGATGATAGCTCCTCATCGAATTGGCCGACATCATCATCATCATAGCGCATGGTGGTGGGCCAACTCCTCTAATCGCCGCGTGTTGATTCTAAATGTGGAGGGGTGTAACCGGAGAACGATCGGCACGGTCACGGTGACCGTGTCGATGACCGGGTGACCACGGCGCAGAGAGGGAGAACACACGCGGACTCGCAATTCACGACGAGAGGCGTCGCCGGGGTCCGGGAGCAGACCCACGGGCGCCTGCGGGCCAAGCGAGAGAGATCCCACCACGAGAATTAGGCACGTGCAGATGGACGGACGGACAGACAGATGGGCAGACAGGCGGTCGGACAGACAGACGGTTATACAGTCAGACAGACGGTCAGACGGTCATACAGGCAGACAGATGAATAGACGGCCATACAGACAGTCAGACGGTCATACAGACAGTCAGACAGTCAAACAGACAGACAGACGGTCATACAGAGAGACAGACAGTCAGACAGTCAGACGGTCATACATACAGACAGTCAGACAGACAGACGGGCAGACGGTCAGACAGACAGTCAGACGGTCATACAGAGAGACAGACAGTCAGACAGTCAGACGGTCATACATACAGACAGACGGTCAGACAGACAGACGGGCAGACGGTCATACAGTCAGACGGTCATACAGTCAGATAGTAAGACGGTCATACATACAGACAAACAGTCAGAAGGTCATACAGACAGACAGACGGTCATACAGACAGACAAACAGTCAGACAGACAGACGGTCAGACAGACAGACAGACGGTCATACATACAGATAGTCAGACGGTCAGACAGACAGACAGACGGTCATAGATACAGACAGACAGTCAGACAGTCATACAGACAGACAGTCAGACAGACAGACAGACGGTCATACAGACAGTCAGACGGTCATACAGACAGTCAGACAGTCAGACGGTCATACATAAATACAGTCAGACGGTCATACAGTCAGACAGTCAGACGGTAATACATACAGTCAGACAGCCGGTCATACATACAGACAGACAGTCAGACGGTCATACAGACAGACAGACGATCATACAGACAGTCAGACGGTCATACAGACAGACAGACGGTCAGACGGTCATACAGACAGACAGACGGTCAGACAGACAGTCAGACGGTCATACAGACAGACAGACAGTCAGACGGTCATATAGACAGACAGTCAGACGGTCATACAGACAGACAGACGATCATACAGACAGTCAGACGGTCATACAGACAGACAGACGGTCAGACGGTCATACAGACAGACAGACAGACGGTCAGACAGACAGTCAGACGGTCATACAGACAGACAGACAGTCAGACGGTCATATAGACAGACAGTCAGACGGTCATACAGTCAGACGGTCAGACAGACAGACAGTCAGACGGTCATACAGACAGACAGTCAGACGGTCATACATACAGACAGACAGTCAGACGGTCATGCAGACAGACAGTCAGACAGACAGTCAGACGGTCATACAGACAGACAGACGGTCATACAGACAGACAGTCAGACAGACAGACAGATGGTCATACAGACAGTCAGACGGTCATACAGACAGTCAGACAGTCATACATAAAGACAGACAGTCAGACGGTCATACATACAGACAGACAGTCAGACGGTCAGACAGACAGTCAGACGGTCATACATACAGTCAGACAGCCGGTCATACATACAGACAGACAGTCAGACGGTCATACAGACAGACGGTCATACAGACAGACAGTCAGGCGGTCATACATACAGACAGACAGTCAGACGGTCAGACAGACAGTCATACAGACAGATAGACAGACAGATGAACTGACGGTCAGACAGACAGACAGACAGTCAGACGGTCATACAGACAGTCAGACAGTCAGACGGTCATACATACAGTCAGACAGCCGGTCATACATACAGACAGACAGGCAGACGGTCATACAGACAGACAGACGGTCATACAGACAGACAGTCAGACGGTCATACATACAGACAGACAGTCAGACGGTCATACATACAGACAGACAGTCAGACGGTCAGACAGACAGACAGTCATACAGACAGACAGACAGATGAACAGACGGTCATACAGACAGGCAGACGGTCATGCAGACAGACAGACAGTCAGACGGTCATACAGACAGTCAGACAGTAAGACGGTCATACATACAGAGAGACGGTCAGACGGTCATACAGACAGACAGACGGTCATACAGACAGACAGACGATCAGACGGTCATGCAGACAGTCAGACGTTCATACAGACAGACAGACGGTCATACAGACAGGCAGTCAGACAGACAGACAGATGGTCATACAGACAGTCAGACGGTCATACAGACAGTCAGACAGTCAGACAGTCATACATAAAGACAGACAGTCAGACGGTCATACATACAGACAGACAGTCAGACGGTCAGACAGACAGTCAGACGGTCATACAGACAGACGGTCATACAGACAGACAGTCAGGCGGTCATACATACAGACAGACAGTCAGACAGACAGTCATACAGACAGACAGACAGATGAACTGACGGTCAGACAGACAGACAGACAGTCAGACGGTCATACAGACAGTCAGACAGTCAGACGGTCATACATACAGTCAGACAGCCGGTCATACATACAGACAGGCAGACGGTCATACAGACAGACAGACGGTCATACAGACAGACAGTCAGACGGTCATACATACAGACAGACAGTCAGACGGTCATACATACAGACAGTCAGACGGTCAGACAGACAGACAGTCATACAGACAGACAGACAGATAAACAGAGGGTCATACAGACAGGCAGACGGTCATGCAGACAGACAGACAGTCAGACGGTCATACAGACAGTCAGACAGTAAGACGGTCATATATACAGAGAGACGGTCAGACGGTCATACAGACAGACAGACGGTCATACAGACAGACAGACGATCAGACGGTCATGCAGACAGTCAGACGGTCATACAGACAGTCAGACGGTCAGACGGTCATACAGTCAGTCAGACAGTAAGACGGTCATACATACAGACAGACGGTCAGACGGTCATACAGACAGACGGTCATACAGTCAGACGATCAGACGGTCATACAGACAGACGGTCAGACGGTCATACAGACAGTCAGACGGTCATACAGACAGACAGACGGTCATACAGACAGACAGTCAGACGGTCATACATACAGACAGACAGTCAGACGGTCATACATACAGACAGACAGTCAGACGGTCAGACAGACAGACAGTCATACAGACAGACAGACAGATGAACAGACGGTCATACAGACAGGCAGACGGTCATGCAGACAGACAGACAGTCAGACGGTCATACAGACAGTCAGACAGTAAGACGGTCATACATACAGAGAGACGGTCAGACGGTCATACAGACAGACAGACGGTCATACAGACAGACAGACGATCAGACGGTCATGCAGACAGTCAGACGTTCATACAGACAGACAGACGGTCATACAGACAGGCAGTCAGACAGACAGACAGATGGTCATACAGACAGTCAGACGGTCATACAGACAGTCAGACAGTCAGACAGTCATACATAAAGACAGACAGTCAGACGGTCATACATACAGACAGACAGTCAGACGGTCAGACAGACAGTCAGACGGTCATACAGACAGACGGTCATACAGACAGACAGTCAGGCGGTCATACATACAGACAGACAGTCAGACAGACAGTCATACAGACAGACAGACAGATGAACTGACGGTCAGACAGACAGACAGACAGTCAGACGGTCATACAGACAGTCAGACAGTCAGACGGTCATACATACAGTCAGACAGCCGGTCATACATACAGACAGGCAGACGGTCATACAGACAGACAGACGGTCATACAGACAGACAGTCAGACGGTCATACATACAGACAGACAGTCAGACGGTCATACATACAGACAGTCAGACGGTCAGACAGACAGACAGTCATACAGACAGACAGACAGATAAACAGAGGGTCATACAGACAGGCAGACGGTCATGCAGACAGACAGACAGTCAGACGGTCATACAGACAGTCAGACAGTAAGACGGTCATATATACAGAGAGACGGTCAGACGGTCATACAGACAGACAGACGGTCATACAGACAGACAGACGATCAGACGGTCATGCAGACAGTCAGACGGTCATACAGACAGTCAGACGGTCAGACGGTCATACAGTCAGTCAGACAGTAAGACGGTCATACATACAGACAGACGGTCAGACGGTCATACAGACAGACGGTCATACAGTCAGACGATCAGACGGTCATACAGACAGACGGTCAGACGGTCATACAGACAGTCAGACGGTCATACAGACAGACAGACGGTCATACAGACAGTCAGACGGTCAGACGGTCATACAGACAGTCAGACAGTTATACAGACAGTCAGACAGTAAGACGGTCATACATACAGACAGACGGTCAGACGGTCATACAGACAGACGGTCAGACGGTCATACAGACAGACAGATGGTCAGACGGTCATACAGACAGTCAGACGATCAGACGGTCATACAGACAGACAGACGGTCAGACGGTCATACAGACAGTCAGACGGTCAGACGGTCATACAGACAAATAAACGGTCAGACGGTCATACAGACAGTCAGACGGTCAGACGGTCATACAGACAGACGGTCAGACGGTCATACAGACAGTCAGACGGTCAGACGGTCATACAGACAGACAGATGAACAGACGGTCATACAGACAGACACACAGTCAGACGGTCATACATACAGACAGACAGTCAGACGGTCATACACACAGTCAGACGGGCAGACGGTCATACAGACAGTCAGGCGGTCAGACGGTCAGACAGACAGACAGACGGTCATACAGACAGTTAGACGGTCATACAGACACTCAAACGGTCATACAGACAAACAGACAGTCAGACGGTCATACAGACAGACAGACAGTCAGACAGACAGACAGACGGTCATACAGACAGACACACAGTCAGACGGTCATACAGACAGGCAGACAGACAGTCAGACGGTCATATAGACAGACAGACTGTCTTAGACAGTCAGACGGTCATACAGACAGACCGACAGTCAGACGGTCAGACAGACAGACAGTCAGACGGTCATACAGACAGACAGACAGTCAGACGGTCATACAGACAGACACACAGTCAGACGGTCATACAGACAGACACACAGTCAGACGGTCATACAGACAGACAGTCAGACGGTTATACAGACAGACAGATGAACAGACGGTCATACAGACAGACACACAGTCAGACGGTCATACAGACAGACAGATAAACAGAAGTCATACAGACAGACCGACAGTCAGACGGTCATACAGACAGACCGACAGTCAGACGGTCATACAGACAGTCAGACGGTCATACAGACAGACAGATGAACAGACGGTCATACAGACAGACAGATGAACAGACGGTCACATAGACAGACAGATGAACAGACGGTCATACAGACAGACAGACAGATGAACAGACGGTCATACAGACAGACAGATGAACAGACGGTCATACAGACCGACAGTCAGACGGTCATACAGACCGACAGATGAACAGACGGTCATACAGACAGACAGATGAACAGACGGTCATACAGACAGACGTGCGGACGGCACTGACTCGCCGCCACCGTCGTTCCCAGCTGACGTCAGTGCGTGCACGCGACGCGGGGACTTACGCCTGCGTCGCACGCAACGACATCGGCTCCACGGAGCAGCACGTGGAGGTGGTGGTGGAGGGCCCGGGCGGGGAGGGCCCACCGCTCATCTCCTTGCCGGAGCCCTCGCTCGTCGTCATCGCCGGCGGCACCGCCACGCTGCGCTGCACAGTCACCGGTAGCGCCCGCGCCCACACCGTGCACTACCACACCGTGCACTACCGCACCGTGCATTGCCACACACATCGTGCACTACCACGCCGTGTACTACCACACCGTGTACTACCACACCGTGCACTACCACACACACATCGTGCACTACCGCGCCGTGTACTACCACACCGTGCACTACCACACACACATCGTGCACTACCGCACCGTGTACTACCACGCCGTGTACTACCACACCGTGCACTACCACACACACATCGTGCACTACCACACCGTGCACTACCACACCCGTGTACTACCGCACCAACACCGTGCACTACCACACACTGCACTACCACACCGTGCACTACCACACACACCGTGCACTGCCACACCGTGCACTACCACACACACACCGTGCGCTACCACACACACACCACGCACTACCACACACCGTGCACTACCCCGCCGTGCACTACCACACACACGCCGTGCACTACCACACCGTGCACTACCACACACCGTGCACTACCACACACACACCGGACACTATCACACACACACATCATACACTACCGCACCCACACCGTGCACTACAACACCCACACCGTGCACTACCACACACACCGCGCACTACCGCACTAACACCGTGCACTACCACACACACCGTGCACTACCGCACTAGCACCGTACACTACCACACACACATCGTGCACTACCGCGCACACATCGTGCACTACCACACACACCGTGCACTACCACACCGTGCCATACCACACACACACCGTGCACTACCACACACACTGCACTACCACACCGTGCACTACCACACACACCGTGCACTACCACACCGTGCACTACCACACACACCTTGCACTACCACACACACATCGTGCACTACCACACCGTGTACTACCACACCGTGCACTACCACACCGTGTACTACCACACCGTGCACTACCACACCGTGTACTACCACACCGTGCACTACCACACACACACCGCACTACCACATCGTGCACTACCACACACACACACCGTGCACTACCACACACACCGCGCACTACCACACACACCGTGCACTACCACACACACCGTGCACTACCACACACACTGCACTACCACACACACACCGCGCGATACCGCACTAACACCGTGCACTACCACACCGTGCACTACCACACACACCGTGCACTACCACACACACACCGTGCACTACCACGCACACACACCGTGCACTACCACACACATCGTGCACTACCACACACACACCGTGCACTACCACACACACACACACCGTGCACTACCACACACACACCGTGCACTACCACACACACACACTTCACTACCACATCGTGCACTACCACATCGTGCACTACCACACACACCGTGCACTACCGCACCGTGCACTACCGCACACACACAGTGCACTACCACACACACCGTGCACTACCACACACACACCGTGCACTACCACACACACACCGTGCACTACTACACCGTGCTCTCTCCGTGCGCGCACGCAGGCTCCGGCTCTCCCGTCATCACGTGGTCCAAGCTGCGCTCGCCGTTGCCGTGGCAACACAGCGTGGAGGGCGGCGTGCTGACGATCCCCCACGTGGGGCAGCAGGACAGCGGCGCGTACATCTGCAACGCGACGAGTCGGCATGGCAACGCCGAGGCCTACGTCTCGCTGGAGGTGGAGGGTGCGTGGCGGCGACGCGTGACGTGACCTGACCGTGACCTGACCGTGACCTGACCGTGACCGGCGAGGCACCCACGGGCACGGTGCTCCCGCACGAGTGCACGGAACCCCGCAGAGCCACCTCAGAGTGACCCCGAGCGTGACCCCGAGCGTGACCCCGAGCGTGACCCCGCGCGTGAGGTCACTCGGGGTCACACTCGGGGTCATGCCGCATTTGGTGTTTTTTTATTCGTGAGATGTTTTCGGCCGATTAACGCCGACGAGCCGTCGTGTTTATTATTCACGTGGGAGGAGTACACCCCGCGCATCGCGCGAGAGGGGGAGAAGGGGCAACGCTCGATCCCCCCGCATACAGATGGAATAAACCTCCTCGACGCCCACGGGTAGAAGTGAGTTTCACAGCAACGTCTGCGTGTGGTCATCCACCAACCCTCACCGCTGGCTCCGCAGCGCTGGGCTACAGGCGCCCAGCGCACACACACGGGCACGGCTGGGCAACAGGCGCCCAGCACACACACGGGCACGGCTGGGCAACAGGCGCCCAGCACACACACACACAGGCACGGCTGGGCTACAGGCGCCCAGCGCACACACACGGGCACGGCTGTTAGCGAGCGCCTATTGAAGCCGCCGCCACGAAGTAACACTTTCTTCCCAACTGTGCCCCCCCCCGCCCCCCACCCGCCCCCCCCCCGCCCCCCGCAGTGCCCCCCTACGCGACGTGCTTCCCCGCGCGCGTGGAGGTGCGGGAGGGCGAGCGGCTGCGCGTGCAGTGCGTGGCGCACGGCACGCCGCCCCTGCGGCTGGAGTGGTCCCGCGACGGCGGCCCGCTGGCCCCGCACGCGCGCGCGGGCCGCGACGGCGTGCTGCTCGTGGAGCGGGCCGGCCCCGGCGACGCCGGCGTGTACCGCGTGCGCGTCACGAACCGTGCCGGCGCCGGGGAGGCCTCCGCCACCGTGGTCGTCCGCGGCGGTGAGCGCGGCGGTTCAGCCCCCCCCACCCCGCCCCCGCCCCCACCCCCGCCCCCCCGCCCCCCCGTCCCCGCCCCCGCCCCCACCCCCACCCCCGCCCCCCCACCCCCGCCCCCACCCCCACCCCCACCCCCGCCCCCCACCGGATCCGAGCCGGCCAAACGAGAGGGCGCGCCGGTCGCAATCCCGAGTCGTGGCCACGGAGGAGACCCCCCCCGCGTGCACCACACTCAGACAGCAAAAGGCAAAGGACCCCCGTGTAGCCTTTAACGTATTGTTGGGGCGAGTGCACTGTGACTCACACGCACGTGCAGTGGCACGCACAATAAACAAAGGCAAAGATCCCCCATCCCCCGTGTAGCCTGTAACAGACTGCTGGGGCAAGTGCTGTTGGCGAGCACCTATGAAGGCCCGGCACGGCACACGAGGGGGCGGGTGGCCATCAACCACGCCCAGCCGCCTTTGTCTCCCCAATGCTGATGTTTGCACACCGCACCAGGTACTCATTTGAGGCCGAGTCGACCTAGGGGAGCCCCAGGACCGATTCAGATAGTCGTCACAGGCGTTGGTCGTGAGAGGCAATCGAGCCCGGGTCGCCGGGTTCGTGGCGCAGCGTAGCGCTGACCGCTACACCGCCGCTCCCCGCCGCAGCCACCGCCACGACCACCACGACCGCCACCGGCGTTGTCCGTGAGTGACGCGCGCGTCGCCGTGCGTGGGGCCGCTGACCGCGGGGTTCCATCCCGACCTCTCGCGTGCGCTCCCGCCGTCCCGCACCCCCCGCCTGCGCACAGCCTCGCCCGTCGTCCCGGCGGCCCCGGCGGCCCCGGCGGTGAAGGTGACGCCGAGCGAGGCCGTCAAGGCCCCCGGTTCCGTGGCGGAGTTCTCGTGCCGCGCCGCCGGAGAGCCCGGCCCCGCCGTGGAGTGGACGCGGCGGGGCGGCGCCGCCCTGCCGGCTCGGCACACCGTGTCGCACGGCACGCTCCGGTATGGCGCGCGGGGGTCACGCGCGGGGTCACGCTCGGGGTCATGCACGGGGTCACACGCAAGGTCACTCGGGGTCATACACGGGGTCGCACGCGTAGTTACTCGGGGTCACCGGGGGTCGTACACGGGATTACGCTCGGGGTCACACTCGGGCTCACACACGGGGTCACGTGGGGTCACACTCGGGGTCACGTGGGGTCACACACGGGGTCACACACGGGTCAATTGGAGTCATGACTCATCTGACTCTCACCACACCTCGCGCTCACCGCACTGTGCACACACACACGCGCACACACACACGTGTGTGTGCCGTGCATGTGCCGTGCGTGTGCCGTGTGTGTGCCGTGCGTGTGCCGTGCCAGGCTGGAGGACCTGCGCAAGGAGGACGAGGGGGAGTACGTGTGCCGAGCCCGGAACGCAGGCGGGGAGGGGCACGACTCCGCACGACTCTCCGTGCACGGTGAGGGGCCAGCCTCACCCCACCCTCACCTCCACGCTCACCTCCACGCTCACCTCCACCCATCACCCTTCAGTGCCCTCACGTCCCCTCTGTGTCCCCACCCCCCGGGAACCCGTGCCGGCTTCGCAGTCGCGATTCGCTGACCCCACTTACCCCGACGGCCTGCGTCACTGTGTGTGCGTGTGTGTGCGTGTGGGTGTGTGCGTGTGCGTGTGTGTGCGTATGTGCGTGTGGGTGTGTGTGCGTGTGGGTGTGTGCGTGTGTGTGCGTATGTGCGTGTGGGTGTGTGTGCGTGTGGGTGTGTGCGGGTGTGTGGGGGTGTGTGTGGGTGTGTGGGGGTGTGTGTGGGTGTGTGCGTGTGTGTGGGTGTGTGTGGGTGTGTGGGTGTGTGCGTGTGTGTGCGTGTGTGTGCGTGTGTGTGTGTGCGTGTGGGTGTGTGCGTGTGTGGGTGTGTGCGTGTGGGTGAGCGTGTGTGCGTGTGTGTGCGTGTGGGTGAGCATGTCTGGGTGTGCGCGTGTGGGTGTGCGTGTGTGTGTGTGTGGGTGTGTGCGTTTGTGTGCGTGTGTGCTTGTGGGTGAGCATGTCTGGGTGTGTGCGTGTGGGTGAGCGTGCCTGGGTGTGTGCGTGTGGGTGAGCGTGTGTGCGTGTGTGCGTTTGGGTGAGCGTGTGTGTGTGTGCGTGTGGGTGAGCATGTCTGGGTGTGTGCGTGTCTGGGTGTGTGCGTGTGTGTGCGTGCCTGGGTGTGTGCGTGTGGGTGAGCGTGTGTGCGTGTGTGCGTGTGAGTGAGCATGTCTGGGTGTGTGCGTGTCTGGGTGTGTGCGTGTGTGTGCGTGTCTGGGTGTGCGTGTGGGTGAGCGTGTGTGCATGTGTGCGTGTGGGTGAGCGTGTCTGGGTGTGTGGGGAGCATGTCTGGGTGTGTGCATGTGGGTGAGCGTGTGTGCGTGTGTGTGAGTGTGCCTGGGTGTGTGCGTGTGGGTGAGCGTGTGTGCGTGTGTGCGTGTGGGTGAGCGTGTCTGGGTGTGTGCGTGTGAGCGTGTCTGGGTGTGTGGGTGTGGGTGGGCATGTCTGGGTGTGTGCGTGTGTGTGAGCGTGCCTGGGTGTGTGCGTGTGAGCGTGTCTGGGTGTGTGGGTGAGCGTGTCTGGGTGTGTGGGTGAGCGTGTCTGGGTGTGTGCGTGTGAGCGTGTCTGGGTGTGTGGGTGAGCATGTCTGGGTGTGTGCGTGTGGGTGAGCGTGTGTGCGTGTGTGTGAGTGTGAGCGTGTCTGGGTGTGTGCGTGTGAGCGGCGGCGTAGCGCAGCGCTGCGCTACGAACCTGGCAACCCGAGTTCGATTCCCGCTCACGGACAACACCGCCGGTGACGATTATCTGAACCGGTCCTGGGCCTCCCCTAGGTCGATTCAGCCTCAAATGAGTACCCGGTGCTGTGTGTAAACATCGCCACTGGGGAGACAAAGGCGGCCGGGCGTGGTGCTGGCCACCCACCCCCTCGTGTGCCGTGCCGGCCTTCACAGGTGCTGCTCGTTAACAGCCCCTGCAGTCTGTTACAGGCTACACTTTGTTGCCTTTGTTAGCGGTTAGCTCACGCACCAATAACAGTGGGGAACATTCGAACCGGTCCTGAGCCTACCCCTCGGGTCCACTCAGCCTCAAGTCAGTAATCCGGCCACGGGGCGTAAACATAGTTCATAGTTCATTTAGTTCATAGTTCATTTATGTTGGTATAGCCCTGTGAGCCATTCGGCTCTTGAATCGGGTGCAACCGCAACAAACAAAAAACATGAACAAGAAAACATCTTAAAGTGACTATGTGACTGTGCAAACAGAAAATACAGGAAAAAAATATCAAAATATTCCTGAAATAGCACCGTACGCCAACGCTGTGCGCAAAAATCCCAGTGGGATGCAAGTCAAAATAACAACAACAACCACAAGACAACTAAGATTGAGGCCATCAGTCTAACTCCGTACTACAATAAACAAAAACATGGCACGCTCGGGCCAGGCGAAGGTTTCCCGGAGGGCGCGGGGGCCGCCACCGCGCCGCTAATGCCGCACGACGCGGTTCGCCGGCAGGGGGATCTTCGTCCGCGGCGCTGCCGGTGGTGAGCATCTCGGTGCGCACCGCGGCGCAGACCGTGGCGGTGGGCGCCCGCGTGGAGTTCGACTGCCATGCGCCCGGCGAGCCGCTGCCCGCGGTGCGCTGGGACCGCGTGGACGCGGCGCTGCCCCCGCACGCCGTGCTCGCCGGGGGGCTGCTCGTGCTGGAGACGGCGCGACCCTCGGACGCCGGCATCTACCGCTGCACGGCCACCAACGCCGCCGGCTCCGTGGAGTCGCGCGTGCAGCTCTACGTGCAGGGTACGCGCGCGCGTGTGAGCGTGAGTGTGTGAGTGAGCGTGTGAGCGTGAGTGTGGGCGTGAGTCTGCGTGTGTACGTGAGTCTGTGTGTACGTGTGCGTGAGTCTGTGTGTGTACGTGTGCGTGAGTCTGTGTGTGTACGTGTGCGTGAGTCTGTGTGTGTACGTGTGCGTGAGTCTGTGTGTAGGTGTGCGTGAGTCTGTGTGTAGGTGTGCGTGAGTCTGTGTGTGTATGTGTGCGTGAGTCTGTGTGTGTACGTGTGCGTGAGTCTGTGTGTACGCGTGCGTCAGTCTGCGTGTGTACGTGTGCGTGAGTCTGTGTGTGTACGTGTGCGTGAGTCTGTGTGTAGGTGTGCGTGAGTCTGTGTGTGTACGTGTGCGTGAGTCTGTGTGTAGGTGTGCGTGAGTCTGTGTGTGTACGTGTGCGTGAGTCTGTGTGTAGGTGTGCGTGAGTCTGTGTGTGTACGTGTGCGTGAGTCTGTGTGTACGTGTGCGTGAGTCTGTGTGTAGGTGTGCGTGAGTCTGTGTGTGTACGTGAGTCTGTGTGTAGGTGTGCGTGAGTCTGTGTGTAGGTGTGCGTGAGTCTGTGTGTACGTGTGTGTGAGTCTGTGTGTGTACGTGTGCGTGAGTCTGCGTGTACGTGTGCGTGAGTCTGTGTGTACGTGTGTGTGTCTGTGTGTGTACGTGTGCGTGAGTCTGCGTGTGTACGCGTGCATGAGTCTGTGTGTACGTGTGGTGAGTCTGTGTGTATGCGTGCATCAGTCAGTGTGTACGTGTGTGTGAGTCTGTGTGTACGTGTGGTGAGTCTGTGTGTACGCGTGCATCAGTCTGTGTGTACGCGTGCGTGAGTCTGCGTGTACGTGTGGTGAGTCTGTGTGTACGCGTGCATCAGTCTGTGTGTACGCGTGCGTGAGTCTGTGTACGTGTGCATCAGTCTGCGTGTACGCGTTCGTCAGTCTGTGTGTACGCGTGCATCAGTGTGCGTGTACGTGTGCGTGAATCTGTGTGTACGCGTGCATCAGTCTGCGTGTACGCGTGCGTCGATTTCCCCGCACGATCAACGCCGGTGATGATTGTCTGAACCGGTCCTGTGCCCGCCCTAGGTCGACTCAGCCTCAAATGAGTACCTGGTGCGGTGTGTAGTCAATCATCGCCACTGGGGAGACAAAGGTGGCCGGGCGTGGTGCTGGCCACCCACCCCCTCGTGTGCCGTGCCGGCCTTCATAGGTGCTGCTCGCTAACAGCACTTGCCCTGACAGTCCATGAAGGCGACGCGGGGAATCTTTGTCTCCGTGTGTACAGTGGAGCCCCAGATCTCGGTGATGCCGAGATCACGTGTGATAGCGCCGGGAGGGACGGCGTCGTTCACGTGCCACGCGGCCGGACTGCCAGCGCCACAACTCTCCTGGAACAAGGTCCCCTCTCACCCCCTCAGCACGGTCCCCTCTCACCCCCTCAGCACCGCCCCCTCTCATCTCCTCAGCACCGCCCCCTCTCACCCCCTCAGCACCGTCCCCTCTCACCCCCTCAGCACCGCCCCCTCTCACCCCCTCAGCACCGCCCCCTCTCACCCCCTCAGCACCGTCCCCTCTCACCCCCTCAGCACCGCCCCCTCTCACCCCCTCAGCACCGCCCCCTCTCACCCCCTCAGCACCACCCCCTCTCACCCCCTCAGCACCGTCCCCTCTCACCCCCTCAGCACCGCCCCCTCTCACCCCCTCAGCACGGTCCCCTCTCACCCCCTCAGCACCGCCCCCTCTCATCTCCTCAGCACCGCCCCCTCTCACCCCCTCAGCACCGTCCCCTCTCACCCCCTCAGCACCGCCCCCTCTCACCCCCTCAGCACCGCCCCCTCTCACCCCCTCAGCACCGTCCCCTCTCACCCCCTCAGCACCGCCCCCTCTCACCCCCTCAGCACCGCCCCCTCTCACCCCCTCAGCACCACCCCCTCTCACCCCCTCAGCACCGTCCCCTCTCACCCCCTCAGCACCGCCCCCTCTCACCCCCTCAGCACCGTCCCCTCTCACCCCCTCAGCACCGCCCCCTCTCACCCCCTCAGCACCGTCCCCTCTCACCCCCTCAGCACCGCCCCCTCTCACCCCCTCAGCACCGCCCCCTCTCACCCCCTCAGCACCGTCCCCTCTCACCCCCTCAGCACCGCCCCCTCTCACCCCCTCAGCACCGCCCCCTCTCACCCCCTCAGCACCGCCCCCTCTCACCCCCTCAGCACCGTCCCCTCTCACCCCCTCAGCACCGCCCCCTCTCACCCCCTCAGCACCGTCCCCTCTCACCCCCTCAGCACCGCCCCCTCTCACCCCCTCAGCACCGCCCCCTCTCACCCCCTCAGCACCGCCCCCTCTTACCCCCTCAGCACCGCCCCCCTCGTGTCTCCACGTGTTCCCGTGCGCCCCTCCCCACCCAACCTCACCTCGTGTCCCCCGATGTCTCTCCCCCCCCCCCCCACCGTGCAGGTGGACGGGCCGCCCCCGAGCGACTTCTCGGTGGAGCGCGGCGTGCTGACGATCCGCCACGTGGGGCGTGACGACGGCGGCACCTACGCCTGCCGCGGGGACAACGGCCGCGGCGCCACCGTGGCGCAGGCCGTGCTCGTCGTGCGCGGTGCGGCCCCCGGGGGGTCGGGGGTCACGGGGGTCGGGGGTCACGGGGGGGTCGTGGGGCGGGTTCGAGGTCGGCAGCGAAGGCTGCCAGGGGTGGTGGGGTGGGGTCGGGGCCCGCGATTGGCGAGGCCGGCGCGGAGCTGGGCCGCGGGTGGCAGAGGGGCCGGGCGGGCCCCTCCGTGGGCAGGGCCAGAGGGGGCCCTGGAGCTGCCCGCGTGGTTCATGGGGGGATGGTGGCGGGGTGGATCTATGCACGTGGTGTGTTTGGGTCACCAGCGACGACGATCTGAACCGGTCCTGCGTCTCTCCTAGGTCAACTCATTCTGCAATGAGTACCTGATGCGGAGTGTAAACATCACCGCTGGGGAGACAAAGGCGGCCGGGCCTGGTGCCCGCTACCCACCCCCTCGTGCGGCGTGCCGGCCTTTATAAGTGCTCGCGAGCAGCACTTGCCCCAACAGCCTGTTGAAGACTACACGGGGGATGGGGGATCTTTGCCTTTTGTTTATTGTACCTTTGTATGCCACGCACTCGGCCACCCGAGTTCGATTCCCACTCGCGACCAACAATGGTTACGATGATCTGAACCGGTCCTGGGACTCCACTAGGTGGATTCAGCCTCATATGAGCGCCTGGTACTACGTGTAAACATTAGCGCTGGGGAGACAAAGGCGGCCGGGCGTGGCGCCGGCCACCCACCTGCTCGTGCGGCGTGCCGGCCTTCATAGATGCTACTCGCTTACAGCACTTGTCCGGGCTACACGGGGGATCTTTGTCTGTGTGTGTGTGTGTGTAGAGGTTCTCCGTCCGTACTTCCCCCCGGGAGCCGGAGCCTACGTGAGTCTCCCCGCCATGAAGGGCGCCTACAAGCGCTTCGAGGCCAGGGTCACGTTCCGGCCAGACACAGCCGATGGTGAGAGGAGCCGGAGGCTCACGGACGCACGCACGCACGCGCGCACGCATACACACGCACACACGCATGCACGCACTTACGCACGCGCACGCATTTACGCACGCACACATATACACACGCACACACGCATGCACGCATTTACGCACGCACACATACACACGCACACATACACACGCATGCGTACAGACGCATGCATGCACTTACGCACGCACACACATACACACGCACAAACGCATGCACGCACTTACGCACGCACACACATACACACGCATGCGCACAAACGCATGCACGCACTTACGCACGCACACACATACACACGCATGCACGCACTTACGCACGCACACACACACACGCATGCACGCACGCGCACACATGCATACGCACACATATGCACACGCACACATATACGCACACACGCACACATATATACACGCACGTACATACACACGCACGCACACGCACGCACACGCATGCGCACACGCACGCACACGCGTGCGTGCCCCCCCCCACGATGTCTCTGATGCCCCCTCCCTTGTGCTACCCTCCTCCCCTCTGTCTCCTGCTCCTCCTCACCTCCTCCTCACCTCCTCCTTCACCTCCTCCTTCGCCTCCTCCTTGTGCTACTCTCCTCCCGTCTTCTCCCTGCTCATCCTCCAGCTTTGATTTTCTTCCACGGTGAGTGCGTTCCACGGTCCTTGGCTCCGTTCCCTGCTCCTTCAATGCCTTCCCTGGTTCTCGAGTCCATTCCCCAGTTCTTGTTCGAGACCGCTTTCCGGCCCTTGATTCCGAGCCCCCGGTTCTCGGTTCTATTCCCGGACACCGCGATGGTGCCACCACTCAGCCGCCCCTTCAATCGCGATGCTCCTCGCTGTCACAACACTCGTCGCAATAGCAACGCTCTCGCACGCGCGCGCGCGCGCGTGTGTGTGAGAGGTCAGTGTGAGTTAGCGAGCACCTATGAAGGCCGGAAGCGGCAGTGTAGCGGTTGCGTCACGAACCTGGCGACGCAGGTTCGATTCCCGCTCACGGGCAACACCGGTGACGATTGTCTGAACCGGTCCCCGGGCCTCCCCTAGGTCGACTCAGTCTCAAATTACCACCTGGTGCGGTGTGTAAACATCGCCACTAGGGAGACAAAGGCGGTCGGGCGTGGTGCTGGCCACCCATCCCCTCTTGGGCCGTGCCTGCCTTTACAGGTGCTCGCTAACAGCACTTGCCCCTACAGTCTGTTACAGGCTAAACGCGGGACAAGTCTTTCCAGATCTGGACACATTCCCATCAGTGAGCTCCTCCGGCAGGCTGCATTGGCTGGGTCATGTAACGCGCATCCCCAGGCACAGCTTGTCCAAACAGCTTCTGTTTGGCCAGATAGAAAGGGCTAAATGGGCACAACACGGATGGGCTGGAGAAGAGATGGAGTGATGTGGACTTGCCGATGACTGGTACCAGCGGTGTCAAAATCGGCCTCTGTGGAAGAGGCTCGTGAAGGACGCTACTGGGCAGTTGGAGGCAGTCGCCCTCCACCAACATCGGAGGGCAGAGGAGCGACGCTCACAACAACAGCTGGTATATCTGGCAGCCATCTCAGTCAGTGAACCCATGACACCTGCTGGGTCTGTCCCATGACCCCCCTGCCAGCGAGCCTCTGACACTTCACGTGGCCTCAATGTGCACCTAGCCTGGCACAGGCGCCGTGGTGACGTCACCGCCACTTGGTGGCGAATGCCGGCCGCTGTTGTTGTTGTGCAAGCATACCAGAGGCGCGTCGGTGAAGCGGTGCCGCGCGGTGTCGGCTTGAGGCCCGGTGCACAGGACTTAAAGGGGGGTGGGGGGCCCGGAGGGTCCCTGTCTAACCTCCTTCCCCTCCGTAGCCCGGCACCTGGGCCCCCCCCAAACCAACGGGCCCCAGCGCGCAGTTGCACCGCCTGCACACCGGCACCAGGGCGGCTACCTACAATTACTACACACGCGGGGATTGTTGTGTTGTCGTTGTTCTTGTTCCGTCCAGGTTTGGTGCTCTACAATGGGCAGAAGCAGGGCAGCGGCGTGGACTTCCTCTCGTTCGGCCTGGTCGGGGGGCGGCCCGAGTTCAGGTGACCCCTCGCGCCCCCCAACCCCAACGCTGACTCCGGCCACGACCGCACCCAACCACTCCAGCCACGACCTGAACCGCGAACTCGCGCGTCTTGTCACACCACGACCCTCGACTCGAGCCCGGCGTGCACGCCTCCACAGAGCTCACCGCGACCGCAACGCCGGCCCACGGCACGGGCCTCGCCGCAACCACGGGCGTGCCGCGGTGATAACCCCCCCCCCGGCCGCAACGGCGCCGCAAGCACGGTCACGGCAGCACCGGCCCGAACCACAACCCACACCCCGGCCACAACGACAGCCAAAGAGAAGTCGTCTCAGTCAGTCGACCCGTGGCACCTGTTGGGTCTGCGCCGTGACCTCCTGCCGGCGGGCGTTCGATGCTTCGCGCGGCCTTCACGTGCACGTAGCCTGGCACAAGGGTCGTGGTGACGTCACCACCACTTAGTGGCGAATGGCGGCTGTTGTTGTTGCTGTGTCTGCGTCTGAACCTGCGCCTGTGTCTGCGTGTGTCTGCGTCTGCGCATGTGTCTGTGTCTGCGCGTGTGTCTCTGTCTGTGTCTGCGTGTGTGTCTGCGTGTGTGTCTGCGTGTGTGTCTGCGTCTTTGCCTGCGCGTGTGTCTGTGTCTTCGTGTGTGTCTGCGCGCGCGTCTGCGTGCGTGTCTTTGTAGGTTTGACGTGGGCTCAGGCATGGCGGTGATCCGCTACCCGATGCCTCTGGAGCTGGGCGAGTACCACACGGTGACGCTGAGGCGCAACCTCACCGAGGGGTCGCTCACCGTCAACAACGAGGCGCCCGTCGTCGGATCATCGCAGGTGCGTGGCGGTGACGGAGAGACGGCGGCGGTGACGGAGAGACGGCGGCGGTGACGGAGAGACGGTGGCGGTGGCGGAGAGACGGTGGCGGTGGCGGTGGATGCGTGGTGGTGGAGGAATGGCGGAGGGATGGAGGGATGGTGATGTAGAGATGATGGAGGGTTTCCTGTACCGTTGTGGGAGTGTGTGCGGCTTCGTGTAAGAGGAGCGGTGAGAGACAAAGGCGGCCGGGCGTGGTGCTGGCAAACCCCCCGCCGCCTCGGGTGCCACAGCGCCGGCCTTCGTAGGCGCTGCTCTCTAACAGCGCTTGCCCCAACAGTCCGGTAAGGCTACACGGGGGACCTTTGTCCTCGTGTGCGCAGGGCAAGTTCCAGGGCTTGGATCTGAACGAGGAGATGTACGTCGGCGGCGTCCCCAGCTTCAGCCGCGTCACGCGCATCACCGGAATCAAGACCGGATTCACCGGTGAGTTGGGTGGGGGGGGGCTGGAGGGTGGGCGGAGGGGCTGGGGGAGAGGGGCGCGGGGTGGCGGGCGAGCGAGTGTTTGGACGAGCGAGCGAGTGTTTGGACGAGCGAGCGAGTGTTTGGACGAGCGGGCGAGCGAGTGTGTGGATGGGCGGGCGGGCGTCCCAGCGGGTGGAGGGGGGGCGGTGTGAGTCGGTGAGCGGTCAGCGTGCGTGTGAGTGGTTGAGCTCGCGAGTGTGTGTGTGTGTGTCCCGTGCGAGTGTGTGTCCCGTGCGAGTGTGTGTGTGTGTCGCGTGTGTGTGTCGCGTGTGTGTAACGCACGTGTGTGTCCCCCGTGCGAGTGTGTGTGTGTGTCGCGTGTGTGTGTGTAACGCACGTGTGTGTCCCCCGTGCGAGTGTGTGTGTCGCGTGTGTGTGTGTGTATATAACGCACGCGTGTGTCCCGTGCGTGCGTGCAGGCTGCGTGCGTGAGATGGAGCTTCAGGGCGAGCAGGTGAACTTCCTGACGCAGCCGATCAAGTCGGTGGCCGTGCGGGACTGCCCCACCTGCCAGGACGGCCCGTGCCAGGTGGAACAACAACAACAACACAACAACACAACACACAACACAACAACACAGCAACAACACAACAACACAATATCAACAACACACAAAAGACAATAACAGCGACACTACAACAACAACAACAACCCAAAAACAACGACAACAAGAAGCACCAACTGATTGGCGGTGACGTCACCAGGGCGCTCGTGCCAGGCTAGGTGCCCACGTTGACCCCAGGCGTTGCGGGTTGGAACCCACCGAGGTGAAGCGGCCACTGAGAGTGTCCACGCCCAGAGCGAAGGCTGCTTGGCTGATGGGATGTGTCAAATGTGCTTTGCGTGTAGGGACCGATATGTGAGGGTGCGGGGGGGGGGAGGATCGTCTTCTTCGTGATTTTGGTCCCTGTGTTGATCGCGAGTGATTGTGGTCATCATACCAGAGTCACGCTGCTCGCAGCCGATGATGGTGATGATGAGGACGTCGATGACGATGCCGGTAATGCTGCTGCTGCTGCTGCTGGTGGCGGCGTTCACGAGAAGGCAGGCAGCGGCACTGGCATGCCGATGACGACGCCGGCGACGGTGGTGACGATCGGTGTCGGCGGTGATAACGAGGAAAGTCGGGCGTGTCTGTCTGGCCTCAGAACGAGGGCGTGTGCCACCCGTCGGAGGAGGGAGGCTACGAGTGTGAGTGCCCGCCGGGCTACACGGGCACCAACTGCGAGCTACCGGTGGCCTCGTCGTGCCACCCAGGTATGCGCGGTCACGCGTCACCCGCACACGGACAAAGATCCCCCGCGTAGCCTTTGGCAGGCTGTTCGGGGGCAAGTGCTGTTGGCGAGTAGCGCCTGTGAAGGCCAGCACGGCGCACGAGGGGGTGGGTGGCCAGCACCGCGTCAGGCCGCCTTTGTCTCCCCGGTGCGGATGTTTACACAGCGTGCCGGGCGCTCGTTTAAGGGTGAATCCCCCGAGGGAAGGCACAGGAGTGGTTCGCAGTCACCACCGCCGGTCGCTGCGCAGTGCTCTCACCGAGACACTGTCGCTCCACCCATACATACAGAGACAAAGGTAGCCTGTACATCAAGGCCACACGCCCACCCCCCCCCCCCACCTCACTGACCGCCCCCCCCCCCCCACGCCCCACGCCCCCCCACCCCAGGCTCGTGCTCCGACGACGCGACGTGCGTGAGCAGCGAGGAGGGGCCCGGCTTCACCTGCCGCTGCCACCTGGGCAAGTCTGGGGAGACCTGCATGCAAGGTGGCACACTTGGCTCACACGTCACGTGGCACACGTCACATGACACGGATGGAAGATGCCACATGGCACACTTGGCACACGTTACGTGGCACACTTGGCTCACACGTCACTTGGCACAGTTGGCACACGTCACGTGGCACACGTGGCAGCTGGCACAGGGCACCAGAGATGGCTAACGTTGCTCCGCAGCCTTCACTGTGAAGGCCACACGTACAGATGCTTTGACGTGACCCCTCTCTGTGACCCCGCGACCCCTCTCTGTGACCCCGCGACCCCTCTCTGTGACCCCGCGACCCCTCTCTGCGACCCCGCAACCTCTCTCGGCGACCCCCCGCCGCCGCCGCCGCAGGGGAGCTGATCACGGTGCCGTCGTTCTCGGGCGCGTCGTTCGTGTCGCTGCCGCCGCTGAGCAACGTGCAGAAGCAGCTGACGCTCTCGCTGGAGTTCCGCCCGCTGCAGCTCGACGGGCTGCTGCTCTACAGCGGAGCGCGGCGCGGCATCCACGACGACTTCGTGTCCGTGGCGCTCGCGAACGGACACGCCGAGCTGCGCTACCACCTGGGTTCCGGTACGGGGGGTCGGGGGGTGGGGGGGGTGGGGGGGGTGGGGGGGGGCTACCCGTGGCAGCGGGGAGACGGGGGGGGGGCGCAGCCATCGCGTGCGGAGTTGTCGTACGTACGTGGGGCTCCTTCCGCGCCGGACGTGGCCGACACTTCGCCTCCTGTGTTGGGCGCGGGCAGGCACGGCGGTGCTGCGCAGCCCCGAGCGGGTGCAGGTGGGCCGCTGGCACCGGCTCGCGGCGGAGCGCGTGGAGCGCGAGGGCTGGCTCCGGCTGGACGAGGGCCGCCAGGTGAGCGCTCGCTCCCCTGGGCGCTCCCAGGGGCTCAACCTGCGCTCGCCCCTCTACCTGGGCGGGGTGCCGTCTGGCGGGACGCTGCACGCGCACGCAAACGTCTCCGGCGGCCTGCACGGGTGCATCGCGGAGGTGGGTGGGGCGCACGCGCGCGGGGAAATGGGAGAAACAGGAGGTAGCGCGGGGAGACGCGGGGAGACGCGGGGAGACGCGGGGAGACGCGGGGAGACGCGGGGAGACGCGGGGAGACGCGGGGAGACGCGGGGAGACGCGGGGAGATGTGGGGAGACGCATGGAGACATGGGCATGGACGGAAAAATGCAGGGAGCTGCTACGGAGAACTACTGGGAAGCACGGCGGGACATGAGGTTCTAGCGCACTACGTTCTCCTCCAAACAAACAAAGACAGGCGTCCCCCATATAGCCTAGACACACACACACACGTCCACCCCTCCGCCCCCACCCCCATGCGTGCGTCTCCCCCGCCCCCCGCCCACCCCCAGGTGCTGGTGAACGGGAAGCGCCTGGACGTGAGCTACTCGTTTGTGGCGTCGCGCGCCGTCGAGCCGTGCCGCGGCGGCGGCGCCGCCAGCGCGTGCGACCACCGCAATCCATGCCGCCACGGGGGCTCGTGCGTGCCGCTCGGGGAGTACGAGGTGCAGTGCGTCTGCACCGACGGATACCAGGGTAGGAGCGCCGCCGCCATCGCCACCACCGCCACCACCGCCACCACCGCCACCACCGCCACCACCGCCGCCACCACCGCCACCACCGCCACCACCGCCGCCACCGCCGCCACCGCCACCACCACCGCCACAACCACCACTACCGCCGCGATGTCGCACGGCGCCGGGGGTTGCTCCGCCAGGTGCAGCGCGACTGCTGCTGCTGCCATCCCTGTGCCGTCGTGGTCACGTGTTCCCCGTGGTCCCCAAGCCCCATTGTGTTCATCTGCCCATGTCTCCTTGTCCCCGTGACCCCGCGACCCCGTGACCCCGCGACCCCCAGGCGAGCGCTGTGAGGAGCGGCGGAGCGGCTGCTCCCGCGCCGTGGGCTGCATGAACGGCGGCACGTGCGTGGGCACGCGCTGCGTGTGCCCCATGGGTTACCACGGCGATGACTGTCACCACGGTAACCGTCTCCACCTCCCCACCGTCGCCGCACAGCACCGCTCCCTTTGGCTCATCCCCGTGCCACTCCCCGAGTCGGTGTGGCCAACTCCCCACGCGAGTCACCCACATCACCCTCCCCCCCCCGCCTGCTCTCCGTGGCGTGGCCGGGCTCTGTACGTCTGGAGTAGAGTAGAACCCCTGTGGATCAGCCACCCCCCAAGGTGTGGCCGGAACCTCGCCCGTGACCCCCGCCCTCTGTTCCCCCCACCCCCCACAGCGTCGGTGATCCAACATGCGGCCAGCTTCGCGGGCGACGGGTACATCGCCCTGCCGGAGAAGATGTTTGTGAGGAGGTAATCAGTCTGTCCATCCGTGGGTAACGTGGGGTCACGGCAACTCTGGCAGAGTTGAACCTTGCCGTGGCTCGCCCCCCCCTACGGGAACCCGGACGCGTTGGTCAAAGCGTCTGGGCGGTTACAGCGACGCTGAGCGCGTAAGCCTTGCCGGCCACCGTGATGACATCACGCCCCGCCTCCCTTCCCCGTGACGTCGTTGCATGTGACGTCATCTCACGACGTCACCACACGGCGTGCCCTGTGGCGAGATGTTAACGACCTCGCCTGGTGTGCAGGAGGTCGTGGGTTCGATCCCGACCCTGACGTCTGCTGCTGTATATTTGGAGTTTGCGTGTCTCTCTCATCATCATCATCACGGTGGCTAGGAGATGTTAACTACCTCGCCTAGTGTGCAGGAGGTCGAGGGTTCGATCCCGACCCTGACGCCTGCTGCTGCTGCTGTATATTTGGAGTTTGCGGTGTCTCTCTCTCCCCGTGGTCACGTGGATTTTCCTCCGGGTCCTCAGTTTTTCCCCCTCCACATTTATAATCATGCGTTTGGCTGCTAATCATCCCCACGTGATGATTCGCCACTTTGTTGAGCTATCATTTGTGGCCAGGTCGCTTCTGCAAAAGAGCTATACAGCTCATTGGGCCTCACCTGCTAAAATAAAATGTAGTTTAAATTTAGTTTAGTGTACCCAATGGCAGCGGTGGTCCAGCGGTTAGCGCTCTGCGCTATGAACCCGGCGACCAAAGTTCGATTGCCGCTCGCAGCCGCCAACAGCAGTGACGACTATCTGAGCCGGTCTGGGGCCTCCCCTAGGTCGACTCAGCCTCATATGAGTAGCTGGTGCGGTGTGTAAACATCGCCACTGCGGCCGCGCGTGGTGCTGGCCACCTACCCCCTTGTGTGCCGTGCCGGCCTTCATAGGTGCCACTCACTAACCGCACTTGCCCGAACAGTCTGTTAAGACTACACGGTGCACCTTTGTCTTTGTGTGTGGCCTCAGCATGCACAAACACCCGGAGACCATGCAGCTGGAGGTGAAGACGCTCTCCCCGGAGGGGCTGCTCGTCTGGCAGGGAGTGGTGAGTGCCGACAGTACACCATCACCCTCCTCACCTCTCACCTCACCTCCCGCTCTCACTCACATCACGCATATCACCTCCGCCTCTTCTCTCTCCACCTCATCCTCTGTCATATGACTCCATCGCACGGCTCTCTCCCTCGCACGGCCCTCTCATGGCTCTCTCACCTCGCCCACACCGCTCCCACACCGCGCCCGCCACACCAGCGCTTGCCACGGACCGCTGCTGGCGCTCGGTTGCCGCTTGCCGCTTGCCCCGCCCGCGCCGCTTGCCCGCGCCGCCCGCGCTGCGTGCATGCGAGCTCAGCCGCGTCGTGCGCTCACTCTGCCGCTTGCTCCCCGCCCTGCCCGCCCGCCGCTCTGCCCTTTCACCTCTCACCTCTAGGCAGCAAACGAGGTCGGGGAACGCACGCGGCTCGCCAAGCGCGAGGTAACACCGCCCACCACCCTCCCCCCGCTCCAACCCCCTTGAACCCTAACTCAGGAAGAACTCTCACCCCCTAACCGGCGGCCGCTAATCCTGAAGCACTCTGAGCCCTAACCCCGCAGCCTCAGAGACACGAAGCTGCGTAACCCCTGACTCTTAACCCTTGACCCCATACCCAGAAAACACCAAATGCTGACCTCTGAATTGGGAAGCACTCTAACCTCTGACCCCTAACCCCTGACCACTAACCCGGGAAGTGTTCTAAACCCTGACCATGAACTTTTAGAGCATGTATAATCCCTAACCTTTAACCCCTGATCCCTAAACCAGGAATTTCGGAAACCCTTAACACTTACAATTTGACCTCTTACCCAGGACGTACTTTATAACTCCTAGCCTCGGGAGCAATCGAACGTTAAATCCCGAAGCACCATGAATGGTAACCCCCAATCTCTAACCCTGAACTCCTGACGTCTCACTCAATACCGTGTGCGTGCGTGTGTGTATGTGTGTGCGTGAGCGTGCGTGTGTGCGCATGTGCGAACGCGTGGCTGCGTGCGCGCATGTACGTGTGGGTGTGCACGTGTGTGTCCGTGTGTACGTGCGTGCACGGTCATGTGTGCATGTTTGTGTGCGCGTATGCACGTGTGCGTGTGTGTGCGCGTGTGCGTGTGTGCAGGAGGCAGGAGAGAACGGCAAGGGGAAGGACTTTGTGAGTCTTGGCCTCAGGGACGGACGCCTGGTGTTCAGGTAAATAATCAGCGCGTCCCCGCTCGCTCAACGCCCGTGACGTCAGCGGCGTGGCTCGGTTTGTGCGGTGGAAAAACGGTCCCGTACCGGCGCGGCCCAGCCCCGGTGCAGTTGCGCGGTGGAGAATTGGGTTTATGTTGTCGGCACGGTGGCACGCGTGGTGGCGCGGCGTTCGTGTGTGCGTGTGTGTGTGTGTGCGTGTGTGTGGGGAGCGGTAGTATAGTGATTAGCCCGCTGCGCTACAAACCTGGCGACCCAAGTTCGATTCCCGCTCATGGCAACCACCAGTGACGATTATTTGATCGGGGGATCTTTGTCTTTGTTTTGTCCACAGCTACCAGCTGGGCAGCGGAGAGGCGAGCATCACGTCACGAACGAAGATCAACGATGGGCGGTGGCACAACGTGACGGCCGTGAGGTTAGACCCACACCACCACCACCCACACCACCACCCACACGTCCATGTCACCCACACCGCCACCACCACCACCACTCACACCGCCACCCACACGTCCATGTCACCCACACCGCCACCACCACCGCCACCCACACCACAACCCACACGTCCATGTCACCCACACCGCCACCACCACCGCCACCCACACCACAACCCACACGTCCATGTCACCCACAACGCCACCACCACCGCCACCCACACCACCACCCACACGTCCATGTCACCCACACCGCCACCACCACCGCCACCTACACCACAACCCACACGTCCATGTCACCCACACCGCCACCACCACCGCCACCCACACCACAACCCACACGTCCATGTCACCCACACCGTATGTTGAACTTCTTTTGCACCGTACGTAGCCAACCGCGTTAATCGGAAGTGCGGGGAAGGACAACAAACTTGCCACAAAAATCAGTTCTCAAGAAGTGAGTTTGTCAATCTAGATGATGATGATTTAAACGTGCACACAGCTCCCAGTGGCTTCCTAATATCTGAAGGAAGAGCGTTCCAGACGGCCGCAGAAGCGCATCTGAAAGCGCCGCGCGATGCGGTGACCACCGTCTTTGTTCGATGGTTCGCCAGAAGCCGCTGCTGCGAGGATGACCGGAGTGTCACGTGATGATGGTTTAAGCTTCTTGACGAGATCAGCGGAGGTACTGTGGGTCATTTGTGGCGAGCGCTTGGTGTGTAACGAGTGCCACCAATGCCACCCACACCAAACCCCACACGTCCACGTGACCACCACCGCTACCATCACCCACACCACCATCACAGCCATCATCATCATCACCACCACCACCGACATCACCCCACATCACCGCCATCAGTACCATCACTCATACCACCATCACAACCATCATCATCACCATCACGTGGTAAATATCTCAATTTGCCCCGTGCCTCCGCTAGGTCAACTCAGCCTCAAATGAGTACGCGGTGCGGTGTGTAAACATCGCCACTGGGAAGACAAAGGCGGCCGGGCGTGGAGCCGGCCTTCATAGGTGCTGCTCGCTAACAGCACTTGCCCCAACAGTCTATGGAAGCCTACACGGGGGACCTTTGTCTTTGTCTGTGCGGCAGGGAGGGCCGTCTGGGCTGGCTGCGCGTCGACCACGGCGCCCCCGTGCGGGGGCAGTCGGGCGGCACGATGCTCAAGGCCGACGTCAAGGGCAGCGTCTTCCTGGGTAAACCCACAGCTGCTGCCCCTCTCACCACTGCTGCCCCTCTCACCACTGCCGCTGTCACCACCCCCCCCCCCCCTTTTTAAGTCTACATGGGGGATTTTTACCTTTGTCTTTGTCCGTGTGTGTCGGGTGGTGGTGTGGGGGTGGTGTGGGTGGTGGTGTGTGGGTGGTGTGGTGGTGGTGGTGGTGTGGTGGTGGTGTCGTGGTGGTGGTGTGGGGGTGGTGGTGGTGTGGTGGTGGTGGTGTCGTGGTGGTGGTGTGGGTGGTGGTGTCGTGGTGGTGGTGGTGTGGGGGTGGTGGTGGTGGTGGTGTCGTGGTGGTGGTGTGGGGGTGGTGTGGTGGTGGTGTGGGTGGTGGTGGTGGTGGTGTGGTGGTGGTGGTGTCGTGGTGGTGGTGTGGGTGGTGGTGTCGTGGTGGTGGTGTGGGGGTGGTGTGATGGTGGTGTGGGTGGTGGTGGTGGTGGTGGTGTCGTGGTGGTGGGGGTGGTGTGGCAGGAGGTGCCCCGGACACGGAGACCCTCACGGGGGGCCACTTCTCGTCGGGGCTCCGCGGCTGCATGAGGAACGTCGTCCTCGCCAACGAGGCCGTGGCGGGGGGGGGCGCCCCCCCACACCGCGGCCCCCGGCCCCCCATCGACCTGGCTGTGCACGCGGAGGGAGGCCTCAACGCGGTGGCGTGCGACGACGAATGAGCGCCCGCCCGCCCGCCCGCCCTGGCAACCCTCCACCGCCACACCGGGGCACACCCCGGCCACAACTTCCCACGCACGCACGCGCAGTCGGCAATGCCCTACCCACACACTCACGCGGCCGACCACGCACGCCGCCGTCGCACCGAGCGACACTCCCAGAGTCACCGACGTACACCGGGCACGCGAGCGTCACCCCAACCGGCCGCGCCCAACGCATTTGGGGTCTACTCCAGGCAAGGGAGCGGCCACGCACGCAAGCACGGTCCGGTTGAAGCCTCCCGCGCTGGGGCAAGTGCTGTTAGCGAGCGCCTGTGAAGGCCGGCACATCGCATGCATGGAGGTGGGTGGCCAGCACCACGCCCGGCCGCCTTTGTCTGCCCAGTGCCGATGCTTTTACGCACCGCACCAGCGACTCATTTCAGGCTGAGGCCTACCTAGGGCAGGCCCAGGGACCGGTTTAAACATTCGCCACCATCAATTGGTCGTGAGCCGAGATCGAAGTGGCCGTGTTTGTGACCCAGCGCGATAACCAGCTACACTTCCGCAGAACAAACACACGCGGACACCCAGTGGCACGGTCATACCGTGACACACACACGCACACACCCAGAGGACGGGTGACAACAGCAGTAACACGAATTATGAGAGCCATGAGCGTACACGCTCCACTTAATTCGCTTACCCCCTCCCGTGAACTATCGCCCCCCGCACACGACCGCCCCACCCCCCCCCCGCGGACACTCGTGATGTCCACCCGCTCGCCTGGTGTGGGTCGCTCGTGGAGGGGGGGGGAAGTGGGGGGTGAAGCGGGGGGGTCACTTGAGGTTGCAGAAAGCGGAGAGAAAATAATTAGGGCAGGGGGTCAAGAGGTCAGAGGGCGTCGTGCGTGCAGGCGTGCGCTGGTGCTGATGTTCATTTTTCCAAATACTGATGGTGATAGTGATGGTGTCCATGCTGATAGCGATGGTGTCAGTGCTGATGGCGATGGTGCCGATGCTGATAGCGATGGTGTCGACGCTGATGGCGATGGTGCCGACGCTGATGGCGATGGTGCCGACGCTGATGGCGATGGTGCCGACGCTCATAGCGATGGTGTCAGTGCTGATAGCGATGGTGCCGACGCTGATGGCGATGGTACCGACGCTCATAGCGATGGTGCCAGTGCTGATGGCGATGGTGTCAGTGCTGATAGCGATGGTGTCGACGCTGATGGCGATGGTGTCAGTGCTGATGGCGATGGTGTCGACGCTGATGGCGATGGTGTCGACGCTCATAGCGATGGTGTCGACGCTGATGGCGATGGTGTCGACGCTGATGGCGATGGTGCCAGTGCTGATAGCGATGGTGCCAGTGCTGATGGCGATGGTGCCGACGCTGATGGCGATGGTGCCGACGCTGATGGCGATGGTGCCGACGCTGATGGCGATGGTGCCGACGCTCATAGCGATGGTGTCAGTGCTGATAGCGATGGTGTCGACGCTGATGGCGATGGTGCCGATGCTGATAGCGATGGTGTCAACGCTGATGGCGATGGTGCCGACGCTGATGGCGATGGTGTCGACGCTGATGGCGATGGTACCGACGCTCAGCGATGGTGCCAGTGCTGATGGCGATGGTGCCAGTGCTGATAGCGATGGTGCCAGTGCTGATAGCGATGGTGCCGACGCTCATAGCGATGGTGCCAGTGCTGATGGCGATGGTGCCGATGCTGATAGCGATGGTGTCGACGCTGATGGCGATGGTGCCAGTGCTGATGGCGATGGTGCCGACCGTGTGCATGGCCCCACTGTTTGACAAGTTGGGGGGGAGGGGGGGTGCTGAAAATCACTTTGCGGCATGGGGATGGACATGGGTGGGGGAGGGGGGTGGCGGGGGGTGAATGGTGGGGGGAGGGGGAGCAGGGACAGAGGCAGGGGCTGAAGCGACGCGGGGTCGTCTCTCGGCGAGGTGCGGCGGTGTGGAGGGGAGCGGTCCCCTCAGTGCCGGAGGGGGGGTGGGGGGTGCTGGCGGCGCTGTAGCCGTGGGGTTGTGGTGTGAGCCGCGACTCCACCGGGGCCCCGGCGGCTGCAACCCCCCCCCCTCCCCCCGTGTGCTACCGTGTCAAAGCTAACGAATGTACACCGTATTGTTACTCAACCATATACATAATGATTTGTTTTTCGCTGTAAACGTTACGTAGATTTTTGGCAGGCATTGCCCAATTCACTGCCGGATGAGGGCCCTCCCCCCGTCGTTGTCTCGGTCATGGGGGGGGGGGGGGTTGTTTGACCATACTTCACCGCGCTGGTCAGTGCCGGTTGGCTGAAGGTGGCGGTGGGGGAGGGTCGGGGAGCTGGTGACGGGGTTGGGCGAGAGGGGGTGCCCAGGACCGGTTCACATCTCACTCGGTGCCACTGGTGTTGGCTGTGGCCGGGAATGTGACTCGGGTGGCCGGATTCACAGTGCAGTGCGCTAACCACTCCGCCACCCTCCCCGGCTGCAGGGAATTTTAGTGGGGGGCTGAAGAAGTATTGTTTTGCCACCCCCACCCCCCTTCCCCGTCAGTCTGACAAATTGGGGGGGAAATACCTCCCCAACCCCCTCCTCTCCCCATGGCGCTGACTGTGGTTGACGGTGATGGCGGTCTCGGTGCTGACGGTGGGACACCGCGCTGGTGGCGTTAGTGGCCACAGCGGTGCTGATGGCGGTACCGGTGGTGACTGTGGTGGTGGTGGTGACTGTGGTGGTGGTGGTGACTGTGGTGACTCTGGTGGTGGTGGTGGCAACGATGCTGCTGGTGGTGTATCAGTTGGTAGAGATGGCAGAAGCTGAGTGGATAGCGGAGCTCATAGTGATGATGGTGGTGGTGGTGTCGATTATGGAGATGATGCTGATGGAGATTGTGGTGGTGTTGATTATTGGAAACGATGATGGTGGAGATGGTGGTGGTGTTGATTATGGAGATGATGATGCTGATGGTATGGTGGAGGTGGTGGTGGTGGTGTTGATTATGGAGATGATGATGATGCTGATGGGGATGGTGGTGGTGGTGGTGGTGCTGATTATGGAGATGATGATGATGATGGTGGTGGTGGTGATTATGGAGATGATGATGTTGATGGAGACGGTGGAGATGGTGGTGGTGGTGGTGATTATGGAGATGATGATGATGATGCTGATGGGGACGGTGGCGGTAATGGGGGAGGCGACGATCTCGCTCCAGCGGCGCGACGCGACACTTCTGTATTTATTTGTGGGCTCCGACAATCAGCACCATGGTTATAGAGCACAAAGGCGATGACAACCCTGACATGGGGACACACGGGGGGGGGGGGGTACGGGGAGGGCACACAAGGGGATAAACGGGGATGCATAAAGGGATTAAACACAGACGCCAACCCTGCAGTGTTTGGTGCAGCACAGAGCCAGCGATGCTGTCCCGTGGAGTGTGTGGATTTGTGGACCCTGGGCTCTTTTTGGATATCTGCTTCCCGAGTCTGGGCCTCTCCGATCTTAGGCTCTCGTCTGGATTTCACAATCCGAGTGACATAGTTGCAGGTCTTGGTGCTGGGTTTCAAGAGTTCAGGGGCCTTGGGTCCATCGACCTGTTTCAGAAGTATCAGATTGCAGAATCGTGAGCTTCATAATTCTCCTGAACCGTGGTCCTGAGGTCACCTCGAGTCCCTGATCCTGGCTCCATGCACCTGTTCCAGAGTTTTTAGTCTCAAGGTCTTGTGCACCAAGAGTCCCGGACCCGGGTCCTAAGCTCGATGAAAGCTGGTTCTGAGCTCGATGAGTCACAGATCCTGGCTCCATGCACCTGTTCCAGAGGTTTTAGTCTCAAGAGTCCTGAACCCTGGTCCACGAGGGCCCTGAGGTCCATGAGGTCTCGGCCATGAGAACCGTGCGGCCCCACGCTTGGGGGGGGGGGTCGGGGGGGGGTAAGCGAACACGCGCGGTCCTGGCTTCGTGGCGGCGCCATCTCCAGCGCGTGCGGCACTCCGAACGCCCCCCCCCCTCCCCCCCAACCGCTCCTGGTGTCGTCCGCCCCCCACGACCCCCACTCGGCCAGCGGACCGGGGGTCCTCGCCGCGGGAGGGGGAGCAGGGGTCAGGGGGCCCCACTCACCGCTGGCCAGCGCAGGCGTGAAAAACTCGTTTTTTTTAAGTTATATTTTACAAGTAAGAGAATACGCGTTACTAATGATGACGATGATTACGATGGCGAGTGTGGGCGCGTGTTTTTGTAATGTTACAGCACTGGGAGCGGCGGCGGCGGTGGCTCATAGGTTATCCGCGGAGGCCGGCGGGGGGGGGGGGGAGTGCTTGGAGCGTGGAGCTTTCCCCCCTCTCCCGCCCGGCGGAGCCTGAGCAGTGACGCGCGTGGCTCAGTCTACAAGTGGGCTCAGCCCCCCCCCATCCCCAAAATAAAACTGGTGCTACCCGACCCAATCCCCCGCTGGCGAGTCTCTGTTCTCACCTGGGTTGGGGCTCCATCCTCGCCCGACGTGAGTCCCTTCCTCTCGTGTCTCACCTGATTCCACGTCTCCTGCCCAAAGCTCCTGTTGGGTGGCGGAGGCGCCCCCCCTGACAATACATTTCGCGTGAGACGTTGTCTGTAGATCAGTTATTGCTAACCCTGCATGGGTACACCAACAATCCCTGTCCATAATAGAGGTGTTTTTGGGTTAGATCGCGTCAATATCTAAATGTGTCGTTAAGCCCGCCACTACCTGACAGCCCAGTTTGTAAGGGGTTGTCACATATACAAAACATGCCAATTTGTTACGAGTACAGCACACAGTGTAGGGGTAATGTTAGTCTAAGGACAATGTCCAGTCTATGGGTAATATCACGTCCATGGGTAATGTCAAGTCCATGGGTAATGTAAAGTCCATGGGCAATGTAAAGTCCATGGGTAATGTCAAATCCATGGGCAATGTCAAGCCCATGGGTAATATCACGTCCATGGGTAATGTCAAGTCCATGGGTAATGTAAAGTCCATGGGCAATGTAAAGTCCATGGGTAATGTCAAATCCATGGGTAATGTCAAGTCCATGGGTAATGTAAAATCCATGGGTAATGTCAAATCCATGGGTAATGTCAAGTCCATGGGTAATGTCAAGTCCATGGACAATGTCAAGCCCATGGGTAATGTCAAATCCATGGGCAATGTCAAATCCATGGGTAATGTCAAGTCCATGGGCAATGTCAAGTCCATGGGTAATGTCAAGTCCATGGGTAATGTCAAGTCCATGGGTAATGTCAAGTCAATAGGTAATGTCAGGTCCATGGGTAATATAAAGTCGTTAAACCTGCCACTACCCGACACAGCCCAGTTTGTAAAGGGTTATCATGTAAACAAAACATGCCAATTAGTTACTGGTTTAGCACTAACCGGTTGTATGTTGGTGAGTAAAACCCACTACAACATTTACAATTATAGTGTAGTGTATCGTGTAGTGTATAGTAGTGTATAGTGTAATGTATAGTAGTGTATAGTGTAGTGTAGTAAACCCACTACAACATTTACAATTCGAGTACCGTGACGTTTTGCCGGTAATTACAACAACTGCCAGCAGCATCATCAGGCGACAGCCAGAGCGTTGTGGAGAAATCCTCCTGCTGCTGCTGCTTCGGTCTTAAATAGAGTGGGGGGGGGGGGGTAGATGTGACGTCGTCACTTGCGAGCCAATCAGGTGCGAAGGCCAGAGGTGGGGTGGGGGTTAATGCATGCATGCAAATTGTATAGCTCTGGATAACATTGCTCACGAAAGCCGACGCGGTAAATCTCTGTCCCGCTGTGTGTGGGGTTTTGGTTCCAATTGGGTCCCTTTGACAAGATTCATCCTCCTCCTGTTTGAGTGTGTGTTGTTGCGTCATCACCTCCTCCACCTGTTTGATTGTGTGTTGTTGTTGCGTCATCACCTCGTTGTTGTGCTGCTCGTGATGACTGATGGGGGGCGTAGGGGGGAAAATCCGCAAGCCACCTCTGATTGGCCGAGGGCGCTCTCGTAAAAATGGTCCCAATGGCAATCGACTACAGGGGGGTTGTGGGTGTTGGGGATAATAAATAAATAAATAATCCTGATTCTATAAACACAGAGAGATTGTAACAAATAGCGACGGCAAACAATGACAAGGGTGGAACAAAAACAACAATCGCCAATAAACCTTGGGCCTTAAACGTGTCGAGCCGAATGTCACCCCCCACGGCTTAACGGCAAATAAATATCAATGTGTGCACGCGGTGGTCAGATAGAAGGCAGACGTCACAGTACCACCCGGCCCCGCCCCTCACTCGGCCCCGCCCCCCACCCCAAGCCCACGAGGAGAATGAAACTCGGAGGGAGAGAGTGCTGAGGGCCTTGGGAGACGATCGGGAATGAAGAAGAACGACCCCAACCCATGACGCCTGCTGCTGTGTAGGAGTTTGCGTGTCTCTCTCATCATCAACACGGTGGCTAGGAGATGTTAACGACCTCGCCTGGTATGGAGGAGGTCGTTGGTTCGATCTCGACCCTGACGCCTACTGCTGCTGTATATTTGGAGTTTGTGGTGTCTCTCTCATCATCATCATAGTGGCTATGAGATGTTAACTACCTCGCCTGGTCTACAGGAGGTCGTGGGTTCGATCTCGACCCTGATGCCTGCTGCTGCTGTATATTTGGAGTTTGCGTGTCTCTCTCATCATCAACACGGTGGCTAGGAGATGTTAACGACCTCGCCTGGTATGGAGGAGGTCGTTAGTTCGATCTCGACCCTGACGCCTACAGCTGTATATTTGGAGTTTGTGGTGTCTCTCTCTCTCTCATCATCACGGTGGCTATGAGATGTTAACTACCTCGCCTGGTCTACAGGACGTCGTGGGTTCGATCTCGACCCTGATGCCTGCTGCTGTATATTTGGAGTTTGAGTGCCTCTCTATCATCAACACGGTGGCTAGGAGATGTTAACGACCTCGCCTGGTATGGAGGAGGTCGTTGGTTCGATCTCGACCCTGACGCCTACAGCTGTATATTTGGAGTTTGTGGTGTCTCTCTCTCTCTCTCATCATCACGGTGGCTATGAGATGTTAACTACCTCGCCTGGTCTACAGGACGTCGTGGGTTCGATCTCGACCCTGACGCCTGCAGCTGTATATTTGGAGTTTGCGGTGTCTCTCCCCGTGGTCGCGTGGATTTTTATCCGGGTCCTCCGGTTTTTCCCCCTCCATATTTGGAATCAACATCACTCGTTTAGAGTATTCGTTGTTTATCGCAGCTGCTCTCAACGTGGCCGAGTCCCCACACCTCACCCGCTCACCTTGCCATGGGCCTCCCCTAGGTCGACTCAGCCTCAAATGGGTACGTGGTGCGGTGTGTAAACATCGCCATTGGGGAGACAAAGGCGGCCGGGCGTTGTGCTGGCCACCCACCCCCTCGTGTTCTGTGCCAGCCTTCATAGGTGCTCGCTAAAAGCACTTGCCCCAACAGTCTGTTCAGGCTATACGGGAGATCTTTGTATCTGGGACGCTACTGGGCACTTTGAGGCAGTCGCCCCTCCAACAACAACGGACGGCAGAGGAGCGACGCTCACAACAGCGAGCAGAGCGCTAGGCGGCTAAAACACAGTAGGGTGGGCACAGGTGGTGCATCTGTCAGTCAAACCATGGCACCTGAGTCTGACGTTCTGCCAACGAGCCTTCGACAGTTTACGTGGCCTCAAAGTGCACAAGTGTTGTGGTGACGTCACCGCCACTTAGTGGCGAATGGCGGTTGTTATTGTTGTGAACAGGTGTTTGTGTGTGTTTGTGTATATTATGTGTGTAAGTGTGTATAAGTGTCTTTGTGTATAGGTATATGTGTGCGTCTTTGTGTATGGTATGTGTGCTATTGTGTAAAAGTGTCTGTCTGCGTCTTTGTGTATAGGTGTTTTTGGGTGTATTTGTGTATAGGTGTCTGTATGTGCATCTTTGTGGATGGGTGTTTGTGTGTCTTTGTGTACATGTGTTTCTGTGTGTATCTTTGTGTATAGGTGTGTGTATTTGTGTATAGGTGTCTGTATGTGCATCTTTGTGGATGGGTGTTTGTGTGTGTCTTTGTGTACATGTGTTTTTGTGTGTGTCTTTGTGTATAGGTGTGTGTATTTGTGTATAGGTGTCTGTATGTGCATCTTTGTGTACGGGTGTTTGTGTGTGTGTCTTTGTGTATAGGTGTGTGTATTTGTGTATAGGTGTCTGTGTGTGTGTATTTGTGTACAGGTGTTTCTGTGTGTGTCTTTGTGTATTGGTGTGGATGAATGAGGAGAGGCTTGTATAGCCCCAATGTGGTTTCAGACCGAGGTAAACCAGCACGGATGCCACATTCTTTATCTGTTTGCAAATCCAGAGGTGTAGGGAATTCCAACAGCACCTATAGTGACCTGGTCAAGACCTATGATACCATCAATAGGCCAGGACTCTGGGTTATTATTTGTGCTTTTGGCGTCCTTGACCCTCTGCTCGCAATCATTCACGGCATTCATGATCGTGGGCAGGCCCGAGTAAAGCTGCGTGGCCGGGGAGTCTGGCTCCGACAATATTTGACACGAGCTTTTTTGCCCGTCCAAGGACGTTTGTCTATTGCAGTAAATCTGAATATTCAATGGAAAAATTGTTCAGCTCATGATTATTAATTAGGGGGGGGGGGTATTTTACGTCATAAAATACTCAGTGTGCTTATGACCAGCTCCGGTTTGGCAGTGGAGGTCTCAATCAAAGTGGCATTATCTTTTCATCGGCTGCGTAACGCTGCTGTGTGGAAGCTACCTGGTCTGTTGCGCCACACGAAGCTGCAGTTCTTCTCGGCCACAGTTATGCCCGCCCTTCTCGATGTTTGCGACACATTCAGCCCTCTAAAGGAGGAACGTCTGCGCCGGTCTGAAACATTCAGGCTGACCTGCCTAGGATCCATCCTGGGTTCAACCAGGATGGATTGTCTAACGAGCTCATAGATCCTTGAAAGATCTGGACACAGTACCAGCGGCGAGCTCCTTTGGCAGGCAGGGGCTGCGTTAGCTGGCTCACGAATCCCAGCCACAGCACGGCCTCGCAGAGTCTGTTTGGCCGGATAGGCGGGGGTGAACGGGCGCCTCAGGGGCTAAAGAAGAGATGGACTGATGTGGTTCAAGAGGATGTGGAAGAGGCTCGTGAAGGACGCTACTCGGCAGTTGGAGGCAGCCGCCCTCCACCAATAGTTGTTATCGTTTCACTCGCATCCCACTGGGATTTTTGCACACAGCGTTGAAATGCGGTGTCTTTTTTTCTGGAAGACTTTGCTGTTTTTCTCCTGGATTTTTCTGTTGCGTGTAGTCACTTCAAGATGTTTCTTGTTCATGTTTTTGTTTGTTGTGGTTGCACCCGAGTCAAGAGCCGCATGGCTCACAGGGTTGTTCCTTAATAAATGAAAACTGAAAACTGAAAACAACAGCCGAGGGCTCACAACAACCACCAGCGGAGCGCCGGGCACAGGTGGCGCATCTGCCAGTCATCTCAGTCTGTCCCGTGACCTGCCGCCATCAGCAGCAGCAACATCGAGAAGACCTTACACACTACACGTGACGGTCCCAAGGTGCCCCTAGCCTGGCACGAGCGCTGTGGTGACTTCACCGCCAATTAGTGGCTGCTGTTGTTGTGTGTTTGTGTGAAGGTGTGTTTACACTCACGGGGTTCAGAGGGGGGACTCGGACAACCCAATCGGTCGGTGTCTGTGAGAGGTGGGAGAGGGGGGTGGTGGTGGTGGTGGTGGTGGGATGGAGGGGGGCAACTGGGGCAGTTAAGTTTTACGCGCCCGTGTTTATGTGTTTGATTCATGGCCGGGCGCTTAATGTCCTTTATTTTCATGCGTTTGGCCTTTCCGGCCCTGGGCACCTCGTGGGTGTTCCCACGCCCAGCCACCCCCGGCCCCGGCTCCGCTCCGCGACCATCGCATTGTGCAACAACGGGGCGGTTCCTCTACAGCGTGCCCCTGGGACCCCCCCCCAGCCCCCCACCGGCTAACCCCCCCCCTCCCGTCCACAGGGGTCCTCTTCTGTAGGGGACCGCCCGCTCATAAAACAACGGGGGGCCCCGTGCGGGGAGCGCTGTCCACCCGGTGGGGTGGGGGGGGGTGAGACGAGGGGGGCCGAGGAGATGGAGCCGGCGGAGAGAGTGGAGCTGTCAGGGTGCCGCATAGTCACCCTGACACGCAGTCGCACTGCCGTTCATCATGCAGGTCCAGTTCACCATGGAGAGAGTCCAGTTCACCATGGAGAGGGTCCAGTTCACCATGGAGAGAGTCCAGTTCACCATGGAGAGAATCCAGTTTACCATGTGAGTCCAGTTTACCATGGAGAGAGTCCAGTTCACCATGGAGAGAGTCCAGTTCACCATGGAGAGAGTCCAGTTCACCATGGAGAGAATCCAGTTTACCATGTGAGTCCAGTTTACCATGGGAGTGACGTTATTTATTAAGGACTCACCACCGTCTCGTATTAACCACGTGGCATTGCGGCTCTTGAAATATTGAAGGTTTTTTTTACCGAATTCGAAAAACATTTCTCTTGTTGTTGTTTTGGTTGCCGATCTGTGGTCTAACATCACGGGCTGCCTGGTGGTTATTTAGGTGGCACAGTGGTTAGCGCACCGCTTAGTGGACCCGGGCCATCTGAGTTCGATTCCTGGCCACGGTTAACATTAAGTGGCGAGTGATATCTGAACCGGTCCTGGGCGTCCCCCTTCCCTTCGCAAAACCCGTACTGGCCGGCGGGGTGAAATATGGTTAAAAATCCCCTAAAACCGACGTCCTGGGGAGGCCTTCATCCAGCAGTGGATTGACAGATTGTTTTCGGAAGCATGGCTGGCTCCCTTGTTGAAGGCAAGGGAGCCAGAACATTCATTCTAAAATATCTCTGCAGATTTATTTATCTAAATTAGTTCAATTCAATAGATTTCACTCACAGTCTCATTATTCATGTTCGTACAAGATGGATTTAGAGCGAGACCGTGAGTTCTGAATGAAGCTGTCAGACGCCTGGGTTTGGTTTCAAGAAGTCCGTCCCGGTGTCCTGAAGATATTCCAAAATTCCGGATTTTGTCGCCGGTTTTTAAAATGTCCTGGCGCCGTGCTCAACTCACGATGGACGCATCTACTTGAGCAGTGGGTGGGGCTACCGGAACAGTGGGCGGGGCTACCTGAGCAGTGGGTGGGGCTAGTACAAGAGCAGTGGGCGGGGGCTACATGAACAGTGGGTGGGGTTACATGAACAGTGGGTGGGGTTACATGAACAGTGGGTGGTGTTACTGAACAGTGGGCGGGTCTACCTGAGCAATGAGTGGAGCTCCATGAGCAGTGAGTGGGACTACTTGAGCAGTGGGTGGGGATACCTGAGCAGTGGGTGGGGCTACCTGGGCAGTGGGCGGGGCTACCTGGGCAGTTGGCGGGGCTAGTGGCTAAGTAGGCGTGGCTATGTAAAAGTGGGCGGGGCGATATAGGGGTTTCTAACCACCCCCACCCCGCCCGGGGTATATACAGGAGCACGGTGAGATCCACCAATGTTATTTCAAGGTCACCACTCACTTCGACTGATTGCGTTTAGCCAGGTGACGTCTGTGGAGACCCAGGGGGTATGGAGCGGTCACCTGGAAGTGCGCAGCCGAAATCGTGGCATCCTGAAGCCACGGCGGCTTGCGACGCCAGAGAGGTCAAAACACCCCCAAGTTATATTTCGCAACATCAACAAAAAACTAAAATTGCTTTATTGAAGCAAAGTTTCGCCGGACGGTGGACACCACAGACCCTGCGATATACTTTGCAAGAGTAGTCAGCCATGTGCCGCCAACATTATAATGCCCACGTTTCGGGATGTATGCGCCCGATATATTCTGCATTGGCTTACAGCGATCACGGTACGGCGCTCCTAAGTAGCTCATTACGACTGTGCGCAGGCCTCCCTTGTGGAGGGGATCCCCTCGGTGTATAGAGCCTCTCGCCTGGTTAAATAAAGGGATTATATGAGGAGGCATTCTGCTAGAGGCAAGCACGCGAGCGTGTAAACGCAGCGAAACAGAGGGTTGGTAGTGAGAGAGTCAGAGAGAGAGGGGAGATTACAGAGCGAGGGAATTCTGAAAACTGAAATTAGAGAGCGGGAGAGAGTTGCGTCCAAACTAAACAATGTTTAAACACTTTTTGGTTCTTTCGGTAAAGTCACGTAGGTAGAAAAATAGAAAGAAAGAAATCACGACGTTTCGATCGCAACACAAGCAATCGTCATCGGGTGGAAAGATACAACAGTAGAACTGCTGAACAACAAAGGGCTGCTGCAACAAGAGGTTATATGTATAGGTTTGAGTTGGGCGTCACCCAAGGTGTAAGTAGGCGGGGTCAGAGATGAAAAGGAGTCCCGTCGCCGCACGCACGCACAGCAGCTGCGTCAAAGAGAGAGAGATTGGCACGCTAATGTGAGTGCGGTGACGGTGTTCATGTGCGATGACGGGGCTCACAACAGCTGTGTTAAAGGGAGAGAGATTGGCATGTCAATGTGAGTGCGGTGACGGTGTTCATGTGCGATGACGGGGCTCACAACAGCTGCGTTAAAGGGAGAGAGATTGGCACGTTAATATAAACGAGTATAATGGAAAATGGACCCCGTCATCGCACACGAACACCGTCGCCGCACGCACATTGACATGCCAATATCTCTCCCTTTAACACAGCTGCTGTGCGTGCGTGCGGCGATTGAACTCCTTTCCATCTCTGGCCCCGCCTACTTACCCTTGGGTGACGCCCAACTCAAACCTCTACATATAACCTCTTGTTGCAGCAGCCCTTTGCTGTTCAGCAGTTCTACTGCTGTATCTTTCCACCCGATGACGATTGCTTGTGTTGCGATCGAAACGTCGTGATTTATTTTTTTATTTTTCTACCCACGTGACTTTACCGATAGAACCAAAGAGTATGGATTCCTGCAGTCACGAAAACTTCAAATCAAGATTAAGCAATGTTTATTTTGACTCAAAGCTTCCGTGACTGCAGGAATTCATATTCTTTGGGTCTTTCGGTAAAGTCACGTAGATCGGTTCAAAGAAAATCATTCTTTATAAAAAGTTTGTCTTTAGAAGCTAACCCCTCTTTTCCTGATGACGACCGCTTCTGTTGCGAAGTGCCGTAGTTTTTTTTGTTATTTTTGTTATTTATTTTTTCAACCTATCTACGTGACGTTACCGAAAGACCCAGAGAATCTTTGTACTTTACCAAGTAAGGCCCACTGAGCTATGTAGCTCTCTTTCAGAAGCGACCTGGCCACGAATGATAGTCCAACTAAGTGGATTAACATCGTGTGGACGTGCAAATCCTATGGCGGGACCTCCCCAGGGTCCCGAATAAATGGAAGTCAACATCGTAATACGTTTATTTATTTGTGGCGACTCCGTCCCACCACGCGCACAAACGCCGCGACCCCTCCTGGCGCGGATCGTTCCGTTGTCACGTCGTCCAAGCGCAGGCGGCGGGGACGAACGCACAGAAGAAACTAAACTTTGAAACTTTGATTAGCGCATCGTGTAGAGCTTTGTCGAGAGGAATAGATCGCAGTGTCGTCCGCCTTCGACAGACATAACCTGACGTCGCAACGCAGTTTATGCGAGAGCCGGGGGCTTATGGGACCCCGGGGTCCCGCCATAAGGTTCATGTGCAGCAGTCCAGATACTGTAAACGCGTGGACGTTCTAAATGCGAAGGGGAAACCCCCGGAGGACTCAAAGAAAACGACAAATATACAGCAGGCGTCAGACAGAGAGAGAGGGGGTGGAGAATCAGTGCCGGATTCTCCTCCTAGCACATGTAGCTGCACATGTAGCTGCACAAGTATCTGCACTTGTAGCCACACAAGTAGCTGCACATGTGTAGCTACACATGTGTAGCTACACAAGTAGCTACACAAGTAGATGCACATGTAGCTACTAGTGTAGCTACACATGTAGCTGCACATGTAGCTGCACATGTAGCTACACAAGTAGCTACTAGTGTAGCTACACGTGTAGCTACACAAGTAGCTGCACATGTAGCTACACAAGTAGCTGCACAAGTAGCTGCACATGTAGCTACACAAGTAGCTGCACGTGTAGCTACACGTGCAGCTACATGTGTAGCTGCACATGTAGCTGCACATGTAGCTACACAAGTAGCTGCACAAGTAGCTACACAAGTAGCTGCACTTGTAGCTACGGGCCCCGCACTTTCAAGGGCCCCGCGCTAAATGCTTTCAAGTTATCAATTCCGGTTCAGTGATTCTGCACTTGCTCTATTACTATAGTACTATACCTCCTTCAACTTTTACGAACGACTGTGTGTTTAAGGTTAACGATTTGTCGTATTATCTGGCTGTATAGAAAATGAAAAAATACAATAACTTTATACTGCGAGTAAAAATTGAATGTTTTATTTATTTATTTAGAGCCTCTTTATAACACATGCTACAGGCCCCGCACTAGCTTAATCCGGCACTGGGGAGAACGAGAGAATCCTAATACTAATCTTAATTTCTCGAGAGGGGTGTAAAGAGTGAGTTATAGAGAGAGAGGGGGGGAGGGGCGCTCCCGTGTGTGCTCTCACACTCCATTAAAACGCGCTCAGGCTGAAGTAAGCTGACCGGGCAGCCACTGGCATCAGACTGAGCTCCAAGGAAACCCACAGTAACCCGGTGAGTGGAGAGAGGGGGGAGATTGTCGGTGTCACCTCGTGTGTCACGGTGTGTGTCACGGTGTGTGTCACTCCGTGTGTGTCACGGTGTGTGTCACTCCGTGTGTGTCACTCCGTGTGTGTCACGGTGTGTGTCACGGTGTGTGTCACTCCGTGTGTCACTCCGTGTGTGTCACGGTGTGTGTCACTCCGTGTGTCACTCCGTGTGTCACGGTGTGTGTCACTCCGTGTGTGTCACTCCGTGTGTGTCAAGGTGTGTGTCAAGGTGTGTGTCACTCCGTGTGTGTCACGGTGTGTGCCACGGTGTCTGTCAAGGTGTGTGTCACTCCGCGTGTCACTCCGTGTGTCACGGTGTGTGTCACTCCGTGTGTCACTCCGTGTGTCAAGGTGTGTGTCACTCCGTGTGTCAAGGTGTGTGTCAAGGTGTGTGTCACTCCGTGTGTCACTCCGTGTGTCACGGTGTGTGTCACTCCGTGTGCCACGGTGTCACTCCGTGTGTCAAGGTGTGTGTCACTCCGTGTGTCACTCCGTGTGTCACGGTGTATGTCACTCCGTGTGTCGCGGTGTGTGTCACTCCGTGTGTCACGGTGTCACTCCGTGTGTCACTCCGTGTGTCACGGTGTGTGTCACTGCACGTGAACGTGTGCTATGGAACAGAGCGAGGGGAGAGGCAGAGAGATACATGATGTGAGCTGCAGTGTGGTGAGCGGGTGGGTGAGTGGGAGCGTCAGTGAGTGAGTGGGGGGGGGTTGGTGAGTAGGAGTGAGTGAGTGAGCTGTTGTGACCTGGTGGTTGAACACAGTGTGGTGAGTGGATGGGGGGGTTGGTGAGTAGGAGTGAGTGAGTGGGTGAGCTGTTGTGACCTGGTGGTTGAACACAGTGTGGTGAGTGGGTGGGGGGTTGGTGAGTAGGAGTGAGTGAGTGGGTGAGCTGTTGTGACCTGGTGGTTGAACACAGTGTGGTGAGTGGGTGGGGGGGTTGGTGAGTAGGAGTGAGTGAGTGAGCCAGTGAGTGGGTGAGCTGTTGTGACCTGGTGGTTGAACACAGTGTGGTGAGTGTGTGGGGGGTTGGTGAGTAGGAGTGAGTGAGTGGGTGAGCTGTTGTGACCTGGTGGTTGAACACAGTGTGGTGAGTGGGTGGGGGGGTTGGTGAGTAGGAGTGAGTGAGTGGGTGAGCTGTTGTGACCTGGTGGTTGAACACAGTGTGGTGAGTGGGTGGGGGGGTTGGTGAGTAGGAGTGAGTGAGTGGGTGAGCTGTTGTGACCCGGTGGTTGAACACAGTGTGGTGGATGAGCCGAATCAGTGGGTGTCTTGCAGCCCGAGTCCTCAACACGGGTGGAGGAATGAACGAGTGGAGTCCACAGGAACGGAAACCACTGGTAGTAGTAGTAGCGATAGAAGAGTGAGTGACAAGGAGGTGACCGGAGTGAATCGGTGCGTGCTGACCGTCCATCTATCCACCTGACTTTGCTTTGTGTTCAATCCCAGGGGCTGGCTGCCAGACTCATCCATCGATCATCATCCCCTCCTAGCGATGATGTCAGTGGCCTCCGGGGTACAGGCGGCAAGAAAATATATACAGGGACTCCTCTACTGACGAACATATCTACTTACGATATTTCACAGATACGAACATACCTGTGCATATGTCCAGTTGCCTGTTCGGGCTGAGAGTCGTAAGTTCAACCGCCGCGCAATAGATGGCGGTGATGGCATCTACATCTGTAGAACATTTAGAACCAGTGGCATCTACATCTGTAGAACATGAAGAACCAGTGGCATCTACATCTGTAGAACATTAAGAACCAGTGGCATCTACATCTGTAGAACATGAAGAAACCAGTGGCATCTACATCTGCAGAACATGAAGAACCAGTGGCATCTACATCTACAGGAGATTTTAAAGCCATTTAGTGTACATGCCGTACACCATGTTTGAAATCGACAGGAGTCAAGTTGGACTTACGAACAAATCGACTTACGAACAGACCTTTGGAACCTAACTTGTTCGTAAGTAGAGGAGCCCCTGTATGTGTGCGTACATGTCTTTAGAAGAGGTTTTTTTAAATATATATGAATATATATTTACAACTCTGTGTGCGTATATATATAACTAGACGAGTATTTGTTTATGACTATACACATATATACACACGCCTACCTAAATGTGTATACACGTACGTAAAACTCTTCATCTGGGCAGACGTTGTGCAGTAACGGAATTGCAGGACCTGACGCTCGCTAAACGCATCGCGAGAGGTGTCTGTGTCTGTGTAATTTGCACGGCGGTTCGAATCCGGCACGCGCCACCCCGGTTAACACCGCGGGTGCATTCCCCAGCCGTAAAACGAGATGACTACGGCCCCACCCCGCCGCGCCTCACGGCGGCCGTTAAATATCCACCCAACCACCCCCCCACCACCCCCTGTCCGTGGTGTCATTCGAAGCGAGCAAGGGGGCCTGCGTCGCAAGGTCCGAATTAAAAAAAATGACAACACAAATTGTTCAATTTGGGAACACGCAGCGGAAACATCGCCCCCCCCCCACACACACACACTCCTACTGCGAAACGACGACAGGCTGTGTCTGTGAATCACAGCGGCTTCCGTTTGCGATGATTGCCCCTGCGCTGGGAGAACACGATAGCCGCCGCTAACCACGTGTTACGCTGTTGATTAGCACCGTACTGTTCTCCTGCAAAACAACGCGTGTAAGGTTCAACCACTACACTTACATAACGCGACTTGGATAGAACGCCATGGATGGATCGGGGAACACATTTGATTTTTATATAACGCAGATGCGAATTGGATGTAACGTGGTTGTGAGTGAACATAATCTGCGTCGCGCGAGTAGGAATAAGCGTTTGTAACGGCCGCCACGGCGTAGCATCATCATCGTCACACAAGGTAGCGGGATGCTGCTGGATGCTTCTGGACGCTACTCACGCGCGTCAGCCTTTGCTCGGCCCTGCGCAGTGTTATCGCGGACCCCCCCCCCCGCCCCCACACACACATTATATATTATGTATTAAAACGCGATTTGTCCACATAACGCGGTGTTCATATTCTTGGTTCTTTCGGTAAAGTCACGTAGAAGGGAAACAATAAAATATTAAATATAAAACATTATTTTATTGTTTTCCTTCTACGTGACTTTACCGAAAGAACCAAGAATATGAATCCCTGCAGTCGCGAAAGCTTTAAATCAAAATATAACGCGGTGTTCTTCGGGAAACACAACTACCGCCGCTTTATTGGAGAACACGACTGCAGTTATAAATGTTCCTACAGGGTGGACTCGCGCGATCCATAGAAGGGGCCCATTTCGTCGCTGCGTCTATCGCAGTGGACGCCGGATTGAAGCACACCCCTTGGAATCAAGGACCAGATTTTTCTCAAGTCGTGCGCTTGTATCAGAAGCTGCCGCTCACTTCCTCCGTCCGCCGGTGTACTCTGAAGCATATGTTGCTCATATCAGGACTGTGCTTATGTTAGGTGGGCTCATAGCCAGCTTCCAATGTAGCCCTGGTTTTGTACCGCCATTCCGTCGCAGTGAAATTGCCCCAAGTGACTCGATGAATCGTCACTCTCCAGGGACGCGATTTGGTTTCAGAATGTACGATTTCATAATACAGGTTTGTTTTTGGGTTAGATAGCGTCAATATATAAACGTGTCGTTAAACCCGCTACCACCCGACACAGCCAATTAGTGAAGGTTTGTCACGTAAACAGAACGTGCCAATTCGTTACTAGTACAGCACTAACCAGTGTGTTGGAGAGCCAAGCCACAACATTTACAATCTTGAGTACGACGTTTTGTGAAGAAGTCCTCCTGATTCGTTCCTTAAATAGAGGGGTAGATGCGATGACGTCACTTGTGTGCTCTTCCTGCGGGAAGTGCGCGGGTTAATTAATGCGTGCATGTACATGACTATGGGTACCCATTTGCCGTTTGGGTTGTTTATATGGTAATCAACGTACATTGCGCATGTGCAGTGTGCAAGCCCATTGTTGTTGTACTTCCTGTCGATTCTGTGTACTAAAATAGCCGTACCAATGGTAATCCCTATTGAAGAATGGGGAACTGTATCGGCATGCATTTAGACAATGTTTTATTATTTGATGATTCGCTTCCAAGCAGCACTAAGTCCGTAGCTATCCGAATGGTTGCAATTCTTTTTATTTCTCCCAATTTCCATAGATTCTCTAATTAGTCTTGGTCAGAAGTAACTAGTTTTGCACAGAACTTCAACAACAAAATAAAATCAGTGTCCTTGTTGGCACGTACAATATGTGGTTAATGCAGTGCTTGATTGCCAGAAGGGGTAAAAACCTATTATTAGGTTTTGGCCGGATATAGGGGTGACCGTGGAGGTCACGTCCCATCAACGACGCTCGGGGTTCTACTCGCTGCCCACCATCGCAACGCCTCGAGCGTCGAGGCGCCGCCCGCGACACCGTCCAGGCTCTGAGGCTTTCACGAAACCCGTGAAGGTGGCCGCCATGATGGGTCGCGGCGATTCTTCGTTGCAAGAGCCCCTGCGGGGCCACTGGCGGGCCCCTGGTGGCCTTCTACTGCAGCCCCCTGACAACACACAAAGAGTGACACCACCCATCATCATGGTGCCGTCAACCCCCAATGGATTCCAATAATGTGTGGCGACCCTCAAACTGACGATGTCTCATCGGCGAAAGTGCGACGTCTGAACGGATCTCTCCCGTCCTCCACCTCCTTCAAACGAGCCGTTTGCGACCCGGAATACATTATCCCCCCCTGGGACACCACACCCAGTGACGGCTAAGCAGGCAGGCCTTATAGCTCCCGGTGAGTGGTCTCTCCGCCCGAGTACTTTTGGGTCAGCCCGTCTGGTGCTTTGGCCTTGCCTGCCGCTGACCGCTATTTTGCCTCTGCGGACAACGCGAAGCTGCCCCCGTCACGCGTCGAGCTACCGTCAAGCGCTGGCGCCTTCGCCACGGACGCACTGACGTGCCCATGGGCGGCAAGATCTGGCCCATCTGCTCTCTCCCTTCACCCCCGATGCACACAGGGTGCTCCAGAAGGTTCAGAGGTAGGTGGGGGGGGGTCAGTGCGGTTCACGTCGCTAGAGGTCCTGGTTCTCAGACCTCTTGGCGCTGATGGACAGCGACCCTCGTCCTCTGCCTTCTTGTTCAGACCTTCCATACCCTGGGTCTCACGGCATGGCCCGTTGAGAGGAGGCGTGTTCCACCACTTCGACCTCCAGCGAGACGTGCAGGATCTCCTCCTCAGATGCCTGAAGGCTGTCCACTTGCAGGGTATTACGACTCTCGATTGGCGGTCAACTCCTCTGCCTCTGGTGTCATTCCCGGGGTTTGGCTCCCGCCTCTTGCGGGGTTGGCGCCACCCGCCAAGTGCCCTCGTGGGGGAGTGATTCAACGAGGCTCTCAAGGTGAAGGCGTCGGCTACCTCTGCCTTCCACGTGGACGTTGTGAGAAGGGCCTGTAGGTTCCTCTCCTAGCTTGTCACGCTTGTTTAGGCTAATTAGCCAGGTGCACCCCCCCCCCGCCCCCTGGCTAGGTCTGGGGTCGCTCCTCGCCGGTGCTTGCTTCTGCTGCTTAGACGCCTTGGCGGCTCCTCCGTTTGAGCCGCTCGCCACCTGCCCGGAGTGGTTTACCCTACCCTGTACAAAGACGGAGTTCTCGATCCGCTTTAGGGCCCTGCCGTTGGTTCTTTGAGCTGCCGCAAATCCGACCGGCTCTTCTTCTTGGTGACCTTCGCCATGAGGGGCAAGGGGAGTTGGGGGGGGGTGGTGGTGGTGGGAGGCCAGACTCCAAGCACAGTGGGTAGCCTTTTTTTGGGAAGGGGGGGGGGGCTCGGGAGTGCGTGCAGGGAGGCTTACGCCGTCGCTGGGACGGTCCCCGCCGTCCCCGGTGTAACCCCCTCGAACTTCTGCGCGTGCGGTAGCCACCTGATGGGCCGGCAGCAGGGCTGGGGGTGCCACCAGGGTGATGTAGGGCGTGCGGTTCAGAGAGCCCGCCTCTCGCGTATGCTGGACATTGATTACTTGTCGACACCCCTGCGTGGCCCCGGAGAGAGCCTCTGCGGGAGGAGAGCTGTCCTCTCGGCGGCCGCGTCGCAGTCAAACCGCTCTCCGTTGCTCGTTTCTCATTCAGAGGCACGTCTTTGGCCCTCCTACTTTCCTTTGGGATTCGGCTATGCTTCCATCTCCTCATCACAGCGGAATCGGACTGTGGCCACCGGGTCAAACAAACTCGGACTTCGTGGTCACGCTCAGCCTGGTGTTCACCGGTGTCCGCCACCAGGGCACGCTCCCTCCCTTCGTTCCACTCCAAAACGTGTGGGGTTGTTCGTCTTGTCGTTTCAAGAAACCATTGGGGCTCAGTTGGCTCCGGTTTGAGTGTTTGTTGCGTTCACGTTCCCCCGGGTTTTCTTGTTTTGCTCCGTAAAGTCACTGCATTGGTTGTGTGTTGTGTGTGTGTGTCCAGGGTCACGTGATATAGCTTGGCTTGCATTTGCAGTTCTTCGCTATAGAATGTCTGCCCGGGGGGACGGAATGTCCACCGCTTCATAACGGCGGACCCTGGCGGTGGCCACCGGTGAACAGCAAGCTTAAAGTGATTGTAAATGTTGTGACTCGGCTCTCCAACACACCGGTGTGCTGTGCTAGTAACGAATTGGCCACGTTTTGTTTACGTGACAAATCTTACTCATTGACTGTGTCGGGTGGTGGCGGGTTTAACGACACATATATTTGCGCGATCTAACCCACAAAAAAACCTCTTATGGATGATATTGGTCGCTGCTACTACGTGTTCAACTGAACATGAGTAACTGTGAAGCCTCCTTTGGATTTTATGTCTCGTTGGTTCCGCCTCCCTCGTCCGCTTCGCTTTGTCATATTTTATTTCAGCCTAAACATTCACTGCACGACACTGGCGTCAATCGCAAACATTCGAGTCTTGGGCGTACGACGCGTCTCGTGCGGTGAGCCCGAGAACCGCCGTCGTTCCCCGACTCGTCGCGGCCCTGGCGCGTGAAGCATATTTGTGTCGTGCGCCTTCTGTGTCTGTAACGGGTGTCAGCTGTGGTTGGCATTGGCCCTGGGGCAAGGAATTGAATGCCCCCCCCCAGCCCCTCCGATCAATTGTCGCTCCCAGTACAGGCGTCAGGTCCACGGTGTAATTTTGCCAGCCATGTTCCGCGCGAGTCGGCGATGCCCGGTAAATATTTCCGCGCCTGGCACGCGACATACGGTTTTACCTCTCAGCTACGGTATGCGTCTACTAGTCACGTGCCACCCTACTCCAGTCTACCAGCGACCGGGGACGATATTTCCAACACCCGGCACACCACGTCCTGTATTACGCCTCGCTACGGGTATGCGGGCTACCTAGTCACGTGCCATCCTACTGCTGTCTACGTGGCGACCCCGAAATTATTTATCGGCGAGAACGCAGGGCCCTTGGTCGGGCCTTAAGGCAGGGCGGGACGCGTGTCGTCGTCGGCACCGTCGCCACCGCCGCCGCCGCCAGGGTTGACGCGCCGGCCCGCCGCCTTGCGGGCGCAGCAGGCGGGCACGAGCGGGGCGCACGCGCCCAGCCGCCACGCGCACCACCCGGGGCACGCGCAGCAGCAGCACCACAGCGCCAGCCCCAGCAGAAGCGCGGAGAGGAGAGCCGCCGCCACGCCGGGCCCCACCACGGAGCCGCGGGCCGGGCGAGGCGGCTCGGGGCCACCGCCCGGAGGGAGAGGAGGGCGAGCCGGGGCCCCGTCCGGAGTGAGCGCGGCGCCCGGCACGGCCACCGCCACGGAGCCTGCGGTGCACCCCCCACACCACCACCCACACCACCACCCACACCACCACCCACACCACCACCCACACCACCACCCACACCACCACCCACACCACCACCCACACCACCACCCACACCACCACCCACACCACCACCCACACCACCACCCACACCACCACCCACACCACCACCCACACCACCACCCACACCACCACCCACACCACCACCCACACCACCACCCACACCACCACCCACACCACCACCCACACCACCACCCACACCACCACCCACACCACCACCCACACCACCACCCACACCACCACCCACACCACCACCCACACCACCACCCACACCACCACCCACACCACCACCCACACCACCACCCACACCACCACCCACACCACCACCCACACCACCACCCACACCACCACCCACACCACCACCCACACCACCACCCACACCACCACCCACACCACCACCCACACCACCACCCACACCACCACCCACACCACCACCCACACCACCACCCACACCACCACCCACACCACCACCCACACCACCACCCACACCACCACCCACACCACCACCCACACCACCACCCACACCACCACCCACACCACCACCCACACCACCACCCACACCACCACCCACACCACCACCCACACCACCACCCACACCACCACCCACACCACCACCCACACCACCACCCACACCACCACCCACACCACCACCACCCCCACCACCAGACGCACGCAAGGAACAGAGTGCGGTGTTTAGCCACGGCGCCCTCGGAGCACTTCTCCTTCTGCTGCGCATGGCTCGTGGTGACGTGGTGATGTGATGACGTGGTGTAGTGACGTGGTGATGTGGTGACGTGGGGACGTGCTGACGTGGTGATGTGGTGACGTGGTGATGTGGTGACGTGGCTCGTGGTGACGTGGTGACGTGGCTCGTGGTGACGTGGTGACGTGGCTCGTGGTGACGTGGTGATGTGGTGACGTGGCTCGTGGTGACGTGGTGACGTTGTGACGTGGTGATGTGGTGACGTGGCTCGTGGTGACGTGCTGATGTGGTGACGTGGTGACGTGGTGATGTGGTGACGTGGTGATGTGGTGACGTGGTGATGTGGTGATGTGGTGGCGTGATGACGTGGCTCGTGGTGACGTGGTGACGTGGTGACGTGGCTCGTGGTGACGTGGTGACGTGGCTCGTGGTGACGTGGTGACGTGGCTCGTGGTGACGTGGTGACGTGGTGATGTGGTGACGTGGTGATGTGGTGACGTGGTGACGTGGTGGTGTGGTGACGTGGCTCGTGGTGACGTGGTGATGTGGTGACGTGGTGACGTGGTGACATGGCTCGTGGTGACGTGGTGACGTGGCTCGTGGTGACGTGGTGACGTGGCTCGTGGTGACGTGGTGACGTGGTGATGTGGTGACGTGTCTCGTGGTGACGTGGTGACGTGACGTGGTGATGTGGTGACGTGGCTCGTGGTGACGTGCTGATGTGGTGACGTGGTGACGTGGTGACATGGTGATGTGGTGACGTGGTGATGTGGTGACGTGGTGATGTGGTGACGTGGTGACGTGGTGACGTGGCTCGTGGTGATGTGGTGACGTGGTGATGTGGTGACGTGGTGATGTGGTGACGTGGTGACGTGGTGATGTGGTGACGTGGTGACCTGGTGGCGTGGTGATGTGGCTCGTGGTGACGTGGTGATGTGGTGACGTGGTGATGTGGTGACGTGATGACGTGGTGACGTGGTGGCGTGGTGATGTGGCTCGTGGTGACGTGGTGATGTGGTGACGTGGTGATGTGGTGATGTAGTGATGTGGCTCGTGGTCACGTGGTCACGTGGTGATGTGGAGCACCGGCTTGGAGTTTACATGGGGGTGGTTGAGCCAGGGGTACCTGATGGGGGGGGGGGGTCAGGGGTATCTGGTGGAGGGGGCGGGTTAGGGGTACCTGGTGGGGGTTAGGGGATCTGGTGGGAGGGGTTAGGGTACCTGGTGGGGGTTAGGGGTACCTGGCGGGGGTTAGAGGGACCTGGCGGGGGGGTTAGGGGACCTGGCTGGGGGGGGTTAGGGGTACCTGACGGGGGGGGGGTTAGGGGTACCTGACGGGGGGGGGGGGTTAGGAGTACCTGGCTGGGTCACGAGGTTTCCTGGGGGTTCGCGAGGCTCCCGGCTGGGTCGGAACGGGACCCCGCACGCTGGGGTGGGGAAGGGCCCCGGGGCCCTCAGGGAGGCGTTGGGGGCGGCCCCGCCAGGCCCTGCTGTGGGGAGCCACCCTGCGGGGGGCACGGGGGGGCACGGGGGCACGGGGGCGGGGGAGGCGCATCAATGAGTGGCGACATCTGAAGAGCGGCACGGCGGGTGGCACAGGGATATCTCCCACACAGCCTCTCCCTAAACTCTTCACGACACGCGGTATCAGCGTCCTTTTTGCGTGCCATCATTGGTGACCGGGCTGGGATCATCGATCATCGACTCATCCACTCATCGACTCATTGACTCATCGATTCATCCACTCATCGACTTATTGACTCATCGACTCATCCACTCATCGACTCATCCACTCATCGACTCATTGACTCATTCACTAATCGACTCATCGACTCATCCACTCATCGACTCATCGACTCATCCACTCATCCACTCATCTACTCATCAACTCATCGCTTCATCCACTCATCGACTCATCCACTCATCGACTTATCGACTCATCCACTCATCGACTCATCCACACATCGACTCATCCACACATCGACTTATCGACTCATCCACTCATCCACTCATCCACACATCAACTCATCCACTCATCCACATATCGACTCATCCACACGTCGACTCATCGACTCATCCACTCATCGACTCATCCACTCATCGACTCATCGACTCATCAACTCATCCACTCATCCACACATCGACTCATCCACACATCGACTCATCGACTCATCCACTCATCGACTCATCCACTCATCCACTCATCTACTCATCAACTCATCGCTTCATCCACTCATCGACTCATCCACTCATCGACTTATCGACTCATCCACTCATCGACTCATCCACACATCGACTCATCCACACATCGACTTATCGACTCATCCACTCATCCACTCATCCACACATCAACTCATCCACTCATCCACACATCGACTCATCCACACGTCGACTCATCGACTCATCCACTCATCCACTCATCGACTCATCGACTCATCAACTCATCCACTCATCCACACATCGACTCATCCACACATCGACTCATCGACTCATCCACTCATCGAATCATCCACTCATCGACTCATCCACTCATCGACTCATCAACTCAACTACTCATCCACACATCGACTCATCCACACATCGACACATCGACTCATCCACTCATCGACTCATCCACACATCAACTCATCCACTCATCCACACATCGACTCATCGACTCATCCACTCACCGACTCATCCACTCATCCACACATCAACTCATCCACTCATCGACTTATCGACTCATCCACTCATCGACTCATCCACTCATCCACACATCGACTCATCCACACATCCACACATCGACTCATCCACTCATCCACACATCCACTCATCCACACATCGACTCATCCACTCAGCGACTCATCGACTCCCCACACTTGAGGAGCCTGGTTAACCACAGGGCGGGGCTGAATTTCAAGCCAAGAATCTCGGCGGTGCCAACTCAGTGGTACGAGCCGCTCGGGCACCTCCGAGTCTGTGCTGGTGTCCGGTGTCTGTGCGCGCCGTGTCTCTATGTGCCGTGTCTCTGTGTGCCGTGTCTCTGTGTGCCGTGTCTCTGTGTGCGTGTGTCGAGCGTGTCTCTATGTGCTGTGTCTCTGTGTGCGTGTGTCCCGGTGAGTGCTGTGTCTCTATGTGCCGTGTCTCTGTGTGCCGTGTCTCTGTGCGCGCCGTGTCTCTGTGTGCCGTGTCTCTGTGTGCGTGTGTCCCGGTGAGTGCTGTGTTATCTGTGTGCCGTGTCTGTGCGCGCGCCGTGTCTCTGTGTGCGCCGTGTCTCTGTGTGCGCCGTGTCTCTGTGTGCGTGTGTCCCGGTGAGTGCTGTGTCTCTGTGTGCCGTGTCTCTGTGTGCCGTGTCTGTGCGCGCGCCGTGTCTCTGTGTGCGTGTGTCTCTGTGCGCGCCGTGTCTCTCTATGTGCCGTGTCTTTGTGTGCGTGTGTCCCGGTGAGTGCTGTGTCTCTGTGTGCCGTGTCTCTGTGTGCCGTGTCTCTGTGCGCGCCGTGTCTCTGTGTGCGTGTGTCTCTGTGCGCGCCGTGTCTCTATGTGCCGTGTCTCTGTGTGCGTGTGTCCCGGTGAGTGCTGTGTTATCTGTGCGTAGCTCTACAAGCGATGTCTCTTGTGCACGCGGTCTCTCTGGGGACGCGATGTCTGTCTGCGCTGTGCCTACGCCAACATGCACCAATGTGTGTATGTGCTGTGTCTATCTGTGCCATGTCTCTGTGAGTCTGAACCGTGTCTCTGCGAGCCTGTCTGTGCCTTGTCTCCTCCGTGTGTCCCTGCGCCGTGCCTCTGCGAGTCTCTGACCATGCCGTGCCTCTGTCTGCGCCGTGTCTCTGTCTGCGCCATGTCTGTGTACACGCCATGTCTTTGCGAGTGTCTGCACGTGCCGTGTCTCTGTGCGCGCCGTGTCTCCGTACGCGCCGTGTCTCTCTTTGTGCCGTGTCTCTGTGCGCGCCGTGTCTCTGTACGTGCCGTGTCTCTGTACGTGCCGTGTCTCTCTATGTGCCGTGTCTCTGCACGCGCCGTGCCTCTGTACGTGCCGTGTCTCTTTATGTGCCGTGTCTCTGTACGCGCCGTGCCTCTGTACGCGCCGTGTCTCTCTACGTGCCGTGCCTCTGCGCGCCTCTCTACGCTCCGTGTCTCTGCGCGCGCCGCGTCTCTCTACAAGCACGATGCCCCCTCTCCTCTGCCCACCACCCCCCGCGTCACCGGCGCACGCGGGCGGCAGGATGTGCGTCTCGTCCGACTCGTCGCCGCAGTTGTCGAGGCCCCGCGCGTCGCACACGAGGCTCCAGGGGACGCAGCGCGCGTTGCGGCAGCGGAAGTAGCGGCTCGTGCACGGGTCCGGCCCGCACGTGGAGCCGCCGCCGCCGCCGCTGCTGACGTTCGACTCTGCGTGGGCGACAACAGCGCGCGGGGACTCGTCACGTGGGGTGGGGGTTTGAGTCGGGGGGGGGGGCGGCGTGCCGTGACCCCCACGACTTGGGGAGGGGGGTGACGAGGGGGGAGAGGAGAATGGAGGCCACTCACGGCAGGAGGAACGAGGGATTTGCAGGGAGTTTGGGGGTTGGGGATGAAGATTGTCGAGCAGTGGCAGGCTGACAGCAGCGACAGCAGCCTGGCATAGAGACCCATAGACTCGCACAGAGATTCGTAGACTCCTAGAGACTCGTAGACTCGCATGGAGACCCCCCCCCCCCCCCCCCCATAGACTCACATAGCGATTCATAGACTCGTAGAGACTCGTAGACTCACATGGAGACCCATAGATTCGTAGAGACTCGTAGACTCACATAGAGACCCATAGACTCGTATAGACTCGTAGACTCGCATAGCGATTCATAGACTCGTAGAGACTCGTAAACTCACATGGAGACCCATAGACTCGTAGAGACTCGTAGACTCACATAGAGACCCATAGACTCCTAGAGACTCGTAGACTCGCATAGCGATTCATAGACTCGTAGAGACTCGTAGACTCACATGGAGACCCATAGACTCGTATAGACTCGTAGACTCACATAGAGACCCATAGACTCATAGAGACTCGTAGACTCACATAGAGACCCATAGACTCGTATAGACTCGTAGACTCACATGGAGACCCATAGACTCGTAGAGACTCGTAGACTCACATGGAGACCCATAGACTCGTAGAGACTCGTAGACTCACATAGAGACCCATAGAATCACACAGAGACCCACAGACTTACACAGAGACTCATAGACTTCACAAAGAGTGTGTGTGGGGGGCGTGTGTGAGCGGGTACGTGTGTGGGGGTTGTGTGTGTGGAGGGGGTGTGTGGGGGGTGTGTGGGGTGTGTGTGTGGGGTGCGTGTGTGGGGGTTGTGTGTGTGGAGGGGGTGTGTGGGGGGTGTGTGGGGTGTGTGTGTGGGGTGCGTGTGTGGGGGTTGTGTGTGTGGGGTGTGTGTGTGGGGTGTGTGTGGGGGGAGTGTGTGGGGGTTGTGTGTGTGGGGTGTGTGTGTTTGTGTGGGGGTTGTATGTGTGGGGTGTGTGTGTGGGGTGTGTGTGTGGGGGTTGTGTGTGTGGGGTGTGTGTGTGGGGTGTGTGTGTGGGGTGTTGTGTGGGGGGAGTGTGTGGGGGTTGTGTGTGTGGGGTGTGTGTGTGTGTGTGGGGGTTGTATGTGTGGGGTGTGTGTGTGGGGTGTGTGTGTGGGGTGTGTGTGTGGGGTGTGTCTGTGGGGTGTGTGTGTGTGGGGGTTGTGTGTGTGGGGTGTGGGGGTGTGTGTGAGGAGGTGTGTGGGGGGATGTGTGTGGGGTGTGTGTGGGGTGTGTGTGTGTGTGGGGTGTGTGGGGGGGGTGTGGGGGGGTGTGGGGGGAGTGTGTGGGGTGTGTGTGTGGGGGTTGTGTGTGTGGGGTGTGTGGGGGGTGTGTGGGGGGAGTGTGTGGGGGGAGTGTGAGGGGAGTGTGTGGGGTGTGTGTGGGGGTTGTGTGTGTGGGGTGTGGGTGTGTGTGTGTGGGGGGAAGTGTGTGGGGTGTGTGTGTGTGGGGTGTGTGTGTGTGGAGTGTGTGTGTGTGGAGTGTGTGTGTGTGGGGTGTGTGTGTGGGGTGTGTGTGTGGGGGGTGAGTGGGCGGGACGAGGCCCAGCCAATCACCGAGCGTGAAGGCCGAGAAGTCTCCCACGAAGTCGACGCGGGGCAGCTTGCCGCGCGTCACGAGCCTCAGCGTGAGCGCCCGGCCATGCGACACCACGGCCTCGGGGATGCTCTTGCCGCACAGCGGGGGGCCCAGCGCCGGAGCGCCCCGGCCGACGCCGTCGTAGAACTGCAGGTAGGAGCCGGCGTGGCAGGGGTCCTCCGAGGCGCCGGGGGCGTGCGGGGCGTCGAGCGCCGGCGGCGGCGAGAGGCTGGCCCCGGGCGCCGGGGTCACGCGGAGGAGGCTGTAGACGAGGAAGAATCGGAACTGGAAGACGAGGCGCTGGTCGGGCTCGGCCGCCCGCACGCTCAGCCAGCAGTCGGTGTCGGCGCCCACGAAGTAGAAGCGGCGGGACTCGCGGTGCGAGCTCAGCACCAGCCCCTCGGCGGTCAGCGAGCGGCCGCACACCTCCACCAGGTGCGCTGCGAGCGGTAGAGCGAGGGGAGGGGGGTAGGGCCACGTGGTCCTTGTGACGTCGTTCATAGCAGCGGTCCCCAACCTTTTTGGCACCAGGGACGGGTTTCGTGGAAGACATTTTTTCACGGACCGGGGTTGGGGAGGGGGGGGTCATCATTGGGACTTTCCCCCCTTTTCAAAGACGCTCTCCAGCGACGTTTGTTTTGTAACTCATTGTGGCTACCGGGGGTTAGAGCTTGTGGGCTTACTCATTGTGACTACTAGGGGGTTAGAGCTTGTGGGCTTACTCATTGTGGCTACCGGGGGTTAGAGCTTGTGGGCTTACTCATTGTGGCTACCGGGGGTTAGAGCTTGTGGGCTTACTCATTGTGGCTACCGGGGGTTAGAGCTTGTGGGCTTACTCATTGTGGCTACCGGGGGTTAGAGCTTGTGGGCTTACTCATTGTGGCTACCGGGGGTTAGAGCTTGTGGGCTTACTCATTGTGGCTACCGGGGGTTAGAGCTTGTGGGCTTACTCATTGTGGCTACCGGGGGTTAGAGCTTGTGGGCTTACTCATTGTGGCTACCGGGGGTTAGAGCTTGTGGGCTTACCAACACCACGTGACTGAGACGAGTAATGGGGGCGGGCCACGTGCGGACTCACCGCTCTCACCTCCTGCTGCTGTGCGGCCCGGTTCCTAACAGGCCACGGACCGGTACCGGTCCACGGCTCGGGGGTTGAGGACCCCTGGTTCATAGGAGTACTGGGGGGGGGGGGGGGTTGGTGGTGGGGAGGATCGGGGTACCTGGCAGGGGTTCGAGGTGCCTGGTGGGGGTCCCGGCTACCTGGTAGGGGATGAGGGATGTGAGGACGTGGAGTCACGCATCCCGTTGATTTGCAGTGTCCGCGGTTCCAAAAAATTTGCACACCTTTGGAAAATGTGTGCAGTGAGTCTTATTCTAAATTTGAAGCTTTCGTGACTGCAAGGATCCATACTCTTTGGTTCTATTCGGTAAAGTCACGTAGGTAAAAAATAAAACAACAAAAAATCACGACGTTTCGGCTGGTGACTGCTATATCGGGGAGACGAAACGACATGTCTCTGACCGAATTCGCGAGCACAAATCAGATTTGAAACACGACAGAACGAATTCTTCTGCCGTAGCTGATCACTGTTACAACGCTGTGGGTGATCACGATATAGTTGTTTTCGGATACCAAGGTTCTCTGCAAGCCCACGGGTTTTTATCAGAGATTTGTCCACGAGGCAATTCAGATTTACAAACACAGACACAATTTCAACCGAGAGGATGGTTTCAAATTAAGCATCATTGGAAAGATGTTCTAAATCGAACCAAACATTTAACTTATTTTCAATGGTACAGTATATTTATTCAAGTAGTGATATCCCAAACTTTCACAGCTTCTTATTTCCCTTCACACCAACATTATGTAAACTTCCCTCCCCCCGCGCCTGGTCCATCATGGTCCCCCCCGCGCCTGGTCCATCATGTACCTCCTACGTACATCATGCTCATTGTTATGCTAATTCCTTTGTCAAGGCGCCTTTGTTTCCTCCCACACAGCTTAAAGGACGCGACCTGGGCTTGGCTGTTTTCACTCCAACGCTGTCCTCTGGACAGTCCGGTCCCTTCACCTGATGAAGGCTACTTGTGTTGTGGCTGAAACGTCGTGATTTTTTGTTTTATTTTTTACCTACGTGACTTTACCGAATAGAACCAAAGAGTACAGTGACTCTTAGTTTAAGGGGCCGTCCATAAGTGACATCACGCGATTTTGGACGATTTTTTACCCCCGCCCTCGTCACACGACGTCACAAAAACTCAGACACCCCCCTCAAATATGACGTCACAAAGCTCTGCCCCCCCCCCAAAAAAATACAAAACCATGTTTCCATTTTGAAAATAGAACATGCTTCAAATCGCTTTAAACTATTGTCATTGTAGTGCGTATTTAATGTGGCGCTGCATTCTGATGTTGTAGGAGTGTTGTTATAACAATTAGTATTGTTATAACAATTCTATATTTATTTAAAGTTGCGCATTTTTACGTGACGTCACATTTCTCAAACCCCCCCCCCTCGTCACACATCGTCACAAATGTCTGACCCCCCCCCCCCCCACCTAGGTGCGTGACGTCATTTATGGACGGCCCTAAGGCGCTGGTGGTAGATGCGTTAAGCGAAAACACTTTCCCCGTAAATAATGTAGCAACAATAACGCCGGGCGAGATGCGATGCACTCCTACGCACACTGTATCGCTCCGCACACTGTATCATGTGTCACTCCGCTCAGCCGTGCAACTCAATACAATAGTTAATCGTCGGCCGCTCAGAAAGCGCGTTGTAACGGTGTGCATTCCACGTTATAAAGGAACGCGTTCTATGTTATAACGGTGCGTGTTCTGCATTGTAGCGTTGCGCCTTCTACGTTATAACAGGCGTCATCTGTGTTATAACAGGCGTCATCTGCGTTATAACAGGCACCTGCTGTGTTATAACAGGCGCCTTCTACGTTATAACAGGCGCATTCTGTGTTATAACAGGCGCCTTCTGTGTTATAACAAGCGCCTTCTACGTTATAACAGGCGCCTGCTGTGTTATAACGGGCGCCTGCTGTGTTATAACAGGCGCCTTCTACGTTATAACAGGCGCCTTCTGTGTTATAACAGGCGCCTTCTGTGTTATAACAAGCGCCTTCTACGTTATAACAGGCACCTGCTGTGTTATAACAGGCGCCTTCTGTGTTATAACAAGCGCCTTCTACGTTATAACAGGCACCTGCTGTGTTATAACAGGCGCCTTCTACGTTATAACAGGCGCCTTCTGTGTTATAACAGGAGCCTTCTGTGTTATAACAGGCGCCTTCTACGTTATAACAGGCGCCTTCTGTGTTATAACAGGAGCCTTGTGTGTTATAACAGGCGCCTTCTGTGTTATAACAAGCGCCTTCTACGTTATAACAGGCGCCTTCTACATTATAACAGGCACTTTCTACGTTATAACAGGCGCCTTCTGTGTTATAACAGGCACTTTCTACGTTATAACAGGCGCCTTCTACATTATAACAGGCGCCATCTGTGTTATAACAGGCGCCTTCTACGTTATAACAGACGCTTGTTTTATAACAGGCACCATCTGCGTTATAACAGGCACCTTCTGTGTTATAACAGACGCCTTCTACGTTATAACAGGCGCCTTCTGCGTTATAACAGACGCCTTCTGCGTTATAACAGGCGCCTTCTGTGTTATAACAGACGCCTTCTGCGTTATAACGGGCGCCTTCTGTGTTATAACAGGCGCCTGCTGTGTTATAACAGGCGCCTTCTGTGTTATAACAGGCGCCTTCTGCGTTATAACAGGCGCCTTCTGTGTTATAACAGACGCCTGTGTTATAACAGGCGCCATCTGCGTTATAACCGGGCGCCATCTGCGTTATAACAGGCGCCATCTGCGTTATAACAGGCGCCTTCTACGTTATAACAGGCGCCTTCTACGTTATAACAGGCGCCTTCTACGTTATAACAGGTGCCTGTGTTATAACAGGCGTCATCTGTGTTATAACAGGCGCCTTCTACGTTATAATAGGCGCCATCTGCGTTATAACAGGCGCCTGCTGTGTTATAACAGGCACGCTCTACGTTATAACAGGCGCCTGCTGTGTTATAACAGGCGCCTTCTGTGTTATAACAGGCACGCTCTACGTTATAACAGGTGCCTGCTGCGTTATAACAGGCGCCTTCTGCGTTATAACAGGCGCCTTCTACGTTATAACAGGCGCCTGTGTCATAAGAGGCGCCTGTGTTATAACAGGCGCCTTCTACGTTATAACAGGCGCCTTCTACGTTATAACAGGCGCCTTCTGCGTTATAACAGGCGCCTTCTACGTTATAACAGGCGCCTTCTGTGTTATAACGGGCGCCTTCTACGTTATAACAGGCGCCTTCTACGTTATAACAGGTGCCTGTGTTATAACAGGCGCCTTCTGTGTTATAACAGGCGCCTTCTGCGTTATAATAGGCGCCTTCTGCGTTATAACAGGAGCCTTCGGTGTTATAACAGGCACGCTCTACGTTATAACAGGCGCCTTCTACGTTATAACAGGCGCCTGCTGTGTTATAACAGGCGCCTGCTGTGTTATAACAGACGCCTTCTACGTTATAACAGGTTCTTGTGTTATAACAGGCGCCTTCTACGTTATAACAGGCGCCTTCTACGTTATAACATGCGCCATCTGCGTTATAACAGGTGCCTTCTGTGTTATAACAGGCGCCATCTGCGTTATAACAGGCACGCTCTACATTATAACAGGCGCCTTCTGTGTTATAACAGGCGCGTTCTACGTTATAACAGGCACGCTCTACGTTATAATGGGCGCGTTCTGCTTAGAGGACGAGGGACCACGCCCAGAGGAATATGGAAAGTGGGGGGGGGGGGGGGGGTGGCTGCTGATGGACAAGGGGGTAGAGTGTAGGGGACGGGGAGGGGGAACCCCCAGTGGCGGGGATGCGGAGAGGGTAGCTAATGCGGGAGCAGGAGAGAAAGGAGGAGGTGCTCCGGGAGAAGAGGTCTCTCTGTCGGGATCTACGTATGTGCTCCACGCAGTGTCCGTGTTGGTGTTGCCTGGAACAATAGAGTTCCCCGCAACAATAGAGTTCCTGGGAACAATAGAGTTCCCCGGAACAATAGAGTTTCTGGAAACAATAGAGTTCCCCGAACAATAGAGTTCCTAGGAACAATAGAGTTCCCCGGAACAATAGAGTTTATGGGAACAATAGAGTTCCCCAGAACAATAGAGTTCCTGGGAACAATAGAGTTCCCCGGAACAATAGAGTTTCTGGAAACAATAGAGTTCCCCGGAACAATAGAGTTCCTGGTAAGAATAGAGTTCCCCGGAACAATAGAGTTTATGGGAACAATAGAGTTCCCCAGAACAATAGAATTCCTGGGAACAATAGAGTTCCCCGGAACAATAGAGTGTCTGGGAACAATAGAGTTCCCTGGAACAATAGAGTTCCTCGGAACAATAGAGTTCCCCGGAACAATAGAGTTCCTCGGAACAATAGAGTTCCCTGCAACAATAGAGTTCCCCGCAACAATAGAGTTCCTGGGAACAGTAGAGTTCCCCGGACAATAGAGTTTCTGGGAACAATAGAGTTCCCCGGAACAATAGAGTTCCTGGGAACAATAGAGTTCCCCACAACAATAGAGTTCCCCGCAACAATAGAGTTCCCCGCAACAATAGTGTACCCCGCAACAATAGAGTTCCCCGGAACAATAGAGTTCCTGGGAACAATAGAGTTCCCCGCAACAATAGAGTTCCCCGCAACAATAGAGTTCCCCGCAACAATAGAGTTCCCCGCAACAATAGAGTTCCCTGGAACAATAGAGTTCCTGGGAACAATAGAGTTCCCCGCAACAATAGACTTCCCCACAACAATAGAGTTCCCCGCAACAATAGAGTTCCCTGCAACAATAGTGTTCCCCGCAACAATAGAGTTCCCCGGAACAATAGAGTTCCTGGGAACAATAGAGTTCCCCGCAACAATAGAGTTCCCCGCAACAATAGAGTTCCCCGCAACAATAGAGTTCCCCGCAACAATAGAGTTCCCTGGAACAATAGAGTTCCTGGGAACAATAGAGTTCCCCGCAACAATAGAGTTCCCCGCAACAATAGAGTTCCCCGCAACAATAGAGTTCCCCGGAACAATAGAGTTCGCCGGAACAATAGAGTTCCCGGGAACAATAGAGTTCCCCGCAACAATAGAGTTCCCCGCAACAATAGAGTTCCCCGCAACAATACAGTTCCCCGCAACAATACAGTTCCCCGCAACAATAGAGTTCCCTGCAACAATAAAGTTCCCCGCAACAATAGAGTTCCACAGAACATAGAGTTCCCCGCAACAATAGAGTTCCCCACAACAATAGAGTTCCCCGGAACAATAGAGTTCCCCGCAACAATAGAGTTCCCCGCAACAATAGAGTTCCCCGCAACAATAGAGCTCCCCGGAACAATACAGTTTCCCGCAACATGAGAGTTACCCGCAACAATACAGTTCCCCGCAACAATAGAGTTCCCCGCAACAATAGAGTTCCCCACAACAATAGAGTTCCCCGCAACAATAGAGTTCCCCGCAACAATAGAGTTCCCCGGAACAATAGAGTTCCTGGGAACAATAGAGTTCCCCGCAACAATAGAGTTCCCCGCAACAATAGAGTTCCTCGGAACAATAGAGTTCGCCAGAACAATAGAGTTCCCCGGAACAATAGAGTTCCCCGCAACAATAGAGTCCCCCGCAACAATAGAGTTCCCCGCAACAATAGAGTTCCCCGCAACAATACAGTTCCCCGCAACAATAGAGTTCCCCGCAACAATAAAGTTCCCCGCAACAATAGAGTTCCCCAGAACATAGAGTTCCCCGCAACAATAGAGTTCCCCACAACAATACAGTTCCCCGCAACAATAGAGTTCCCCGCAACAATAGAGTTCCCCGCAGCAATAGAGTTCCTGGGAACAATAGAGTTCCCCGGAACAATAGAGATTCTGGGAACAAGAGAGTTCCTGGGAACAATAGAGTTCCCCGGAACAATAGAGTTCCTGGGAACAATAGAGTTCCCCGGAACAATAGAGTTCCTCGGAACAATAGAGTTCCCCGGAACACTAGAGTTCCTCGGAACAATAGAGTTCCCCGCAACAATAGAGTTCCTCGGAACAATAGAGTTCCCCGGAACAATATAGTTCCTCAGAACAATAGAGTTCCCCGCAACAATAGAGTTCCCCGCAACAATAGAGTTCCCCGCAGCAATAGAGTTCCCCGCAACAATAGAGTTCCCCGCAACAATAGAGTTCCCCGGAACAATAGAGTTCCCCGCAACAATAGAGTTCCCCGCAACAATAGAGTTCCCCGCAACAATAGAGTTCCCCGCAACAATAGAGTTCCCCGCAACAATAGAGTTCCTGGGAACAATAGAGTTCCCCGGAACAATAGAGTTTCTGGAAACAATAGAGTTCCCCGAACAATAGAGTTCCTAGGAACAATAGAGTTCCCCGGAACAATAGAGTTTATGGGAACAATAGAGTTCCCCAGAACAATAGAGTTCCTGGGAACAATAGTGTTCCCCGGAACAATAGAGTTTTTGGAAACAATAGAGTTCCCCGGAACAATAGAGTTCCTGGGAAGAATAGAGTTCCCCCGAACAATAGAGTTTATGGGAACAATAGAGTTCCCCAGAACAATTGAATTCCTGGAAACAATAGAGTTCCCCGGAACAATAGAGTTTCTGGGAACAATAGAGTTCCCTGGAACAATAGAGTTCCTCGGAACAATAGAGTTCCCCGGAACAATAGAGTTCCTCGGAACAATAGAGTTCCCTGCAACAATAGAGTTCCCCGCAACAATAGAGTTCCTGGGAACAGTAGAGTTCCCCGGACAATAGAGTTTCTGGGAACAATAGAGTTCCCCGGAACAATAGAGTTTCTGGGAACAATAGAGTTCCCCAGAACATAGAGTTCCCCGCAACAATAGAGTTCCCTGCAACAATTGAGTTCCCCGCAACAATAGTGTTCCCCGGAACAATAGAGTTCCTGGGAACAATAGAGTTCCCCACAACAATAGAGTTCCCCACAACAATAGAGTTCCCCGCAACAATAGAGTTCCTGGGAACAATAGAGTTCCCCGCAACAATAGAGTTCCCCGCAACAATAGAGTTCCCCGCAACAATAGAGTTCCCCGCAACAATAGAGTTCCCTGGAACAATAGAGTTCCTGGGAACAATAGAGTTCCCCGCAACAATAGAGTTCCCCACAACAATAGAGTTCCCCGCAACAATAGAGTTCCCCGCAACAATAGTGTACCTCACAACAATAGAGTTCCCCGGAACATAGAGTTACTGGGAACAATAGAGTTCCCCGCAACAATAGAGTTCCCCGCAACAATAGAGTTCCCCGCAACAATAGAGTTCCCCGGAACAATAGAGTTCGCCGGAACAATAGAGTTCCCGGGAACAATAGAGTTCCCCGCAACAATAGAGTTCCCCGCAACAATAGAGTTCCCCGCAACAATACAGTTCCCCGCAACAATACAGTTCCCCTCAACAATAGAGTTCCCTGCAACAATAAAGTTCCCCGCAACAATAGAGTTCCCCAGAACATAGAGTTCCCCGCAACAATAGAGTTCCCCACAACAATAGAGTTCCCCGGAACAATAGAGTTCCCCGCAACAATAGAGTTCCCCGCAACAATAGAGTTCCCCGCAACAATAGAGCTCCCCGGAACAATACAGTTCCCCGCAACATGAGAGTTACCCGCAACAATACAGTTCCCCGCAACAATAGAGTTCCCCGCAACAATAGAGTTCCCCGCAACAATAGAGTTCCACGCAACAATAGAGTTCCCCGCAACAATAGAGTTCCCCGGAACAATAGAGTTCGCCAGAACAATAGAGTTCCCCGGAACAATAGAGTTCCCCGCAACAATAGAGTTCCCCACAACAATAGAGTTCCCCGCAACAATAGAGTTCCTCGCAACAATACAGTTCCCCGCAACAATAGAGTTCCCCGCAACAATAAAGTTCCCCGCAACAATAGAGTTCCCCAGAACATAGAGTTCCCCACAACAATAGAGTTCCCCATAACAATACAGTTCCCCGCAACAATAGAGTTCCCCGCAACAATAGAGTTCCCCGGAACAATAGAGTTCCTGGGAACAATAGAGTTCCCCGCAACAATGGAGTTCCCCGCAACAATAGAGTTCCCCGGAACAATAGAGTTCGCCGGAACAATAGAGTTCCCCGGAACAATAGAGTTCCCCGCAACAATAGAGTTCCCCACAACAATAGAGTTCCCCGCAACAATAGAGTTCCCCGCAACAATACAGTTCCCCGCAACAATAGAGTTCCCCGCAACAATAAAGTTCCCCGCAACAATAGAGTTCCCCAGAACATAGAGTTCCCCGCAACAATAGAGTTCCCCACAACAATAGAGTTCCCCGCAGCAATAGAGTTCCTGGGAACAATAGAGTTCCCCGGAACAATAGAGTTTCTGGGAACAATAGAGTTCCTGGGAACAATAGAGTTCCCCGGAACAATAGAGTTTCTGGGAACAATAGAGTTCCCCGGAACACTAGAGTTCCTCGGAACAATAGAGTTCCCCGGAACAATATAGTTCCTTGGAACAATAGAGTTCCCCGCAACAATAGAGTTCCTCGGAACAATAGAGTTCCCCGGAACAATATAGTTCCTCAGAACAATAGAGTTCCCCGCAACAATAGAGTTCCCCGCAACAATAGAGTTCCCCGCAACAATAGAGTTCCCCGCAACAATTGAGTTCCCCGTAACAATAGAGTTCCCCGGAACAATAGAGGAGTTCCCCGCAACAATAGAGTTCCCCGCAACAATAGAGTTCCCCGTAACAATAGAGTTCCTGGGAACAATAGAGTTCCCCGCAACAATAGAGTTCCCCGCAACAATAGAGTTCCCCGTAACAATAGAGTTTCTGGGAACAATAGAGTTCCCCGTAACAATAGAGTTCCCCGGAACAATAGAGGAGTTCCCCGCAACAATAGAGTTCCCCGCAACAATAGAGTTCCCCATAACAATAGAGTTCCCCGGAACAATAGAGGAGTTCCCCGCAACAATAGAGGAGTTCCCCCGGCAGAACGACTCGCGCGGCGGATTCCCTTTACAATGCAGCCCTCAGATCGCTACTAGGTTGCAAGTGCACGCACGACAACCGTCAACCACCGCGATTCCGCGAGCGCTGTAGGGCAACAACCTGCACCCTGAGAGAGCGAGAAGGAGAGCGAGAGTCATGAGCACGCCTATCCAGCTGCGGCAGGGGCCTTTACCGCAAGGCCGCTGGGTCACTGGTGGCCTTGAGTGAGGCCCCTGGCGATACACAAGTGGTGAAAATACCCCACGTCATCATCGTCATGGTGCTGCTGTCAAACACACACAATGGTTGCACGTAATGTGTGAAGGGAACAGAAAACGCAGACGAGGTGAGTTTTGAGACGAACGGAAGGAGGTTAAGAAGGGGGACTGCTTCACGTACAGGCGCAGTGTTGAGTCTATGGTGCAGTGTTGAGTCTATGGTGCAGTGTTGAGTCTGTGGTGCAGTGTTGAGTCTGTTGTGCAGTGTTGAGTCTGTGGTGCAGTGTTGAGTCTATGGTGCAGTGTTGAGTCTATGGTGCAGTGTTGAGTCTGTGGTGCAGTGTTGAGTCTGTGGTGCAGTGTTGAGTCTATGAGCAGTGTTGAGTCTAAGGTGCAGTGTTGAGTCTATGGTGCAGTGTTGAGTCTATGGTGCAGTGTTGAGTCTATGGTGCAGTGTTGAGTCTATGGTGCAGTGTTGAGTCTATGGTGCAGTGTTGAGTCTATGGTGCAGTGTTGAGTCTGTGGTGCAGTGTTGAGTCTGTGGTGCAGTGTTGAGTCTGTGGTGCAGTGTTGAGTCTGTGTTGCAGTGTTGAGTCTATGGTGCAGTGTTGAGTCTGTGGTGCAGTGTTGAGTCTATGGTGCAGTGTTGAGTCTATGAGCAGTGTTGAGTCTAAGGTGCAGTGTTGAGTCTATGGTGCAGTGTTGAGTCTATGGTGCAGTGTTGAGTCTAAGGTGCAGTGTTGAGCCTATGGGCAGTGTTGAGTCTAAGGTGCAGTGTTGAGTCTATGGTGCAGTGTTGAGTCTATGGTGCAGTGTTGAGTCTGTGGTGCAGTGTTGAGTCTATGGGCAGTGTTGAGTCTATGGTGCAGTGTTGAGTCTATAGGCAGTGTTGAGTCTATGGTGCAGTGTTGAGTCTATGGTGCAGTATTGAGTCTATGGTGCAGTGTTGAGTCTATGGTGCAGTGTTGAGTCTATGGGCAGTGTTGAGTCTATGGTTGCAGTGTTAAGTCTATGGGCAGTGTTGAGTCTATGGTGCAGTGTTGAGTCTACGGGTAGTGTTGAGTCTATGATGCAGTGTTGAGTCTATGGTGCAGTGTTGAGTCTGTGGTGCAGTGTTGAGTCTATGGTGCAGTGTTGAGTCTGTGGTGCAGTGTTGAGTCTATGGGCAGTGTTGAGTCTATGGTGCAGTGTTGAGTCTATAGGCAGTGTTGAGTCTATGGTGCAGTGTTGAGTCTATGGTGCAGTATTGAGTCTATGGTGCAGTGTTGAGTCTATGGTGCAGTGTTGAGTCTATGGGCAGTGTTGAGTCTATGGTTGCAGTGTTGAGTCTATGGGTAGTGTTGAGTCTATGGTGCAGTGTTGAGTCTATGGTGCAGTGTTGAGTCTGTGTTGCAGTGTTTAGTCTATGGTGCAGTGTTGAGTCTATGGTGCAGTGTTGAGTCTATGGGCAGTGTTGAGTCTATGGTGCAGTGTTGAGTCTATGGTGCAGTGTTGAGTCTATGGTGCAGTGTTGAGTCTATGGGCAGTGTTCAGTCTATGGTGCAGTGTTGAGTCTATGGGCAGTGTTGAGTCTATGGGCAGTGTTGAGTCTATGGTGCAGTGTTGAGTCTATGGTGCAGTGTTGAGTCTATGGTGCAGTGTTGAGTCTATGGTGCAGTGTTGAGTCTATGGGCAGTGTTAGTCTATGGTGCAGTGTTAGTCTATGGTGCAGTGTTGAGTCTATGGGCAGTGTTGAGTCTATGGTGCAGTGTTGAGTCTATGGGCAGTGTTGAGTCTATGGTGCAGTGTTGAGTCTATGGGCAGTGTTGAGTCTATGGGCAGTGTTGAGTCTATGGTGCAGTGTTGAGTCTATGGTGCAGTGTTGAGTCTATGGTGCAGTGTTGAGTCTATGGTGCAGTGTTGAGTCTATGGGCAGTGTCCAGTCTATCGTGCAGTGTTGAGTCTATTGTGCAGTGTTGAGTCTATGGGCAGTGTTGAGTCTATGGTGCAGTGTTGAGTCTATGGTGCAGTGTTGAGTCTATGGTGCAGTGTTGAGTCTATGGTGCAGTGTTGAGTCTATGGTGCAGTGTTGAGTCTATGGGCAGTGTCCAGTCTATGGTGCAGTGTTGAGTCTATTGTGCAGTGTTGAGTCTATGGTGCAGTGTTGAGTCTGTGGTGCAGTGTTGAGTCTATGGTGCAGTATTGAGTCTATGGGCAGTGTTGAGTCTATGGTGCAGTGTTGAGTCTATGGGCAGTGTTCAGTCTATGGTGCAGTGTTGAGTCTATGGGCAGTATTGAATCTATGGTGCAGTGTTGAGTCTATGGTGCAGTGTTGAGTCTATGGGCAGTATTGAGTCTATGGTGCAGTGTTGAGTCTATGGTGCAGTGTTGAGTCTATGGTGCAGTGTTGAGTCTATGGTGCAGTGTTGCGTCTATGGTCCAGTGTTGAGTCTATGGTTCAGTGTTGAGTCTATGGGCAGTGTTGAGTCTATGGGCAGTGTTGAGTCTATGGGCAGTTTTGAGTCTATGGTGCAGTGTTGAGTCTATGGGCAGTGTTAGTCTATGGGCAGTGTTGAGTCTATGGGCAGTGTTGAGTCTATGGGCAGTGTTGAGTCTATGGGCAGTATTGAATCTATGGTGCAGTGTTGAGTCTATGGTGCAGTGTTGAGTCTATGGTGCAGTGTTGAGTCTATGGGCAGTGTTGAGTCTATGGGCAGTATTGAATCTATGGTGCAGTGTTGAGTCTATGGTGCAGTGTTGAGTCTATTGTGCAGTGTTGAGTCTATGGGGCAGTGTTGAGTCTATGAGCAGTGTTGAGTCTATGGGCAATGTTGAGTCTATGGTGCAGTGTTGAGTCTATAGGCAGTGTTGAGTCTTTTGTGCAGTGTTGAGTCTATGGGCAGTGTTGAGTCTATGGGCAGTGTTGAGTCTATGGGCAGTGTTGAGTCTATGGGCAGTGTCCAGTCTATGGTGCAGTGTTGAGTCTATTGTGCAGTGTCCAGTCTATGGGCAGTGTTAGTCTATGGGCAGTGTTGAGTCTATGGGCAGTGTTGAGTCTTTTGTGCAGTGTTGAGTCTATGGGCAGTGTTGAGTCTATGGTGCAGTGTTGAGTCTATGGGCAGTGTTGAGTCTATGGGCAGTGTTGAGTCTATGGGCAGTGTTGAGTCTATGGGCAATGTTGAGTCTATGGTGCAGTGTTGAGTCTATAGGCAGTGTTGAGTCTATTGTGCAGTGTTGAGTCTATGGGCAGTGTTAGTCTATGGTGCAGTGTTGAGTCTATGGTGCAGTGTTAGTCTATGGGCAGTGTTGAGTCTATGGGCAGTGTTGAGTCTATGGGCAGTGTTGAGTCTATGGGCAGTGTTGAGTCTATGGTGCAGTGTTGAGTCTATGGGCAGTGTTGAGTCTATGGTGCAGTGTTGAGTCTATGGGCAGTGTTAGTCTATGGGCAGTGTTGAGTCTATGAGCAGTGTTGAGTCTATGGGCAATGTTGAGTCTATGGTGCAGTGTTGAGTCTATAGGCAGTGTTGAGTCTATTGTGCAGTGTTGAGTCTATGGGCAGTGTTAGTCTATGGTGCAGTGTTGAGTCTATGGTGCAGTGTTGAGTCTATGGTGCAGTGTTGAGTCTATGGGCAGTGTTGAGTCTATGGGCAGTGTTGAGTCTATGGGCAGTGTTGAGTCTATGGGCAGTGTTGAGTCTATTGTGCAGTGTTGAGTCTATGGGCAGTGTTGAGTCTATGGGCAGTGTTGAATCTATGGGCAGTGTTGAGTCTATGGGCAGTGTTGAGTCTATGGGCAGTGTTGAGTCTATGGGCAGTGTTGAGTCTATGGGCAGTGTTGAGTCTATGGGCAGTGTTGAGTCTATGGTCCAGTGTTGAGTCTATGGGCAGTGTTGAGTCTATGGTGCAGTGTTGAGTCTATGGGCAGTGTTGAGTCTATGGTGCAGTGTTGAGTCTATGGGCAGTGTTGAGTCTATGGTGCAGTGTTGAGTCTATTGTGCAGTGTTGAGTCTATGGGCAGTGTTGAGTCTATGGTGCAGTGTTGAGTCTATGGTGCAGTGTTGAGTCTATGGGCAGTGTTGAGTCTATGGGCAGTGTTGAGTCTATGGGCAGTGTTGAGTCTATGGTGCAGTGTTGAGTCTATGGTCCAGTGTTGAGTCTATGGGCAGTGTTGAGTCTATGGTGCAGTGTTGAGTCTATGGGGCAGTGTTGAGTCTATGGTGCAGTGTTGAGTCTATGGGCAGTGTTGAGTCTATGGTCCAGTGTTGAGTCTATGGGCAGTGTTGAGTCTATGGTGCAGTGTTGAGTCTATGGTGCAGTGTTGAGTCTATGGGCAGTGTTGAGTCTATGGGCAGTATTGAATCTATGGTGCAGTGTTGAGTCTATGGTGCAGTGTTGAGTCTATGGTGCAGTGTTGAGTCTATGGGCAGTGTTGAGTCTATGGGCAGTATTGAATCTATGGTGCAGTGTTGAGTCTATGGTGCAGTGTTGAGTCTATTGTGCAGTGTTGAGTCTATGGGGCAGTGTTGAGTCTATGAGCAGTGTTGAGTCTATGGGCAATGTTGAGTCTATGGTGCAGTGTTGAGTCTATAGGCAGTGTTGAGTCTTTTGTGCAGTGTTGAGTCTATGGGCAGTGTTGAGTCTATGGGCAGTGTTGAGTCTATGGGCAGTGTTGAGTCTATGGGCAGTGTCCAGTCTATGGTGCAGTGTTGAGTCTATTGTGCAGTGTCCAGTCTATGGGCAGTGTTAGTCTATGGGCAGTGTTGAGTCTATGGGCAGTGTTGAGTCTTTTGTGCAGTGTTGAGTCTATGGGCAGTGTTGAGTCTATGGTGCAGTGTTGAGTCTATGGGCAGTGTTGAGTCTATGGGCAGTGTTGAGTCTATGGGCAGTGTTGAGTCTATGGGCAATGTTGAGTCTATGGTGCAGTGTTGAGTCTATAGGCAGTGTTGAGTCTATTGTGCAGTGTTGAGTCTATGGGCAGTGTTAGTCTATGGTGCAGTGTTGAGTCTATGGTGCAGTGTTAGTCTATGGGCAGTGTTGAGTCTATGGGCAGTGTTGAGTCTATGGGCAGTGTTGAGTCTATGGGCAGTGTTGAGTCTATGGTGCAGTGTTGAGTCTATGGGCAGTGTTGAGTCTATGGTGCAGTGTTGAGTCTATGGGCAGTGTTAGTCTATGGGCAGTGTTGAGTCTATGAGCAGTGTTGAGTCTATGGGCAATGTTGAGTCTATGGTGCAGTGTTGAGTCTATAGGCAGTGTTGAGTCTATTGTGCAGTGTTGAGTCTATGGGCAGTGTTAGTCTATGGTGCAGTGTTGAGTCTATGGTGCAGTGTTGAGTCTATGGTGCAGTGTTGAGTCTATGGGCAGTGTTGAGTCTATGGGCAGTGTTGAGTCTATGGGCAGTGTTGAGTATATGGGCAGTGTTGAGTCTATTGTGCAGTGTTGAGTCTATGGGCAGTGTTGAGTCTATGGGCAGTGTTGAGTCTATGGGCAGTGTTGAGTCTATGGGCAGTGTTGAGTCTATGGGCAGTGTTGAGTCTATGGGCAGTGTTGAGTCTATGGGCAGTGTTGAGTCTATGGGCAGTGTTGAGTCTATGGGCAGTGTTGAGTCTATGGTCCAGTGTTGAGTCTATGGGCAGTGTTGAGTCTATGGTGCAGTGTTGAGTCTATGGGCAGTGTTGAGTCTATGGTGCAGTGTTGAGTCTATGGGCAGTGTTGAGTCTATGGTGCAGTGTTGAGTCTATTGTGCAGTGTTGAGTCTATGGGCAGTGTTGAGTCTATGGTGCAGTGTTGAGTCTATGGTGCAGTGTTGAGTCTATGGGCAGTGTTAAGTCTATGGGCAGTGTTGAGTCTATGGGCAGTGTTGAGTCTATTGTGCAGTGTTGAGTCTATGGTGCAGTGTTGAGTCTATGGGCAGTGTTGAGTCTATGGTGCAGTGTTGAGTCTATGGGCAGTGTTGAGTCTATTGTGCAGTGTTGAGTCTATGGGCAGTGTTGAGTCTATGGTGCAGTGTTGAGTCTATGGGCAGTGTTGAGTCTATAGGCAGTGTTGAGTCTATGGTGCAGTGTTGAGTCTATGGGCAGTGTTGAGTCTATGGGCAGTGTTGAGTCTATGGGCAGTGTTGAGTCTATGGGCAGTGTTGAGTCTATTGTGCAGTGTTGAGTCTATGGGCAGTGTTGAGTCTATGGGCAGTGTTGAGTCTATGGGCAGTGTTGAGTCTATGGGCAGTGTTGAGTCTATTGTGCAGTGTTGAGTCTATGGGCAGTGTTGAGTCTATGGGCAGTGTTGAGTCTATGGGCAGTGTTGAGTCTATGGGCAGTGTTGAGTCTATGGGCAGTGTTGAGTCTATGGGCAGTGTTGAGTCTATGGGCAGTGTTGAGTCTATGGGCAGTGTTGAGTCTATGGGCAGTGTTGAGTCTATGGTCCAGTGTTGAGTCTATGGGCAGTGTTGAGTCTATGGTGCAGTGTTGAGTCTATGGGCAGTGTTGAGTCTATGGTGCAGTGTTGAGTCTATGGGCAGTGTTGAGTCTATGGTGCAGTGTTGAGTCTATTGTGCAGTGTTGAGTCTATGGGCAGTGTTGAGTCTATGGTGCAGTGTTGAGTCTATGGTGCAGTGTTGAGTCTATGGGCAGTGTTGAGTCTATGGGCAGTGTTGAGTCTATGGGCAGTGTTGAGTCTATTGTGCAGTGTTGAGTCTATGGAGCAGTGTTGAGTCTATGGGCAGTGTTGAGTCTATGGTGCAGTGTTGAGTCTATGGGCAGTGTTGAGTCTATGGTGCAGTGTTGAGTCTATGGGCAGTGTTGAGTCTATGAGCAGTGTTGAGTCTATGGTGCAGTGTTGAGTCTATGGGCAGTGTCCAGTCTATGGTGCAGTGTTGAGTCTATGGGCAGTGTTGAGTCTATGGGCAGTGTTGAGTCTATGGGTAGTGTTGAGTCTATGGGCAGTGTTGAGTCTATGGTGCAGTGTTGAGTCTATGGTGCAGTGTTGAGTCTATGGGCAGTGTTGAGTCTATGGGCAGTGTTGAGTCTATGGGCAGTGTTGAGTCTATGGTGCAGTGTTGAGTCTATGGTGCAGTGTTGAGTCTATTGTGCAGTGTTGAGTCTATGGGCAGTGTCCAGTCTATGGGCAGTGTTGAGTCTATGGTGCAGTGTTGAGTCTATGGGCAGTGTTGAGTCTATGGTGCAGTGTTGAGTCTATGGGCAGTGTCCAGTCTATGGTGCAGTGTTGAGTCTATGGGCAGTGTTGAGTCTATGGGCAGTGTTGAGTCTATGGTGCAGTGTTGAGTCTATGGTGCAGTGTTGAGTCTATGGGCAGTGTTGAGTCTATGGGCAGTGTTGAGTCTATGTTGCAGTGTTGAGTTTATGGGCAGTGTTGAGTCTATGGGCAGTGTTGAGTCTATGGTCCAGTGTTGAGTCTATGGGCAGTGTTAGTCTATGGGCAGTGTTGAGTCTATGGGTAGTGTTGAGTCTATGGTGCAGTGTTGAGTCTATGGTGCAGTGTTGAGTCTATGGTGCAGTGTTAGTCTATGGGCAGTGTTGAGTCTATGGGCAGTGTTGAGTCTATGTTGCAGTGTTGAGTCTATGGGCAGTGTTGAGTCTATGGGCAGTGTTGAGTCTATGGTCCAGTGTTGAGTCTATGGGCAGTGTTAGTCTATGGGCAGTGTTGAGTCTATGGGTAGTGTTGAGTCTATGGTGCAGTGTTGAGTCTATGGGCAGTGTTGAGTCTATGGGCAGTGTTCTTCACCGTGCAGGAAAAGTTTAGGGGCGCAAGTAGGGAGATGGGCCGAAAACGGAATTGGGCACAGCGGGGAGGAACAGAGGGAGAGAATATTGGGAACGCCGTCGACTTCATGAGAAGTATGTCTGGGTTTGGTCTACAGTGAAAACGTATGTGTTTGTAAGCAGTGTAGCGGTTAGCGCTCCGATCCCGGCGACCCGAGTTCGATTCCCGCTCACGGCCAACACCAGTGACGATTATCTGAACCGGTTCTGAGCCTCCCCTAGGTCGAATCGGCCTCAAATGAGTACCTGGTGCGGTGTGTCAACATCGTCACTCGGGAGACAAAGGCGGCCGGGCGTGGTGTTGGCCAACCACCCCCTCGTGTGCCGTGCAGGCCTTCATAGGTGCTCGCTAACAGCCCCAACGGTCAGTTCAGGCTATACGGGGGTATCTTTGTCTTTGTATAAAATATTTCGCACCGTACGTAAACAAACCGTGCTAATCGGAGGTGCGGGGGAAATGACAGCAAACTGAACACAAAAAGCAGCAAAATGTGGCAACCCTACCCAGGGCAGGATTCAGATGTTGTAGGCCCCCGGGCTACAGGTACTGTGAGGCCCCCAGTAATATTTTCCAAAGGAAAAAAAGTTAAAGAAAAATAAAATTTATTTTTTTACAAGGCTAACAACAAATTAAATTCAGCAATCACAAAGTGAAACAACTTTTCACTTCATCTCTGGAGGCCCTCCAGCTGCCTGAGGCCCCTGGGCTGTAGCCCCTAAAGCCCCGTGCCTCTGTAGGGGTGCTATGGGGAATAAACACATGACACGGGAAGGTGTGGTTCACCCACACCTTGGTGGCTACAACAATGTCCGCTAAGGCTCCAGTGGGTATAAAGTGCGGGGAGCCAGGGAGCTCGGGGCAGAGTGTGGGGCCCGAGGCTGAAGCAACCAGTGAAGAAAGAAGGCCAGCAGGTGAGACCCTGGAACTCCTGTGACCGCTGCCCTTTTCAGGGCCGGCACAGCAAGCCAGTGGTGCGGCCCCAGAGCCCCAGAGTCAGAGTCCTTCTAAGGGCCGGTCTGGTCGGCGGGGTGCCGAGATCTGTGCCTAACCAGGGCCGGATCAAATAGCCTCCCTTAGAGCCCTACCAGGAGGAACTGGGAGCCTAGAGCTTAGGCTAGAGAGCCTGGGGTGTGTTCCTGAGTTATATGGGTAAAGGGGCCGCTACCCCTTCTAGTGTAACCCTTGTTAAGGTTTAAATAAATAGTGCTGCTTCTATTCTGCCGTCTCCGTGTCCTGGAACCCACTGCACCTCAATACGTCCCTGACCCGACCACTCACTCACTAAACCACTCGCTCACGCTCCCACTCACCCACCCACTCGCTCACCCTCCCACTCACCCACCCACTCACCCACCCACTCGCTCACCCACCCACTCGCTCACCCTCCCACTCACCCACCCACTCACCCACCCACTCGCTCACCCACCCAATCGCTCACCCTCCCACTCACCCTCCCACTCACCCACCAATTCGCTCACCCTCCCACTCACCCACCCACTCGCTCACCCTCCCACTCACCCACCCACTCGCTCACCCTCACACTCACCCTCCCACTCACCCACCCACTCGCTCACCCACCCACTCGCCCTCCCACTCGCTCACCCACCCACTCGCTCACCCACCCACTCACCCACCCACTCGCTCTCCCTCCCACTCACCCACCCACTCACCCACCTACTCGCTCACCCACCCAATCGCTCACCCTCCCACTCGCTCACCCTCCCACTCACCCTCCCACTCACCCACCCACTCGCTCACCCACCCACTCACCCTCCCACTCGCTCACCCACCCAATCGCTCACCCTCCCACCCACCCACTCGCTCACCCTCCCACTCACCCACCCACTCGCTCAACCTCGCGCTCACCCACCCTCGCACTCACCCACCCACTCGCTCACCCTCCCACTCACCCACCCACTCGCTCACCCTCCCACTCACCCGAACTCTCGATAGATCTCGTTCTGACTGAGACAGGGCTAGGAGATGTTAACTACCTCGCCTGGTATGCAGGAAGTCGTAGGTGTTATCGTGACCCTGACGCCTGCTGCTGTATATTTGGAGTTTGCGCTGTCTCTCTCCCCGTCATCACGACGATTTTTCTCCGGGTTATCCCTCCACATTCAGAATCAACACCACGCGTTTAGAGTGTCTGACCACTAATCACGTCCGCGTGATAAGCCACTTTGTTGAGCTACCATTTGTGGGCAGGATGCTTCTGAAAAGGAGCTACGTAGCTCAGTGGGCCCCACCTGGTAAAATTTACAAAAATAGTTTAGTTTTAGTTAATAGAATTCGGCCTGGCCACAGGAGCAAGGTCGTGAATGAACAACGTCGACTCTCGTGTCCACGGGCTCAGCGCAAGAAACGTGTTCATCATAGACTCTTTGTCGAGTGCAGCTGTGATGGTGCTGTTCGTTGCTGACAGCTCGACTTTTTTTTGTTTTTTGGGGGGGGGGGGACTTCGGGACTCATGAGATCAGTAACTCGGCCATCGTACGTAAATAAATAAATGAAACTCACCGATCAACCCACCACGCCACACTTGCTCCATAGGATCCCTTTAATGTCCAAGAGAGCTTCGGGGTACATCTTCTCGTGGATTTTGTCTCGCCAGGCGAACAAACTCACGGCGCCAGGGTTTACGGAGTCCTCACATTGGCAAGAGGCGGCGTGGGGTCACCGGCATGGCCACGGGCAAAACGGACCAAGTGCATGGCCGTCAACCCATACGGTTTACCCGCAGTCTTGTACATAAAAATTGAGTTAAAACATAAATATGTATTTTTGTTTGTGTTTCTCCCTTGTGATGTAACTTTGTGGGATGAACGTTGAGATGTATAAGTGGTACGGGGTGCCCAATAATGGTCTGAATTGGTCTGGAATAAGGTAGGGCGCTGATAAGGGGTTGACAGCGATGCAAGTGCAGTACAACAACAAAACACATCAAAATTAAATTGGAGAGGAAAATAATGGTACAAGATTAAAGTCCCTGCAGCCCAAGTAGGACCTGTGGCTCTTCTTAACCTGCTGTGCATCACGCACTCCATGGGGGTGCGTGATGCCCTGTCTGGGGGGGGGGGGGGGGGGGGGTGCGAGACATGGGCAGATTTCTGTTTTAGATGGTAAATAATCTAAAACACGGGCACGTAAGTAACAATTACTTTGTTTCATCAAACCCGAATGTGTTTATTAACATTATGAAGGTTAGGAACAACTGCTCTAGACCGATCGTTTTGACTATTATAGAAACAGCGGGTGATGTGTAAACAATGTAAACAGACGAGGTGTGGGTGAACTCGGGTGGGCGACGCGATGAGGTGGACGAGGTTGCCCTTACCGCTGTCAATGGCCCGCCCCGGGGCTATCATCATCAGTAGCAGCAGTCCCGTCTTAATCATCATCATCAGCAGCAGCAGTGCGAGACTCCGCGTGTCCATCGTGTCGCCCTCCACTCACTCGCTCCGTGACCAGGGCGGCGGTGATGGTGATGGGAGGTGGTGATGGTGATGGGAGGTGGTGATCGTGATGGGAGGTGGTGATGGGAGGTGGTGATGGTGATGGGAGGTGGTGATGGTGATGGGAGGTGGTGATGGTGATGGGAGGTGGTGATGGTGATGGGAAGTGGTGATGGTGATGGGAGGTGGTGATGGTGATGGAAGGTGGTGATGGTGATAGGAGGTGGTGATGGGAGATGGTGATGGGAGGTGGTGATCGTGACCAGGGAGGTGGTGATGGAGATGGGAGGTGGTGATGGGAGGTGGTGGTGGTGATGGGAGGTGTCGGAGGCTGTGATGGTGATGCGACACTGATGGTAGTAGTGACACTGATGGTAGTAGTGACACTGATGGTAGTAGTGACACTGATGGTAGTAGTGACACCGATGTGGCGATGGTGGTGTTGATGGAACTGTTGATACTAGCGGTGTGATGATAAAGACACTGATGGTGGTGGTGGTGGTGTAGATGGAGGGTCTCGTGTTAACCCCTGGCGATGGTGGCCATGGTGGTGGTGGTTTGGAAGCTGGTGGTGTGAATGACGGTGGCGTAGTTGTAGACTGTATGGCAACTGGTCGTGATGGTAGTGGTGGTGGATACCCTGATGATGATGATGATGGCGGTGGAGACCCTGATGATGATGGTGGTAGTGGTGCTGGTGGAGACCCTGATGATGGTGGTGGTGGTGGAGACCCTGATGATGATGGTGGTGGAGACCCTGATGGTGGTGGTGGAGACCCTGATGATGATGGTGGTGGAGACCCTGATGGTGGTGGTGGTGGTGGAGACCCTGATGATGATGGTGGTGGAGACCCTGATGGTGGTGGACGAGGAGGCTGCGTGGTCGTGACGCTGGCGACGATCGCAGCGCGCCGATCACGGCGTCGGCGTGGGCGGTGTTTGTGTTGATGGGCGACAATGAAGGGGATGCGGCAAGGGCGGCGAGGCGAGTCGCGGTGTGGACGCTGGCGATGGGGCCGTGATGGTTGACTCACCGCGGTCGCGATGAAGTTGACTGATGATGGTTGTGGTGATGTCCGTGATGGTGGTGATGATGATGGTAGTGGTGATAATGATGATAGTTGTGGTGGTGGTGGTGGTGATGATAGTTGTGGTGATGTCCGCGTTGGCGATAGTCGTGTTAGTGACGTGAAGGATGATGGTGGTCGTGGTGATGATGGCTCTGGTGGTGGTGGTGATGGCTCTAGTGGTGGTGGTGGTGATGATGGTAGTGGTGGTGATGATGGCTCTGGTGGTGGTGGTGGTGGTGATGGCTCTGGTGGTGGTGGTGGTGGTGATGGTGGTGATGGCTCTGGTGGTGGTGGTGGTGATGGCTCTGGTGGTGGTGATGATGGCTCTAGTGGTGGTGATGGCTCTGGTGGTGGTGGTGGTGATGATGGCTCTGGTGGTGGTGGTGGTGGTGATGATGGCTCTGGTGGTGGTGGTGGTGGTGATGGCTCTGGTGATGGCTCTGGTGGTGGTGGTGATGATGATGGTGGTGGTGGTGATGGCTCTGGTGGTGATGGCTCTGGTGGTGGTGGTGGTGGAGCGGCCGTGACGGACGAGTCGTGAGTTGCCGTTCGCGCTGCGCTCGAGTCGCCGAGTCGCTGTGAGAGCTTCCAACTTCCACCCCGACCCCCGTCTCGCTCCCCGCTCCTCCTCCTCCTCCTCCCCCACCAGTGGAGGAGAGCTCCCCTCGCCCCTCCACCCACATAACTCATCTCAAGCCATTCAGCCACGGCCTTGCCTCCCCCCACACCCCCCACCCACCCTGCCCCCAAACCGAGACAAAAACTCCATGCCCCCCCCCCCCCGGACCCATTCAGCTCCAACTCCGCTTCTCCCCAACTCCATCCCCCCCGCCCCTCCCCTCCACCCATCGACACGATTTACGGTTTACCCATTCGACCTAATCTCATCATTCCCCTGCCCGTCACGTCACCCCCCCCCTCCTCCTCCTCCTCCCCGCTGTGTCTCCACAACCCTCCTGCTCATCCCACTCCGGGCATCCCATCCCGTTCCTTGCCGTCTCGTTCAGCTCCTGTAACGCCGTCGGAGTCTCGGATGTCCTCGGCGCGGTCGCGCTCTGCATTCGGCCAAGCAGCGCGGGGGAAGAGCGATCTCGCTTCGTGGCGATGTTCTGTGGAACTCCTCCCGTCTCGCCGGCCTCCTGCGATGACGACCAATCACGGGAAATCATCCCATCCCCTTCTCATTCAGCCATCGTCATATTGCACGCGCCATCCTATCCATCTCATCTCGTCCCTTATCTCATCCCTTATCTCATCCCTCCCCATCTAGCCTGATCGCATTTTCATGTCATCTCATGCTTTCTCATCATCCCACCTCATTCGCCCATCTTATGTCGTGCGAATCTCATCCCGTAACTCGCTCTTTCTCAACCTTTTCGTCCTCGTATCGCCATTGCGATTTCAACAGCATCTGAATTTCAACTGCACCTCCAAACGCCGTGCAAACTAGCGGGACACGTGGCTTCGCAGGGACCACGGACAAGAAAAGCGTGGCGATAGACACCTCCGATTAGCGCGGTTGGATACGTACGGTTGCGGATAGAAGAAGTTCAACGCACGTACTCGTGGTACACGCACAAGATGTGTGACTGTCAAGGGAGTGTCACTGACGACGCGACTGATGTGGCGAGAACGTCGACTTGCAGCACGGCGTCGCCTGTACGCAGCCTCCACTCCTCGCTCTCCTAGGGAGAGGACGACTCGGAGGGAGAGGACGACTCGGAGAGGGAGGACGACTCAGAGAAAGGACAACTCAGAGAGAGAGGACGACTCAGAGAGAGAGGACGACTCAGAGAGAGGACGACTCAGAGAGAGAGGACGACTCAGAGAGAGGACGACTCAGAGAGAGAGGACGACTCAGAGAGAGGACGACTCAGAGAGAGAGGACGACTCAGAGAGAGAGGACGACTCAGAGAGAGGACGACTCAGAGAGAGAGGACGACTCAGAGAGAGGACGACTCAGAGAGAGAGGACGACTCGGAGGGAGAGAACGACTCGGAGAGGGCGACTAAGAGAGAGAGGACGACTTAGAGAGAGGGAGAGGACGACTCGGAGAGGACGACTCGGAGGGAGAGGGCGACTCGGAGAGAGAGGACGACTCAGAGAGAGAGGACGACTCGGAGGGAGAGGACGACTCGGAGAGGGCGACAAAGAGAGAGGACGACTCGGAGAGAGAGGACGACTCGGAGCGGACGACTCGGAGGGAGAGGGCGACTCGGAGAGAGAGGACGACTCGGAGAGAGGTAGAGGACGACTCGGAGAGAGGACGACTCAGAGCGAGGGAGAGGACGACTCGGAGAGCAGAACGACTCAGAGAGAGAGGACGACTCAGAGGGAGAGGACGACTTAGAGAGAGAAGACGACTCGGAGGGAGAGGACGACTCGGAGCGGACGACTCGGAGAGAGAGGACGACTCGGAGAGAGGACGACTCGGAGAGGGCGACTAAGAGAGAGAGGACGACTCAGAGAGAGGGAGAGGACGACTCGGAGAGCAGAACGACTCAGAGAGAGAGGACGACTCAGAGGGAGAGGACGACTTAGAGAGAGAAGACGACTCGGAGGGAGAGGACGACTCGGAGAGGGCGACTAAGAGAGAAAGGACGACTCAGAGAGAGGGAGAGGACGACTAAGAGAGAGAGGACGACTCAGAGGGAGAGGACGACTCGGAGAGGGCGACTCGGAGAGGACGACTAAGAGAGAGGGGACGACTCAGAGAGAGGGAGAAGACGACTCAGAGAGAGAGGACGACTCGGAGAGAGAGGACGACTCCGAGAGAGAGAGAGGACTACTCAGAGAGAGGACGACTCAAAGAGGGAGAGGACGACTCAGAGAGAGGACAACTCAGATAGAGGACGACTCAGAGAGAGAGGGAGAGAGGACGACTCAGAGAGAGAGAGGACGACTCAGAGAGAGAGGACGACTCAGAGAGAGGACGACTCAGAGAGAGAGGACGACTCAGAGAGAGAGGGAGAGAGGACGACTCAGAGAGAGAGGACGACTCAGAGAGAGAGAGGACGACTCAGAGAGAGGACGACTCAGAGAGAGAGAGGACGACTCAGAGAGAGGACGACTCAGAGAGAGAGAAGGCAACTCAGAGAGAGGGAGAGGACGACTCAGAGAGAGAGGACGACTCAGAGGGAGAGGACGACTTAGAGAGAGAGGACGACTCGGAGGGAGAGGACGACTCGGAGAGGGCGACTAAGAGAGAGAGGACGACTCAGAGAGAGGGAGAGGACGACTAAGAGAGAGAGGACGACTCAGAGGGAGAGGACGACTCGGAGAGGGCGACTCGGAGAGGACGACTAAGAGAGAGGGGACGACTCAGAGAGAGGGAGAAGACGACTCAGAGAGAGAGGACGACTCGGAGAGAGAGGACGACTCAGAGAGAGAGAGAGGACTACTCAGAGAGAGAGGACGACTCAAAGAGGGAGAGGACGACTCAGAGAGAGGACAACTCAGATAGAGGACGACTCAGAGAGAGGGAGAGAGGACGACTCAGAGAGATAGGACGACTCAGAGAGAGAGAGGACGACTCAGAGAGAGGACGACTCAGAGAGAGAGGACGACTCAGAGAGAGAGGGAGAGAGGACGACTCAGAGAGAGAAGACGACTCAGAGAGAGAGGACGACTCAGAGAGAGGACGACTCAGAGAGAGAGAGGACGACTCAGAGAGAGGACGACTCAGAGAGAGAGAAGGCAACTCAGAGAGAGGGAGAGGACGACTCAGAGAGAGAGGACGACTCAGAGGGAGAGGACGACTTAGAGAGAGAGGACGACTCAGAGGGAGAGGACGACTCGGAGAGGGCGACTCGGAGAGGACGACTAAGAGAGAGGGGACGACTCAGAGAGAGGGAGAAGACGACTCAGAGAGAGAGAGGACGACTCGGAGAGAGAGGACGACTCAGAGAGAGAGAGAGGACTACTCAGAGAGAGAGGACGACTCAAAGAGGGAGAGGACGACTCAGAGAGAGGACAACTCAGATAGAGGACGACTCAGAGAGAGAGGGAGAGAGGACGACTCAGAGAGAGAGGACGACTCAGAGAGAGAGGACGACTCAGAGAGAGGACGACTCAGAGAGAGAGGACGACTCAGAGAGAGAGGGAGAGAGGACGACTCAGAGAGAGAGGACGACTCAGAGAGAGAGGACGACTCAGAGAGAGGACGACTCAGAGAGAGAGAGGACGACTCAGAGAGAGGACGACTCAGAGAGAGAAGGCAACTCAGAGAGAGGGAGAGGACGACTCAGAGGGAGAGGACGACTCGGAGGGAGAGGACGACTCAGAAAGAGAGGACTCAGAGAGAGAGGACGACTCAGAGAGAGGACGACTCAGAGAGAGAGGACGACTCAGAGAGAGGACGACTCAGAGAGAGAGAGAAGGCGACTCAGAGAGAGGACGACTCAGAATGGGAGGGACGACTCTGAGAGGGAGAGAGGACGACTCAGAGAGAGAGGACTCAGAGAGAGAGGACGACTCAGAGAGAGGACGACTCAGAGAGAGAGAAGGCGACTCAGAGAGAGGACGACTCAGAATGGGAGGGACGACTCTGAGAGGGAGAGAGGACGACTCAGAGAGAGGACGACTCAGAGAGAGGATGACTCGGAGGGAGAGGACGACTCAGAGAGAGAGGACTCAGAGAGAGGACGACTCAGAGAGAGAGGAGGCGACTCAGAGAGAGGGAGAGGACGACTCAGAGGGAGAGGACGACTCGGAGGGAGAGGACGACTCAGAGAGAGAGGGCTCAGAGAGAGGACGACTCAGAGAGAGAGGACGACTCAGAGAGAGAGGACGACTCAGAATGGGAGGGACGACTCTGAGAGGGAGAGAGGACGACTCAGAGAGAGAGGACTCAGAGAGAGAGGACGACTCAGAGAGAGAGGACGACTCAGAGAGAGGACGACTCAGAGAGAGAGCACGACTCAGAGAGAAGACGACTCAGAGAGAGGACGACTAAGAGAGAGAGGACGACTCAGAGAGAGAGGACGACTCAGAGAGAGGACGACTTAGAGAGAGAGGGAGGACGACTCAGAATGGGAGAGGACGACTCTGAGAGGGAGAGAGGACGACTCGGAGGGGTGAGGAGGAACTACAAACGAGCAGGGAAAGGCAGCAGCCACCACGTTCCCTCTCCAAGCTCTGTGGTCCTCGATATAGATATAGATCATGTCGTTTGGTTTCTCCAATGTAACTACTACCACACAGGCAACTTAGTTTGTGTTTATTCAAGATCTCCAAAATCTTGAATAAACACAAGATCCAGGTCCGATTCAACACATTACATAAAATCCGTGATCTGGTTCCGTCTGTAAAAGATGTGATTCCGGACATACAGTACCCTGGTGTCTACAAACTAAGTTGTTTCTGTGCTAGTAGTAACATTGGAGAAACCAAACGCCATGTCTCGGACCGCATTCGTGAACACAAAGCAGACCTAAAACACGGTAGGACCAACACCTTGGCCGTGGCAGATCACTGTTATAATTCAGTAGGCTCACATGATATTGACTTCTCCAAGACAGAGGTTATTTGCAAGCCATATGGCTACCATGAGAGGTTTCGTTCATGAGGCTATCCACATATACAAACACAGAGACAATTTCAACCGAGAAGATGGATTCTGGCTTAGCAATCATTGGAAGGATTTGATAAACCATTTCGGGTCTTAATTGATTGTTCTGGCTTACGGTGGCTTTCAGACCGCATCCATTATTTTCGTCTCCCCCCTTCTCTTTTCCGAACATAGATGGACTCGTCCATCTGAATAACTGCCAAATCGCTCTCCGTGGTGCTAACGTAAAAAAAAACGCCACTTTTTTCAAATTTTCTTGCTGTGGTTTTCACACCTGATGATGATTGCTTGTGTTGCAGTCGAAACGTCGTGAGAATTTTATTGTTTTATATTTTTTATTATTTTATTGTTTCCCTTCTACGTGGTGACTTTACCGAAAGAACCAAGAATATGAATCCCTGCAGTCACGAAAGCTTTAATTCAAAATGCAATGCATACATAATCAGTGTGTTTTTGTTTGCATTGTGACCGCAGGTATTGTGGTTAATGCGAACATGATTCCTCGTAAAAAGGTTTAAGTTTTGTTGCCAGAAAAAAAGGGTAAAACAAAACTATAATTACGACTGCTCATCCCGAGTTATAAGTGGTCCGAGACTTGCACTGTTTTTTCTACCGTTCGCCTTTTTGGTGTTGTTCTCTGGTCTGACACTGGTGGCCAAACAGTGCCATCAAGAAGGCTGCTGATGTCCCTGGTTTAAACCAAGCTGTTTCAAAGACTGACATATATAACAAAAGCAACGTTCATAATCCACTCCATTAATAACACCGTGGAACAATTTTTTTTGTCCCTGGGTAGTAAGTGTTATTTCCTAATTGCTAATGCCTCAAACGTACAGAAAATGGGCTATTATTCCCCACAAACTTTGCTTTTGTGACCAGGACAGTGATATTTTGAAATGCACCTGTTTTCAATGAGAAAACGTGGTGTGCATTTGTGTCATTCCTTCACATCTAGTCTTGGTCACAAAAGCAAAGTTTGTGGGAAATAACAATAGCCGTTTTCGATACTTTTGAGGCATAAGCAATTAGAAAATAACACTACCCAGGGACAAAAATCGTGTTGCATAGCGTTATTATGAGAACATGTTCGTATGTTTTGTCACAAGTACTGTGCATGGTTAATGCAGCCTTGATGCCTTGCAATCGGCAGATCTATTTGGTGTTTCAACGTCTTAACGCAACGTTTTATTGCCAGAAACGGTAAACAATTATTCTTTGGGTCTTTCGGTAAAGTAACGTTGATAGGTTTAAATTAATAAAAATTTAAATAAACTCAAAACTTCGACGTTTCGATCACAACACAAGTCGATCGTCATCTTTTTTCCTCCTGATGACGACCGCTTGTGTTGCGAACGAAGCGTCGTAGTTTTTGGTTTATTTTATTTTTATTAATTTGAACCTATATGACCCAAAGAAATCTGAATTCCTGCAGCCACGAAAGCTGAACATCTATTTATTATTTTTCATCATTTTTATGATCCTGCAAAAAAAAAGTCCCACAGATTTATCGGATCTATTTGTGACAGCCCAAAACAAATTATATGGAGCCTCGAATCTATTCAACGCAAGTGAATGCAGCACAATGCACACCAGTGAAGGATTCTCCTAGGAGCAAAAGTAGCTACATGTGTTGCTACGGGCCGCGCACTTTCAAGGGCCCCGCGCCAAACGCTTTCAAGCTATCAATTCCGGTTCAGTGGTTCTGCACTTGGTCTATTACTATAGTACTATACTACCTTCAACTTTTACGAACGACTGGGTGTTTAAGGTTAGCAATTTGTCGTGTTATCTGGCCGTGTAGCAAATGAAAGAATACAATTACTTTACTATGGAAGTTAAACACGTGTTTTAATATTGTTGTGTTTCTATTTTATTAAGGGCCCATTCTTCACATACGATACTGGCCTCGCACGAGCTTAATGATGCACACGTGTACGCCACGTACAGGCGTTGGGATCTCGAAACGATTACGCATGGGATTCAGTGCATTGGGCGAATTCCCCCTCGAGACTTTAACTTGCGATCGAATCGTCGTTAGCTTGTCCCGATTTTGAACCTGAGCTGAGACGGAGTGGAATCACTTTGGGGCCGTCCATAAATGACGTCACGCGATTTGGGACGATTTTTGATCCCCTCGTCACACGGCGTCACAAAAAGTCAGACCCCCCCCCCCGCAAATATGACGTCACAAAGCTCTGCCCCCCCCCCTCCCCCCAAAACCATATTTCCATTTTGAAAATAAAACATGCTTCAAATCGCCTTAAACTATTGTCATTGTAGTGCGTATTTAATGTGGCGCTGCACTCTGATGTTGTAGGAGTGTTGTTATAACAATTAGTGTTATAACAATTCTACATTTATATTCTTGGTTCTTTCGGTAAAGTCACGTAGAAGAAAAATAATAAAATAATAAAAATATGTAATAAAATTTGAAAATTTTAAATTTTCTTGCTGTGGTTTTCACACCTGATGATGATTGCTTGTGTTGCAGTCGAAACGTCGTGAGAATTTTATTGTTTTATATTTTTATTATTTTATTGTTTCCCTTCTACGTGGCGACTTTACCGAAAGAACCAAGAATATGAATCCCTGCAGTCACGAAAGCTTTAAATCAATGTAATTCTACATTTATTTAAAAGTTGCGCATTTTGATGTGACGTCACATTTCTCAAACACAGCCCCCTCCCCCTCGTCACACATCGTCACAAATGTCTGACACCCCACCCCCCACCATAGGTGCGTGACGTCATTTATGGGCGGCCCCTTTGGCGATATCCATCGAATCACGAATCGACTTTGCGCCCATTCCAATGGCCTTTTTAAATGGACAGTTTTCAAGCCTGTGTCAGTGCCCGACCTTATTACGGACCAATTAACACCTTAGCGGTCACCCCGTGCCCATTATATATCTCAACGTTCATCCTACAAAGTCTCAGCACGCGCAAGGGAGAAACACACACACACATCGACACAACAAAGTTTACTCAAATTTATGCAAAATGTATGCAAAATGTATGCAAAATTTATGCAAACCAACACACCTGAAGACGACCGTTTGAGTTATAGTCGAAACGTCGTGAGAATTTTTTTATTGTTTTATATATATTTTATTATTTTGTTGTTTCCCTTCAACGTGACTTTACCGAAAAAACTAAGAATATGAATTACTGCAGTCACGAAAGCTTTAAATCAAAATTTAAAGTTTACTCAAGTTTCCTGTGCAAAAATACCAGTATGCAAATCAGATATCGACACCCACAGCCCCCTCCCCCAACTCATCCTCCCCACAGCAGTTGCAACAAATCGATTTATTAATCGATTTATAAATCGCACTATTGCTCGGAATCTATCACAATCGTTTCGACAAACTCAACCACAACGGAGGAATCGATTCACCGTCACGACAAACGGCTTCGTTCGATTCATCGCGTGCATTAAAACCCGCAGACCCGAGCCGAATCGATTCCCCGCCCCCCCCACCTCCCACGTCCACGTGCATCCATCGACGGGCATCGAATCGAATGGATTCGGATTATTAACTGAAAGTCGCGAATCGGAATCGACCGCGGCCCCAGCGAGCCATGGGGCCTAAGGCGCGCGCCTCCCGCGGCACCGCGGGCGACCGCGGCTGGGCCTGGGTCGTGAGCGTGGGGCCCGAGGCCGTGGGGCCCGCGCACCTGCACCTCGCCTACCGCCTCGCGCTGCCGCCCTGCGCCTCGGGCGGCCCCCGGTGAGGAGAGGCCTCCGCTAGGGCTGTCCCCTCACCAATGGTCACACCCCCCCCACTCCCCTCTCTCCCCTCCTCGTCACCCGGGAACTTCTCACGCTTATCCCCTCGTACCCCCCCCCCTCCTCACATCCCCTCACTCATCCTTATCCCCAATGCCCTAGCCCCCCACCCCATAATCCCGATACGGGAACTCCTAATCCTATTGCCAACCCCCGACCGCCCCCCATCCCCCCCCATCCACAAACTCCGATACAGTAACCCCGAATCCTACTGTTCGTGTATCGCCTCGCTAGTACCTAAATCTAAACACGAGGACCTCTCATTATGTATCCTCCCGCTTGCTCTTTAACCCAGGTTGCCCTCGTGCAGAGACCCATTTTATAACCCCCTTACCCCTATTTCGTATCCCTGGGACCCATATACACGGACCTTTAATGCTACAATACATTACTCCCAACCATAGCTTTGAGTTAGGGACCCCTAACACAGAGAAACCCAATGCTAAATCTGACCCCTTACCCTTAATACAGGGACCCCTAATGCCGGAGTCTTTACATTTTGTGCATCAAGTATCCACAATCTGCTGCCATGGTTGGTGCAGCGGATGCGGCTTTGGGTTGTGACCCCAGACGCTCTGCGGATCTTCCACGTCGTCCCACGAGGTGTTTGTAACTTCTTGTGATCTCCCTTGGGCTCTCCAGGCTTCATTGAATCGTCAGGGTCGAAGTTGCATTGCTGAAGGTTACGCGAGTGGGTTTGCAGGGCTTGCTGCGAGATTTCAAGCGGCGGCGGTGGTGGTGGTGGTGAGGGACGCTGCCGAGGTCCTCGTGGTGATTTGGGATGACGCACGCTTCCCAAGGTTCGCTGAACTTTACCGGAGGGTTGCGGCGACTTCCCGGAGGGGCCCACTGTTGCGTGGACTCCCCTTCCAGACGTGTGCCCACGACTCTGGTGCCCTGACTCATGTAACCCTGTGAGACGCCCTCCGTCCTCTGCGTTCCCAGGAGGAACTGCAAGGGGAACCCCAACTGCCTGGTGGGGCTGGGCGAGCAAGCGTGGCTGGGCGACCTCAATGAGGAGGCCTTCCACCAGGTGGACGATCCAGATACGGAACGCCGCGCCAAGGTGCCCACCTCCTCCCAAGTCGCGCAGCCTCCGTGCCCACCGCTGCCCGTGCCCACCGCTCCCCGTGCCCACCGCTCCCCGTGCCCACCGTGCCCACCCCTCCCCCTAGTTACCCACTCGCTGCGTCCTCATGTCCACCATGTACCTGAGTCCCCTGCTTACCTGTATCCAACACTCCCCATGTCCTCCACTCCCCATATGCCTTCCAAATCTACCACTCCCTGCGTCCACAGCTCACCCAAGTTACACCCACTCATCTCCATCTCTCCAGAGCACCTCCTGCGTGCTTGACAAGACAATAGTTGCTCATCCACCCTCCGCCTCTTCCCCCACTTGCAATTGTCCACCACCCCAACAGAACTCGTTCGTGGGGCTCAAGAACCTGGGGGCGACGTGCTACGTGAACACTTTCCTGCAGGTGTGGTTCCACAACCACCGCTTCCGCCAGTTGCTCTACCTCTACCGCCCAGACTCCCCCTCCACCCACGCGGGGACGACTACCTCCTGCTCCACCACCACCGCCGCCACCGCCACCAGCATCACCACCAAGGATGGGGCGACTACGGATAGTGAAACCACCGACAGGACGACAATCACTTCCTCCGCCTCCACGATGCCCCAAGGCGCCACAGACTCCAGCAACCCGGCAGGTGACAGCAGTTTGAGCGGTGGACACCTGTGGCTGTACGAGTAAGTGGTGGACACGCGTGTTTCTCTGAGTAGTGGACGCCTTTGGCTGTATGAGTGAGTGATGAACCCAACTCTTGTAGGTACGAACCCAGTCTTTGAGTCCTGGCCTGAGTGCTCCATGCATACGTGCATGGATGACGTAAAAACCTCGCAATATTTGTTTGTTTACGGAGGTATTTAACGAGCAGCTGGGTAACTGTCAGGGTAAAATTTATTTGCTTGTTTGCAAGAAGTAATCTTAGTTCTGCTTTGTCGCCCCCAAATTTTGGGTGATAATGCTCTGATTAAATGTACCGGTTTCCTCCACGCTGAGTTTCGAATAGCAGCGAGACTTGACACAGGAGTTTTGTTTATATCGGATCAACTTGGCGAGAGTTATCATGACGCCACACTACTAACAGATGGACGGACTAATGCATCGACGCTTTCAACCTTAGTTGTATCTGAGTGGGTGAGCAACTGTATGTATGTGTAGTGAGTTCAGACGTAGACGTGGAGGCAACACATCTATTCAAATACAACACACGGGGTAACTTTCCCCTAACAGAATAACAACCTATGGGGGTGACCACCAGGCTAACTACACTAGTTACCACGTGACTGGTGTAGTTAGCCTGTTGGTGATCACCTTCCAGAATCCTCGGGAAGGATCTGGATGCTAACCACGTGACCACCCCTAGCCCCCGCTTGGGCCCCTTTGTAGACTAAACTGGTCACGTGTCCTCTCGGGTCAACCAGAGTGCCACGGCCTTTAGTAACCTCATTCCTACGGCCGGCACTCCCACACTTATTGTCCTGTAGGGCTGGCACTGCACGCCAAGCGTGGTGGCATCCAGCGCATCAATCAGCGCTCACCGGGCCCCTCTAGGGCCGGTACCCTCTAGGGCCGGAACCACACCCACACCGCTGTGGTGTCCACGATGTCGTTACACCGCATGCCGTGACTCTCTAGGGCTGGCACTGCACAGTGACATCCCGCGATGTCACTACATATGTATGCATGGGGAGTGATGTCACTACACATGTGTGCATGGGGAGCGATGTCACTACACATGTATGCATGGGGAGCGATGTCACTACACATGTGTGCATGGGGAGCGATGTCACTACACATGTGTGCATGGGGAGTGATGTCACTACACATGTATGCATGGGGAGTGATGTCACTACACATGTATGCATGGGGAGCGATGTCACTACACGTGTATGCACGGGGAGCGGTAGCGTTGGGGTTAGCACGCTGTGCTATGAACCCGGCCACCCGAGTTCGATTCACGGCCAACACCAGTGACGATTATTTGATCCAGTTATTGGCCTCCCCGAGGTCGAGTCGACCTCATATAAGTTCTTGGTGCTGTGTGTAAACATCGCCACTAGGGAGACAAAGGCAGCCTGGCGTGGTGCTGGCCACCCACCCCCTCGTGTGCCGTGCCGGTCTTCATAGGTCCTCGCAAACAGCACTTGCCCCTACAGTCTGTTAAGGCTATACGGGGGATCTTTGTATTTGTACAATACGAGTGTGCGGTGTGTGTATGAGATTTAAGGGCGGTAGGGTGGTGGCGGAGTGGTGACACTCCAGCCTTTCTGAATGGCGTTTCGATGTTCTCCTCTGTTTTACATGGGTTTCCTCTGGGTGCTCTGGTGTCCTCTTATAGTAAAGTAAAACGAAACTATACAATGTAACTGGTAATAGCCAAACATTCAGCTCGGTCGACTCAGCCTCACACGAGTACCTGCTGCTATGCCTGAACATCGCCACTTTGGAGGCAAAGGCGGTCAGGCATGGTGGTGTTGGCCTCCCACCACCTCGCGTGCCTTGCCAGCCTTTCATGGGTGCTACTCGCTAACAGCACTTGCCCCGACAGGCTGCTCAGGGTAACCGGGGGACCTGTGTCACCGTGCGTGCGTGCAGGACAGGAGCAGGGCGGCGTGTGCGAGCACCTGCAGCTGCTCTTTGCGCTGTTGCAGGAGAGCGAACGCCGCTACCTCGATCCCTCGCCCTTCATCCGTGCCCTCGGACTCGACACCGCCCAGCAGCAGGTGGGGGGGGGGGGGCAGTGCCGGGAGGGGCGTGGGGGCTACCCCCCCGGGGTGGGGTGGGGGAGGGGCCCCTTGACGCGCACGGAGCGGAGCCGCATGCAGCGCGGCAGACGGAGCACGGCGCTGGTGCCCAGCACACGGCGCAGAGAAGGAGGCAGAGCGTGGTTGGTTGGCTTGGGCCTTGGTGCCAAGAATACAAATTGGTCCCACTTGCACCTAAGCTCCCCCCCCACCCCATCCCCCGCTCCGACCGTGATGGGCCACCGGGGCAGTCGCACGGCCCTGCACGCTCGATAGCGGTGCCACCTGGCACCTCGCGGCGCACGGCACAGCCCGCTTCACGGCAGCACCAAGCCAGCGCCCGACCTCTAGACGCGTCACCTCATCTGCCCCCCCCGTTTCCACCCCAGGACGCGCAGGAATTCTCGAAGCTGCTCATGGCGCTGCTGGAGGACGCCCTGAGCCGGCAGCGCGACTCCCGCGTGCGCGACCTGGTGCAGAGCGAGTTCTGCGGGCAGTACGCGTACGTCACCACGTGAGTTGTGTACGTCACCACGTGAGTTGTGTACGTCACCACGTGAGTTGTGTACGTCACCACGTGAGTTGTGTACGTCACCACGTGAGTTGCGTACGTCACCACGTGAGTTGCGTACGTCACCACGTGAGTTGTGTACGTCACCACGTGAGTTGTGTACGTCACCACGTGAGTTGTGTACGTCACCACGTGAGTTGTGTACGTCACCACGTGAGTTGCGTACGTCACCACGTGAGTTGCGTACGTCACCACGTGAGTTGTGTACGTCACCACGTGAGTTGTGTACGTCACCACGAGAGTTGTGTACGTCACCACGTGAGTTGCGTACGTCACCACGTGAGTTGCGTACGTCACCACGTGAGTTGTGTACGTCACCACGTGAGTTGCGTACGTCACCACGTGAGTTGTGTACGTCACCACGTACGTCACCACGTGAGTTGTGTACGTCACCACGTGAGTTGTGTACGTCACCACGTGAGTTACGTACGTCACCACGTGAGTTACGTGCGTCACCACGTGAGTTGTGTACGTCACCACGTGAGTTACGTGCGTCACCACGTGAGTTACGTACGTCACCACGTGAGTTGCGTACGTCACCACGTGAGTTGCGTACGTCACCACGTGAGTTGTGTACGTCACCACGTGAGTTACGTGCGTCACCACGTGAGTTGCGTACGTCACCACGTGAGTTGTGTACGTCACCACGTGAGTTGTGTACGTCACCACGTGAGTTGTGTACGTCACCACGTGAGTTGCGTACGTCACCACGTGAGTTACGTACGTCACCACGTGAGTTGTGTACGTCACCACGTGAGTTGCGTACGTCACCACGTGAGTTGCGTACGTCACCACGTGAGTTACGTGCGTCACCACGTGAGTTGTGTACGTCACCACGTGAGTTACGTACGTCACCACGTGAGTTGTGTACGTCACCACGTGAGTTACGTGCGTCACCACGTGAGTTACGTGCGTCACCACGAGAGTTACGTGCGTCACCACGAGAGTTACGTGCGTCACCACGTGAGTTACGTACGTCACCACGTGAGTCACCACGTGAGTTACGTGCGTCACCACGTACGTCACCACGTGAGTTGTGTACGTCACCTCGTGAGTTACGCGCGTCAGCACGTGAGTTACGTGCGTCACCACGTGAGTTACGTACGTCACCACGTGAGTTACGTGCGTCACCACGTGAGTTACGTACGTCACCACGTGAGTTACGCGCGTCACCACTTGAGTTACGTGCGTCACCACGTGAGTTACGTACGTCACCACGTGAGTTACGCGCGTCACCACTTGAGTTACGTACGTCACCACGTGCGTCACCACTTGAGTTACGTACGTCACCACGTGAGTTACGTACGTCACCACGAGCGTTCGTGCGTCACCACGTGAGTTACGCGCGTCACCACGTGAGTTACGTGTGTCACCACGTGCGTCACCACCTGAGTTAAGTGCGTCACCACGTGCGTTACGTGCGTCACCACGAGCGTTCGTGCGTCACCACGTGAGTTACGTGCGTCACCACGTGAGTTACGTGCGTCACCACGGGAGTTACGTGCGTCACCACAGGAGTTACGCGCGTCACCACGTGAGTTACGTAAATCACCACGGGAGCTATGTACGTCAAACAGCCAGTAACAAACAGCCCTTTCAAAGTTGAATTGAAGTGCGCGTGTGTGCGCGTCCTTGCGTGCGGTGCCAGGTGCGGTGCGTGTGGGCACGAGTCGAGGCGCCCGGCGCGGTTCCTGGAGCTCGACCTCAACATCCAGGGTCACAAACAGCTGACGGACTGCCTTGATGAGTTCCTCAAGGTGTGCGGCGGTGTTTCTCGATCTGTGTGTAAACATTGCCACTAGGGAGACAAAGGCGGCCGGGCGCGGTGCTGGCCACCTAACCAATTCGTGTTCCGTGCCGGCCTTCATAGGCGCTCGCTAACAGCACTTGCCCCAACAGTCTGTTACAGGCTACACGGGGGATCTTTGGTGCAGCCGTGGTGAGCCTATCTGCGTGTGTGTCAGTGTGTGTGAGAGTGCGCTTGCGGGGTGGTGAGAGTGGAGCGATTAGCGTGCCACACTACGAACCTGGCGACCCGAATAAAATTCCTGCTCATGACCAATAACAGTGGAGAATGTTTTAACCAGTCCTGGGCTTCCTCCCCAAAGTAGACTCAGCCTCAAATGAGCACCTGGTGCATTATGTAAACATCGCGATTGGGGAGATAAAGACGACCGGGTGTGGTGCTGGTCCACCCACCCCCTCCTTAACCGTTCGGGCTTTTAGAGGTGCTGGCTAACAGCACTTGCCCCAGCAGTGTGTTAAAGGCTATACGTGGGGGTCTTCGTCTTTGTGAGAGTGTGTGGGGGCGGTGACGCAGCGTTCAGTGCGCTGCGCTACGAACCAGGCAACCCGAGTTCGATTCCCACTCGCTGCCATCATCGGTGATGAGTATCTGAACCGGTCCTTGGCCTCTCTCATGTCGATTCGTCCTCACTTGGGTACCTGGTGCGGTGTGTAGTACATCATCACTGGGCAGACAAAGGCCGGCGGGCGTGTTCTTGGCCTCCCACTCCCTTGTGTACTGTGCAGCACTTGCCCCAAAAGTCTGTTATGGCTAGACGGGGGGATCTTCGTCTTTGACTTGCATCCCACTGGGATTTTTGCACACAGCGTTGGTGTACGGTGCTATTTCAGGATTTTTTTTTATGTTTTTTTCCTGGATTTTCTGTTTGCACGGTCACGTAATCACTTTAAAATGTTTTCTTGTTCGTGTTTTAGTTTTTTTGTTTGTTGCGGTTGCACCCGATTCAAGAGCCGAATGGCTCACAGGGCTATACCAACATAAATGGAACTATGGAACGTGTCTGCATGCGACGAGTGCTGCGTACGTCTGTGTGAGAGGATCTTTCGTCACGTGTGGAGCGGTGTGGTAGCACTGGGCTGCAGCGTTGGACACGGTGGGCCACGCCAAGCGTGCTGCGCTGCTGGGCATCGTGTTGTGGTGTGTCGCCTGGTGTGCAGGAGGAGAAGCTGGAGGGAGAGAACCGCTACCTGTGCGGGCGCTGCCAGGTGAAGCAGACGGCGTCGCGCCGCATTCAGCTCCTCGGCCTTCCCCGCACCCTCAACCTGCAGCTCCTGCGCTTTGTGTTCGACCGGTGCGGCTCTACCACACGCGCGCTCGCACATGGGCGCACCTGGGCACACGTGGGCACACCGAAGTACACCACGGCACACCGCAGGGCTGCGCAGTGGTCACGCTTCTTGCGGAGTTTGTAAGTTCTCTCCTCTTCTACGTGGCGTTCCTACGGGTTCTCCGATTTCCTCCCTGGGCTAAAAAAAAAAATGAAAAAAAACTTCAGTGGAACTGGTTCCGGCCAAAACATCCCAGCGCCGAAACATCACACCGCCAGTGACTCAACTGGGATCGCTCACGGCGACACTCGCCAACCTTCGCACACGCGCCACGGACACACGCACGTGACCACACGGAGATCCCCCGAATAGCCTGAACGCACAGTTGGGGACAAGTGCTCTTGGCGAGCACACGAGGTGGGTGGGTGACCAGCACCGGTGCATGTCCACACCTGTACACGGGCTGGCGCACCTGCACGCGACTGCTCGTGCCAGAGCGTGTGTTCATGGGTGGCTGTGTGTGCAGGCACAGACGCACACAGTGTAGCGGTTAGCGCGCTGCACTACGGACCCGGTGACCCGAGTTCGATTCCCGCTCGCGGCCAACACCGGTGACGATTATCTGATATTGGTCCTGGGTCTCCGCTAGGACGACTCGGCCTCACAAATATGAGGATCTGGTGCGGTGTGTGAACATCGTCACTGGGGAGACAAAGGCGGCCGGGCGTGGTGTTGGCTACCCCACCCCCTCGTGTGCCATGTCGGCCTTTTGCGGTGCTCGTTAACAACACTTGCCCCAACCGACTGTTACAGGCTATACGAGGGATCTTTGTCTTTGTGCAGGCAAACCGGGCACAAGAAGAAGCTCAACTCGTACCTGAGCTTCCCGGAGACGCTGGACATGAGGCCATACCTGCAGCATGGCAGTGAGGAGGCCCCCGACACACACACACACACACAAAAACAGCCGCCATTCGCCATTAATTGACAGTCATGTGACCACAGCGCTTGCGGCAGGCTAGGTGCACTTTTAGGTCACACGAAGTGTGGAAGGCTCTCGCTGCTGGCAGGAGGTCATGGGACAGCTCCAGGTGTCATGGGTTCACTGACTGAGATGACTGGCAGGAGACGCACCAGCTGTACCCCCCACTGTGCCAACTCGCTGCACTTTATCCGCCCGGCGCTCCGCTCGTTGTTGCGAGCGTCGCTCCTCTGCCCTTGCTGTAGAGCGACTGCCTCGCAGCTACCCAGTGGCGTCCATCATGAGCCTCCACACAATAACAAAGGCAAAGATTCCCCGTATAGCCTGAACAGACTTCTGGAGCGAGTGCCGTTCGCGAGTAAGCACCTATGAAGGCCGGCACGGCACACGAGGGGGTGGGTGGCCAGCACCACGTCCGGCTACCTTTGCGTCCGCGGTGGCGATGTTTACACATTGCGCCAGGTACTGATTTAAGGCTGGGTCGACCTAGGGGATGCCCAGGACCGGTTCGGATAATCGTCGCAGATGTTGGTGGCCGTGGTTGCGGGAATCTCACTCGGGGTCTCTGCTGGGTTCGTAGAGCAGCGCGCTAACGGCCACGCTACCGCTTCCTGCAGGCGAGCACGCACGCACGCACGCACGCGCCCCGCTCTACCCAGCCACCCTCACGGCCGCGCTGTCTCCCGCCGTGTGTGGACCCTCGTGCCCAGGCGGCGAGGGTGAGTACGAGCTGAGCGCGGTGCTCATCCACCGCGGGGTCAGCGCCTACTCGGGCCACTACATCGCGCACATCCGCGACGCGCGCACGGGCGAGTGGCACAAGTTCAACGACGACGAGATCGAGCGCGTCGAAGGCAGGCACCTGCTGCTGGGCGCCGAGGACGACCTCGGTAGGGACCCCCCCCCCCCGCCCCTTTCCGTAGGACCCCGAGGACCCCGGCGGCTCCAGGACCCTGCCGTGTGTGTGTGCGCGCGCGTTTGTGCGTGTGTGAGTACCTTGCGCGGTGTGTAAACGTTGGCACTGGGGATACAAAGGCGGCCGGGCGTGATGTTGGCCACCCCACCCGCTCGTGTGCCGTATCGGTGCTGCTCGCGAACGGCACTTCCCACAAGGCTATAGGGGGTGGATTTTTGCCTTTGGTACAGTTTACGGTTCCGCTTGCTGGTTTGGCTCGATGTCCGACGTTTCGGCGGGTGGTAGGGGAGGGGGCTGATAGAGGAGCTCCCAGCAAAACAACGCCGACGGCACAACCCGGAAACTCGACCGAGAGCGCTCTCGTGACGAAGCGCCCTCTGCAAATTTGGCACTTCAGAGGCCGAGAACTGTGTCCATGCATGAGGCCGTCGTATGCAGGCCGTGGTGGTGGGATTCGGAGATGGCATTATAGCAAGTGTGTGAGCGTTGACTATATATAGTCAACGGTGCAGGCGTGGTGGGACGGGTGGGAGGCCTTTTATCCCGCAGCAGTGTGCTGCTGCTGCTGCTGCCGCCGCCGCTGACGACGGTGATGATCCTCTTTGTGTGGCTGATGTTAAAGAACCAGATAATGGCGTCCATCGCTGTGATGTTGCCTTCCTCGTATTCCTGCTTCGGGCATGGAGTCGGCATATGATCCACGGTTTACGACAAAGACGACGACGATTATTATCCAAGAGTCGTGGTTAAACTGGGCCCCGCCAGGGGAACGTGGAAAGTCCACCCCTGACGTGGGTGTGACGTGGTTGCCCGTCTGCCCTCCCATCCCCCCGCCCCCGCCCCACAGAGCCGTCTCGCTCGGTGGGGCGGAGACCCAAGTGCGTGCGCGGAGTTCACTCGTCACGCAACGCGTACTCGCTGGTGTACACCGTGCGCGGAGAGCCCACGCCCACCGCACAGGACACCACGCTGCCCGGTGTGAACTCAATCTCGTTCGCTCATAAATTCACTCGCTCACTTATAAACTCACTCGCTCACTCGTAAACTCACGCGCGCTCGCTCTCACGTGCTCGGTCGCACACTCACTCACACGCACTCGGTCCCACACTCATTGGCGCACGCACGCTTACACGCTCGCGCACACACACGGTCGCACACTCACTCGTGCACGCTCGCTTGCGCTGACGCTCATCTGCCCGCACGGCTGCACGTTGGTGGTGGTGGGGGGGGATTGCTCGTGTCTCCGCGTCAGAGTGGCTGGCGGAGAAGGTTCGGGCAGACAACCGCGCGTTTGAGGAGTGGTGCGAGGAAATGAGCGCCATGCGGCAGCAGAGCATTGCCGAGGGTCGCGCCAAACACTCGGAGGTGCGCAGCCTCTACGCCCTGCTGCCGGCGGACAACGGTGAGGCCGGGAGGGTGACTTCGCCCGGCAACGCAGCACCCCGCTACGCCACTACACCCCACTACACCCCGCTACACCACTACACCCCGCCACGCCACTACACCCCGCCACGCCACTACACCCTGCTACACCCCGCTACGCCACTACACCCTGCTACACCCCGCTACACCCCGCTACACCCCGCTACACCACTACACCCCGCTACACCCCGCTACACCACTACACCCCGCTACACCCCGCTACACCCCGCTACGCCACTACACCCCGCTACGCCACTACACCCCGCCATGCCACTACACCCCGCTACTTAACTACACCCCGCTACGTCACTACACCCCGCTACGCCACTACACCCCGCTACACCACTACACCCCGCTACGCCACTACACCCCGCTACGCCACTACACCCCGCTACGCCACTACACCCCACTACGCCACTACACCCCGCTACGCCGCTACACCCCGCTACGCCACTACACCCCGCTACACCCCGCTACGCCACTACACCCCGCTACGCCACTACACCCCGCTACGCCACTACACCCCGCTACGTCACTACACCCCGCTACGTCACTACACCCCGCTACGTCACTACACCCCGCTACGCCACTACACCCCGCTACACCACTACACCCCGCTACGCCACTACACCCCACTACGCCACTACACCCCGCTACGCCACTACACCCCGCTACGCCACTACACCCCGCTACACCACTACACCCCACTACGCCACTACACCCCGCTACGCCACTACACCCTGCTACGCCACTACACCCTGCTACACCCCGCTACACCCCGCTATGCCACTACACCCCGCTACGCCACTACACCCCGCTACGCCACTACACCCCGCCATGCCACTACACCCCGCTACGTCACTACACCCCGCTACGTCACTACACCCCGCTACGTCACTACACCCCGCTACGCCACTACACCCCGCTACACCACTACACCCCGCTACGCCACTATACCCCACTACGCCACTACACCCCGCTACGCCGCTACACCCCGCTACGCCACTACAACCCCACTACGCCACTACACCCTGCTACGCCACTACACCCTGCTACACCCTGCTACGCCACTACACCCCACTACGCCACTACACCCTGCTACACCCTGCTACACCCCGCTACGCCACTACACCCTGCTACACCCTGCTACACCCCGCTACGCCGCTACACTGCGCTACACCATGATACCCCGCTACGCCACGACACACCACTACACCGCTACATCACGCTACACCCTGCTATGCCACTACATCCAAATACACCCCGCTACACTACACCCCGCTACACTACACCCCGCTGCACCACGACACGCCGCTACGCCACTATACCCCGCTACATCCCGCTACACCCTGCTATGCCACTACACCCCGCTACATCCCGCTACACCCCGCTACATCCCGCTATACCCTGCTAGGCCAATACTCCCCACTACGCCACTACACCCCACGAGACTACTCCATCCCACTACACCCCGTTACACCCAGTTACACTACTAAAACACTCCTACACCATGACCAACACTATAGACCAACATACCAACACAAAACACCACTACACACCACTACACCGCTGCAAAAGACGCACCGCTACACTTAGACTACTTATCGCCATAATAAACTTTTTGAGCAACTGCTGTTAGCAAGTAGCACCTATGAAGGCCGACACAACACACAAGGTGGTGGGTGGCCAGCACCACGCCCGGCCGCCTTTGTCTCCCTGGTGGCGCTGTTTACACATCGCACCAGGTACTCATTTGAGACTGAGTCGACCTAGGGGGAGGCCCAGGAGCGGTTCAGATAATCCACCACTGGTGTTGGCCATTTAGCAGGAATCGAACTCTGGTCAACCGGGTTCGTAGCGCAGCGCGCTAAGCACTGCACCGCCGCTCCCAATACACCACTAAACGCCAACACCACTACACAACACCATTACACAAACAATACGCCGCTACGCATACACCACTACACCCCACCGCCCAACTAATGCTCCACATTCTGTCCCCATGGTTTCCCCTGTGCGCCCACATCCCCTTCTGTCGCCCCCCCCCACCCCCCGTGCCCCCCCACACCGTGCCCCCCCCCCCGCACGCACGCAGCGAGCGAGTTTGAGTTTGTGGGGACGGCGTGGCTGCGGCAGTGGCTGACGGACAGCGCGTGCGTGCGTGCGCTGGACAACGCCGCGTTCGTGTGCACGCACGGCGCCCTCTCGCCGCACCACGTGGGCAGCGTCAAGAGGATCAGCCGTGGCGCCGCCAACGCCCTGTACCACAAGTACGGCGGCGGCCCGCGACTCACTGGTACGCACGCGCGCGCACGTGTCCACGCGCGCGTGCACGTGTCCGTGTGTGTACCTGTGCCTCGTAGGTGCTCGCTGACGGCACTTGGCCCAGCAGTCGGTTAAGGCTATACAGGGGTATCTTTGGCTTTGTACCTGTCCAGGTAGTGTAGCGGTTAGCGCTACGCTGCCCTACGAACCCGGCGACCCAAGTTCGATTCCCGCTCACGGCCAACACCAGTGACGATTATCTGAATCGGTCATGGGCCTCCCCGAGGTCGACTCAGCCTTAAATGAGTACCTGGTGCGGTGTGTAAGACAAAGGCCGGCCGGGCATGGTGCTGGCCACCCACCCTCTTTTGTGCCGTGTCGGCCTTCATAGGTGCTCGTTTAACAGCACTTGCTCCTACAGGCTTGTACCTGTGCGCTACTGTGTATAACGCCTGTGACCCCGTGTGTTACTGTGTACACCGTGTGTCTCCTTGTGTTACTGTGCAAGCCTTGTGTTTACCGTTGGTGTCCGTGCATGTCCCCACATGTACACGCGTGTTACTGTGTATACTGTGTGTATTCTTGTGTTACCGTGCACACCGTTTGTTACCGTGCACCGCCGTGTGTTACCGTGCACACTGTGTGTTACCGTGCACCACCGTGTGTTACCGTGCACACCGTGTGTTACCGTGCACCGCCGTGTGTTACCGTGCACACCGTGTGTTACCGTGCACCACCGTGTGTGCCACACCAGAAGCGTCGCTGTGCCGTGACTGTGTGGTGGAGCGCTGCCGGGTGCTGCAGCTCAAGAGCCGACTCAGTGACGACTACCGCACCGTCAGCACACTGCTCAAGAGCTCCCTGCCTCCCGGGTGCGTGCCCGCCTCTGCGTACCCGTGCGTGCGTGCGTACGCACACGCACGCTGCATACCTACGTGCACTTACGCACCCTCGGTATGCTGGTGGAAGGCGAGTGTATTTGTTTACTCAGTTTATGGTGTGTGTGTACTCTTTCGCACCGTACGTAGCCAACCGTGCTAATCGGAGGTGCGGAGGAAGGACAACAAACTGAAACACAAAAAGCAGTTCTTAAATAAATTAGTTTTCAATCTAGATTGAAAACAGTGTCCGTGTATTCTCAGAGTGTGTGTACATTGTTTGTGTTTAATCATGGATTGTACGTGTAGTACAGACACGGGAATGTGTGTGTTCTCGCAGCGGGTGTTGTTGCGGTTGTGCGATCGAAGTTTCAGGGCCATACGAGCGATTTGTGTGATGGTGCGTTTGCGCGCACGCGTTCGATTGCTCCTGGCGCGCAGCGAGGCATTCTGGGTGGGCAAGGTGTCCCTGCGGAGCTGGCGGCTGCTCGTGATTGGTCAGTTCGAGGACAAGGAGGAGGAGTCCAAGCCGAGCAACGGGGGCGGCGAGCGGAGCAGCGACGAGGCGGAGCCGGAGCCGGCGGAGAGCGGTGAGCGTCGCCCCCTCCCATCGCCACGGCCACTCGCGGCCACGGGCAGTGGTAACGCTTACCTCCATGGTAACATCGCTTGCATGTAACGTGTATCTTCGTCCGTTTACATTTTAGTATTTACACAGTACATCGGTCACCCCGTGTACTGTTTGTTTAATGCTTCGGTAACCTAGTTGCATAATTGTGTCATCGACTGTACCTCTCTGGCCTCTGTATGCACTGTGATGAACGGCCGTTGCCCCCAATCGTTTTTACTTAGTGCCCTTCATTGCAAGGCCCGCGGGCCACTGGCAGCCCCTGGTGGCCTTTAGTGTGGCTGCTGATGGTACGCCCCCCCCCCCCCAACAATACACAAAGAGTGAAAACACCCCCCACCATCATCATCAACGTGCTGCTGTCAAACCCCAACGGTTTCAAATATTGTGCGTCGCGGCTCTCGCACCGGTGATGTCTTATCGGCGAAAGTGCCCCCTCCCCCCTCTGAAAATTAGTGACCACACACACATACACACCTTGACGATCGTGTTGACTTCGTTTTTGTTATTTGTGCTCGCGCAACCTCTGCCAGCGCAGAATCGCCAAATCAATGTGTGTCCGATCGGTCTAAAAGTAGCCTGAGACGGTACATTAATTGTAATTCAACGTCGATTTACGTCTGCGCGATATTCTCTATTTCTCGAGCGTCAACGCGGTTGTTTCTGCTCCGATTTATATTTGCTTCATTTGCCGAAAACTTTACCTGGTTTCGTTTCGCCTGTGTCATTTTGGTGACCCGGGCCGCCTGTTGCAAATGAGACTCCGTTCCTTGTCTCTCTTGAGTTCTCAACCTGGTTCGGCAAAATGAATGTGGCAATCGCGCATCACAGCGGGCGGAACCCGAAGTTCGATTCCCGACTCGGGACGCCTTTACTTGCGGAGTTCGTATCTCCCTCCTCCTGTTCTGCATGGGATTCCTCTGGGATCGCCGGCTTCCTCCCATAGCCCAAATAAACCCCATAAGTTGTAACCGATAACGGCCAAAACAACATCCCGGTTTAACACCACGTGGTGGGGCTTCCACGACGAATATTATCCACAATAGATGGCTTTTGAGTTAGATCGCGTGAATACCAATGTGTCGTTAAACCCGCCACCACCCTACACAGCCAGTTGGTAAGGTTTGTCACGTAAACGTTGGCATGTTCTGTGTCGGGTGGTGGCGGCTTTAAAGACACATTTTTATTTACGCGATCTAACCCCAAAAAAACCTCTTCCTACTGCTGACAAAGCACCGGCAAATTCGGATTACGCACGGCAACATCGTCACCCACCCCTCCACCGCCACCCCCCACCTTCTGCGAAAACTTGGCAGCACCCTCCTGGAAAAAAGAGTATTGAGACTCGGCGAGGCTTTCCCGGGTAAACGATCGTAATAAATTATCAATAATATTGGGGCAACGTGGACAGGGTGGGGGGCCTATTCGTGGCTTGTACCGACACCCACCTCCCCCCCCCCCCTCCACCAGTTCCCGCAGGCGCGAGGACGGCACGGTCGTCTGCGGAGGAGGACGGTGGCTTCAACGATGAGGTCTTGTGCCCACACGGTGAGGGTGGCCGCTCCGGGCAGCGCGTCCAGCCGCTCGTCCCCACCTCCATGTGTCTGCGAGTGCGTGTGTGATGCCGTGCGCGCGTGTCCTCGCGTGTCCTCGCGTGCGTGTGTTTGTGTGCACGGGTGTCTGCTCTGCGGGGAGCGGTGGTGCAGCGGTTAGCGCTACGCTGCGCCACGAACCCGGCGACCCGAGTTCGATTCCTGCTCGCGGCCAACGCCAGTGACTATTATCTGAACCGGTCCTGGGCCTCCCGTAGGTTTATTCAGCCTCAAATGAGTACGTGGCGCGGTGTGTAAACATCGCTGCTGGGGAGACAAAAAGCGGCCGGCCGTCGTGCTGGCCACCCACCCCCTCGTGTGCCGTGCCGGCCTCCATAGGTGCTCGCTAACAGCACTTGCTCTAACAGTCTGTTAAAAGGCTATATAGGGGATCTTTGTATTATTCCTATGTGTATATACTCATGTGTGTCTGTGTACACACACACACCCAGGCACACATGGGAGTGTCGCAGTTGGCGCATTGTGCTATGAACCCGACAGTCCGAGTTCGATTCTCGCTCTCTACCAATGGCAGTGACGATTATTTGAACCGGTCCTGGGCCTCCCCTAGGTCTACTCAGCCTTAAACGACAATGGTGAGACAAAGGCGACCGGGCGTGCTGCTGGGCAGACTTCGTGTGCCTTGCCGGCCTTCATAGGTGCTGCTCGCGAGCAGCACTTGCCCCAACAGCCCATGAAAGGCTGTACGGGGGGATCTTTGTCTTTACCTTTGTACCAGGAGGCTTGAGCACGCGGGAGGGCGAGCGCCGCCTCGTCTCGGCCGAGGTTTGGCACAAACTGCGCGGTTACTTCCCCTCGGCGCCGGAGTTCCGCAGCGACGCGCAGCCTTGCGCGCAGTGCCAGGTGCGGCACAACCACAACGCAACCACGATACAACCACGGCACAACCACGCCAGTAGCGCAACCGCCAACGGCGACGCGCAGCCTTGCGCGCAGTGCCAGGTGCGGCACAACCACAGCGCAACCACGATACAGCTGACGGTTGTTGCCGTGGTTACAGCGGCTGGAGCGGGAGGGGGAAGAGACGGGGGAGATGCAGCGCATGATCGCCACGGAGCAGAAGGGGGCGCTCACCGCGCTCTTCCAGGACAAGGGGCGGCCGACGCTGCAGCCCTGGCCTCAGGTACGCGGGGGGAGACGCTGTGGGAGATGCGGGGGAGACACGAGAAGGCGCGGGGAGAATGGTGACACGTTGAAATGCGAGGAGACGCAAGGAGATATGGGGAGACACGGGGAGATAGGACGAGACGCAGGGAGACGCGGGGAGAAAGAGATGCGCGGGACACGTGAGGAGAAGCGGGGAGACACAGATGTGGAGAATCACGGGGAGATATGCAGCGCAACGCAGGGAGACATGGGGAGATGCAGGGGAGACACGAGGTTAATGGGGTTACATAGGGAGGCACGGGAATTAACGGACAGACTAGAGAGAGACGCGGAGAGACACAGGCAGCATGGAGTAATGTGGCGCAGCACACCATGGCACAGGAGAGCATGGGCAGCAGAGATTGAGAGTTCACACGGCTCGCTATACGTGCATGTGTGTGTGCGTGTACACCCGTGTGTGTAATGTGCGTTTGTGCTTTTATGTATGTGTGCGTGTGTGCAGGACACGGAAACGCTTTATGTGGTCTCTCAGTACTTCCTGGATGAGTGGAGGAAGTTCATTAGGTGAGCGAGTCTGGGTGAGGAGCGGTGGTTAGGGCACTGCGCTACAAACCCGGCGACCCGAGTTCCATTCCCGCTCATGGCCACCACCAGTGACGATTGTCTGCGTCGGTCCTGCGCCTCCCAAAGTCGACTTTAAATGAGTGCTCTGGTGCGGTGTGTTGACAAGAGCACAGGGGAGACAAAGGCACCCGGACGCAGTTATTTGCCACACCCTTTCATAGGCGCGCTCTGCCGGCCTTCATAGGCGCTTTGCACTAACAGCACTTACCCCAACAGTCTGTTGAGGCTATACAGGGGGAACCTTTGTCTTTGTGCGCGCGTGTGTCCCAGGCGCCCGACGCGTGCCTCGCCCGTGTTCTCAGTGGGGAACTCCACGCTGCTCTGTCCTCACAGCGGACTCATGTTCACCCCCGACTCTGTCTCCCATGAGGACGCCTCGCTGTGAGTCGCGGGACATGGGCGACACGGGGGACACGGTGACATGGGGACACGGCGACAGAAACGGAGACACGGAGACACAGAGAAATAAGGACAGGGGGCAGAGACATGGGGATAAGGAGACATGGCCACACGGAGACACGGTGACAGACACGGAGACAGAAAGACCTGGGGATATGGGGCAGTGACATGGAGACACGGGGACACGGACACTTGTGAGTCACGGGGACAGGGGGAAACACGGAGGCATGAGGACATGGGCACATGTCGACACGGAGACACTGTGACAGACACGGAGACACCGAGACCTGGGGACACGGGGCAGAGACGTGGGGGCATGGTAACGCGGTGTGTGGCCCTTGCTGTGCAGGCTGGCGCTGGTGTGGCCGCCCGAGTGGGATGTGATCAGCCGCTCGTTCCAGGTGGACCTCGCCATCACCATCACCCGGCGGCCATGTGGGGAAGGGAGCAGCGAAGCCGCGAGCGCGTACATCACACAGCCAGGTACGGACACTTATCAGCGCTATGCGTGTGCGTGTGTGACGCGCAATTGCTGTGTATGATCAGTCTATCATTTTAATGGTAGGTTTATTTGAACAGTGAGAGACAGAATAACAACAAAAAAATCCAGAAAAACGCATGTCGATGTTATAAATTGATTTGCATTTTAATGAGGGAAATAAGTATTTGACCCCCTCTCAATCAGAAAGATGTCTGGCTCCCAAGTGTCTTTTATACAGGTAACGAGCTGAGATTAGGAGCACACCCTTAAAGGGAGTGCTCCTAATCTCAGCTTGTTACCTGTGTAGTGTTGCTCCGGAGACACTTCGTAGGGGGGGCACGTCTTTATTATCCACACTTACCCTAACCACTATACATCAATTCTTCATGCAGCTGATCTTGAGGACCTCTTCCACTTGGTATATTATACTCCTCCTGTGTAGCGTGCCTAACCCGACTACGCTCCAGGTCCTCCGGCTATAATATACTATGTGAGACTACCTGACCTGACCCAGCCAAGGTACAGGTCCAACACTGACCTCACAGAGCTTCGGCCCTTAAAAGGACGGCGAAGCTAGGGGTTCAGTCCTACTCTAGCAGGTCTTCTTTCTTCAACTGGGCATCTTCAACTGCTTCCGTCTCCAACTGCTTCGGTTTTTAAACTGCCTGGACCTCTCCAGAGGTTCGCCTTATATCCGTTTCTCAGCCGAGGTGCGGACCACAGTGTGGGATGTGGGTGACCCCACTGAGGTCCGCATGTCTGCCGTTGCAGGTCAGTGCAGCCGCAGCCCCCCAGCCTTTGGGAGTGTTTGTGAGGGATCGTAGAATCGCTCGCAGCCCCCCAACTGCTTCAGGGCTGCCTGTCATTGCCTGCAAGTGCAGCCCATCCATGGCGCTACACCTGTATAAAAGACACCTGTCCACAGAAACAATCAATCAGATTCCAAACTCTCCACCATGGCCAAGAACAAAGAGCTCTCCAAGGATGTCAGGGACAAGATTGTTGACCTACACAAGGCTGGAATGGGCTACAAGACCATTGCCAAGCAGCTTGGTGAGAAGGTGACAACAGTTGGTGCGATTATTCGCAAATGGAAGAAACACAAAAGAACTGTCAATCTCCCTCGGCTTGGGGCTCCATGCAAGATCTCACCTCGTGGAGTTGCAATGATCATGAGAACGGTGAGGAATCAGCCCAGAACTACACGGGAGGATCTTGTCAATGATCTCAAGGCAGCTGGAACCATAGTCACCAAGAAAACAATTGGTAACACACTACGCCGTGAAGGACTGAAATCCTGCAGCGCCCACAAGGCCCCCCTGCTCAAGAAAGCACATATACATGCCCGTCTGAAGTTTGCCAATGAACATCTGAATGATTCAGAGGACAACTGGGTGAAAGTGTTTTGGTCAGATGAGACCAAAATGGAGCTCTTTGGCATCAACTCAACTCGCCGTGTTTGGAGGAGGAGGAATGCTGCCTATGACCCCAAGAACACCATCCCCACCGTCAAACATGGAGGTGGAAATAGTATGCTTTGGGGGTGTTTTTCTGCTAAGGGGACAGGACAACTTCACCGCATCAAAGGGACGATGGACGGGGCCATGTACCGTCAAATCTTGGGTGAGAACCTCCTTCCCTCAGCCAGGGCATTGAAAATGGGTCGTGGATGGGTATTCCAGCATGACAATGACCCAAAACACACGGCCAAGGCAACAAAGGAGTGGCTCAAGAAGAAGCACATTAAGGTCCTGGAGTGGCCTAGCCAGTCTCCAGACCTTAATCCCATAGAAAATCTGTCGAGGGAGCTGAAGGTTCGAGATGCCAAACGTCAGCCTCGAAATCTTAATGACTTGGAGAAGATCTGCAAAGGAGTGGGACAAAATCCCTCCAGAGATGTGTGCAAACCTGGTGGCCAACTACAAGAAACGTCTGACCTCTGTGATTGCCAACAAGGGTTTTGCCACCAAGTACTAAGTCAGGTTTTGCAGAGGGGGTCAAATTCTTATTTGCCTCATTAAAATGCAAATCAATTCATAAAATTTTTCACATGCGTTTTTCTGGATTTTGTTGTTGTTATTCTGTCTCTTACTGTTCAAATAAACCTACCATTAAAATGACAGACTGATCCTTTCTTTGTCAGTGGGCAAACGTACAAAATCAGCAGGAGATCAAATACTTTTTTCCCTCACTGTAGGTGTATTTGCACCGTGCGTGTAGACCTGTGTGTGTGTGTGAGTGACGTACGTGCCGTGTGTGTCTGTGTGCAGGCGTGTGTGTAGAGTGCCAGGCCGCTCGGCGCTCCCAGCAGCAGCGGGACCAACAGGAGTACACACAGGCCACAGTGTACGTGCGCAAAGTCGTCAAGGACTTCAAGGTACACACCCGTGCGTCCACACACAATGCCCCGACACAACCCCGTGTGATTATACATAGGTGCGGGTGTCTGTGTACAGCTGTATCGAGATGCACACACCACAAAGGCACTCATTAGAAGCAGAGTCGACCTCGGGGAGGCCCAGCAGTGGGTCACATAATCGTCACCGGTGTTGGTCGTGAGCGGGTCTCCGGTTTCGTAGCGCAGCGCGCTAACCGCCACACAACGCACGCACGGGCGTACACAACACAAAGATCCCCCGTATAGCCTTACTAGACTGTTGGGGCAAATGCTGTGTTAGCGAGCGCCTATGAAGGCCGACACAGCGTATGAAGGGTTAGGTGGCCAGCTCCACGCCTGGCCATCTTTGTCTCCCCGGTTCTGGTGTTTGCACACCGCACAATCTACTCGTGTGTGGGCCAAGCTGTCCTGATGTTAGTTACGGCCGGGGATCGAACTCGGGTTGCCGTGTTGAGAGTGCGTGCAGTGGACGACACCACTGCTGCCCACACGGCCGCGCTGACCCCCCCCCCTACACCCGCGCGTGGCCCTGCCCGGCCGCACGTGCACGCGGCGGCGGCGACGACGACGACAAAGGCAACGATCCGTGTGCTGATGTCGTGCCCTCCTCTGCGTGCCGCGGCGTCGCGCCTCCTCTCAGGTGATGAAGGAGGCCGTCCCTGAGCTCACGCAGAGCGGCTCGGAGCCCGAGGAGGTGATGGAAGGAACGGACGAGGGCGTGCAGGGAGAGAAGGACCCTGACTTCAGCCAGGTGCGTGCGAGTGTTTGCGCGCCCGTGCGTGGCGTGGCCATGCGCGTTCGAGCTCATCGTGAGTGACGGGGCAGTTGTGGAGAGTGTGGAGAGGTTTCCGTACCGGGGCGGTGTGCGTATGACCAACTCCAGTGTGGCAGCGGAGGCCTCTCTGAATCGGTCGAGCGGCGTTATTTTTTCATCGGAATGCGTAACGCTGCTGTGTTGAAACTTACCTGGCCTGGTGCTCCACACGAAGCTTCGGGTCTTCCTGGGCAAAGTTGTGCCCTTCAAGGAGCCCATTAAAGGAACATCTGCGCTGGTTTGAAACATTCAGCTTGGCCTGCCTACGATCCATCTTGGGTTTAACCAGGCTGGATCATGTGAGGAGTTCACAGATTCTTGAAAGATCTGGACATAGTCTCATCATCAGTTCGCTCTGGCAGGCTGCATTGTCTGGGTCATGCAGCATGTCTGCCGAGCCACCGCATGCCCAAGTTGCTTCTGTTTGGGCATGCGGTGGCTGATATGGTACAGGAGAATATGGAACCGAGTGAACTTGCCGAAAGCCGGGACTTGCGGTGTCAATATCAGCCTCTGGAAGAGGCTCGTGAAGGACGCCACTGGGCAGTTGGAGGCAGTCACCCTCCGGCAACAACGGAGGGCCGAGGAGCGACGCTCACAACAAGGAGCGGAGCGCCGGGTGGCTAAAACGCAGCGAGGTGGCACAGTGGGGAGCGTTTGTATTGCATCTGTCGGTCCCTCAACAGGAAGCCTTCCACACTTTACATGGCCTGAAAGTGCACCTCGGCTGGTACAAGTGGCGTGATGACACTGCCACACATTGGCGGCTGTTATTGTATGTTACACGAGCAGTTGTGTTTGCGTGTATGTGGGTGCACGTGTCCAGGCGCGTGTGTGCGGTTGTTCTTGGAAGTGTGTGTGGGTTTGTATGTATGTAGGTGTGTGGCTGTTTACAGGGAGCGGTGGCGCAGTGGTTAGCACGCCGCGCTACGATTCCCTCTCACGGCCAACATCAGTGACGATTATCTGAACCAGTCCTGGGCGTCTCTTAGATCCACTCAGCCTCAAATGAGTACCTGGTGCGGTATAAACATCGCCACGTGGGAAGACAAAGGTAACCGGACGTGGTGCAGGCCCCCCCTCGCGTTCCGTGCCGGCCTTCACAGGTGCCCCTCGCTAACAGCGCTTGCCCCAACAGTCTGTTACAGGCCATACGGGTGGCGGGGAGGGGGGGGGATCTTTGTGTGCACATTGCATCGTGGCGTACGCGTGCGTGCCTTTAGTGGGTGCGTTCCGGCGTGCGTTTGTAACGCAGTGTGTGGGAGGGGTGTGGTCCTATTGTGCAACCATTGGATAATTGTTGTTGCTGCTGCTGCTGCTCGTGTGGCAATGAAAGGCGCCGTTGGTAAATGTCACCGACGCTCCCCCCCCCCCCCCCCCCGGGCGGAACGGTGGGCGGCCGCCGCAGTGCTGACGCTGGCGCCCTACCGGCAGCAACAACAACAGCAGCAGCAGTAGCAGCAGCAGTAGCAGCAGCAGTAGCAGCAGCAGTAGCAGCAGCAGTAGCAGCAGCAGTAGCAGCAGCAGCAGCAGGCACCTGGGTTCAACTCCCGGCTTACCGGGGCGACCCCTTTTCTCGCGAAGGCATTTGTACGGTCGCGCCTCCTCTTGCTCTGCGGAGTGGGCGAGTGTAAGTGGGTGAGGTGCTGGGGTTCCCCTAGGTCGACTCGGCCTCAAATGAGTACCTGGGGCGGTGTGTAAACATCGCCGCTTAGGGAGACAATGGGGGTCGGGGGTGGTGCTGGCCACCTCTCACCCCCTCGTGTGCCGTGCCGGCCTTTGTAGGTGCTGCTCGCTAACAGCACTGGTTCCGACAGTTTGGCAAGGCTATACGTGAGATCTCCCCTAGGTCGACTCAGCCTTAAATGTGTACCCGGTTGCAGTGTGTAAACATCAGCACTGGCGAGACATAGGCAGTCGGGCGTGGCATTGGCCACATCACCCACTCATAGGTGTGCCGTGCCGGCCTTCGACCTCTGTCGGTGCTGCTCGCTAACAACATTTGCCCCAACAGTCTGTTCAGGGCTATCTGGGGGGGATTTTTTTTTGCCTTTTGTTCCCTGTGTGTTGTTTGTTCTCTGAGCTTGCAATTAACTGTTTGGTTAACACTTTCCGACTCGGGGTTAAACGGGTTTATACATTAGCTCGGTCGGTCTGGCCATTGCAGGGCGGGGGTGGGATGGGATAGGTGGGGGGGCATGGTAAGCTCCTAGAGATGATGATCCGGGCGGTGTGGCAGCCACGTGAAGCGTGAAGTGTGGCTGCCTGTAAGCCAGCACTCTGTGGAGGCAGCAGCGAGGGTTGGTGGATTGCCGACTCGCCAGCAGACGCAGCACAATAAAGTACGGGCTTACATCGACTGTCCACGAGCGTATGGGATCGAGTGTTGTCCCCTCGCATGCGTGGGTGGTCTTCCGCTGCTCCGGGTTCTTCCCACACGTATAAACGGTCACTAATTGACTGAAAACATTTGAATATTTATAGGACTGCAGAGCAATTGCTTGGCCGCTGGCTCACCACCTGGCAGCCTTCCAGCTCGTGTCAGTGATTCCCACTCGGTGATTGCGGGGGCTACAATTTGCATGAACAACAATGTAGAACTAATAATGATTTTTTTAATCTCCCATACAATCCGAATAAAACGCCCGAGTGAAGTCGTGTTGCTATTTGCGACTCGCTCTGGAGCAGGGGGCTACCAACCAAAATTGACATAAAGAGACAACTTTTATTTTAATTCGTTAAAAGAAATCAACTGGAATATTTCAAGAGCCGCCATTGCATGTACGTGCGTGTGTGTATGCTGAACTTCTTTCGCACCGTACATAGACCAGCCGCGCTAACCGGAGGTGCGTGGGAAGGACAAGAAGCTTAAATGCGCCGAAAAAAAAGCGTGAATACGAGACGGACGGTCCTTAATAACCCAGGTCACGAAGCAGTCCTTGAAGGAGCCGCGGGTTGCTGATCCCCATGCCCTAGAGGAAACAGGTGCACGTTGGCCAGAGCGTTATAACCAACAACTTGGAGACTCGAACCAGCGCTTGAAGCACCGTTTGCGAATGCGCAAACGCATTTTTCCCTGACAGCTTTGACTGACCACCGTATCGATAGTTTAAAAACTAATTAATCATTTTAAAAATTTTTACCAGGTAAGGCCCCGTTGAGCTATGTGTAGCTCTTCTTCAGAAGCGACCTGGCCACAAATGATTGCCCAATAAGGTGGCTTATCACGTGGACATTTAGAGCAGCCAAATACTCTGAATGCTTTTTTTTATTTTTTAATGTGGGGGGCAAAACCGTAGGGCGCGGAGAAAAATCCACGCGACCACGGGGAGAACATGCAAGCTCCTAATATACAGCAGCAGGCGTCAGGGCCTTGATCGAGAGCATGACCTCCTGCGTACCAGGCGAGGGAATGAACGTCTCGCCACCGCGTTGGAGATCGTTGCGTAATCCGTTGCCTGACCACGATTTGTGCAATGAGCGCTGCTCGTGTAATTATACAATATTGGGTTTTAAAATCAACGACACATGATGCTCATGTTCATGAGAAGAATTTACAATTGACCCTTTATATTATTTCTCAACTCCATTTAGGGTGCCACGAATCAGAACAATGCTGGGTTCGAGCCCCGGGCCTCGTGTCTCGCCTTAGCCTCGTGTCTCGCCTTAGCCTCGCACGCACTCTGCAATGCGGTTACCGGTCTGCCGTGACACCGGCCCATGCTGCTGGCAGGAGGAGAGAAGGAGGCCTCTAGACCGCTGTGCAGACCGTGAACACTCTGCTGGACGCACAACGGCACTTGGTCGCCTGCACGTTGCTGGTGGTCGCTAAGAAAGAGAGAGAAATGGGACAGAGTTCATCCAATCACAGACGGCTGTAATCAGGGCGCCCACATGCGACCGTTTCCATCCAATCGCAGACAGTTCAAATCAGGGTCCCACATGTGACAGAGTCCATTCAGTACTACATGCTGTGTTTTATTTTTATCCACTTTAAGCGCTGTCCCCTGCATCAAGGTGTGCGGTGTGAGTGTATGTGCTTTTGACCAGCTCAAGTTTGACAACAGAGGTCTGATTCTGAATCATTCGGGCGGCATTATCTTTTCATTACCTGCGTAACGCTTTGTAGAAGATACCTGGTCTGTCGCTCCACACGAAACTTCAGGTCTTCTTGGCCAAGTCATGCCCTTCCATCTCTATGCTTGCTAAACATGGAACCCTCTAATGGAACATCTGCACCGGTTAGAAACATTTCAGGCTAGCCTGCCTACGATCCATCCCGGGTATAACCAGGCTGCATTGTGTGAGAAGCTCGCAAATCCTTGAAAAATCTCAAGAGATTCTCAATGAGCTCCTCCGGCAGGCATGGTTGCTTTGGCTGGGTCATGTAGCCTGCATACTCAGCCACCGCATGCCCAAACGGCATCTGTTTGGCTGTCTTAAATGGGCACGGTACGGGCTGCAGAAGAGATGGGCTGATGGCGGTACAGGAGGATGTGGAGCTGAGTGGACTTGCCAATGACCGGTACCAGCAGTGTCAAAGTCGGCCTCTATGGAGTAGGCTCGTGAAGGATGCTACTGGGCATTTGGAGGCAGTCGCCCTCCAACAACAACAGAGGGCAGAGGAGCGACGCTCGCAACAATGATTGGAGCGGACAGAGCTGGTGCATCTGCCAGTCGTCTCACTCAGCCAACCCATGCCACCTGGGTCTGTCCCGTGATCTCCTGTCGTCGAGCCTTCGACAATTCACGTGGCCTCGGAGTGCGCCTTGCCTGGCACAAGCGCTGTGTGGTGGCGTCACCGCCAATTAGTGATGAATAACGGCTGGTGTTGTTGTGTGCGGGTTGTTTGCTGTTTGTGTAACTCCGTGTCCTGTGGCGGCGGCGGCGGCAGCAGCAGCAACCCCTCCCCGCCGCTAGAAACTCGGCAAGATGAATACTTGACCTGACATGACACTGCACACGACTGAGAGCGAGTGGGAGCGCGTGCGTGTACATTTGGGGAGTGGTAGCGTCGCGGTTAGCGCGCTGCGCTACGAACCCAGGGACCCGGGTTCGATTCCCGCTCATGGCCACCAACGCCAGTGACGATTATCTGAACCGGTCCTGGGCCTCCCCAACGATGTGTAAACATCGCCGCTGGGGAGACAAAGGCGGCCGGGCCCCTGGTGCTGGCCACCCGCCCCCCTCGTGTGCCGTGCCGGCCTTCAGAGTTGCTCGCTTACCAGCGCTTGCCCCGATAGTCTGTCAAAGGCTACACGGGGGATCTTTGTGTGTGTCATAACCGCGATAATCTCCGGCTCTCCACAGCCTGTGCTGAAAAAAACTAAACAACGGGAGTGAGAGGAGGGGCGATGGACGGACGGGAGGGAGGGAGACAGAGATCCTGTCAAGCTGCCCCAAGGTTCCTGTCGAACCGGTCTCTCACCCCCCCACCCACCCCCTCCAGTCACGGGTTTTGTTCAGGTGCTGTGAGCGAGCCGCAGATTTCCCTTCTAGGGACGAGATCAAGCGGAGCCTGTTCGTCTCGCTACCCGCGTGTGTGTGTGTGTGTCTTGTGTGTCTTTACGTGCATGTGTGTGTGTGTCTGTGCCAGGCTGTTGTGTGGCAGATGCACAGGTGTTGGTTGCATCTGCCAATCATCTCAGTCAGTCAACCCATGGATGGCACCTGGGTCTGTCCCATGACCTCCTTGTCAGCGAGCCTTCGCCACTTCACGTGGCCTCAGCGTGCACCTAACCTGACACAAGCGCCGTGGTGACGTCGCCGCCACTTAGAAGTGAATGGCGTTGGTTGCGAGAGAGAGTGTGTGCGGAGCGGTGGCGCAGTGGTTCAGTGCGTTACGAACCCGGTGACCCCGGTGAAATTCACGCTCGCGGACAACATCGTTGCCGAATATATGAACCGGTCATGGGGCCTCCTCTAGGTCGACTCAGTCTTAAATGAATACCCGGTGCGGTGTATAAACATCGGCATTGGGGAAACAAGGGTGGCCGGATATTATCCAAACCACGCCACCTCCTCGTGTGCCGTGCCGTGCCGGCCTTCATAGGTGCTCGCTAACAGCACTTGCCCGAACAGTCTGTTAAGGCTATACGGGGATCTTTGTCTCTGTATGGGTGTGGTGAGCGGGAGTGTAGTGGTTAAGCATGCCGTGCTACAAACCCGACGAACAGAGTTCGATTCCCGCTCACCTGTTTCGGGCCTCCCCTAGGTCAACGCAGCCCCAAATTAGTACCTGGCCCGGTGTGTAAACATCGCCACTGGGGAGACAAAGGTGGCCGGGCGTGGTGCTGGCCACCCACCTCCTCGTGTGCCGTGCCGGCCTTCATAGGTGCTCGCTAACAGCACTTGCCGCAACAGTCTGTTAAAGGCTACACGGGGGATTTTGCCTTTGTGTATGTTTAATAATAATGCAATTCGTACCACGCATATTTCACAGACATAAATGACTCACTCAGAGATATGGAGGTGGGGAGGGCTTTCAGAATGAAGTGAGGCCTTTAATAAAGAAGTGGGGCCTTGAATAAAGAAGTGGGCCTTTAAAAAAAGAGGTGGAGCCTTTCATAAAGAGGTGGGGCCTTTAAAGAGGTGGGGCTTTCAATAAAGAGGTGGGGCTTTCAATAAAGAGGTGGGGCGTTTGAGGAAGAGATTGGATCCTTTTATGTGTCTCTTAAAAGTCCGTGTAGCTTGCAGGTTGCTGCTGCTGCTGTGAATGTGCAGCAGTGGGATGATGACGACGGCCGAGCTCCAGACGAAGGGGGCTGCCACGGAGACGCGATGGCCGGCAGTGGCCGTGGTCGCGGTCTTTGGTGGAGAGAGGAGGAGGAGGTTGTGAGTCGTGCTGCTGCTGCTGCAGAGGAGGAAAGGGGGGAGGACGAGGAGCTGTAGTGCAGGGCGACGGGAGAGCGAGGAGAGGTGTGGAGGACACCCGAGAGTCGGGGCGTGGGCAGGAGGTCTTGCAGCTGACCCCGCTGGCGATGGTGGAGGAGCCAGCGGGCGGAGGAGAGGCAATCTGGGCGAGGACTACGTGGGGGGAAGTTGCATGGTTTTTAAGCGTGTGTGTGTGTGTGTGTGCGCGTTGCGCTACGAACCTGGCGACCCGGGTTCGATTCCCGCTCACGGCCGAACCGGTTCTGGGCCTCTCCTAGGTCGACTCGGCCTCAAATGAGTACCTGGTGCGGTGCGTAAAATCATCGCCACTGGGGAGACAAAGGCGGCTAGGCGTGGTGCAAGCCACCCACCCCCTCGTGTGCTGTTCTGGCCTTCATAGATGCTCGCTAAAAGCCCCTACACTCTGTTAAGGCTATATGGGGTATCTTTATTTTTTATCTTTGTGTGCGCATGTCTGTGTGTGCGTGTGTGTACACGTGTGTGTGCCCTCGTGTACGTGTGTGTGTGTGTACGTGTACGTGCGTGTGTGTACGTGTGTGCGTGTGTGTGTGTGCGCGTGTGTACGTGTGTGTGTGTGTGTGCTTGCAGCAGGCCAACGGGCTGAAGCGGCGCCGCGTCAGCCCCCTCGAGGGCCCCGGCTCCGCGGCGGCGGCGGCGGCGGCAGAGGCGGCGGCGGCGGTGCGTCGCAGCGCTCGCCACCGCCGCGTGCGCGGGGAGAAGGGGCTCGTGGTGTCGGCGCGGCAGACGCTGCGCGAGCTCAAGATACAGGTGCACTGCCGCACGAGCCACGCCGGCCACGCGTGGGTACACGCACGAGCCGCTTCCGGGCCTCCTCCGGACTGACTCGGCCTTAACGGAGACGAAGGCGGCCGGCCGTGGCGCCCGCTGCCCATCCCCTCGTCGGCCGTGCTCGCGGACAACGCTTGCCCCAGCGGTCTGTTTAAAGGCCGCACGGGGGGGGGGGGGATTTTTGTGTCTGCGTGTACAGATCATGCACGCGTTCTCAGTGGCTCCGTTTGACCAGAACCTGTCGGTGGACGGCCGGATCCTGTCGGACGACTCCGCCTCCCTTGGCCACTTGGGCGTCCTCCCCAACTCCGTAATTCTACTCCAGGTCTCCACCGCTCGCCCCATCGCCGTGACGACCCCTCCCCCGGTCGCCGTGGCGACCGCTCGCTCGCACAGTCACCGTGACGACCGCTCACCCAGTCGCCCTCACGACCGTTTGCCCAGTCGCTGTGACATCTGCTGGCCCTGTTGCCATGACAGCTGCTCACCCACTCGCCCTGTTACCATGGCAATGTCCCTAGATGTGATGCACGCCATGACAAATACGCACCTAATAACCACGACAACTGTTCATATAGTTGCCGTGACAACAACTGTCCTGGTCACCGTGACGAATGTTTGCTCGGTCACTGCGGCAACATCTTGTCAGGTCGCCGTGGCGACGGCTAGCGTGTGCGCTTTACTCTTTCACCATGGCGATGACGACTACGATATGTCGATGAAATGGCGGTGATGATGATGATGACGATGGTGACCCAAGTAATCGTGGTGATAATGATTACGACAGTGATTCATAATTAAGGTTTGTGGGGTTAGATCATGTCGTAAACCCTCTACCACCCGACACAGCCAATGGGTTAATAGTGGTCTTGTGACCGGAATCCACTCATCGTTACACCATGTATGTACGTACGTATGTTGGACTTCTCTCGCACCGCACATAGCTAAGTGACTGTGCCGATGGCGTCCACGGCATCTGCTTCAGGACCCGGACCAGGAAGCGTTTTCACTCGAGATCCGAGGTCCCGTTAATAACAAAGCCGATGGTTCTGAATGCGGATTTTGAATCATCGTTTATCCTGGAAGAATTCGGTGGGCTATGAAGTTCCTTTTCACGGATGTCCAGCAGTAGGGGCACGGGGAGGGTGTGGGGGTCATCGTGTTGCATCAACAACCAACAATACAAACTTTAGACGATGTGAGTGCAAGATAGAGGCAAGGTAAGCAAGCCTCTGAAAATAAATGAAAATAAAGCATGGACGTACAAATTGCACAAGCACGTACATTCCTGCCGATTTGTCAACACCAAAAGTAAGCTTGGGGCAAGGTAGCAAAGCAACAACAACAGCCCCAGACCACACCAAGACAACAACAACAGCCCCAGACCACACCAAGACAACAACAACAGCCCCAGATCACACCAAGACAACAACAACAACAGTCCCAGACCACACCAAGACAACAACAACAGTCCCAGATCACACCAAGACAACAGTCCCAGACCACACCAAGACAACAACAACAACAGCCCCAGATCACACCAAGACAACAACAACAGCCCCAGACCACACCAAGACAACAACAACAACAACAGTCCCAGACCACAGCAAGACAGCAACAACAACAGCCCCAGACCACACCAAGACAACAACAAACAGTCACAGACCACACCAAGACAACAACAACAGTCCCAGACCACACCAAGACAACAACAACAACAGTCCCAGACCACACCAAGACAACAACAACAGTCCCAGACCACACCAAGACAACAACAACAACAACAGTCCCAGACCACACCAAGACAACAACAACAGTCTCAGACCACCCCATGACAAAAACAACAGTCCCAGACCACCCCAAGACAACAACAACAACATTCCCAGACCACACCAAGACAACAACAACAGTCCGAGACCACACCAAGACAACAACAACAGTCCCAGACCACACCAAGACAACAACAACAACAGTCCGAGACCACACCAAGTCAACAACAACAGCCACAGCCCCAGACCGCAGCAAGACAACAACAACAGTCCCAGACCACAACAACAACAACAGTCCGAGACCACACCAAGACAACAACAACAGTCCCAGACCACAACAACAACAACAACAACAGTCCCAGACCACACCAAGACAACGACAACAGTCCCAGACCACAACAACAACAACAGTCCGAGACCACACCAAGACAACAACAACAGTCCCAGACCACAACAACAACAACAACAGTCCCAGACCATACCAAGACAACAACAACAACAGTCCCAGACCACAGCAAGACAACAACAACAGTCCCAGACCACACCAAGACAACAACAACAACAGTCCCAGACCACACCAAGACAACAACAACAACAGTCCCAGACCACACCAAGACAACAACAACAGTCCCAGACCACACCAAGACAACAACAACAGTCCCAGACCACACCAAGACAACAACAACAACAGTCCCAGACCACACCAAGACAACAACAACAGTCCCAGACCACACCAAGACAACAACAACAATCCCAGACCACACCAAGACAACAACAACAACAGTCCCAGACCACACCAAGACAACAACAACAGTCCCAGACCACACCAAGACAACAACAACAGTCCCAGACCACACCAAGACAACAACAACAACAGTCACAGACCACACCAAGACAACAACAACAGTCCCAGACCACACCAAGACAATAACAACAACAGTCCCAGACCACACCAAGACAACAACAACAACAGTCACAGACCACACCAAGACAACAACAACAACAGTCCCAGACCACACCAAGACAACAACAACAACAGTCCCAGACCACACCAAGACAACAACAACAGTCCCAGACCACACCAAGACAACAACAACAACAGTCCCAGACCACACCAAGACAACAACAACAGTCCCAGACCACACCAAGACAACAACAACAACAACAGTCCCAGACCACACCAAGACAACAACAACAGTCCCAGACCACACCAAGACAACAACAACAGTCTCAGACCACACCATGACAAAAACAACAGTCCCAGACCACACCAAGACAACAACAACAACATTCCCAGACCACACCAAGACAACAACAACAGTCCGAGACCACACCAAGACAACAACAACAGTCCCGGACCACACCAAGACAACAACAACAACAGTCCCAGACCACACCAAGTCAACAACAACAGCCACAGTCCCAGACCGCAGCAAGACAACAACAACAGTCCCAGACCACAACAACAACAACAGTCCGAGACCACACCAAGACAACAACAACAGTCCCAGACCACAACAACAACAACAACAACAGTCCCAGACCACACCAAGACAACCACAACAGTCCCAGACCACAACAACAACAACAGTCCGAGACCACACCAAGACAACAACAACAGTCCCAGACCACAACAACAACAACAACAGTCCCAGACCATACCAAGACAACAACAACAACAGTCCCAGACCACACCAAGACAACAACAACAGTCCCAGACCACACCAAAACAACAACAACAACAGTCCCAGACCACACCAAGACAACAACAACAACAGTCCCAGACCACACCAAGACAACAACAACAACAACAGTCCCAGACCACACCAAGACAACAACAACAGTCCCAGACCACACCAAGACAACAACAACAGTCCCAGACCACACCAAGACAACAACAACAGTCCCAGACCACACCAAGACAACAACAACAGTCCCAGACCACACCAAGACAACAACAACAGTCCCAGACCACACCAAGACAACAACAACAACAGTCCCAGACCACACCAAGACAACAACAGTCCCAGACCACACCAAGACAACAACAACAGTCCCAGACCACACCAAAACAACAACAACAACAGTCCCAGACCACACCAAGACAACAACAACAACAACAACAGTCCCAGACCACACCAAGACAACAACAACAGTCCCAGACCACACCAAGACAACAACAACAGTCCCAGACCACACCAAGACAACAACAACAGTCCCAGACCACACCAAGACAACAACAACAGTCCCAGACCACACCAAGACAACAACAACAGTCCCAGACCACACCAAGACAACAACAACAGTCCCAGACCACACCAAGACAACAACAGTCCCAGACCACACCAAGACAACAACAACAGTCCCAGACCACACCAAGACAACAACAACAACAGTCACAGACCACACCAAGACAACAACAACAGTCCCAGACCACACCAAGACAACAACAACAACAGTCCCAGACCACACCAAGACAACAACAACAACAGTCACAGACCACACCAAGACAACAACAACAACAGTCCCAGACCACCCCAAGACAACAACAACAGTCCCAGACCACACCAAGACAACAACAACAACAATCCCAGACCACACCATCACAACAACAGTCCCAGACCACACTGAGATAAGAAAAAAGTCCCTAATTTCTGGATGACATCTCCAGCGAAACGTCGTCACCTTTTGAAAAGTCGTGAGATCGCTCTCAAACAACAACAACAACAAACAACGCCACCGGTGGTGGTGGTGGTGGTGCTGCTGAAGCAGTCGTGCATTTGTCCACGTCCAGATTCACGCGACGCACGTTCATTAGTTGGCTGTGCCGGGTGGAGGAGAGGTCCTCGGACACATTTGTTCACTCGCACACGACGGCCTGACCTTTAAAACTAAAACAATTACGAATCATACTAGTCATGAAAGCCTACGTTGTAAAATTAACTATGGCGATGATGGTGATGACGATGACGATGATGGTGGTGACGTTGCCGCCCGCAGGCCGACGAGCCGATTGCAGACTACTCGAGCATCGATGACATCACGCAGGGTGAGAGATGGCTTGCCGCGTGTGCTGCGCCGCGTCTTGTGTGACCGACTGTTACGTATGACGCTGTCTGTGTGTGTGTGTGACAATGTGTGTGTGTGACAGTGTGTGTGTGTGTGTGTATGACGCTGTGTTTGTGTATGATGCTGTGTGTTTTGTCTGCATGACGCTCTCGGTATGTGCGCGTGTGTATGACGCTAAGTGTATGATGCTATGTGCGTGTATGACGCTAAGTGTATGATGCTATGTGTGTGTATGACAATGTGTGTGTGTGTGTGTGACGGCCTTCATAGGTGTTCGCTAACAGCACTTGCCCCAACAGTCTGTTAAGGCTATCCGGGGGATCTTTGTGACAGTGTGTGTGTGTGTATGACCCTGTGTTTGCATGTATGATGCTGTCTGTGTGTGTGTGTATGACAATGTGTGTGTGTGACAGTGTGTGTGTGTGTATGACGCTGTGTTTGTGTATGATGCTGTGTGTTTTGTCTGCATGACGCTTTCGGTGTGTGCGCGTGTGTATGACGCTAAGTGTATGATGCTATGTGCGTGTATGACGCTAAGTGTATGATGCTATGTGTGTGTATGACAATGTGTGTGTGTGTGTGTGACGGCCTTCATAGGTGCTCGCTAACAGCACTTGCCCCAACAGTCTGTTAAGGCTATACGGGGGATCTTTGTGACAGTGTGTGTGTGTGTGTATGACCCTGTGTTTGCATGTATGACGCTCTCTGTGTGTGTGTGTATATGACAATGTGTGTGTGTGACAGTGTGTGTGTGTGTATGATGCTGTGTTTGTGTATGATGCTGTGTGTTTTGTCTGCATGATGCTCTCGGTGTGTGCACGTGTGTATGACGCTAAGTGTATGATGCTATGTGCGTGTATGACGCTAAGTGTATGATGCTATGTGCGTGTATGACACTAAGTGTATGATGCTATGTGTGTGTATGACGCTAAGTGTATGATGCTATGTGTGTGTATGACACTGTCTGTGTGTGTATGACGCTCTTTGTGCATGTGTGACGCTGTGATTGTATGACACTGTGTGCGTGTGACGCGGTGTGTGTGTGTGTGTATGACCCTGTGTTTGCATGTCTGACGCTGTCTGTGCGTGTTTGACGCTCTTTGTGCATGTGTGACGCTTTGTGTGTATGTGGAGAGCGGCAGTGTAGCGGTTAGCGCTACGCTGCCCTATGAACCCGGCGACCCGAGTTCGATTCCCGCTCACGGCCAACACCGGTGACGATTATCTGAACCGGTCCTGGGCCTCCGCTAGGTCAACTCAGCCTCAAATGAGCACCTGGTGCGGTGTGTAGTAAACATCGCCACTGGGGAGACAAAGGCGGCCGGCCGGGTGCGGTGATGACCACCCACCCTACTCGTGTGCCATGCCGGCCTTCATGGAGGTGCTCGCTAACCGCACTTGGCCAAACAGTGTGTTAAAGGCTACACGGGGGATCTTTGTCTTTGTGTTGCAGTGTGCTTGCCGGAAGAAGGCTTTAAAGGTGAGTCCTCCGCCACTTTGCTCACAAAGTTTATGTGTTCGGTTCAGAAACTCATCCCTCTGTCTCGGTCTGTCTGTCGTCTGTAACTCTCTGTCTGTCTCATTCCTTCTGTCTGTCTCATTCCTTCTGTCTCTATCACTGTCTGTCTGTCTCATTCCTTCTGTCTCTATCACTCTGTCTGTCTCATTCCTTCTGTCTATCACTCTGTCTCATTTCTTCTGTCTCTATCACTCTGTCTGTCTCATTCCTTTTGTCTGTCTCATTCCTTCTGTCTCTATCACTCTGTCTGTCTCATTCCTTCTGTCTCTATCACTCTGTCTGTCTCATTCCTTCTGTCTGTTTCATTCCTTCTGTCTCTATCACTCTGTCTGTCTCATTCCTTCTGTCTCTATAACTCTCTGTTTCATTCCTTCTGTCTCTATCGCTCTGTCTCATTCCTTTTGTCTGTCTCATTCCTTCTGTCTCATTCCTTCTGTCTCTATCACTGTCTGTCTCATTTCTTCTGTCTCTATCACTCTGTCTGTCTCATTCCTTTTGTCTGTCTCATTCCTTCTGTCTCTATCACTCTGTCTGTCTCATTCCTTCTGTCTCTATCACTCTGTCTGTCTCATTCCTTCTGTCTGTTTCATTCCTTCTGTCACCATCACTCTGTCTGTCTCATTCCTTCTGTCTATAACTCTCTGTTTCATTCTTTCTGTCTCTATCGCTCTGTCTCATTCCTTTTGTCTGTCTCATTCCTTCTGTCTCATTCCTTCTGTCTCTATCACTGTCTGTCTCATTCCTTCTGTCTCTATCACTCTGTATGTCTCATTCCTTTTGTCTGTCTCATTCCTTCTGTCTCTATCACTCTCTGTCTCATTCCTTCTGTCTCTATCACTCTCTGTCTCATTCCTTCTGTCTGTCTCATTCCTTCTGTCTCTATCACTCTGTGTCTCATTCCTTCTGTCTCTATCACTCTGTCTGTCTCATTCCTTTTGTCTGTCTCATTCCTTCTGTCTCTATAACTCTGTCTCATTCCTTCTGTCTCTATCACTCTGTCTGTCTCGTGTATTCTGTATCTCGTTCCATCCATCTCGTTTAGTTCTGTCTGTCTCATTCATTCTGTCGCGCGGAACCCTTGCGTGCGTGCGTCTGCATGCGTGCACTTCCATACAACAACTCATTCACTGCCACAACTTGCTTTTATTTCTACATTATGAACAATCTCGAAATAGCATGACAAAAACATTCTCTCTCACTGCATAGCTATTTGTCTAATGTATATGGGTATTAACCTGTTCCCATTGCAATGAGATACGTGTATGTCATCTAAAAACAAAGCTCCCACAAGGCCATGCGGGTGGGGAGGGCGGGAGGGCTGCACGTGGCACGGTTTAGCGCCAGCTCACGTCGAGTGGCGGCGGTCGTGTCGCTCGCGGTTCTCCGCGGTGAGCGACGACATTGTTTTAAAACAGCGGCGCTGCCACTACGCCGCTCTGAGCAAAACGAACGCCCGAGCCAGTTCGCGCGTTTCCGAGATCGTCCGGTGAACGGTGGGGGGGGGGGGGACACACCGCCCGCGACCCTGCAGACGTCTCGCAACGGGGAAGGGGTTTTCACGTGGTGACGCTTTGGGTGGGCAGATTTGTGCCCCGGTGCGGTGCATAAACGTGAGCACTGGGGGAGGTAAAGGCACGCTGGTAGCACTTGCCCCAACTGTCTGTCTGTGTAGGCTACGGTGAGGGGTCTTTGTCTTTGGCTCGTGGCCGTGGTGGCTGTTGGTCATTAGGATGTATTCTCTCTCTGTCTACGTAAGTGATGGATTCTGTGCGTGCGTGTGCGATGTGTTAGCCGTGTGTGTGTGTGTAAATGGGTGATGTATTCTCCGTGACGTGACTGTGTCAGTGGGCAATGTTTAACACGTAGGCTTTCGCGACCAATATTCATAATAAGGTTTTTGGGTTAGATTGCTTGAGTATAAATGTGTCGTAACCCTCCACCACCCGACACAGCCAATTAATAACGGATTTGTCATGTACACAAAACGCCAATTAGTTAGTACTTACAGTGAGGGAAAAAACTATAAGAAACGCCTGACCTCTGTGATTGCCAACAAGGGTTTTGCCACCAAGTACTAAGTCATGTTTTGCAGAGGGGTCAAATACTTATTTCCGTCATTAAAATGCAAATCAATTTATAACATTTTTGACATGCGTTTTTCTGGATTTTTTTTGTTATTCTGTCTCTCACTGTTCAAATAAACCTACCATTAAAATTATAGACTGATCATTTCTTTGTCAGTGGGCAAACGTACAAAATCAGCAGGGGATCAAATACTTTTTTCCCTCACTGTAAGCCCACGGTGTGTTGGAGAGTAAATTCACAACATTTACAATTTGAGTACGACATTTTCGCTGCTCATTAAATCCAGCATCATCGGGCGATTATGAGAGAGCAATGTGTTCTCTGTATGAGTGAGTGAGAGTTGTATTCTGTGTGTGTGTGATGTATTCTGTATGTTTGTGTGATGTATTCTGTACGTGTGTGTGAGTGATGTATTCTGTATGTGTGTGTGTGATGTATTCTGTGTGTGTGTGATGTATTCTGTACGTGTGTGTGAGTGATGTATTTCGTGTGTGTGAGTGATGTATTCTGTATGTGTGTGTGATGTATTCTGTACGTGTGTGTGTGTGATGTATTCTGTACGTGTGTGTGAGTGATGTATTCTGTGTGTGTGAGTGATGTATTCTGTATGTGTGTGTGTGATGTATTCTGTATGTGTGTGTGTGATGTATTCTGTACGTGTGTGTGAGTGATGTATTCTGTACGTGTGTGAGTGATGTATTCTGTACGTGTGTGTGATGTATTCTGTACGTATGTGTGAGTGATGTATTTTGTATGTGTGTGTGATGTATTCTGTACGTGTGTGTGAGTGATGTATTGTGTACGTGTGTGTGTGTGTGATGTATTCTGTACGTGTGTGTGTGTGTGATGTATTCTGTACGTGTGTGTGTGATGTATTCTGTACGTGTGTGTGAGTGATGTATTTTGTATGTGTGTATGTGATGTATTCTGTACGTGTGTGTGAGTGATGTATTCTGTATGTGTGTGTGTGATGTATTCTGTATGTGTGTGTGAGTGATGTATTCTGTATGTGTGTGTGTGATGTATTCTGTACGTGTGTGTGATGTATTCTGTACGTGTGTGTGTGATGTATTCTGTACGTGTGTGTGAGTGATGTATTCTGTATGTGTGTGTGTGATGTATTCTGTACGTGTGTGTGAGTGATGTATTCTGTACGTGTATGTTTGTGATGTATTCTGTATGTGTGTGAGTGATGTATTCTGTATGTGTGTGTGTGATGTATTCTGTATGTGTGTGAGTGATGTATTCTGTATGTGTGTGTGTGATGTATTCTGTATGTTTGTGTGATGTATTCTGTACGTGTGTGTGAGTGATGTATTCTGTGTGTGTGAGTGATGTATTCTGTATGTGTGTGAGTGATGTATTCTGTATGTGTGTGTGTGATGTATTCTGTATGTGTGTATGTGATGTATTCTGTACGTGTGTGTGAGTGATGTATTCTGTACGTGTGTGTGTGATGTATTCTGTATGTGTGTGTGAGTGATGTATTCTGTATGTGTGTGTGTGATGTATTCTGAATGTTTGTGTGATGTATTGTGTACGTGTGTGTGTGTGTGATGTATTCTGTACGTGTGTGTGATGTATTCTGTACGTGTGTGTGTGATGTATTCTGTACGTGTGTGTGAGTGATGTATTTCGCGTTGAGTGGGGAGTGGTGGTGTAGCAGTGAGCACGCTGCGCTACAAATCCGGCGGCCCGAGTTGAATTCCCGCTCGCAGCCAACGCCATTGACAAATATCTGAACCAGTCGTGGGCATCCCCTAGGTCGACTTAGCCTCAAATGAGTACCTGGTACGGTGTGTAAACTTCGCCACTCTGGATATAAAAGGCGGTTGCGCGAGGTGCTGTACCGTTCCGGCCTTCAGAGGTGCTCACTCCCAGCACTTGCCCCAACAGTCTGTTAAGGCGATACGGGGCATCTTTGTCTTTATATGAGTGAGTGATGTATTTTCTGTATGTGTGAGTGAGTGTGTGATGTATTCTCTATTGCGTGTCAGTAAGTGACCGTTGTGTAATCTTTCTCTCTGTACATGTGAGTGAGTGATGTATTCTCTGTACGTGTGAGTGAGTGTGTGATGTATTCTCTGTTGCGTGTCAGTGAGTGACCAATGTGTAATCTTTCTCTCTCTGTACATGTGAGTGAGTGATGTATTCTCTGTACATGTGCATGAGTGAGTGATTTATTCTCTGTTGCGTGTCAGTGAGTGACCAATGTGTAATCTCTCTCTACATGTGAGCGAGTGATGTATTCTCTGTACGTGTGAGTGAGTGATGTGTAATCTCTCTCTCTATACATGTGAGTGAGTGATGGATTCTCTGTACGTGTGAGTGAGTGATGTATTCTCTGTACGTGTGAGTGAGTAAGTGATGTATTCTCTGTTGCGTGTCAGTAAGTGACTGTTGTGTAATCTCTCTCTATATGTGAGTGAGTGATGTATTCTCTGTACGTGTGAGTGAGTGAGTGATGTAATCTCTGTTGCGTGTCAGTGAGTGGCCGTTGTGTAATGAGTACCTGGTGCGGTGTGTAAACATTGCCACTAGGGAGACAAAGGCGGTCGGGCGTGGTGTTGGCCACCCACCCCCTCATGTACCGTTCCGGCCTTCATAGGTGCTCGCTAGCAGCACTTGCCCCTACAGTCTGTTAAGGCTACACGGGGGATCTTTGTTTATTGTGTAATCTCTCTATACATGTGAGTGAGTGATGTATTCTCTGTACGTGTGAGTGAGTGAGTGATGTGTAATCTTTCTCTCTCTACATGTGAGTGAGTGATGTATTCTCTGTACGTGTGTGTGAGTGAGTGATGTGTAATCTCGCTCTCTATACATGTGAGTGAGTGATGTAATCTCTGTGTGTGAGTGAGTGATGTAATCTCTGTGTGTGAGTGAGTGATGTAATCTCTGTGTGTGTGTGAGTGATGTAATCTCTGTTGCGTGTCAGTGAGTGAGCGATGTGTAATCTTTCTCTCTCTCTCTGTACATGTGAGCGAGTGATGTATTCTCTGTACGTGTGTGAGTGAGTGATGTATTCTCTGTACGTGTGTGAGTGAGTGATGTATTCTCTGTACGTGTGTGAGTGAGTGATGTATTCTCTCTTGCGTGTCAGTGAGTGAGTGATGTGTAATCTTTCTCTCTCTCTACATGTGAGTGAGTGATGTATTCTCTGTTGCGTGTCAGTGAGTGACCGTTGTGTAATCTCCCTCTCTATACATGTGAGTGAGTGATGTATTCTCTGTACGTGTGTGTGAGTGAGTGATGTATTATCTGTACGTGTGTGTGAGTGAGTGATGTATTCTCTGTGAGTGAGCGGGCGACGTGTCTCCCCCCTCCCCATCTTCCCTCCCCAGGCACAGGGTTGCTGGGTCACTAGAGGCGCCCCGGGGGGCTGGCGCGCCCCCGTCGCCCGCCCGGCGCTCGCCCCGTGCCGGGATTCTCGTCCCACGGTGTCGCTGCCGTCACCGCTCCTTTGCCGGCGGCGGCGCTGACGGTGCTGCGACGGCTGGCTCACCGTGACGGTTATCTTCCCGTGCGACGGTTGTGACGACGGTTGTGACCGCGGCTCTTTTGTTTGTTTTATCGTGACGGTTTTTCGCCGATACGGTTGTTTCCCCCCTGCCGGCGGCGGTGCTGGTGGCTGGTGGTAGCGGTTGTCGCGGTGACGGTTCTATGAATGTGTCACCCTTGCGTTGTACTTGGCAGTGTTGTGGGAGGTGGTGGGTGAGTGAGTGAGCGTGCAGGTGAGGGAGTGAGCGTGCAGGTGAGGGAGTGAGTGTGCAGGTGAGGGAGTGAGTGCGCAGGTGAGGGAGTGAGTGTGCAGGTGAGTGAGTGAGTGTGCAGGTGAGGGAGTGAGTGTGCAGGCGAGGGAGTGAGTGGGAGGGGGAGTGAGTGTCTGGGTGAGCGTGTGTCTATGTCTTTGTGTCTGTACGTGAACTTGTGAGTGTCCGTATGTGTGTGAGAATCTGAGTGTAGGGTCCAGCGCGACGAACCCGGCGACCCGAGTTCAATTCTCGCTCACGGCCAACACCAGTGACGATTATCTGAACCGGTCCTGGGCCTCCTGTAGTTCGACTCAGCCTAAAATGACTTACTGGTGCGGTGTGTAAACATCGTCACTCGGAAGGCAAAGGCGTGGTGTTGGCCACCCACCCCCTCGTGTGCTGTTTTGGCCCATCATATGTGCTCACTAACAGCGCTTGCTGCAACAGTCTGTTAAGGGGCCATCCATTTAGTACGTACTCATGGAGGGGAGAGGGGGGAGGTTAACCCAAATGCGTACGCTTGCATATGGGGCCACAGTTCAGTTTGTTGAGCTGTCAGACAACAAGTACTGTCGGGAGAAGTGGGACAGTGGGAGAGGTGTCACTCGTATGCAACCGTACCCCTGACTGCAGCTATCACGCAGCTCAGCAAAATAAGTGGCCAAGGTACGCAACTGAATTCTTCAATGCAGCCGGCGGTGGACTATCTGTTTGCTTAAACATGCTAATATTATTAATCCTTGTTCGTTTCTGCGTGGATTAAATATCGGCCGTTCTATACCATTGGGGGGGGGGGTGTGAAGTGTACGTACGCAGGTGGGGGGGGGGGGGGGAGGTGTAAAAAGTTCACGTGCATACAGGGAGGGGGGGGAGGGGTCAAGTTTTGACAGATTTTTGCGTACGTGCTCAATGGATGGCCCCTAAGGCTATTATATGGGGGATCTTTATTTTTGTCTTTGTGAGTGTTGTGTGTCTGGCTAACAGCGCTTGCCCGAATGGCCTGTGAAGGCTATATGGGGGATGTTTTGTTGTGTCTGCCTTCAAGTCTCTGTGTGGCTTTGTGTTTTTTTGTGTGTGAGTGTGTCTGTTTTTGGCTGTGTTCCGATGCGTTGTGTGTGTTTGCTTGTGTCCGTGTGCCTGAGAATGCGAAAGTGTGTCTGTGTAACAGTCTGTTGAGACTTTTGCGGGGGGTCTTTGTCATTTGTTTTGAGTGTACGGATGTAAAGTGTGTCAATGTCTTTGTATGAGAGAGTGCACGTGAGTGTATGAGAGTGTGGAAGTGTATGAGTGTGAGTGAGTACATGACTGCGAGTATGTGCGAGTGTTAGTGTAGCGGTTAGCGCGCTGCCCTAAGAAACCCGTTGACCCGAGTTCAATTCCTGCTCATGGTCCACACCAGTGACAATTATCTGAACTGGTCCTGGGCCTCCCCTAGGTCGACAAAGCCTCAAATAAGTACCTGGTGGGATGTGTAAACATCGCCAATGGGGAGACAAAGGCGGCCGGGCGTGGTGCTGGCCACCCACCCCCTCGTGTGCCGTTCCAGCCTTAATAGGTGCTCGCTAACAGTACTTGCCCCAACAGTCTGTGAAGGCTATACGGGGAATCTGTGTCTATGTGTGAGTGGACGAGTGTGGGTATATTAGAGTGAGGGTATGAGAGTGAGTGTATAAGTATGAGAGTGAGTATGCGAGTGTGTTGTGTGTGTTTTACTAAACAGTTGCAATGCTAGTGGCAGTGCGTATTGCACCACGCGATTGCAGTCCCTTGTTCATCGTTGCAGTTGTCACGGTTACGGTACAGGCCCCCCCCCCCCCCCCCCGTTTGCGATGGAACGCCCCGTTCGACCTGTGTTTAACCGATTTACCATTGAACGTTTAACTTGCAGCGCCGTTCTCGTTTTTGAGTTGGTGCGGCGCGGGGGCTGAGGAGTGGTGTGAGCTGGCAGGTTGATTAAAAGGGTCAGAGGTCAAGGTCTAAGGTGGGTGGGGGTGGGGGGGCCACGTTCCCCCCTCCCACATAGGGCATCCTCATCGGGCAAGGTTGAATAAACCACGGCTGAAAAGCACTCGCTGGGTCCTGTGTGGTTGCCTGCGCGGTGTCCGTGTGTGCCGTCCGTGTAAAGCTCCAGAATTTCCGGGAGGCTCGACCAGAGGACACGCGGTGAGCTTGGGATCGCCTCCCTCCGTCGACGCCACCCACTTTTTAACTAGTCACGCCCACTCAACCACTAGCACCGCCCACACAGCCAGCGGACTGGCTCTGACAGCCCCGCCCGCTACTCGGGTAAGCCCCGCCCACTGCTCGGTTAACCCCGCTCACCACCCGGGTCACCGTGAGTTGAGCACGAGGCCGGATCGTTTTAAACTGGCGACAAAAACCCGGATTTTCGGAGAGGCTTTGTCGAGACCCACGGACCGACGGGCTTTTTGATACCACGAGAACTGCCCGACGAAATCCAGATGTCTGTTTGGCTTTTACGTCCGCGTGGTTCCCGTGCACAGTATCTGCCTGTGCAGCGGTGGATTCTCAAGAGTGCGCAGGCGGTGAAACTGCACGGGGACCCACGGGTCCGGAGTCGCCGGGATACAAAGAGAGAGGCGGTGGGGGTGAATTTCGGACAGAGCAGAGCGACTAAACCAACACTGCCACACACACACCTGTAATGAAATCAAAGGACTCTCATGCCTCCACACAGTCCATAGAGATCGGGCCCAGCTACAGAGAAGCAGCCTGTAATTGAAATTGCATCATTAGTCGCCAGGACAGGTCCTGTTCTTTGTGCCCTGGCGTTGTGTCCAGGAGCTCGGTGCCAGGTGTCGAGGCCTGCTGGCCATAGACTAACACTGCCCCATAGACTCAACACTGCCCATAGACTCAACACTGCCCATAGACTCAACACTGCCCATAGACTAACACTGCCCATAGACTAACACTGCCCATAGACTCAACACTGCCCATAGACTCAACACTACCCATAGACTAACACTGCCCATAGACTAACACTGCCCATAGACTAACACTGCCTATAGACTAACACTGCCCATAGACTAACACTGCCCATAGACTAACACTGCCCATAGACTAACACTGCCCATAGACTCAACACTGCCCATAGACTAACACTGCCCATAGACTCAACACTACCCATAGACTAACACTGCCCATAGACTAACACTGCCCATTGGCTCAACACTACCCATAGACTCAACACTGCCCATAGACTCAACACTGCCCATAGACTAACACTGCCCATAGACTAACACTGCCCATAGACTAACACTGCCCATAGACTAACACTGCCCATAGACTCAACACTGCCCATAGACTCAACACTGCCCATAGACTAACACTGCCCATAAACTCAACACTGCCCATAGACTAACACTGCCCATAGACTAACACTGCCCATAAACTCAACACTACCCATAGACTCAACACTGCCCATAGACTCAACACTGCCCATAGACTAACACTGCCCATAGACTAACACTGCCCATAGACTAACACTGCCCATAGACTAACACTGCCCATAGACTCAACACTGCCCATAGACTAACACTGCCCATAGACTCAACACTGCCCATAGACTAACACTGCCCATAGACTCAACACTGCCCATAGACTCAACACTGCCCATAGACTCAACAGTGCCCATAGACTAACACTGCCCATAGACTAACACTGCCCATAGATCAACACTACCCATAGACTAACACTGCCCATAGACTAACACTGCCCATAGACTAACACTGCCCCATAGACTAACACTGCTCCATAGACTAACACTACCCATAGACTAACACTACCCATAGACTAACACTGCCCATAGACTAACTCTACCCCATAGACTAACACTACCCATAGACTAACACTGCCCATAGACTAACACTGCCCATAGACTAACACTACCCATAGACTAACACTGCCCATAGACTAACACTGCACGTAGACTAACTCTGCCCATAGACTAACACTGCCCATAGACTAACACTGCCCATAGACTAACACTGCCCATAGACTAACTCTGCCCATAGACTAACACTGCCCATAGACTAACTCTGCCCCATAGACTAACACTGCCCATAGACTAACACTGCCCATAGACTAACTCTGCCCATAGACTAACACTGCCCATTGACCAACACTGCCCATAGACTCAACACTACCCATAGACTAACACTGCCCACAGACTAACACTGCCCATAGACTAACACTGCCCATAGACTAACACTGCCCATAGACTAACTCTGCCCATAGACTAACACTGCCCATAGACTAACACTGCCCATAGACTCAACACTACCCATAGACTAACACTGCCCACAGACTAACACTGCCCATAGACTAACACTGCCCATAGACTAACACTGCCCATAGACTAACACTGCCCATAGACTAACACTGCCCATAGACTAACACTGCCCATAGACTCAACACTGCCCATAGACTAACACTGCCCATAGACTCAACACTACCCATAGACTAACACTGCCCATAGACTAACACTGCCCATTGGCTCAACACTACCCATAGACTCAACACTGCCCATAGACTCAACACTGCCCATAGACTAACACTGCCCATAGACTAACACTGCCCATAGACTAACACTGCCCATAGACTCAACACTGCCCATAGACTCAACACTGCCCATAGACTAACACTGCCCATAAACTCAACACTGCCCATAGACTAACACTGCCCATAGACTAACACTGCCCATAGACTAACACTGCCCATAAACTCAACACTACCCATAGACTCAACACTGCCCATAGACTCAACACTGCCCATAGACTAACACTGCCCATAGACTAACACTGCCCATAGACTAACACTGCCCATAGACTCAACACTGCCCATAGACTAACACTGCCCATAGACTCAACACTGCCCATAGACTAACACTGCCCATAGACTCAACACTGCCCATAGACTCAACACTGCCCATAGACTCAACAGTGCCCATAGACTAACACTGCCCATAGACTAACACTGCCCATAGATCAACACTACCCATAGACTAACACTGCCCATAGACTAACACTGCCCATAGACTAACACTGCCCCATAGACTAACACTGCTCCATAGACTAACACTACCCATAGACATACTACCCATAGACTAACACTGCCCATAGACTAACTCTACCCCATAGACTAACACTACCCATAGACTAACACTGCCCATAGACTAACACTGCCCATAGACTAACACTACCCATAGACTAACACTGCCCATAGACTAACACTGCCCGTAGACTAACACTGCACGTAGACTAACTCTGCCCATAGACTAACACTGCCCATAGACTAACACTGCCCATAGACTAACACTGCCCATAGACTAACTCTGCCCATAGACTAACACTGCCCATAGACTAACACTGCCCATAGACTCAACACTACCCATAGACTAACACTGCCCACAGACTAACACTGCCCATAGACTAACACTGCCCATAGACTAACACTGCCCATAGACTTACACTGCCCATAGACTAACACTGCCCATAGACTAACACTGCCCATATACTAACACTGCCCCATAGACTAACACTGCCCATAGACTCAACACTACCCATAGACTAACACTGCCCATAGACTAACACTGCCCATTGGCTCAACACTACCCATAGACTCAACACTGCCCATAGACTCAACACTGCCCATAGACTAACACTGCCCATAGACTAACACTGCCCATAGACTAACACTGCCCATAGACTCAACACTGCCCATAGACTCAACACTGCCCATAGACTAACACTGCCCATAGACTAACACTGCCCATAGACTAACACTGCCCATAGACTAACACTGCCCATAGACTAACACTGCCCATAAACTCAACACTACCCATAGACTCAACACTGCCCATAGACTCAACACTGCCCATAGACTAACACTGCCCATAGACTAACACTGCCCATAGACTAACACTGCCCATAGACTAACACTGCCCATAGACTCAACACTGCCCATAGACTCAACACTGCCCATAGACTCAACAGTGCCCATAGACTAACACTGCCCATAGACTAACACTGCCCATAGATCAACACTACCCATAGACTAACACTGCCCATAGACTAACACTGCCCATAGACTAACACTGCCCCATAGACTAACACTGCTCCATAGACTAACACTACCCATAGACATACTACCCATAGACTAACACTGCCCATAGACTAACTCTACCCCATAGACTAACACTACCCATAGACTAACACTGCCCATAGACTAACACTGCCCATAGACTAACACTACCCATAGACTAACACTGCCCATAGACTAACACTGCCCGTAGACTAACACTGCACGTAGACTAACTCTGCCCATAGACTAACACTGCCCATAGACTAACACTGCCCATAGACTAACACTGCCCATAGACTAACTCTGCCCATAGACTAACACTGCCCATAGACTAACTCTGCCCCATAGACTAACACTGCCCATAGACTAACACTGCCCATAGACTAACTCTGCCCATAGACTAACACTGCCCATAGACTAACTCTGCCCCATAGACTAACACTGCCCACAGACTAACACTGCCCATAGACTAACACTGCCCATATACTAACACTGCCCCATAGACTAACTCTACCCCATAGACTAACAATGCTCATAGACTAACACTGCCCATATAGTAACACTGCCCCATAGACTAACTCTACCTCATAGACTAACAATGCTCATAGACTAACACTGCCCATATACTAACACTGCCCCATAGACTAACTCTACCCCATAGACTAACAATGCCCATAGACTAACACTGTCCATAGACTAACACTGCCCCATAGACTAACACTGCCCATAGACTAACAATGCCCATAGACCAGTGGTTCTTAACCTGGGTTCGATCGAACCCCAGGGGTTCGGTGAGTCGATCTCAGGGGTTCGGCAGAGCCCCCACCACGGAGGTCCGGACACACTTGAATTATTGTGTAAATTTGTGAGGACACACACGGCCCGCTTGGCCATCACTGGCTGCAGATGATCATGCTACACTGCTTGGCCAATCAGCGCTGCGGGGAATTTAGTGCGTACTCAGTAGTCAACGTGTGACTGTTGTTGTCGTACGTCGTGTGATTTCTTTAATATTTTATCCATACTAACTATGTCGGGCAAAAGAAGAAAGTGGTCGGACGAATATGTACAACATGGATTCTCATGTATCACGGAACGTGATGGGAGTGAGCGTCCTATCTGCATGATTTGCAACGCCAAGTTGAGCAACTCTAGTCTTGCACCGGCAAAACTAAAGGAACACTTCTTGAAGCTGCATGGAGACGGGGAATACAAGAACACAACACTTGCTGAATTCAGGGTGAAGAGAGCCAGATTCGATGAAAGGGCCACTCTGCCTGCTCTTGGATTTGTACCTGTTAACAAACCGATCCTGACAGCATCGTACGAAGTTGCTTACCTGATCGCAAAGCAGGGCAAGCCACACACCATTGGTGAAACACTTGTGAAACCAGCTGCATTAAAGATGGCGAATCTGATACTCGGAACAGTGGCCGAAGGTAAATTATCCCAAATTCCCCTTTCAAATGACACCGTCAGTGACAGAATAGAAGACATGAGTAAAGACATCTTGGCTCAAGTAGTCGCGGATCTGATTTCAAGCCCGGCAAAATTCAGCCTTCAACTCGACGAAACCACAGACGTTTCTGATCTAAGCCAGCTTGCTGTTTTTGTACGCTATGTGAAAGACGACATGATAAAAGAAGAGTTTTATTTTGTAAGCCTCTTACAACAACAACGAAGGCAGCCGATGTGAAGAAGCTTGTGGATGACTTCTTCAGAGACAACAATCTTTCATGGGATATGGTTTCTGCAGTTTGTACGGACGGAGCTCCAGTCATGCTGGGAAGAAAGTCTGGTTTTGGTGCGCTAGTAAAGGCCGATGCACCACACATCATTGTGACGCATTGTATTCTGCACAGGCATGCGTTGGCAACAAAAACCTTACCTCCAAAAATGGCAGAAGTATTAAAAACTGTGGTGGAATGTGTGAACTATGTGCGAAAAAGTGCTCTGAGGCACCGCATCTTCAGTGAGCTGTGTAAAGAAATGGGCTCTGAATTTGAGGTACTTCTGCTCCATTCTAATATTCGGTGGTTATCCCGGGGACAGGTGCTGAATCGTGTTTTTGCCATGCGTGTGGAATTAGCCCTGTTTTTGCAAGAGCACCAACACTGCCATGCAGATTGCTTCAAAAATCCTGAGTTCATTCTCATTTTAGCGTACATGGCTGATATATTCGCAGCTCTCAATCATCTCAATCAGCAGATGCAGGGTGGTGGAGTCAATATCATGGAAGCGGAAGAACACCTGAAGGCTTTTCAAAAAAAGCTACCGTTATGGAAACGACGAACAGAGAACAATAACTTCGCAAACTTCCCGCTTCTGGACGACTGTGCAAGTAAGATCGAAGATGTGTCTGGAATCGGAGATATTTCTGTATCCACGGAACTGAAGCAAACAATTGCCACGCACTTAGATGAGCTTGCAAAGTCTCTCGACGGATATTTCCCTACAAGAGAGTCATATCCAGCATGGGTGAGACAGCCGTTCACGTTTGCTGTTGAAACAGCAGATGTCAATGATGAATTCCTCGACGAAATCATTGAAATTCAGCAGAGCCAGGTTCAACAGCAACTCTTCAGAACAACAACGCTCTCAACGTTTTGGTGTCGACAAATGAACAAGTATCCAGTTATTGCTAAGAAAGCCCTGGATTTTTTTATTACCATTTGTTACAACATATCTTTGTGAGCAATCCTTTTCGAGGATGCTGGACATAAAAACGAAGAAAAGGAACAGACTTTGCTGTGAAAATGACATGAGAGTGGCACTTGCCAAGGTGAAGCCACGCATATCTGAACTGATCTCTCAAAGGCAACAGCAGAAGTCACATTGATTTCCAGGTATGTAATTTGTTGTGAGTTTATGCATTGTGTTGGTTTTATTCTTTGAACAAGGTAATGTTCATGCACGGCTCATTTTGTGTACCAGTAAAAAACATATCTATGTCTTCAATTTGAAAAAAATAACATTTTATTTTTCACTAAAGAGGGGTTCGGTGAATGCGCATATGAAACTGGTGGGGTTCGGTACCTCCAACAAGGTTAAGAACCACTGCCATAGACTAACACTGTCCATAGACTAACACTGCCCATAGACTAACACTACCCATAGACTAACACTACCCATAGACTAACACTGCCCATAGACTCAACACTACCCATAGACTAACACTGCCCATAGACTAACACTGTCCATAGACTAACACTACCCATAGACTAACACTGTCCATAGACTAACACTACCCATAGACTAACTCTACCCCATAGACTAACACTACCCATAGACTAACACTACCCATAGACTAACACTGCCCATAGACTAACATTGCCCATAGACTAACACTGCCCATAGACTCAACACTAACCATAGACTAACACTGCCCATAGACTAACACTACCCCATAGACTAACTCTACCCCATAGACTAACACTACCCATAGACTAACACTGCGCATAGACTAGCACTGCCCCATAGACTAACACTGCCCCATAGACTAACACTGCCCATAGACTAACACTGCCCATAGACTAACACTGCCCATAGACTAACACTACCCCATAGACTAACTCTACCCCATAGACTAACACTACCCAAGACTAACACTGCCCATAGACTAATACTGCCCATAGACTAACATTGCCCATAGACTAACACTGCCCATAGACTAACACTGCCCATAGACTAACTCTACCCCATAGACTAACACTGCCCATAGACTAACACTGCCCCATAGACTAACTCTACCCCGTAGACTAACACTACCCATAGACTAACACTTCCCATAGACTAACACTGCCCCATAGACTAACACTACCCATAGACTAACTCTACCCATAGACTAACACTACCCATAGACTAACACTGCCCATAGACTAACATTGCCCCATAGACTAACACTGCCCCATAGTCTAACTCTGCCCCATAGCCTAACACTGCCCATAGACTAACTCTACCCCATAGACTAACAATGCTCATAGACTAACACTCCCATATTCTAACACTGCCCCATAGACTAACTCTACCCATAGACTAACACTACCCATAGACTAACACTACCCATAGACTAATATTGCCCCATAGACTAACTCTGCCCCATAGACTAACTCTGCCCCATAAACTAACACTGCCCATAGACTAACTCTACCCATAGACTAACCTTGCCCATAGACTAACACTGCCCAATAGACTAACACTGCCCATAGACTAAACTACACCATAGACTAACACTACCCCATAGACTAACACTGCCCCATAGACTAACACTACCCCATAGACTAACTCTACCCAATAAACTAACACTGCCCATAGACTAACTCTACCCCATAAACTAACTCTGCCCATAGACTAACTCTACCCCATAGACTAACATTGCCCCATAGACTAACACTGCGTCAGAGACCATTCTTGAACATGGAAACACGTTCAGGAGCTCGACGCTAATGTGGAGGTCTGCTGCAGAGAGAGAGAATGGCTTCAGCACAGAGAGAGTCCGTGTCGTGTCGCTCTTCCTCCTCCTCCGTTGAAGGAGCGCGGACTACCACAGTGGGTTTACTGCACGGTCCGTAGCGTGGCGTGCATGGACACAGTCGCACCGCTGTGCATGTAATAACAAATGTGTAAACTCCTCCTTACAACGGCTCCACTTGGCGCCTCAAAACAACGTGTCGCATCTCCCCGACGATCGTGGTACTGGAGTAGTAATTAGCGCTCCGGGTGCATTCGGAAACCCGCGACGATCTCGGGGCAATCATCGCGTGATGAAGGAAGGCGCTGCTGCTGCTGTGTTTCACAGACGCAGCCTGCGGTAGTTTCCCAGTCGTCGGGGGTGGGTGACGTTACCACTGCTGCTGTTTGTCTCCACATTGAGTCATTTACGGTGTAATTTTGCATGTTTTAGACCGTAACCATTTCACCCCGAGCCGCCGCCTCCTCAAATCTCACGCCCGGCGCCTCTATAACCACACGCTGCCGCCTCCGTGTCACAAGACGTCGTGGGCGCCACGGCAGTGAGACGTTAACTACCTCGCCTGGCATACAGCAGGTCATGGGTTCAATCATATCCCTGACACCTGTTTATTTGGAATTTGCACGCCTCTCTCTCCCCGTGGTCGCGTGGATTATTTTTGTCCCCGGGTCCCGGTTTTTCCCCCTCCACTCAGTCGAGTCGTCACTTGTGGCCAGGTAGCTTCTGGGACGGAGCTCCACAGCCCCGTCGGCCTTCAACTGGTACGATAAAAAGAAAAGAGTCCGTAGTTGCTCACGTCCGCGGTACAATAATTCTGCAACAACGCCGTCCGACAATTCTATTCGCGGCCGCATGAGCGGGCCGCGACCCGCTCGTGCGGCCGCACCTGCAAACTCTTGACGGTTTACTGCAGAAGGGCGTGCCCCCCCCCCACCACCTCCCGGGTCGTTCACCCCCCGCGTGAGTCCGTCATCCTAGACCGACCTTTGGGTTTCTCGCCTCCGTCCGACGCGTCCGGACGCTCCCATCTGGCGGCCGGGCTTTTGGTCGCACGCGGGGGGAGGGACGTGGGGAGGGGGGGGTAGAGGGCACGGGGCAGCGCTTGGCACGACGAGCGGAGCCGAGCAAACGCCGTGGGGCCCCGAGCGGCTCTAGGGTCCCGTCAGCACCACGGTGGCTATGAGATGTTAACTACCTCGCCTGGTGTGCAGGAGGTCGTGGGTTGGATCCCAACCCTGGCGCCTGCTGCTGCTGTATATTTGGAGTTTGCGGTGTCTCTCTCTCTCATCGTTATCACCACGGTGGCTATGAGATGTTAACTACCTCGCCTGGTGTGCAGGAGGTCGTGGGTTGGATCCCAACCCTGGCGCCTGCTGCTGCTGTATATTTGGAGTTTGCGGTGTCTCTCTCTCTCATCATTATCACCACGGTGGCTATGAGATGTTAACTACCTCGCCTGGTGTGCAGGAGGTCGTGGGTTGGATCCCAACCCTGGCGCCTGCTGCTGCTGTATATTTGGAGTTTGCGGTGTCTCTCTCTCTTCCCGTGGTCACGTGGATTTTTCTCCGGGTCGCCCAGTTTATCCCTCCACATTTGGAATCAACGTCACACGTTTAGAGTATATGGCTGCTGTACATTTCCACGGGATAAGCCACTTCGTTGAGCAATCATTTGTGGCCAGGTCGCTTGTGAAAAAGAGCTATATAGCTCAGTGGGCCTTACCTGGTAAAATAACAAAAAATAGTGTAGGAGTTTAGTTTAGGATTCACGGAACAAAACTGGGGGTGAAGTCAAATGTCAGATTGAAGTCCTTGAAACCCTCATCAACAATGCGGTAATATCTACTCACGACATTCTTTACCTGCATCTCTCTTCTTTAATCTGACTCCATCTCTTCCTCTTGTCTCACTGCATATCTCTCTCTGTGTCCTCGCTGTCTCTTCTGTCACCTTACTCGAGAGGGTATAAACCAGAAGGGTGTAGGTCCCCCAAAATTACTTCTGCTTAGCCCCCCCCCCCGCCCAATCGGCCGGCATTGATGGGGCCCTTTACTACACACACGGTCAACACACGCACACACGGTCAACACACACGGTCAACACACGCACACAACACACGGTCAACACACGCACACACGGTCAACACACGCACACACGGTCAACACACACGGTCAACACACGAACACACGGTCAACACACGATCAACACACGATCAACAAACACGGTCAACACACGATCAACACACACGGTCAACACACGATCAACACACGCGGTCAACACATGCACACACGGTCAACACACACGCGGTCAACACACGATCAACACACACGATCAACACACGCACACACGGTCAACACACACGCGGTCAACACACACACGGTCAACACACACACGGCCAACACACACACAGCCAACACACGCACACACGGTCAATACACACACACGGTCAACACACGCACACACGGTCAATACACGCACACACGGTCAACACACACAGTCAACACACGCACACACACGGTCAATACACACGGTCAACACACGACCAACACACATGGTCAACACATGCACACACACGGTCAATACACACATGGTCAACACACATGGTCAACACGCACACGGTCAACACACGCACGGTCAACACACACGGTCAACACATGCACACTCACGGGAAACACACACGATCAACACACATGGTCAACACGCACACACACGGTCAACACACACACGGTCAACACACGGTCAACACGCACACGGTCAACACGCACACACACGGTCAACACACACACGGTCAACACGCACACGGTCAACACACGCACACACGGTCAACACGCACGGTCAACACACGGTCAACACACGCACGGTCAACACATGCACACTCACGGGAAACACACACGATCAACACACATGGTCAACACGCACACACACGGTCAACACGCACACGATCAACACGCACACACACGGTCAACACACACACGGTCAATACACGGTCAACACACGGTCAACACGCACACGGTCAACACGCACACACACGGTCAACACACACACGGTCAACACGCACACGGTCAACACACGCACACACGGTCAACACGCACGGTCAACACACGGTCAACACACGCACGGTCAACACATGCACACTCACGGGAAACACACACGATCAACACACATGGTCAACACGCACACACACGGTCAACACGCACACGATCAACACGCACACACACGGTCAACACACACACGGTCAATACACGGTCAACACACGGTCAACACGCACACGGTCAACACGCACACACACGGTCAACACACACACGGTCAACACACACACGGTCAACACACGCACACACGGTCAACACACGCGGTCAACACACGCACACACGCACACACGGTCAACACACACGGTCAGCACACGATCAACACACATGGTCAACACACGCACACACGGTCAACACACACGGTCAACACACGCACACACACGGTCAACACATGCACACACACGGTCAACACACACGATCAACACACATGGTCAACACATGGTCAACACACACACGGTCAATACACACACGGTCAATACACACACGGTCAACACGCACGGTCAACACACGGTCAACACACGGTCAACACACACGCACGGTCAACACATGCACACTCACGGGAAACACACACGATCAACACACATGGTCAACATACGCACACACACGGTGAACACACGCACACACAATGTCAACAGACATGATCACCACACACATGGTCAACACACACGGTCAACAGATGCACACACGGTCAACACACACGCTCGGTCAACACCCACATGGTCAACACACACGGTCAGCACTCACACACAATGTCAACAGACACAATGTCAACAGACACGTGGTCAACAGACGCACACGGTCAACAGACGCACACGGTCAACAGACACGGTTAACACACACGCACGGTCAACACCCACATGGTCAACACACACGCACGGTCAACACCCACATGGTCAACACACACGGTCAACAGACACGGTTAACAGACGCACACATCTGAGTTTGATCAACCTAGCACCAATTCAAAACTCGACCAACATTAGTGGCAGAGGTGTCGATGTTCATCTCACGGCTGGCAAATAAGACATCGCCACTCGACTACATCCACACTTCAATTCTCAAATCGTGCTCGGACGTTGCTTGCGCCGCTGATTGTCCACCTGGCAAATACTTCGTTGAGCGAGGGCTGTTTCCCAGACCGGTTCGAAATGGCGCAGGCAAATTGCCCTGAGACGTAGTGACCCCGCAAACTATCGCCCGATCTCAAACCTGAGTGCGGTTTCAAAGGTCATAGAGCCGCCTGTGTCTGAAGCGGTTACTTCCCCACGTCGCTGCAACGGGCAGATTCAACTCGTTGTGGTCGACGTACCGGAAGTCTCACAGCACTGAGACGGTCTACTAAAGATCTCTGATGACCTCTACAAGATCACGGATGACCTCTACAAGATCTCTGATGACCTCTACAAGATCACGGATGGCCTCTGCAAGATCTCTGATGACCTCTATAAGATCACGGATGGTCTCTACAAGATCACGGATGGCCTCTACAAGATCTCTGATGACCTCTACAAGATCACGGATGGCCTCTACAAGATCTCTGATGGCCTCTGCAAGATCACGGATGGCCTCTACAAGATCTCTGATGGCCTCTACAAGATCACGGATGGCCTCTACAAGATCACGGATGGCCTCTACAAGATCACGGATGGCCTCTACAAGATCACGGATGGCCTCTACAAGATCTCTGATGGCCTCTGCAAGATCACGGATGGCCTCTACAAGATCACGGATGACCTCAACAAGATCACGGATGGCCTCTACAAGATCACGGATGGCCTCTACAAGATCACGGATGACCCCTACAAGATCACGGATGGCCTCTACAGGATCACGGATGGCCCTACAAGATCACGGATGGCCTCTACAAGATCACGGATGACCTCTACAAGATCACGGATGGCCTCTACAAGATCACGGATGGCCTCTACAAGATCACGGATGACCTCTACAAGATCACGGATGACTCTTTGGTTTTTTCGGTAAAGTCACGTAGAAATAATAAAAAAATAAAATTACATAATAGCATACGACGTTTCGATTGCAACACAAGCAATCATCATCAGGTAATTCCTGCAGTCACGAAAGCACCTAATCAAGTTATCACGGATGACCTCTACAAGATCACGGATGACCTCTACAGTGAGGGAAAAAAGTATTTGATCCCCTGCTGATCTGGTACGTTTGCCCACTGACAAATAAATTATCAGTCTATAATTTTAATGGTAGGTTTATTTGAACAGTGAGAGACAGAATAACAACAAAATCCAGAAAAACGCATGTCAAAAATTGTATAAATTGATTTGCATTTTAATGAGGGAAATAAGTATTTGACCCCTCTGCAAAACATGACTCAGTACTTGGTGGCAAACCCCTTGTTGGCAATCACAGAGGTCAGACGTTTCTTGTAGTTGGCCACCAGGTTTGCACACATCTCAGGAGGGATTTTGTCCCACTCCTCTTTGCAGATGTTCCCCAAGTCATTAAGGTTTCGAGGCTGACGTTTGGCAACTCGAACCTTCAGCTCCCTCCACAGATTTTCTATGGGATTAAGGTCTGGAGACTGGCCAGGCCACTCCAGGACCTTAATGTGCTTCTTCTTGAGTCACTCCTTTGTTGCCTTGGCCGTGTGTTTTGGGTCATTGTCATGCTGGAATACACATCCACGACCCATTTTCAATGCCCTGGCTGAGGGAAGGAGGTTCTCACCCAAGATTTGACGTTACATGGCCCCGTCCATCGTCCCTTTGATGCGGTGAAGTTGTCCTGTCCCCTTAGCAGAAAAACACCCCCAAAGCATAATGTTTCCACCTCCATGTTTGACGGTGGGGATGGTGTTCTTGGGATCATAGGCAGCATTCCTCCTCCAAACACGGCGAGTTGAGTTCATGCCAAAGAGCTCCATTTTGGTCTCATCTGACCACAACACTTTCACCCAGTTGTCCTCTGAATCATTCAGATGTTCATTGGCAAACTTCAGACGGGCATGTATATGTGCTTTCTTGAGCAGGGGGACCTTGCGGGCACTGCAGGATTTCAGTCCTTCACGGCGTAGTGTGTTACCAATTGTTTTCTTGGTGACTATGGTCCCAGCTGCCTTGAGATCATTGACAAGATCCTCCCGTGTAGTTCTGGGCTGATTCCTCACCGTTCTCATGATCAGTGCAACTCCACGAGGTGAGATCTTGCATGGAGCCCCAGGCCGAGGGAGATTGACAGTTATACTGGTAGGAACGAAGTTGTAAACTGAGTGTACCAGCCTGCAATAGATTAATGTGTCCGTCCGTCCGTCCCCTTTCAATACTTTAACGAAGTGAAATCTCGTGCTGTTGGGTGTAAAATCAGCAATAGACAGCGCAGAGACTTGTCCTACCAGCCCACCCTGCAGGGACCTGTTTTTGTGTTTCTTCCATTTGCGAATAATCGCACCAACTGTTGTCACCTTCTCACCAAGCTGCTTGGCAATGGTCTTGTAGCCCATTCCAGCCTTGTGTAGGTCTACAATCTTGTCCCTGACATCCTTGGAGAGCTCTTTGGTCTTGGCCATGGTGGAGAGTTTGGAATCTGATTGATTGCTTCTGTGGACAGGTGTCTTTTATACAGGTAACAAGCTGAGATTAGGAGCACTCCCTTTAAGGGTGTGCTCTTAATCTCAGCTCGTTACCTGTATAAAAGACACTTGGGAGCCAGACATCTTTCTGATTGAGAGAGGGTCAAATACTTATTTCCCTCATTAAAATGCAAATAAATTCATAACATTTTTGACATGCGTTTTTCTGGATTTTTTTGTTGTTATTCTGTCTCACTGTTCAAATAAACCTACCATTAAAATTATAGACTGATCATTTCTTTGTCAGTGGGCAAACGTACAAAATTAGCAGGGGATCAAATACTTTTTCCCTCACTGTACAAGATCACGGATGATCTCTACAAGGTCACGGATGGCCTCTACAAGGTCACGGATGACCTACAAGATCACGGATGGCCTCTACAAGGTCACGGATGACCTCTACAAGATCACGGATAACCTCTACAAGATCACGGATGGCCTCTACAAGATCACGGATGACCTCTACAAGATCACGGATGACCTCTACAAGATCACGGATGGCCTCTACAAGATCACAGATGGCCTCTGCAAGGTCACGGATGGCCTCTACAAGATCACGGATGACCTCTACAAGATCACGGATGACCTCTACAAGATCACAGATGGTCTCTACAAGGTCACGGATAACCTCTACAAGATCACGGACGACCTCTGCAAGATCACGGACGGCCTCTACAAGATCACGGACGGCCTCTACAAGATCACGGATGGCCTCTACAAGGTCACAGATGGCCTCTACAAGGTCACGGATGGCCTCTACAAGATCACGGATGGCCTCTACAAGATCACGGATGGCTTCTACAAGGTCACGGATGACCTCTACAAGATCACGGATGGCCTCTACAAGGTCACGGATGGCCTCTACAAGATCACGGATGGCCTCTACAAGATCACGGATGGCCTCTACAAGGTCACGGATGACCTCTACAAGATCACGGATGGCCTCTACAAGGTCACGGATGGCCTCTACAAGATCACGGATGGCCTCTACAAGATCACGGATGGCCTCTACAAGATCACGGATGGCCTCTACAAGATCACGGATGGCCTCTACAAGATCACGGATGACCTCTACAAGGTCACGGATGGCCTCTACAAGGTCACGGATGACCGGTGTGCGCCGCAGCATTGGTTGGCCTCGATCTCTCAGCCGCCTTCGACACCATCGACCACGAGATACTCATCGGGTGGCTACGGTCAAGGTTCGCTTGTCGGGTACGGCACTGGAGTGGATTGAGTCGTTCCTACGTGGTCGATCACAGTTCGTCAAGCTGGGTGACGATCAGTCATCGTCTGTGCCGTGCCGAGTCGCGACAGCAGTTCAACAAACGTCTCTCCGATGGCCGATGTCATCTCAGGGCATGACATCAAGTTCCATCGATGTGCCGATGGTAACACAATTGGTCGCCGCGGTGAAGTCAAAGTTAGATACGGAGAGCCTCGACAACCACGGAGATTGCACGCGAGCGGTGCACGTGCGGCCTGCACCACACGACACGCTGCTTGATCCCGAACAGTTCGGAGGTTCTGCTGGTTGGCGCTCGGGTCCAGGCGAAACAAATTGCGGGCGGATCGCGTGTGGCGGTCACGGACTCCAGGATTCAGTTTTCTACTCCCCTACAGAGCCGCGGGCACCACCCTCGACCAGACCGTGCCGTGTTATCACCGCGGGCAAACTATCGTCAGGCCCTGCAATGTTCACGTCAGGGCTCCTACAGTCGTCTAAGGCACTACTGAGTCGTGACATTGCCAACACGGTGGCGTGTAAGCGTCGTATATCGACAAGGCTCGATTATTGCAACTCACGACTCTACGGGACGTCTGGCAAACACTACCACGCTGCAGCGAGTACAACATTCTCTGGCGCGTGTCGTGACGGGGAACTGCAGGATCCGACCGAGTCGTGTCCAGTGCTCGCCAAGCTTGCATTGACTTTCCAGTTGCCGAACGAAGCGGCAACTGGAAAGTCCAGTTGCCGAACGAAGCGGCAACTGGAAAGTCCAGTTGCCGAACGAAGCGGCAACTGGAAAGTCGAGTTGCCGAACGAAGCGGCAACTGGAAAGTCAATGTGAGCTGGCACTCGCCACGCACGACGTGCTTGCCAACAAATGAACCACGACACCTCGGTGATCTCGTCAAGGAGGATGAACCATCACCGCGCCAACTCCAGGCCTCCTCGCAGCGGCTTCTGGTTGCCCATCGAACAAAAGACGGCGGTGGTCACCACATCGGGCGGCGCTTTCGGATGCGTTTCTGCGGCCGTCTGGAACGTTCTTCCCCTTCGGATATTAGGAAGCCACTGGGAGCTATGTGCACTTTTTACATTTAGACTGAAAACTCATTCCTTTAGAACAGCTGTCTGTGTTTAGTTGTCCTACCCCCACATCTCCAATTAACAGGTTTGGCTGCGTACCGTACGAAAGAAGTTCGGCATACACACACGGTCACCACACACACACGGTCACCACACACACACGGTCAACACACATGGTCAATACGCACACACAGTCAACACCCGCGTACAGTCAACACACGGTTAACACACTCAACATACACACAGTCAACACAGTCGGTCAACACACACAGTTAACACACAGTCAACACACACGATTAACACACACGGTCACCACACACACACGGTCACCAAACACACACGGTCAACACACATGGTCAATACGCACACACAGTCAACACCCGCGTACAGTCAACACACGGTCAACACACTCAACATACACACAGTCAACACAGTCGGTCAACACACACGATTAACACATACGGTCACCACACACACGGTCAACACAACACACACGATTAACACATACACACGGTCAACACAGTAAAACACAGTAAAAACAGGTCAACACACAGTAAAAACAGTAAAAACACGGTCAACACAGACGGTCAACACACACGGTTAACAAATACACACGGTCAGGGGCTGTTCATAAATGACGTCATGCACCTAAGGGAGGGGGGGGGGGTCAGACATTTGTGACGATGTGTGACGAGGGGGGGGGGATGAGAAATGTGACGTCACATCAAAATGCGCAACTTTAAATAAATATAGACAAAACCTACTTAAATAGACTTTTTGATCAATGTTTTCCCCTACAACATCAGAGTGCAGCGCCACACTAAATACGCACTACAATGTCAATAGTTTAAAGCGATTTGAAGCACGTTTTATATTGTCTTTGGTCGGGGGGGGGTTGGGCAGAGTTTTGTGACGTCATATTTGAGGGGGGGGTCTGACTTTTTGTGACGCCGTGTGACGATGGGGGGGGGGGGGACGGCCCCTCACCACACACACACACACGGTCACCACACACACACACGGTCACCACACACACACACGGTCACCACACACACGGTCACCACACACACACACGGTCACCACACACACACGGTCACCACAGACACACACACACGGTCACCACACACACACGGTCACCACACACACACGGTCACCACAGACACACACACACGGTCACCACACACACACACGTCACCACACACACACGGTCACCACAGACACACACACACGGTCACCACACACACACGTCACCACACACACACGGTCACCACACACACGGTCACCACACACACGGTCACCAAACACACGGTCACCACACACATGGTCAAGGCACACACACGGTCACCACAGACATGGTCAAGGCACACACACGGTCACCACACACACACGGTCACCATAGACACACACACACGGTCACCACACACACGGTCACCACACACACACGGTCACCACACACACACACGGTCACCACAGACACACACACACGGTCACCACACACACACGGTCACCACACACACACGGTCACCATAGACACACACACACGGTCACCACACACACGGTCACCACACACACACGGTCACCACACACACACACGGTCACCACACACATGGTCAAGGCACACACACACGGTCACCACAGACATGGTCAAGGCACACACACGGTCACCACACACACACACTGTCACCACACACACACACGGTCACCACAGACACACACACACGGTCACCACACACATGGTCAAGGCACACACACGGTCACCACACACACAGAGCAAACACGTACCAGGCGGTGAACAAACTAAAAATGTCCCCCCGTGTCGCCTTCAAAGGCTGTTGGGGGTGGGGGGGGGACAAGTGCTGTGAGTGAGAAGCAGCGCCTGTGAAGACGACCGGCACTGGCACGCGAGGAGGGGTGTGGTGTGGTGGGGGACAGCACCACGCCGCCGCTGTGTTGGCAGTGGTGCAATGGCACGGCATCTAGACACGTGTTCTGTGCGAATAACTACACTAGCTGGTGCGTGCATCGGGAGCAAGGCAGTAATAATAATATATTGCTATGAAATAGATTTATGTTTATGTGATTGTGATGTAAAGCTTTCGTGACTGCAGTAATTCATATTCTTAGCTCTTTCGGTAAAGTTACGTTGAAGGGAAACAATAAAAAAATATATTTTATTATTTTATTGTTTCCCTTCAACGTGACTTTACCGAAAGAGCTAAGAATATGAATATATATGATTGTGGTTATGGTTGTACTTTATTAAGCTCTAATCTTCTCTCGAAACAAGAAAAGGTAAAAAAGGTAAAAAACAGAGCAATGTAATGCACTATACACGATTAGGCATTATTGTAATAAATAAAAACTCCATCCCACATGTTAGTGATTTTTTTTATATTTTAGGCAGGAAATTCGTTTTTCAAATTTAGATTTTTTTTTTCTTCTGGGGGGCGGGGGGGACCCCCAGACCCCGTAGAAGATTTGGTCCTCCCCCCCAATGTTGACTCCATAGCTACGGCCTTGGTCGGGAGCACAGATGGTGGACTCATCGGACGTTCATCCTCGGTCAGTCGACCCCCGTGGCACCCGGGTGGGGTCTGCCCCGTGACCTGCCCGCCTTGCCTGCAGCGAGCCTCAACGTGCACCTAGCCTGGCACAGGCGCCGTGCTGACGTCGCCGACACTTAGTGGCGAACGGCGGTTGTTGTGATTGATGTGTCTGATGAACAGGCGTATATGACTATGTACAGGTATGTGTGTGTTGGTATACAGGTATACAGGTGTAGGTGTGTGTGTGTTGGGAATTGGGAGCGCATTGCGCTACGAACCCGGCGGCCCGAGTTCGGTTCTTGCTCACGATCAATAAAAGTGTCGATTATAAGAACCGGTCCTGGGCTCCTCTCCTAGGTCATCTCAGCCTCAAATGAGTACCTGGTGCGGTGTGTGGTAAACGTCGCCACAGGGGAGAGACAAAGGCAGTCGGGCGTGGTGCTTCGTTAACATCACTTGTGCCAAAGGTCTGTGAAGGCTGTAAAAGGGGTGTATCGTTTGTCTTGGTACAGGTGTGTACAGCTGTTTGTGTTGGTACAAGGAGCAATGTATAACTATAGGCGACGTTTCGGGCAGTGGCGCTTCCACCCAGCACATTGGCCTCAAGGGAGGTAGAGTGGACGGTACGGGTTGGAGCGACCGAACTTTGTTTACAGCACGCGGCCTTGTTTACAAACGGGAGAAACGATGCTTCCGCGGATTTCTATCTATACAAACACCCCGAAGAGACGGAGCTTCCGCGGATTTCTACGTTTCCAAACACCCAGGAGAGACGGAGCTTCCGCGGATTTCTATGTTTACAAATATTTCACACGTCTTTGTCTGAAACGTCGCCCTATTTTATTTTGGATTAAGGGCGCACGCACACAACAACAACAACCGCCATTCGCCACAAAGTGGCGTGACGTCACCACGACGCTTGTGCCAGGCTCTGTGCACGTTGAGGCCACGTGAAGTGTCGAACGCCCGCTGGCAGGAGGTCACGGGGCAGACCCAGGTGCCACGGGTCGACTGACTGAGATAAGTGGCTGATGCATCACCTATGCCCCCCCCCCCCCCACATGCACACACACATGCGCACATACATGCACGCACACTCACGCACACACATGCACGCACACATGCACACACACATGCACGCACACTCAGCAACGCACGCTCACGCACACACATGCCATTGAGGGCTGCGTGTCGAGTTGGTCTCCAGCTCAATGGAGTTGGTCTCCAACTCACTCGACCCAGAGCCGAGCAAAGATTCAACAAAACCTCCATCCGCTCCATTGGCTCTTGGCTCAAAAGCCAGAGCAACTTTCGTCTGACAGTGATGGAAATTCCAATAGCGGGTGAGGGAGAGGTGGGGGGGAGCGTGGGCGAGTCCATTCGTACAACCCGTAAAGTTGTACTCGTTTTATCGACCCCCCCCCCGGGTGGGAGGGGCGCGATGATGGGTTGAGTCATCTCCCGACCCCAACGAAGGCTGTGAACTTTTGACCTTTCAGTTGGGGACCTCTCCCTCTTCAGCAACGGAGATATCTCGCGGGGTACAATGCGTGTACTGTAATTGTATTGTGATTTGCATAGCATTGTGCATCGTATTGTTCTCTGTAGTATTATGTTTAGCATTTAATTCTATTGTATTACGTGCAGTATTGTACGGTATTGCATAGTGCTGCATTGTACTGTGCACTGGGTATTGTGTAGCGTTACGTGCTGTATGTTATTGTGTATAGTGCTGTGCAGTGCGTTGTAGGGGATTGTGCAGAGTATAGGATTACGTAAGGCATTCCGTCTCGCGTCAAGCCCGTGGCCACGTGGTCACACACACACCTGTGCTCGGGGGCGGGGCACACCGGCGGGGGAGGGGGCGGGGGGAATAGGGTGATGACGTCACACAGGTGAGCAATGCGGCTCACCTGGCCACTGTTGCGGGGACCCAGGACCAGGGACCCAGGGACTAAAGAGCCACGGTCAGTGACTTGGGACCCTGGGACCCGGGACTAGGGACCAGAGACCCAGAGACCCAGGACTATGGACCCAGGGAACCGGGACTAGGTGACCTAGCGGCTAGGGGACCCAGGGACTCAGGACTCGGGGACCCAGGGGCTAGGGGGCCCGGACCAGGGACCAGGAGGAGGAGACGCGGCTCCCGTGGAGACGAGGTGAGCCAAGTTCTGGTCAGGTGTTGCGAATTCTCTCTCGCTGTCTCACCCATCACTTGTCACTGATCACCAATCACCATTCACCCATCACTAGTCACTAATCACTAGTCACTAGTCACTAATCACCCATCACTAGTCACCAATCACTAATCACCCATCACTAGTCACCAATCACTAATCACCAATCACTAATCACCCATCACTAGTCACTAATCACTAATCACCAATCACTAATCACCAATCACTAATCACCCATCACTAGTCACTAGTCACTAATCACTAGTCACTAATCACCAATCACCAATCACCAATCACTAGTCACTAATCACCAGTCACTAATCACCAATCACCAATCACCAATCACTAGTCACTAATCACCAATCACCAATCACCAATCACTAGTCACTAGTCACTAATCACCAATCACTAGTCACTAATCACCAATCACCAATCACTAATCACCCACCACTAGTCACTAATCACTAATCACAAATCACTTATCACTAGTCACTAATCACCCATCACTTGTCACTAGTCACCAATCACCCATCACTAGTCACCAATCACCCATCACTAGTCACTAATCACCAATCACCCATCACTAATCACCAATCACCCATCACTAGTCACTAATCACTAATCACCCATCACTAATCACCCATCACTGATCACTAATCACCAATCACCAATCACTAATCACCCATCACCATTCACCCATCACTCATCACGCGCCGCGTGGTGGTGGTGGTGATGGTGGTGATGATGATGGTGATGATGGTGATGGTGGTGATGATGATGGTGATGATAATGATGGTGGTGGTGATGATGATGATGGTGGTGATGATGATGATGGTGGTGATGATGATGATGATGATGGTGGTGGTGATGATGATGGTGGTGATGATGGTGCTGATGATGATGGTGGTGATGATGATGATGATGGTGGTGATGATGATGGTGGTGGTGATGGTGGTGGTGATGGTGGTGATGATGATGATGGTGATGATGATGATGGTGCTGATGATGATGGTGGTAATGATGATGATGGTGGTGATGATGATGGTGGTGATGATGATGGTGGTGATGATGATGATGGTGGTGGTGGTGGTGATGATGATGATGGTGGTGGTGATGATGGTGGTGGTGGTGGTGATGATGATGGTGGTGGTGATGATGGTGATGATGATGATGGTGGTGGTGATGATGATGGTGGTGGTGATGATGGTGATGATGATGATGAGGGTTGATACCGAGCGGAGCGACTTGTTCACTGCAGAACGAATCCAACCGCGCACAGTGCTCTGCACCGCGCGCGTATGTGATTGTGTGTGTGTGATTGTGCGTGTGTGATTGTGCGTGTGATTGCGCGTGTGATTGATTGTGTGTGTGATTGTGTGTGTGATTGAGGGTGTGTGAGTGATTATGTGTGTGTGATTGTGTGTGTGATTGTGTGTGTGATTGAGGGTGTGTGAGTGATTATGTGTGTGTAATTGTGTGTGTGATTGTGTGTGTGTGATTGTGTATGTGTGATTGTGTGTGATTGTGTGTGTAAGATTGTGTGTGTGATTTTGTGTGTGTGATTGATTGTGTGTGTGTGATTTTGTGTGTGTGATTTTGTGTGTGTGATTTTGTGTGTGTGTGATTGTGTGTGTGTGATTGTGTGTGTGATTGTGTGTGTGATTGTGTGTGTGATTGTGTGTGTGATTGTGTGTGTGATTGTGTGTGTGATTGTGTGTGTGCGAGCGGTACCGGTTAGCGCTACGCTGCGCTACGAACCCGGCGACCCGAGTTCGCTTTCCGCTCTCGGGCCAACACCATCAGTGACTATTGTCTGAACCGGTTCTGGGCCTCCCCTAGGTCGACTCTGCATTAAATCAGTACCTGCTGCGGTGTGTAATAAACATCGCCACTGGGGAGACAAAGGCGGTCGGGCGTGGTGCTGGCCACCCACCCCCTCGTGTGCCGTGCCCGCCTTCAAAGGCGCTCGCTAACAGCACTTGCCGCAACAGCTTATAAAAGCGATACGTAGAATCTTTGTCTTTGTGTGATTGTGTGATTTTGTTTGTGTGATTGTGTTATTGTGTCTGTGTGATTGTGTGATTTTGTTTGTGTGATTTTTTTTGTGTGATTGTGTGATTGTGTTTGTGTGATTGTGTTTGTGTGATTGTGTTATTGTGATTGTGTGATTGTGTGATTTTGTTTGTGTGATTGTGTGATTTTATTTGTGTGATTGTGTGATTTTGTTTGTGTGATTGTTTGTGTGATTGTGTGATTTTGTTTGTGTGATTGTTTGTGTGATTGTGTGATTGTGTGTTGTGTGATTGTGTTTGTGTGATTGAAAGATCTGGACACATTCCCCATCAGTGGGAGTCCCTCCGGGAGGCAAGGCTACGTTGGCTGGGCCATGTCGCCAGTATGGCGACATGGTGTGTTTATGGTAGTGGTGGTTGTGGTGTGGTTATAGTAGTGGTGGTTGTGGTGTGGTTATAGTAGTCGTGATTGTGGTGTGGTTATGGTAGTGGTGGTTGTGGTGTGGTTATAGTAGTGGTGGTTGTGGTTATGGTAGTGGTGGTTGTGGTGTGGTTATAGTAGTCGTGATTGTGGTGTGGTTATAGTAGTGGTGGTTGTGGTTATAGCAGTGGTGCTTGTGGTGTGGTTATAGTAGTCGTGATTGTGGTGTGGTTATGGTAGTAGTGGTGTGGTTATAGTAGTGGTGGTTGTGGTTATAGTAGTGGTGGTTGTGGTGTGGTTATAGTAGTGGTGGTTGTGGTTTGGTTATAGTGGTGGTGGTTGTAGTGGTGGTGGTTGTAGTGGTGGTGGTGGTTGTAGTGGTTGTGGTGTTTGTCTCATTACAGTCCCCAGCAGCGACTGTTTGTCAACATAGAAATCCGCGGAAGCGCCGTCTCTCTTGGGTGTTTGTCAACATAGAAATCCGCGGAAGCGCCATCTCTCTTGGGTGTTTGGAAAGATAGAAATCCGCGGAAGCGTTATCCCTCCTGGGTTTTTTTTGTAAACAGAAATCCGCGGAAACGCCGTCTCTGCAGGCTTTTTGCAAACATGGAAATCTGCGGACGCGCCGACTCCGCAGGGTGTTTTCAGACGTGGAAATCCGCGGAAGCGCAGTTTTAGGGACGCTCTCTCCCGCTCTCTCTCTCCGTTAACTCTCCTTCTCTCTGAACGCTTCCCATCTCTTGTCTCGGCACTTGGATTGACACCGGTTGGGTGACTTCTCTCCACTCCCCATGCACCCCCAGCCCCCAGCCCCCAGCCCCCCCCCCCCCCCCTGCTCGTATCCCCGGAGGTGCGTGGGGTCCGGTTAGACGGGCCCGACCGGGTTCGAGTCCGGGTGTGGGTCACGCTGTGTACGAGCATCCCAGATCCACGCGCTCTCAACTTACCCGCGCTCACCACCACCACCTCTTCACCACCACCATCACCACCTCCTCCTCTTCACCATCACCTCTTCACCACCACCACCACCACCTCCTCTTTACCACCACCATCACCACCTCCTCCTCTTCACCATCACCTCTTCACCATTACCACCACCTCCTCCTCTCCACCACCTCCTCTTCATCACCACCACCACCACCTCCTCTTCACCACCACCATCACCACCTCCTCCTCTTCACCACCACCATCACCACCTCCTCTTCACCACCACCACCTCCTATTAACCATCACCACCACCACCTCCTCTTCACCACCACCACCTCCTCTTCACCCCCACCATCACCACCTCCTCCTCTTCACCACCACCTCCTCTTCACCACCACCACCACCACCACCTCCTCTTCACCATCACCACCACCACCTCCTCTTCACCATCACCACCACCTCCTCTTCACCACCACCTCCTCTTCACCATCACCACCTACTCTTCACCATCACCACCACCTCCTCTTCACCACCACCACCACCACCACCTCCTCTTCACCATCACCACCACCTCTTCACCATCACCACCACCTCTTCACCATCATCACCACCACCACCTCTTCACCACCACCTCATCTTCACCATCACCACCTCCTCCTCTTCACCATCCCGCTGACCTCCTTACCTGCGCTCACCTCATTCCTCCTCCTCACCCCGCTCACCTCACCACACCGTTCAGCTCATCCTCACCACCCAGCTCACCACATTCTCATCACCCAACTCATCACCTTCTCATCACCTTCTCATCACCCAGCTCACCACCCAGCTCACCACACCGCTCACCACCTTCTCACCACCCAGCTCACCTGATCGCTCCCCTCCCCTTCCAGGTGCGGGTGAGCCCCCCCCCCCATCCATCACCCCCCCCCCCCCGCACCATGCGGGCGCTACTGGGGGGCCAGGTGACGTTGGTGAGCGCCCTGATCTGCGCTCACTTCACACTCACCTCACTCTGCCCGACAGGTGAGCTCCATCTGCACCTCTAGCGCACACACCTGTACCAACACGCACACACCTGTACCAACTCACACACACCTGTACCAACACTCACACACCTGTACCATCTCACACACAACTGTTCCAACTCTCACACACCTGTACCAACTCACACACACACACGTGTACCAACACGCACACACCTGTACCAACACGCACACAACTCTACCAACTCACACACACCTGTACCAACTCACACACACCTGTACCAACTCACACACACCTGTACTAACTCACACACACCTGTACTAACTCACACACACCTGTACCAACACGCACACATGTGTACCAACTCACACACACCTGTACCAACACGCACACACCTGTACCAACTCACACACACCTGTACCAACTCGCACACAACTGTACCAACTCACACACACCTGTACCAACACGCACACATGTGTACCAACTCACACACACTCACCTGTACCAACTCACACACACCTGTACCAACTCACACACACTCACCTGTACCAACTCACACACACCTGTACCAACTCACACACACCTGTACCAACTCACACCAGTACCAACTCACACACATGTACCAACACGCACACACGTGTACCAACTCACACACACCTGTACTAACTCACACACACCTGTACTAACTCACACACACCCGTACCAACACGCACACGCCTGTACAAACTCACACACACCTGTACCAACACACACACCTGTACCAACTCACACACACCTGTACCAACACACACACGCCTGTACCAACACGCACACGCCTGTACCAACACGCACACGCCTGTACCAACACGCACACACCTGTACCAACTCTCACACACCTGTACCAACTCACACACACCTGTACCAACTCACACACACCTGTACCAACACACACACCTGTACCAACACACACACACACCTGTACCAACACGCACATACATGTACCAACACACACCTTTACCAACTCACACACACTTGTACCAACTCGCACACCTGTACCAACTCACACACACCTGTACCAACACGCACACACCTGTACCAACTCGCACACACCTGTACCAACACACACACACCTGTACCAACTCACACACACACCTGTACCAACACGCACACACCTGTACCAACTCGCACACACCTGTACTAACTCACAGACCTGTACCAACACGCACACACCTGTACCAACTCACACACACCTGTACCAACACGCACACACCTGTACCAACACGCACACACCTGTACCAACTCACACACACCTGTACCAACTCACATACACCTGTACCAACTCACACACACCTGTACCAACACGCGCACACACCTGTACCAACACACACGCACCTGTACCAACACGCACACAACTGTACCAACACGCACACAACTGTACCATCTCACACACACCTGTACCAACTCACATACACCTGTACCAACTTACACACTTGTACCAACACGCACACACCTGTACCAACACGCACACACCTGTACCAACTCGCACACAACTGTACCATCTCACACACACCTGTACCAACTCACACACACCTGTACCAACACACACACACCTGTACCAACTCACACACACACCTGTACCAACACGCACACACCTGTACCAACTCGCACACACCTGTACCAACACACACACCTGTACTAACTCACAGACCTGTACCAACACGCACACACCTGTACCAACTCACACACACCTGTACCAACACGCACACACCTGTACCAACACGCACACACCTGTACCAACACACACACCTGTACCATCTCACAAACACCTGTACCAACTCACACACACCTGTACCAACTCACATACACCTGTACCAACTTACACACTTGTACCAACACGCACACACCTGTACCAACACACACACACCTGTACCAACACGCACACAACTGTACCATCTCACACACACCTGTACCAACTCACACACACCTGTACCAACACGCACACAACTGTACCAACTCGCACACACCTGTACCAACTCTCACACACCTGTACCAACGCACATACACCTGTACCAATTTACACACACCTCTACCAACTCACACACACCTGTACCAACTCACACACCTCTACCAACACGCACACACCTGTACCAACTCGCACACCTGTACCAACACACACATACATGTACCAACACACACCTTTACCAACTCACACACACTTGTACCAACTCGCACACCTGTACCAACACGCACACACCTGTACCAACACTCACACACCTGTACCAACTCGCACTCCTGTACCAACACGCTCACACATGTACCAACTCACACACACATGTACCAACTAACACACACCTGTACCAACTTACACACTTGTACCAACACTCACACACCTGTACCAACTCACATACACCTGTACCAACACGCACACACCTGTACCAACTCACACAGACCTGTACCAACTCTCACACACCTGTACCAACACACACACCTGTTCCAACCCACACACACCTGTACCAACTCACACACACCTGTACCAACTCACACACACCTGTACCAACTCACACACAGACCTGTTTATCAACAACCGCCGTTGGCCATTAAGTGGCGGTGACATCACGGCGGCGCTTGTGCCAGGCTAGGTGCACCTTGAGGCCACGTGAAGTATCCAAGGCTCGCTGTCAGGGGGACACGGGACAGACCCAGGTGCCATGGGTTGACTGAACTGAGATGACTGGCAGATCCACCAGCTGTGCCCCCTACTGGGCCAACTCTCTCTGCGTTTTAGCCGCCCGGCGCTCTCTTCATTGTTGTGAGCGTCGCTTCTCCGCTGTTGCTGGAGGGCGACTGTCTTTCCCTGCCCTGTGGCGTCCTTCACGAGCCTCCTCCTTGACACAGCTGCTACCAATCATCGGTCAATTCTGCTCCATCTCCATATCCTACTGTACCACATCAGCTCCATCTCTTCTCTCGTCTGTGTTCCGTCGTCCGTTTAGTCCCCTCTATCCGGCCAAACAGAAGCTGCTTTGGCCATGCACTGGCTGGCCATGTGGGCTACATGAACCAGCCAACGCAGCAGACCTCACTGATGGAAATGTGTCCAGATCTTTCAAGGATCTGTGAGCTCCTCATACAATCCGGCCTGGTTAATCCCAGGATGGATCGTAGGCAGGCCAGTCTGTACGTGTTTGACCCAGCGCAAATGTTCCTTCAGAAGGCTCCACCTTTCGCAGGTAGAGAGAAGAGGGAGGGCATTATGATGGCTGTGGCCGAGAAGACCCAAAGCTATGTGTGGAGCGACAGACCAGGTAGTTTCCACACAGCATTATGCAGCTTATGAAAAGATAATGCCGCTCTAATGATTCGGAGTGAGACCTCTGCTGTCAGACCGGAGCTGGTCATAAGCACACTGCTCAGGTATGGGAACGCCTCCACTCTCTCAACAACTGCGCCCCCCTGTACATACATTCGCACATACACCACACACCACACACGTACACATCACACACACAGCAAAAAAAGACAAAGATCACCCGTGCAGCCTCAGGGCAAGTGCTGTTAGCGAGCACCTATGAAGACCGGCACGGCACACGAGGGGGTGGGTAGCCAGCACCACGCCCGGCCGCCTTTGTCTCCCCAGTGGCGATGTTTACACACCGCGCCAGGTACTTGTTTGAGGCCGAATCGACCTTGGGGAAGCCCGGGACCAGTTCAGATAATCGTCACCGGTGTTGGCCGTGAGCGGGAAGTGAATTCGGGTCGCCAGGTTCGTAGCGCAGCGTAGCGCCGACCAATACTACACTACCGCTCCCCACACACAGCTGTCACACACATACATCACACACAGCTGTCACACACATATACATCACACACACCTGTCACACACATATACATCACACACAGCTGACACACACATATACATCACACACAGCTGTTACACATATACATCACACAGCTGTCACACATATATACATCACACACAGCTGTCACACTCATATACATCACACAGCTGTTACACATATACATCACACACAGCTGTCACACACATATACATCACACATAGCTGTCACACATATACATCACACACAGCTGTCACACACATGTACATCACACACAGCTGTCACACACATATACATCACACACAGCTGTCACACACATATACATCACACACAGCTGTCACACACACATACATCACACACAGCTGTTACACACATATACATCACACACAGCTGTCACACATATACATCACACACAGCTGTCACACATATACATCACACACAGCTGTCACACATATACATCACACACAGCTGTCACACATATACATCACACATAGCTGTCTCACATATACATCACACACAGCTGTTACATACATATACATCACACACAGCTGACACACACATATACATCACACACAGCTGTCACACATAGACATCACACACAGCTGTCACACACATATACATCACACACAGCTGTCACACACATATACATCACACACAGCTGTCACATATATACATCACACACAGCTGTTACACATACATCACACACAGCTGTCACACATACATCACACACAGCTGTCACACACATATACATCACACACAGCTGTCACACACATATACATCACACACAGCTGTCACACACATATACATCACACACAGCTGTCACACATATACATCACACACAGCTGTTACACATATACATCACACACAGCTGTCACACACATATACATCACACACACCTGTCACACACATATACATCACACACACCTGTCACACACATATACATCACACACAGCTGTCACACACATGTACATCACACACAGCTGTCACACATATACATCACACACAGCTGTCACACATATACGTCACACACCGATACGTCATACACACATATACATCACACACAGCTGTCACACATATACATCACACACAGCTGTCACACACATATACATCACACACAGCTGAAACACACACATATACATCACACACAGCTGTCACACATATACATCACACACAGCTGTTACACATATACATCACACACAGCTGTCACACACATATACATCACACACACCTGTCACACACATATACATCACACACAGCTGTCACACATATACATCACACACAGCTGTTACACACATATACATCACACACAGCTGACACACACATATACATCACACACAGCTGTTACACATATACATCACACAGCTGTCACACATATATACATCACACACAGCTGTCACACTCATATACATCACACAGCTGTTACACATATACATCACACACAGCTGTCACACACATATACATCACACATAGCTGTCACACATATACATCACACACAGCTGTCACACATATACGTCACACACAGCTGTCACACATATACGTCACACACCGATACGTCACACACATACATCACACACAGCTGTTACACATATACATCACACACAGCTGTCACACACATATACATCACACACAGCTGTCACACACATATACATCACACACACCTGTCACACACACATACATCACACACAGCTGTCACACACATATACATCACACACACCTGTCACACACACATACATCACACACAGCTGTCACACACATGTACATCACACACCGATACGTCACACACATGTACGTCACACACAGTTGTCACACACATGTACATCACACACCGATACGTCACACATGTACGTCACACACACGCGCGAGAGTTTCCCAGTCCGCAAGTATCGCGTCTACGAAGTGAAATTGCGGCGCTAGTAAAACTTGTAAATCCACACAACAACAACATCGTCATCGTCGTCGTCACCACCATCAGCCATGGTCGATCCAGTGCCGGATGACGGCATCCCACCGAGCATCGGCACCTCTCGCGATCCCCGCGATGCATTTGTCCCTGCAGCCCATGCAGACTACACGGGGGACCTTTATCTTTGTCTCTGTCTCTAACCCCCCCACCCCCCAGGGGAAGGGTGGAGCGACCCCCCCGCGGCCTTGGCCACGGCGCCCCTGGGCGCAGCATGGGGGGGGGCGCTGGAGGTCACGTGGGGGCGCCCCCCCCGAGCCTCGCTGCCCATCACGTGGTACCAGGTGTGGGCACACGGAGACCACGTGGCCAGCGTCAACGCCACCGCGCCCGGGGTGAGCATCACATGACCACGGCACGTGGGGATCGCCACGTGGGCATGAGAGAAGCGTCACCTACACCACCACCTCCACCATCACCACCTCCACCATCACCACCATCACCTGCACCACCTCCACCATCACCACCATCACCTGCACCACCTCCACCATCACCTGCACCACCTCCACCATCACCTGCACCACCTCCACCATCACCACCTCCACCATCACCACCTCCACCATCACCACCTCCACCATCACCTGCACCACCTCCACCATCACCACCTCCACCATCACCTGCACCACCTCCACCATCACCACCTCCACCATCACCACCTCCACCATCACCTGCACTACCTCCACCATCACCACCTCCACCATCACCTGCACCACCTCCATCACCTGCACCACCTCCACCATTACCTGCACCACCTCCACCACCTCCACCATCACCTGCACCACCTCCACCATCACCTGCACCACCTCCACCATCACCTGCACCACCTCCACCATCACCTGCACCACCTCCACCATCACCTGCACCACCTCCACCATCACCACCTCCACCATCACCTGCACCACCTCCACCATCACCTGCACCACCTCCACCATCACCTGCACCACCTCCACCATCACCTGCACCACCATCACCTGCACCACCTCCACCATCACCACCTCCACCATCACCTGCACCACCATCACCTGCACCACCTCCACCATCACCTGCACCACCTCCACCATCACCACCTCCACCATCACCACCTCCACCATCACCACCTCCACCTGCACCACCTCCACCATCACCTGCACCACCTCCACCGTCACCACCTCCACCATCACCTGCACCACCTCCACCATCACCACCTCCACCATCACCACCTCCACCATCACCTGCACTACCTCCACCATCACCACCTCCACCATCACCTGCACCACCTCCATCACCTGCACCACCTCCACCATTACCTGCACCACCTCCACCACCTCCACCATCACCTGCACCACCTCCACCATCACCTGCACCACCTCCACCATCACCTGCACCACCTCCACCATCACCTGCACCACCTCCACCATCACCTGCACCACCTCCACCATCACCACCTCCACCATCACCTGCACCACCTCCACCATCACCTGCACCACCTCCACCATCACCTGCACCACCTCCACCATCACCTGCACCACCATCACCTGCACCACCTCCACCATCACCACCTCCACCATCACCTGCACCACCTCCACCATCACCTGCACCACCTCCACCATCACCTGCACCACCTCCACCATCACCACCTCCACCATCACCACCTCCACCTGCACCACCTCCACCATCACCTGCACCACCTCCACCATCACCACCTCCACCATCACCTGCACCACCTCCACCATCACCACCTCCACCATCACCACCTCCACCATCACCTGCACTACCTCCACCATCACCACCTCCACCATCACCTGCACCACCTCCATCACCTGCACCACCTCCACCATTACCTGCACCACCTCCACCACCTCCACCATCACCTGCACCACCTCCACCATCACCTGCACCACCTCCACCATCACCTGCACCACCTCCACCATCACCACCTCCACCATCACCTGCACCACCTCCACCATCACCTGCACCACCTCCACCATCACCTGCACCACCTCCACCATCACCTGCACCACCTCCACCATCACCTGCACCACCATCACCTGCACCACCTCCACCATCACCACCTCCACCATCACCTGCACCACCTCCACCATCACCTGCACCACCTCCACCATCACCTGCACCACCTCCACCATCACCACCTCCACCATCACCACCTCCACCATCACCACCTCCACCTGCACCACCTCCACCATCACCTGCACCACCTCCACCATCACCACCTCCACCATCACCTGCACCACCTCCACCATCACCACCTCCACCATCACCACCTCCACCATCACCTGCACTACCTCCACCATCACCACCTCCACCATCACCTGCACCACCTCCATCACCTGCACCACCTCCACCATTACCTGCACCACCTGCACCACCTCCACCATCACCTGCACCACCTCCACCATCACCTGCACCACCTCCACCATCACCTGCACCACCTCCACCATCACCTGCACCACCTCCACCATCACCACCTCCACCATCACCTGCACCACCTCCACCATCACCTGCACCACCTCCACCATCACCTGCACCACCTCCACCATCACCTGCACCACCTCCACCATCACCTGCACCACCATCACCTGCACCACCTCCACCATCACCACCTCCACCATCACCTGCACCACCTCCACCATCACCTGCACCACCTCCACCATCACCACCTCCACCATCACCACCTCCACCATCACCACCTCCACCTGCACCACCTCCACCATCACCTGCACCACCTCCACCATCACCACCTCCACCATCACCTGCACCACCTCCACCATCACCACCTCCACCATCACCACCTCCACCATCACCTGCACTACCTCCACCATCACCACCTCCACCATCACCTGCACCACCTCCATCACCTGCACCACCTCCACCATTACCTGCACCACCTCCACCACCTCCACCATCACCTGCACCACCTCCACCATCACCTGCACCACCTCCACCATCACCTGCACCACCTCCACCATCACCTGCACCACCTCCACCATCACCTGCACCACCTCCACCATCACCACCTCCACCATCACCTGCACCACCTCCACCATCACCTGCACCACCTCCACCATCACCACCTCCACCATCACCACCTCCACCATCACCACCTCCACCTGCACCACCTCCACCATCACCTGCACCACCTCCACCATCACCACCTCCACCATCACCTGTACCACCTCCACCATCTTCACCATCACCACCTCCACCATCAGAGCACCATCACCACCCCTACCACTGCCGCCATCATTCACCCCTTGCCCTCTCGGCTCCGCAGGATGGCTCTGGGTCAGAGCGGCTGAGAGTGGAGCTCAGCGGCCTGGAGCTCAACACCACATACTACATCGAGGTGTGCTCCACCCTGCGGGCGCCAACCTCCCGTCTAAACCTCCCTCTCCACCCTCCCCCCACTCAATCCTTCCCACTCCACTCTGCCCGCTCCACCCTCCCCCTCTACCCTCACATTCCACCCTCCCTCTCCACCCTCCCTGCTCCACCCTCATCCCTCTCCACCCTCCCGCTCCACCATCCCGCTCCACCCTCATCCCTCTCCACCCTCCCTGCTCCACCCTCATCCCTCTCCACCCTCCCGCTCCACCCTCCCGCTCCACCCTCATCCCTCTCCACTCTCCCTGCTCCACCCTCATCCCTCTCCACCCTCCCGCTCCACCATCCCGCTCCACCCTCATCCCTCTCCACTCTCCCTGCTCCACCCTCATCCCTCTCCACCCTCCCGCTCCACCATCCCGCTCCACCCTCATCCCTCTCCACCCTCCCGTTCCACCCTCCCGCTCCACCCTCATCCCTCTCCACTCTCCCTGCTCCACCCTCATCCCTCTCCACCCTCCCGCTCCACCCTCCCGCTCCACCCTCATCCCTCTCCACTCTCCCTGCTCCACCCTCATCCCTCTCCACCCTCCCGCTCCACCCTCATCCCTCTCCACCCTCCCGCTCCACCCTCCCGCTCCACCCTCATCCCTCTCCACCCTCCTGCTCCACCCTCATCCCTCTACCCTTCCCGCTCCACCCTCCCCGCTTATTTTTCGGACTTTGATACCGATAAAAAAATATCCCATCATACGACCGCTCACTCCAGGCCCAGGAGGTCGTGGGTGCGATCCCGACCCTGACGCCTGCTGCTGTATATTTGGAGTTTGTGGTGTCTCTCTGTCATCATCATCACGGTGGCTAGGAGATGTTATCTACCTCGCCTGGTGTACAGGAGGTCGTGGGTTCCATCCCGACCCTGACGCCTGCTGCTGAATATTTGGAGTTTGTGTGTCTCTCTCTCATCACCATCACGGTGGTTATGAGATGTTAACTACCTCGCGTGGTATGCAGGAGGTCGTGGGTTCGATCCCGACCCTGACGCCTGCTGCTGCTGTATATTTGGAGTGTGCGTGTGTCTCTCTCTCATCATCATCATCACGGTGGCTAGGAGATGTTAACTACCTCGCCTGGTGTACAGGAGGTCGTGGGTGCGATCACGACCCTGACACCTGCTGCTGTTTATTTGGAGTTTGTGTGTGTCTCTCTCTCCCCGCGTTCGCGTGGATTTTTTTCTCCGGGCCCTCCGGTTTTCCCCCCTCCACGTTTAGAATCGCGCATTGAGATTGTTCGGGTTAATTCGGTTGAGCGATCATTTGTGATAGCCAGGCAGAGTCTGAAAAATAAGTTAACGACCTCATTGGTCGGATGGTTGATGATTTGTTGTTGTGTTTGTTTGCGTTTGAGCGATTTGTTTATTTTTCTTGCACTTCGCACTCCCGTCGTGTTTGTTGTTGTCACGCGCCCGTGGCCCGACTGCACATGCGTGAAAAAGAGCTTCATAGCTCATCGGATTCTTCCGATGAGCTATGAGCGTGCACCCAGCCTGGCACAACCGCCGTGCTGACGTCACCGCCAATTAGTGGCGAATGGCGGCTCTTGTTGTTATGGAGAGCGGGTGGCGACTGTTGTTGTCGTTGTGGGGAGTGGTGGCGACTGTTGTTGTGGAGAGCGAATGGCGACTGTTGTTGTTGTTGTGGAGAGCGAATGGCGACTGTTGTTGTTGTTGTGGAGAGCGAATTGCGACTGTTGTTGTCGTTGTGGAGAGCGAATTGCGACTGTTGTTGTCGTTGTGGGGAGTGGTGGCGACTGTTGTTGTGGAGAGCGAATGGCGACTGTTGTTGTTGTTGTGGAGAGCGAATGGCGACTGTTGTTGTCGTGGGGAGCGAATGGCGACTGTTGTTGTCGTGGAGAGCGAATGGCGGCTCTTGTTGTTGTTGTTGTGGAGAGCGAATGGCGACTGTTGTTGTTGTCGTTGTGGAGAGCGAATGGCGACTGTTGTTGTTGTGGGGAGTGGTGGCGACTGTTGTTGTTGTCGTGGGGAGCGAATGGCGACTGTTGTTGTCGTGGAGGGCGAATGGCGGCTCTTGTTGTTGTTGTTGTGGAGAGCGAATGGCGACTGTTGTTGTTGTTGTGGAGAGCGAATGGCGACTGTTGTTGTTGTGGAGAGCGAATGGCGACTGTTGTTGTTGTTGTTGAGAGCGAGTGGCGACTGTTGTTGTTGTGGAGAGCGAATGGCGACTGTTGTTGTCGTTGTGGAGAGCGAATGGCGACTGTTGTTGTTGTCGTTGTGGAGAGCGAATGGCGACTGTTGTTGTTGTGGAGAGCGAATGGCGACTGTTGTTGTTGTGGAGAGCGAATGGCGACTGTTGTTGTTGTCGTTGTGGGGAGCGAATGGCGACTGTTGTTGTTGTGGAGAGCGAATGGCGACTGTTGTTGTTGTGGAGAGCGAATGGCGACTGTTGTTGTTGTTGTTGTCGTGGGGAGCGAATGGCGACTGTTGTTGTTGTTGTCGTGGGGAGCGAATGGCGACTGTTGTTGTCGTTGTGGGGAGCGAATGGCGACTGTTGTTGTTGTGGAGAGCGAATGGCGACTGTTGTTGTTGTTGTTGAGAGCGAGTGGCGACTGTTGTTGTTGTTGTCGTTGTGGGGAGCGAATGGCGACTGTTGTTGTTGTGGAGAGCGAATGGCGACTGTTGTTGTTGTGGAGAGCGAATGGCGACTGTTGTTGTTGTTGTCGTGGGGAGCGAATGGCGACTGTTGTTGTTGTGGAGAGCGAGTGGCGACTGTTGTTGTGGAGAGCGAGTGGCGACTGTTGTTGTTGTTGTCGTGGAGAGCGAGTGGCGACTGTTGTTGTTGTTGTGGAGAGCGAATGGCGACTGTTGTTGTTGTCGTTGTGGAGAGCGAATGGCGACTGTTGTTGTTGTGGAGAGCGAATGGCGACTGTTGTTGTTGTGGAGAGCGAATGGCGACTGTTGTTGAGAGCGAGTGGCGACTGTTGTTGTTGTCGTTGTGGGGAGCGAATGGCGACTGTTGTTGTTGTGGAGAGCGAATGGCGACTGTTGTTGTTGTGGAGAGCGAATGGCGACTGTTGTTGTTGTTGTCGTGGGGAGCGAATGGCGACTGTTGTTGTTGTTGTCGTGGGGAGCGAATGGCGACTGTTGTTGTCGTTGTGGGGAGCGAATGGCGACTGTTGTTGTTGTTGTGGAGAGCGAATGGCGACTGTTGTTGTTGTGGAGAGCGAATGGCGACTGTTGTTGTTGTTGAGAGCGAGTGGCGACTGTTGTTGTTGTTGTCGTTGTGGGGAGCGAATGGCGACTGTTGTTGTTGTGGAGAGCGAATGGCGACTGTTGTTGTTGTGGAGAGCGAATGGCGACTGTTGTTGTTGTGGAGAGCGAATGGCGACTGTTGTTGTTGTGGAGAGCGAATGGCGACTGTTGTTGTTGTTGTTGTCGTGGGGAGCGAATGGCGACTGTTGTTGTTGTGGAGAGCGAGTGGCGACTGTTGTTGTGGAGAGCGAGTGGCGACTGTTGTTGTTGTCGTGGAGAGCGAGTGGCGACTGTTGTTGTTGTTGTCGTGGAGAGCGAGTGGCGACTGTTGTTGTTGTGGAGAGCGAATGGCGACTGTTGTTGTTGTTGTCGTGGAGAGCGAATGGCGACTGTTGTTGTTGTTGTTGTGGAGAGCGAATGACGACTGTTGTTGTTGTTGTGGAGAGCGAGTGGCGACTGTTGTTGTTGTGGGGAGCGAATGGCGACTGTTGTTGTTGTGGAGAGCGAGTGGCGACTGTTGTTGTTGTGGGGAGCGAATGGCGACTGTTGTTGTTGTTGTGGGGAGCGAATGGCGACTGTTGTTGTCGTTGTGGAGAGCGAATGGCGACTGTTGTTGTCGTGGGGAGCGAATGGCGACTGTTGTTGTTGTGGAGAGCGAGTGGCGACTGTTGTTGTTGTTGTCGTGGAGAGCGAGTGGCGACTGTTGTTGTTGTTGTTGAGAGCGAGTGGCGACTGTTGTTGTTGTGGAGAGCGAATGGCGACTGTTGTTGTTGTCGTTGTGGAGAGCGAATGGCGACTGTTGTTGTCGTTGTGGAGAGCGAATGGCGACTGTTGTTGTTGTGGAGAGCGAATGGCGACTGTTGTTGTTGTTGTTGAGAGCGAGTGGCGACTGTTGTTGTTGTCGTTGTGGGGAGCGAATGGCGACTGTTGTTGTTGTGGAGAGCGAATGGCGACTGTTGTTGTTGTGGAGAGCGAATGGCGACTGTTGTTGTTGTTGTCGTGGGGAGCGAATGGCGACTGTTGTTGTTGTGGAGAGCGAGTGGCGACTGTTGTTGTGGAGAGCGAGTGGCGACTGTTGTTGTTGTTGTTGTCGTGGAGAGCGAGTGGCGACTGTTGTTGTTGTTGTGGAGAGCGAATGACGACTGTTGTTGTTGTTGTGGAGAGCGAATGACGACTGTTGTTGTTGTTGTGGAGAGCGAGTGGCGACTGTTGTTGTTGTGGAGAGCGAGTGGCGACTGTTGTTGTTGTTGTGGAGAGCGAATGGCGACTGTTGTTGTTGTCGTGGGGAGCGAATGGCGACTGTTGTTGTGGAGAGCGAGTGGCGACTGTTGTTGTTGTTGTCGTGGAGAGCGAGTGGCGACTGTTGTTGTTGTTGTAGAGAGCGAATGACGACTGTTGTTGTTGTTGTGGTGAGCGAATGACGACTGTTGTTGTTGTGGAGAGCGAGTGGCGACTGTTGTTGTTGTGGAGAGCGAGTGGCGACTGTTGTTGTTGTTGTGGAGAGCGAATGGCGACTGTTGTTGTTGTTGTCGTGGGGAGCGAATGGCGACTGTTGTTGTGGAGAGCGAGTGGCGACTGTTGTTGTTGTTGTTGTCGTGGAGAGCGAGTGGCGACTGTTGTTGTTGTTGTGGAGAGCGAATGACGACTGTTGTTGTTGTGGAGAGCGAATGGCGACTGTTGTTGTTGTTGTGGAGAGCGAATGGCGACTGTTGTTGTTGTTGTGGTGAGCGGTTGCGCAGCAGGTTAGCGACAATTACACTACGAAACTGGTGACCCGAGGTCAATTCCCGCGCATGACCAACAACAACTGTGAATAGTTGAACCTGTCTTGTGCCTCCCCTAGGTCGACTCGGCCTTAAATGAGTACCTGGTGTGGTGTGTAAACATGAGCCTTGGGGAGACAAAGGGGGCCGGGAGTGGTGTTGGCCACCCCCTCGTGATGACTTACCCGTCAAGTCGGTTTTGGCGATATATTTGTCTTTTTGTCCGTGCCAGGTTTTCCCGGTGTCCGTGTCCGGAGATTGTCTCTCCCAGGGTCCTGCAGCCTCGATCAACGTCACTCGTGAGTGACGTCACTCACTCACTCGTGATCACTCATGTACTCACCCACTCACCCACCTACTCACTCACTCGCCTACTTGCCCACCTATTCACCTACTCACCTACCCACTCACCCACTTACCCACCTACTCAGCCACTCGCCTACCTACTCACCTACCCACCTACCTACTCACCCGCTCACCCACGTACTCACCCACATACTCACCCACTCGCGTACCTACTCACCCACTCACCCACTCACCCATTCGCCCACCTACTCACCCACCTACTCACCCACTCGCCCACCTACTCACCCACTCGCCCACCTACTCACCCACCCGCCCACCTACTCGCCCACCTACTCACCCACCTACCCACCCACCCACCCACGTACTCACCCACTCACCCACCTACTCACCCACCTACTCACCCAATCACCCACCTACCTGCCCACTCACCCACCTACTGACCCACTCACCCACCTACTGACCCACTCACCAACCTATTCACCCACCTACTCACCCAATCACCCACCTACCCACCCACTCGCCCACCTACTCAACCACCTACTCACCCACTCGCCCACCTACTTACCCACCTACTCACCCACCTGCCCACCTAATCACCTACTCACCCACCTACTCACCCACTCGCCCACCTACTCACCCACCTACTCACCCACTCGCCCACCTACTCACCCACCTACTCACCCACCTACCCACCCACCCACGTACTCACCCACTCACCCACCTACTCACCCACCTACTCACCTAATCACCCACCTACCCACCCACTCGCCCACTCACCCACCTATTCAACCACTCTCCCACCTACTCACCCACTCGCCCACCTACCCACCCACCCACGTACTCACCCACTCACCCACCTACTCACCCACCTACTCACCCAATCACCCACCTACCCACCCACTCGCCCACCTACTCACCCACCTGCTCACCCACTCACCCACCTACTCACCCACTCGCCCACCTACTCACCCACTCACCCACCTAATCACCCACTCACCATCCTACTCACCTACTCGCCCACCTACTCACCCACTCGTCCACCTAATCACCCACTCGTCCACCTACTCACCCACTCACCCACTCACCCACTCATTCACTTGCTCGCCCACTCAATAATCCACCCATCCACTCGCCAACTCGGCCACTCGCTCAACCCAACTCGTGCACCCATTCAATCATCTACCTCCTCAGCCACGTATTCATCCAAACATCCACCCATGCACCCACTCGCCCACCCACCCTCTTATTCACCCATATACCTACTTATTCATCCACTCAATTACCCACTCACCCAATGATTTACCCTCTCAATCATCAACATACTCATCCACCCGCTCACCCGCCCACTCAATCATCCACGATGGTCACCGCCTGCCCAGGAACTGGCGTCTGCATTCGAGTGACGGCGTAAGGATTTGTTTGGGACCGGGATCTGGTCCCGGTGATCACAGGAGACAACACGGTTACTGACGATTGCCCCCGTGCTGACCGAGAGATCTGTCCCCCCCACGGTGCCGTCGGTGTCCAGCGAGGAAGCTGAAGGCGGCACCCCTCCCTCATCCTCGTGGCCCGCTGCACATGTGCGGCGCTCGAGACAAAATCCACTGCCGGATGAGAGGGCCGGCGAATGCCGTCGTTAGTCGTGGGGACTATTTATTTGTTATTCTTGGTTCTCTCGGTAAAGTCGCGTAGAAGGGAAACAATAAAATAATAAAAATATATAACAATAAAATTATCACGACGTTTCGACTGCTGTGAAAACCACAGCAAGAAAATTTTCTTGCTGTGGTTTGTCAAGAAAATTTTCTTTGCTGTGGTTTTCACACCTGATGATGATTGCTTGTGTTGCAGTCGAAACGTCGTGAGAATTTTATTGTTTTATATTTGTATTCTTTTATTGTTTCCCTTCTACGTGACTTTACCGAAAGAACCAAGAATATGAATCCCTGCAGTCACGAAAGCTTTAAATAAAAATTGATTATTTGTTGTGATTAAATAACTAATTGTTGTTGGGATAGCGCGTGTTCACCGGGGGAACGCTGCCGCTGTGTGATCCAAGTTGAATGATTTGCAGGGGATTGCTCGATAGCAGTTCCACTGTGCGTGCGTGTGGGGGGGTTTAGCTGTGAGAGGAAGCCAATGGAGAGGAGGGAGAGAGAAAGCACACGCACACACACGCACACACACGCACACACACACGCACGCACACACACACACGCACACACACACACGCACACACACACACACGCACACACACACACACGCACACACGCACGCACACACACACGCACACACACGCACGCACACACACACGTGCACACACACACGCGCACGCACGCACACAGATTCCAGAGAGAGCGAGAGGAGCGCCCCAGCTGGGAATCGAACCCAGGTTCTTGCCGTGAGGCGTGAAGCGTTGTCACTGCACCGCTGCCACCACCGCCCGATTGTCATCGATGACCTCCCCTCACCACCCCCCCCCCCCCTCTGCTGCACCCACAGTGGCGTCCTCCCGGCGCGTGGACTCAAGAGGACTCCTCAACTGCAACACCACGTGCCGTGAGTGACCCCATCACGTGGCGTGAGTGACCCCACCACGTGCCGTGAGTGACCCCACCACGTGCCGTGAGTGACCCCACCACGTGCCGTGAGTGACAGCCCCCACGTGGCGTGAGTGACCCCACCACGTGCCGTGTGTGACCCCATCACGTGGCGTGAGTGACCCCACCACGTGCCGTGAGTGACCCCACCACGTGCCGTGAGTGACCCCACCACGTGCCGTGAGTGACCCCACCACGTGCCGTGAGTGACCCCACCACGTGGCGTGAGTGACCCCACCACGTGCCGTGAGTGACCCCACCACGTGGCGTGAGTGACCCCACCACGTGCCGTGAGTGACCCCACCACGTGCCGTGAGTGACCCCACCACGTGGCGTGAGTGACCCCACCACGTGCCGTGAGTGACCCCACCACGTGGCGTGAGTGACCCCACCACGTGCCGTGAGTGACCCCACCACGCAGACACACGGCTGGGGTGTGGGGGTGGTGGGGGGGCACGACAGGGGGCAGGGAGTGAGGGGGTGGATGAGGGTGAGTGAATGTGTCAGTGGGTGAGTGAGATAGTGAATGTGTCAGTAGGTGAGTGAGATAGTGAATGTGTCAGTGAGTGAGTGAGATAGTGAATGTGTCAGTGAGTGAGTGAGATAGTGAATGTGTCAGTGGGTGAGTGAGATAGTGAATGCGTCAGTGGTTGAGTGAGATAATGAATGTGTCATTGGGTGAGTGAGATAGTGAATGAGTCAGTGTGTGAGTGAGATAGTGAATGTGTCAGTGGGTGAGTGAGATAGTGAATGTGTCGGTGGGTGAGTGAGATAGTAAATGTGTCAGTGGGTGAGTGAGATAGTGAATGTGTTAGTGGGTGAGTGAGATAGTGGATGTGTCAGTGGGTGAGTGAGATAGTGAATGTGTCAGTGGGTGAGTGAGATAGTGAATGTGTCAGTGGGTGAGTGAGATAGTGAATGTGTCAGTGGGTGAGTGAGATAGTGAATGTGTCAGTGGGTGAGTGAGATAGTGAATGTGCCAGTGGGTGAGTGAGATAGTGAATGTGTCAGTGGGTGAGTGAGATAGTGAATGTGTCGGTGGGTGAGTGAGATAGTGAATGTGTCAGTGGGTGAGTGAGATAGTGAATGTGTCAGTGGGTGAGTGAGATAGTGAATGTGTTAGTGGGTGAGTGAGGGAGTGAATGTGTTAGTGGGTGAGTGAGGGAGTGAACGTGTTAGTGGGTGAGTGATAATGTGAAGGTGAGTGACTGGGTGAGAGGGCGAGTGGTTGAGACAGTGAGTGTGTCAGTGGGTGACAGAGTGATGGGAGGAGCGGTGGCGCAGTGGTGAGCGCACTGTGCGACAAAGCCACCGACTCAAGTGCGATTCCCGCTCACGGCCAAATTGACAGCGAACATCTGAACTGGCCCTGGGCCTCCCCTAGATCGACTCTGCCTCAAACGAGTAACCACAACGAAGCCTTCGCACACGTGGTGTTGGCCAGCCGCCCCGCGCGGTTGCCTCGACCGGCCTTCCCTTGCCCCACCAGCCTGCGAAGGCTACACGCGGGGGGGGGGGGGCCTTTGTCTTTGATGAAGGGGCGAGGCCCCGAGGTGAGGTCACTCACCGCCCCCCCACCTCGCCCCGCAGTCTCGGAGGATGCCCGCACGGCGCTCATCGTGGTGCCGCTCGTCATCGGCGTCCCCACGGTGGTCCTGGTCGCCGTGGTGCTCTGGAAGGGCTGCTCGCGATGGGACCCGCCCGGCACCCGGGGCGACGACGCGCAGCTCAAGCACGCCCAGGGGCCACCCCGGACCCCGGCGAGGCCCGGCACCCTGGGGGGCGCCGCGTGCGAGCAGACGCGCGCCACGTGGACCCCGCCCGACAAGGCGGCCGGCTGATGGGTCGGGGCGCGGGGTCTGGTCGGGAGGGGTCGGAGGTTCCGAGGGTCCGAGGGTCGGAGGTTCCGAGGTTCCGAGGGTAGGGGTGCCACCTTTGGGGGGCGGGGGGGGGGGGTCAGAGGGAGGGTTCAAGTGGCGCTGCCCCGACGCAGGACAGGTGGGGACCCTGCGGCAGTGAAACCCCTCCGTGAGGGGTGAGGTTACCCCCTCGGTGTTGAGCCGTACCGTGGTGGACAGATTGGTCCTTGGAACCCTGGGGTTGGGCGGTGGGGGGCGGGGGGTGGTTCAGCGGTGAGACGGAGGTGACCCCCGCTATGCCAATTGAACTGAAGAACCTCCACGGACACCTCACTCGGGCCCGTTGGCAGCTCGCGAATGCTGCGCACTTGCAGCGGCCCGGCAATTCGTGGTCGCGCCGAGCGGGAGAGAGTGACTTTGTAGTGGAATTCAAAAGTCGTGTCTGCACGCAACGTGGTGGTGTAGTCCGGGGCGAGCCGTGGCTCTGGGGAATGAGACTGCTATGTGCTGGTCTCGCTCTCTCTCTCTCTCTGTCTCTTGAGTTATCCACGGGTTGAAACGGAACCAACTTGCAACGTGACTCGCCTGCACCATTCATGTGTAGACGCGCGTGTGTGTGTGTGTGTGATGAAGTTCTTTCACACCGTACGTAGCCAACCGTGCTAATCGGAGGTGCGGGGGAAGGACAACAAACAACACAAAAAGCATTCGACCACTCATTCACTCGTTCACCGATGCACTCATTCACTCACCAACCCACCCATGCACTCATTCACTCACCCGCCCATCTCACCCACTCACTCAATCATTCACTCGCCTTCTCACTCACCCATCCACCCATCTACCCAATCATTTACTTACTCACTGATCCACTCACCCACCATCTCATTCACCCACATATTAATTAATCCACTCATTCATCCGGTCTGCGAGTTCTCACCTGGTTAAACACAATTGACTTGACTCGGTCACCCACCCACTCAATCATCCACCAACCCACACACTCACCCACGCACTCACTCACTCATGCACTCACCCATCAACCCCACTCACCCACCTACTCACCCACCCACACACCCACCCACTCACCCGCCCACCCACCCACTCACCAACTCGCCCACCCACCCACTCACCAACTCGCCTACTCACCCACCCACACACTCACCCACTCACCTACTCACCCACACACCCACCCACCCACTCACCCGCCCACCCATCCATCCACTCACTCACCCGCCCACCCACTCGCCAACCCCACTCACACACTCACCTACTCGCCCACCCACACACTCACCCACCCACACACTCACCCACCCACTCGCCAACCCCACCCACCCACACACCCGCCCACCCACTCACACACCCGCCCACCCACTCACTCGCCTACCCACCCACTCACCCACCCATTCACTCGCCCACCCACCCACTCATTCACTCGCTCGCCCACCCACCCACCCACTCACTCGCCCGCCCACTCACCCACTCACTTGCCCACCCACCTACTCACTCGCCCGCCCACCCACCCACTCACTCGCTCGCCCGCCCACCCACCCACTCACTCGCCCATCCACCCACCCGCTCACTCGCCCAGCCACCCACCCGCTCACTTGCCCACCCACCCGCCCACTCGCCCACCCACCCGCCCACCCACTCACTCGCCCGCCCACCCACTCACTCGCCCACCCACACACCCACCCACTCACTCGCCCACCCACACACCCACCCACTCACTCGCCCACCCACACACCCACCCACTCACTCGCCCACCCACACACCCACCCACTCACTCGCCCACCCACTCACTCGCCCACCCACCCACTCGCCCACGCACACACCCACACACACACACCTACCCACTCGCCAACCCCACTCACCCACCCACTCATTCACTCTGCCCTGCCCTCTTGAGCTCTCACCGGGCCACAACACGACCGCACCAGGGACGCGCGCGCCAGCACCGCCACCCGGTGGCTGCGCTTTTGGATAGAGATTTTAAACAAAAAACCTTCTTACCCCCCCCACGCCTCCTCCCCTCAGCCCAAAGACTCCCCCCCCTCACCCCGTGTAGCGTTAACAGACTGTAGGGGCAAGTGCTGTCAGCGAGTAGCAGCACTTGTGAAGGCCGGGACGGCGCACGAGGGGGTGGGTGGCCAGCACCACGCCCGGGCGCCTTTGTCTCCCCAGCGGCGATGTTGACACGCCGCACCGGGCACTCATTTGAGGCTGAGTCGACCTAGGGGACGGAGGCCCAGGGACCGTCATCACCGGCGTTGGCCGTGAGTGGGAGTTGAACTCGGGACGCCGGGTTCGCAGCGCAGTGCGCTAACCGCTGCGCCACCGCTCTCCACTCTGAACCTGCCCCTCCGGCAAACCGGACGAGGGACTGTTCACCATTAGGCAGATGAATGTTGACTTTCTTTCGCACCGTACGTAGCCAATCGTGCTAATTGGAGGTGTGGGGGGAGGGGCGAAGGACGACAAACTAAACACAAAAAAATATTTCAAAATGAGTTTCTTTAATGTGGATGATTTAAAAGGGTATATAGCTCCAGTGGTTTCCTGTCACGGGAAGAGCGTTCCAGACGGCCGCAGAAGCGAATGATGTTTATTACGTCGCTGTTAACGATGGTCACGTTTACAGCGACGTTAACAATGGTAATGTTAATGATGGGCGTCATCATCATCCATCATTGTCAGCCATGGTCTATCCACTGCTGGATGAACGCCTCCCCACCGCGTCCGTGATGCCACCGTCCGTGATTTTACTCAATTTTCATCGCTCCATCTCCGCGGGGCGAGGGTGGTGGGTGCTCGTCCTTCGGAACGCGATCTCTGCTGCCCCTCCCCCCCCCCAAGTCTCGCTCATCGTCACATCCCGCGTCTGTGTCCACGCCGTATCCTGCCCAGTGATTGGTGGCGCTGCTGGTGGTGGCGGTGGCAGTGGTAACGTGGAGCTGTGGTTGGCGGTCATGATCGCTTGTGTCGGGCTGGATTAAATAAATATATTATATCGTGGTAATCGGTGGCGTTACAGGTGGTGTGCGTCAAGGTGTGTGAAGGTGTCCGGGACACAGTCCCAGTGGGCAGAGGCGGAGCCAGGATTTTAACTTTGGGGGGGAGGCTGACTTCAATATTCTGAGATATCTCAGTGTGTTTATGTTTTACAATGGGCGCCACAAATGTATAAAACAAATTTTATTGGATTTGAACGCGGAGTTTATTAATAGGTCGGAGCCGCTGATGTGGTTAATAAATTCGATAAGTTCGCAAGGCTGCCGCTCAAGCAGCCTGCAGGGCAGCACGAGGTGGCAGCCTGCAGGGCAGCACACAAGGTGGCAGCCTGCAGGGCAGCACAAGGTGGCAGCACAAGGTGGCAGCCTGCAGGGCAGCACAAGGAGAGAGTGGAGGAGTTCCCATAACTGGGCAGTGTACTTATGGCCAGCTCCGGTTTGACAGCAGAGGTCTCACTCCGAACCAGAGCGGCATTATCTCATCGGCTGCGTTAACCGCTGGTGTGTGGAAGCTATCTGGTATGTCGCTACACACAAAGCTTTGGGTCTTTTGCCGAAAGGTGGAGCCCTCTTAACGAACATCTGCGCCGGTTTAGAACGTTTAGGCTGGGTTGCCTACGATCCATCGTGGGTTTAACCTGCATAGATTGTGTGATGAGCTCACGGATCCTTGAAAGATGTGGACACATTTTTTTATCGGCGAGCTCCGGCAGACGAGGCTGCATTGGTTGAGTCGCGTAGCCCGCATACCCGGCCACCGGATGCTGCCCAAAGCAGCTTCTGTTTGGCCGGATAAACAGACGAGGCATGTGGCTGGAGAGGAGATGGAGCTGGTGTTGTATGGGTGTTCGTTCAACATACGTGAGGTGAGTGGACTTGCCAATGAATGGCACCAGCGGGGTTAATGCATCTGCCAACCTTCTCAATCAACCCATTGCACCTGGATCTGTTCCGTGATCTACCAGCAAGGAGCCTTCCACACTTCACGTGGACTCGAGGTGTACCTAGCCTGGCACAAGTGCCACGGTGACCCTGGGTTGGAGCCAGCCCCAGGTCAGGGCACGAGGTAGAGTGCGAGAGTGTTGCCAACCGTCCCAGATTGGCCGAGAGCTCCTCCACCCGTGACTCCTGAAAGCAGTAATGAGGGCTCGGGGTGAGCATCTACATCATTAGACCTCCTTTGCCAGTACCAAAATGTAATAATAGGGTTTTCCCCATTTTTTCTGGCAACTAAACTGAAACCTTTTTACAAGGATTCATGTCTGCTTTAACCACTGGCAAAGGAGGTCTAATGATGTCGATGCTCACCCCGAGCCCTCGTTACTTTGACAGTGGCGTTGTCTTTGAGCTGTGTGACGCCTTTTAGCGTCATCTGGTCGAGCACCAATTGGGTCGAGGCTCAAAAGAAAGCCGTCCCTTGGTGTGGACCAATCAGTTTCAAGGACAATGCATCATATTATCATAGTAAGTTTTTTGTTTGCATTTTGACTGCAGGTATTGTGGTTAATGCAGACATGGTTTCAGTTTTGTTGCCAGAAAAAAAGGGTAAAAACCCTTATTATATTTTGGTACTGGCAAAGGTCTAATGATGTAAATGTATAATGTTAATAATAAATACATAGGGATTTGATGAAACAAAGTAGTTTACGTTCCCCGTGCTTCTTGTTTTTTGACGATTGACTTTTCAAAGAAACTCCGGCCATGTCTCGCACCCCCAGACGGAGCGTGCAATCCCAGGTTAAGAAGGGCCACGGACTTCAACCAACCCGGGGGAAGTTCACGGTTGAAGTCCCTCGCTTCTCAACATTTCCCCAAGTTCATTTTGAGGCGCTGCCATTTTTATTTTTAGACTCGCGGGGTTCGTAGTTGCTCGGGCTGGGGGGGGCCCCCTTTTAGCTGGAGGTCAACTTAGTTGGGGTTTACTCTTTCGGCTCCCCCTTACCTGCTTAGGCCACAACCCCTTTGTGTAGGTGGGCAGGGTCAGTAGGGGTGAGCGAGGTCAGTGGGGGTGGGCGAGGGCCAGCATGGGTGGGCGTGGACAGAATGGGTGGGCGGGGTCAGTATTGATGGGCGGGGTCAAAATAGGTGGGCGGGATCAATAGCGGTGGGCGGGGTCAATAGGGGTGGGCGAGGTCAGTAGGAGGAAAAAGGGCAGCCGACTTCCGCCCAATATCCCTCTTCCCCTGGACCTCCAATTAGCACGGTTGGCTACGTACGGTGCGAAAGAGGTTCGACATACATAGACAGATCACAACGCGTGTAGGCAGCAGAACGTTGAGAGGCCGAGGCTGACTGAGAAACAATGGGGCGGAAGAGGTGACGGCCCCTCGGACGATCGACGACGTGGCTGGAGAGAAGAGGGGTGGACGCACAGACACGTACACGGACAAAGACCCCCATATAGCCTTAACACACTGTTGGGGCAAGTGCTGTTTGCGAGCACGTAGCAAGTCCGGCACAGCACACGAGGGGGTGGGTGGCCAACACCACGCCCGGCCGCCTTTGTCTCCCTTAGTGGCGATGTTTACTACACACCGCACCAGGCACTCATTTGAGACCGAGTCAACCTAGGGGAAGGCCCAGGACCGGTTCAGATAATCGTCACCGATGTTGGTGGCCGTGAGCGGGAATCGAACTTGAAACTCGGGTCGCAGCGTAGCGCTAACCGCTGCACCACCGCTCCCAAGGCCCGAGGACAATCAACGACGTGGCTGGAGAGAAGAGGGTTGGGCGCACGCACAGGGGCACGTGAGCACACACGGGGGCACGTGAACACACACGGGGGCACGTGAACACACGAGGGTACGTGAGCGCGCGCACAGGGGCACGTGAGCACACACACGGGCACGTGAGCACGCACAGGGGCACGTGAACGCGCACAGGGGCACGTGAACGCGCACAGGGGCACGTGAACACACACAGGGGCACGTGAGCGCGCACACAGGGGCACGTGAACACACACAGGGGCACGTGAACACACATCATGACCGCTCTCCGCTTTATTGCAACTCGGCAAACAGCTCCGAACGTAACACGAACCCCCGCAGGACGCACACTGAAAATCCCGCGAAGAGCCCCGCTCCCAGCGCCGGCAGTGCAGCACACTCGCAGCACACCACAAGCCCTGCCAGTGCAGCACACTCGCAGCACACCACAAGCCCTGCCAGTGCAGCACACTCGCACTACGCCCCTTCTAGTACAAGCACACATGCGCCACAACCCTTATCCAGTACAAGCACACACGCACCACACCCCACCCCCTAACCAGTACAAGCACACACGCACCACAACCCCTACCAGGACAGCACACACGCACCACACCCCGACCAGGACAGCACACACGCACCCCGACCCCTACCAGGACAGCACACACGCACCCCGACCCCTACCACGACAGCACACACGCACCACACCCCCTACCACGACAGCACACACGCACCACAACCCCTACCAGGACAGCAGACACGCACCACAACACCGACCAGGACAGCACACACGCACCCCGACCCCTACCAGGACAGCACACACGCACGCACCACACCCCACTCCACCCCTACCAGTAGAGCGCGCGCACACACACACCCGAACCGCTACCAGAAGGCGCACACATGCGCCCCCGCCTCCTACCACGACAGCACGCACACACGCACACACACACGCACGCACCCCCCACCACGACTAACGAATGCAGCACGCGGCACTGCGTACCCTGCCACTCGCTGCACAACGCGGCCACCCATCCCAGCGTGAAAGAACACAGTGACAGCAGCGAGAGCAGCACCCCCCCCCCCCCAACACCCGTGGAGTGATTGATTGGAGGGGGCAAGGTGGAGCATTTTGGGAGGGGGTGGGGTGCGCAAGTTGGAGGGGTTCTGGAGACCGAGGGGGGGGGGAGGAGGGGGGGGAGGAGGGGGGGGAGGAGGGGGGGGGAGGAGGGGGGGGGGGAGGAGGGGGGGAGGAGGGGGGGGAGGAGGGGGGGAGGAGGGGGGGGAGGAGGGGGGGGTAACTGTGGAGCAACCAGCAGTAGAGAACGCTCTGCAAGAAACGGCAGGAAACACAAGCGGGAAATATAAAAACTCAACAGGCAAGGGAGATGGGGTGGGGGGGGCAACTGTGGGGGGCTGCACGGACACCCCACGCCCCCCCCCCTTCCCAAGGGGCATCGACCCCTGTGACCGAGCGTTCGCGAATTTTAAAAAGATTCAGAGGGGGGAACAAAAAAAAAAGATTATCCCCTCTCTCCCTTTCTCTCTCCCTTTCTCTCTCCCCCTCCCTCTCACCTGCCTCCTCATCCAAATGCGTTGGACCGGATGGAGCAAATCTCCCAGTCATCTCCATGACAACGCTACACTCATCATCACGCCCCCCCCCGGCCCCCCCCGGGGGAGGAAGGGGAATGAGAGACGTTAACGATCCGTGGATCGGAAAATCAATCCCGACGCTCGCAATGCAAGCGCCGTCTTTCAGTGCACGGGGAATCGATAACTCGTGGCACGGGAGTCTAGACTCACTCTGCCGTGGACTCTAGATTCACTCTGCCGTGGACTCTAGACTCACTCTGCCGTGGAGTCTATATTCACTCTGCCGTGGAGTCTAGACTCACTCTGCCGTGGAGTCTAGATTCACTCTGTCGTGGAGTCTAGATTCACTCTGCCGTGGAGTCTAGACTCACTCTGCCATGGACTCTAGACTCACTCTGCCGTGGAGTCTAGACTCACTCTGCCGTGGACTCTAGACTCACTCTGCCGTGGACTCTAGACTCACTCAGTCGTGGACTCTAGACTCACTCTGCCGTGGACTCCAGATTCACCCTAATGTGGAGTCTAGATTCACTCCACTGTAGAGTCTTTAATCTCAAATTGCTACAGATTCGATGGAATAATGCTGCTATTGAGTTTATATAACCACTACACTTCAAACGCCATAGGTTTAGAACACGACGGGAGCTACAGATCCACTCCAGTGTAGACTGCTAGAGGCTCGCACTGCGATGAATTGGAACACTAACCGTGACCCCGAATCGTACCACGACCCTGATTTGTACCACCACCCTGAATCATGAATCGGGGGGGGGGGGGGGGGGGGGGTAGGGAAGAGTGGTGGCGGAGTGGTTAGCGCGCGGTGCGGTACAAGTGCGGCAGCCCCGGGGGCCATGGCTAACATCAGTGGTGGTTTATCTGCTCCGGTCGGAAAAGTGAAGTATGGAAAAAAATATATGAATTCCCCCATGACTGAACTGGACGTGGGGGGAGGGGGGGGGCCTTCATCCAGCAGTGGATTGACAAGCAGCTGTAAATGAATTGTGCTCTGCTAACCTCCGACCGGTGAACTCGTGACCCCGAGACACGTGGCGGTGATCGCGACGACGACGACGATGAGGTCGTTACGTCTCTAAGCGGGGGCGGCAGCAGGGGGTGATGGCGGGGATGGGTTTGGCAGGTCCGGCGGGCTGTGCGTGTGTGAGAGAGAGACGCGAGACGGGTGGGTGGGGTGGCGGGGGGGGTGCGGGCGGGGGGGCAGACGCCAGGTCACATGGGCAGGAGGTGGTCGTCCCTCTCCTCCTCCTCCTCGGCGCCGTCCCCATCGGCGCCGGTGCCCACACCGCGGTACGCCGCCGCCTGGTTCTTCGGCTTGGAGCGGCACACGAAGTCGCAGCCATCCTGCGGCACGGCGACACACGACGATCGTCACCGTCGTCATTGTCGTCGTCGTCATCGTCGTCATCGTCGTCATCACCGTCATTGTCATCGTCGTCATCACCGCCGTCGTCATCGTCGTCATCGTCGTCATCACCGTCATTGTCATCGTCGTCGTCGTCATCACCGCCGTCGTCATCGTCGTCATCGTCGTCATCACCGTCATTGTCATCGTCGTCGTCGTCATCATCGTCGTCATCGTCGTCGTCATTGTCGTCGTCATCATCGTCGTCGTCGTCATCATCGTCGTCGTCAGCGTCGTCGTCGTCAGCGTCGTCGTCGTCAGCGTCGTTGTCGTTGCCGTCATCATCGCCATCGTTATCGTCATCATCAGCATCGCCGACGCGTTACAAGTTGAGGTTGTTGTAGAAGCGTGGCCCGCAATCGAATGCCATTCATCGTCTTTGACCAAAATCGCCCGGAGTGCGGAGCCCCAGCCCCATGAAGATTCTGCAGACATCGCGGTGTAAACCGAAAACTCTTTGTGCATAAGCGAGCACAGGTTTGCCTCGCCCTTGGCGGGCTCGGTTTGTGCGATTTCGCACTGCCGAGCCATGTTCTCCTATAACGCGCGATTCCATAACGCGAATTGGATATAACGCCATCGGGTGAATGGAACTACGTCACGCGGGTAGGAATGAGCGGTTGTGCTGCTACGCCTCGGCGTAGCATCGTCACCACACCACGAGGTAGCGGGATGCTGCCGGATGCTTCTGGACGCTACACATGCGCCTCAGTCTCTGTTCGGCCTGCGTACGCATTTTCACGTGTTATCGTGGACTGTGCTTTGACCTATATTATTTATTATAAGCAGATTTTTCCACAATGGCGTGTTCTTCAGGAACGCAACTACCGCGCAATAGAACTCACTTTAGATGCTGCGGCTGAAAATTCTCCACCCAAAATTGGCGATATTATGTGGTGTGAATTCACTCGCACGCAGATATGCGGTCGGACGTAGGCCAACATTGTGTGTGTGTAGTGTATGCGCTACTCGTCAGGCAGAAGTCTCACGCACAGACACATACAATGTGTGCGTACTGTGTGTGCACTGTGTCCACTGTAGGCGCTACTTTGACAGGCCGCTGTCGCTCACAGATACATACAGTGTGTGTGTGTGTGTACTGTGTGCACTGTGTGTGTACTGTGTGCACCGTGTGTGTACTGTGCGCGCTACTCGGCAGGCAGCGGTGTCACGGATAAAGCGTGCGCGCTGTGTGTACTGTGTACTGTGCGCGCTACTCGGCAGGCAGCTGTCTCCCCGTGCGGTTTCGCTCTGTGCGCCCATCGTTTGGGATGCATCTACTACTCCTCCTACTTGCTACCATCCGCCGCGCAGAGCGAGGAAAACCGGCACGAGGCGGGCGCCTGCTGCTCCTCCAGCGGCCAGCAGCACGTCACCCCGTGCGTAACGTCGCGTCTACATCCGTGTACAGACGTGCGCGCGTCTTTGCACGTGCTGTATGCGGCGTGTGTGTGTACGTGCATACGTAGGTGTGCTGTGAGCGGTAGTATAGGGGGGGGAGCCAGTGGTGTAGCGCTACGAACCCGGCGACCCAAGTTCGATTCCCGCTCACGGGCAATGCCAGTCAATATTATTCGGAGCTGGTCCTGGGACTCGCCTGGGTCGACTCAAGTCTCAAACGAGTACCTGGTGCAGTGTGTACACATCGTCACTAGGGAGACAAAGGCGGCCGGGCGTGGTACTGGCCCACCCACTCCCTCGTGTGCCGTGCTAGCCTCAAAACGTGCTCACTAACAGCACTTGCCCGAACAGTCTGTCAAGGCTATAAGGGGTTATCTATGTATTCTGTATGCACAAGTGCATGTGTGCGTGTGTGCGTGTGTGCGTGTGCGTGCGCGTACAGCCAGGATGTTGCCCAGGTTCTGCCAGAAGTGGTAGTTTGGGATTTGCTCTGCGCCCTTCGCTCCAACCACAAAGCGCTGGTACAGGAAACCGCCGAGCAGGTACACGGCGATAAGCACCAGCAGCCTGCACGCACACATAGACAAAGATCCCCCGTATAGCCTTAACAGACTGTTGGGGCAAGTGCTGTTAGTGAGCACATAAGGCCGGAATGGCACGCGAAGGGGTGGGTGGCCAGCACCACACCTGGCCGCCTTTGTCTCCCCACTGGCGATGTTTACAACACACCACGCCAGACACTCATTTGAGGCTGAGTCAAATAGGGACGGCCCAGCACCGGTTGAGATAATTGTCAGTGGTGTTGGTAGTGAGCGGGAATCGAACTTGGGTCGCCAGGTTCGTAGCGCGGCACGCTAACCGTGACACTACCGCTCCCCACCACTTCTCTCCTACGCACACACACACACACGTGCTCGCCCACACTCTCATTCACTCGGCCATCTGTCCGCCCACCCACCCACTCGCTCGTCCATCCTCTCACTCACCTTTCGCTCGCCCACTCATCCATCCACCCAATCGTCTACCCGACTCATTTGCTCAGTTGTCCCTCCACCCTTTCGCTCACTCGCTCGATCCCTCACAAACCCATCCGCTGACCCACTCGCTGACGCCACCCCTCTCACCCGATCTCTCCCCAAGCGACACTCTCTCTGACCCACGCATCCATTCGAATGGCCATCTCCCTCCCTCCTCACCCTTCTCTCTCCCTCTGTTCCTCTCCCTCTATTCCACCCCCTCTCTCACATTCTAACTCACACGATGAAGATGATGGCGCCGGCTCCGAGGCCGCTGCCCTGGTCGTTGCAGGCCACCGAGCTGCTCATCTCAAACAGATAGAAACAGTCGGCGTCCTTCTCCCGCTCCTCGCTCACGATCGTCAGCTGACTCTGCACACGCGCGCAAAGGGGGTGAGGGTGGTGGTGATGATGGTGGTGCTCAGTGGTGGTGGCGGCAGGAGCGGGGAGGTGGTGGTGAGGATACTAGTGTTCATGTTCGTGGTGTTGATCGTGACGGTACTCCCTTTTTCGCCAACCCACTGACTCCCTCAAACTCTCACTCCATCACTCGCGAACCGTTCCGCTGACCCACTCGCGCTCTCGCTCACCGATCGACCAATTCGCTCACCTCACTCCTCTCGCCCGATCTCTCCCCAACCCACACTCTCTCTCTAACCCACGCATCTATCAGCATGGTCATCCACCCGCTCGTTCCCTCCCTCCTCACCCTTCTATCACCATCTATCCCTCTGCCCAACCCCCTCTCTCCAACCCCCTCGTGGTGTTGATGGTGATAGTACCTATATTCTTAGTTTTTTCGGTAAAGTCACGTTGAAGGGAAACAACAAAATAATAAAATATATATAACAATAAAAAATTCTCACGACGTTTCGACCATAACTCAAACGGTCGTCTTCAGGTGTGTTGGTTTGCATAAATTTATTTTTAAACGGCGCATTTATTTATTTATAAAAAAAAAACGTTAGCGCCACGCGCAACGATTTGGCAGTTTATTTAGGACTAGTCCATCTATATTCTGAAAAGAGGAGGGGGGAGACGAATTTTTTTTTTATAATGTATGCTGTCTGAAAGCCACTGTAAGCGTGAACAATCAATTAAGACCTGAAATGGTTTATCAAATCTTTCCAATGATTGCTAAGATAGAATCCATCTTCTCGGTTGAAATTGTCTCTGTGCTTGTATATGTGGATAGCCTCATGAACGAATCTCTCATGGAAGCCAGATGGCTTACAAAGAACCTCTGTCTTGGAAAAGTCAATGGCATGTGAGCCTACTGAATTAGGTGATAGTACCGTTGTGATGATTGCATGTGGTTATGGGACAGCGAGCGGTTGAGCGCGAGCATGGGAATGCGCGCGATTGCGTGCGATTGCATTCGATCACAGTGTGGTTACGAGACTGTGTGCGGTTGCTTGTGATCACAGCGACTATGCGCGATTGCGTGCGATTGCACGCGATTGCGCGTGGTTACGGGACCATGTGCGGTTGCGCGTGATCACGGGGACCGCAAGCGGTCGCGTGCGACTGCGCGCGGTTGTGGGCCTGAGCGCGATCGCGAACTGCTGCACGCACGGCCAGCTTGTAGGGGTCGCAGGAGATCATGACCATGGCCTTGCGCTTCTCCGAGTGGCAGTGGCTGTCGTAGGCCTCGCCACCCTTGTAAATCAGCAGGATCCAGTCGACTGTGCGCACAGGCAGCATGTGGGGGGGGGGGGGGGGTCAAAGGTCGGAGTCGGGGACTCGAGTCGCCAGCAGGACGTCACGCGGACATTTCACGCGCGCCGGATCACCATCGCGAGGGTTACCGTCACCTCCTGCTAAACAGACGGACGAACGGAGCCAGGAGTGCGTTGACAAGGAGACAAAAGAGAAACCGGTAGATTCGAGAGTCAAATCGAGGGCCGGCGGCGGCGCTGCTGCCTAGCGGTGGCGCGTTCGCCGGTTCGCCGCGAAGCGTCGCGGTTTTAATCCAGAGGGCCCACCTGGTGGTTAATGCTGCGTTAAGGTGGCGAGATGTTGACTACCTCGCTCGGTATACAGGAGGTCGTCGTGGGTTCAATCCCGTCCCGGACGCCTGCTGCTGTATATTTGGAGTTTGCGGTGTCTCTCTTCCCGGTGGTCGTGTGGATTTTCGTCCGAATCCTCTGGCGTTTCCCCTCCACATTTAGCATCAACATCACACGTTTAGAGTGTTTGGCAGCTATAAATGCCCACGCGATAAGCCACTTTGTTGAGCTATAATTTGCGATGGTCAGGTCGATTCTGAAAAAGACCTACATAGCTCAGTGGGCCTTACCTAGTAAAACAAAATTGTTTTTTATAGTTAAATTTTTTGTTAGGTGAAATCAACTTTTTTTTTTTATTACTCAGTGTTAAAGATCCCACGGCTTATAATATATATAAATAGCATTTGTAAGGCATATTTCATCCAAGAATCCCAATGCGCCAGCACCGTGTATGGAAAGCAGGGACGTGAGACCGAGCCAACGGCGTAAACGACTGAAACTACGGGGAAAAGGCCATTTTAGAGAGGTGAGTTTTCAGGGCAGATGTAAACAGCGCTAAAGATTCCGATTGTGTTATCAATCATCAGAGGCCAACGCGTTCCACAGTCTTGGAGCCGCACTGGCAAGAGCCCCGAATCACCCCAGGAACGGAGCCTTGACCTTGGAATACTGAGGAGGAGGAGGACACAAGATCTCAAGGGTGAATATAAGTGGCTTCACCCGAAAAGAACACTCCATTGCGTGCCGACGTCACGGTCGGAATTTGCAAATTAATTCCCAAATACAATTACACCACCGCAAATTACTCAGTTGTCATGGATTCTATATCACGGTGTCGCCCCCCCTCTACTGCACGGCTACTTGCAGACTGTGTTGTGAAACACAGCAGCGCCTCCCTTCGTGATGAGAGCCTCGCGCGAGCATTACACTTGGCTACGTGCAGAGCGAAAGAAGTTCAACATACATACATAAGAATGACAGCAGCAACGACCGTTATTATTTAGTCCCCCGGTTGGACAGGAGGACGTGGGTTCGATCCCGACCCTGACGCCTGTATATTTGGAGTTTGCATGTTTTCCCCGTGGCCGCGTGGATTTTTCCCCAGGTCGTCCGGTTATTCCCTCGACATTTATAAACATACGATTAGAGTATTCGGCTGCTGTAAATGCCCACGTGATCATGAGCCACTTCGTCAAGCTATCATTTGTGACAGCCAGGTGGCTTCTGAAAAAGAGACATAGAGCTTAGTGGGCTTTACCTGGCAAAATAAGAAATATTTGTTAGTTTTTTAGTCTAGAGACGATCCATGAATGTGATCGACGGATTGGGGGATACAGGATTGGGAAAGGAGGGGGGGGGGGTGGATACAGGACAGGGTGGGTGCAGGACACAGGATTGGGGGTGTGGGAGATAGAGGAATTGGGGGAGCTGGTTGTCTCACGGCCGCCGATGAGATGCGTCTCATTGATCCGCCCCACGACAGTCTGGGCTCCCTTGGCGTCGCGCTGCACCAGTCCCGCGGTGGCGGGGGCCCCGGCCACCGAGTCGCACACGCGCAACGTGTAGTTGTAGACATCGTCGTCCGACTGGTAGCTCGAAACCAGTCTGCACGCCAGCACGCACAAGTGCACGCAACGCTCGTGAAAAAGGCGTTTAGAACGCATGCTCATTGTTGACTTGCGGGCACATTCACACGTGTGTGCACGGTTGGCATGGGCACACAAGGTTCCCTCCGTTTAACAAACTGTTGGGGAAAGTGTTGCTATAGCGAGCACCTATGAAGGCCGGTAAAGCACTCGAGGGAGTGGGTGGGTGGGTGGTAGGCACTTCGCTGCCTTGGCCTTCTTAATGACAATGTTTACATACTGACGGGTTGACCTAGGGGAGGCCCAGGACTGGTTCATCTAATCATCATTGGTGTTGGCCGTGATAACACATTCATTGACATGTGGCCGCACATACACATTAACACGTTGGCACAGTTTGCATTGGACACAACACCAACAGCCGCCATTCACCACTGAGTGGTTGTGACATCACCACAGCAGTTGTGCCAGGCCAGGTGCACTTTGAGGCCACGTGGAATCTCGAAGGCTTGCTGACAGGTCACGGGACAGACCCAGGTGCCATGGGTTGAAGCACTGAGATGACTGGCAGAACGTTTTTTTTTTCTCCCAGGCAAGGTCCACTGAGCTGTTAAGCTCTTTTTGAAAAGCAACATGGCCACAAATGGGCTAAACGAAGTGACTTATCACGTGCAAATTTATCGCAGCTAAATACTCTGAACGCACATTTCTAAATGTGGAAAGAAAATCCAGAGGACCTAAGAGTAAAATTCACGCTACCACGGGGAGAACATGCAAACTCCAAATATATAGGTGTCCATGTCGGGATCAAACCCGTAACCTTCTGTATACCATGCGAGGTAGTTAATATCTCACCACCGTGGCAAGTTGGCACAGTATGGGGGACCAGCAGTGCCCCCTACTGTGCCAACTTGCTGCATTTTAGCCACCCGGCCCTCCGCTCATTGTTGTGAGCATCACTCCTTTGCCCTCCGTTGTTGTTGGAGGGTGACTGCCTCCAAATGCCCAGTCGTGTCCTTCACGAGCCTCCTCCATAGAGGCCGATCTTGACACCACTGGTGCCAGTGTTCGTCAATTCCACTCAAATCCACATCATCTTGTACCGCATCATTCCATCTTTTTTCCAGCCCGTGCCATGCCCGTTTAAGCCCCTTCTATCTGGTCAAATAGAAGCTGTTTGGGCATGCGGTGGCTGGGTATGTGGGCAACATGACGCGTACCCTTAACAGACTGTCGGGGCAAGTGCTGTTGGCGAGCGCCTATGAGGCAGGTACAGCACGAGGTGGTTGGTGGCCAACACCAAGCTTGGCCGCCTTCGTCTCCCTAATAACGATGTTTACACACTGTACCAGGTACTCATTTGAGGCCAAGTTGACCTAGGGGATACCCAGGACCGGTTCAATTAATAATTGTCTGTGAGCGGAAATCGAACTCGGGTCGCTGGGTTCGTAGCGCATCGCGCTAACCACAACACTAACAAACACACATGCGCGTCCACACGAACACACGCACAAATAGGAGGCATGCACACACAGGGGCACAACAAACAAGCCTTCGTGCCTTCACGACACTGGCATTACCATTAACCACACTAGCCAGTCAGACACGAGACCTACCACTAACCACACTAGCCAGACAGACACGAGAGCCCTACCACTAACCACAGTAGCCAGTCAGACACCAGACCTACCAGTAACCACACGAGCCAGTCAGACACGAGACCTACCACTGACCACACAAGTCAGACACGAGCATTACCATTAACCACTCTAGCCAGTCAGACACGAGAGCCCTACCACTAACCACACCAGCCAGTCAGACACGAGACCTACCACTAACCACTCTAGCCAGTCAGACACGAGACCTATCACTAACCACACAAGTCAGACACGAGCCCTATCACTAACCACACTAGCCAGTCAGACACGAGACCTACCACTAACCACACAAGTCAGACACGAGACCTACCACTAACCACACTAGCCAGTCAGACACGAGACCTACCACTAACCACACTAGCCAGTCAGACACGAGACCTACCACTAACCACACAAGTCAGACACGAGACCTACCACTAAACACACTAGCCAGTCAGACACAAGATCTACCACTGACCACTCTAGCCAGTCAGACACGAGACCTACCACTGACCACACTAGCCAGTCAGACACGAGACCTACCACTAACCACACTAGCCAGTCAGACACAAGATCTACTACTAACCACACTAGCCAGTCAGACACGAGCCCTACCACTGACCACACTAGCCAGTCAGACACGAGACCTGCCACTCACCACTCTAGCCAGTCAGACACGAGCCCTACCACTAACCACACTAGCCAGTCAGACACGAGACCTGCCACTCACCACTCTAGCCAGTCAGACACGAGACCTACCACTGACCACACTAGCCAGACAGACACGTGCCCACCACTAACCACACTAGCCAGTCAGACACGAGACCTACCACTAACCACACTAGCCAGTCAGATACCCGCCCTACCACTGACCACACTAGCCAGTCAGACACGAGCCCTACCACTAACCACAGTAGCCAGTCAGACACGAGACCTACCACTAAACCACATTAGCCAGTCAGACACGAGATCTACCACTAACCACACAAGTCAGACACGAGACCTACCACTGACCACACTAGCCAGTCAGACACCAGACCTACCACTAACCACACTAGCCAGTCAGACACGAGACCTAAACCACACTAGCCAGTCAGACACGAGCCCTACCACTGGCCACAGTAGCCAGTCAGACACGAGACCTACCACTAACCACACTAGCCAGTCAGACACGAGACCTACCACTAACCACACAAGTCAGACACGAGACCTACCACTGACCACACTATCCAGTCAGACACGAGACCTACCACTAACCACACTAGCCAGTCAGACACGAGACCTACCACTAACCACACAAGTCAGACACGAGACCTACCACTGACCACACTAGCCAGTCAGACACGTGACCTACCACTAACCACACTAGCCAGTCAGACACGAGTCCTACCACTAACCACACTAGCCAGTCAGACACGAGACCTACCACTAACCACTCTAGCCAGTCAGACACGAGACCTACCACTAACCACACAAGTCAGACACGAGCCCTACCACTGACCACACCAGCCAGTCAGACACGAGACCTACCACTAACCACACAAGTCAGACACGAGACCTACCACTAACCACACTAGCCAGTCAGACACGAGACCTACCACTAACCACTCTAGCCAGTCAGACACGAGACCTAACATTAACCACACTAGCCAGTCAGACACGAGACCTACCACTAACCACACTAGCCAGACAGACACGAGACCTACCACTAACCACACCAGCCAGTCAGACACGAGACCTACCACTAACCACACAAGTCAGACACGAGACCCACCACTGACCACACAAGTCAGACACGAGACCTACCACTGACCACACAAGTCAGACACGAGACCTAAGCCACACTAGCCAGTCAGACACGATACCTACCACTGACCACACAAGTCAGACACGAGACCTACCACTAACCACACAAGTCAGACACGAGACCTAAGCCACACTAGCCAGTCAGACACGAGACCTACCACTGACCACACAAGTCAGACACGAGACCTACCACTAACCACACAAGTCAGACACGAGACCTAAGCCACACTTGCCAACCATACCACAGCCCAACCCCCAACCACCACACTCGACCGCTGGCAATGGGGGTGTGGGGGGGACACGTGACCGCGCGTCAATGATGAGGAAGTGTGGCCTCAAAGTAGGGAGACGAACCGCCCTGGGCAGAGGCAGAAACCTCGTGGATCTCGGTAACTCAGCGAGAACATTCAGGAGCAAGCGGCGAAGCCCATTATCTAACTCAGCAGCCCCACGCGGGAAGGAGGGGGGGGTGACGCAGTCGTTCCGCTCCGAATTAGGGGCCCCGGTCGGCTTACTCTAATCCACATCGAGTACCCAAGAACCACCACCCTCGAGCTCCAAGTCTCAATGAACCACGGGTTCATACGGGAACCCCTGAGTCCCGGTGACGACCAGTCCCCGGGAATCTCTCAAGTCCGCATTGCTCTCCGGGAACCGTGATCCCCTGAGTCAACACTGGACGACATCTGTGAAAGAGAGCTTTATAGCTCATCCGTTTTTGGCGGACTATGCATCACAGGGTCGCCACGGTGGCTATGAGATGTTAACTACCTCGCCTTGTGTGGGTTCCATCCCGACCATCACGCCTCCTGCTGATGCTGTATATTTGGAGTTTGCGCTGTGTCTCTCTCTCTCTCCCCGTAGTCGGGTGGATTGTTCTCCAGGGCCTCCGGCTTTCCCCTCTACTTTTAGAAACATTTCCACGTGATAAGGCGTCTTCGTTGCGCTATCATTTGTGTCCAGGTCGCTTCTGAAACAGAAGTATCAGTCTCGGTGGGCCTTACCTGGCAATAGTAAAAGGTTGTTTTTAGTTTTCACTGCGAGTCCCCATGATCCCGAGTACCCCCCCAAGATCCCCCGAGTCTCCAGAGTCCACAGGAACCAAAGGGGGGCTCTACAAGAGCCCCCCTTTACCCCCCAAGTATCCGCCGCCACCCCCCTCTCCCTCAAGGCCCCGCTTTTACATTTCCCAGCGCGGATAAGGGCGAACGCGTCTCGTGCCGGCCGCGTCGTCCAACGGCGAGCGCCGTTACACGCAGGCTTCGTGCCGCTCGTCCAATGGGAGCGCGCGTCTGTGAACGGGGTGGGGGAGGGGAGGGGGGGTGCGAGTCCACAGGGGGCCGCGCATCCGCGCTGGGAATTCCACTCACGTTGTGCCGCGCAGGGGCTCCAGCCGGGCGAGCAGCAGAGCCTCGCGTTCGGACGGCTTCCCGGATTTCATGGTGAGCGCGCAGCCCGGGGTCTGCGCCGACACCGCCGAGAGGAGCGACGGCAGCAGCAACAGCAGCAGCAGCACGAGAGAGCGCATCGGCAGCGGAGCCTCCATGCCTCCCATCATCGTTGTTGACACCGCCTGGCGCATCACGTGCTCGTGATGCACAGTAGCGGAAGTGGTGCGGACGAGGGAAATGACGTCGGCCCCGCAGTGGACATGTTGGGTAGGGGGGGGGTTAAATGGGAAGGTGGGGTTAAGAAAGGCGGACATGTTGGGTAGGGGGATGGTGAAATAGGAACGTGGGGTTAAGGCGGACATGTTGGGTAGGTGAATTATGAACGTGGGTTTAAGGGGGACATGTTGGGTAGGGGGGGGGTTGGTGAAATAGGAACGTGAGCTCAAGCGGAACTCGGCACGTTAGAGGGTGCGTCTTCCCATCAGCCCAACCAAAAGCTAAGCACCTGCCTGGGGAGTTTGTGCCATCAAATACTCCACCCCCCTAACTCACTCCCCATTGGTGATGGAGCAGTTGTGGAGAGAGTGCAGAATTTGTTTTTCCGTATGGGCTGACGTGTCATTTCAGGATGTCATAAAATGGGGTTTCTCTTGAAACAGAGCACTAATCAATATTTACAACTAAGTATAACGCGTGTGTTCATATCTAATTCATGCCAGTATGTCGAACAACAATACAACTACAGTAGACTCTCGAATATCGGCGCTAATGACGGAGGGGATGGTCGCAGATAGTTCTCTGGTCTAGCACTTTGAGACGAGGCTCAAAATGAAAGCTGCCTCTGGTGTGGACCAATCAGCTTCCAAGACGATACATATATTATCGGAGCATGTTTTTGTTTGCACGTGTAGTGACACAGCGCCGACTGCTGTACAGCAGCAGCAGCAACTGCGGTGGACACTTAGCGCACACGCCGCTGAGCATATACACGGTGCGTGTGTGTGCCGGCAGGGCAGAGGAACTGGGGCAAGGGTCACGGTAGACCTCGTGGGGAGTCCCCTGGAGCCGTCTGGAGGGTTCGAGAAGGGAGGCGCGGCTAGGGCGGAGCCAAGCCGCGCCGAGGGGAATGTAAGCTAATTTTGATTTAATGCTTTCGTGACTGCAGGGATTCATATTCTTGGTTCTTTCGGTAAAGTCACGTAGAAGGGAAACAAAAAAATAAAAACAAATTTTAATTGTTCTTCTTTGGTTCTTTCGGTAAAGTCACGTAGAATGACTTTACCGAAAGAACCAAAGAAGATTAATCCTTGCAGTCACGAAAGCTTTAAATCGAAATTTAATTGTTTTATATACAACAATTAAATTGCTTTGTATAAAACAATTAAATATAAGCACCGGAGAGAGCGCTCCGGTCAGCCGGTTCTGGGAGTGGACTCGTCTCGTCGTCGCTGCCGCCTTCGCCCGATCATTGCGCGGCCGGACAGTAGTTGGCTGTCTCGGTTGACGCCGTCGGTGCAACGCGGTCAGGGTCGTGTCCGGGCCGGGCTGTACGGCAGCGTGGTCGTGAGAGAGGAGGCCGGAGTTGGTGGTGTGAACGAGACAATAAAGAGAAATTTCATCATCTCCGACTGAGTGTGTGCACCGCACACCACACACACACCACACGCACACACACGCCGCGAGGAAGGAGGACACTAGACATGTTCACCACAAGTACGTGTGGTTAATGCAGACGTGATTCCTTGAACAAAGGATTCTATTTGGTGGTTTCACATCTTAACACCTGTTTTATTCTTGATTTGAAGCTTTCGTGACTGCAGGAATCCACACTCTTTGGTTCTTTCAGTAAAGTCACGTGGGTAAAGAAATATAATAGATCACGACGCTTCGATCGCGACACAAGCAACCGTCATCAGGTGTGAAACAAACACAGCAGGAGGACTGCTGACGTCGGAGAAAGAGCTGCTGCAACAAGAGTTTATATAGGGTTTTTGGTGGGCCCAACCCAAGGGTGAGTGGGCGGAGCTAGAGTAGAAATTTGCACGTAAATTTGGATTTGAAACTGAAACTGAGAGATTAGCATGTCAATGTGAGATGGCCCAGCCGCCGGAGGACTTGCCAATGAGAAGATTAGCGTGTCAATGTCAGAGAGCCGGGCAACAGGAACGAAAAAAACCCTAAGAGCAAGAGGTACACATGATGAGAGTGAGACAGAGAGAGAGACACAGAGAGTAGGAAATAACAGCTGACAATATGCAGGTAGGATGGAGACATCACAGTCAGTTAAGACTTGGTTAATAATGTCCTTCCAATGATTGCTCAGTTTGTACCCATCTTCTCGGTTGAAGTTGTGTTTATATATCTGGATGGCTTCATGAACAAATCTCTGATGATAGCCGGTGGGTTTGCAGAGTACCTTCGTCTTGGAAAAATCTATTTCGTGTGAGCCCACAGCGTTAAAACAATGATCAGCAACGGCAGAGGTATTGGTCCTACCGTTTTTCAGATCTGCCTTGTGCTCGCGAACATTGTCCGAGACATGTTTTGTTTCCCCAATGTAACTGCTGCCGCAGCCACAACTTAATTTGTAGACAGGATATTACATGTCAGAAATCACATCCTTTGCAGATGGGACCAAATCACGGATTTTGTGTACTGTGTTGAAACGAACCTGGATGCTGTATTTAAGATTTTGGAAATATTTTTGGTAACCCCGGCTATACATGGCAAAATGATGGTTTTGATTGGATCCTCAGATGGTTATCTCCCCATAGCTGGGGGGACAGCTTTGCGGATTGTACGGTCAGAATATCCATTCATCCTGAGGGCTTGGTGTACGTGCTAAACCTCACTGGATAGGTGGTGCTAGTCGGAGATGCAACGGGCCTGTGGAGTGACGTCACGCGCGTTACACATTTCATTTTCATGTATTTGGTATATCCCTGTGAGTCATTCGGCTCTTGAATCGGGTGCAACCACAACAAACAAAAAACGTGAACAAGATAATATCTTAAAGTGACTAAGCGCAAACAGAAAAATCCAGGAAAAAACAGCAAAATCTTCCTGAAAAAGCACCGTACACCTACACATAGTAGTACATATGTACGTAGAGTTAAAGAGAGTGGCCACAGGTAATGTTTATTAGGAAATAACACAACAAAATTGTAAATAATCGAGTTCAATCGACACGTAAACGAAACAGGTACGGTAAGCATTGTTATAATTATAGAATACCTATTCTTGGTTCTTTCGGTAAAGTCACGTAGAAGGGAAACAATAAACAATATTGTTTTATATTTTTTTTATTGTTTCCCTTCTACGTGACTTTACCGAAAGAACCAAGAATATGAATCCCTCCAGTCAAGAAAGCTTTAAATCAAATATATAGAATACCTGTCAACCCATATGGTTTACCCGTATTCTTGTGCAGGGAAATGTAGTTAAAAAAAGTTGTGTGTTTCTCCCTTGTGATGGGACTTTGTAGGATGAACGTTGAGATTTATAAGGGCAGAGGATGACCAATGAGGTCTGAATGGGTCTGGACTAAGTTTGGGCACTGATAAGGGGTTGACAGGTATGTAATTGGCAGGTTTTGTTGACGTGATAAACATTTAACTAATTCTCTGCGTCGGGCGGCGGCGGTTTAACGACACATATTTACGCGATGCAACCCAAAACAAATAAAAACGCCCTCTTTGTTATGGTTAATCGATTATTGTCGAAGTCCTAAAAAAAACTTCGCCCCTTCCCAACATGGAGGGCGCACTACGCAATCCGCTTAGCCCATTGGACCCGTCCCTACCCAAGATGGCCGCCACCGGGGCAACGCGTGGGTGGGGTGGCTTCCGGGGGAGGATGGGAGTGGCTTCCGGGGGGTGGGAGGGATAATGGGGGTGGCTTCCGGGGAGTGGGGGGAGGTTTGTTTTTTTGGCGGGAAAGACGATGGCGGCCGAGGGCGACGAGTCGCGGATGGAGCTGGAGCAGGTGAGGTGCAGTTCTCTGAGGTGGGAGTGGAACTGAAGAAGAGAAAAACTTTCCCCCTCCAACTCACACTTCTGCAACAGCTCGCTGTCGTCCACATCTTTCATTATTTAGTTTTTGTTACCACGGACTGCCTAAGTTAAACGTCCCCCCTGGGTACACAACAAACTCTGTTGTGTCCCTCTGACAGAACTTTCTGTACACATCTTGGCATGTTTTTGCAATCACTACTGTACACATTATTACCTACCATGGCGTATAGCGGAGTATTTACGTCATATATCGTCAACGTAAAAAAGTGCTATAAAGAAAGCATCATTGGCCGAAACGTCGCCTCTTACCTTTTAAGGTCTCGCACGCACAATGCTGTTGACAAATGTATTAAAACTTTGTATTGCAATTAAGATTGACCGTAGGAAAGCGTTCATTAATCAATCACACCGCATAACCAATCTAAATAATAGATATCACGATTTAAAGGTTTCGTGACTGCAGGGATTCATCTTCTTGGTTCTTACGTGACTTTACCGAAAGAACCAACAAAATAGATATCACAATTAATTAAATATGGAGAACTCGATTTAGTTACTCACCCGGTGAGGAGAACTCGATTTAGTTACTCACCCGGTGAGGAGAACTCGATTTAGTTACTCACCCGGTGAGGAGAACTTGATTTAGTTACTCACCCGGTGAGGAGAACTCGGTTTAGTTACTCACCCGGTGAGGAGAACTCGATTTAGTTACTCACCTGGTGAGGAGAACTCGATTTAGTTACTCACCCGGTGAGGAGAAGTCGATTTAGTTACTCACCTGGTGAGGAGAACTCGATTTAGTTACTCACCCGGTGAGGAGAACTCGATTTAGTTACTCACCCGGTGAGAACTCGATTTAGTTACTCACCCGGTGAGGAGAACTCGATTTAGTTACCCACCCGGTGAGGAGAAGTCGATTTAGTTACTCACCCGGTGAGGAGAAGTCGATTTAGTTACTCACCCGGTGAGGAGAAGTCGATTTAGTTACTCACCCGGTGAGAACTCGATTTAGTTACTCACCCGGTGAGGAGAAGTCGATTTAGTTACCCACCCGGTGAGGAGAAGTCGATTTAGTTACTCACCTGGTGAGGAGAACTCGATTTAGTTACTCACCCGGTGAGGAGAACTCGATTTAGTTACTCACCTGGTGAGCAGAACTCGATTTAGTTACTCACCCGGTCAGGGAGAAGTCGATTTAGTTACCCGGTGAGGAGAAGTCGATTTAGTTACTCACCCGGTGAGGAGAAGTCGATTTAGTTACTCACCCGGTGAGGAGAAGTCGATTTAGTTACTCACCCGGTGAGGAGAACTCGATTTAGTTACTCACCCGGTGAGGAGAAGTCGATTTAGTTACTCACCCGGTGAGGAGAAGTCGATTTAGTTACTCACCCGGTGAGGAGAAGTCGATTTAGTTACTCACCCGGTGAGGAGAAGTCGATTTAGTTACTCACCCGGTGAGGAGAACTCGATTTAGTTACTCACCCGGTGAGGAGAAGTCGATTTAGTTACTCACCCGGTGAGGAGAAGTCGATTTAGTTACTCACCCGGTGAGGAGAGGTCGATTTAGTTACTCACCCGGTGAGAAGAACTCGATTTAGTTACTCACCCGGTGAGGAGAACTCGGTTTAGTTACTCACCCGGTGAGGAGAAGTCGATTTAGTTACTCACCCGGTGAGGAGTAGTCGATTTAGTTACTCACCCGGTGAGGAGAACTCGGTTTAGTTACTCACCCGGTGAGGAGAAGTCGATTTAGTTACTCACCCGGTGAGGAGAACTCGATTTAGTTACTCACCCGGTGAGGAGAACTCGATGTAGTTACTCACCCGGTGAGGAGAACTCGATTTAGTTACTCACCCGGTGAGGAGAAGTCGATTTAGTTACTCACCCAGTGAGCAGAACTCGATTTAGTTACCCACCCGGTGAGGAAAACTCGATTTAGTTACTCACCCGGTGAGGAGAACTCGATTTAGTTACTCCCCGGTGAGGAGAAGTCGATTTAGTTACTCACCCGGTGAGGAGAACTCGATTTAGTTACCCACCCGGTGAGGAGAGCTCGATTTAGTTACTCACCCGGTGAGGAGAGCTCGATTTAGTTACCACCCGGTGAGGAGAACTCGATTTAGTGACTCACCCGGTAAGAAGTTGATTTAGTTACTCACCCGGTGAGGAGAACTCGGTTTAGTTACCCACCCGGTGAGGAGAACTCGATTTAGTTACTCACCCGGTGAGGAGAAGTCGATTTAGTTACTCACCCGGTGAGGAGAACTCGATTTAGTTACTCACCCGGTGAGGAGAACTCGATTTAGTTACTCACCCGGTGAGGAGAAGTCGATTTAGTTACTCACCCGGTGAGGAGAACTCGATTTAGTTACTCACCCGGTGAGGAGAACTCGGTTTAGTTACCCACCCGGTGAGGAGAACTCGATTTAGTTACTCACCCGGTGAGGAGAAGTCGATTTAGTTACTCACCCGGTGAGGAGAACTCGATTTAGTTACCCACCCGGTGAGGAGAACTCGATTTAGTTACTCACCCGGTGAGCAGAACTCGATTTAGTTACTCACCCGGTGAGGAGAAGTCGATTTAGTTACTCACCTGGTGAGGAGAACTCGATTTAGTTAATCACCCGGTGAGGAGAACTCGATTTAGAGTGAGCTGCTGATGAGATCCAGAATGTTGAAACTGGATCCAGAGTTTGCTTGCTTCAATAATAAATGTTTGCTGCTGACGGAAAATTTGGTCCGAAAGCAAAGAAGGCTGATGGACTCGGACACATTATTGCAGTTGTAATGTTATTCGTAACATGTTTAAAAGTGATTGTTACAACGTTGAGATCACAAACGTAGACAAGGACACGACAATATGCAGCACCGACTGTACAAACACTCTAATGCGCACTCCTGATAACTTGGGTTATAAGATTTGCGCGTTTATAAATATACTTACTTTCTCAGCCTTATTCAGATCGCCGGCTAAAAAAACGAATGTGTGGCCAAACTTTTTCTAAACTCTTAAGTTGTTGGTCTGACGATGGCGATCACACATTCAGTTCTCTTGAGTTGATTGTCTGGATACGGACGAGTGAAAGCTTTTTTACGTGCAATGCACAACTTTGTGGCAGTATTAAAGCCATTCGTTTCCAGCCTGAATTTGTATCTTCCTTGTGATGGGTTTACTCGTCATTGACAGGCTTGAATTGTGGGGGCACTTGACAAGAACGTTTCGGGCTCAGACCGTTAATCCACCTTCTTAAATCTCAGTGCGCTCAGCAGCTCTTTTCCACTATAAGCTATTGAATAGAAGCTTGAAAATGCATAAAGAAACGTGACATCCGTGCTTGGGAATAACAGAGAGGCAGGAAGAGGAGCACATGGGAGTAGAGAGCACATCACGTTGCGTGTTAAGGAAATTGCAGTATACAACTTTTGGATGCTGGATTAATAGTGTTCACCTCGTTATTCGCCAATTATACATTCCGGAGATGTTCGTGAATAGCAAATGTCGCAGATAATGATATTGGCCTACGAATATCGTACACACACCATCTGCAGATGCTTCTAAAGCTTCGAGAAGTTTCTTCTCTCTCATATCTTTATCTCATAAGTTTATCTATCATCACTTTATCTCTCTTCACTTTATTCCTCATCACTATCTCTCGTCACTTTCTGTCTCTCGATGCAGTCGTGTAGAGTTCTAGATGCGATTCGTGGATAGAAAGTTCCTGAATGACGGGGGAATACTGCACAATGCAACTGATATTGGCCAAACATCCCCAATGCTGAAACATTTCTTGAAAATTACTCATTTGGGATCGCACAGATCAGCAACATTGCCACCTAGGCCTCGGCAAGGTAAGGTAAGTTACCCTTTTTACCGGGTGTAAAGGTAAAGGTGTCGACATGTCAAGGGGTAAGGTAAAGGGAAAGGTAAAGGTAGCGCAGAATAATTACCCGGTAGGTTAAAGGTAGCTCGAAGTATTACCTGGTAAATACCTTGTTTACCGCAGTCCGTGGCCTCCATTTAAAATTGGAATCATCGAGAGTATTCTATCGATGAATAAAGCGCTCTACCGAGCATTTACCTGTTATAAACCTTTTTCATGTGTAGTACCCCAGTAATTACCCTGTAATCGGGTAATTTGTATGGGGTAAGGGTAAAAGGTAGGGTAAAGGTAAGCTCGTTGCTTTTTACCTTACCTTTCTAAAGGGTAAAAGGTAATGTAGAGTGATTGTATTGTGGTAAGGTAAAAGGTAGGATAAAGGTAGGCTCGTTGTTTTTACCGAGGCCTAATTGCCACCTCTTGCAAAAATTTGGCAGGACTCTCCTGCAAAAGAGTTTTGAGAGTCATTGAGGCAGCAACGATCGGATTCAATCTGCGAACAAATTAAGCAGACGATTCGCATCCTTTAGTTTAACACATAGGCTTTCGCGACCAATAGTATCCATAATAGAGTTTTAGGTTAGATCGTGTAAATATAAATGTCGTTAAACCCGACACATTTATATTTACCACCACCCGACACAGCCATTTAGTAAGGTTTGTCATGTAGACAAAACATGCCAATTAGTTACGAGTTTACCACACCATGTCTGTTCCTCAACTTTAAAACAGAAACATTTGTTTTAACACATCCCATCAGCCACACGTGTGTACAACCTGGCTAGAGCATGTATGTATGTCTGGACTATGTATCTGTATGGGTTGTGAGTGTGAACTATGTGTGTGTTTGGTTGTGTGTGTGTATGTGCCTGTGCGTGTAGGGGAGCGGTAGTGTAGCGGTTAGCGCGCTGCGCTATGAACCTGGCGACCCGGGTTCGATTCGCGCTCACGGCCAACACCAGTGACGATTATCTGAACCAGTCCCGGGCCTCCCCTAGGTTGACTCAGCCTCAAATGAGTACCTGGTGCGGTGTGTAAACATCGCCACTAGGGAGACAAAGGCGGTCGGGCGTGGTGCTGGCCACCCACCCCCTCGTGTACCGTTCCGGCCTTCATAGGTGCTCGCTAACAGCACTTGCCCCTACAGTCTGTTACAGGCTATATGGGGGATCTTTGTCTTTGTGCGTGTAGGGGAGCGGTAGTGCAGTGGTTAGCGCAATGCACTATAAACCCCGAGACCTGAGTTCGATTCCCACTCACGGCCAACAATTATCTGAACCGGTCCTAGGCCTCACCTAAGTCGACTCAGCCTCAAATGAGTACCTGGTGCGGGAGACATGCGGCTGTCCGTGGTGCTGGCCACCCACCCCCTGGTGTGATGTACCGGCCTTCCTAGATGCTTGCTAACAGCACTTGCCCCAACAGTCTGTTAATGCTACAGGGGGGTATCGTGTTTTGTATGCACACATGCACACGTGCACACACGTGCACAAACATGCACAAACATGCATGCATGTGTGTGCATGTGCGTACAGCGAGGATGTTGGCCAGATTCTGCCAGAAGTGGTAGTTTTGGGATATGCTCTGCCCCAACAGTCTGTTAAGGCTATACAGGGGATCTTTGTATGATCTACACAATGTATGTATAGGTTAAGTGCCTGTGTGGGCTATGTGTGTGAGCTTTGAGAGTCTCTTCTCCGACTCTCTCCTGGTGCCAGCGTCTGCGTGCCGCCGTGCACTACACGGTGGAACGCGTGCTGGAGGAGGAGGGGGAAAACGCCGGCCTCAGCTTCAACCGCCAGGTGGTGGCCGCCATCGCTGAGACCACCTTCCACCAGTGCAGTGCGTGAGACCGGCCCCAGCACACACAGATGTCACACACACAGAACATCATAACACAGAGAGCACATGCAGCATGCTATGCCGCGTAGATGGTTTCTGATGAGAGACCATCACTTCTCCTGTTTGATTGTCCCAGAATATCACCCCATGGCATTTGTGTCTGTGAGTATATGTGTGGGTAGGTGGGTTTTTATGCCTTTGTGTGTGTTTATGTGTTTGTCATTGTTCATGGGTAATTCACATGACCTTGGTGCATAGGAAACGCAGAAGCAACAAGAACAGCAGGAACAACCATCATAACAGCAGCAACAATAGTAACAGCAACAACAGCTTGCTATGGTGACGCTGCGACCTCTGCTGCTGCCCGGCTGCTTGCGGCCGGACTGTACTCGCGGAACTCTGGCTGAGTGAGCTGAGCGGCAATGCCTCCCCTCTTCCCTGGAGAATATGGGGGGGGGGGGGGTCATACCGGGAAACTTCTATTGGCTTGGACAAACAAACCAATGCTATGTCACCCAAATGTCGCCCACACTGGTTGGACTCAACAGCATACTCGGCCCAGCATCCAACGTGCAGAAGGGAATGCTGATTGGCTGACTTTCCGGTTCAAACTACTCGTTCCACATCCACTGTGCTACGATCTGCTGTGGAAATGCTGACCCCTACCAGACCGTTTGTCACTTGTTGGAATCCCCCACACATGATTGTGATGGAGATTTGGTCCGTTCTCCTTCCGCCCTACATCCACACGGTCACAGAAGATCGCCTTCCTGGTCATACTGCTACTGATGCCGGGTATCGAGCCAAACTCTGGACCAGAACTCTTCGACTTTGGATTGGTCAACGCACGCTCCGGAGTCAAAAAGACGGTGCTAATCCAGGATCTGATCAACAATTGAAGCAATTGGCGGGACCCCGGGGTCCCATCACTGCCCCAGGGTGGGAAAAACTGCGTAGCGATATGAGTCTTGCCTTACCGACAACAAGACTAGTGTCAATCGATTGGCCTCGTCGAGAGCTACCCGGGGCACTAAGTTTCGTAAAAAGTTGAAAAATTACATAAACACGTTAAATTCACTGCGGAGGCAGGCTCACCTTGGCAAAGAAGCTGAGGATCGACGGCTGACCGGAGGGCGTTGTCGCCGCGCGCGACCGCGGCGGACGCCCCCTGGGGCTTGCGTTTGGCCGGTGGGGTGGCGCCCATCGTGTTGATCGCCGCCTGCTGGCGCTTGTTGGCACAAGTCTGGGCGGGCGGCGCGTTGGTGTCGTTGTCCAACTCGGCGACGAGATGGGGCGGGATGGCTGGATAGTAGTCGAGGCAATCGGCAGGGATCGAAAAGTACTTCTTGGGAGAGCGACTTGAGCTTCTTCGTGGTGATGGTGCCAAAAGGCACCATCTGCAGCACGACGGGAAGCTTTTTGTGCGCGGCTTGGTGGATCATCGTGACGCTGGGGCCGAAGAGATCGCCGAGGAGCGCGGTGATGCACCTGCACCCGTTGGCGTCCGCCTGACGAGCTTGTGCATCTCGGCGTTCAGCTCTTCCTCGTGTTCAATGAGGTGGCGTTTCTCGGACGCCATTGCTGAACAGGGGCCGCGCGCAAGAATGAGCAGCAGCCCTGGCGGGGTCCGTCCGGTGTCCTTGCAGGATGACGAGTGGGCGGACTGAAAAATAATAATTGTTGACCTGATTTTTGTGGGACCCCAGGGTCCCGCCAAATGGTTCAATTGTGGACTCGACATGTTGGCCATTATCGAAACCTGGGTATATGATGGCTCCCCAGATGTAATTAAGCATGGGGCTGCACCTAACGGATACGCAATTGTACATCAGCACTGATTCACCATGAAGACATCTTCATGAAAGTCCTGAGCGACTCCTGAACAATTACGTAATTCGAGTTGCTGCTTGTGAAATTAATGAACAGCATGTGGGGGGCTTACAATCGCTGTCATCTACCAACTGCCACCTTCACCGCTCTTGGAATTATTTTCGGAGCTTTCCGTTCTGCTACATTGTGGGTCACTTGGCTCTCATTACATCATCTGTGGTGACCTGAACTGTCCCAGATTAACTGCCTCTTATGGTAAAATTCACAGTGATCTCGCCGCAATTATCGATGGTCAAACGTCAGCGGTGCGACATGTCGCTCAAGAAATATACTGGATCACATCTTCACATCTGCCGATGTCATAACTGTGACCAATTTAATTGAAGATGTATTTCGGATCACAGTCTCGTGACGCACAAAGTGGTATTACCGATTATTCCCTTTGTCATCGCAACAATATACAGAGACTGAAAAAGATTGGACCACGATGCTTTCTGTCAGAAGATCAGGTCATCATTTGCATGTCTAAATCTTGCATCCACGGTCTATTAATTTGCAACTCAATAAGAAAATGACATCACTGCTGTTCTCGATGAATTCATGCCCATCCAAACAAGCACAAAGAGAATGGGGAAAGTGTGCAGTAACTGGCTGTCACTGTCTTTAAAAGAAAACTGGTTTCGAGACTGTCCGACTCGTTTACAGAGCTGCCTGCAGATGTGCCAACTGACTCATTAATGAGTCTCACAGATTGTTCTATGCTCTGCGCGTCAATGAGTCCGCTCACAACCCTCGTGCTCTGGTGCTGTTGCGAATGGTCTGCTGGACTCCAACCGTCCATCAACTAGTCAATCCAGTCTGTGCACAGTACTTGCGACGTTCTTTCCCAATAAAATAGTGACGATCAAGATGGCAGTTTCTAACTTGAAGGCAATACATTATCCCGGTCTGCCATCTGAGTTTGATCAACCTGAAACCAATGTGAAACTCGAGACCCTGGCGCCAACATCAGTGGCAGAGGTGTTGATGTTTATCACATGGCTGCCAAAATAAGACATCGCCGCTCGACGACATCCACACATCCATTCTAAAATAATGCTTGGACATGCTTGTGCCGCTGATTATCCATCTGGCAAATCTTTCGTTCAGCGAGGGCTGTTTCCCAGAATGATTCAAAATGGTGCAGGTAACACCGCTCCTGAAAAAAGTTTACTTGAGCCATAGTGACCCGAGTAATGACACCCGGTGGTTCAGATAACAATTTGTCATCCAGCGGTCTGATCAGGGGATTGCAGTACACCAAGTAGGATTGTGAACTGCACTTTGTGGTTTTCTGAGTATCAAACGCCTCGTGTGTGTGGTGGGGTTTCTCCGGGCGCTCCAGTAAATTAAGCTAAACATTCGGGTCTGATTAGCCATCTGTGCTGTCAACTCCATGCCCTTGTGTCTAGGTTCAAGTTCCAAACTAAACTATTTTTATTTTACCAGGTAAGACAGACTGAGTTATATTGCTCTTTTTTTAGAAGCGACCTGGCCACAAATGATAGATTAACGAAATTTGGCTTATCACGTGTAAATTAATAGCAGCCAAATACAGGGACTCCTCTGCTTATGAACATTCGACTTACGAACTTTCAGAGATACGAATAAACCTGTCCATATGTCCAGTTGCCTGTTCGGACCGAGAGTCATAAGTTCTACTGCCACGCAATAGATGGTGGTGGTTATTCGGTGTCATTACCCAGCATTTCCAGTATTTATGCCTGGGCTGCCACCATTGTCTGTTGTGTTGTCGCTGTGTGGTTCGATATGGCTTTCTGTGCTTTTCACGAACATGATACAATTGCCTGTTACAATTCTAGATTTGAAGCTTTCGTGACTGCAAGGATCCATACTCTTTGGTTCTATTCGGTAAAGTCACGTAGGTAAAAATAAAATAACAAAAAATCACGACGTTTCGGCCACAACACAAGTGGCCTTCATCAGGTGAAGGGATTGGACTGTTCAGAGGACAGCGTTGGAGTGAAGACAGCAAGCCCAGGTCGCGTCCTTTAAGCTGTGTGGGAGGAAACAAAAAAACGCCTTGACAAAGGAATTAGCATAAGAATATGTACTGGACCGGCACGGTGGGGGGGAAGGAGTTTACATAATGTTGGTGTGAAGGGAAATAAGCTGCTGTGAAAGTTTGGAATACCACTACTTGAATAAATATACTGTACCATTGAAAATGAGTTTAATGTTTGGTCTGATTTAGAACATCTTTCCAATGATTGCTTAATTTGAAACCATCCTCTCGGTTGAAATTGTGTCTGTGTTTGTAAATCTGAATTGCCTCGTGGACAAATCTCTGAAAAAAACTCGTGGGTTTGCAGAGAACCTTGGTATCGGAGAAAACTATATCGTGATCACCCACAGCGTTGTAACAGTGATCAGCTACGGCAGAAGAATTCGTTCTGCCGTGTTTCAAATCTGATTTGTGCTCGCGAATTTGGTCAGAGACATGTCGTTTCGTCTCCCCGATATAGCAGTCACCGCAGGTACAACTCAATTTGTAAACCCCGGGGTACTGTAAGTCAGGAACGACATCCTTCACGGATGGGATCAGGTCACGGATTTTGTGTACTGTATTGAACTGGACCAGGATCTTGTGTTTGTTTAGAATTTTGGAGATATTTTTAGTAACGCCTGCTATATATGGTAGTGTGATGGTTTTGACTGGAGTATCAAGTGGTTCTTTCTGTATGGAGGGAGAAACAGCTTCGCGGATGGTACGGTCAGAGTATCCGTTTCTCTTGAGGGCCAGGTGTACATGTTTTAATTCACTGGTCAGGTGGTGTTGGTCCGAAATGCAATGTGCCCTGTGGTATAACGTTTTAATGAGAGAATTCTTTTGAGCTGGGTGGTGGTGAGATTCAGGTTTCAAGTAGGAAGCTGTGTGGGTGGGTTTCCTGTGGACAGAATGCCCCAGTGAGCCATCAGGTCTCCTCTCAAACAGAACATCCAAGAATAGTAGCTTGCCATTTTTCTCCACTTCCATGGTGAATTTGATGGCGGGATGTCTAGAATTGATGTGGTGTAGGAAAAGGTTCAAAGCTGGGAGGCCATGTGACCAAATGACGAAAGTGTCATCCACATATCTCTTCCACAGGGAAGGTCTGAGGGTGGAAGTCTGGATGGCGTCTGATTCAAATTTCTCCATGAAAACATTGGCTGTCACTGGTGATAAGGGAGAACCCATGGGGGTACCCTCATTTTGTTTGTAGAAGGTGCCATTCCAAGTAAAGTAGGTATTGGTGAGGCAGTGTCTAATCAGCGCAGGTGTATCGGGGCCTAGTCCATGTTGTACCAAATTTTCAATGATTTCAATGGTGTTAGGTACCGGGACCTTGGTGAACAGGGAGACCACATCGAAGCTGACAAGGATATCGTCAGGGGACAGTACAACGTCTTTGACCATAGAGACCAAATGAGCTGAGTTAAGTACTGCTGAGGAGGTCTTGCCAGTGAAAGGTAGCAAAGTATCTGACAGAAAACGTGCTAGTTTATAGGTAGGGGAGTTGATCGTGGATACGATGGGTCATAGTGGAGTGCCTTCTTTATGAATCTTGGGGAGACCATAGAATCTAGGGGGTCTTGCAGCAGAAGTTTTTAAGGAGAGATGTTTAGTTGGTTCGATTAGGGAGGTTGAACTTGTGATGATCTTGTTAGTTCTTATAGTTAGGCTATTAGTAGGGTCATTTTTAATTTTTGAGTAACTTCCATCGTTGAGTAGGTTCTGGATTTTGTTGTTGTACGAATCTTTATCCATAATTACAGTAGCGTTGCCTTTGTCGGCTGAGAGGATGACTATATCACTTCTGTTTTTTAAATTCGCGAGTTCTGAGCGTTCATTTTTGCTGATGTTGCGAATGGGTTTCTTAGCATTCTTAAGAATAGTGGCTTTTTCAGCTCTCGCAATGTCTGCTTGGATGTGCCCTATGCCTTTAAGGGCCACATCGACCTGAGAGATGATATCATCTACAGGAATATGTTTCGGGGTGACAGCAAAATTTAGCCCTCTAGCCAGTACTGTTTTCAGATTGTCCGAAATCGGGGTGCTACTCTGATTAATGACGATTTTGTTAACGTCTAGTTTTGTTATATGTGGGACTGGGTTCTTCTTTGATAGGTGGTTGAATTTAGAAATCAGGTTAGCTTTGTATTTGACTGAAAGTGAATCGGCAGAAGAAGCAGTCATGTTGTCTACGTGGTTCCAATCAGAAGGTGACATTTTTTGTGTTAGCGTTAAATGAGCTTGTAGGAGAGTCCTGTCTAAAGTATCGAGTTCAAAACGGAGTAGCCTTATCCTCTCTGAGATTAAAGATAGGCTGGCCTTAAACAGAATCTGTTTAGAATTCGGTGAGGATACAGCAGCAGATGTGAGTGTGAAAGCGATGGGTATTACCTTGTTGTCGTGGCATCTTTTGAGGAAGGTCAGCGTCTCGATGAGCTTTGACTTCTTGTCCCGTTGTCTGTTGAAAGCTCTAACAGATAGGTGAAAGCCCTCCCCGTAGAGGTTATCAATTCTAGATTTGAAGCTTTCGTGACTGAGGATCCATACTCTGGTTCTATTCGGTAAAGTCACGTAGGTAAAAATGAAATAACAAAAAATCACGACGAATAGAACCAAAGAGTTATGCCTGTTACATGTTGATTTATGAAGAGAAGAAGAGAGCAACTGTGCAGACATCTCTTGGTAAGTTTGTCAAGAGAGTTGAGAGGAAACACGAACACCAAAGGGAATTAGCATCTACATCTGCAGAACATGAAGAACCAGTGGCATCTACATCTGCAGAACATGAAGAACCAGTGGCATCTACATCTGCAGAACATAAAGAACCAGTGGCATCTACATCTGCAGAACATGAAAAACCGGTGGCATCTTCATCTGCAGAACATGAAGAACCAGTGGAATCTATAGGAGATTATGCAACTTTTAAAGCCATTCCCCGTGTTTAGTGTACATGCCGTACAACATGTTTGGAATCGATATGAGTAAATTTGGACTTACAAATCTACTGACGAAACAGACCTCTGGAACCTAACTCTTTAGTAAGTAGAGGAGTCCCTGTACTCTAAACGCACATTAATTATAAAGGTGGAGGGAAAAACCAGAGGACCTGAAGAAAAATGCACGCGACCACGGGGAGAGATGCACGCAAATTCCAAGACCTCAGGCCGTGAGTGGTCACCTCTATCAAATTACCACTGTTTATGTCCAGCGTCTAGAGCTGTGGTCACATTTAGATGCTATGTAAGTCCGCGTTGTAACGGTATTGTTTGTGTTGACAATTGGAGATTCTTTACTGGATGAAATACATGCAATTATCGTGTTTATTGTGTTCAGCTAAAGGAAAAACACAATGTGACTGGTCTTGGCCACAACACCCCAATGGATTACACACAGCAGCAACATCGCCCCCTCCTGCGAAAACTTGGTAGGAGGCTCCTGAATGCCTCAGTAAGACTTTCTTGGGTAGACAAGTATAATAATAATTATTGTTGTTGAACACGAGTGCATGGTGCCCTGGTGAGTGAATCCACACTTCACCGAACCCAGTCTAATCACCCACGCCGTGCTTCTCTCTTCCTCACCCAGGTCTCTTTGCTCTGGACCTGGAGGCCTTTGCTAAGTGAGTACAGCACCCTCTAGGGAGAGAGCACCTGCTATACCTCTCTGCCACAGCTGATGCGCACAGACACACACGGCAAAGACAGATCCCCCGTACAGCTTTACAGGACTGTTGGGGCATGTGCTGCTAGTGAGTACTTATGAAGGCTGGCATGGCACACGAGGGGATAGGTGGCCAGCACCACGCACCCATGCACGTACACTCACTTGGCCTCTCTATTCTGTGAAGAAGAGCCATTGCCCAAAATGTCACCTATTATATTATTTTTTAAATCGCAAAACGTGTTATTGACAAATGTGTTGAGTGTTTTTGTTTTCGTTTGTGCTTGTGCACCACTTGCCAACGCAGAATCGCCAAATGATTTGTTATGCTTAATTCTGTTATCTGTTTCTTTAGCTTTGTTTTCTTGCCATTAGCCTAAATGCGATGTTACCATCACATTAACATATCATTAGCATAATCGATTCTGGCACGCATGATTCACTGCATGTGGGTGAGTGTGGGAATCGATTGCAATCGATCGATGCATTGTTACGTGCCTAGTGTATGTAATGTGTATGCACACCATGTGTATGCACACCATGTGCATTAGCTGTGTATGCTGTGTCGTATACTGTGTGTATAATGTACTGTGTGTGTGCTGTGTATGTACCCTGTCTGTTGCGTGTATATTGCATGTGCTTCACGTGTGTGCCAAGTGTGTCCTATTTTCTGTGTATTAGCTGTGTGTCTGCGGTACGTACTAACACGCAACATGAAACAAATGCCTTTGTAACGCCAAGTTGACTTGAGGTGTGGACATGTGATCTCTGTATTGTGGTTTCAGTAACCTTGGAAGGGGGCCACAGGGAGCAGTGATGTTGATTAGTGGTCCGCCATACCAAATAGAACCACGGGTGTATACTGTGTACAGTGAATGTCCTGTGTGTTTTATAGGAATAGTGATTCATCCCCTCCACCGTGGCTTGATGAATTCGATTCAATAATCAATTCCCTTCTAACACTGTGCTAAATTTACCGGCTGCCAGTGGCTGCAGAGGTCACGTGAACCCATTACACACAACGTATACAAATCAGAAATAATTGATTGTGGCACGCTCGATTCGCCCCGTGTGTCGCTAGCATAGGAATGGGACCGATGCTTCATCACACTGGGAGTGTTCATGGTGTGTGTGTGTCTCCCCATGCATGCCCCTGTCTTCCCATGTCGCTCTGTGTCTTTCTGTGTCGGTATGTGTGTATCCTCCCCTACCGATCTCTCTCCACATGCATCCTTGTATTTCTGTCTGTGTTTCCTCCTTTACCCATGCGTCTCCCTCTGCCTCCCTCTGTCTCTCCGTGTATGTCTGCCCATGCATCTGTGTATCCCTGTCTCCCCGTGTCTGTGTGTGTATCCTCCTCTACTCGTGTGTCCCTAGGCACGGCAAGCGCACCACGGTCAACTGTGATGACGTGAAGCTGCTGGCTCGGCGGAGCAAACCACTGGTGGGACGGGGGTTGTCAGGGCTTGGCACAAACCATAATAGGGCAGGGGCAGAACTACACCACATTGTGTCGTCGATATTTATACCAGGCTAATTCAGGGGTGGGGCGCCCTGGTAAATCCGCGTGGTTAACAAAATCCCGTTATTTCTATGAACACTCTATTTTACCCATTTAAAACATTGAACGTTAATTATATTGCTATGATATGATATGCCTCATGTCCCTGTGTCTCACAGTTGCTTTGTGAGAAATATTTACTGTCTCCAAGTCCACGAGGCTCAGGTTATCCTTTGTGGGTGACCATGTCTCTGTGTTTCCGTGTCCCATGGTCTCAAGAATCGCTTTGTGGGTGAGGGTGACTATCTCGGTGTCCCTGTGATCCAGTGTCTCAAGAGTTGCTTTGTGAGCAAGATTGACTGTCTACGTGTCCCCCGATTCTCGGAGTGTCTTCGTGTGTCCCCGTGTCTCAGAATCGCTTTGTGGCTGAGGCGAGCTCCACTCTCTCCGATGAGCGCCAGCATCGTCGTGCCCAAGCCAAGGGTGATTCCTCACGGCGCCGGAAAAGTAAAGAGACTGGGGCTGGTGCGGCCGAGTCGGAGGGTGACAGCGCATAGCCATGTTACCAGCACACCACACCTGTCGGTGCATAGCTGTGTAAGCAGTCAGCAGTACACCACAACTGTCGACACACAACTAGCCGTGTCACCGACACACACAGGTGGGTCAGCGCATAGCTGTGTCACCAGCAGACACAGCTGTCAGCACATAGGCGTGTCAACAGCACACCACAGCAGTCAGCACAAAGCTCTAACAGCGCACAGAGCTGTCCTTAACACGTCGCTCCCGTCCCCGTATAGCAACACCACTTTCCTCTGCTCACTGTTGTCCTCTGCGAAATACGTGCACCTGTTTGTCGTTAGTATCTAGCCAGTGACCTGTCTGTGATGGTGTTGAGTGACATGTGATGTAAATTGATTAGCATTGTCGCAAAGCTGCTTAACGCTTTACAACTATGGTTGTGGGTGTTTACGGATATTGGCTCTGTCTGTCGGAACATTCATCTGTCTGGTGATAATTGAGAGTGAAGTTGTGTTGTGTGAACTTGCCCTGATAGAAAACTAGCCAAATTGATGAAGGGGTTGCCAAATCCTGCAGACAAAAACCAGTGCTGAAAGGCACTGGTTACATCCCAGTCCTGCCGACCGGGGTCCACATGCCCCCTCTCCCGGCAGAGCTGCTCTCCGAGCCTCGTCACATCACACCGCCATCTACGTATATACCGGTTCCTGTGTGCCTCGTGTGAATGCTACCGTTATTATTGCTGATTTAATACTTGTGAGAATCAACACGTGTTGGAAAAGCCTTGCATGGCCCACGCGTATGTATAATTTTTCTTTGTCCATTGTAAAATGCATGTAGTTTACAAATAAACGCCTGTACACAGCTCTTGTGGGTGGCTTGCCCGTGGTGGTGAAGCTGCCAATGATGGTTGTGGGAGTGGTGGTTGTGATTCTTGTGGCTGTGTTAATGATTGTTCCAGACAATGTGCACTCCGAGGCCATGTAAAGTGTCGAAGGCTTGCTGACAGGTCACGGGACAGTCTCTGGTGCCATCGTTTGACTGGCCTGACCAGTGAGTGGCGAATAACGGTTGTTAATGATTGTGTTGATGGTTAGGGTGGTGTTGTAACGTGGTGTTGATAATGATTTGAGGGATGGTGATATGGTAGTGGTCGACGTTATTGACATGGTGCCGATCTTAATTTTAATTTGGTATTTGCACCATTCTTAGAGTGCACAGCTATCACGAAAGAAGGCACTGGGTTCCTTACAGTCTGCAGTCGTTCTGCAGTAGGGGGCGATGTTGCTTTGTAATCCCAATTGAGTCATGTCATTAGTAATTTAATCATGGTTGTGGTGATGCGACTTCCTCCACTCCCCCAAGCCGCAAAATGTTCAGGTTGCGGGTCATAAATGGGCGCGTTATGGGATAGGGAAAATGAGGACTGATGCCAGCGGTATCAAGATCGGCCTCTGTGGAGGAGGCTCGTGAAGGATGCTACTGGGCAGCTGGAGGCAGTCGCCCTCCCAACAAAAGCGAGGGGGCATGGGTGCCGGTCATCTTGGTTCATCCATAATACAGTATCTGCCTTGGTCTACCAGCACGCTTTGGACACTCAACAGTCAAGAAGTGCACCTAGTCTGGCTCAAGCCTGGTGATGTTTTTACTACTTCGGGGCGAATGACAGTTATGGGGGAGTGGTGTTGGTAATGGAGACGTGATTCTCGTGTGGATGGTAGTTGTGGTTTTAGTGGCCTGGTACAGGAGCCGTGGTGACGTTTCCACCACTTCGTGGCGAATGGCGGGTGTTGTATGGTGGTGGTGGTGGCGACATGGTATCTCCCTCGCCTCGTATGTACGAGGCTGTGGGTCCGATCCTGACCCTGATGCCTGTATATTTGGAGCTCTGCTCATGGTCATGTATATTTTTCTCTGAGGTTTTCCCTCCACTTTTAGAATCGTGCATTTCGAGTATTTGTCTTCTATAAATTTCCACGTGACAAGCCACCTCGTTGAGCTATCATTTGTGGATAGGTGGCTTCTGAAAAAGAGCGAAACAGCTCAGTGGGCCTTCTCTGGTAAAATAAAAAAAATAGTTTAGATTTCGGAGATGGTGAATGGTGGTGACTGTATGAGTGGCAGTTGCGATTGTGCTTGTGGATGATAGGTGAGGTAATGATTGGTGATTGTGTAGTTGTGGATGGCGGTTGTGATTTTGGATTGTTGGTTGATGTGATCGTGGTGACAATGTTGGCTCAGGTTATTGCGTAGTGGCGGCTGATGGTTTTGTGTTCGTGGTGGTAACAATGTTGGCTCTGCTGGATGTGTAGTGGGAAGTTGTGACTGATGATTGTGTTCACGTAGCTTTTTTGTGGCGATGGTGCTTGTGGTGGCAATAATGATTTTGGTGGTAAAGATCCTGCTTGTTGTGGCGATGGTACTTGTCGGTGGCAGTAATCATGTTTGTGGCGATGTTGGTTGTGGTGGTAAAAATTACTGCTTGTTGTGGCAAAAATTTCTGCTTGTTGTGGCGATGCTGGTTGTGGGTGTCGGCCGTTGTTGCCTGTGATGGTTTTGGACACACGCATGCCGTCCGGCACGACGGAGTATAGACAAAGGAGTCGCAACGTGGGCTCCTGCAAATCAAGGGGGGGGGGGGGGTGGTGGTGGAGGCGAGATCCGGGCCCTTAGGGGTCCTTGGGGGGAGGGGTCCGCGTCCCCCCCCCATCCCCCGCATTGATCTCCCCCGCGCCCTTGTGCGGCACGACTTCGTGATTCTCCCCCCACCCCGTTGGCCCACAGCGATCCAGGGAATCGACGTCTGTCACATCGATTCGATTCACATTGATTTCGTGAAACCTCACGGTCCCTTTGTGTTTGGCTTGAACCGCACAAAATTATAATCTTTATTTATCCTGTCTGTCTCTATCTCGTGTGTGGTTCTGTCTCGTCTTGTCTGCATTGTATTTTATTCATTGTATTGTCTGTCTTGTGTGCATTGTTTTTATCAAATCTGCATCGTGTATACATTCGTTATTGTCCACTATTTACAATATAGTTTGTATTGTATTGTCTACAATGGGTGTCCCATCTCGTCATCTGTAAGTTGTCTGAACGAATCGAATACCGATTTTCTTATGGGCGCGCGCGAAGCGATTACGATTCATCGCAAACCCGAATCGACGTCTGGCGATTAATCACGAAACTTGCAACGGCAGCAGCGCGCACACAGCAACAGCGACAACGCACAGGCCGGCCGCGCACAATGATGTGTGGCGTCGGTGCTGCCGCTAACGCTAAAGCCGCGAATGCCGCAGCTAAATCCACAGGGCGCGCAGCAGACGGGGATCGACTCGAGAATCGCCTACGATGGGGAATCGGCTTCATAATCGATCAATCGATTCATCATTGAGCGCGCGCTGTAGGGAGGGGGTGGGTGAGGGGGAGGCGGTGGGGGAGTGACCCCGCGCGCGCCACGTGACCCCCCCCCCCCTGCGCGCGCGCACCGGTCCCAGTCATGGGCAGTCGCGCGCCGAGAGGCTCGATTCTCAATGAATGAGAGGCCGAGGGGCGGGGGGGCCTGCAGTGGGGGATAGGCGAGGGGCGGGGCTACGGGTGGATCCCACCCCACCCCCCACCCCCCCCGGCTTGACTCGATCACGGCTGCGCGACTCCGTTCACCGCGGGCTTGGTGCGAGAGATGTTGCGCGACGCGTTCATGCAGCAGTGGATCGAGCATGCCTCTCTCTCACCCCCCAACCCTGTGGCGGTGGGGGAGGGGCGGGGGGATCTGCACCACCCCCACCCTTCCCCCACGGCCCGGGCACCCGCTCGCTCCCCTCCCCTCACTGAATCGATTACTCGGCAAGTCGATTAGACAGGCGCCGTAATCGATTGATCGATTTTGTCTCGGCGCTCCTCCTCCCTGCATCATCATCGTCGCCCCCTTCTCCTCCTCGTCAGTGTGGCTGCGGCGCTCGTCGATGTTGTTACCGTTATCGTCGTCAGTCGTCATCATCGTCGTCGTCGTTTGCACCGTAGTCGATTTCGCTCTACGTTAGTCGTCGTTGACTGCTGCTGCTGCTGCTACTGCAGCAGCTTCAGTCAAAGTCGTTTCATTCGCCCGGCTTGTCGGCTCCATTGTTTCGTCGTCGTCGTCGTTAGAGTCGACGAGGTTGTTCGTCGTCAAGTGCAGTGAACGCCGCTCTGATTATCATGTCTGGAGTGCGGCACTCGCTGTTGTAATCGTTTCGGCGTCACCGCAATTAATTAATTATTTATAATCATCGTCTTCGTCGTCGTTTGGCTGCCGCTCTCGGCGCGAATGAACGAAGCGGCGCTCTCGGAGAGGAGGAGGAGGGGGGGTGCACCCCGCGAGGGGCAGGAGAAGGCGGAGGAGGAGACGACAGTGGGGGGCCCGGATCCCCCGCAGACCCCCACGGCTCAGGACCCCGACTCCCCTCACCCCCGCGGCTCGGAACCCCAAACCACGACCCCCGAGCCGCAGACCCCGCAGACCCCTTCGCAAAACGCCGACTCTCGCCCTCACGACTCGATAGACGCGGGGTCCCCCGCGCCCAAAGAGCCCCATCCTCGTCGCCCCCTCAACTCCCACTCCGCCCTGGATCTCAACTCTCACCCCCTGGGTCCCCGGCCCCATCATCCCCTAGACCTCAACTCGCATCCCCTTGACCCGCAGCCTCACCACCACCACCACCACCACCCCTCCCTGGACCCTCTGCCTCTACCCCCGCTGCCGCCTCTGTCCGGTTACGGGATCGGCGGCGGGGTAGCGAACCTCCCCGAGGCGGGGACCGGCTCCCCCGCGGCTGGGACCCCCCCGGTGAGGCACCAGGCCCTGCGGCAGAAGCGGTCCCGCGTGTGGGAGCACTTCGACCCGCCCGCGGGGAGCCGCGTGCGGTGCCGCGTGTGCGGCGTGAGCCTCATGTTCCACAAGAGCACCACGGCGCTGCGGGAGCACCTTCGCAGGAAGCACGCGCTGCAGGAGCTCAGGTGAGGAGGACGCGGGGTGGGGAGAGTGTCGAGGTGAGGGTGAGTGATGGGGGGGGGGGTGGTGAGGAGGACGCGGGGTGGTGAGAGAGTCGAGGTGAGGGTGAGTGATGGGGGGGGGGGGTGGTGAGGAGGACGCGGGGTGGGGAGAGAGTCGAGGTGAGGGTGAGTGATGGGTGGTGAGGGAGGTGAGGGAGGTGAGAGGGTGAGTGGTGAGAGAGTCGAGGTGAGGGTGAGTGATGGGGGGGGGTGGGGGTGGTGAGGAGGACGCGGGGTGGTGAGAGAGTCGAGGTGAGGGTGAGTGATGGGGGGGTTGGGGGTGGTGAGGGAGGTGAGAGGGTGAGTGGTGAGAGAGTCGAGGTGAGGGTGAGTGATGGGGGGGGGGGGTGGGGGTGGTGAGGAGGACGCGGGGTGGTGAGAGAGTCGAGGTGAGGGTGAGCGATGGGGAGGGGGGGGGGTGAGGGAGGTGAGAGGGTGAGAGAGTCGAGGTGAGGGTGAGTGATGGGGGGGGGGGGGGGTGGGGGTGGTGAGAGAGTCGAGGTGAGGGTGAGTGATGGGGGGGGGGGGTTGGTGAGAGAGTCGAGGTGAGGGTGAGTGATGGGGGGGGGGGGGTTGGGGGTGGTGAGGGAGGTGAGAGGGTGAGTGGTGAGAGAGTCGAGGTGAGGGTGAGTGATGGGGGGGGGGTTGGGGGTGGTGAGGACGCGGGGTGGTGAGAGAGTCGAGGTGAGGGTGAGTGATGGGGAGGGGGGGGGGCTGGGGGTGGTGAGAGAGTCGAGGTGAGGGTGAGTGATGGGGGGGGGGGGGGTTGGGGGTGGTGAGAGAGTCGAGGTGAGGGTGAGTGATGGGGGGGTTGGGGGTGGTGAGGGAGGTGAGAGGGTGAGTGGTGAGCGGGGTGGAGTGAGCAGGACTGAGGGTGACATAAGAGATGGGGGGGGAGGGTGAGTTAGAGTGGGGGGATGAGGTGAGAGAGGTGAGGGTGAGATGATAGGCGGGGGAGGTATGATAAGGGGGGTAGTGGTGAGGGTTAGGAGTAGCCGGGGGAGTGGAAATGGGTGAGAGAAGTGACGGGGGTTATTGTGAGAGATACTGTGCAAGTATAGTGTGAGATTGTGATGAGAGTGGTGTGGTGAGATGGGCGTGATGTGAGGAGAGTGATGTGGTGGGTGGGTGAGAGTAGTGGTGGGATAATGGTGATGGGAGATTGTGGAATGAGTGTGGTGTGTAGTGAGAGGGGTGAGGGTGACGTTGGTGAGCTGTGAGGGAAGTGAGAGTGATGGTGTGTGGGTGGTGACGGATGTGATGATGATCGTGGTGGTGGTGAAAGTGGTTGTGACACACGTGGTGATGGCCGTGATCATGCCAGCAGTGGTGGTGCTGGTGGTGGACGTCGTGGTTGTGGAGATCTGTGGTGATGGACGTGATGACGTCAGTGGTGGTGGTGCTGGTGGTGGACGTGGTTAGGGAGATCTGTGCTGATGGACATGATGATGCCATTGGTGGTGGTTGACGTGGTTGATGAGATCTGTGCTGATGGACGTGATGATGCCGTTGGTGGTGGACGTGGTGAAGATCTGTGGTGATGGACGTGATAACGTCAGTGGTGGTGGTGGTGATGGACGTGGTGACGTCAGTGGTGGTGGTGATGGACGTGGTGACGTCGGTGGTGGTGGTGGACGTGGTGAAGATCTGTGGTGATGGACTTGATGACGTCAGTGGTGGTGGTGGTGATGGACGTGATGATGCCGTTGGTGGTGGTGGTGGACGTGGTGAAGATCTGTGGTGATGGACGTGATGACGTCAGTGGTGGTGGTCGTGATGGACGTGGTGACGTCAGTGGTGGTGGTGGACGTGGTGGAGATCTGTGGTGATGGACGTGATGACGCCAGCAGTGGTGGTGGTTGACGTGGTGACGTCAGTGGTGGTGGTGGACGTAGTGAAGATCTGTGGTGATGGACGTGATGACGTCAGCAGTGGTGGTGGTGGTGGTGGACGTGGTTGGGGAGATCTGTGATGATGGACGTGATGACGTCGGTGGTGGTGGTGGTGGACGTGGTTGAGGAGATCTGTGGTGACGTACGCGGTGATCGACGCCGGCGGTGGAGGGCGTGATGACTGAGGCGGCTGTGAGCCCTGTGCCGACGATGGCTGTGACGATGACGGTGGCTGCTGTGGTGGCGGTGGCGGCGGGGGAGTGATGGGACCCTTGGAGAAAGACCCCGGCATCAGGTGCTGCGGCAGAAGCGGTCGCGCGTGTGGGAGCACTTTGACCCCCCCGAGGGGAGCCTGGTGCGGTGCCGCGTGTGCGGGGTGTGCCTCACCTTCCACAAGAGCACCACGGCGCTGCGGGAGCACCTTCGCAGGAAGCACAGCGACCAGGACCTCAGGTGAGGAGGGTGATGGGGGAGGGTGAGGAGAGTGAGGCTGCTGCTGTATGGGCATGTAACGATTCACCCCCCCCCCCCCCCCCACACACAACCCCTTTACTCGATCCACTCCACCACCCCCTCGACTCTTGTGATTCGTCAGTGGAGTAGCTATCGGGTGTGCAGGCGGTGCAACTGCGCCCCGCGCTGCCACGGTCTAAAGTGGCCCAGGCGGCAGGCTAAAAGGAGAAGGGGGGGGCTCATTTATTTAATTCCTTTCCCGCGGGGCCTGTGAAATCGCAGACCTCATAGACTTACATGTTCGACCAAAGACAAACGTGGAGAACCGTAGACTCTTAATAGAGATCCACAAACTTATGTGAAGGGCCAGTAGACTAACAACGCATTGACAAACATCGGACCCATAGACTGGCGGACACACAGCACAATAACTCACGATGGAGACCCACGGACTAACATATAAACCATAGACTAAGGTAAGATTCAGTGGCAGAGGTATCAGGTGGTGTAGGCAATGCAACTGCACATGGGCCCAACTGCCGGGCGACAAAGAGGGGGTGGCTGGGGGGAAATTAAAATAGTGATTGGGGAGCGTCCCTTTATAGGGGCGTCCCTTTATAGGGGCGTCCCTTTATAGGGGCGGCACGATGGCGAAATGTGAACTCCCTCACCTGGTATACAGGAAGTCGTGGGTTCCATCCTGACCCTGACCCCTGAATATTTGGGGTTTCAACGTTCTCCCCTTGGTAGCGTGGATTTTTCTCCGGGTCCTCCGGTTTATCCCCTCCACGTTTAGAATAAACGCGCGTTGAGTTTTTGGCTGCTATAAATTTCCACGAGATAAGCCACTTCGTTGAGCTGTCACTTGCGCCTAGGTCGCTTCTGAAAAACGCTACATAGCACAGTGGGGCCCTTGCCATGTTAACCACACGACTACACCACTTCGATTCAGGGTATATACTTCTCATTTGAATAGTTTCTCATTACTTCTGTCTCCACTGGTCCGCTTTTGCATGTCATTTGCATAAATACTCATTGATGGATTCTCACGCGCACGATGGGATGCACCGCGTACCCCGTGCCCACTAGTCTGCGTCAACGCGGCGAATCGATGCATCGTTACATGCCTTGCGGCGATGAATGCTCAAGGGTGGTGTGGGTGGTGAGGGTGAGTGCGGTGCTGAAGGGGGAAGTGAGGGCAATGGTGGCAGTGGTGATATATGCGATGATGATGATGACTGTAATAGTGGAGGTGGATGTGAAAGGGGTGGGGTGATGGTGGTAGTGACTGTTGCGATGGTGGTGTGGGTCTTGGTTGTGGTGAAGGTGGTGGTGAGGGTTCTTGGTGGTAGTTGTGAAGGTTTTTATGGTGACTGTGATTAGGATAGTAGTGAGGGTGATGGGGTGGTCATAGTGATGGGCACAATGAACATGATGATGGTAGTGGTTCTGGTAAGTGTGGTGGTGTCAGTGATGGTGGAATTGGTTGTGGTGAGGTGGTGAGGGAGGAGAGGGTGGTGTGGATATAGTGGTGGTGAGGAAGCATTTGCCAAGTCGTCATTAGTTGGAGCCATCCCTGGATTTTGCCCAGGTGTTGGTCAGCCTCCCATTGTATTTGGACAAGATGGGAATTGCACTATACAGCAATTCGACATCGCTGTCACATCCCAATACTCCAAAGAAAACAACCTAACGCCCTGGCCTATTGGTGCTATCATAGGCCGTGACCCGGTCCATAAAGCGGAGTCGTAGGTCCTGTTGAAATTCCCTACACCTCTGCTGTAGCAGACAGACAACAGCGTCTGTGCGGGACCACACTGGGGGCTTCGCAACCTCTCGGCGAGTCTGTTGGCTTCCAAGGCGATTTTTAATAATCTTTTCCAGGACCTTTTCCCGGCGCCTTCAGGAGGGAAGATTCCCCGGTAGTTACTGCAAACGGTGCAGTCCCCCTTCAAATTGGGCGACCACCCGGGTGTTTTTCCAATCCCGTAGAATCCGTCATGCGTTCCAAGCAATTGTCACGTAGCAGAGTCTGCACGCAGTCGCCACCCTCCTCAGCAGTTCGCTTGGGAAGTCATCTCTACCCAGGACTTTACCTGGTCTCATCCTCCGGATTGTTCCTCATACCTCCTTGGGTGATGGCACATCAGCCAGCCACTCACAGGGGGTGGCTGCTTCCTCTCGGAAACCGTTGCAGGAACAGACTCTCCTTGTCCCATGATGTTGTTTGATCTTAGGAAATAACCCCCCACCCGCACCAAGACCTCACAAAAATGGTCAGTAAATCTCTATACATATTCCTGAGGGTCAGAGTTCAAATATCCATTCTTTACCAGGAACTTGCCACTGAGAGGTAAGACCTTATTATCAGCTCCCACCAGCACAAAGTACCTGCCTGTCGTCAAATAACCCTCCCCCCCCCCAACTCTACATGAGTGATGTGGTAGCTGTGTAAGAAAGTGGAAGAGTTCCAATACCAGGGCAGTGTGATCATGACCAACTCCAATAAGCCAATGGATGTATCGCATCTTATCAATTTAGCGGTAAAATATCTTCTCATCGGCTACAAAAGTAGCGCTGTATGGGAGCTCCGTGGCCTGTCACTCCATACGAAGCCACAGTTATGCCCCCCCCTCCCCTTTCTCTGTGCTTGCAAAACGTGGACCCCTTTCCAGGCACAAGCTGAGCCAGCTTGAAACATTCATGATGTGACCTGCCTGACCCATCCTGGGTTTAACCAGCCTAGATTGTGTGAGAAGCTCACAGCTACTTGATACATCTGAAAGCATTCCCATCGGCGAGCTCCTCAGGCAGGTTAAATGAGGCCGCATGCCCAGCCACTGCTGGCCCAAGCAGATTCTGTTTGGCCGGGTAGATGGGGATATATGGGCACAGCAAGGGCTAGAGAAGAGATTGACTAATGTGGTACAGAAGGATATGGAGTGGAGTGGGCTTACCGGTGACCGGTACCAGCGTTGTCAAAATCGGCCTCTATGGAAGAGGAGGCTCATGAAGGACGCTACTGGGCAGTTGGAGGCAGTTGCTCTCCATCAACAATGGAAGTCGGAAGAGCGACGCTCACAACAACTAGCAGAGCGTTGGACAGCTAAAACGCAGCGAGGTAGCATTGTAGGGAGCACAGGTGGTGCATCTGACAAGTCATTTCAGTGGATCTGCCCTCCTGCCAGCAGCGAGCCTTCTACACTTTGCCATGGCCTAAAAGTGGACCTAGCCTGGCACAAGCACCGTGGTGACATCACTACCACTTAGTGGAGAATAATGGTTGTTTTTGGCAAGGGTGATGGTGTGGGTGGTCAGGCTGGGCGTGATGGGGTGGGTGGTGAGAATGGCGAATTTAATATGGGAGTTATAAGTGAGGGGTGGTGGCGATATGGGTGGTGAGGGTGGTGGTCTCGATGGTGGTGGTGGTGGTGATGGCAACTGTGTGCGGTGCTGAGTGCGGGTAAGCCTCATTCCATGAACAACGGCACGTGAAGAGCTCAGGTGAGCAGGTGAGGGTGAGCAGTGGTTGATGATGAAGGCGACGCTAGCGGTGGTGATGAAGCTCAGGAAGCACACGAAGAGAAAGTGCGAGCTACACAAGCCCAGGTGAGGTTGTGAGGAGGAGGATGAGGTCCTGGATGGTGGTGATGGTGGTGGTGAAAGTGTTGAGGGTGCAGGTGATGATTGTTATAATGGTGGATGTGATGGTGGGGTGAGGGTGTGCCATAATGATGGTGGTGGTGATTGGTGTGGTGTAAGTCGAGATATTGGTGAGTTTGGGAGTGGTAGTGGTGGTGATGATGAAGGTGATCACGATGATGATGGTATGGTGGTGGTAGTGGTGGTGATTGATGATAATCTTCCCTATAAAAGTAATTTTGTGTCTCTGTGAACACAACTTGCGATGCTTTTAATTCACAAAGTGTGGGGTTTACCGTTCAAAAAAGTACGCAGACACCACGCGATAAGCCCCGGGGTTAGCCAGCGCTATTCGTATTTCACATCTGTCAACTTTAAAGTAGTTCAATTAACAAAGTATTACTATTCATTATATTAATACGCTGAGCGCGCGCCAAAGCTCGCATCTGTGTATGCGCGAAACGCTGACCCTTGGTTCCCATAGCAACGCACACACGCAATCGGTGGGGGGGGGGGGAATTCTCATTCCTGTAGTGCGGGCGGGGGGATTGTGGGGGGGTTGCACCTCGGCTGGCTGGGGCTAGGCCGCCACCCCCCCCACCATACCCCCGCCCGCAATCGGGGCCAGCTGGGCAAGCTAGGCGAGGCCGGGGGCGCTGCACAGGACTAGGCCTCACCACGGCACTCTGTTAAGTTAGTTAACTGCTATAGAGTCGATTGATACTATTACAGAGTAAGTAGATACTACTGTAGAGTAGGTAGATACTACTGCAGAGTTGGTAGATGATACTGTAGAGCCAGCAGATACTGCTATAGAATTAGTAGTTACTACTATAGTCAGTGGATACTACTTTAGAGTCAATAGATACGACTATAGATTCAGTAGATACTGCTGTAGAATCAGTAGTTACTACTATAGTCGGTAGATACTCCTATAGAGTCAATAATACTACCGTCATTAGATACCACTATAATCAGTATATACTGCTGCAGAGTCAGTAGATACTGCTATAGAGTTACTACTATCGTCAGTGGATACTACTATAGTGAATAGATACAACTATAGATTCAGTAGATACTACTGTAGAGTCAGTAGATACTACTGTAGTCATATACTACTGTAGAGTCAGTATTTGCTACTATAGAGTTGGTTGATAGTACTATAGTTAGTAGATACTACTGTATTGTTAGTAGTTACTACTATAGTCAGTAGATACTACTATTAAGTCAATAGATGCTACTATAGATTCAGTAGGTACTACTATAGTCATTAGATACTTCTATAGAGTCGGTAGATACTACTATAGAGTCGGTAGATACTACTATAGATTTGGTAGATACTACTCTATTATATGTAGGGTGTGGGTATATATGCCTACGCGGGGGTAAACACATTTTTTGAGGGGGCGGGGGGATCAACTATTTACCCCCCACTTTCTATAACTTTTTGGACTTCAGCAAGCCTCTTATAATTTTGTTGATGAACAAATGGACAAAAGGCATGCCGGGCTTTCACAATAGCTTTGTATTTGTGTATTTATATGTAATTTTTTTCAGAGAAGTTTTGAAATATATATTTTCCCCAGGCAACACCAGGTACTTCCCGCTAGTAGTTTACAGTGAGGGAAAAAAGTATTTGATCCCCTGCTGATTTTGTACGTTTGCCCACTGACAAAGAAATGATCAGTCTATAATTTTAATGGTAGGTTTATTTGAACAGTGAGAGACAGAATAACAACAACAAAAATCCAGGAAAACGCATGTCAAAATGTTATAAATTGATTTGCATTTTAATGAGGGAAATAAGTATTTGACCACCTCTGCAAAACATGACTTAGTACTTGGTGGCAAAATCCCTGTTGGCAATCGCAGAGGTCAGACGTTTCTTGTAGTTGGCCACCAGGTTTGCACACATTTCAGGAGGGATTTTGTCCCACTCCTCTTTGCACATCTTCTCCAAGTCATTAAGGTTTCGAGGCTGACGTTTGGCAACTCGAGCCTTCAGCTCCCTCCACAGATTTTCTATGGGATTAAGGTCTGGAGACTGTCTAGGCCACTCCAGGACCTTAATGTGCTTCGTCTTGAGCCACTCCTTTGTTGCCTTAGCCGTGTGTTTTGGGTCATTATGCTGGAATACCCATCCACGACGCATTTTCAATGTCCTGGCTGAGGGAAGGAGGTTCTCACCCAAGATTTGACGGTACATGGCCCCGTCCATCGTCCCTTTGATGCGGTGAAGTTGTCCTGTCCCCTTAGCAGAAAAACACCCCCAAAGCATAATGTTTTCACCTCCATGTTTGACGGTGGGCATGGTGTTCTTGGGGTGATAGGCAGCATTCCTCCTCCTCCAAACACGGCGAGTTGAGTTGATGCCAAAGAGCTCCATTTTGGTCTCATCTGACCACAACACTTTCACCCAGTTGTCCTCTGAATCATTAAGATGTTCATTGGCAAACTTCAGACGGGCATGTATATGTGCTTTCTTGAGCAGGGGGACCATGCGGGCGCTGCAAGATATCAGTCCTTCACGGCGTAGTGTGTTACCAATTGTTTTCTTAGGTGACTATAGTCCCAGCTGCCTTGAGATCATTGACAAGATCCTCCCGTGTAGTTTCTGGGCTGATTCCTCATCGTTCTCATGATCATTGCAACTCCACGAGGTGAGATCTTGCATGGAGCCGCAGGCCGAGGGAGATTGACAGTTCTTTTCTGTTTCTTCCATTTGCGAATAATCGCACCAACTGTTGTCACCTTCTCACCAAGCTGCTTGGCAATGGTCTTGTAGCCCATTCCAGCCTTGTTTAAGTCTACATTCTAGTCCCTGACATCCTTGGAGAGCTCTTTGGTCTTGGCCATGGTGGAGAGTTTGGAATCTGATTGATTGATTGCTTCTCTCCCTTTAAGAGAGTGCTCCTAATCTCAGCTCGTTACCTGTATAAAAAACACCTGGGAGCCAGAAATCTTTATGATTGAGAGGGGGTTAAATACTTATTTGCCTCATTAAAATGCAAATCAATTTATAACATTTTTGACATGCGTTTTTCTGGATTTTGTTGTTGTTATTCTGTCTCTCGCTGTTCAAATAAACCTACCATTAAAATTATAGACTGATAATTTTTTTGTCAGTGGGCAAACGTACAAAATCAGCAGGGGATCAAATACTCTTCCCCTCACTGTATATACAGTGTCAGCCATGCAAACGGCATGCTGACACACCGAACATCATGGGACCCAAGGCTTTAGACGACAATATCAAAATGAAAATTAATTAATCCCCAAGACTTAGCAATATCAAATTAAGCCACGGGCCGCACAACCACCAAGATTGTATGGGCTACCAAAAATTCATAAAAACGGTATCCCATTACGACCCACAGTAAGTACAATAGGCTCTGCCACATATAAATTAGCAAAATATGTAACTAAACAAAAACAGCCCTACATCGGAAGGACATCTTAATTTATAAGAAATTAAGAACATCTTGTGAATGTGATTAAAGATGTTAAACTTAACCCTAATGATATTCTGGTAAGTTTTGATGTAATTTCTCTGTTCACTAAGGTTTCAGTTAACGAGTCACTTAAATTACTTGATACACTGGTAAAGAAGACAGGTTTACCAGAAGAAATTCTAAAACTAGCCGACCATTGTCTAAATAACACTTATTTCTTGTGGAGAGGTGACTTCTTTAAACAAAAGGACGGACCAGCAATGGGCTCTCCTTCGTCTCCTGCTATAGCAAATTTGTACCTGTGTAGTGACTGTGGTGGTCACTGTATGGTGCAGGGGCTTACTAAGCCACAGCGGATAATGTGTTGTCATTATGTGCAGCCCTGGTTATGGGGTGTAGTACCAGCCCTAGCGGGGCTTGGGTGAGCACTGGTTAGCGCGGAGGCACCACGTACAGTGTGCGGTGCAGGCTCCCGGTGAGGGAGCGAGAGGGAGCGTCAGCCAGCCAGGGTTACCTTGGGGCATGATACGCTGGTTGACCTGCCGACACGTGACTGTATGCTATTGGTGGGGGGCCACCGGTGGACGGGGGCCGCGGGGCGGTCACGTGGTCCAAAAGAGCTCTCGGGAACCTTCGAGAAAGAGCTCGAGAGACCTGGAAGGTGGGCGGGGCGAGGGGCGGAGCCAGCCCCAGCCCAGGGGGATATAACGAGGGCCCCGAGAGAAGAAGCCTCTAGCCACGTGGTCCGGGACCCAGCTCGTGGTCCGGACCGGGATAGCGAACCGTGTCTAGTTCTGCCATCGCGTGGTTAGATGGGCATTCGAGACCCGAGTGTAGATCGTGTTATGTTGCGTGCTGCTGTATAATAAATAGTGTTGCTCCCAAGATAACGTCTGCGACTCGGTTGGACTCACTTCGCATGGAATACTTAGAAACAAGAGCACTTGCCTCAAGTATATTACAACCATATCAGGTCACCATGGAAATGGAGGTGAACAACACACTCTCATTCCTGGATATTTTGCTTGGACGCGGTCAAAATGGCAAAATAACACCACACAGCGTCTACTGAAAGGGAATGTACACAGATGCCTATCTGAATGCAGATTCACATCATCACCCAGCACAGAAATCCTCTCTCATCAAGATGCTCATACATCGGGCAAAGAGAGTGTCAGATGGTGAAAGTTTAGGGAAAGCGATTACACATGTTAAAGAAGCGCTAAGACTGAATGGTTACAATAACGCTCAAATTAACAGAGCATTCAATGCCAAATCAACATCGAATAACAATGTTGCTGAAAGTGATCAGATTATCAAAACAATTAAAATACCATATCTCGGGAGTTACTGACAAATTAGCCCGTGTTTTGCAAAAGCAAAACATTAAAGTGAGATTTGGTATGGTACACAAAATTCAAAAACGAAGTGTCTTGTACTAAAGATGAATTACCGAAGTTCTCAACAGAAGGTGTTTATCGGATCAATTGCTTATGCGGTAAGTGTTCTATTGGACAGACGGGACGTAACATTAGCATAAGAATAAATGAACACAAAAGGACCATTCAATTATTCCAAACGAAGCTGTCAGTAGTGGCAGAGCATGCTTGCCAACAAGGACATTCAATTAATTTTGATAACGTTGAAGTGTTATGCAGAACTAATTATTACTGGCCAAGATTAGTTGGAGAGATCAATTGAAATTGAGAAGAATTCAAATAATTTTAATCGCTGTGATAGCTTTAGACTCGGCACAACCTGGAAGCGTATTAAGTAATACACAAGACATTACAATTCCTTACAGGTGAGTCACATGCTAAGTGGCTGATTACTGATCTATTACATAATTGCATACACCCCCACCTCTGATCTCGAATCTTGATGGGGGTTCAACAATTATGACATAATCCTGCACTATTTAAGACTGGAAGCAGGTGGATGGCTTCACTATTCTGGCAAATCGCCCAAAGATGCTGGATGTAATTACCAGCGAAACATCGTACTCAAATTGTAAATGTTGTGGATCCACTCTTCAACACACCGGTGGGCTAAAGTAGTGAACTATTTGTCTTTTGTCAACGTGACACATTTTTTACTGATTGGCCGTGTCGGGTGGTGGAGGGTTGTGACACATTTATAAATAATGCGATCTAACCCAAAAACCTTGATTATGAATAATGCTGGTCGCGAAAGCTTACGTGTCAAAATGAAACATGCAAATCAAATTCCGACCAGATTAAAACCTCAGCAGAATTTTAACTCATTGAGCTAAAATCATTTCACAGAGTTGTTGACGGCTCCGATGCTGCTGCTGCTGCTTCCGCCACCACCACCACTGTCCTCTCCAACCTGCCTTCTGTTCGACCACAGATTCCAAAACATTCACCTCTCTCGAGCGTCTCCATTCACCTCCCATTCAATGGCGGAGCCAGGATTTTCAGGTAGGGGGGGGGGGCAACCCCTCCAGCAATGATGGCGCAGTTATCGGTCGAGGGTCGAATTCGAACCGTGTGTGATCGGCATCGCGCTCGCTAAAGGTGAATGCCTTCAGGGAAGTCGTGCACTGTATACGCAACTGCGCACAATTCTGCGAGTTACTTATAACCGCTTTGCCGTTACTTATTGCCAATTATGGACTCAGACTATTGTCCTATCATCTCACAGAGTCCCTGGCACGTAAGAATATGCTACACAGTGGCAATGGGGGGTTGCAAAATGCTGATTTATTACTAATAAACCCCAATGATCCGATCGAAATCCCTCATTTCGATCGGATCATTGGGGGGGGGGCACGTGCCACCCCCCCCCCCCGCCCCCCCACTGGTTCCGCCAGTGCTCCCATTGCCCGCAGCGCCCGCGCCAGCTTCAAACTCCCTCTCGTCTTCCGCTGTCGCCGCCTAGCCAAACCTGGCGGTCAGCGGCCGTAACCCACTGCCATGCAGGCAGTGGCGAGCTTTGGTGGATCCACCAATTGCTGGATATTTGTAAAAATAACGATATTTGTAAAAATAACCTTATTTTAGGTCATCGCATTCCTCCAGTAGAAATACATTTTCTGATTCACAGATGATTCTTCCCGATGGGCGTCGAGCACGTGCCACATACCCTGGCTCGCCAGGAGAAGGCAGTGTAGCAAGTGGACTAATCGCCACCTGTTTCCATCTCGATGGGATAGAGCGCTGTCCCCTCGCATGTTTGGGTTTTTTTCCGGGTGCTCCGGTTCCCACTCGTATGCACTGTTTGTATGTTGAACTTCTTTCGCACCGTGCATAGCCAATCGGAGGTACGGGAGAAGGACAAAAACTTAAAGGCAAAAAGCATATCTAAAGAAATGAGTTTTCAATCTAGATTTAAAAGTCCACAGCTGCAGTGGTTTCCAAATCTTAATAGAAAAACCCAGTTTTTTTTTTATCAGTGTATAAACACTCACCGTTGATCTTAATAGAAATACTCCAGTGCACAAGTCCTAAGACTTAAAAAACAGTCTTAGGACTGGCATGGCTCATTCTGGATAAATATATAATTATTATTATATTATTACTCATTAATTACATTCACGTCCGGATTTACTCAGCCGTTGCTTCAAGACCATTACTACCCCAAGCGTGTGAACGCGATGCCTCCCGGTTAGCATGGTTAGCTACATACGGTGCGAAAGAAGTTCAACGTACATACGTGTTGGAGTGTGTTCAGAAGTTTAGAAGTTGATATCCCGAGTAAAGCCATTGGTGCGAGCTGTTTATCTGATGTTAATAATGATGTCGATGATGGTGATGGTGGTGAAGATGGTTATGAGTTTGACTGATGGTCGTGATGGTGGTGAAGATGGTTATGAGTTTGACTGATGGTCGTGATGGTGATAATGATGTGATGTTAATGGGAATGATGCTGGTGGTGATATTGATGGTAGGAATGATGTTGATGGTGGTAATAGTAAAGATGTTGGTGATGGTCATGATTGTGATGTTGGTGAGGGTAATGATGTTGGTAATGATGGTGATGATGATGTTGGTGATGATGATTTTGGTGATAATGGTGATGATGGTGAGGGTCGTGATGATGGGTGGTGGTGATGGTAGTGGTGTTGGTGATGATGTTGATGGGTGGTGATGATTGCGTGTGTACCGGTTTACCCCCTTCCCTTTTACTAGGGGATGCCGTTGGTTCTCAAGATTCGGAGTCTTTCCCCACATGACCCTGGCATTGTTGTCTGTCTCGTGTCGCTGGCGTTGTGTGTCTAGTGTGTTGTCCACGTTGCCTTCTCCCATGTCGCGTTGTCCGTCTTGCGTCGTGCTGTGTGCCGCGTGTGTCACTCTCGTCTGTCTTGCGTCACGTTTGTATTGTGTCAATCGCATTCTGTCTTGCGTCAAGTCTGTGTCGTGTCGCTCACGTTGTCCGTGCCGTGTCACTCACGTTGTCTGTCTCTTGTCGCTCGCGTTGCCTCTTGTCCGTGACACGCGGTGGCGCCTTCCCCCCGTGACGGTTGTCTTGCGTTCCGCTAGCAGGAGCGCCAGCGCCGACGCCCCGCATGCTGGACTGGAGTGAATCACTGCGCATCTGTAACACGTGCAGCGTCCGTTCACTCTCGGCGAGAGAGAGAGAGATCGTCATTCGGAGCAATAATTATTTGGATAGAGAGAGAAGAATTTGTAGACGGAGAATGATTCAAAGGCTTGAGAAACAATAGAACAGCAGTGGAAGGCATCCAGACTGGTATGACCCACAATTGCCCAAGTTCTGTGGTTCCTATACAGAGACATACAAACTAACGAGTTAGGTTCCAGAGGTCCGTTCGTAAGTCGATTTGTTTCTTAAGTCCAACTTTACTCTTGTCGATCCCAAACATGTTGTACCTGGTGTGCACTAAACACGGGTGACGGCTTTAAAAGTTGTATAATCTCCTGTAGATGTAGATGCCACTGGTTCTTTCGGTATGCAGATGTAGACGCCACCACCGCCATCATCTATTGCTCGGCGGTTGAACATACGACTCTTGGTCCGAACAGGAAATTGGACATACGGACAGCTTTGTTTGTATCTCTGAAAGTTCGCAAGTCGAATGTTCGTAAGCAGGAGGAGTCCCTGTATTGGGATGTTTGGCCAAAATAGCTCCAACGGCGAGAGACAACGCCCAGCTGCCTGGAGCGGGGTACACGGCGGCTTCCAGCCGTGGCTGAAGCCAGAACTCCCATTGAGAGGGAGGCCGAGCCATCATCAATATCTCAAGCGTTATCATCATCGTCATCATCGTGTGTCCGTGTGTTGACGCGAGTGTTTGTGTTCCTGGGTGGCCTCGTGTTCATCCGTGCATGCATTCGTGTTTGCTTGGCTGCGCGTGCGTGTCGTCTCACCCCGTGTGCTTGTGTCGTTGAGTAAAATACTGACACTCCTGATTGACGTGTCAACCCCCCTGTGTCCCCCATCCCCTGTGCCTCCCTGTGTCTCCCCGTGCCTCCCCGTGTCTCCCCGTGTCTCCCCGTGTCTCCCCGTGCCTCCCTGTGTCTCCCCGTGTCTCCCCGTGTCTCCCCGTGTCTCCCCGTGCCTCCCTGTGCCTCCCTGTGCCTCCCTGTGCCTCCCCGTGTCTCCCCGTGTCTCCCCGTGCCTCCCCGTGTCTCCCCGTGTCTCCCTGTGTCTCCCTGTGCCTCCCTGTGTCTCCCCGTGTCTCCCCGTGTCTCCCCGTGTCTCCCCGTGTCTCCCTGTGTCTCCCCGTGTCTCCCCGTGTCTCCCCGTGTCTCCCTGTGTCTCCCCGTGCCTTCCTGTGTCTCCCTGTGCCTCCCTGTGCCTCCCTGTGCCTCCCTGTGTCTCCCCGTGCCTCCCCGTGTCTCCCCGTGTCTCCCTGTGTCTCCCCGTGCCTCCCCGTGCCTCCCTGTGTCTCCCCGTGCCTCCCTGTGTCTCCCCGTGTCTCCCCGTGTCTCCCCGTGCCTCCCTGTGTCTCCCTGTGTCTCCCTGTGTCTCCCCGTGTCTCCCCGTGTCTCCCTGTGTCTCCCTGTGCCTCCCCGTGTCTCCCCGTGTCTCCCTGTGCCTCCCCGTGTCTCCCCGTGTCTCCCCGTGTCTCCCCGTGTCTCCCCGTGCTTTCCCGTGTCTCCCCGTGTCTCCCCGTGTCTACCCGTGCCTCTCCGTGCCTCCCCGTGCCTCCCCGTGTCTCCCCGTGTCTCCCCGTGCTTTCCCGTGTCTCCCCGTGTCTCCCCGTGTCTCCCCGTGTCTCCCCGTGCCTCCCCGTGTCTCCCCGTGTCTCCCCGTGCTTTCCCGTGTCTCCCCGTGTCTCCCCGTGTCTACCCGTGCCTCTCCGTGTCTCCCCGTGCCTCCTCGTGCCTCCCCGTGTCTCCCCGTGTCTCCCCGTGCCTCCCCGTGTCTACCCGTGTCTCCCCGTACCTCCCCGTGTCTCCCCGTGCCTCCCCGTGCCTCCTCGTACCTCCTCGTGCCTCCCCGTGTCTACCCGTGTCTCCCCGTGTCTCCCCGTGCCTCCCCGTGCCTCCCCATGCCTCCCCGTGCCTCCCCGTGCCTCCCCGTGCCTCCCCGTGCCTCCCCGTGTCTACCCGTGTCTCCGCGTGCCTCCTCGTACCTCCCCGTGTCTCCCCGTGCCTCCTCGTGCCTCCCCGTGTCTACCCGTGTCTCCCCGTGCCTCCCCGTGCCTCCCCGTGTCTCCCCGTGTCTCCCCGTGCCTCCCCGTGTCTCCCCGTGCCTCTCCGTGGCCCAGCATCCCTCTGGATCAGCCCAGCTTTGGCTCCCCCATGGGGGCCCCCGGGAGGATCCTGGGTGGTGGGGGCACCTTGGGCATGCCGTGCTCGGGGGTGGTGATGGCTCGTCGCGGGCGCCCCTCGGTGGGGTCGGCCGGCTCGGGGGCCCACGGAGGGCACGGGGGGCCCTACAGCTCGACCACCGGCGGAAGAGACGACATGGGGCCCGGAAATCACCCGGACCTCATGAGGGTGAGCGAGCGGGCGCATGGCGACACGGGCCGTGCGGGATTACAACCGCGCGCACGAGCGTCGTAGCTATCGAGTGTGCAGGCAGTGCAACTGCACGGGCAGGAGGGTTACCAGGCACCCGCCTACGAAGAGGGTTTGGGGTGGCGTGTGGACAGCGAGATGCCTCTTGCATTCCCCGCACTGTGGCCCACGGAAATCATGGTGGGATTCGGAGTATAAGATCCAGGCATACTCGGTGCCAATGGACTTCACAGCCAGGCTCCACACCTCCGATTAGCACGGTTGGCTACGTACAGTTTCAGTTTCGTTTCAGTTTCATGTATTAGATATAACCCTGTGAGCCATGCGGCTCTTGACTCGGGTGCAACTGCACCAAGCACAAACATGAACAAGAAACATCTTAAAGTGACTACAGTTGACCCCGGGCCAACTTTCCGAGGCCACAAGAAGTCGCGTTATTTTGTTATCATTGTTCCGCTCGTTCACCCACGAGGGCCTTGACGAGTCTCGAGATTATTTTTCAGGAGGGTCTTGCCAAGCTTCCGCAGTAGCTGCTGCCACTGCCGCTAGCAACGCCGCTGCCGCCGCTGCTGCGCGTGATCCCCCGTTCAAGTTAATTTGCAAGGGGACGTGGGCGGTAGGAATCGACTTTTTAAACAAAAGGGAAGTGGAGGATTGCTGGACACCTGGCGGTGGTGGTGACGTTCGCAAGGGGAACACGAGTCGGCCAGTATCGAGGCAGACGGAGACTCTCTCTGCACTCTTGCCATAGCTCCGGCCTCGTGAGATAGCTCGGGTCCCCACTTGGTGGGTACACAGAGCAGGGTGGCGTAGTGGCTGTGACTCGTTCGATTCCTGACTCGGGCGCCTTCCCGCGAGGCGTTTTTGTACGCATGGGTTCCCTCTCTGGTTCTCCGGTGTCCTCCTCTAATGGCTAAGCCCACACTCGCAGTGGAGACTGCGATCGGCCAAACCATTAGAAACCTGCAAATCACTCAAGTGGGATGACAATATCGCCCCCTGCTGTAAACACTTGGCAGGACCCATCCTTCGTAAACACTCTTAAAAGTGGTAATAATATTTCTGTTGTTGGTATGGCATTGGTATGGTTGGTATTGGTATGGCGGTGGTATCGTGTTAGTAGGGTGGTGGTATTGTGTTGGTATCGTAGCGGTATCATTGCGGTCTCGCATCGCTACGGCGTTTGGTATGTCAAGTGATATCCCACACAAAGACAAAGGTCCCCTGTATAGCCTTCACAGACTGTTGGGGCAATGGCTGTTATGGATCACCTATGAAGGTCGGCATGGCACACGAGATGATGGATGGCCAACACCACGCCCGGCTGCCTTTATCTCCCAGTGGCAATGTTTACACACCGCACCAGGTACTCATTTGAGGCTAAGTCGACCTAGGGGAGGAGGCCCAGGACCTGTTCATATCATTATCACCGGTGTTGGCCGTGAGCGGGAATCGAACTCTGTTCACCGGGTTCGTAGCTCGGCGCGCTAACCGCTACATTACTGCTCCCCAAACACACGCACGTACACACACACACACCCACTCTCGCACGCACGCACACCCTCATCCCCCTTCTCCCCCCCCCTCTCTCTCTCTCTCTCCCCGCCGCGTTCCCAGCTGCTGAGCGGCGGCGGCGCCCAGGGCCTGGCGGTGCTGGGCGCCGGCCCGGGCAGCATCGCGCTGCTGGGGGCCCTGCAGGAGGCGGACGCGCTGGGCCTGTGCCGCGTGCTCTACGTGCTGGCCGAGCAGCCCGGCCTGCTGGAGGGGGCGCTCGAGCAGCCCTTCCTGGCGCGCACCCGGCTCATGCACGCGCACGACGCCGACATCGCCCTCAACGACCAGCGGTGACGCGGCGGCGGGGGGGGGGTCGTGGGTGGATTTTTTAATTGGATGCAAGGTCGCGGTTAAAATAAAATGACGTTGTTTGTCTGTGCGCACGCGCTGTGTGTGTGTGGGGGATACGGGTGTGTGCGGGAGGGGTACGGCACGTGTGCGTGCGGGAGGAGGCACGTGTGTTAACTTGCAAGGGGATGTACGTGTGTGTGTGTGTTACTGGGGAGCGGCAGGGCAGGGGTTAGTGCGTTGCACGACGAACCCGCTTACCCGAGTTCAATTCCCGCGACATGGCCAACACCGGTGACGATTATCTGAACCGGTCCTGGGCCTGCCCTAGGTCGACTCAGCCTCAAATGAATACCGTACCTGGTGCGGTGTTTCAACATCGCCACCAAGGAGACAAAGGCGGCTGGGAGTGGTGCTGGCCACCCACGTCCCCCCCCCCTCCCCCCGTGTGCTGTGCCGGCCTTCATATGTGCTCGCGAGAAACACTTACCCCCGACAGAATGTTAACAACTGTATGGGGGATCTTTTTTTTTGGTTTTCTGTGCAGGGTGAGTGGTGTGGTGGTTTGTGCACAGCCGCCCGACGCTACAGATCTTGTGCTCGTGGCGTTACGGCAGGGTACGTACACACGTACACGCACCCTCGCTCTCTCACACACGCACGCCCCTCCCTCGTGCAATAGCAACAGCCGCCATCATTCGCCACCAAGTAGCGTTAACATCACCGCAGCACTTGTGCACTCTCAAGGCCGCATTACGTGCAAAGGCTCGCCGGCAGGAAGGTCATGGGACAGACCCAGGTGCCATGGGTTGACTGACTTTGGATGACTGGCAGATGCAACACCTGTGTTCTTTACTGTGCCAAACTTTCTACGTTTTAGCCGCCCTGCGATCCACACGTTGTGAGCATTGCTCCTCAGGCTGCCGCTGTCGTTGGGGGCGACTGCCTCCAACTGCCGTAGCGTCCTTCACGAGCCTCCTCCTCCACAGAGGCTGATCTTGACACGGCTGGTACCAGTCTTCTGCAAGTCCACTCAGCTCCACATCTTCCTGTACCGCATCGGACATTCTCTTCTCTAGCCTGTACCGTGCCCATTTTGTTCCCTCTATTACATGTCGGCCAAACAGAAGCTGCTTGGGCACGTGGTGGCTATGCGGGCTACATGACCCAGCCAACACAACCTCGCCCCGCCCTTACTGATGGGACTGTGTCCAGATCTTTCAAGGATGTGTGAGCTCGCACAATCCTGCCTTGTTAAATCCAGAATGGATTGTAGGCAGGCCAGCTTGAACGTTTTGAACCCGGCAGTGATGTTATATTCCTGGGCTTCCATGTTTTACAAGCATAGAGAACGGGGAGGGTATGGCTGGCCGAGAAGACACGAAGCGTCATGTGGCACGAAAGGCCAGGTTACTCCCACACAGAGTTCCACAGCTGATGAAGAGATAATGCCGCTCAGCTGATTTTCTGCTTCCAAACCGGAGCTGGTCATAAGCACACTGCCCAGGTATGGAAACCTCTCCACTCTCTCCACAACTGCCCCATTACTCCCCCATCAATCATGGGGAGTTTTGGGGGTGGAGTGTTGGTTGACATCAAACATCCATGCACTGTACGTTCAGCAGCAGCACATCCAACTCCTTCTTTGAGTGAGCAGCAATCACCAGATCATCAGCACATAGAATGGTTGGCCAATAGAGAGCCATCCCTGGACCACACCCAGGCATTGATCAGCCTCCCATTGTATCTGTACCAGATATAATTTTTTCTGGTCGAGCCATGGAAAGCTTCTCGAACTACATGGTCAAAGAATAAGTTATATAATGTGAGAGCCAGAAGATATCCATGTCACACCCCGATGTTGACAGGGAATAGTTCTGACTCCCAGCCGCACAGCTTCACCTGGGCTTGCCCACAATCATGACGGTCCATAATGTTTGTGATCAGAGGGTCAGGGACCACGAAAGCACGAAGAACAACCCAGAACCCTGGCCTATTGATGGTATCATAGGCCTCAAGCAGGTCAATAAAGCAGAGACGTAGTTCCGGTTGAAATTCCCTATGCCTCTGCTGTAACCACGGCGTGCCGGGAGGGAGATGCCCCTGCAGTTGTTTCAATCAGTACGGACCCCACTTCTTAATGAGGGGTATCACCAGGGCATCATTCCAATGCTGCAGACCCCTTTCTGTGGTCCAGACAGTTGTGATGTCATATAGGGCAGTCTGCACACAGACTCCAGCCTCCCTCAGTAGTTCACTGAGGAGATAATCTCTGCCCGGTGCTTTTTTTGGTCTAAGACTCTTGGATCTCCTTTTGTACTTCCTCAACAGACAGCACTTCTGCCAGCCCCTCACAGGGGGTTGACAACTTCTTCCAATATTTGAGGCACGACAGCACCGGCAGAGTTATCCACACTTTGCCCCGTGATGTCATCTGGGCTTAAGGGGATTTCCCCTATCCCAAGACTTCACAGAAACGCTCAGCACACCTGCAGACCAATTTCTAGGGGTCGGAGATTGGATCACCATTGTTTCCCTTCATAATGGTGGTAGGTGTGGCACTGCAAGCGAGGCTTTCTCTTTACCATTTCGAACACCTCTGTTAGCCGGGTATCTGGCTGTCCGCCTGATGAAGCTAGTTCTAATTACTGGTGAAAACGTCATACTCGGATTGTAAATGTTGTGGATTTGCTCTCCAACACACAAACGGTGTGCTGTACTAGTAACGAATTGGCATGTTCTGTTTACGTGACAAACCTTACTAATTGGCTGTGTCGGGTGGTGGCGGGTTTAACGACACATTCATATTTGCGCGATCTAACCCCAAAAAAAAAACTATGATTATAATCGGTCTGCAGCGCGTACCAAATGCAGCCATTACAGCTGCACGAGCCACAGTCCTGAACCCTCACCCATTTCCCCTCGGCATCAGGAGGGGGGTTGGACGACTACAACCCCAGCTGCACGCGGTGATGAAAGTCTCTCTTGCAACTTTCGTCAGCTCGCCGAGAACAGGCTTTTGAATGGCTTCCTCCTAGGTGGATGCCCATCACCGCAGTGGAGGATTAGCAGGCGCATCAGCTCAACAGTAGGTCTTGTCGCTATATAGTCCAGCATTCCTGATGTGTAGATGTGCCGATGCCTGAACAGCATATTTTTTTGTTTACATACACCTCCATTCTCACGCACACCCTCACTCTCACACACACACGTACCCCTTCTCACGCACACACACCCGTACCCCCTCGGTGCACGCTCTCTTACTGTCACACGCACGTGCACCCACCTCTTAAGCACTGTACAAACTGGAGGACTAACGAGAGTCCTTGTAGATAGGACGGTGCTACTGGGATGGGGTGAGCTGGACGGGGTGAGTGGAATGGGGCCGATAGGACGGGGCCAACGGGACAGAGCGGACGGGACGGGGCCGATTTGATGCGAGTGAGTTGAGGTTTTAGCACTGAGTAGTGGTGAGTGTGAGTCTGGGCGGTCAGAATCGCCGTCATCTCGCGCGTCGCTCATCCCGGCCGGCAGGGGGCTCCCTTGGACCACTGCGGTGGAGACCAGGCCTTCGTGTACCTGTGTACAGGTGTGTCTGTGTGTATGAGTGGGGAGCGGTAGTGTAGCTTTTAGCGCGCTGCGCTACAAACCTGGCGACCCGGGTTCGATTCCCGCTCACGGCCAACACCAGTGACGATTATCTGAACCGGTCCCGGGCCTCCCCTAGGTCGACTCAGCCTCAAATGAGTACCTGGTGCGGCGTGTAAACATCGCCACTGGGGAGACAAAGGCGGCCGGGCGTAGTGCTGGCCACCGGACCCCCTCTTGTGCCGTGCCGGTCTACGTAGTTGCTCACTAACAGCACTTGCCCTAACAGTCTGTTAAGGCTACGCGGGGGATCTTTGTCTTTGATCCTTGTGTGTACCTCCCTGTGTAGGCAAGGGCGTGCTGTGCGAGCACCTGCTGGGGGAGAGCCAGGAGGCGAGCGACGCGTGCTTCCAGGAGGCGCTCTCCGCCGGCAAACCACTGCTCTGCGGCTTCTACAGGTGCTGGGGAGGGGGGCAGGGGGGGGGGGCTGTGGTGGCTAAAGGGGGGGGAGGGGATGGGGGGCATGCGGGGATGTGGGCGGGCTGCTACGTCCCTTCTCGTGTGCAGCCACCGCAGTTTTTCAAGTATCGGGCTCGTGACGTGGCCAGCAGTGGATAGACCTTGGCTCGTGATGGGCCTCTCCACGTGCCCCTGCGTGGTTGCTTGTGGTTGTGAGCAGTCGTGAGCGGTTGCGTGTGGTTGTGGTCTTGCGTGGCTGTGAGTGGTTCTGGTTGTGTATGGCTGTGTGTGTCATTATGCCTGTGACGGCGTAATACGCCGTGTGATGCGAGTGATCGTGGTTGTCTTTGTTGTAATGTGTGGTTGTGTGTGGCTGCGTGGTACGATCCGAGTGTTTGTGTGCGATGTGAATGGGGTTGGTTGCATGTGGTTGTGACCGTAGTTGAAACCGCACAAGGGTTGGGCGACCCCCCACCCCCGTAGCACTGAGCCCCCCTTATAATGACTCCTACTTAAGGGTAATTTCATAAGTTTCTGACGACTGGCAACACACCTGTCTGTACATGGGGGAGGGGAGAAACGGGGTCACGCGGGGGGGGGGGGGGGGGCAGGTGGAGACGTGGCGCGCGCGGGGACACACAAGGAGGACTTGGAAGGCTTACAGACAAGTAGGGACACACGAGGAGACCTGGACAGAGACTGGAATGCACAGAGGCGAGAGAGGCACGGGTGGTGCGGAGACACGTGGGGGGACACTGGCATGCGCAGGGACACGTGGGAAATTACACAGGCATGGGGATGCACGGGAAGGCACGGGGGAAGGCACGGGGGAAGGCACGGGGGAAGGCACGGGGGAAGGCACAGGATGGTACGGGATGGCACGGCGAGGCACATGGAGTCACGGCGAGGCATGGGGATGCAAGGTGAGGCACGGGGAGGCACGGAGGGAGGCATGGGGAAGCACGGGATGGCACGGGATGGCACGGCGAGGCACATGGAGGCACGACGAGGCACGGGGACACAGGGAACCACGGAGAGGCACGGAAAAACACGAAGATTTGGGGACACGCGGTGAGATGAGAGCGTGGGGTGTGCGAGACGATGTGGGTTGTGAGATGGGGGTGCGTTAGACGGGGTGTGCGAGACGGGGTGTGGACCGATTGTGGGGTGTGGGGCATTAGTGTAAATCCCAGGAAATGTGTGTTTAAAAAGTGACAAGTGGGAGCGCGGTGGGATTATCCACCGCGACTCTCGCCCCGTGATCACACGGAGGCAGGTGAGCTCATTGTGATGACCCCAGCCACAACACACACCCCGACACAACACACACATTCCGCCATAACAAATACACACACACACTCCTCCACAACACACACTCCACCACAATGCACACACTCCACAACACACACATCGCCACAACACACACACACACATACTCTGCCACAACAGACAAGTCCAGGGCCTACCTGCGTGTGTGTGTGTGTGCGTGTGTGTGCGGTTCACACACTTGGCTATCAGCCTAGCCACCTGAGTTTTATTTCTGCCCATGGCTAACGTCAGTGGAAAATAATGACTGATTTGTGAGCCTCCCCGAGGTGGACCCAGCCTTAAATTTGCACGGTGGAGACCAAGGCAACCTGGCATGTTCATAGTACTGTGACCACACCACCCCCTCGTGCACCTTTACGGCCTTCATAGGTGCTCACGAACAGCACTTGCCCCAACAGCACTTGCCCCAACAGCCTTAAGCACTACATGAGGATTTTTGTATGTGTATGTGTGGGTGTCTACGTATGTGTGCGGAGCGGTGGCACACTAGTCGGCGGACGTGACGACCCATGTTCTATCCACACTCAAGGCCACCAACATCGGTGACGAATATCTGAACTGGTTTCGGTGCCTCCCCTCGGTCGACTCGGCCTCAAATGAGTAACCGGCGCAGTGCGTAAACCATTGGCGCTCCGGAGACAAAGGCGGCCGGGCGTGGTGCTGGCCGCGCCCACCCCCTCGTGCGCACCGTGCCGGCCTTCATAGGTGCTCGCTAACAGCACTTGCCCCAAAAGTCTGTTAAGGCTATACGGGGGATCTTTGTCTTTGTGTGTACCAGGCGGTTCGACCCAGCCCTGCAGCTGATCCAGCGCCGCATCGAGGAGCGGGGGGAGTTTGGGCAGATCACGCGCGTGGCGGCGGTGAGCTACGGCTACCCACCCCCCAACTTCTCCCTGCTGCACAAGTCTGGTACTGACACACACGCACGCTCACGCACGTTCACTCATAAACACAACAACAACCGCCATTCGCCACTAAGTGGCGGTGACGTCACGATGACGCTTGTGCCAAGCCGTGTGCACCTTGATTCCAAGTGAAGTGTCGAACGCCCGCTGGCAGGAGGTCACGGGGCAGACCCAGGTGCCACGGGTCGACTGACTGAGACGACTGGCTGATGCACCACCTGTGCCCCCTACTGTGCCAACTTGCTGTGCTTTAGCCACCCGGCGCTCCGCTCGTTGTTGTGAGCACCGCTCCTCCGCCCTCCATTGTTGTTGGAGGGCGACTGCCTCCAACTGCACAGTAGCGTCCTTCACGAGCCTCCTCCACAGAGGCCATTCTTGACACCGCTGGTACCAGTCATCGGCAAGTCCACCGTTTAGCCCCCTCGATCCGGCCGAACAAAAGCTGTTTAGCCATGCGGTGACTGGGCATGTGGGCTGCATGGCCCAGCCACTGCAGCCTTGCCCTGCCGTAGGAGCTCACCGATGGGACCTTGTCCAGATCTTTCAAGGATTTGTGAGCTCCTCACACAATCCAGCCTGGTTAAATCCAGGATGGTTCGTAGGCAGGCCAGCCTAAATGTTTCATTAGGGGGGGTCCACGTTTTGGAGGGAATGACTGGCCGTGAAGACCTGCAGCTGCATGCGGAGCGACAGACCAGGTAGCTTCCACAATATTTCGCAACCGATGAAAAGATGATGCCGCTCGACTGATTCGGAGTGAAACCTGTGCTGTTAAACTGGAGCCGGTCATGAGCATTCTGCCCAGGTATGGGAAACTCTCCACAACTGCCCCATCAATTGGGAGTTGTGGGGGTGGAGTGTCCGATGGTACATAATACCCAGGCAGGTGCTTAGTTTTGGTGGGGCTGATGGTAAGGCCCCACCTCTTAGTGGCAAGCTCCAGGTTCAGCAGCAGTGCCTCCAGCTCCTCCTCTGAGTGAGCAGCAATTACCAGATCATCGGCATACATAACATGGTTGAGCAATAGGGAGCCATCCCTTGACCGCACCCGGGCATCAATCAGCCTCCCATTGTATCTGTACCAGATGGAAATTCCTCCGGTACAGCTATTGAAGGCTTCACGAACTACGTGGTCAAAATAGATGTTAAATAATGCGGGAGCAAGAGGACATCCCTGTCGCACCCCAAGGTGTACAGGGAATGGTGCTAACTCCCGGCCACGTAGTTTTACCCGGACCCACTCACCATCATGAAGGTCCTTAATGATCGTGAGCAGAGGGTCAGGGACTCCGAAAGCACGAAGAACAACCCACAGCCCAGGCCTGCTGATAGTATCATAGGCCTTGACCAGGTCAATAAAACAGAGATGTAGGTCCTGTTGGAATTCCCTACACCTCTGCTGTAGCAGACGGACAGAAAATATGGCATCCGTGCAGGACCGCCCTTTCCTGAAACCGCATTGGGGCTCCGCAAGCCTCTCCTCAGCGTGACTAACAAGGCGATGTTGAATAATCCTTGCCAGGACCTTTCCCGGCACACTGAGGAGTAAGATGCCCCTGTAGTTGTTACATTCTGTGCGGTCCTCCTTCTTAAAAAGGGGGACCGCCAGGGCATCCTTCCAATCCTGCGGAACCCAATCCAGTGGTCCATACTGTTGTTATGATGTCATATAGGGCAGTCTGTGCACAAACGCCACCCCTCAGCATTTGGCTTGGGAGATCATCTCTGCCCCGTGCCTTTCCTGGTCTCAGACTCTGGATCGCCCTCAGTATTTCCTCAACAGATGGCACCTCAGCCAGCCACTCACAGGGGGTGACTTCTTCTTCCTCCAAGATTTGAGGCACCGCAGCCTCAGCAGGGTCATCCCCACTTTGTCCCACGTTGTTTTCCTGGTGGAGGGATTTTCCCTACCCCAGGACCTCACAGAAATGTTCAGCAAATCCGCAAACCTGTTCCTGGGGGTCGGAGATTGGATCACCGTTCTTTCCCCTAATGATGGTAATAGGTGTGGCACTGCAGGTTACTTTTTTTATGGAATTAAAGAGCAATTTGTGATCGCGGGCCATTGAGGCAGACTCCATCTCCTCAGAAACCCACAACCACCACCCTTCCTTGCAGCGCCTCACAGCTCTCCGAACCTCCGAGCGAAGGCTGCGGTAAGCCTCCTCATTCTCTGACGTGGGATGCTGTAGCCGATGACAGTGGGCCTGTCGCTTTTTCTCAGCTAGTCTGAACACCTCCTCTGTCAGCCAGAGTCTCTGTGGAGGTCTGGACCGTGTACCCAAAGCAGCCATTGCAGCTGCATGAGCCACAGTCCTTAACCTCGCCCATTTCCCCTCGACATCAGGAGTAGTGGGGGACGATGCCAACCCGAGCTGCAAGCGATGACGACGTTTTCGCCCATGGGCATGTAATTACCAATACGCTGTTCCGGCATCGGCGCAAGGCCTTGTTATTACCAATACACTGTTCCGGCATCGGCGCATCCACACAACATCATGGATGCACGCCGGGTCCAAGCAAGAATATCTGCTGGACTACATAGTGATGGAACAGCGGATGCGGGCCCATGTCCTTGACACCAGTATCTGCCCACTGACCATCGACTTGTCATCTGTAAGATGCGCCTGCCATTCTTCCACTCCGGTGGTGGGTGTCCATCCAGGACCCATTCAAACCCACAGCTAGCTGATGAAGGTTACACTCATACACATACATACACACACTCCCTGTTGCAGAAGCCTGGTACTGACACACACATGTACACACACTTACTCATAAATACACACAGCTACCCACACCTCTCAACCTTTCTCGATTGACACAAACTCACTCATACACAGTCCTACCATCAAATACACACATACATTCATATACTTACTCATACAATCATACATACATACACACTCACTCCCTGCTGCAGAAGTCTGGTACGGACTCACACACACTGTCACGCACACACTCAATAACATACGCACACACTGATACACATGCACACACACACACACACTTATTCACATACATACATACAGACGTACAGGTGTATTGCATACAGTACATACCCTCGCATAATCATACCCAAACACACGAGCGCCAGGGCCCCGGGGAAGAGAGGATGGGGTGCAGCGCTGGGTGTGGGGATGGGGGACGGGGGGGTTCAATCATTATGTGGCGGCCTGTGGTTTAGGTGTGATTTCAGAGGGGTGCACGCGCATGTGTGTGCGTGTGTGTGCGTGTGTGTGTGTGTCTACGAGCAAAGGATTGTTTTGAAATAATGTTTGTGTGCGTGCGTGCGTGCGTGTTGTTTATGTGCGAGGGTACCAGTGTAAATGTGCGTGTGCGCATTCGTGCGTGTGTGCGCGCGAGGGACTGTTGTCTTGAGCGAATGTGTTTGTGTACGTACGCGTGTGTGTGTTGTTTATGTTTTGTGTGTATATGTGCATGCGCGTGGATTTGTGTGCCCGTGCGTGTTTGTACGTGTGCGCATGTACACGCCACGCGTGTACGACACCGTGCCCCCTCGTGTGTGTCGTGCCGGCCTTCATAGGTGCTGCTTGCTAACTGCACATGCCCCAACAGTCTGTTCACGCTATATGGGGCATTTTTGTCTTTGTGTACACACGTGGGGAGCGGTGGCACAGTGGTTAGCGCACTGCGCTACGAACATCAGTGACCCGAGTTTGATTTCGACTCGCCGCCAATTACAGCAGCGAATATCTTAACAGGTCCTGTGCCTCCCCTAGGTATACTCAGCCATAAACGAGTACAGATAGTCCCCGAGTTACAATGGTCCGACTTACGACATTTCGATCTTACGATGGCGATAGCGATACGACTAAATTGTAAAATACTTTACATTTCACGTGGCAGGCAAACGCAGCAGTGAACGATACGTTCAATGCATGTATGATACATAGCTTTAGCGATTTCATTTTAGGGTTACCACGATACCATACGTTCAATGCATGTTAAAAGTTTTTTTTTTATTGCAGATAGGATTGTTGTTTCCTGAAAAAACCTTTCTATGAAATTGCAGTTCATATAGATAGGCTAAGAATTTACCTTGTTTTTTTACTTTACTTTTCACTGTGCAATTCAGTATTATAATTAATAAATACATACAGTATATAGTTTCTACAGTACGGTACTGTAAATTGCTCGGTTTTGCTAAATTACCACCATTCTTTAAGACTCCCGGGTAGGCTCGGCCATGTTCGACTTAGGATATTTTCGACTTACGATGGGGTCGTCGTAACGCATCTCCATCGCAAGTAAAGTACAACCTGTACTTGGTGCGGTGCGTAAACATCGGCCAGGTGGCTACGCAGCGGTGGAGGGAGGCAGCTCACAATCGAAAGGTTTGCAAGTCTCCAATCCTGGTTGGGGGTTAAATCGGCCCATCATTAACCCTTCCCCTGGGGTCAAGAAAAACGAGGACCACTTTTTAGGTGTTCTCTACGACAAACTTGCTCCTGCCATAAGAACGTGGAACGTCCATCGGTGGCTCAGGGCTGTATACAGGATATGAGCACTGCCTCAATGCTCATTCGAGCAGGAAATCGCTTGTGTAAACATCAGCACTGGGGAGATAAAGGTGGCTGGGCGTGGTGCTCACCACCCACTCCCTCGTGTGCCCTGCAGGCCTTCATAGGTGCTTACTCACAGCACTTGCCCCAACAGTTTGTTGAGACTATACGGGGGATCTTTGTCTTCATGGAGTGAGTGTCAGTATGTTCCTTGTGGGGAACGGTGGCGCAGTGGTTAGCACACTGCACTACGAACCCAGTGACCCCAGTTCAATTCCCACTCAAGGCCAAAAGTGGCGACGAATATCTGAACCGGTGCTGGGCACTCCCCTAGGTCTGCCCGGCCTAAAACGATTACCTGGTGCTGTGTGTACACATCAGCATTGTGGAGACAAAGGCGGCCGAGTGTGGATTCCTGCCACTCCGCAGGCCCCCCTTCTTTCGGAGCGCCGTCCGCAGGTGCTACTCGCCAACGGCACTTGCCCCCGGACGGCCCATTGATGCCGTACGGGGGGGGGGGGATCTTTGGCGCTGGGGGAAGCAGGCTCACGGCTCTGCCCTGGGGCCTACGGCGCTGTGGCTCAGGTTTAAGCCGGCTGCTATCAATTCCCATTCACTTCACGGTCGGCCATTGTGTTTCCTGCACCTCGGAAGCGCGAATGCGTCGTGTGTTTCGTGTGTTTCGTGTGTTTCGTGTGTGTGTGCGTGTGTGTGTGTGCGTGTGTGCGCACGCGTTGTTGTCTTTTGTTCAGACTTCCTTCCGTTTGTCAGACATTGAACAACGCACACACGCGCACGCCAAAGGTGTGTGTACGCGCGCGTGCACACGCTGGCACGCGTTGTTGCGGGGAGAACGCGGGGAGAGCGTGGGGGAGAGCGAGCGAGCGGTGCGACGCGGTGCATACCTAGGCGCACCGCACAGCGCCCCGGGCCGCACGCGGCGTGCACGCGCTCACACACACACACACACGGACAAAGACACGCACGTACATTCATACCTTCATACAAAGACAAAGATCCCCCGTGTAGCCTCAGCAGACTTTTACGGGTTGACTGGGGAGACTGAGCCGTGCCCTCCACTGTTGTGAGCGTCACTCCTCTGTCCTCCGCTGTTGCTGGAGGGCGGCTGCCTCCCAGTACCCAGTAGCATTCTTCACGAGCACCTATGAAGGCCGGCATGGCACACGAGGTGGTGGGTGGCCAACACCACGCCCGGCCGCCGTTGTTTCCCTAATGCTGATGTTTACACACAGCACCAGGTACTCATTTGAGGCTGAGTCGACCGAGGGAAGACCCAGGACCGGTTCAGAAAATCGTCACTGGTGTTGACTATCAGCGGCAGTCGAACCCGGGTCGACAGGTTCTTAGCGCAGCGCGCTAACCGCTACGTAACCGCTCCTCACCTTCATACACGTGCGTCCATACAGACATACGCACACACACACACACATAGGGACAAAGAGACACACGCTCATACCTTCGTACACATAAACACACGCATTCATACAGACGCACACGCATTCATACAGACGCACACACATTCATACAGACATGCACATTCATACCAATACCTGCCATTCGCCACTAAGTGACGGTGACATCACTGCAGCGCCTGTGCCAGGCCAGGTGCACGTTGAAACCACGTGAAGTGTCGAAGGCTCGCTGACTGGACCCAAGTGCCATGGGTTGGCTGACTGATAGATGCACCAGATGCACATTCATACACATATACCCATTCAGATAGATATACCCACACGTTCATACACATATACCCATTCAGATAGATATACCCACACGTTCATACACATATACCCATTCAGATAGATATACCCACACGTTCATACACATATACACATTCAGATAGATATACCCACAAATTCATACACATATGCCCATTCAGATAGATATACCCACACCTTCATACACATATACCCATTCAGATATATACCCACAAATTAATACACATATACCCATTCAGATAGATATACCCACAAATTCATACACATATACCCATTCAGATAGATATACCCACACGTTCATACACATACCCATTCAGATAGATATACCCACAAATTCATACACATGTATCCATTCAGATAGATATACCCACACGTTCATACACATATACCCATTCAGACAGATATACCCACAAATTCATACACATATACCCATTCAGATAGATATACCCACAAATTCATACACATATACCCATTCAGATAGATATACCGACAAATTCATACACATATACCCATTCAGATAGATATACCCACACGTTCATACACATATACACATTCAGATAGATATACCCACAAATTCATACACATATACCCATTCAGATAGATATATCCACACGTTCATACACATTTACCCATTCAGACATATACCCACAAATTCATACACATATACCCATTCAGATAGATATACCCACAAATTCATACACATATACCCATTCAGATAGATATACCCACAAATTCATACACATACCCATTCAGATAGATATACCCACAAATTCATACACATATACCCATTCAGGTAGATATACCGACAAATTCATACACATATACCCATTCAGATAGATATACCCACACGTTCACACACATTTACAAATCTAGATAGATATAGCCACACGTTCATACACATATACCCATTCAGATAGATATACCCACACATTCATACACATATACACATTCAGATAGATATACCCACACGTTCATACACATATACACATTCAGATAGATATACCCACACGTTCATACACATATACACATTCAGATAGATATACCCACACGTTCATACACATATACCCATTCAGATAGATATACCCACACGTTCATACACATATACCCATTCAGATAGATATACCCACACATTCATACACATATACCCATTCAGATAGATATACCCACAAACTCATACACATATACCCATTCACGTAGATATACCTACACGTTCATACACATATACACATTCAGATAGATATACCCACACGTTCATACACATATACCCATTCAGATAGATATACCCACACGTTCATACACATATACCCATTCAAACAGATATACCCACACGTTCATATGCATATACCCATTCAGATAGATATACCCACACGTTCATACACATATACCCATTCAAATAGATATACCCACACGTTCATACACATATACACATTCAGATAGATATACCCACACGTTCATACACATATACCCATTCAGATAGATATACCCACACGTTCATACACATATACACATTCAGATAGATATACCCACACATTCATACACATATACCCATTCAGATAGATATACCCACAAACTCATACACATATACCCATTCACATAGATATACCCACACGTTCATACACATATACACATTCAGATAGATATACCCACACGTTCATACACATATACCCATTCAGATAGATATACCCACATGTTCATACACATATACCCATTCAAACAGATATACCCACACGTTCATATGCATATACCCATTCAGATAGATATACCCACACGTTCATACACATATACCCATTCAAATAGATATACCCACAAATTCATACACATATACCCATTCAGATACATATACCCTACACGTTCATACACATATACACATTCAAATAGATATAGCCACAAATTCATACACATATACCCATTCAGATACATATACCCACACGTTCATACACATATACCCATTCAGATAGATATACCCACACGTTCATACACTTATACCCATTCAGATAGATATACCCACAAATTCATACACATTTACCCATTCAGATAGATATACCCACAATTTCATACACATATACCCATTTAGATAGATATACCCACAAGTTCATACACATATACCCATTCAGATAGATATACCCACACATTCATACACATATACACATTCAGATAGATATACCCACACATTCATACACATATACCCATGCATACACACATATCCATATTCTTTGGGTCTTTCAGTAAAGTCACGTAGATAGATACAATAATAACAATAACATAAATTTCGATTTAAAGCTTTCGTGACTGCAAGGATTCATCTTCTTTGCTTCTTTCGGTAAGGTCACGTAGATTGAGAATAAAATAATAAAATAACACAATAAAATTCTCACGACGTTTCGGCCACAACGCAAGCGGCCGTCTTCCCTGTTGGGACGACAGGTCTGTGCCTTTCACCTGAAGACGGCCGCTTGCGTTGTGGCCGAAACGTCGTGAGAATTTTATCGTGTTATTTTATTATTTTATTCTCATTCTACGTGACCTTACCGAAAGAACTAAAGAAGAACAATAACATAATAAAAATAAAGACAGACACAACCACACATTCATGCAGGTAATAATATGCACGCACGCATTCGTAAAGACAAAAAACAAAGACACACACATTCATATAGAGACGCACGTACTCACGCACACTCATACAATCATAGGGCCCAACATGCATCAAATAATGCTTTCATACAAAGACAAAGGTCTCCTGAATAGCCGACAATTGTTGGGACAAGTGCTGATAGTTAGCACCGAAAAGACGCACCAGGGTGTGGGTGGCCAACACCATGACCAGCCACCTATGTCTCCCCAGTGCTGATGTTTACACATTGCACCAGGTACTCATTCAAGGCTGGTTCAGATAATTGTCACTGGAGTCGGACTCGGTTCACCGGTTTTGGAGCGCAGTGCGCTAACAGCTACAGTACCGCTCCCCATATTCATAAACAAAGGCAAAGATTTCCCATATAGCCTTTAATAGATTCTTAGGGCAAGTGCTCTGAGCGAGCACCTAATGAAGGCCAGCACGGCACACGAGGGGGTGGTGGCCAGCATCACGCCCCGCCACCTTTGTCTCCCTAGTGGTGATGTTTACACTGCCTCAATGATTAATTTAAGGCTGAGTCGACCTAGGGGAGGCCCAAGACCGGTTCAGATAATCGTCACTAATGTTGGCCGTGAGCAATAATCGAACTCGGATTAGCCGTTTCTTATCTTAGCGTGCTAACCGCTCGGACACACTAATGCATTTCTGAACGCAACACCAACAACAACCGATCACCACTAAGTGGCGGTGATGTCACCACAGCACGTGACTCAGGCTAGCTTCACTTTGAGGCCACTTGACCCAGGTGCTTTGGGTTGGTTGACTGAGATGACTCTGGCATATGTGCCACCTGTGCTCGGCACTGTGACAACTTGCTGCGTTTTAGCCCACTGGTGCTCCACTCATTGTTGGGAGCATCGCTCCTCCACCCTCTATTGTTGCTGGAGGGCGACTGCCTCCAACTACTCAGTAGCGTCCTTCACGAGTCTCCTCCATCGAGGCCGATTTTGACACCTCATCAGCAAGTCCACTCAGCTCCACATTCTCTTGTACCGCATCAGCTCATCTCTTTTCTCGCCCATGCCACACCCATTTAACCCCCTCTATCCGGCCAAACAAAAGCCGCTTGGGCATGCGGTGGCTGGGCATGTGGGTGACATGATCCAGCCAACGCAACCTTACCTGCCGGAGGAGCTTAATGGGGAGAATGTGTCCAGATATTTCAAGGATCTGTGAACTCCTCGTGCAATCCAGCCTGGTTAAATCCAGAATGGATCATCGATAGGACAGCTTGAATGTTTCAAACTGGCACAGATGTTCCTGTAAAGGGGGTCCACATTTCACAAGCGTAGTGAAGGGAGGGGTATAACTGTGGCCGGGAAGACCCGAAGCTTCGTATGGAGCGATAGACCGGGTAACTTCCACACTGCGTTACGCAGCCGATGGAAAGATAATGCCGCTCGACTGTTCCAAAATTAGACTTCCGCTGCCAAAACAGAGCTGGTCATGAACACACTGCCCAGGTATGGGAACTCCTTCACTCTCTCCACAATCACCCCATCACTCACGGGGAGTTGAGGGCGTGGAGTGTTTGATGACATAAAATACCCAGGCAGGTGTTTTTTTTTTTTGTGGGACTGATGGTAAGGCCCCACCTCTTAGTGGCACGTTCCAGGTTCAGCATCGGACTCTTCAACGCCTCCTCAGAGTGAGCGGCAATGACCGAGCCATCGGCATGCAGAACACGTCTGATCAGAAGGGAGCCAATGTCTTAGGCAGGCACCTGTGTCATTGTGGGTTCACGCGTTAGTGTGTGTGTGTTTGTGGGTTCACGTGCGTGCAAATGTACTTTGCGAGTGTGAGCGGTATGTAGCGGTTTGCGCGCTGCGCTACAAAACCCGGCAACCCGAATTCGATTCCTCCTCACGGCCAGCACCGGTGACGGCTATCTGAACTGGTCCTGGGCTGGCCTCCTCAAGGTCGACTCGCCTTCCAGTGAGTGTCTGGTAAAGTATGCAAACATCAGTGGGGGGAGACAAAGGCGGTTGGGTGTAATGCAGGCCATCCACCCCCTCGTGTGCCGTGCCAACCTTGATTGGTGCTACTCACAAACAGCACTTGCCCCTACAGTCCTTTTTGGCCTAAAAACGGAGGGAGCAGGGTGTCTCTGTGTGCGAGTGTGTGTGCGCCGGTGTGCAGTGTGTGTGTGCCAGTGTGCAGTGTGTGTGGTCTTGAGTGTGTGTGTGTGCCAGTGTGCAGTGTGTATGCTCATGCATGTGAATGTGCGTGCCGTAGTGCCGTAGTGCCGTGTGTGGTCATGCGTGTGTGCACGAGTACGCGGCGGTATGCAGTGCTAAGTCGCGCATGTGTGCGTATGTTTTGTGGTGTGTGCGCCGGTGTGCACGTGTGTGTGTGTGTGTGGGCGTGTGCACACCCTGCGCGCGTGGGGTAATTACCCGATTAGGCGCCCAGCCCAGACCTCCTCCCTTGCAGGTGAGTTGTGCGGCGGCGGCGGTGGCCGTGCCGGCATGGCGAGCCCTCATTAGATCTCGGCTCAGCCCTCCCTAAGCCGAAAACAGCTCCTTTATTAAAGGCCTTGTCTGTGCCGGGGTGGCGGGGCTCCCTGCACGGGGCGCTGGGTGCGCGTGGGCGCTGCCACGGAGGGAGGAGGTGTGTTGGCGCGTGTGTGTTTGGAATAACGATGAGATGGTGTGTGTGTGTGTGTGGACCACAGAGGATGTGTGTGGAATACAGAGGGTGTGTGTGGGTCACAGACGATGTGTGTGTGGGTCACAGACGATGTGTGTGTGGGTCACAGAGGGTGTGTGTGTGGGTCACAGACGATGTGTGTGTGGGTCACAGAGGGTGTGTGTGTGGGTCACAGAGGGTGTGTGTGTGGGTCACAGAGGGTGTGTGTGTGTGGGTCACAGACGATGTGTGTGTGGGTCACAGAGGGTGTGTGTGTGGGTCACAGACTATGTGTGTGTGGGTCACAGACGATGTGTGTGTGGGTCACAGAGGGTGTGTGTGTGGGTCACAGACGATGTGTGTGTGGGTCACAGAGGGTGTGTGTGTGGGTCACAGACGATGTGTGTGTGGGTCACAGACGATGTGTGTGTGGGTCACAGAGGGTGTGTGTGTGGATCACAGACGGTGTGTGTGTGGGTCACAGAGGGTGTGTGTGGAATACAGAGTGTGTGGGTCACGATGTGTAGAATACAGAGGGTGTGTGTGGAATACAGAGGGTGTGTGGGTCACAGCGTTTGTGTGGGTCACAGCGTGTGTGTGGGTCACAGCGTGTGTGTGGGTCACAGCGTGTGTGTGGGTCACAGCGTGTGTGTGGGTCACAGTGGGGGTGTGGGTCACAGTGGGTGTGTGTGTGTGTGAGAGCAGGTGGTGTGTTTTATTTTAGTGTTGGGATGTGGTATGTGTATGCAAGGTGATTATTGCTTGTAGGTGTTGTCATTTCCGCCCCCCCCTCCTACCTCATCCTGAAACCACGGGGAAAATGGGTGAGGTTCAGGACTGTGGCTCATGCATTGGGCTACACAGTCTAGACCTCCCTAGAATCCCCAGCTAGCTTAGGGAAAGCGGCGGATCCACTCCCACCATCTACAATGTCCCCACGCCCGAGAATGAGGAGGCTTACCACAGCCTCCGCTCGGAGGGTCAGAGGGCCGTGCGGTGCTGCTAGGATGGGGTGGTGGTCACAGGTTGTTGATGGTAGACCCAGTGTCATCGGCTCACGGTCTTACAGTATGCTGTGTAATACGGTCGTTTACTGATGCATTTGTAATTGCTGCTCACTCTGAGCAGATGGAGGCTCTGCTGCCGAACATGCAGCGCGCCATGAAACAGGTTGGGCCTCCCCGTCAACCCCACCAAAAACAAAGTGCATGCCTCTTGTGTCATCAAACACTCCACCACCTTAGCTCTCGACGAGTAAAGAGGGGGTTGGGCGTGGAGAGGGTTGGAAGGAGTTCGCGTTCCTGGCCGCTTCGTCGCCACCATCGGTGTTGCAGCGGGGGTCTCGCTCCGAGTCGGTCGAGCGGCGTTCCGGCGCCTAAGACTGGCGCCGCGTTGAAGCTGCCTGGGCCCCAGTCGCTCCTCAACGATCGCGTCGTTCGTATGTGCAGGAACGGCTGCAGCGGTTTGATACGTTCAGGCTGACCTGCCTACGGTCCCTCCTGGGGTTGACCAGGCTCGATTGTGTGAGGAGCTCACGGATCCTTGAAAGATCCTGTGACGCAGTCCCATCGGCGAGCTCCTCCGGCACCCGAGGCTGTGTTGGCTGGGTCATGTGGCCCGCATGCCCAGCCCCACAGTATGCCCAAGTGAATTCTGTTTGGCCAGATAGAGGGGGCCAAATGGGTGTGGCTCGGGCTAGACAAGAGATGGACTGATGCAGTACGAGAGGATGTGGAGCCGAGTGAACTTGCCGATGACAGGTACCAGCGGTGTCAAGATCGGCCTCTATGGAGGAGGCTCGTGAAGGAAGCTACTGGGCAGTTGGAGGCAGTCGCCCTCCAGCAACAACGGAGGGCGGAGGAGCGACGCTCGCAACAACGAGTGGAGAACCAGGCAGCAAAAACACCGCAAGTTGGCACAGTGGGGGGAGCACAGCTGGTGCATCTGCCAGTCCTGTGCCCTCCTTGTTGGCGAACGGTGGCTGTTGTGCACGAAATACGAATCGTAACTCATTACATTTTCACGTTTATTACACACAAAGTGCTCGCCACAAATGACCCACAGGACCTCGCTGATCTCGTCAAGAAGCTTAAACCATCATCACGCGAACCATCGAACAAAGACGGTGGTCACCACATCACGCGGCGCTTTCGGATGCGCTTCTGCGGCCGTCTGGAACGCTCTTCCTTCAGATATTAGGAAGCCACTGGAGCTATGCCCGTTTCAATCAAGATTGAAAACTCATGTCTTTAGAACTGCTTGCCGTGTATAGGTTGTTGTCCTTCCCACCCGCACGGTTGGCGATGTACGGTGAGAAAGAAGTTCAACATTCTTACCTACATTGCAAGAATAATATTCACTTATTAAGTGGCTCCCATGAATTCTCAAGGCCCCACGAATTTAAACATGACAAAGATTATAGAGGAGGAGCCGGGTAGCAGCATTAAGGCCTAGAGAAGAACAAAGCTTAAATAATAAAGTTGCAATATATATTTATTTATATATGAACACTGAGAGCCTGATCTCCCATGGTGGGTGGAGAGTTCCACCCCCGGGGGACCAGGTGGTGTGTATCACCACAGTGGATGTCGGTGTGTGTGTGTGTGGAGTGGTGGCGCTGCGGTTAGCTCGCTACGCTCCAACCCGGCGACCCGAGTTTGATCCTCGCCGACGGCCACCAGCACCGGTGACGATTGTCTGAGCTGGAGCTGGGCCTCCCCTAGGTCGACTCGGCCTCAAATGAGCACCTGGTGCGGTGTGTAAACATCGCCACTCGGGGAGACAAAGGCGGTCGTGCGTGGTGTTGACCACTCACCCCCTCGTGTGTCGGCCTTCGTAGACACTTGCCAACAGCACTTGCCCCAAGCGAGTATTAAGGCTGTGCTGGGGGGGGGTGGGAATCTTTTGTCTTTTTTAGCAGGAGGAATATTCTACGACAGCGTGGTGCACGACGTGGACACGGTGTGTTGGCTCGTGGGGGGTGGCGCTCCCGAAAACATCTACGCCACTGGCAGCGCCTTCACACAAGGTGACACGCGCGCCGCAAACGAACACGCACCGCACTCGCGCGTGCACGCACACACGTGTACCGCACTCGGGTACGCACGCACACACGTGTACCGCACTCGGGTACGCACGCACACACGTGTACCGCACTCGGGTACGCACGCACGCGCGTGTACCGCACTCGGGTACGCACGCACACACGTGTACCGCACTCGGGTACGTACTCGCGCGTGCACACGCACACACGTGTACCGCACTCAGCGTACGTACTCGCTGACACACACCGCAAAAAAAACACACATCAAGACTGTTGGGACGAGTGCTGTTCGGGAGCACCTATGAAGGCCGACAGCACACGAGGGGGTGGGTGGCCAACACCACGCCCGGCCGGTTCATTTAATCGTCGCTGGTGTTGGCCACGAGCGGGAATCGAACTCGGTTCTCCGGGTTTGTAGCGCCGCGCGCCAACCGCTACGCTACCGCTCCCCACGCACCGCACTCGCACTCGCACTCGGAATCAGAATCTGTATTTGTCCGGGAGAAATCCGATGAGCTATGGAAACCCGGTTGCTCAGATGTCCAGTCGGGGCACGGGGTCAGAATGTTACAGCAACAAACAGCACGAAAAACACGATAGGAGTGCAAAGTTAAAGAAAGGTAAACAAATCACGCACACACACGTACACTGACACACACACACACGTACACCGACACGTACACACGTACACTGACACGCACACACGTACACTGACACGCACACACGTACACTGACGCGCACACACGTACACTGACGCACACACACGTACACTGACACACACGTACACTGACGCGCACACACACGTACACTGACGCGCACACACGTACACTGACACGCACACACACGTACACTGACACGCACACACACGTACACTGACACACACACACGTACACTGACGCACACACATACACTGACACACACACACGTACACTGACAGACACACACGTACACTGACAGACACACACGTACACTGACACACACGTACACTGACACACTCAAACATACGCGCACACAGACGCACACACGTGCTGAAAGATAGATGTCATATTTTTGCGTGCGCGCGTCATTATCAGCCGCTCCCCACTCGTTGAGGGCCGCTGCCCCTGCGACCGCAAACACGAGCCGTCTGGTTGCTTGAAGAAGCAACGAAAACTCCCAAGGTGCTCAGTGTCTCTCCCTCCTCCGCCCCGTTGCCTGCGTGGGTGAACAACGCCATCGGCAGTACCCTGACTCACACTCGCCCATGTGGTTTTATCTGGGCCATCCACCATCCCCGCACCACACCCAACCACCCTGCCATCACCCCAGATAATAGTCGTCAGGGGTCATGTTCACTTTCATGTTTCAAGTCGATTTGGTTGAACCAGCTGAGAGCTCCAAAGAGGCCAGCAAATAGGGTGGCTCGTTTTTCCGGAGCGACCTGGGGCACGAGTCTGCCAGGAGGGAGGCAGGCGACGATTGTTGATGCTGCTGCTGCTACTGTGTGTGTGTGATCCCAATCGAGTGATTAACAAGTATTAGAAGGGGCTCGCTCAACAGAGCTTGGCCAAACAGTTTGTTAAAGGCCGCACAGAGGGGATCTTTGTAGTTATTTTAGAAAACGTGTGAGTGTGTGTGTACTTCTGTGTGGGGAGCGGTAGCGCAGCGGTTAGCACGTTGCGCTACGAACACGGCCACCCGGGGTTCGATTTCCGCTTTTGTCAAACACCATAGACGATTATCTGAACCGGTCCTTGGCCTCCCTTCAGTAATGAGTACCTGGTGCCGGTGTGTAGTGAACATCCCCACTTGGGAGACAAAGGCGACCGGGCACAGTGCTGGCCGCCCACCCGCCTGGCGTGCCGTGCCGGCCTTCACAGGTGCTACTCGCTAACGGGCACTTGCCCCAACAGTCTGCTGAGGCTACGCGGGGGATCTTTGTCTTTGTCCGCTAATCCACGTGTTCCTCCGTGTGCCCGCCTCTCGCTGTAATCCCAAGCAAGCGGCAGTCACAGGGGGAAAGAAAAAAAAAACCTGTACCCTTCACATCCTGTCGAGAAAAAACAACACAAAGAGTACCTTCACATCCTGTCAAACAGACGGTGGTGGCGCTTGAAGACCCCGGCGAGTAAAACGGCAGCCTGCTCGCAAAAGTTAAACTTCAAAAGGAGGAAACGAAACTGCGGATTTTGAAACCTCCAGGTGAACGGCGACGATCGACTCCAGCCGTCGTCCTGCGGCGGGTATGACAACCGCAGCATCGTTCCGGCTCGGGGGGGGGAGGGGGGGGACTAGGGAGAGAGAGGCACACGCGGACCAGGGCGAGGGGCTCTCCCGTTTCCTCCCCACGCAGAGTCCACATTTCTCATTCGGTAAAAATACGCAGCAAGACGTTCCCAATTGCAGCAGGACCCTCCTGAAAAACGAGTCTTGAGACTCCGGTGAAGCTTTCCAGACGTAAAGACCCCATAGACTGGCACAGAGACCCATAGACTCGCACAGAGAACCATACTCGCACAGAGAACCATAGACTCGCACAGAGAACCATAGACTCGCACAGAGGCTCATAGGCGCTTGCATTGAGATCCATAAACTGGCATAGAGACCCATAGACTCGCACAGAGGCTCATAGGCGATCACACTGAGATTCATAGACTGGCACAGAGACCCATAGACTCGCACAGAGGCTCATAGGCGATCACACTGAGATTCATCGACTGGCATAGAGACCCATAGACTCGCACAGAGGCTCATAGGCGATCACACTGAGATTCATAGACTGGCACAGAGACCCATAGACTCGCACAGAGGCTCATAGGCGATCACACTGAGATTCATCGACTGGCACATAGACCCATAGACTCGCACAGAGGCTCATAGGCGATCACACTGAGATTCATAGACTGGCACAGAGAACCATAGACTCGCACAGAGGCTCATAGGCGATCACACTGAGATTCATAGACTGGCACATAGACCCATAGACTCGCACAGAGGCTCATAGGCGATCACACTGAGATTCATAGACTGGCACAGAGACCCATTGACTCGCACATAGGCTCATAGGCGCTTGCATTGAGATCCATAGACTGGCACAGAGACCTTTAGACTCACACAGAGGCTCATAGGCGATCACACTGAGATTCATAGACTGGTACAGAGACCCATAGACTCGCACAGAGGCTCATAGGCGCTTGCATTGAGATCCATCGACTGGCACAGAGACCCATAGACTCGCACAGAGGCTCATAGGCGCTCACACTGAGATTCATAGACTGGCATAGAGACCCATAGACTCGCACAGAGGCTCATCGGCGCTCGCACTGAGATCTGTGGACTTGCACAGAGACCCATAGACTCGCACAGAGGCTCATAGGTGCTTGCATTGAGATCCATAGACTGGCACAGAGACCCATAGACTCGCACAGAGGCTCATAGGCGCTTGCATTGAGATCCATAGACTCGCACAGAGGCTCATAGACGCTCACACTGAGATTCATAGACTGGCACAGAGACCCATAGACTCGCACAGAGGCTCATCGGCGCTCGCACTGAGATTCATGGACTGGCACAGAGACCCATAGACTCGCACAGAGGCTCATAGGCGCTTGCATTGAGATCCATAGACTGGCACAGAGATCCATAGACTCGCACAGAGGCTCATAGGCGATCACACTGAGATTCATAGACTGACACAGAGACCCATAGACTCGCACAGAGGCTCATAGGCGCTTGCATTGAGACCCATAGACTCGCACAGAGGCTCATAGACTCGCACAGAGGCTCATAGGCGATCACACTGAGATTCATAGACTGGTACAGAGACCCATAGACTCGCACAGAGGCTCATCGGCGCTCGCACTGAGATTCATAGACTAGCACAGAGACCCATAGACTCGCACAGAGGCTCATAGGTGATCACACTGAGATTCATAGACTGACACAGAGAACCATAGACTCGCACAGAGGCTCATAGGCGCTTGCATTGAGACCCATAGACTCGCACAGAGGCTCATAGGCGATCACACTGAGATTCATAGACTGGCACAGAGACCCATAGACTCGCACAGAGGCTTATAGGCGATCACACTGAGATTCATAGACTGGCACAGAGACCCATAGACTCGCACAGAGGCTCATAGGCGCTTGCATTGAGACCCATAGACTCGCACAGAGGCTCATAGGCGATCACACTGAGATTCATAGACTTGCACAGAGACTCATGGACTCGCACAGAGGCTCATCGGTGCTTGCATTGAGATCCATAGACTGACACAGAGACCCATAAACTTACACGAAGCCACACACTCATTGATGCAATTGGCCAAACATCGCAATGTAGCAGGACTCTCGTGAAAACGAGTCTTGAGTCTCCCACTGGCGTGGTGTGCGTGACGGGATCACGTGACTGCTGATGTGGGTCACGTGACTAGGGACACCAACATAACAAAAACATCGATTCTCGGATGGAATCGTGAGAGTGGGGATCGTTACGGATCCTCAAACCGCCCCGTGGTGAATTCTTACCCCACTGGGTGCGTTCACCGTGAACACGCGAATGCTTATGTGTGCGCGTGCGTGTGTGTGTATGTATGTGCGCGTGTGTGTGTGTGTGTATGTATGCGTGTGTACGAATGTATATTTATATATGTATAAATATGCATGCATGCACGCATACAAATGTATGCGTGCATGCATGCATACGTGTGTATGTATACTAGGATGACAAAGGCGGCCGGGCGTGGTGTTGGTCACCCCCACCCTCTCGTGTACCATGCCGGCCTACAGAGGTGCTACTCGCTAACAGAACTTCGGCACAACAGCCTGTTCAGGCTCTAGGGGGGAACTTTGTATATATGTGTGAGAGGAGCGGTAGTGTTGCTATAGGCGCGCTGCGCTACGAATCCGGCGACCCAAGTTCAATTTCCGCTCACGACCACCGAAATCTGCGACCATGATGTGACCCGATCCCGGGCCTCCCCTAGGTCGACTCACCCTTAACCGAGTCACCTGGTGTGGTAGTGTAAACACCAGCACCGCGGTTCCAGCCGCACCACCCCCTCGCATGTGCAACGTTCGCCGGCCTTTGCATAGGTGTTGGCTAAAAGCGATTGCTCCAGCAGTTTGCACGGGGGGGTTATCTGTCACATCTGCATATGTGTGTGTCTGTGTGTGCATATGAGTGAGTGTCAAACCAGTTTGACAGCTCGCGCACACACTGACACGCACGCGCGGTTGGCGGCGTGGGCAACGCCCAGGTGATTGATTTCGCTGTAATTAATTAAAATTCCTCTTCGGAACGCCGGTGTCTCATCCCGAGACCCCGCGGTGGTTTGGATGGGAGTGGGGACGCGGTGGGGTTTGTGGGGGGCGGGGCGGGGGGGGCGTGCAGGGGCGGGGGGTGGCGGTGGTTATTGGAGCTTGGGTTTAGGAGAAGTGTAACGCGGAGCGCCAGCACGCGCGGGCAACACTTACACAATCACTTGGCGGACGACACGATCGCGAAACGCGCCGGGCTCGCAACCACAAACCCCATGCGCTGTCGCTGTCTCGCTCAATCACAACACACAGTCGTCGCCTCTCGCAACGTGCGCAAGCACCTGTCTCGCACGACGCGGACGAGGGCACGCACGGCACACGAGTGGTTGGGTGGCCAGCACCACGCCCGGCCACCTTTGTCCCCATAGTGGCGAAGTTCACACACCGCGCCAGGTACTCGCTGAGGTTAGGCTGAGCTACGGGAGGCTCGGGACCGGTTCGGATAATCATCACTGGTGTTGGTGGCCGTAAACGGGAATCGAACGTTAACGGGTCGCCGGGTTTGCAGCGCAGTGCCTCAACTACCACACGACCGCTCCCCACACACACACATACATGCGCTACACACAATCACTGTCTCGTACACTATACACAATTGCCAATTCAAACAATACACAATCACTGGCTTACGCTATGCACAATCGCTGCATAGCCACCAAACGTACTACACGCACGGTCACTTCACACGCTCGGCACACACGGTAGCTGACCCCCCCACACAATGTAGAAGCATTTGCTCTCATTCCCTGCACAGGAAGGCTCTGCGCGCCGTCGTTCTGTGCGCAATCAACTGCACACACACACGGACGGACGCTAACCCGCATTATACACACACACATTCGGTGTATGATCGCACACAGCCACACACAAACACATTCGCATGCATGCAATATCAAAAGGCGTAGGTCCCCTGTGTAGCCTCAACAGACTGTCGGGGCAAGTGCTGTTAGCGAGCAGCACCTATGAAGGCTGGCACGGCACACGAGGGGGTGGGTGGCCAGCACCACGCCTGGTCGCCTTTGTCTCCCTGGCGCTGATGTTTTACACATCGCAACCGGGTACTCATTTGAGGCCGAGTTGACCCAGACAAGGCCCGGGACCGGTTCAGATAATCATCACCCCAGTGTTGTTGGCTGCGAGCGGGACTCAAACTCGGTTCATGGCTGGGGTTTGTAGCGCAGCGTCGCTAAGCAGTGCGCCACCGCTCCCCAACACACACACACATACGCGCACGCGCGTGCGTGCACACACGCTCACTCGGCTCCACACAGCCCCACATTCAGGGAGTCGCCTCATAGTTGTGGCTTGAGATCCCCGCGCGCGAGGAGCTGTGATGCCAGGGGGCTAATGGCTGCATGGGGGAGAGGCCTGTGGTGAAGAGGAGGGGTGGTGGTGGTGGCGGTGGTGGCGGTACTGGCGACACGGCAATCCCTCCAGCTTGCGCGAAAGACGCGGTGTCCGCCTGTCACTGTTGTTTATGACCCGGCTTGTTTACCCCCACGAAATTCTCACCGGAGCCTCAAGACTCCTGCATGCAGGAGGGTTCCTGCCAAGTGTTCCCGGTAGTCGGGCCGGTGTGGGGGGAGGCGCGGGATGATGTTGTTGCTGATGCTGCTGTGTGCGATGCCAGTTGAGTGATTTACAGGGGATTTTTTGCAGCTTGGGTGGGGGGGGATGTTTTGGCCACTGTGTGTGGGTTTAGCTGTGGGAGGAAATCCATGCAGAACAGGTGGAGAGCAGACAAACTACACTCACTCATTGTCACTCCGTAGAACAAGGTGCGATGCCAGTATGGCAGGGAGACGGATGATCTCAGATGAACTGGACCTTGGCGATGGACACCAGCTGTTGGGACATGGAATGTCACAAGGGGGGAAGGAGCCGGAGCTGGTGGAGGAGGTGGGGAAAGGTACCGACAAGATATAGTCGGTGTCACCTCCATGCGCAGAATTGCCACTGGAATCAAACTTCTCGATCGGGAGTGGTCTCTCTCTCCTATTGCGGAGCAACCCCTGGTGAGAGGCCCCGGGTGGGTGTGGGGATACTCACAGGCCCCCGGGTGGGTGCTGTTCAGTTGGAGTTTGTCCCGGTGGATGAGATGGTCGCCTCAATGAGACTTCGGGTCTCAGAAAGGAAAACTCTGGCTGGCTGTCTGCGCACCAAACAGCAGTTCAGAGTATTCGGCCTTCTTGGAGACGGTTGGTGCAGTGCTGGACAGAGTGCTGCCTACCGATTCTACAGTCTTATTGGGCGACGTCAATGCTCACGTGGGAAACGATGGAGATGCTTGGAGAGGCGTGATTGGGAGGAATGGGCCCCCCTGATCTGAACCCGACCGGTGAGATGTTATTGAAATTCTGCGCTCGTCACGGAATGTCAACAACAGACACCATGTTCGAACACAAGGATGCTCACGAGTGTGCTTGGTACCAGAGCACCTTGGGCCGAAGGTCAATTATTGATTTGATCGTTGTATCATCGTACTTAAGGAAGCGTGTTCTGGATACTCGGGTGAAGAGGAGAGGGGCAAAGCTGTCAATTGATCACCACCTGGTGATATGTTGGATCCGACGCTTTGGGCACTGACCGGATAGAAGCGGAAGGCCTAAAACAAATAGTGCAGGTTTTTCTGGCGAACATTTGGCGGAAGGACCCAGTGCAGAAACATTACAACTTCCACCTCTGGGAAAACTTCTCCTGCGCTCCATTGGAGGTCGTGGACATTGAGTCCAAGTGGACGATGTCCAGTACCTCTCAATTTTGGATGCAGCTGCGAAAAGCTGTGGACTGAAGGCAGTTGGTGCCTGTCATGGCGGCAACCCTAGGGGCCCGCTGGTGGATGGATGCCAGTGGTAAGGGAAGCTGTCAAGTGGAAGAAGGAGGCTTTCCGTGCTATGCTCGGAAAAGGGTCTCCCGACTCGATTGAGAGGTGTACCGGCTTGCCAAGAGGGCAGCAGCTGCAGCAGTCGCTGAAGCGAATGCCCCGGTACGTGGGAGGAGTTTGTAGAGGCCATGGAGAGGAACTACCGGACAGCCTTAAAAAATGTTCTGGCAAACCGTCCGACGCCTTAGGGGGAGGGGTCGACGGGACGTGGCCCAGGCTGTTTCTCACTAAGGGTGGCGGTGTAACATTGTCCTCAACGAAGGTGATAGTCGAGAGGTGGAAGGAACACTTGGAGGAGCTCTTCAACCCGGTGGACACGCCCTTCTCTCAGGAGGCAGCCCTGGAAACAGCTGGGGGGGCCGGGGTCAGATCCATCACGGTTGCTGAAGGCAAAGCTGCTTGGGTTGGATGAGATTCGCCCAGAGTTGTTGAAAGCGCTGGGCAGTGTAGGAGTGTCATGGTTAACACGCATCTTCAGTGTTGCATGGAAGGTGTGTACATTACCTCTGGATTGACAAACTGGGGTCGTGGTTCACATTTTTTTAAAAAGGGGAGCAGTGTGTGTGTGTACTCCAACTACAGAGGGATCACACTCCCCAGCGTCCCAGGTAAAAGCCTATGCAAGAGTGTGCTGGAGAGGAAGCTCCGCCCAGTGGCCGGGCCTCAGATTCAGGAGGAACAATGCGGATTCCGTCATGGTCGTGGAACAATGGACCGGCTCTTTTCCCTGTCACAGATATTTGAGGGGTCATGCGAGTATGCTTCTCCAGTCTACCTCTGCTTTGTAGACTTGGAGAAGGCACATGACCGTCTTCCTCGCAATGCCTTGTGGGAGGTGCTGCGGGAGTACGATGCACCGGTGACGCTTTTGTGCGCTGTCCGGTCCCTCTATGCCCAGAGTGAGAGCTGCGTCTGCGTATTCTTGGTGTTAAATCAAAGTCGTTCACTGTGGGTGTTGGACTCCGCCAAGGGGGGTTGCGTCTTGTCTCCACTCATGTTTGTGATTTTCATGAAGGTGCAGCCATGGTGTATGGAGAGTATCCAGTACGGGGGCATCGAGATTATTTAGTACGGGGCGGGGGGGGGCATGGAGGTGACGTCGCTGCTTTTTGCAGATGACGTTGTCCTCTTTGGCTCGTCAGTCTGTGATCTCCAGCGTTCATTTGAGCGGTTTGATGCCGAGTGTGAAGCGGCTGGGGTGAGGATCAGCACCTCCGAATCCGAGGTCATGGTTCACTCCCAGGAGAAAGTGGATTGTTCGTTCCAGGTGAGGGGGGGAACAAGCTGCCCTGAGTGGAGGATACGTGTACGGTATTGGACACCGCATTCATAATAAATGTTTTTGGGTTAGATCTTGTAAGTATAAATGTGTCGTATCCCTCCACCACCCGACACGGCCAGTAAAGGTTTGTCACGTAAACAATGAGCCATTTAGTTACTGCTTCAGCCCACTCTGGTGTGTTGGAGAGTAAAGTCCACAACATTTACAATTTGAGTACGACGTTTCGCTGGTAATTACATCCAGCGTGATCGGGCGATTTGCCATTATATATTTTTTTCGCTCCAGATATTTACCATAAAAGTTATATGCATAACACTAGCCAATACACTATGTAACACAATTTTTGTTCCTGGGTAGTAAGTGTTATTTCCTAATTGCTTACGCCTCAAAAAAACCGTTGCTTTTGTGACCAGGACAGTGATATTTTGAAACGGGCGAATTTGTATTTTTTCGTTCACATAAAGTCAGAAAAAACAACATGAATACACATTTACATGTATTTATACTAAAGTAATACAAAAATGACTACAAAAGATTTAGAAGCGAATAGTTTTTGGAGATTTACGATTATATTGTAAATCACTTTCACGAATCAGCTCCCAAATGTAGTCTCCCATGTTCTCGTTATACTGTCCTTGGTAGCGGCGTTCAAAGTCCAGTATATCCTGGTGGAAGTATTCGCCTTGCTCCTCCGAGTACGCTCCCATGTTCTCCTTGAAGTTATCAAAATGAGCATCAAGGATATGGACTTTGAGGGACATCCTACAGCCCATTGTGCCATAGTTCTTCACCAGTCTCAACCAGCTCCACATACTTTTTGTCCTTGTGATTGCCCAAGAAGCCACGAACCACTGCGACAAAGCTGTCCCAAGCCGCTTTCTCCTTACTAGTGAGCTTATTGATGAATTAATTGCACTCCAGGATATTATTTATCTGTGGTCCGACGAAGACACCGGCTTCGACCTTTGCCTCAGACAGCTTAGGGAAGAAGTCTTGAAGGTACTTGAAGGCTGCCGACTTCTTACCTACAGCTCTGACAAATTGTTTCATAAGGCCCAATTTGATGTGCAGCACCTTCCGGGGGTCCACCAGTGGCTCCCACTTGACGTTGTTCCTCCCCACAGAGAACTCGGTCCGCTGTGGCCAGTCCCACCTGTGGTAGTGCGCCTTGGTGTCCCTGCTGTCCCAAACGCAAAGATAGCAGGGAAACTTGGTAAAACCGCCTTGGAGACCCATCAGGAATGCCACCATTTTGAAGTCTCCGATGACCCCCCCAGGCAAACTCATCATATTTGAAGTTTCAGTGACTGCAGGAATCCATACTCTCTGGTTCTTTCGGTAAAGTCACGTGCTAGGTAGAAACAATAACAAAAGAAAACGCGCCGTTTCGGTCGCAACACAAACGTCGTGTTTTCCTTTTGTGATTTTTTTCTATCTACGTGATTTTACCGAAAGAACCAGATAGTATACTCGTCATACTTCAAGGCGTCCAGCAAGGTCTTGATGCTGTTGTAATCCCCTTTGAGGTGCACCGAGTGAGCCAGGGGAAGAGACGGGTACTTGTTACCATTATGGAGCAGCAACGGCTTTGAGTCTCCTGGATGAGCAGTCAATGAAGAGGCGCCACTCATTCTGGTTACAGGCGATTCCGATTGCCTCGGACAGACTGGTCACATTGTGGTAGAAGCAGAGGCCATCTTGACGGGTTAAGAAGCTGCAAAAAGGTCGGTGACGCTTCCTCTGATCTGCGACTTGCACACTTTCATCCAACAAGTTCCAATGCTTGAGCATAGCCGTCAAAAGCTCGGCATTGGACTTGGTGCGACCAAGATCTCTGATCTAGTCGTTGAGGTCTTTTTGGTTGGGGTAGTATGGGTTTCTCTCCTCAGCTCCACCTCTGAAATTGTCATCTGGATCTACAACGTCTTCCTCGCTCTCTGACTTGCTGCTCTCTTCTAAAGACGACCGCTCTCTCTCTGGAGGAGTGGGTACGGGGAGCTCATGGCAGTGTGGCACCGGGGCGATGGATGAAGGTCCGGATACGTGATAGCAGGTGCATTCTTGCCAGTTCCGACGTTTGGAAGGGTCCACTATGCTGAAGTAGCAGTTGCTTGAGTGGTCAGTGGGTTCCCGCAAAATTCTTGGGATAGTGAACTTCATGGCTCTCTTTTCCCCTCTGTACCATCCTACAAAAATATATTTATTTCACCCATGACTAATGTGTAAGAGATTCTTGCAACACTTCATGTGACATATATTTTCACGAGCATTGAAAATTGTAAAACATTTTAAATTTAAAAACGTTTACAATAAAAAAAGTGAAATTTTATAACTTTATATTCGGAGCAACAATTGTCCATCTTACCTTCCAGAGTTTTTGTTGCATTGCTCACAGGTGAAATGAGGTGCCCAGGGTTTGTCTTGATCCCCGACAGGCATGCCGAAATATGCCTTGTAGGCCTCACACATCATAGCAGATGCTTCCACAGAGTACTTCTCTGCTCTTGTTTTGATAAATTGGCCGCAAACATAGCAAAATGCGTCTGCCGGATGCTTGCAAGGCTCTTGATGCCAAAAATTCAAATATGTATCCACTTAGCAGCTGGAACTAAACTGAACTGGTGGGCCTAAGGCCCCTGTATTTATACTACTATTTATATAACTGGAAAGTTCTAGAATGTTCTATAAGTTACTCCAAGTTTACTCAGCACTGAAACTATCTGGAATCTTCTGGAAAATAGGTAAATTTGGAAATATCACTGTCCTGGTCACAAAAGCAAAGTTTGGGAATAATAACCATTTTCTCTACTTTTGAGGCGTAAGCAATTAGGAAATAACACTTACTACCCAGGAACAAAAAAAAATAAAAATTGTTACACAGTGATATCAATCATTTTCTGTTTCGAAATCCCTCCTGTTTTAATGTTTTTGGTTGAGCTCGGGTGACGTAAATCGAAAGTAGGGGTTGGTGTCGTATTACCAACCGCAAAACCAAACCCTCGTTTTCCCATTTGCCGTCGAGTTTGCCGATCGCAGATATGCCGAATGTGGCGATTTTCAAGAAAAGGCCGTGACGAGCAACCGTCTGCCGTACATCGACAGATCGTTCGCACAGGGGAAGAGGGAGAGAGCGGGAGAGAGCAGGAGAGAGACAGAGGAACACGAGGATCATAGAGTACACACCACGCATGGTGTGTGTGGGCCGGGCCACCAGCTGGTCGTCGCTGGGAGGGACGGTCGCCACGGTGGGCAGCGAGACTCGCGACGCAACGGCAGCCAAAGGAGGAGGGAACGTTCCCCCACCCCCGGCTCCCCCCCCCCCCACCGAGAGAACGTTCACCACGGACGGAGACGGAGCGATGAAATCGGATGGCAACAGCTTGGGGGAGTAGGCCTTCTTGATCCAGCGAGTGGATTGATCGTGACTGACAATGAAGACGACGATGATGAAGATAACGATGATGATGGCGACGATGGCGACGATGACGACGATGATGACGACGATGATGACGATGACGACGACGATGACGACGACGATGATGATGATGACGATGATGACGACGATGATGACGACGATGATGACGACAACGATGACGACAACGATGACGATGATGACGATGATGACGATGACGACGACGACAATGACGACGGGTGTCCACCCACACGGAGGCAAAACACTCGCGACCTAAAGAGAAATAGGCCAAACAAACATCCCGGCGTAGCGAGTCCCTCCTGACGTTGGGCCCTGAGACCCACTGAGGCTTTCCCGGTCCAAGGTGGCGCTCTGGTTTGAGCTGCGCTGCCCGACTTTGAAGTCATTGGTCACTCGACCGATGATCAGTTCCGTGTGTGTGTGTGAGTTGCGTGTGGACACGTCTTTGTGTGCGGTCGTGTACACTACCGCGGGGAACGGCGGCGTAGCGGTTAGCGCTACGCCGCGCTACGAACCCGGCGGCCCGAGATCGATTCCCTCTCGCGGGCCAACACCGATTATCTGAACCGCTCCTGGGGCCCCCGCTAAGTCGACTGAGGCTCACATGAGTACCTGGTGCTGCGTGTATACATCGCCACTGGGGAGACGAAGGCGGTCGGGTGCGGTGTTGGCCATCCACCCCCCTCGTGTGCCGTGCACTTTCCCCAACAGTCTGCAGGCTGCATGGGCGACCTTTGTCTTGGCTGTGTATACATTTCAGCGCGTGCTTGTGTGCGCGCGTGTTTACCTGTGCGGTTGTGTGCCTGCGCGGTTGCAGAGAGCGCGGCGATGAGCGACGCCGACGTGGTGTGCGTCACGCTGCGGTTCCCCGGGGGAGCCCTCGGCACCGTGGAGTCGGGGAGGAGCGGCCCCGGGGCCTGCGAGCACCGCGTGGAGGTGAGCAGGCGCACGGGGGGGGAGACCGCACGAAGTCGACGTGGCATTATGTCGTGGAGTGTGGTGTGGTGTGGTGTGACACGGCGCGGTGTGACGCGGCACGCTGCGCGGTGTGCTGTGGTGTGACGCGGCGATGTGACCCCCCCCCCCCCAGGTGCGTGGCACGCAGCTGGCGGTGCGCGTGGAGGCCGGGGAGCCGCTGGGCGTGCGAGTTCTGGGCCCCGCGGGGGGCCCCTGGGCCCCGCTGCCGTCCCAGACGAGCGCCCAGCACTACCGCGCAGCACGTGCCGCCCTGGTGCACCACTTCCTGCACACGCTCACCGGTGCGGAGACGTGCTCACACACACGCACGCTTACCCATGTACACACTCACACACACGCTTACCCATGTACACACTCACACACACGCATACTCATGTACACACACACACGCATACTCATGTACACACTCACACGCACGCACACTTACCCATGTACACACTCACACACACGCATACTCATGTACACACTCACACACACGCACGCATACTCATGTACACACTCGCACACACGCATACCCATGTACACACACTCACACACGCATACCCATGTACACACTCACACACACGCACGCATACTCATGTACACACTCACACGCACGCACACTTACCCATGTACACACTCACACACGCATACCCATGTACACACTCACACACACGCACGCATACTCATGTACACACTCACACACACGCTTACCCATGTACACACTCACACACACGCGTACTCATGTACACACTCACACACACGCATACCCATGTACACACTCACACACACGCATACCCATGTACACACTCACACACACGCATACTCATGTACACACTCACATACACGCACGCATACTCATGTACACACTCACATACACGCACGCATACTCATGTACACACGTGCACGCATACTCATGTACACACTCACACACGCACGCACACCCATGTACACACACGCACGCATAGCCATGTACACTCACATACACGCACACATACCCATGTACACACTCACACACACGCATGCATACCCATGTACACACTCACATACACGCACACATACTCATGTACACACTGACATACACGCACGCATACCCATGTACACACGTGCACGCATACTCATGTACATGCACGCATACCACGTACACACACGCACGCATACCACGTACAAGCGCACGCATACTCATGTACACTCACGCGCACGCATACTCATGTACACACGCGCACACATACTCATGTACACACTCACATACACGCACGCGTACCCATGTACACACGTGCATGCATACTCATGTACACGCACGCATACCACGTACACACACGCACGCATACCATGTACACGCGCACGCATACCACGTACACACACGCACGCATACCATGTACACGCGCACGCATACCACGTACACACGCGCCCGCATACTCATGTACACTCACACGCACGCATACTCATGTACACTCACACGCACGCATACTCATGTACACTCACACGCACGCATACTCATGTACACACACGCACGCATACTCATGTACACACACATGCACGCATACTCATATACACACACGCACGCATACTCATGTACACTCACACGCACGCATACTCATGTACACACACGCACGCATACTCATGTACACACACATGCACGCATACTCATATACACACACGCACGCATACTCATGTACACTCACACGCACGCATACTCATGTACGCACGCATACTCATGTACACATGCGCCCGCATACTCACGTACACACGCAGACGCATACATACTCATGTACACACACGCACGCATACCATGTACACACGCGCCCGCATACTCATGTACACACGTGCACGCATGCTCACGTACACACGCAGACGCACACTCACGTACACACGCACACGCACGCATACTCATGTACACACGCACGCATGCTCATGTACACACACGTGCACGCATACGCACACACCCTTCAATATGAATACCAATACGGATACCCGCCATTCACCACTAAGTGACGGTGACGTCACCACAGCGCCTGTGCCAGGCCAGGTGCACATCGAGGCCATGTGTAGGGTCTAAGGTTTGCTGACAGGAGGGCATGGGACAGGCCCAGGTGTTATGTGTGGGTTGACTGACTGAGATGACTGGTGTGTTCCCCACAGTAACAGCTCACTGCTGCGTCTTAGCAGCCTGGCGCTCCGCTCGTTGTTGTGAGCGTCGCTCCTCCGCCCTCCGTTGTTGTTGGAGGGCAACTGCCCCCAAAGCCCAGTAGCAGCGTCCTTCACGAGCCTCCTCCACAGAGGCCGACCTTGACTCTGCTGGTACCAGCCCCATCTATCCGGCCAAACAGAAGCTGCTTGGTCATGCGGTGGTTTGGCATACAGGCTACATGACGCAGCCAACGCAGCCTTGCAAAATCCAGCCTGGTTAACCCTCGATGGATCATGGGCAGGCCAGCCTGAATGTTTCTAACCGGCGCAGATGTTCCTTTAAGGGGCTCCACGTTTCACAAACACAGAGCAAGGGAGGGCATGACCGTGGCGGAGAAGACCCGGAGCTTTGTATGGAGCGACAGGCCAGGTAGCTTCCACACGGCGTTACGCAGCCGCTGAATAGAGAATGTCGCTCGACTGATTCGGAGTGAGACTTCCGCTGCTAAATCAGAGCAGGTCATGAGCACACTCCCCAGGTACAGGAACTTCTCGACTCTTTCCACAACTGCCCCATCACTCGTGGAGAGTCCCTGTGTCACCCCGTGTCTCCCCGTGTCTCACCGTGTCTCCCCGTGTGTACTCCGTGTCTCACCATGTGTACTCCGTGTCTCACCGTGTCTCCCCGTGTGTACTCCGTGTCTCACCATGTGTACTCCGTGTCTCCCTATGCGTACCCCTTGTCTCACCGTGTTTCCCTATATGTACTCCGTGTCTCCCCATCTGTCACCCCGTGTCTCACCCTGTCTCACCGTGTCTCCCTATGTGTACCCCGTGTCTCACCGTGTCTCACCGTGTCTCCCTATGTGTACCCCGTGTCTCCCTATGTGTACCCCGTGTCTCCCTATGTGTACCCCGTGTCTCACCATGTCTCACCGTGTCTCCCTATGTGTACCCCGTGTCTCACCATGTCTCACCGTGTCTCCCTATGTGTACCCCGTGTCTCACCATGTCTCACCGTGTCTCCCTATGTGTACCCCGTGTCTCACCATGTCTCACCGTGTCTCCCTATGTGTACCCCGTGTCTCACCGCGTCTCCCCATGTCTCACCCCATGTCCCCGTGTCTCCCGTGCGCATGTCCCCTCCACCCCCCCCCCGTGCAGGCGCCGTGTCCCCCGGCGTCTCCCAGGAGGACTACAACCGCGCCGTTGGCGTCTGCTCCGCGGCGGAGCAGTATTGGCGCGAGGGCTGCCCGCGCGACGCCGCTCTCATCACCATCGTCAAGACCGAGGTCATGTGATCTGTGGGGGGGAGCGAGCTGCCCCCCTCCCCCCCCCGCCCAGCCCCGCCCATCCACACACGCGCACAACCTTGTGTGCACCCCCACCACCTGAATTGATGAAGCGCGTCGTGGGCGAGGTGAAAGGAGTCGGGGATGAACGACTCGCACGCACGCCGTGGGGTTCTCACGGTGGACGCACGCCTCCGGTCGACTCCCGGTGATCCCGGGGTGGGGTGTGGTGGGGGTGTCGGGGTGTGGGGGGGGGACGGGAGGAGGGGGGGTACGGGCTCGGGGATAAGGTGGTCCCGGATAAAACCAAAAACACGGATGATGCGTTGGTCGGTCGGAGCTTCGGGCGGCAGATTTGTGCCAGAAAGTTGCCGCGGTGTTAAAAAAGCAAAAAACGAAATTGACTTGGCTCCGGTGGGAGCGTATTTATTGTAACTGGCGTAGAGTTGGGGGCGGAGAGAGACGTCGGCCTCTTCGCCACTTTTTAGTGTTTTTTTTTTCTTCGAGTACTCGGCTTTACTTCCCCCACACCGCCCACCGTGATTGGGGTCGTGCCGGCACCGTCATGTCGCGGACCCTCGACGGCCGGCGAGCGAGGAGCGGTCCGTCCGTCCCTCCCGTCCCGTCTCTCCAGCCCGCCCGCCCGCCCGCCCGCCCGCCCCAAATATCAGATTATTCTCTCGGTGAGCTCGGTGCGAGCGAACCCGCCGCCCGGGTATTCCGTCCCGAGGATGCTGGAGAGAGTTAGCGGTTGGCTACGCGCGGATCACGTGTGCGCGCCGTAGGGCACGCGCACCCGCACCTGCTTGCCGACGCCCACCAAACCCTAACCCTACCGATCGTCAACCGAGACCTCGGCAATGTACCTCGCTACCACCGCCGACTCTAGAATCTCGCCACCCAGATCCGGAAGAACGCTGCTGCTGCTGCTGCTGGTGCCACTGTGCGAACAGAGTGGAAATAACGCAGGCGTCCAGAATAAACCCCCCCCCCCCCCCCATTCGAGACCAAAAACATCGCCGCACCACCTCCTCGCTTTGACACTCCTCCTCCTCCTCCTCGAAGACACTGGTGGAGCCGTCAACCGAGTCACATCATCACCTGGCCGATGCTGCACCACGCGTCCTCCTTGAATGGAAAATGAAAGACACAGCCAGAGTGGTGCCATGTAACCCAAACGACGGACCGCACAGTGAACCCACTGTGGTCTTCTGCGCTCCTTTAATGGAGGAGGAGGAGGAGGAACAGCGACACGACACAAACTCTCTCTCTGAAGCCCTCTCTCTCGTCGTTAGCAGCAGCAGCAGCAGCGGCGGCGGCTCCATATTGGCATCTAGCCCCTGGACTCCATCGCTGCAGCCATCATCGTGCGCAGGAGGAGAATTGAGCAGTGACGCCGTGCAAGCAAAAAAAAAATTAAATCCTTGGTTCATCGCGTTTCTCCGTCGAACCAGTGCAGGGAGGAATAGACACGGCTCTAACTAACGCTGCCCCGTAAGAAGCACCTCTTCACGCACGTCGGCTTCCTCGTCCTTGGCGCGGAGGCGGGTGCTTAACGCTCGCGCGATGCGCCCGCCGCTCGCCAGGGACGTTGGGCCGAGTGGCGGGCGTGCGGTAGACGGGGGGAGGAGTGGGGAACGCCGCGGCGACGTCGCCCAGAAGGCCTCCTCGCGAAAGTCGTCGCTCAAAAGTCGTTCCGCTCAAACGATCGACTCCCAGCAGCCGCTCAATGGAATTCTGACGATTCGGGGGGGCCCTGATCTGCCGTTCAGAATTTTTTATTTTTAATCTCGAATACTTTTTTCATGATGTTGTTGTTGTTGTTGTACATTTTGTTATATTTTATTGGCCACGTGGTCGGTGTGGTTCTGCCCCGTGTGCCCCTCCCTCCCATCCCGTCGGTACTAGCCGGGCTCTTCCTCCATGGCAGCCAAACGGCACCGGCATCGCACGGAGCGTCGGCGTGAAATCGCGAATCCCTTGCGTGCGCACACACGCACCAAAAAAAAAGACAGATCCACTAACAGCATATTCTTGTTTCTTCCGGTTACGTAGATAGAAAATTGTTTACAAATAATAAATTACAAATAATATAGGATGATTACTCATAATAAAGGTTTTTAGGTTAGATCGCGTTATTTATAAATGTGTCGTTAACCCTCCACCACCCGACACGGCCAATCAGCAAAAAAAGTGTCACGTTGACAAAAGACAATTAGTTCACTACTTTAGCCCACCGGTGTGTTGAAGAGTGAATCCACAACATTTACAGTTTGAGTACACTGTAAAGTTAAGTGTGAGTTGTGTGGAAATCCTCCCCGTAAATGTGGTTCAAACTTGATTTGAAGCTTTCTCTGCCTGTCTCATTGACATGCTAATTTCTCTGCTCACCCCCCCTCTCTCGATATAAATGCCTCGTCACAGAGGCGTTGTTTCTGTGTGTCTCTGTGTGTGTGTGTCCCTCCCCCATGCGTGTCTCTCTGTCTGTGTTACTCTCTCTGTGTGTGCGTCTCTCTCCGTGTCTGTGTTGTGTCACTCTCTCTGTCTCTCTCCGTGTCTGTGTCTCTCTGTGCATCTCTCTCCGTGTCTGTATTGTGTCACTCTCTCTGTCTCTCTCCGTGTCTGTGTTGTGTCTCGGTCTCTCTCCGTGTCTGTGTTGTGTCACTCTCTCTGTCTCTCTCCGTGTCTGTGTTGTCTCTCTGTCTCTCTCCGTGTCTGTGTTGTCTCTCTGTGTGTCTCTGTGTCTGTGTTGTCTCTCTGTCTCTCTCCGTGTCTGTGTTGTCTCTCTGTGTGTCTCTGTGTCTGTGTTGTCTCTCTGTCTCTCTCCGTGTCTGTGTTGTCTCTCTGTGTGTCTCTGTGTCTGTGTTGTCTCTCTGTCTCTCTCCGTGTCTGTGTTGTCTCTCTGTGTGTCTCTGTGTCTGTGTTGTCTCTCTGTCTCTCTCCGTGTCTGTGTTGTCTCTCTGTGTGTCTCCGTGTCTGTGTTGTCTCTCTGTCTCTCTCCGTGTCTGTGTTGTCTCTCTGTCTCTCTCCGTGTCTGTGTTGTCTCTCTGTGTGTGTCTCTCCGTGTCTGTGTTGTGTCTCTCTCCATGTCTGTGTTGTCTCTCTGTGTGTCTCTCTCCATGTCTGTGTTGTCTCTCTGTCTCTCTCCGTGTCTGTGTTGTCTCTCTGTCTCTCTCCGTGTCTGTGTTGTCTCTGTGTGTCTCTCTCCATGTCTGTGTTGTCTCTCTGTCTCTCTCCGTGTCTGTGTTGTCTCTCTGTCTCTCTCCGTGTCTGTGTTGTCTCTCTGTGTGTCTCTCTCCATGTCTGTGTTGTCTCTCTGTCTCTCTCCGTGTCTGTGTTGTCTCTCTGTCTCTCTCCGTGTCTGTGTTGTCTCTCTGTGTGTCTCTCTCCATGTCTGTGTTGTCTCTCTGTCTCTCTCCGTGTCTGTGTTGTCTCTCTGTCTCTCTCCGTGTCTGTGTTGTCTCTCTGTGTGTCTCTCTCCGTGTCTGTGTTGTCTCTCTGTGTGTGTCTCTCTCTGTGTCTGTATTGTCTCTCTGTGTGTCTCTCCGAGCTTGCATTCATTCACACCTGACGGTTGCTTGTGTTGCAATCAAAACGTCGTGCGTTCTATTATTTATTTTATTTTATTTCTACGTGACTTTACCGAAAGAACCAAAGAGTAATTCCTGCAGTCACGAAAGCTTCAAATCAATTTGATATAAAAGAATATTGACATTTTATTTATTTATTATTTTCATTTTACATTTAATTTATATTTTAGTTTTTTTATCTACGTGACTTTACCGGAAGAACCAAGAATATGAATTCCTGCAGTCAAGAAAGTTTTAAGTCAAAATTCCACTAACAGCACTTGCCCGCTGTTAGTGAGCAGCACCTATGAAGGGTCGCACGGCACACGAGGGGGTGGGATGGCCAACACAACGCCCGGCAGCCTTTGCCTCCCCAATGGCGATGTTTACTACACACCGCACCAGGTACTCATTTGAGGCTGAGTCGACCTAGAGGAGGCCCGTGACCGGCTCAGATGATCGTCACCGGTGTTGGCCGTGAGCGGAAATTGAACTCGAGTTTCTTAGCGCAGCGCAGCGCTGACGGCGACAGCACAGAGGCGCGTGCCTTCCGTCGCAGGACGGAACTGGTGCCGTCGCGGGCACGCGCTCGGCGTTTGCCCTGCTCCGGCGCTCCCCACACACTGTCCAACCCACAAGTTGTGGCGAGCGCCTTGCTTGCGAAGCGCTCGCTGGTGGCCGGAGCCCTCCGTGGCAGGGCGCTTGCGAGCGAGAGCGGGGAAAGAGCGCCGCTCCACACACGGCAGTTTGGCAGAGGTGCGTGGCAGTTCACCCGCGCTCCACCCCAGCCGCGCTCCACCCCAGGCCACGCTCCACCCCGGCCACGCTTCACCCCAGGCCACGCTCCACCCCAGCCGCGCTCCACCCCAGCCACGCTTCACCCCGGCCACGCTCCACCCCAGCCACGCTCCACCCCAGCCACGCTCCACCCCAGACACGCTCCACCCCAGGCCACGCTCCACCCCGGCCACGCTCCACCCCAGCCACGCTCCACCCAGGCCACGCTCCACCCCGGCCACGCTCCACCCCAGCCACGCTCCACCCAGGCCACGCTCCACCCAGGCCACGCTCCACCCAGGCCACGCTCCACCCAGGCCACGCTCCACCCCAGCCACGCTCCACCCCAGACACGCTCCACCCCAGGCCACGCTCCACCCCAGCCACGCTCCACCCCCGCCACACGTGCGTGCCTGCCACCTGCCCCCGACGGCTTAACTGGTGAACCCATTCATAGACCGAACTGCTTTGGTTGGACAGTGGTGGGGGGCGCGGGGTGAGGGGTGGTGGAGAGTGGGGGGCGAGTTAAAGAAGATTGCCCCCCCTCCACCCCCCTCCACCCACCTCCACCCCCACAACTCCCCATAGTTTCCGCCACTGCACCCAGAAGCTGGAGTCCAACCGGTGGCCTCTGGATAGCAAGTGCGGTGATAGAACCGCCGTTGTTAATGGACGGTCGTGTAATTGGATGTTTGTGAACCCCCGTGAGGTTTACCCCCTCGACTTTTTCAACAATGACTGCATCATGACGCTAGAGGTGGGGGGGGGGTGTTTGGGGGGAGGGAGGGGTGGAGAAAGCGAGGGAAGAGTGGGGTGGGGGGAAACTTGGCATCCTGGGGGGAGGGGGGGGGAGCAGGAGGAGGGGGGGGGAGTGAGTGGCCCTAGCGCCCTCGTTAACATTCGTAACGATATTGTGATGATTACTACTGTATTAACAAAGTGTTATGATGATGATGATGTCGATGATGATGTCGATGATGACGACGACGACGACGACGATGTGTAGTGAGTGGCACGTGCTCGGTTAGCACCCCCCCCCCCCCGCCCGTTTGTGAGTTGTCGTTTCCGTGATCGTCCCTCCCGTCGTTCCGTGCCCCCCCCCCCTCCCCCCGAGTGAGTAGAGCAGTTGCACGGCGCTAGCGCTCGCTGCTGATGTCGTGTCCCCCCCCCCCCCCCCGTGTCCCCCCCCCCCCCCGTGTCCCCCCCCCCCGCCCGTGTGTCCCACCCCCCCCCCCTCCCGTGTGTGTCCCGTGCAGCAACAACCCGTGCCCAATAAAGCCCCGCTAACTCACACCCTCGTCTGCCCGTGTGCGTTTTGTGTGCGTCGCGTCTGTGCGTGCACACTCCTGGATGTGGGAAGGCTGTACGCGTGGATCTTTGTCTTTTTGGGCACGGCTCCGTGTGCCCACCTCTGTGTGTGTGTGTGTGTTACAGCAGAGGTGTAGGGATTTCCAACAAGACCTACATCTCTGCTTTATTGACCTGGTCAAGGCCTATGATACCATCAGTAGGCCTGGGCTGTGGGTCGTTCTTCGTGCTTTTGGAGTCCCTGACCCTCTGCTCACGATCATTAAGGACCTTCATGATGGTGAGCGGGCCCGGGTAAAACTACGTGGCCGGGAGTCAAGAGCCATTCCCTGTACACCTTGGGGTGCGACAGGGATGTCCTCTGGCTCCCACATAATTTAACGTATTTTTCGACCACGTAGTTCGTGAAGCCTTCGATGGCTGTACCGTAGGAATTTCCATCTGGTACAGATATAATGGGAGGCTGATCGATGCCCGGGTGCGATCAAGGGATGGCTCCCTATTGGTCAACCATGTTATGTATGCCGATGATCTGGTAATTGCCGCTCACTCGGAGGAGTTGGAGGCGCTGCTGCTGAACCTGGAGCGTGCCACTAAGAGGTGGGGCCTTACCATCAACCCTACCAAAACTAAGCACCTGCCCGGGTGTTTTGTACCATCGGACACTCCACCCACACAACTCCCAATTGGTGATGGGGCAGTTGTGGACAGAGTGGAGGAGTTCCCATACAAGGGCAGTGTGCTCATGACCGGTTCCGGTTTGACAGCATAGGTCTCCGAATCAGTCGAGCAGCAATATATTTTCATCGGTTGCATAACGCTGTGTGGAAACTACCTGGTCTGTCGCTCCGCATGAAGCTTCAGGTCTTCTCGGCCACGGTCATTCCCTCCCTTCTCTACGCTTGCGAAACGTGGACCCCCCTAATGGAAAATCTTCACCAGTTAGAAACATTTAGACTGGCCTGCCTACGATCCATCCTGGGTTTAACCAGGCTGGATTGTGCGAGGAGCTCACAAATCCTTGAAAGGTCTGAGCAAAGTCCCATCAGTGAGCTCCGCCGGCAGGCAAGGCTGCTTTGGCTGGGTCATGTAGCCCGCATGCCCAGCCACCGCATGCCTAAACAGCTTTTGTTCGGCCGGATCGAGGGGGCTAAACGGGCGCGGCACAGGCTAGAGAACAGATGGAGTGATGTGGTACAGGAGGATGTGGAGCTGAGTGGATTTGCCGATGACTGGTACCAGCAGTGTCAAAGTCGGCCTCTATGGAGTAGGCTCGTGAAGGACGCTACTGGGCAGTTGGAGGTAGTCGCCCTCCAACAACAACAGAGGGCAGGGGAGTGACACAACAAGGAGCGGAGTGCCAGGTGGCTAGGGCACAGCAGGTTGGCACAGGTGGTGCATCAGCCAGTCATCTCAGTCGACCCGTGGCACCTGGGTCTGCCCCGTCACCTCCTGCAAGTGGGCGTTCGACACTTCACGTGGCCTCAACGTGCACATAGCCTGGCACAAGCGTCGTGGTGACGTCACCGCCACTTAGTGGCGAATGGCGGTTGTGTGTGTTCGCCTGTATGGGGAGCGGTGGTGCAGTGGTTAGCGCACGCTCTACAAACATGGCGACCCAAGTTCAGCGTCTCGCTCACTTCCACGAACATCTGAAACCGGTCCCGAGCCCTGGATTTTCTGTTTGCACAGTCACATAGTCACTTTAAGATGTTTTCTTGTTCATGTTTTTGTTTTTTGTTTGTTGCGGTTGCACCCGATTCAAGAGTCGAATGGCTCACAGGGATATACCAAAATAAATGAAACTGAAACTGAACCTCAGCCTTGAAACTGAGACCCTGTTGCGTTGTATAAATGTAGTGGGTTAAATGTAGTGGGTTAAATGCAGGCGCACACTGGAACAATGGAGGCAACACTATTTATTAGGCAACAACGATTAACACTTAACATAACGACTTAAGGTGGTAGCCACCTTTCCTAACTTAACAAACACACGGGGACACAACATTAGTGGACCAGGACAGCCCGACACGCTGCCTGGTCCACTAGCGGAGACCCGAGAGCTTCGTCCCAGACTTGACACTGCAGAACAGCCCAGAACAGCCCAGAACAGCCCAGAACAGCCCAGAACAGCCCAGAACAGCCCAGAACAGCCCAGAACAGCCCAGAACAGCCCAGAACAGCCCAGAACAGCCCAGAACAGCCCAGAACAGCCCAGAACAGCCCAGAACAGCCCAGAACAGCCCAGAACAGCCCAGAACAGCCCAGAACAGCCCAGAACAGCCCAGAACAGCCCAGAACAGCCCAGAACAGCCCAGAACAGCCCAGAACAGCCCAGAACAGCCCAGAACAGCCCAGAACAGCCCAGAACAGCCCAGAACAGCCCAGAACAGCCCAGAACAGCCCAGAACAGCCCAGAACAGCCCAGAACAGCCCAGAACAGCCCAGAACAGCCCAGAACAGCCCAGAACAGCCCAGAACAGCCCAGAACAGCCCAGAACAGCCCAGAACAGCCCAGAACAGCCCAGAACAGCCCAGAACAGCCCAGAACAGCCCAGAACAGCCCAGAACAGCCCAGAACAGCCCAGAACAGCCCAGAACAGCCCAGAACAGCCCCAGCTCTCCGTCCACACCCCGCGTATAACCACTCCGGCGTGGGCGGATCCGCCCCAGGCCACGCCCCCCTTCCCGATCCTTTGGGAAGGCCCGAGCCCCCAACCACGTGACCCCCCTGGGGCCCCTGGCCCCCCTTTATCCGGTCACGTGTCCTGTTGGGTTCACGCAGAGTGTCACGGCCTGACACGACCTCCGTGGCACCCGCCTACGGCCCCATACCGAGCCAACACAGTGGTGTCGTTCTACGACACTACTATACACTCCACTATACACTACACTTAACACTACTATATACACTACTCTATACACTACACTATACACTACACTATACACTACTACACTCAACATTACACTATACACTATATGCTACACTATACACTACTACACTCTACATTACACTATACACTACACTATACACTACTATACACTACACTATACACTACTATATACTATACACTACACTATACACTACTATATACTATACACTACATTATACACTACTATTATATACTATACACTACTATATACTACACTATACACTACGCTACTATACACTACACTATACACGACTATATACTATACACTACTATACACTACATTATACACTACTATATACTATACACTACACTACTATACACTACTATACACTACACTATACACTATGCTATACACTACACTATACACTATTATACACTACACTATACACTACTATACACTACACTATACACTATACTATACACTACACTATTATACACTACACTATACACTACACTACTATACACTACACTATACACTACACTACTATACACTACACTATACACTACACTACTATCACTACACTACTATACACTACTACTATACACTACACTACTATACACTACACTATACACTACACTACTATACACTACACTACACACTACTATACACTACACTATTATACACTACACTACTATACACTACACTACTATACAGTACTATACACTACTACTATACATTACACTACTATACAGTACTATACACTACTACTATACACTACACTACTATACACTACACTATACACTACACTACTATACAGTACTATACACTACTACTATACACTACACTACTATACACTACACTATACACTACTATACACTACACTATACACTACACACTACTATACACTACACTACTATACACTACACTATACACTACACTACTATACACTACACTATACACTACACACTACTATACACTACACTATACACTATTATACACTACACTATACACTACACTACTATACACTACACTATACACTACACTATACACTACACTACTATACACTACACTATACACTACACTACACTATACACTACACTACTATACACTACACTATACACTACACATTGGGCTCTATGGGGGCCTGTCGTTAAGCGATTTGTCGTTACCAGGAGTGGTCGTTAAGAGAGGTTCTACTATATTGGGGGAGACAAAGACGGACGGGTATGGTGTTGCCCTCCGTGAGGGTGCTACTCGCTAACAAACACTTGCCCAGCAGTCTGCTAAAGTCTACACGGGGGGGACGGGACGATCTTTGTCTTTTGTATGCGACTGTGGCCTAGCGCTGGTGCGGTGGTGGTTGCTGGTGGTGGGAGTGGTACTGGTTGTGGCGCTGGTTGTGGTAGTGGTCATAGTGGTGGTAGTGGTGATAGTGGTGGTAGTGGTGGTAGTGGTGGTTGTGGTAGTGGTGGTTGTGGTAGTGGTGATAGTGGTGGTACTGGTTGTGGCGCTGGTTGTGGTAGTGGTGGTAGTGGTCGTAGTGGTAGTGGGGATAGTGGTGATAGTGGTGGTTGTGATAGTGGTGGTAGTGGTGATAGTGGTGGTAGTGGTGGTTGTGGTAGTGGTGGTAGTGGCGGTGGTGGTAGTGGTGGTTCTGGTAGTGGTGATAGTGGTGGTTGTGGTGGTAGTGGTGATAGTGGTGGTAGTGGTGGATGTGGTAGTGGTGATAGTGGTGGTAGTGGCGGATGTGGTAGTGGTGGTAGTGGCGGTTGTGGTGGTTGTGGTAGTAGTGGTGATAGTGGTGGTAGTGGTGGTAGTGGCGGTTGTGATAGTGGTGGTAGTGGTGATAGTGGTGGTAGTGGTGGATGTGGTAGTGGTGGTAGTGGTGATAGTGGTGGTAGTGGTGGATGTGGTAGTAGTGGTGCTGGTGGTTGTGGCGGTTGCGGTGGTTACGGTGGTGGTTGTGGTTGTGTCTGTCTCTTGTCCCGTGTGTGTGTGTGTGTGGAGGTGTTAGAGGCAGTGGTGACACAGCGCTGCTCCGCGTGGTGCCGGCCCAAGTTCGATCCCTGGCCACGGTGAACGTCGCTGGCGGCTGCGAGCGACGTCTGAAATTATCCCCGCCACCACCGCCACCACCACCGCCACCACCCCCACCGCCACCACCGCCACCACCCCCACCACCACGACGTGTTGCCACGTGTTCGCCGCTCCACTTTAATCGACACCACGGCCACCCTCGCAAACGAGATGCTCCGTCTCGGGGGGGGGGGGTTCTCTCCCCGATGGAACAAGTCTAATTAACAACAACGATGGAACACACGCGCACACAAAACACACGCGCACACAACACACACACAACCCACCACCCCATCCCAACCAACGATCCAAACCGCGGGCGTTCGCGTCGCTCCTCTGGTCTCGGCTCCTCTCGTCCATTGGGGGTGGGGATCAAATCTTCTCGGGGGTCTGGGGGTCCCCCCCCCCCCCAGAAAAAAATCTAAATTTGAAAACGAATTTCCTGCCATTTCGTGCCTAAAATATATTTTAAAAAATTCACCAACACAGGATGGACTTTTTATTTATTTTTAACAATATTGTCTACGAGTGTATTGTATTACATTGCTCTGTTTTTATTTTTTTTGTTTTACCTTTTCTTGTTTCATTGTATGTAATGGCAGAGATGAGGGATTAATAAAGTACAACCATAACCACAATCATATAAACATACATCTATTTTATAGCAATATATTGGGGGGGGACATTTAGAGCATATTTGAATATTTGTGGGGGGGTATGTGTGTCCCCCCAAATATATATTATAATTACATCCTTGCTCTGGTCACACGCCAAGCCGTGGCGAGGGAAGGAAGGAAGGGGGGTGATCAATCGGCGCTTGTCAACCAGCCCACACGGAGTTGGCTAAGCGGCCGTGGTGCGGGATGTGCGGAGCGTGAACGAGCGAGTTGAGTCGGAGCGAGCCTTGAGTTTTAATCCGTTATGGGGTGGAACAAAAAAAGGGGTCAACTTTGATTGGGGGGGGGGGGTGTATGAGTTGGGGCGAGTCGTGTGTGTGATGGTGCGTGTGTGTGATGGTGAGTGTGTGTGATGGTGCGTGTGTGTGTGATGGTGTGTGTGTGTGTGATGGTGCGTGTGTGATGGTGCGTGTGTGTGTGATGGTGCGTGTGTGATGATGAGTGTGTGTGATGGTGCGTGTGTGTGATGGTGTGTGTGTGTGTGTGATGGTGAGTGTGTGTGATGGTGCGTGTGTGTGATGGTGCGTGTGTGTGTGATGTGCGTGTGTGTGATGGTGCGTGTGTGTGATGGTGCGCGTGTGTGATGGCGTGTGTGTGTGTGTGATGGTGCGTGTGTGTGATGGTGCGTGTGTGTGATGGTGCGTGTGTGTGATGGTATGTGTGTGATGGTGAGTGTGTGTGTGATGGTGAGTGTGTGTGTGATGGTGTGTGTGTGTGATGGTGAGTGTGTGTGATGGTGCGTGTGTGTGATGGTGCGTGTGTGGGATGGTGCGTGTGTGTGATGGTGCATGTGTGTGTGTGATGGTGAGTGTGTGTGATGGTGCGTGTGTGTGTGATGGTGTGTGTGTGTGATGGTGCGTGTGTGTGATGGTGCGTGTGTGTGATGGTGCGTGTGTGTGTGATGGTGCGTGTGTGTGATGGTGCGTGTGTGTGTGATGGTATGTGTGTGATGGTGGGGAGCGGTGGTGTAGTGGTTAGCGCGCTGCGCTACGAACCCGGCGCCCCGAGTTCGATTCCCGCTCACGGCCAACACCAGTGACGATTATCTGAACCGATCCCGGGCCTCCCCTAGGTCGACTCAGCCTCAAATGAGTACCTGGTGCGGTGTGTAAACATTGCCACTGGGGAGACAAAGGCGGTCGGGCGTGGTGCTGTCTACCCACCCCCTCGTGTACCGTTCCGGCCTTCATAGGTGCTCGCTAACAGCACTTGCCCCTACAGTCTGTTAAGGCTATACGGGGGATCTTTATCTTTATCTTTTTATGTGTGTGATGGTGAGTGTGTGTGTGATGGTGAGTGTATGTGTGATGGTGTGTGTGTGTTGTTGGGAGCGGTAGTGAGCGGTCAACACGCTGCGCTATGAACCCGGCGGCCCGAGTTCGATTCCCGCTCACGGTCAACGCCAGTGGCGATTATTTTAACTGGGCCTCCCCTAGGTCGACTCAGCCTCAAATGGGCACCTGGTGCGGTGTAGTAAACATCGCCACTTGGGAGACAAAGGCGGCCGGGCGTGGTGCTGGCCACCCACCCCCTCGTGTACCGTTCCGGCCTTCATAGGTGCTCGCTAACAGCACTTGCCCCTACAGTCTGTTAAGGCTTTGGTGGTGGGGAGGGGGGGTCTTTGTCGGTGTGGATGTGATGATGGGGCGTATGTGTCGGTGTGGATTTGGTGATGCTGTATCTGCAATGGTGTGGTTACAGTGAAGCAAGGCCGTAGCCATGGAGTCAACATTGGGGGGGACTAAATCTTGCAGGGTGTCTGGGGGGTCCCAACCCAGAAAAATATCTGAAATTGGAAAACTAATTTCCTGCGTAAAATATTACAAAAATTCACTAACACATGGGATTGATTATTTATGTATTTATTACAACAATGTCTAATAGTGTATATTGTATTACATTGCTCTGTTTTTACTTTTTATACCTTTTCTTGTTTCATTGTATGTAATGACAGAGTACAACCATAACCACAATCATATAAACAGAAATCTATGCTTTGATTTATATGAAGACAAGTCCAGATATTGTGGCCAAGGTTTAGCAAATTGGTGTTTTTATTTACATAGCATAGCAATAAAACATTTGTATAGCAATATATTGGGGGGGACATTTTGAGCATATTTGAATATTGGGGGGGATGTGTCCCCCCCAATATTTATTATAATTACGGCCTTGCAGCGATAGTATGGATGCGGTGATCGTGTGTGTGGTGATGTGTGTGTGTGATGGTGTGTGTGTGATGGTGTGTGTGTGTGATGGTGTGTGTGTGGTGGTGATGGTGTGTGTGTGGTGGTGATGGTGTGTGTGGTGATGTGTGTGGTGATGGTGTGTGTGCGATGGTGTGTGTGGTGGTGATGATGTGTGTGGTGATGGTGTGTGTGCGATGGTGTGTGTGTGTGTGGTGTGTGTGGTGATGGTGTGTGTGTGATGGTGTGTGTGTGATGGTGTGTGTGCGATGGTGTGTGTGTGGTGGTGATGGTGCGTGTGTGGTGGTGATGGTGTGTGTGCGATGGTGTGTGTGGTGGTGATGGTGTGTGTGTGTGGTGATGGTGTGTGTGTGGTGGTGATAGTGTGTGTGCGATGGTGTGTGTGTGGTGGTGATGGTGTGTGTGTGGTGGTGATGGTGTGTTGCGCGATGGTGTGTGTGTGTGGTGATGGTGTGGTGGTGATGGTGATGGTGTGGATGTGGTGGCGATGGTGTGTGGTGGTGATGGTGTGTGTGGTGGTGATGGTGTGGATGTGGTGGTGATGGTGTGTGGTGGTGATGGTGTGGATGTGGTGGTGATGGTGTGGATGTGGTGGTGATGATGTGGATGTGGTGGTGATGGTGTGTGTGGTGGTGATGGTGTGGATGTGGTGGTGATGGTGTGTGTGGTGGTGATGGTGTGGATGTGGTAGTGATGGTGTGTGTGGTGGTGATGGTGTGTGTGTGGTGGTGATGGTGTGTGTGGTGGTGATGGTGTGGATGTGGTGGTGATGGTGTGGATGTGGTGGTGATGGTGTGGATGTGGTGGTGATGGTGTGTGTGGTGGTGATGGTGTGGATGTGGTAGTGATGGTGTGTGTGGTGGTGATGGTGTGTGTGTGGTGGTGATGGTGTGTGTGGTGGTGATGGTGTGGATGTGGTGGTGATGGTGTGGATGTGGTGGTGATGGTGTGTGTGCTGGTGATGGTGTGTGTGGTGGTGATGGTGTGGATGTGGTGGTGATGGTGTGTGTGTGATGGTGATGTGTGTGGTGGTGATGGTGTGTGTGCGATGGTGTGTGTGTGTGGTGATGGTGTGGTGGGGATGGTGATGGTGTGGATGTGGTGGCGATGGTGTGTGGTGGTGATGGTGAGTGTGGTGGTGATGGTGTGGATGTGGTGGTGATGGTGTGTGGTGGTGATGGTGTGGATGTGGTGGTGATGGTGTGGATGTGGTGGTGATGATGTGGATGTGGTGGTGATGGTGTGTGTGGTGGTGATGGTGTGGATGTGGTGGTGATGGTGTGTGTGGTGGTGATGGTGTGGATGTGGTAGTGATGGTGTGTGTGGTGGTGATGGTGTGTGTGTGGTGGTGATGGTGTGTGTGGTGGTGATGGTGTGGATGTGGTGGTGATGGTGTGGATGTGGTGGTGATGGTGTGGATGTGGTGGTGATGGTGTGTGTGGTGGTGATGGTGTGGATGTGGTAGTGATGGTGTGTGTGGTGGTGATGGTGTGTGTGTGGTGGTGATGGTGTGTGTGGTGGTGATGGTGTGGATGTGGTGGTGATGGTGTGGATGTGGTGGTGATGGTGTGTGTGCTGGTGATGGTGTGTGTGGTGGTGATGGTGTGGATGTGGTGGTGATGGTGTGTGTGTGATGGTGATGTGTGTGGTGGTGATGGTGTGTGTGTGATGGTGTGTGTGTGGTGGTGGAGCGATAGTGTAGCGGTTAGCGCGCTGCGCTATGAACCTGGCGCCCCGGGTTCGATTCCCGCTTATTGCCCACACCAGTGCCGATTCTCTGAACCGGTCCCGGGCCTCCCCTAGGTCGACTCAGCCTCAAATGAGTACTGGTGCGGTGTGTAAACATTGCCACTAGGGAGACAAAGGCGGTCGGGTGTGGTGCTGGCCACCCATCCCTTCGTGTACCGTTTCCGGCCTTCATAGGTGCTCGCTAACAGCACTTGCCCCTACAGTCTGTTAAGGCTATACGGGGGATCTTTGTATCTTTGTGTGGTGATGGTGTGTGTGGTGGTGATGATGTGTGTGGTGGTGATGGTGTGGTGGTGATGGTGTGGTGGTGATGGTGTGGTGGTGATGGTGTGGTGGTGATGGTGTGGTGGTGATGGTGTGGTGGTGATGGTGTGGTGGTGATGGTGTGGTGGTGATGGTGTGGTGGTGATGGTGTGGTGGTGATGGTGTGGTGGTGATGGTGTGGTGGTGATGGTGTGGTGGTGATGGTGATGGTGTGGTGGTGATGTGTGTGGTGATGGTGTGGTGGTGGTGATGGTGTGTGTGTGTGGTGATAGTGTGGATGTGGTGGTGATGTGTGTGTGGTGGTGATGGTGTGTGTGTGGTGGTGATGGTGTGTGTGTGGTGGTGATAGTGTGTGTGGTGGTGATGGTGTGGTGGTGATGGTGTGTGTGTGATGGTGTGTGTGTGGTGGTGATGGTGGTGATGGTGTGGTGGTGATGGTGTGTGTGTGTGGTGATGGTGTGTGTGTGGTGTGTGGGTGGTGGTGATGGTGTCTGTGCGATGGTGTGGATGTGGTGGTGATGGTGTGTGTGTGGTGGTGATGGTGTGTGTGTGTGGTGTGAAGATGAACCATTGCCTGAAATGGTTATCGTTGCCGCGTCTCCTCCTTCTCTTTCGGGCCGTGTTCTGATTGACATGGAATGTGTCGAGTTTTTCGTAGTCTATGGATGATCCCCGAGGGGGGTGGGGGGAGGGGCTGGCAGGGGTTCAGTCCCCCGGCTCCGCCACGTGGAGTTTCGCCAGGAGACGTCATGGACTCCCGTCCCCTCGGGACGCCCGGCACGAGATGAATTTCACGTTTTATTTTTCCTGTGGTTCCTTGCTAATTAATTTTAGTTTACGGCTGAGCCCCCCCCCCCCCTGCAGCGCACCTATCCGCCCCCCCCCCCGAGTCCGCCACGAGGGTGAAGACAGCCCCCCAGCATCGGTCTCTTCCCGCTGTGGCACGGCTCTCAAACACCGCCCTGGCATCTCGATCCCACGTGCGACGGTCGGGGGCCGGTGTTGGGGTTAGGGGGCCGGTGTGGGGGTTAGGGGGGCGGGGGTTAGGGGGAGGGGGGTTTAGGGGGAGGGGGGGGGGGGGCTGTGCTTCGCGAGCGCCCCCACGATAACGCGAGCAGCAACCCGCTTCCAACAGCGCATGGGAGGGGGGGGGGGGGGGTCTCGCTCAATGAATGAGCGGAGCGGCAATTATCTTCTTGAATCGGCGGCGGCGGCGGCGGCGGCATTGTTGTTAAGTGGCACCCACTGGGAGCTGTTTTCTCCCCCGCTCGGCCTGCCCGCTCCATTCGAACATCCCTCCGGGCTTCTTCTCGGCCGCAGTCGTTGACTTTCTCTCCCCGCGCCGCTGCTGTGGGTCGCAAAACGTTGGAGCCCTCTGGCAGGTTTTTAAACGTCGGGGCTGCCCTGCCCTACGATCCGTCATGGGGGGGTGGGGGTGTTGTTGTTTGACTATAATCCAGACTGGATCGGTGTGAGGAACTCGCAGATCCGTGAACGACCCCAGACAGTGTCCCCATCGGTGAGCTCCACACACCCCGCAGGCGCGGCTGCCTTGGCTTGGGTCACGTTGCCCGCTTGCCCAGCCACCGCATGCAGGCCACGTGCGTCTTCTGTAACCGTCCCAGCAGCAGCAACAACACAGGGACTTGTCCGCCGATGGCGTGGATGTGGGGGGTGGCGTGGATGAGTCGGTGTGGATGTGGTGATGGTGTGTGTGTCGGTGTGGATGTGGTGATGGTTTGTGTGTGTCGGTGTGGATGTGGTGATGGTGTGTGTGTGTCGGTATGGATGTGGTGATGGTGTGTGTGTGTCGGTGTGGATGTGGTGATGGTGTGTGTGTGTCAGTGTGGATGTGGTGATGGTGTGTGTGTGTCGGTGTGGATGTGGTGATGGTGTGTGTGTGTCGGTGTGGATGTGGTGATGGTGTGTGTGTGTCGGTGTGGATGTGGTGATGGTGTGTGTGTGTCGGTGTGCATGTGGTGATGGTGTGTGTGTGTCAGTGTGGATGTGGTGATGGTGTGTGTGTGTCAGTGTGGATGTGGTGATGGTGTGTGTGCGGTGGTGTGTGTGTCGGTGTAGATGTGGTGATGGTGTGTGTGTGTCAGTGTGGTGATGGTGTGTGCGTGTCAGTGTGGATGTGGTTATGGTGTGTGTGTCGGTGTGGATGTGGTGATGGTGTGTGTGTGTCGGTGTGGATGTAGTGATGGTGTGTGTGTGTCGGTGTGGATGTGGTGATGGTGTGTGTGTGTGTGTGTCGGTGTGGATGTAGTGATGGTGTGTGTGCGATGGTGTGTGTGTCGGTGTGGGTGTGGTGATGGTGTGTGTGTGTCTGGACCACTGGACGGGTTCCGCAAGATTGGAAGGATGCCCTGGTGGTCCCCCTCTTTAAGAAGGGCGACCGCACAGACTGTAACAACTACAGGGGAATCTCACTCCTCAGTGTGCCGGGAAAGGTCCTGGCAAGGATTATTCAACATCGCCTTGCCAGGCACGCTGAGGAGAGGCTTGCGGAGCCCCAATGCGGTTTCAGGAAAGGGCGGTCCTGCACAGATGCCCTATTTTCTGTCCGTCTGCTACAGCAGAGGTGTAGGGAATTACAGCAAGACCTACATCTCTGCTTTATTGACCTGGTCAAGGCCTATGATACCATCAGTAGGCCTGGGCTCTGGGTTGTTCTTCGTGCTTTTGGAGTCCCTGACCCTCTGCTCACGATCATTAAGGACCTTCATGATGGTGAGTGGGCCCGGGTAAAACTACGTGGCCGGGAGTCAGAGCCATTCCCTGTACACCTTGGGGTGCGACAGGGATGTCCTCTGGCTCCCACATTATTTAACATTTATTTTGACCACGTAGTTCGTGAAGCCTTCAATAGCTGTACCGGGGGAATCTCCATTTGGTACAGATATAATGGGAGGCTGATCGATGCCCGGGTGCGGTCAAGGGATGGCTCCCTATTGCTCAATCACGTTATGTATGCCGATGGTTTGGTAATAGCTGCTCATTCAGAGGAGGAGTTGAAGACGCTGCTGAGACTGGAGCGTGCCACTAAGAGATGGAGCCTTAACATCAGCCCCACCCAAACTAAGCACCTGCCTGGGTATTTTGTACCATCGGACACTCCACCCCCACAACTCCCAATCGGTGATGGGGCAGTTGTGGAGAGAGTGGAGAGTTTCCCATACCTGGGCAGTGTGCTTATGACCGGCTCCAGTTTAACAGCAAAGGTCTCACTCCGAATCAGTCGAGCGGCAATATCTTTTCATCGGTTGCGTAACGCTGTGTGGAAGCTACCTGGTCTGTCGCTCCGCACTAAGCTTCAGGTCTTCTCGGCCACGGTCATTCCCTCCCTTCTCTACGCTTGCGAAACGTGGACCCCCCCTAATGGAACATCTTCGCCGGTTAGAAACATTTAGGCTAGCCTGCCTACGATCCATCCTGGGTTTAACCAGGCTGGATTGTGTGAGGAGCTCACAAATCCTTGAAAGATCTGGGCAAGGTCTCATCGGTGAGCTCCTCCGGCAGGCAAGGCTGCGTTGGCTGGGTCATGTAGCCCGCATGCCCAGCCACCGCATACCGAAACAGCTTTTGTTCGGCCGGATCGAGGGGGCTAAACGGGCGCGGCACGGGCTAGAGAAGAGATGGAGTGATGTGGTACAGCAGGACGTGGAGCTGAGTGGACTTGCCGATGACTGGTACCAGCGGTATCAATATCGGCCTCTGTGGAGGAGGCTCGTGAAGGACGCTATTGGGCAGTTGGAGGCAGTCGCCCTCCAACAACAACGGAGGGCGGAGGAGCGAAGCTCACAACAACGAGCGGAGCGCCGGGTGGCTAAAGCACAGCAGGTTGGCACAGTAGGGGGCACAAGTGGTGCATCAGCCAGTCATCTCAGTCATCTTAGTCGACCCGTGGCACTTGGGTCTGCCCCGTGACCTCCTGCCCGCGGGCGTTCGACACTTCACGTGGCCTCAAGGTGCACATGGCCTGGCACAAGCGTCGTGGTGACGTCACCGCCACTTAGTGGCGAATGGCGGTTGTTGTTGGTGTGTGTGTGTGTGTCGGTATGGAGATGGTGTGTGTGCGATGGTGTGTGTGTCGGTGTGGATGTGGTGATGGTGTGTGTGTGTGTCGGTGTGGATGTGGTGATGGTGTGTGTGTGTCGGTATGGAGATGGTGTGTGTGTTGGTGTGGATGTGGTGATGTTGTGTGTGTGTCGGTGTGGATGTGGTGATGGTGTGTGTGTGTCGGTGTGGATGTGTGCGATGGTGTGTGTGTGTCGGTGTGGATGTGGTGATGTGTGTGTGTCGGTGTGGATGTGGTGACGGTGTGTGTGTGTGTCGGTGTGGATGTGGTGATGGTGTGTGTGTGTCGGTGTGGATGTGGTGATGGTGTGTGTGTGTCGGTGTGAATGTGGTGATGGTGTGTGTGTGTCGGTGTGGATGTGGTGATGTGTGTGTGTCGGTGTGGATGTGGTGACGGTGTGTGTGTGTGTCGGTGTGGATGTGGTGATGGTGTGTGTGTGTCGGTGTGAATGTGGTGATGGTGTGTGTGTGTCGGTGTGGATGTGGTGATGGTGTGTGTGTCGGTGTGGATGTGGTGATGGTGTGTGTGTGTCGGTGTCGATGTGATGATGGTGTGTGTGTGTCGGTATGGAAATGGTGTGTGTGTTGGTGTGGATGTGGTAATGTTGTGTGTGTGTCGGTGTGGATGTGGTCATGGTGTGTGTGTGTGTCGGTGTGGATGTGGTGACGGTGTGTGTGTGTCGGTGTGGATGTGGTGATGGTGTGTGTGTGTGGGTGTGGATGTGGTGACGGTGTGTGTGTGTCGGTATGGAGATGGTGTGTGTGTGTCGATGTGGATGTGGTGATGGTGTGTGTGTGTCGGTGTGGATGTGGTGATGGTGTGTGTGTGTGTGAATGTGGTGATGGTGTGTGTGTCGGTATGGAGATGGTGTGTGTGTCGATGTGGATGTGGTGATGGTGTGTGTGTCGGTGTGGATGTGGTGATGGTGTGTGTGTGTGTGGGTGTGAATGTGGTGACGGTGTGTGTGTGTCGGTATGGAGATGGTGTGTATGTGTCGGTGTGGATGTGGTGACGGTGTGTGTGTGTCGGTGTGGATGTGGTGATGGTGTGTGTGTGTCGGTATGGAGATGGTGTGTGTGTGTGTGTGTCGGTGTGGATGTGGTGATGGTGTGTGTGTGTCGGTGTGGATGTGGTGATGGTGTGTGTGTGTCGATGTGGTGATGGTGTGTGTGTGTCGGTGTGGATGTGGTGATGGTGTGTGTGTGTCGGTATGGAGATGGTGTGTGTGTGTGTGTGTCGGTGTGGATGTGGTGATGGTGTGTGTGTGTCGGTGTGGATGTGGTGATGGTGTGTGTGTGTCGATGTGGTGATGGTGTGTGTGTGTCGGTGTAAATGTGGTGATGGTGTGTGTGTGTCGGTGTAAATGTGGTGATGGTGTGTGTGTGTCGGTATGGAGATGGTGTGTGTGTGTCGGTGTGGATGTGGTGATGGTGTGGCCGCTTCGGCCAAGAGGCGCCAGTAACATTCTAACAATGTCCAAGTTTTCTTTCCCACGCGACCGTGCCCAGCGCCACGTGCGGAGAAGCCCTTCGGGGGGGGGGGGGGACAGCGGGGACAGCGGCCGCTGGGAACTTCCCCCCCGTGCTACGCCTCTGCCCGGACTTCCCCGCCACCAGCAACACTTTTGGTGGCGAGGACGGCGAGCGGTGATGGGGGAGTGGGGGGGGTGCAGATGCCGCGCGTTCCCGAGACAAATCGGCGAGCCCCCTTCACGCTCTTCAAAAGACGAACTCGTTTATTATCGAGTTGTATAAAAATACAAAACAACGTGGGGGGCGGGGGGGGGCGGGGGGGGGAAATGATCAAACGCAGCTCGTGAAATGTGAAGGCGAAACGAACAAACCCTAATACTGACAGCCGCCGCCGCCACCACCGCCTCGACATCACCAACACTCTGAGCGGCTCGCTCCCTCCACCACCACGGCGGGGCACAGAGGGGGGGGGGCACGGAGAGAGAGGGGGGCACGGAGAGAGGGGGGGGGGGCACGGAGAGAGGGGGCGCACGGAGAGAGAGGGGGGCAAAAAGAGAGCCGAGCGCTGCTCACGGTGGGGTGGGGGGTACGTAAGGGGGACCCAGGGGTGCTCCAGTAAGCCCCACACACACACGTGTACTCACTCGTCTCTACTAAGGGGCCGTCCATAAATGACGTCACTAAAAGTCAGACCCCCCTCAAATATGACGTCACAAAGCTCTGCCCCCCCCCCCAAAAAAAACATATTTCCATTTTTAAAATAAAACATGCTTAAAATCGCTTCAAACTATTGTCATTGTAGTGCGTATTTAATGTGGCGCTGCACTCTGATATTGTAGGAGAAAACATTTATTAAAAAGTCTATTTAATTAAGTAGAACGTGTTGTCTATATTTATTTAAAGTTGCGCATTTTGATGTGACGTCACATTTCTCAAACCCACCCCCCCCCCTTCGTCACGCATCGTCACAAATGTCTGACCCCACCCCCCCCCAGGTGCGTGACGTCATTTATGGACGGCTCCTAACCCGAACTCCCCGTTAACACACAGACACAGACACACACACAGACACCGCACACACCCAGCGCCCAATAACGCTACAGCGGACGCGCCGATCCCCAAGGCGTTCCAGTCGGAAGCACAGCGGGAAAGCGGGGCGGGAACAGGGCCGCGATCCGGGGCAGGAACAACCCTCTCAAGGTTCCAGACGGGAACGGATCTGCCAGTGCCGCACGCGAACAGGGTCACACTCTTAACAAACGCCTCCGAGCTTCCACCGGGGAGCGCATGACGAGCTGGTGCCGGCATCTCCCTCCCACCAGCCCTGCCAGCTACTTACAGGGGGGGGGGAGGTGAGTCAAACACCGACAAAAAATTGGGTTTACAAAAGGCAGATTTGTGCTTAAACTTTTTTTGGCGAAGAGGCCGCCGGGAGAGACTTCCCGAAACCGCCGGGGCTGTCCCTGCCGAACGGGGGCCTTCGGCAGCTGCCTTGACCCTTGCGAAACAGAGCGGAGCAGACGGGAGAATCAGCAACGGATCCTGGGAATCGGTTCCGAACAGACTGAGAATCATCTGAGTAACAAGGCTGTTGAGAATCAGTTCTGAACAGGCCAAGCAACACACGCAACAGATTGTAACTTCGCTGACCCCGTGCCCCTACTGGACATCTGTGAAAAAGAGCTTCATTGCTCATTGGATTCTTCCAGTCTAAATAAAGAGTCTGGCTCCGAGATTGAAAATTCAATCAGGACAGCCTCTTGGTAGGTGAGAAAATGTTAGGAACAGACTCCACATCGGAGCAGAACAGCCTCTTAGGAACAGGCTCTTTGAGAATCTATTAGGAACATAATCGTTGAGAATCTATTAGGAAAATACTTTTTGAGAATCTATTAGGAGGAGACTCTTTGATCATCTATTAGGAACATGATCATGATGACCTATTAGGAGCAGAATATTTGAGAATCTATTAGAAACAGACTCTTGGATAATCTTTTAGGAACAAAATCTTTGAGAATCTATTAGGAGCAAATTCTTTGATAATCTATTAGGAGCAGACTCTTTGATAATCTATTAGGGACTGACTCTTTGAGAATCGATTAGGAGCAGACTCATTGAGAATCTATTAGGAACAGATTATTTGATAATCGATTAGGAGCAGACTCTTTGAGAATCTATTAGGAGCAGACTCTTTGATAATCGATTAGGAGCAGATTCTTTGATTCCCTATTAGGAACAGACTCTTTGATAATCGATTAGGAGTTTACTCTTTGAGAATCTATTAGGAACAGATAATTTGATTCCCTATTAGGAACAGACTCTTTGAGAATCTATTAGGAACAGATCATTTGATTCCCTATTAGGAACAGATTCTTTGATAATCTATTAGGAACAGACTCTTTGATAATCTATTAGGAGCAGATTATTTGATAATCTATTAGGAACAGACTCTTTGATCATCGATTAGGAACAGTCTCTTGGAGAATCTATTAGGAACAGACTCTTTGATAATCTATGAGGAGCAGATTCTTTGATTCCTTATTAGGAACAGACTCTTTGATAATCGATTAGGAGTTTACTCTTTGAGAATCTATTAGGAACAGATAATTTGATTCCCTATTAGGAACAGACTCTTTGATAATCTATTAGAAACAGACTCTTTGAGAATCTATTAGGAGCAGATTCTTTGATTCCCTATTAGGAACAGACTCTTTGAGAATCTATTAGGAACAGATAATTTGATTCCCTATTAGGAACATATTCTTTGAGAATCTATTAGGAACAGACTCTTTGATCATCTATTAGGAGCAGTCTCTTTGAGAATCTATTAGGAACAGATAATTTGATTCCCTATTAGGAACAGACTCTTTGATAATCGATTAGGAGTTTACTCTTTGAGAATCTATTAGGAACAGATAATTTGATTCCCTATTAGGAACAAACTCTTTGAGAATCTATTAGGAACAGATAATTTGATTCCCTATTAGGAACAAACTCTTTGATAATCTATTAGGAACAGACTCTTCGAGAGGGGCACAGACACCAAGCCACACACCGTCCTCCCGTCTCCCTCGCCCGTCACTAAACCGCCTCGTGTGTAACTTTTATAACCCCCTTCTTCCTCCCAACAACAACGGCAGGGCCCAGTATGTAGGCCGGAGGGTGTCCCACGTCAACTTAGTTCCCTCTGCCCGGTTTTGAACGAGGCCCCGGGGCCGGGAGGTCCAGGCGAGAAGGGGGGGGGGAGATTGCCTCTTCTCGGGCCTACTCGAACTACGCGTGTACAAGTTGAGCCACGTTCAGGCTACGACAGCAAAAAACACCGAGCAAAGCCTCCAAACTTGAGCGGCCCGAGTGGCCGCAGCGTTCCCCAGCGGTGGCAATTCCACATTCCCGTGGCAAGGTCAAGTCTGCAAGTGGCGCTACGACGATGATAGAGATGATGACACCGCTGCCTGCTTACAGATGATTCTGCGGCAACGCACTGCTGTTTCTGATTATAAAGGCATTGATTGTGTGATGATGGTGATGATGAAGCTGTTGGTGATAATAATGAACCCAGGTCTCCCTGTTGCTTGTCCCAG